>NC_081326.1:21750470-23081470 GCF_026419965.1 Kogia breviceps | reverse complement strand
AAATTTCATAGTTATATGTTGGATCTAATATACTGATATCCCATAACTCTGAATTTCTCCCCTCTATCTTACAACTCTTAATCCTTTTGTATTACTTTCTAGAATATTTTTGCAATTTAAATTTCTACTTATTCATTGATTTTTGTGTGGGTGGAAAGAATGTCAAAGAGATCTTTCTGTTTTCTGATTATTACTTAGTATATCCTTTCCTTCCTTCCTTCCTCCCTCCCTTCCTCCCTCCCTCCCTTCCTTCCTTCCTTCCTTCCTTCCTTCCTTCTTTCCTTCCTTCCTTCTTTCCTTCCTCTCTCTCTCATTCTTTCTTTCCTTCATCATAACAACTGATGGAAAATTTTGGTGAAACTTTCTAAAGATACCAATGGGAGTTTAAAAAATATTTTTTTCTATTCTCTGTTTTTAATTTTTTTTTTTTCCAGTTTCCTCAATTGTTATTTTTAGGAATGAGGCAACAGAAAGCTGATTGAGAGTCCTGGGTATGTGGGTGGTACTTGTCAGTTAACTCTGAGATGACTGGACAAGAATCACTCATCTCACTGGAGACACCTAAATGCCTGAATGGGGTGGACATTGATATCTTTATAGAAAAGCCTTTTACTTATGGCTTGTGGTGGAAGTAATGAACATGGTATATCCAAATCCTGAGACGGTCCAGAGATCTTTGGGGATGATCAGCAACCTTTTGACTGTATTTTTTCCTGAGTCTATGCTACACAGTTCTGCCTCTCTCCTACTTCATCAGTTTCCTTTTCTCCACCTGTTTCCTAATTCCTTGAAATCTGTCTACATCTCATGTTGACAGGTATTCTTACTCCTTCATTTTTACTGTAAATGCAGTATATATTCTGTTATATTTAAGCAGAGCCATGATCTATTTTAGCTTTATATTTACAATTGCTGGTGATAATGCTCTGTATTTACTTATTTTCAAAGCACTTTCACATTTGTTATGTTATTTTATCCATATAATGCTCTCCAGGGGAAGTTAGAACAGTAGGTATTTTCATGTCTGGTCTCCGGATGATAAAATTAAATGCAAAATAAGTTAAGTATCTCACTCAAAAATATTCAAGGAATCAAAGACAAAATTGAAAGTAGGACCTGGGTCTTCTAATTTCTAGTTTGCTTTCCACTAAGCCAAGCTGCCTTTTTCAAGGACAGCTCAATTTAAATTCTGGCCATGCCATTTACTTGATGAGTAACAACTAGAGTTTTGGTTTCTGCAACTGTAATTGGATTATTGTAGGATAATAATCACCCTACTTATGTATTCATCACAGAATTGCTACGACTGATAAAATGAGACAATATATGTGAAATTGTCTTTCTTATAAACTATATAGTTTAATACACATATTAAGTATAAATTTCCTACATAATAAAGTAACTTGCATATAATTTAAACTTCTTTTCTTTTCAAATTAGACTTGTGGAAAAGATATATGATTCCAAAATCAAAAGAGTAAAAAAGAACAAAACAGGAAAAGAATTGCTTCCACAGCTGTCTCAATCCGTGTTATTATCTCCTAGGAATGTGTACGAGTAACTATTTTCACGTAGCCTTGGGTTGTCAAGTTTCTGGATATTTGCCCTTCTAAAAGAGGTGAAAAACAATAACCATGGCTGCTCTGGTTACCTATTGGTTATATTTCAAAAACCATGCTAAGTCAGCCCTTAATGGCTTAAAACAAGACAATCATTTAATTTACTCAAAAATCTTCAATTTCAGCAGAACATAGTGAGGACAGCTCATCTCTGCTCCATGCAGTGTTAGCTAGGACAGCTCAACTGAAACTGGACAGTCTCCTTGCAAGTTTGTCAGAACATTACAGACCGCAGATATAAGGGAAAGTGACACCGCCTGATGGGAGGAATGCCAAATTATTCTGGGGCCATGTTTTGAGACCACAAGTATGTTAATATTTGAATTAGTAGTTCTTTATTATGAGTGCAGATGAACAGCTTTTTACAAATCTAGAGCTTGTTTTTTTTTTTTGCGGGCCTCTCACTGTTGTGGCCTCTCCCATTGCGGAGCACAGGCTCCGGACGCGCAGGCTCAGCGGCCATGGCTCACGGGCCCAGCCTCTCAGCGGCATGTGGGATCTTCCCGGACCAGGGCACGAACCCGTGTCCCCTGCATCGGCAGGCGGATTCTCAACCACTGCGCCACCAGGGAAGCCCGAGCTTGTTTATATTGCCTTTGCTTTACTGTCTTTTCATATCCTTTTCTTATATTTTCCCTATTTGTTTAGTAGACATTTTCTTATTTATTTCAAAGACAGTTTAATATGAGGAAGGCTAGTCTTTCCTTTGTGATATGAGTCACAGATAATTTTCCCACTTTTTCACTTCTCTTTTTAATTTGCTTATAATATTTTTACCCCATGCGTTAGTTTTTTTAATGTAGTTGAATTTTACAGTCTTTTGTTTTATGGCGTATAGATTTGAGTCTATAATTTTAAAAAGTCCTCCTTTATAAGAGTTTACTTGTATTTTTATATTATATTTTTATTGTTTTATTTTTTACATTTAAAACATTGATTCATTCAGAGTTATTTATCAGGATATATGCATGAGGTATGTTCGTTTTTCAAAATGAATTTGAGAATCACTTCTACTAGATATAATCCCTCAATCAAAAAAAAAAGAACAATAACAACAACAATGATAAATAGTTGGCATTTTTATTGGGATCACGCTAAATTAACAAATTGACTTAGAAAGAACTGACATGTATACAATGAATGTGCCTATCAAAGAACATGGTACACTTTCTCATTTCTTCAAGTATTATTTTGTGCCTTCAGAAGTGTTCAAAACTGTTTTCTCGTATAGGTTTTCATATTAGTTTTAAATGTTTTCTTATTTATTATATTTATTGATACTACAAATGGAATTTGTTCTTCTATGTCCTATTACCATATGCATAAAGCCCATTGATTTACCATTATTTAATTTGTGCATCATTATATTAATAAATTTCTTTATTGTTTGAAGTAATTTTAGTTTAATTATCTTGCAGTTTTTAAGAATGAAATAATATTTTCAGGTAAGATAATTTTAACTTTTCCTGTTAACTTCTGAACCTCTAATTCCTTTTTCTTTTCTTAAATGCATTTGTTAATGTCTTAGTCCAATTTAAATTGAAATGTGACAATAGACATTGTTTAATTTTTTCTGGATATCAACAGAATATTTCTTGACTGCTCTCATAAAATATGCTGGCTCCGTGTTTTGGTTTTGTTTTTGTTTTAGCATTGTTGGTGATGATCATATGCATTTTCTCCTTTTTTCTAGAATATGATGATACAGGTCATAATATTAACTTAACTTACATTTCTAGAATAAAGCCACTTGGTAATGATCTACTATTTTTTAAGGAACTACTGAGGTTTTCTTTTATTGAAGAATAGTTGATTTACAATATTATATTAGTTTCAAGTATACAACATAGTGATTCAATATTTATATAGATTACACTTTAAAGTTATCAGAAAATAATGGGTATATTTCCCTGTGCTGCCCAATATATCCTGTTGCTTATTTATTTTATACATAGTACTTTGTAGGTCTTAATACTATGCCCCAATCTTGACCCTCCTCCCTTCCCTCTCCCCACTGGTAACCACTGGTTTGTTCTTTACATCTGTAAGTCTGTGTCTGTTTTGTTATATACATTCATTTGTTTTATTTTTAAGATTCCACATATAAGTGATAACACAGAGTATTTGTCTTTCTCTGTCTGACTGGTTTCACTAAGCATACTACCCTCTAGATCCAACCATGTTGTTGCAAATGGCATTATTTCATTCTTTTTTATGGCTGAGTAATATTTCATTGTATATATAAAGAGAGCATATCTTTAGCTATTCATCTGTTGATGGACACTTAGGTTGCTTCCATATCTTGGTTATTGTACATAATGCTGCTAAGAACATTGGAGTGCATGTATCTTTTAGAATTACTGGGTTCATTTTCTTCAGATATATCCCCAGCAGTGAAATTGCTGGTAGTTCTATTTTTAGTGTTTTGTGGAACCACCTTTTCCATAGTGGTTGCACTAATTTACATTCCCACCAACAGTGTACAAGTGTTCCCTTTTCTCCACATCCTTGCTAACATTTGTTATTTGTAGACATTCACACATTCTGGCAGGTGTGAAGTGCTATCTCATTGTGGTTTTGATTTGCAGTTCTCTGATAATTAGTGATATTGAGCATTCTTTCATGTGTTTGTTGGTCATCTGTACATCTTCTTTGGAAAAATTTCTATTCAGGTCTTCTGTCCGTTTTTAAATTGAGTTGTTTGGTTTTTTTGGTATTGAGTTGTATGAGCTGTTTATATATTTTGGATATTAACCTCTTATTGGTCATATCATTTGCAAATATTTTCTCCCATTCAGTAGGTTGTCTTTACATTTTGTCAATGGTTTCCTTTGCTGTTCAAAGCTTTTAAGTTTAATGAGGTCCTATCCAAAAAAAGTATTGCCATGATTTATGTCAAAGACTGTTCTGCCTCTGTTCTCTTCTAAGAGTTTTATGGTTTCCAGTCCTACATTTAGATATTTAATACATTTTGAGTTTATTTTTGTATATGATGTGAGAAAATATTCTAATCTCATTATTTTACATGTAGCTATCTAGTTTTCCCAGCATCATTTATTGAAGAGACTATCTTTTCTCCATTGTATATTCTTGTCACTTTTGCCACAGATTAATTAACCATAAGTGTGTGGCTGTATTTCTGAGTTCTCCATTCTGATGCATTGATCTATGTGTCTGTTTCTGTTCCAGTATTATGCTGTTTTAATTGCTGTAGCTTTGTGGTATAGTCTGAAGTCCAGGAGCATGATACCTCCAGCTTTGTTCTTTCTTCTCAAGATTGCTTTGGCAATTTGGGGTCTTTTATGATTGCATATAAATTTTAGGGTTATTTGTTCTAGTTCTGTGAAAAATGTCATATTTAATAGGGGTTGTAATCAATCTGTAGATCCTTTGGGTAGAATTTTAACAATACTAATTCTTCCAATCCAAGAACAAAGGATATCTTAGTTTGCAGCACAGGGGATCTCTCATTGAGACACATGAGCTCAATAGTTGCAGAGCACAGACTTAGCTCCTCCACGGCATGTGGGATCTTAGTTCCCCGACCAGGGATCGAACCTGCACCCCCTGCATTGGAAGGTGCAATCTTTACCACTGGACCACCAGTGGAGTCTCTATCTTTCAATTTTTAAATCACCTTTGGTTTCCTTCGTCAGTGCTTTATGATTTTCAGAGTATTGATTTTTCACCTCCTTGGGTAAAATTTTTGCTAGGTATTTTATTCTATATGATGTGATGTTTAAACAGGATTGTTTTCTTGCTTTCTCTTTCTGATATTTTATTGTTAGTGTAAAGAAATGCAACAGATTTCTGTGTATTAATTTTATATCACAAAACTTTGCTGAATTCATTTATTAGTCCTAATAGTTTTGGGTGGAGATTGTAGGGTTTTCCATATATTGTATTATATCATACAATATACTTCCTTCCAATTTTACTTCTTCCTTTTCCATTTGGATGCCTTTTATTTATTTTTGTTGTCTGATTTCTGTGCTTAGGCTTCACCTCTGCTCAATGGCCATCAGCACCCTATCCAGGGTGGGAGTGGGTCCCAAGTTGCTGGAGTAGAAGCCCTGATTGTTGGGTTTGAGCTGGCTCTGTTCCCTTTAAGTGTGTGCTCTCCCCTCTCCCAGAACTGGCATCTTCAACCCAGAGGGGAGTAATATTGGAGCAAGAGGGGCTGGTGCAAGTGCTCAGCATGGATCTGGACATGGACAGTGGCTTCCCTGATCACATTCAGTGACCTGGATGGCTTCTGATGTTCTGCCTGTTTAAACACCAGTAGTGACTGTCCCCTGCCCTGCTCAGATGGCACTCCAGGTCTGAGCTGCCTTTATCCCTCACAGCTGAGCTCTCCCCTCAGCCACTGCCACTCTTGTCCTGGTGTAGATCTGTGTCATGAAACAGGTGGGGGCCAGAGCAGATGCTTAGCTCAGGCTGGAGCCTTCTCCAGAGAGGTTGCAGGAAACCTGCAGTTTCAATCCTCCCCCGACCCTGTTACAGGAATAAGCAAACATGTGCGTGCTCCTCATGAGTGGAGACCAGGCTTCTCTCAGCCTGTCTGTTAGTCACTGCCCCTCCAACAAAGCAAGGGACTTGTCTTATCTGTGTCTGACCCCAGGGCTGTGGTGCCCAGGATGTGGCTTGAACTGCTCACTCCCCAGGGAGAATCTCCACCCAAGCAATGTTCCTCTTCTTCTGAGTCCCCTCCCAGAGGCACAGTTCGCAACTTGATTCCTTTTCCTCCCTTTCTACTTGATCCATGTGTTCCTTTCTTATAGCCCTGGTTGTATAGGAATCTTTCTTGCAGTCTCCGGTCAATTTTTGTTCCACGGGTAGATGTATGATTGATACATTCATGGGGGGAGGTGAGTTCTACATCCTTCTACTCTGCCATCTTGGTCTCCTCTCAGGAACTACTGAGTTTTATTTGCTAATATTTTGTTTTGGATTTTGAACTTTATTAATAAATGAGATTGGTTTATAGATTTCCTTGTTTGTGATCTTTGTCATTCCTTTGGTATAAATGTTTTATTTGCTTTATTAAATGCACTTAGGGACTTTCCTCTTTCTCTATGATCTGAAACAATTTAAATAACATTGGAATTATATGTTCTCTAAAGATTTTATAGAATTCTCCCAGGAAAACGTTTGAAGAAACAAAAGCAAATTTTGGACTACTTTATTTCTTTTTTGGAAATCTATCTGCCTAGATTTTTTTTTAAATCTTTTGGTTAAGTTTTGGTAAGTTATATTTTTCAAAATATTTTTATGTTATTCAGGTTTTCAAAGTTATTTGCATAGAATTAAACAAACAAACAAACAAAACCCCCCAAACCTCATAATTTTTAAAATTTCCCCTTTTTCTGTGAATCTACCTTACCATTGTGGTCTGAAAGTTTTATAAGCTCATTTCCATGAACTGAAAAATTAAATTATTTCTATTTTTATTTCCAGTTTTTGAAAGAAAAATTTCCAGTAAAATGTTAAGCTTCTGGGCTTTATATAATTCTTGCCACAAGAATCTATCTATCTATCTGCATGATAGATTTATTCTGATGACAATTCTATCCTCTTGTGACTATTAAAGTGTACTTTAACTGGATTTAAGTGAAATTCTTTCCTAGAAGGACATCTTGGTGATGATGTACTGAGTATTTTAACCGTTCAAAAACGGTCACAAGCTCTTTACAATCCCTCCAGAGAGTGCATAAGAAGGCATAACTCATGCTATAAACAACACTTTGACAGTATGAAAATGGCCCTTATGCATTGAAGAATTAGTTCAATTAATACCAGTCTTCAATTAGGTAAGAAATTTTACTTTAAATTCCAGCTAGTGTTCGCTTTTGATTGTTTATTCCATAACAGTTGCTGTCTTTTAAATGAATTCAGCATTCTGCCAGCCTGTTTCTCACGTTAATTTTTTCAAGCATTTGATATGTTGCCAGAGCATGTTCTGCCATTACAAAATCATTCAGTAACAGGTTTTCAACAACCAGTTTCTAAGAAGGGAGAAAGAAGGGAAGGGAGAAAAAGAAAGAGGGAGAATGAGAAAGACAAACCAAGGATAAATCCTATGAAATCCCTTCTGTTCACATTTTTTTATTGTTTCTTGCCTTATTTTGCCATCCCAGTAACATTTGTTAAGAATGTGATAATACATTAAAGGCTACTATATCTTAATATCACCTCAATAACAACTTTTCATAAATTCTTCAATTTTAACTTAGGACTCTTAAGGAAGGATAGATGTCCACAGCAGCAAAATTGACAGAGGTGCCCTTTAAAAGAACCAGGAATGACATCTTCAGTGCACTGGTCACGTCAGCTCTTTTCTGCGCACAATGATCAGGGATACAAAGCAATGACAGGAATTGTTACCGACTTTCTCAGTGAACTTTTCAGGCTGAAGGGCATTCTGTGGAAGATGCAGAAATGATGGAAGGTTAGCAATTATTTTAGCTTCACGGTTAGATTATCTGTGGTCTTTTTTAAGTTGATCATAGTGATGGTTTTCATCATTAGGCAATCAAAGCAAGAAAGAAAATGTTCCTTAACCAATAGAAGCAGATAAAATATTTTCCAAACCTTCTTTTGGAAGAATATACCGAAAAGAAGAAGCTAATTTACAAATAAATGGGACTAAATACAACTTGTAATTGTTAGCTGATAGATGCCCTGGCTTCAGCCCTGATGGCCAGGTTGGTGAGTTTCTTCATTAGATTTCACCAAAAAAAATTTATATCTTACCTGCTATGAAGAGATGAGAGTGTAGGAAATAAATGATGAAAAAAACCCAATGGTTTGTTTTCCATTTTCTTTTTTTTTTCCTTTTAAATGTTAGTAGTTAGATAATTACACTTAAATATTGACTGGTTCTTTTACATGCACAAGAAGGACAGTATTATACTTAAATGTCAATCTCATCCTCTGAACTATGTCTTTTTATGAATAATTCTTTCCCCTCATTTTTAGAAGTTTAGGAATTTGCTCCAAAATTTCTATTAATAAGGGCTTTACATTAATTAATGATTTACATCATTTTTAATCATTTGTATCTCTGTGAGAATCTCACAAAGTCTTATACTTACAGGTGACTATTATTCAATAATGACAAAAATAGAAATGATATTCTCAAGAGGTTTATAATTCATTTCAGGAGTGTTTTCAGCTTAGTTCCCTGCATCTCAATAACCTCATCTACAAAATAAAAAGATTTAGATGAATAATTTTGAGGGATAATTCTGTTCCTAAAATATCTTTCTATATTTATGTAGTTTAAATAGACTGTTTTTTCCTTCTTTAACTTGGTAGCCCACTTGAATTGGGACCTGAAGCAAGATTTTCTTTCAATGTTTAGGATGTTTCACTATCAACTTTTTCTGTAATTATATTCCCACATTTATTTTATTTTTTTAAATTGTGATATAATTGACATATAAGTTTATATTAGTTGCAGGTATACAACATAATGATTTGATGTATGTGTTTATTGAAAAATGATCACCACAATAAGTTTAGCTAACATCCATCGGCACACAGCTATAATTTTTTTTCCTGTGATAAAAACTTTTAAGATCTGCTCTCTTAGCAACTTACAAATACACAATGCTTATTATTACCTGTAGTCCCAGATTTTAAAGGACACTATCTATTCCCATCTCTTTGGACATAGAGCATATTTCCTTTTGATGATCCATAAGTTGGCAAACCACTGATGAATTTTGATCATTTATCCGAAGTGTGTCTCTCTCTCCATTGAGGTAAAGTTCATTTACTCACTTCTGACATTTGTCACAGGAGAGACATCCGTGCTTCAGAAGGTCCAGAGAGCATCCAAAGTGTTCATAGTGATGTGGAGATGGCTGTCATGAAAACAGACAACAACGTTTAGGAATCAGTCTGGAAAGATGATTTGCTAAGTCGTTAAATTTGATAACTTGTTAAAAATTAAAAAACTGAAGTCGATAATCACAGGAAGAGGGCACAAGAGATAAGTATAACCATTCAGTAATAATAGTGTGATACTGAGAGGAAACATTTTCACTGTTACTCCATGAAGTGCACCCTTATCTAGTTTTCATCTCCATGGCTGGAGCTCCCAGGGATCAAGGCAGTTACAGTAGAAGTCGAAGCCAACACTGAAACTCAAAAAAGTAAATGTAGGGAAACTAAAAGGAAGAATGACAATACCCAACCTAGACTAGTACTTTACTTGCAAAACATGGCAAGTATTGTAGTCTGTCCCCCTGTATTTGTTCTCCCTTTCTTTCATGGTAATTGAAATAAATTACCAAAATGGAAACCTACCTTTTCTTTCTGTCGGGCAAATCGTTTTGGACATTAAAACTGTGTTTCCCAACCTTCCTTGCTGTTTGGTGTGGTCATGTGATTATGTTCTTAGGTGAGATGGGAGTGGAAGTTTGCTCTGGCAGCTTCTCTAATCCTCCTTATAAATAAGCTTGGGGCACACCTGCCGCTGCTTGTCTCTTCCTCCTTCCTACTGCCTGGAATGCAGCTGTGATGGCTGTACCATGAAGATACAGGCACACACGACAGAAGTAGCCTGGTGAGAAGGCAAAGAGTGGGTCACCATGGATTAGTGCTGCCATATCAACCCTGCATTGTGCACCTCTGGACTTTACATGAAAGGTATAAAATTTTATCTTGTTTAAGCCATTGGTATTCTGGGACTCTGCAACATGTAGTGAAGCCCAATCTCAACAAATATGTATGGCAAGTCAAAATATAATGAAATTTTGGGAATTCCCTGGCTGTCCAGTGGTTAGGATTCCATGCTTTCACTGCACAGGGCACAGGTTCGATCCCTGGTTGGGGAACTAAGATCCCACAAGCCGCACGGTGCAGCCAAAAAGAGAAAGAAAAAAGAAAAAAGTATACTATAATGAAATTTTGTAAAAGATTTATGTGTGTGACAGATCCAAACATGGGCTCTGAAAGTATGAGAAAGAGTTCTAGTATGTTCCTTATGTGCCAGTTGAGAGCCAGAATCTCAGGTGTCATCTCAAAAACCATCCCTGTGGTCTTAACTGGGGCCTAATCCTGTTCTGGCTGATCATAGATCTGATTTACAGTATTAATTCCTATTAACTTCTGGGGGCTTTATGCAGAACATCCTAATACCTAAGACTAATGCCCCAAAATATTTGTAAGTGATTCTAATCAAGTCTTCTCCATACTTAGCTGAGAACATGTCTCTTTTCCAGGTGATCCTATATGTATAAAACATCTGTGAAAGACTGCGTCTCCTGGATATGGGGGTAAAAATTTGACTAATGTGTTTGATTAAACCATTCTAACTCAGCATTGCACTGACTGAATGAATGTTAGCAGTAGATGTTCTACTATAGTCTCAGGGATAAATATTCAGAAGGTAATGGAAATTTCCACCACTTCTGTTTCAGTTTGGATCTGTCCAGCTCTTACCGTTGTCATTGTTTTGCATTTCCTAAGTGTATCAGAGATCTCTATCATTTATATTGATTTCCTCTGTTCACCTGAGGAATTTCGACAAAACCAAAAATAGTCTACAAACATTTAAAAACTGTCTTCGTCCAAATCCCCTATTGTTATCTCTCAGGTTGGCAGAAAAAGGAAAGCTTCCTTGAATATTTCAGGATATCCTTTCTTCTCCTAGTTTCTTGTTCTTGCACGTGGAAGGCAGCTTCCTAGCTTTAGTGCTTGTTATGTGTACAAATCCCAGTTTGTTCACTGACATCAGTAAATCAAAATCGTTTTTCATTTCTTCTTTTAAGCAACACCATCTCCCATCTCGCCTTGCAGTCACTCACTGTAGTATGTTTTTTTCATTTTAATCTCACACACTAATGACATTGTCCATTTCTAGTTTCAGTAATTTACTTGCCTTACTTAGCACTAATTTATTATCTTGCTTCACTATGTATCGTTGTCGGTGGGAATGTAAAATGGGGCAGCCAGGGCTTCCCTGGTGGCGCAGTGGTTGAGAGCCCGCCTGCCGATGCAGGGAACACGGGTTCGTGCCCCGGTCCGGGAAGATCCCACGTGCCGCAGAACGGCTGGGCCCGTGAGCCATGGCCGCTGAGCCTGCGCGTCCGGAGCCTGTGCTCCTCAACGGGAGAGGCCACGACAGTGAGAGGCCCGCGTTATCACAAAAAAACAAAAAAAACCAAACAAACAAAAAACAAAAACAAAAACAAAAAAAAATGGGGCAGCCACTGGGGAAAATCATGTGGCAGTTAGTTCCTCAGGAATTTAAATATAGAGTACAATATGCCCCAATATGTCTACTCCTTAGTATTACCCAAGAGAAATGAAAACGTATGTCCACATAAACTTGTATATGAATATTTATAACAGCATTATTCATGATAGCTAAAAAATGGAAACAAGTGAAATTTCCATCAGCTGATGAACAGATAAACAAATGGGATATATTCACACACTGGAATAGTATTCAGCCATAGGAAGGAATGAAGTCCTGATACAGGGTGTAGCCTGTATCATAGACGAAAACAGAAAACATCATGCTAACGGAAAGAGGCCAGAAACAAAAAGTCATATATTGTGATTCTATTTTTCTGAAATTTTCAGAAAAGGCAAATCAATAGACACAGAAAGTGGCTTAGTGGTTGCCAGGGGCTTGGGAAGGGAGGAGAAAGGAGACTAACGGGAAGAGGGTTTCTCTGGAGGATCGTGATAATTTTCTGTTATACAACTTTGTGATGGTTGTACAACTTTGTGAATATATTAAAAGAACACTGATTTGTCAATTTCAAAAAAAATACACTAAAAAATTGTATATCAAAACTTGTCATCTCACTAACTAGAAACATTCGTTCTGAGAAGGGTATGAGATGAGGCATTAGAAGGGAAAAATAATCGGACAGATATTGTAGCATGTCATCTCGAGCCGAAGGAAAAGGACAAAGGGGGGGCGGCGGTGGCAGGATGAATTGGGAGGTTGGGATTGATATATATACACTAATATGTATAAGATAGATAACGAATAAGAAGCTGCTGTATAAATAAATAAGTAAATAAGAAGGAAAAGGAAATCTTCCCAGGTCCCTTTCCCTTCATTCTCGAGCTCTGTTCTTCCTGAAGCTGCAGCAGGAGAGGGAAAGCAGCATAGAGGCAAGAATGACAGAGCACATAGCAATCACCAGTTACACCCAGACCTGTCACTGGAGTAGAAAATTCAGGATAATCACACCAGGCTAGTCAGTGACAGTCACAGAAAGGGACAGGAAAGGGAGGAGGGGTTATTGGCTGGCTGGTATTAATAAAGAGCTAAGACTCATACGACATTTCAGCCCATAAACATCTCATCCCAAGCCATCCAAACAAAAGCTTGCCAGATGCCGGTCAAAAGCATTCCATATGCATCCCTCTTGTTCTGTGGACCTTGACAGCTGGATCCCTTGAACGAGATTTGAGCACGTGCGCTTCAGTCCTATGCCTTGAGGTTAGAAGACAAGAGACCTCACTTTCCTCGCAGCCATGCAGGGTTGACTGACATCACTCCAGAGAATAATCAGTTCCAGGCTGCTCTTAGGAGCCACAGCCCATCCCTTTGTATCTAACAGACCTAACGGCCTTAGAGGGGAAGAATGGAGAACTGTGCTGAGGCGCTGGGACCAGCAGGCAGCTGACTATGCTGAATGTGGAGCTGCAGCCATGACCAGGAGAGGCCAGTCTCTAACCCCCTGCAAGCTGGATGCCCAGACCTGACCTATCGGCTGTGCCACCTCCTGCCACTCCCACACTCTCAGCAATTAATGGGCTGGAGACCTTCCCAGCCCACCTGCAATTTGCCCCAGGTGCTACAATCTGTGGAACTGCTGAGCTCTTTCTATTTAGATGGTGAAACAGGAGCAACCTCTTTCTTCATCTCAATCTTTATAGATCGAGGGCAGAGATGGGTCATTTCTATCTTGCATTTCACAGCTTGGGAGCTATATTAGGGAGCCTGGCTATCGCGACAAGAAGTGTTGATTCTTCCCCCCCAGGCCAATTTATATTATTAACTTCTTTGAACCCCAAATCCCTTCTCTGTAAAATTATAATAATAATACCTTACTTGAAAAGTTGTTTGTATTCAATGAAGACGATTACGGCAGAGTACCAAGCCCAGTGCTGGTTCACTGTCTATTGACGATAAATGTTGCCATTATTATTGATGTTCTTGTTTGTATTTTTAACTACAGAGTCCTGGATAGGGAGGCAGGCCAATTCACTAAAAATCAATTCTTGAACTAATTACTTTGCAGAATGACAAAATTCCACAAACTGTAGTTTGAATAAAAATATTTTTGATTACATGTAATCGAATGTATTCTTCTGCATATTGGCTAAATTGAGGTTGATTGGCTACCTGATCAAATAATCCTAATGGAATGCTAAAATGGTGGCAAATCATAAATTTACTGGATGTGCCAATATGAACCACTTTTTCCATCCAAATTTTTGGCATTCAGCATGTGACTTTTGATTTTTGCAGATGTTTTGTAATGAAATTATTATTTCCAAAATGTAAGCACATTTAGAATCATTTTACCAATTCCCCGAATGGCATGTCAGCCTTAAATTACATTTTTAGCAAGTGATTTTTAGTTTAACTAATTTACATTGTAAAACACAGAAAATTAATTTTTTAATTAAAATTCATTTATAGTTAGAATTAAATTGAATTTTCATTAAATTAAATTTAAAATGGAAGAGCATCAGAAATAAATCAGAAGTAGTCAAGAGTCCTAAGAGTCCTATCAGAGATAAAATGCTGTTATTTTGGTTTCTATCAAGAATTTCAGAAACAGAAAAATAAGTAACAGCTTGTGGAAAGTTTCAACTTAAAAACAGAAAACTGCTCAAATCAACAGAAAGGTAGTAAGGATATTTTGCAGGGAACATTTTAATGGATTGGGCGATTTGTTCCTCAAATTCATTTGATATTTAGTCATGATCTATGTAAAACTGTAAGGGAAGCTAAGGAATCTAGTTAAAAATCCAAAAAAACATTAAATTTAGATGCTAGAGTGTTGACAAACTGAAAATGATGTTTAAGATTTTGAAACAAAAATAGATATAAACTGAAAAGTTTCTACTTGAATTGGTAAATATTAACTGTGATCAGAAAAATGTATTTAATCATCATGACTATATTTGGACATTTTTCTAAAAGTTGTTAAGCCATTTCTTTAAAGCTATTAATTCTCAGCATATTCATCTCGGACCTCTGTAAGGGAAGGAAAATAAGTGATGTTAAATGCCTCTAGATTCTGCTTCCTTCTGCATGACTGGGAGAGAGAGGCGCTGCAGCCTCATCCCAGGTAAGCATCGTGGGGGAGCCCTGGTAAAGGAACAAGACGGTCCGGACCCAGCCCGACCATAGGAAGTTCTACCCACTCCTCCCCAGCCACCCGAATAGAATACCTCTTTTTGTCCCATGTCCCCGTCACATCGTCTCTAGGGTCTGACTCAGGAATTCCACCTCTACTTGCAGGAAGTAGAAGCCCAACTGAAGGAAGGAACCACGGGGCTGAGCATTGTTGAGCCGTCCCTCCTGGGCTCCCCAGTGGGAAATGAAGAAAGAATTAAGTTACCAAATGATTAACCTGACAACGAACCAACCTTACGGATTGAAAATAAAATGAAATGAAACACAAAATGGTTTTACCAGCTTGAAAAGCAATAGCTTAACAACGTTTAGGAAAATGTCCAAATATAGTTACTAGTGATTAAACATTCATCTCTGAACATGGTGCAGTATCCTTGCTGGCCAAGATCTGTGTGGCAAGAGGCCTGGCCCACAGGTTTTACTCACATGAGTGAAAGGCGGAAGCTGAAACACACAAATCAGAATCACAGAATCCCGTCCAATGGAGCATATGGAGGAGGTGTGGACATAATGAGCCAAGGATGTAAGCAGGTGAAAGGCAATGACTGGAAGCCAAGATGAGACGCTAAACAAGATCAGAGAAACAGGATGCAATTGGAGCTTGCCTGCATGACTTCCAGGGACTGGGGTGATGCGCTAATACCACTGTGGTTTGGGTTTGTTGCTGGGGATTTGGTTGGTTTAAAGATAGGAGAGTAGAATTCACAGGCTCCTTTCTGTGGCCCAGCAGTGAGATTTTCCCTTCATTCATTCAGGCATCTGCCAGGCAGCCCTCGTCGGATTTCACTTGTCCTTTATTGAGTGCCCCTGGAGCTCACCTAGAGGAGAAACGGCCTGGGACTCTCCAAAGCCACTGTCTGTGAGACTGCAAAATTTACCTAACTTCCCGGTGGCAGGCATCTGAAATACAGAGATCAGTATACCAACTTCATAGAGTTGCTGAGAACACATGAGATCAAATATGCAAAGTGCTAAGAACAGTGCTTGATAAATAGTAGGTGCTTAATAATAGTGACAGTAACCCCCTTGCCTATAAAAATTCCCCCCTGAGATGACTTTCCTTCTTACTCTTGATGTATCTGGCCTGATCACACTTCATTCAAGAAACCTATCTCTTCAAAGAAAGAAGTGAAACCCTGGGGTTGAGTGACACACGGTTGTACGTGATTGAATGCTTGTGGTTGGCTGCTTATCTGAGTCATTTGTCCTTCCATACTTCCCCACCAACTTTCTTACTGGCACACAGATTAAACTTGTTATATTCAGTAGAAAAAAAAAAAATCCCTTCCTTATTATAACTTCATAAAAACTGGCTCATGGGTATTTTTCATAGTTGCTCCCATTTTACTGACATTTTATGAGGTATAATACAATAGCAAACGCTTATAGTGGCAGCACGTTAAAAAAAAAAAAAAAAAGAATAGCTGCCACGTGCCCAGCCAGCCAATTCTGCTAAGGCAATTGCATTTCTGAAACATACAGTGCCAACGATCAGATCTTTTGGTGAAACCATTATGAATTTAGTAACTAGTCTCATAGGAGTTTCTAAAGAATTATTCTCTGAAAATTTTCTGGAATTACTTCCCCTGTGTCTTTTCAGCCTTTTAATTAGCACTGAGTTATGATCTCTAGCCTAGAAATAGGGGACTCCTTGAGAAAGCTCATTGGTCCTTACTACATCTTTACAGTATTTCACAGGGCGGTATCAATATCCCAGTCCCTGACATGCCCAAGGCAAGCTGTGTTGAGTGATGTGTCCCAAAGGCTGTGGTCATGGACTTCTCTGTAAGGGTTTATATACACTATTGCAAGAGATTTTCCAATATTTAGCACTTCCATGGAGTGAGTCTAGAAGCTATTAAAATTACTGGGGATATCAACTGAAAAAAAATGCATAACCTAAAAGTTGAGAATTATGTTTTATTTGGAAGATTTTCTGAGGACTTAAGCCCAGAAGACAGCCTCTCAGGTAGTTCCGAGGGACTGTTCCAAAGAGGGAAGGGAGGAGCCAGGATATACAGGAGTTTTTACAACAAAAACCATGTAGTTGGAACATCAGATGATTACTGTTAATTAAAGAAAAAACAGACAACTCAAGTTAATGAATTTAGAGCTTTTCTATGTACAGGAAGATGCAAGAGCCTGGGCTCATTGAAATCATTCCTTTGGCACTTGAACTATCTAGGGCCAGTATCTTGTTCTTTCCCATCCTGAATGCCCTCAGGGTGCACTGTTGAGGCAGTGGCTGACTTGGTGGCTGGCAGCCTATTTGTCTCCACCCTGGGTTTCTTCAGAGCTCACCTGTTGGAGCGGTTATAATGGCCGATGGCTTGATGGCTGCAACATCATTTGTTTACTGATAGGGCAAGTGACATTTTTCATCCACACGAACATCTGCTTAGAGAATGAAGGAGTCAGAATTCTTAGTCTTTCAGAATACTAAGAACGTAGAAATGGTTGTTTGAGATGCCATGTGTAAACTGTTAAGGGAGAAGCATTTTCCTGGGACAGAATGAAAAAGAAAAGTCAGGAGAGAGAGAGACACAGAGACACAGAGAAAGAGAGAGAGACAGGCAGACAAACAGACACAGAGAGAAACAGAGAAAGAGCTTTCCCACCAGTGAGCAAGAAGTTTAGAGGAGGGCTAGAAAGCGGGGCAGAGAGGACGGCAGCACGGGACCAGCGTTTTCCCATTCTTACTTCTTTGCCCCGTTTCTCTGTCGCAGCTCTTCTTCGTGTTGTTTGCTGCGTCATCTTCGGTGAAGTAACGTGGTTCTTCAAGCTGAACACGAACCCGTGCAGAGGGAGAGGAACCGTGAAAGAGCCACTCTCCTAGCTGCTCAAAGCACTCCTTTTCCAGAGCAAAGGGAACGTCATTTTCCAAATATTCATTTTTTGAGATTTTTTTTTCTATTTAACTGGTTTCCAGAACAGATTTGAACTAGTTGGTTATCGTGGGATGGTCTAAATACCATTCTCCCAAGGGAAAATGCAGATACATTCAGGTTAACTTTGCTTATATAGCAAAGGCAATCATTCCAATAGTTCAAGTTCAGAGATATGAGATGATAGTAACTGGAGTCTTTTTCCTTTCCTCTTTTTTTTTTTTTTTTTTTTTTTTTTTTTGTGGTACACGGGCCTCTCACTGTTGTGGCCTCTCCCGTTGCGGGGCACAGGCTCCGGACGCGCAGGCTCAGCAACCATGGCTCATGGACCCAGCCGCTCCGCGGCACGTGGGATCTTCCCGGACCAGGGCCTGAACCCGTGTCCCCTGCATTGGCAGGGGAATTCTCAACCACTGCGTCACCAGGGAAGCCCCCTTTCCTCTTTTCTTTCTTTCTTTTTTTTTTTTTTTTTGAGTTCAGAGGTAAAGATAATAATCTCGTAATTATGTATTTGTAATAATGTAAAGATAATAAAAGCACATCTTGAATATTAATGATATTCTACAGGTATTTAACACTTCTTATCTAATAACCCCAAAACGCTTGCTTTTAGCTATCACAACATATATTTTCTTTTTTTTTTTTTTTTTTTTTTTTTGCGGTATGCGGGCCTCTCACTGCTGTGGCCTCTCCCGTTGTGGAGCACTGGCTCCGGACGCGCAGGCCCAGCGGCCATGGCTCACGGGCCCAGCCGCTTCGCGGCATGTGGGATCTTCCCGGACCGGGGCACGAACCCGTGTCTCCTGCATCGGCAGGCGGATTCTCAACCACTGCGCCACCAGGGAAGCCCACAACATATATTTTCTGTTAGCCTAATAGATTACACAGGCATTTCCAATTCAAAGGTGTAAAGATGACAACTCATAAGAAACAATGTTAGGTCCCACTCTATCTCTTTGTTGTT
This sequence comes from Kogia breviceps, assembly GCF_026419965.1. NCBI lineage: Eukaryota > Metazoa > Chordata > Mammalia > Artiodactyla > Physeteridae > Kogia > Kogia breviceps. The sequence goes on along the minus strand of NC_081326.1, from coordinate 23,062,600 downwards.
ATGAGGAAACTTCCTGCTTCAGACTGGCAGAAGGTCACCAAGAGGAGAGGAAGACCAGGAGTAGAGGAAGAAACCATGGTTTCAGTTTCTGAACTCTCATCCAGTACGTCCTCCCCAATCAGTGAAGCTCTGGGGCCCCCCATTCCTCTGCATATACAAATTCTCTGGCACACTTCCTGAGAAACAAACTGATAGCTAAGGAAGATTTAGACCCTGACACCCACAGAAGGCAGGGGCTGTCTTAGCAGATGCTGCTGCACAAGACTGAGAGTATCTCCTGCCGTCATATCTGCATACCTTGAAATTGAATTTTAAACGGTCGGAATCTAGATATATAAACATTTAAAAATATTATCCCCTAAGTTATTTGTTTAGCTTCGAACACGTGTTAATCTCCTTCTGTTTTATCTGTAGTTGTGGGAGGTCTATGCCCAGAGACTACAGAGAGCCTTTGTCAGGGCGGCTCTGCGCTGTCAGCAGGCGGGGCGGGGCTCTGCCTGGGCCCTGGCTGGGCTGGCAGCGCTGGGGTGCAGTCAGCACTGGCTCTTGTCCCGATCAGGCCATTTCTCAGCCTTGCTATTGGCCCAGAGAGCAACTTTCTGCTGCCATGGGCCAAGCCCGTGTCCTGCTGGCTGGTGGGTACCTGATGTTGCTTCCATTTGCCATCCAATTCAGTCATCATCACACCACTTTTACAATCTGGACACCTCAGCACATTCCTGGAAAAAATGAATAAATGTAAAAGATCATGAAGGATTTATTTGTATAGCTCTCAAGCCCATCACAAAAAAAAAAAAAAAGAAAGAAAGATAAAACCTGCTAAAAGCCATAGTATTTACACTCAGCAGTCAGGGAGAAAGAGAGTTAAAGAGCAAATCACTTCCCTTTAGGAGTATTTGCTGTTCTAAGATGATTAAGAAAGCAGCCAGACCTCTTGGAAGCTGATGCTTTCTGAAATAGAGAATTTCCAAATGCAACGTGTTCTTGAATTTCCAAATGCAACGTGTTCCTGATGGCAAGATTAATTTCTTCTTGTGCCCCTGTGCATTCTTTTTTTTTTTTTTTTTTTTTTTTTTTTGCGGTACGCAGGCCTCTCACCGTTGTGGCCTCTCCCGTTGCGGAGCACAGGCTCCGGACGCGCAGGCTCAGCGGCCATGGCTCACGGGCCCAGCCGCTCTGCGGCATGTGGGATCTTCCCGGACCGAGGCACAAACCCATGTCCCCTGCATCGGCAGGCGGACTCGCAACCACTGCGCCACCTGTGCATTCTTGATGTGGCTTATATCCTGGGAAAGGCATAGGGCAAACTCAGAAGCTGAAGCTTGCCAAAGGATACATCAGTATATCCTGCCTTACCGTTTCCCATTCTCTCCAGACTTCGGAAAGAAAAGAATGCAGCTTTTTTTCATCCATTACCAGCCTCACAGAAGAATAATAGTTTATTTGGGACAATCATGTCGTCCCCACTTTAAATCCATAGACGTCTAATCCAGTGCAGACACAGGGTAGAGACAAGTTCATCTCTCAGTGCTGAATGTCTGTCTGAAATAAGCCAGAGGAGTGCTCACCTGGACCCAAAGAAAAAAATAATCTTTTTTATAATAAAATGATTATATCTAAAGAGTGTTATTCCAATATAATATTTCAATGCTACCTCAAATCCTATTTGCTCTGACTGTGGAGGAGATTCAGGATGGAGAGAAACAGGATCCTGGCCCTAGGGAAGGTGCATACAGCTAAAGGCCTGATTCCAAAGAGCCCAGACTCTTGCATCTTCCCATACGAGAAAAGTGCTAAATTCATGAACTTGAGGTGTCTGTTTTTTCTTTAATTAACAGTCATCTTTTGATGTTCCAACTGCAAAACCTCTTCTATATGCTGGCTCTTCCCTTACCCCTTCAGAGCCGTCCCTCAGAGCTATCGGAGAGGCTGTCCTCCGGGCATAAGACCTCAGAAAGTCTGCTGAATAAAACATAATTCTCAACTTTGGGGTTGTCCTTTTTTATTCAGCCGACATGACTCTCTAGACAGTTGTCAGCTGGTCAGCTTCAGGCACTGGGCCCAGACCTCTGGACCCTCCTCTAAGAGGTCAATTCCTGCCATCTTATCTGAGTTTCTGGGTGTGGCGGGGAGGAGAAGAGCAGCCGTGCAGTCCTGTGTACACTGAAACCTTCACAGGTGATGACCTGATAACACCCCTTCCTCCTTTCCTGTCCCCCACTTTCTCCCCTCTTCCTCCTTCTCTAACCCTTCCCTTCACTGGCAGCTTCCCCCAAAGATATGCGGAACTGTTGACTGCAATGTTTCTGTTACTACCCCGCAAGTATTTTAGATAATTTCTAGTTATGAATAAAAAAGGTAATGGCTGGAGCTGAAAGGCAAATTGGGGGATAACTGTAATTTTAGTCAGCAGTACTGTGTGGTGGTGACATCTGGACTTTACAATCAGCCTGAGTCCAAATTCTTCCCTCACTATTACTCGACTTTCATGAAAACTTCCACAGCCTCAGCTTCCTCACGTGTAAAATGAGAATAATTCAAGAATTAAATGAGATAACGTATGTAAAGACCGCATTATGTTTCTGGCCCATAATATCTGTTTAATAAATGTTAGCTATTATTGTTAATTCCAAACCTATAACACCTCCTTACCAGTGATGTCATATATAAAGGCCAAAAAATTATTAACAGTAGCAAAATCCCCAACAAGTTTTGGAAAACTGAGATTGAAATGGAAGAAATAAAACCTCTAAATGTAATAAATGTGTTACGGAGTATATGACAAAGCCAATACTTCTCTATGAAAGGATTTTATACTTTGTAGTAAACTTGAAACTAAGAACTTTGTAGAATTAGTAAAGGTCAGACCTCTGGACAAAATATCTGCTTCCCTGGGCATTGTCTTGAGTCTAGTAAAATTATTGACCTTCTCCCAAACCAAGCTGTTCCTGTATATGAAACAGTGTTGAACATGGTTTTTTGTCTCCAGAAAAAGATACTACAAACTACGAAGTATTACTCTTGATTAATAACAAGCATTCTCTCTGCTGAATTGTGTCCCCCTGAAAGATATGTTTAAACCCTAACCCCCAGTACCTCAGAATGTGGCCTCATTTGGAAATAATGTCTTTACAAAGACAGATTAAAATAAGGTCATTAGGGTGAGCCTTAATCCGATAAAATTTGTATACTTATATAAAGAGGAAATTTGGATAAAGAGACAGGCACACAGAGAGAATGCCACTTGAAAATGAAGGCAGAGATCCAGGTGATGCATCTACAAGCCAAGGAAAGCCAGAGATTGCCAGTAAACCAGCAGAAGTTGAGACAGAAAGAAGCAAGTAACAGATTCGCCCTCTGAGCCCTCAGAAGGAACTAACTCTGCCCGAAACCTTGATCTTGACTTTCTAGCCTCCAAAACTGTGAGAAAAGAAGTTTCAGCTGCTTAAACCACTTAGTTCGTAGTACTTTGTCATAGCATCCCTAGAAAACGAATACATAAACACAATGATCACAACCATGACTATATTAAAATTCCACAGATCATATTGAAAATTATATTGAAGAATCACAGTTCCCCAGGCCTAACAAACAAATACATGCCCTTAAAATTCCTCTTGTTTTCCTAAACTATTGCAGCTGCTACACTGGCAGCAGCCTCAACCTTTCTTGTTGCCACTGCATTATTGATTGCTATTTCATATTCTCTCAGGCACCCATTAGCTCTTCTGTTGTGATCATTTTCTGTTTGTTTTTCACCCCGTTATGTCTTTTAAATGATTGGCATGCAGCCTTATTTTGTATTTCAATATTTAAGACTGAGAGTCAACTCAGTCTGGAAAGCAAGTGGGGGGCTCAGCTTAAAGCAACACACTTAGCTCCAAGCATCCACGAGAGCTGTAAAGTCTCCCAGAAGCACTGGGTTGGCTGTGTCTGTGGAGTTAGGTTAATTATAACCTAGTGTTCTACCTATACCATCCCTCAGACTTCCTTTCACCTTGATCATGATTTTAGCTGCTAACGTGACTCATCTCTCTGGTCTTTTCTCCAGTAAGAAGATGAGTATTACAGAAGACGTTTGCCATTCTTTCGCTCTCCAGCATCCAACAACTCACTCCAATCAACACCCTAATGCAGGAGTCCCCAACCCCCAGGCTACAGACTGTTACCGGGTGAGCGAGCAAAGCTTCATCTGTATTTACAGCCGCTCCCCGTCACTCGCATTACCACCTGAGCTCCACCTCCTGCCAGATCAGCGGCGGCATGGCATTAGATTCTCATAGGAGCCTGAATCCTACTGTGAACTGCGCATGCGAGGGATCTAGGTTGCGTGATCCTTATGAGAATCTAATGCCTGATGATCCGAGGTGGAGCTGAGACGGTGATGCCAGTGCTGGGGAGCGGCTGCAAATACAGATGATCATTAGCAGAGAGGTTTGACTGCACAGAGACTATGATAAATCAATTGCTTGTAGAATCATATCAAAATGCTATCCATGAGGAGTAAGTGAAAACAAGCACAGGGCTCCTACTGATTCTGCACTATGGTGAGTTGTATAATTATTTCATTATATATTACAATGCAATAATAATAGAAATAACATGCATAATAAATGTAATGTGTTTGAATCATCCCCAAACCATCAACCGGCCCCCCTTACCCTGGTCCGTGGAAAAACTGTCTTCCATGAAACCAGTCCCTGGTGCCAAAAAGGTTGGGAATCACTGCCCTAATATCCCACTAGGGGAAGTCCCCCCAAAAACCCTTTTGGGAAATTCCCCAACTATGACTGCCTCCACCCAGGAATGAAGGGACTCAAACCCTTCCTGGCTCCTTTGTGGAGTCAGAGAGTGGGCATAAAACCAAAACTCAGTCCATCAGGCCTCCTCCCTGGAACATTGAATCCTGAGCAAGTAACAAATCCTTTTGGTTTTCAGAGTCATCCCAACAGCAGCACAAAGACCGGATGGTTTCTGCATTATAATTCCTGCTGCCCAGCCTGAGGAGCTGCCTGGAACGGCCAGTTTTCCAAGACAGGTGCTCCAGACTCCTGTTAGTACTTGTGCACCTGATATATATATTCTGGCTTTCTTTTTCCATTTCTTTTTCTTTTTCCTTCCCTTCCTCCCTCCCTTCCTTCCTTCCTCTCTGTCTCTCCCTTCCTTCCTTCCAAACTTCCTTCCTTCTCTCTCTCTCTCTCTCTCTCTCTCTCTCTCTCTCTCTCTCTCTCTTTCTTTTCAACCACATTTGGTCTCAGTGGCTTACAACCAAGACTCTTGACAGATCCAAGGCCTAATGAACAGAAACTACCAGACTATGGTGCAGCTTCATCTCATATAAGCGGTGGGATATGAGGAAAATCTTACACCCAGTCTGAGCCTGTTTGCTCATGTGGAATGTGAGTCTGATATCTGCCTTCCTAAACTCTGAGCTTACTGTGCAATCCAAAAAAGCTCTTTGTTACTGTTAAGCAATGGAATAATGATAATGATGATGATGATGATGATGATAATGATACTAAAGATACTTTATTAGAGTTTCATAAGGTAAATATGCAGGAAAAAGAAATACATAGATGTGAGGTGGAAGGTGGAATACTTAAAGCACTTTAAAAAATTATGTCATAAATTTCTTTCTGAGTGTTAGAATAAAATATTTGAAATCCACACTACATTTCAATGGACCAAAAAAGAGAGTCACTCGTTAAAGGATGCATTTAATACTATGCAAATAATGCTGCTCTTCATTTATTTTTCTTATAAATATGGATTTCTTTGTTTCAGATTTTCTTAAGGGGAATTCTATCTGAATGTGTTACAGCTAAATTCATGAGTCCACCCATATCAGATTGCATATCATATCCCCAAATGCAATGCCTGTTAGATCTTTTGTTTATACCTTAATTGTTGGCTATCTTTTTTCAATAAACGTTTTTATTGAATTATACATTCAGAAGCGTATACAAATCATAAAGGTACAGTTTATTGAACAAAGGGCACACACCTATGTAATTGACTGCTAGGTCAAAAACTGAATATTCCTAGAACCTCAGAAAGTACCCTCATGCCCCTCCCGGACCATACTTTAGCTGCCTGAATTGCCCTTAATTTTAACACCACCGAACAATTTTTCCTGTTTCTGAATTTTATTTAAGTGAAATTATAAACTATGTATCATTTTGTATAAGGCTTCTATAGATCAACAATATATTTATGAGATTCATTCAGGTTTTGAGTGTAGCGGTGTTTCCTTCATTACCGTGTGTTATTCTATTGTATAAATCTGCCACAATTGGTTTATTCATTCAACTCTTTGAAATGTTTCTAGTTACAAATGATATTGTTTTCAACATTCTATTTTATCTTTTCGTGTACATATGTATTTCTTTTAAATATTTACCTGGGGATGTAATTGCTGGGTCATAGAATATGAATATGTTTACCTCTTATAGATAAAAAATAGTCTTCCCAAAGAGGTTCTGCAGCGTTCTGCATCCTTGTCAACACTTGGCATTATCAGTTATTTTAAATTCTAGTTATTCTAGTGGGGTTTAGTGCTATCTCCTTGTAGTTTTAATTTTCATTCCCTTGATTCTAAGCACACAAAAAAGGAAAACTACGTTATCTTTTATTATTTACACTGAGGGACATGCAGAGAGACAAACTGTACCCAAAGTGAGCTCAAAACTTTACAGCCCTGTCCTTGAAACAAATACATGTACCTGAATCTGCATGTGTGTAGGAGACCAAATGTATAACTGAGGAGTTCTTCAAATAGCTTCCATGCAGAATTAAGTGTTTATGAAAATATAGATAGGTAATAAACACAAGCTAATTTGAAACTTACATATATTATTAAAATTCAACTTAAGCACAACTATTTAGAATCTAGACCAACAAAAGGTTGTTTTTCGGGGGGTGGGTTATTTTATCATGAGGTTTGTTAAAATTGCTGGGCCATGATGATATTCAAAAGCACACCACCTATAGATAATTTTATTATCATTTTCAACTCTCTACAGACAACACATCCCCTTATTGCCTGTGCTCAGAGTGGACCACTCCCACTGCCCCATCCTCGGTTGCCACTAAGGGATTTTATGCCTTTATATGTTGAATCATCCTTGCATTCCAGGAATAATTCCCAACTGATCATGGAGTATACTCTTTAAATTTTTTTTCGGATGTCCTAAATGATTTCGGCCCCATCCCAATTTACATCACCTACTTTGAATGGGTTTTTGTGCCTTAAAACTCAAAGAGCCTGGTGCATAGTAGATGCTAAATAAAATATTACCTTTGGACCTAAATTTACGGGTTTCTCCGTCGACTTGGAGTGGAAAATCTTTCTTGGAGGCTAGTGGGAGTCAAAACATCATAGTAATATTAGCATCTCTTCTTCTAGTGAGTTAGAGAATCAAAAATAACTAAAAAATAAAAGAGCACTTTTGTGGGAAGTTAAGGAAGGGACTTGACCCTTGGCATCATTAGCTCACTTGAGCTTTGCACTCATCTCTTTATTTCCAGTGAGTTTACTGGTTGGCAAATGGACATGGTGAGGACAGCACCAACTTTCAACTAGATACAGACAGGAAGAATCAGAAGTAGGAATATACTTTATTGACGTCATTATTTCTCTCAATACCATGTTCATTTAAAGATATGGTGTATGACATCTGTTTACAGTTTACAAAGGCATTAAGAACCACGTGACAGTGCAGTAAGATTGCACGAGACAATATTCCTGTTTTTCCCCTGACTTTATTTCTGTGTTGTAGCAGTTATATGACAGTTATTTAACCTCTTTACTGTGACATACCGTGGTAGGGTGTGCTATGCTGTATCAACGTAATTATGCTCCTTTATTGACTATAAAAAAAGAATTTTTCAAAAGTCCTGGGCACTGTAAACAGCAGCTTCTTCAAGCTAATGCACAGGAGTGTCAGCACAGAACTGCAGAGGTTAATGAACGGAGGCTGAAATTCTGCGCTATTAATAAAGCATGGTATTTAAGAATTGAAGTGAATTATCTATGAGGTTTAGGCATGGAGCTCTAGGAAATAAATATTTCATATAATTACAACATAAGATTAACTGTCTAAATATTATTCATTGCCTTACAATTTTTAGCACTTTATCCCTCAATAATTAATATTATTTACTAAATATCTATTACTATCATTAAGAGGTAAAATACTATATGTAATAATAAGTATAATGAAATCATTATTTATACATATCAAACATGGGGCTGAGGAGGCCCTGGGAAGGGGAATCTGGGTGGGGGCCAAGGGCCACCTGGAATTTATAACTGTATTATTGTATCTAAAATAATAACTATTCAAATTTCCTGTACACTATTCATTGCATGATAATATATAACATTTATTGCTATATAATGACTAGTATTTCATTTATTAGTATTTTGTACTAGTAGTACTAGCAATTAGTAACCATTTACTAAATAATAAATACATAGAAAATTATTTTAATTGTATGCAAAGACTCTCCCATCTCTCTCCCCACTTCACCCCCAGGCTACGATCGCTAGAAGAACTGGACAGTAATTATCACATTTTCGTGCTTCTCTGAATGATCTACAATTTGTGACACTTGAGCCGTGTCTGGAAGGATGAACAGTGTTAGTTAGGCCAGGGGAGAGCGAAGGTCTTTCCAGGGAAGGGCCCGCAGGTACAAAGCCATAGAGACGTCTGGCACCTCAGAGGCTAGTTGGAATGGCTGGGGGCTGGCTGTCACCCTTCACAGTCTCACATCCCTAGTGCAATGTCCTCTCTCTTCAGCAAGGTAGTCAAACTTCTTTAACAGAGGCTAACTTCTAAAAGAGCAAAAGTGAGATTTGCCAGGTCTCTTAGGGCTAGGCCAGAATTTGCAGTCACTTCTGCCACATTCTGCTGGTCAATGCAAGTGACAAGGTCAGCCTAGATTCAAGGGGAAGAGAATTAGCCCTTACCTGTTGATGAGAGGACAGACATATGTCTGTAACGACGAGGAGAACTGGATACTATTATATGAAACAGGATTGTTCCTAGAAATTTGGGAATGAGAACATCCCAGATTAGCCACATCCCTTCTACTTTTAAATTTCACTATGTTTTGGACTACCTTACTCAAAAATTGCATTTCTTGGGCTTCCCTGGCGGCGCAGTGGTTGAGAGTCCGCCTGCCGATGCAGGGGACACGGGTTCGTGCCCCGGTCCGGGAGGATCCCACGTGCCGCGGAGCGGCTGGGCCCGTGAGCCATGGCCGCTGAGCCAACACATCCGGAGCCTGTGCTCCGCAACGGGAGAGGCCACAGCAGTGAGAGGCCCGCGTACCGCCAAAAAAAAAAAAAAAATTGCATTTCTTGTATTACATGAAGGAGAAAAAAAGAAGGAAAAGAAAAAAGAAATCCCTGTAAAGGAAATCCACTTTTGAAGTTCCCCAAACTAATTAAGAGCACACTCGTCTCATTTATTTTATATTATCCATAAAATAATCAAAAGTTAACAGGGGGGCTTCCCTGGTGGCGCAGTGGTTGAGAATCTGCCTGCTAATGCAGGGGATACGGGTTCGAGCCCTGGTCTGGGAAGATCCCACATGCCGCGGAGCAACTGAGCCCGTGAGCCACAACTACGGAGCCTGCGCGTCTGGAGCCTGTGCTCCGCAACAAGAGAGGCCGTGACACTGAGAGGCCCGCGCACCGCGATGAAGAGTGGCCCCCGCTTGCCGCAACTAGAGAAAGCCCTCGCACAGAAACGAAGACCCACCCAACACAGTCAAAAATAAATAAATAAACAAATGTGGGGTTAAAAAAGAAATGTTTGTAATAAAAAAAAAAAAAAAAGTTAACAGGTATTTACCTATGCCTGTTAGGGTATTAATTTCACTAGTAAAATCAGCTAAAGGATCGAATTCTAGACATCTGTTTAAACTAATAATCTTAAAGAAACTTTGTCTAAAGCAGAGTTGGGGCTCACTAGATGAAATATTTTTATTAGATTTTACATTAGATGGAGTTCAATTGTAGGAAACAGACACCACGTCGGGGACTTAAGAAGAAAGAGATTACGGGCTTCCCTGGTGGCGCAGTGGTTGAGAATCCGCCTGCCGATGCAGGGGACACGGGTTCGTGCCCCGGTCCGGGAAGATCCCACATGCCGCAGAGCGGCTGGGCCCGTGAGCCATGGCCGCTGAGCCTGCGCGTCCGGAGCCTGCGCTCCGCAATGGGAGAGGCCACAACAGTGAGAGGCCCGCGTACCACAAAAAAAAAAAAAAAAAAAAAGAAGAAAGAGATTTAATACAGTGGATTTGGTGCATACAAACTAACTGGAAACGTTGGAGGTACAAAATCCAGGATGCTGCAAATCAACACCACAGAACAAGCCCAGCAAAGGACTGCTAACTGTCATGGTCAGGAAGCTCGCAAGTCAGGAAGCTGCAGTCTCAAGTGGACCATCATCTTAGTCATCATATAAGGAAAGAGTATTTCCTACAATTGTTGATCGGAATAAGAGGATGGAAAGCCACCACTTAAATGTTGACCTCTGGACCGAGTACGCATAATGAGTAAGGGCAAAAACAAATTAAAAATAAGAAAAAAACTTTAATTCTTTCTACTGAAAAAAAGTGAAGCATTTCTCCCTCTTCCTTTTCTTAGAACATTCACTTTAGAAAACTTATAATTCCTGTTTCTTTGACATATTTGTAATTCTTTTTAAAAACTAAATATGCCTCTTGCCAATTTTATAACCCAGGAATGTTTCCTCAACCTAGAAACCAACTCTGAAATGTTAGCATCGAGGAAAAAAAACGCCCCTATCTCTCAGTTTTTATGGGAGAGTAGAAGCCTAACTTCAGCTGGCTCCAGGCTCTAAGTTGCCAACTTACCTCCTGTCATAATGATAGAAGAAATGTATTTTTCCTTTGGGTAAAGACAATGAGCACAGATGGTTACCCTATTTACCAAGGGAATTTAGGACCAACTATGTGTGATAAGTTGTGCTGTCCTGTGCTGTTTATCTTGACAACACGGATGGAGTGGGTTGTGTCTGCTCGGCTGCATAAAAGGGTGAGATTCCTTTCTCTCTTTGCTGTCTCCTACCAGATTACCTGTAATTCACGTCACACTCTGGTTCAGGCTTATTCAAGAACAAAATTTTTTTCTTTTCTATTTTTGTGGGGAGGATTTCTGGGCTGGCAGGGGATCTTGTTTTTATAGTTCCCCAACACTTGCACGCCACGGCCTCTGTGCCTCTGTTCCTGTTTATTTTTTCCACTTGTTCAAGTCTTGCATGAGTGCATTTGGTAGGCAAAACCTAAATCATACCCAGAACCCTAATTTTGGGTGAGCCTGGGAAATGTCATTTTTAGCTTTCCAGTCCCTGCAATGTATGTTTCATCAAAAGAATGAAGTTCTAAATTTCTAGACAAGTAGTGAATAAGGCATCATAAAAATCATGTAGTCTAAATGAGTTTAATTCTCTGCTTTAAATCCTGGAGGAACTCTAGTATTTGAATTTTTCTAACCACGAGCTGCAACTAATACACACCTCAGCACATGCCAGGTGTCAGTGAGAATTAATGACCAGTTCGGAGCATCTTCCCTGCCAACGGGCCTGAACTAATCATTCTATTTTTTAGCTATCACAGCAGCTGTGCAAGTTGGCTATAATTACCTGGATTTTGCTCATTAGGAGACGGACGTTCAAACAGTTTACATGTCCTGTCCCAAACTGTACAACTAGAAGGGGACAATTCAACGTTTAAATTTAGGTGGTTTGATCCATTTCCCTACTTGTCTCATGATTTCTCCCTTTTTACCTTCAGGTTCCTAGATCAACCCAGTGGGGTTTCTCCTGCCATATCACACACAGTCTCAATACTACTACTAGAGTTAAGAAACTACTTTCAAGATAAAGAAGTAGAGGCTTTTCTAGATGTGGCTTAACTCAGGAACCTGGTTTGCAGTACCACCAGCTACCCCTGCCCTTGGGGCCAGCCTGTGCCCAACGGCTTCTGTAGATGGACAGCCAGAGGGGGAGGCCAAGCAGCTTCCCAGCGGGTCTCTGCCTTTCACCACACGACCGTATTGCGTAGGTTACTTGACTTTTCTAAGCCTCGACTTCCAAATCTGTAAAACAGAGATAAAAACTGAGTCTGCCTTACGGGGTTTGTGAGGACTGAATGAGAAAATACACGCAAAGCACCTGCCCCAGAGAAAGCACCAAATGAAGGTCAGAGCTCCTGATGAGTCTATGATGATCGAACTTAACGCTTCACGAAGCAGTGCATTCTCATTTGAGACAGCCTGGGTTACGGACAAATGGTTTCTTATATAGAGCAGACTTTTGCCTCTAGTACATTTTATTCATTGGTCTTCAGTATTCCTTCTGGGAAAAAAGCAAATTAGGCATCACACTCCTCCACATGACAACCCTTTAAATAGTTGAAGGTGCATTTCCCCTGTACTTCCTACATTTTCTCCTCTCCAGGCTAATACTTCACAGTCCCTTCCATTGACTGTGATATGGTGATCAGACACTATGCCATCTTGTTTGCCCTTTAGACAATCTAGTTTGTAACTCTCATATGTGGCACTGTGAACAGTATGGGCCCAGATGTGAACACAGTACTCCAGAGGTGCTGAGCCAACGCAGAAAATTGAAAGTCTGAACCTCCCTTGGTCTGGGTACAGTTCAGCTTAGCTTAACCTGACATTTGCAGGAAACAGCCTCCTGAAACCGTTCACCCATATGAAACTTATGTCTGCTAACTTCCCTACCCAACCCACACTCAAGTTTTTGTATACAAACTACTCTTTAGCCAGTTCTCCACAAGTTTATTTTTGGAAATATTTTTAAACTGTTGGTATTTACATTTTATTCCATTTTATTTCACAACAGCTTGGACTATCATCCCAGTCCCTCAAGAGTATTTTTTATTGAAATATAATTGATTTGCAATGTTTCAGGTGTACAGCAGAGTGATTCAGTTATACATATATATGTATATACACATATTCTTTTTCAGATTCTTTTCTTTATAGGTTATTACAAGATATTGAATATAGTTCCCTGTGCTATACAGTAGGTCCTTGTTGTTTATCTATTTTATATATGGTAGTGTGTATCTGTTCATCGCAAATTCTTAATTTTTCCCTCCCTCCAAGAGCTTTTTAATCTGGATTTCATTATTCGCTATATAAGCAAGTTCTCTGGATTAGCTAGGATTAGGTTTGGCTACGAATTACATGACACTAAGATACCACGACTGAAACGAAACAGAAACGTATTCTATCTTATGTGAACAAAGACCACAGATAGAGCCCGCGGGACTGGAGTGATGATTGTGATCATCAGGGACCCTGGTCCCTTTGACTGGGTTCTAGCATCCTAAACACCCCTTTTACCTCATGGTCCAACATGAAGGCTAGAGCTTCAGCTGTCACATCTACTCTCCAGCCAACAAGAAGGAGGAAAGAGCCAAGAAGTTCATCAGCCTATTTAAGATGACCACCCGAAAGTGTCATTCCATGTAGCACTTTGGTTTATAGACCCTTAGTTAGAATGTAGCCACGAGGCCACACCTACCTGCAAGAGAGGCTGAAAAATGAAATATCTGTTCTGGACAGCTATGTTTCCGGCTAAAAAGAATAATTCTATGAAGTAAGAGGGTGAGAACAGGTACTGGGAGGCAACTAATAGTTTCTTCCACACCTTCTCAGATTTGCGTCTTTGGTAAAGATGAAAGACTCCTTTCTATGACTTTATTCACATCATTGATAAAAATCCTTAAGGGGACCCAGACATGGACACATTCAGCAAGTGAAATCTCCCATGTCCAGCAGTGAAAAGTGCCTTAACCATATCATTCATTCAACAAGAAACCCCTAAATATAGCAAAGCTGAGGGTGGGGTGTGTAGGACAGGGTGGGGTTGCTAATGTCAAAGTTTGTACAACCGAGGATGAGAGAACGGGCCCTAGAATATGCATGCCTTTGCTTTTATTGTCATTATTTTCTCTTTAATACTTTGACATGTAGGTCTTGGCTGATTTCTTTCTGCTAAAGTAAGGTGGTTAAAACCAAACTCTTTCTAGCTTGTTATCGCTACAATTTTTAGTTCTGTATCTCAGATTTACAGGCCAGGACACCTTTAGGTACCAAATGGAGTAAATGTCATAGACTCCATCCACTTAAGTAGAGCAGTGCTTCTCAAATGTCAATGTGCACAAATCAGGTGGAAGAAATTGTTAAAGTTCAGAGTCTGAGTCAGTAGGTCTGGGAGGGAGCCTGAGATTCTGCCTTTCTAACAACCTCCTTGGTGATGGCAATGCTGCTGGTCCTTAGACCACACTCTGAGTAATGGGGAGATTAGGCTCCACGCTCTATGTGACCACAGACCCTGTCTGTGATGTACCCGTATTCCCAAAACCCAACAGTGTGCGTAGCACACAGAAGCGGTACCATAATTTTTTTTGAATAAGTGAATAAATAATATAAATATGGCCCCATAAGCTATCTATGCAAGGTAAAATTCAACTTAATTTACTTCTACTCATAATTACTCATGTAATAAGCATCTACCTCATGCCATGAACTATACTGATACTTTAATGCCATTCATTATTTAGTGTTTACAACAATCCTATGAGTTACGTATTATTTCCATATTGAAAATGGGGAAACTAAAGATCGGAAAGATAAGTTTGCCTAGAGTTCAGAAACTAGAAAATAAAAATTTTAAATGATAGAGCAGTATATCTGGCTTACAATGTGTGAATTTCTGCTGTACAGTGAAGTGACTCAGTTATACACATATATACATTCTTTTTTATATTCTTGCCCATTATGGTTTATCACAGGATATTGAAAATAGTTCCCTGTGCTATACAGTGCTGTTTATCCACTCTATATGTAATAGTTTGCATGTACTAACCCCAAACTCCCACTCCATCGCTCCCCAAACGCCCCCCCTGCCCCCTGCCTTGGCAACTACAAGTCTGTTCTCTATGTCTGTGGGTCTGTTTCTGTTTCTTAGACAAGTTCATTTATGCCATATTTAAAATTCCACATATAAGTGATATCATACGATATTTGTCTTTCTCTTTCTGGCTTACTTCACTTAGTATGATCATCTCTGGTTGCAAGATACATCATATTTTTAAAAGTAATTTAAAAGATAGGGATTTGGGGGCTTCCCTGGTGGTGCAGTGGTTGAGAATCCGCCTGCCGATGCGGGAGACACGGGTTCGTGCCCTGGTCCGGGAAGATCCCACATGCCGCGGAGCAACTAAGCCCGTGAGCCATGGCCGCTGGGCCTGCGCGTCCGGAGTCTGTGCTCCGCAACGGGAGAGGCCGCAACAGTGAGAGGCCCGCAAACTGCAAAAAAAAAAAAAAAAAACAAGGGATTTTGTAAGAAAGAAGTAAAAGAAATTCCTTCCCAGATTGTAGATGATTTACCTTGGATCTAAAAGTTAGTTGCTTCATTTTGTACCAGTCTTTTGTACTGAAAGCTTAGTATGTAATTTGAATGGAGAGATAACTGGGTTATATGTTTTATTTTGTTGAGATAACATTGTAAATCAACTATACTTCAATAAAAAATAAGTTAAAAAATAAAGTTTTATTGGAACCCAAAAAAATAAAAGAAAAGAAAATGATAGAACAGAGAGCAAAACAGATCTGTGCAGGGCTTCCCTGGTGGCGCAGTGGTTGAGAGTCCGCCTGCCGATGCAGGGGTCGCGGGTTCGTGCCCCGGTCCGGAAGGATCCCGCGTGCCGCGGAGTGGCTGGGCCCGTGAGCCATGGCCGCTGGGCCTGCGCGTCCGGAGCCTGTGCTCCGCAACGGGAGAGGCCGCGACGGTGAGAGGCCCGCGTACTGCAAAAAAACAGATCTGTGCAATCCCAAGGTCCAGGGTGCTCACCTGCCTCTTTTTACAAAGGGAAAAGAAACCACTAACCCTCACAACACCAAGCTCATTTGACAGATGACTCCCACCCTCTGCCTCAAGCTGCAGAGAAAGCATCTCTTTACCAGCTCTGGAAACAAAGATCAGGTAAGGGGGCTGTACCCAAGCTAAAGTCCCCATGAAGGTCCCACCCCCACCAGTTTCCAGTTTATGAGTGGGCCCACCTCACAGCCTTAGCTCAAGGGCAAGGCTCCAGAGCACAAAGCATTGCCTAAACCTCTGGGACAAGCCTTACTCACCACTCCATGATAAAATAATCCATAACACAGACAACATTTGGGTGAAGTGTCTATATCCCAAGTATATTTGTTTGACTTATCTCTAAAACTCACAACTCATGTCGATTTTAACAATAAGAATTTTTTCTTCAATTTGGGTCACTACATGCATAAAACTGTTACAAGTTTTTATTTCCTTACCCTATCTCTTTATTGTACTACATTGAAGATGGTGGATTTTTTTAAAAAAAAAGTTTACTGGGAGATTTCTCAAAATAAATAATAATAAATAACAATTCACCTATAAGAAAATGTGCAATAAATTAGATTAAAAATGGCCACGATTACTTGGCAGCTCCTTCCATCAAGAGGTGGAGTCTGTTTCCCCATTTCTTGAATATGGGCTGGCCTTGTGACTTGCTTTGACTAGTAGAATGCAATTGCAATGGAAGTACTGTAATGTTCTGCGACTTGAGTCTGGTTCTCAGGAAGCTATGCAGCTTCCATTCTTTCCCTCTTGGGATGCCATAGCTGTGAGATCCAGCCCAGGCTGACTTGCTGGAGAAAGAGAGATCACGTGGAGCAGAGACAAGCTGTCCTAGATGAGGCTCCCTAGACCAACTAGCTCCCAGCCTCGCTGTCCACGAATTGCAGCTGCATGAGTGACCCCAAGAAAGATCGGCAGATTCCCAAATTGCTGACCCACAGACTCGGGAGTAAATAAAATGACCGTTGCTACAACAGACAACTGATACAGTATGTAATATTAACTCTACATGTTGCTATAGGGATTGGAAACCATGGCTGTAACACACCTAATCCAGGGCCTGGCATATGCTATGTGCTTAATAAATGTTAGATGTATTATTATTTTTCAACAAATTGTGTATTTCAGATTTTGTGAAAGTTCAAGAGTTCAAAGTTAAATGCATTTCATAAGACCAGCTTGCAGATGTTATACGTCATAAATTGAGGTTAAAAATGAAAGTTTAGGGCTTCCCTGGTGGCGCAGTGGTTGAGAATCCGCCTGCCGATGCAGGGGACACGGGTTCGTGCCCCGGTCCGGGAAGATCCCACATGCCGCGGAGCGGCTGGGCCCGTGAGCCATGGCCGCTGAGCCTGCGCGTCCGGAGCCTGTGCTTCGCAACGGGAGAGGCCACAACAGTGAGAGGCCGGCGTATAACAAAAAAAAAAAAAAAAAAAAAAAAAAAAAAAAAAAAAAAATGAAAGTTTACATTGAAACCTTGCTTAACTAAAGATAAGTTATGCCCATTATAAAAAGCAATGGATAAAATATTAGAAGGAATGATTTGCACTCACCTACTCCAGTCTTTGATTGCAAATAATTCACTGAAATCAAGCAATGTTTGATATTGTTTTCGAGGTTTCTAAGAGGAAAATATTCTAAGATTTCCCTTTGTGACTTTTTCCTCCATTAGGGCATGAGTTCCCTTTTATGTTTAGACAAAGTCTCCACTAAAGAAGCGTGTTATCTGTTTGCTCAACTGAAATGCAAGGATCATTACCACAGTTCCCATTACTACTGTGCAAACACCCTGAGACGCTTTCTATGTTAATTACATCAAGACTCTGGTTTTGTGAAGAAGGAGCTCACAATCAGTCTTGTGGTGAGTCCCATCTTGGTGAATCAACTGATTTGGGGAGAAGTTACTCTCACAGCAACCCTGTGATGTAGGAAGATAAGATAAGACAAGATAAGATATGGTATTTTCCATCATGCTTCTTTGTTTGCTATTATTTTAACCTTACCCTATTTAATATGTGAGAAATAAGGAAATTGAATGATTTTTCTAAAATAAGAGAGAGAGATAGTACAAGTTAGAATTGGTTTTTTACTCCCCCATAGACAACTGACTACAAATTGAGCGTTCTTTTTACTATTCAACTAATTATGATGATATTGAAAGCAGTGCCATTGACTTCACCCCTGGGTTAAGTGGCGGCAACATGCCCCACCAGCAACTATTGGTCCTTGGGGGAGTGAAATTTTTTTTAGATATTACAATAGTTTATGTCTTTCAAAAGGGCCAAGGAACATAAGCAGACATACAGAATACTGGTATTAAAATTTCATAGGAAATAATGGTTACTAGGAAAATAATGGCTCTTTAGGAGGGTAATAATAAAGAGAATGTTGAGAAACACTGACTTAACTTTTTCTTTTTGTTTTCAGTTTTATTAAGGTATAAAGAACATAAAATTGAAAGATATCTAAAGTGGACAATGTGATGATTTGATATACGTTGTACTTTGGGAAAGAATTCCCCTCATAGAGTGAATTCACACATCCTTCATCTCCCATATTACCCCCTTTTTCTTTGGTGAGAACAATTATGCTCTACTCTCTTAGTAAATTTTAATTGTGCAATACAGTGTTATCAACTACAATCACTGTGTTAGACATTAGATCCTCAGACCCTATTCATCTTAAGGCTGAAAGTTCATACCCTTTTACCTATCTCTCCCTATTTCCCCCATGACACAGCTGCTGACAACCACTTTTCTACTTTCTATGAGTTTGACTTTTTAAAAATTCTACATAAAAATGATACCATTTCTCTGTCTGGCTTATTTCACTTAACACGATGTACTCCAGGCTCACCCGTATTGTCAAAAATGATAGGATTTCCTTATTTTTAAGGCCGACATATATATACAGACACAGGTTTTTTCCATACCTTGGCTGTTGTGAATAATGCTGCAGCGATCATAGGAGTACAGAAATCTCTCTAGATAATGGTTTTGTTTCCTTTGTATGTCAGAAGTGGGATTGCTGCGTCGTACGGTAGTTCTATTACTGATTTTTTTTTAAGAACCTCCATACTGTTTTTCATAGTGGCTACAGCAATTTACATTCCCACCAACAGTGCCCGAGGGTTCCCTTTTCTCCACATCCCCGCCAGCATGTTTTATCTCTTTTTTAAAATAGCCATTCTAACAGATGTTAGGTTATATCTCACTGTGCTTTTTATTTTCATTCCCCTGATGATTAGTGATGTTGAGCACCTTTTCATGTACCTATTGGCCATTTGTATGTCTTCCTTGGAAAAATACTTATTCAAATCCTTTGTTCTGACTGCTGAACCCACCAGCCTTTCCCTCTCTCTCCATATCTTCTGGCCTCCCTATTCCCTGAGACACAACACTATTGAAATTAGGCCAGTTAATAATCATACAATGGCCTCTAAGTGTTCAAGTGAAAGGAAGAGTCACACGTCTCTCACTTCAAATCAAAAATTATAAATGATTAATGTGAGTGAGGAAGGCATGGTGAAATTCAAGATAGGATGAAAGCTAGGACTCTTGCACCGAACAATTAGCCAAGTTGGGAATGCAAAGGAAGAGTTCCTGAAAGAAATTAAAATTGCTACTCCAGTGAACACATGAATAATAAAAATAACTGTAACAGCCTTATTGTTGATATGGAGAAAGTTTTAGTGATTTGGATAGGAGATCAAACCGACCACAACATCCCCTTAAGCCAAAAGCCTAATACAGACCAAGGGTCTAATTCTCTTCAATTCCATGAAGTCTGAGAGAGATGAAGGCACTACAGAAGAAAGGTTTGAAGCGAGCTGAGGTTGGTTATGAGGTTTAAGGAAAGAAGCCATCTCCATAACATAGAAGTGCAAGGTGAAGCAGCAAGTGCTGATATACAAGCTGCAGCAAGTTATCCAGAAGATCTGGCTAAGATGATTAATGAAGGTGGCTACATGAAACAACAGACTTTCAGTGTATATGAAACCACCCTATATTGGAAGAAGATGCCACCTAGACTTTCATAGCTAGAGAGGAGATGTCAATGCCTGACTTCATATCTTCAAAGGACAGGCTGACTCTCTTGTTTGGGGCCGATGCAGCTGGTGATTTTATGGTGAAGCTGATGCTCATTTACTGTTCCAAAATCCTAGAGCCCTTCAGATTTATGCTCAGTCTGCTCTGCCTGTGTTCTATAACTGGAACAACAAAGCCTGGACTTCAGCTAAAACAGCAGAAGCTGACCTGCTCCCGTACTCCTTATTTGCTGCATACACTTCTCCAATGTGTTGAAGCCCTTCTTCTAATATAGTTTATATCTCAAGTTTGTATGCACCTTGACAATAAAATTCTTCCACTTACTCTAGGACTTTTTGAAATAAGATTATAATGTCCCAAGTCATGTAGGGACTGGGTCTACAAATGCCCTATATATATATCACTTCTTAGCAGTAGCCACAGTGATTGGTTCAGTGGGTGAACACGTGAGCCAAATTGTCCTGCATCTGTCTATGGAATTTTTATATAGCAAAATGGGGAAAAAACGTATTCTTACCTTTCTCTGGAATCACAAAATTTGGAGACTCTAAGCCTGGAATTGGCCACCTTCCCACACCCACACCATGTATATGAATCCATCTCTCTGCAAAAGAAGAGGACAAAAATCAATAAGCAGGAAAAACAGAGACAAAAGACAACCATGATGGCATTGTGTCTCCAGGTCCTATATCTGAAGTTCCCCAGTTTGCCCGATCCCTGCAGCTCTTCCTTGGCTTCTCTGAACAACCCCCCTGATGACTTCATTAAAACAACTTTGGTGCTTAAACTTTCTTAAGTTGGAGTTTATGTCATTGTAAACATAAGAATATTAACTGTAGCAGAGATAGCTAACTCTTATGCCCAAAATGTATGCATTTCCTTCCTGGAGTTGTTACCAGGAACTGCAACCCAGTCAGGCAACACACTTTCCAACTTCAATACACCTAGGTGGGGCCATGTGACTTGTTCTTAGTAATGGAAACAAGCGTGTATTAATTCCAGATCAAGATTGTTAAAAAGTGGTTATATCTTCTTCACTCCTTCTCTTTCTTCCACTAGCTGAATACAGATAAGCACAGCGTCAAATGATGAACCTACAAGACAGAACGAGGCTGAAATCCTAAATCACTAGTTGGATGAAAGTTTCCCACTAATCCCTTTGGGAGTTGATGTGATTGAGAAGTAAACTTCTATCATACATATTTGAAAAATTATATATTTTGAGGATTCTGTGATACAGCAACTACTCCTATTCCAAGTAATTCACTAACTAGTGAAGTCTTTCATCTCAATTTTTTCATGGCAATTAAAATTTTCTTTGAGCTTAGGAATTAACATGAAAGATATCCTAGAAGAGGTATCACTTGAACTGAATCTGGAAACATGAGAAGAATTTAATTGTGTGATAAAGGAAGGGAATCGCATTCCAGTGGAAGAGAAGCACATATGCAAAAAAGGACAGCAAGAAAAATCATGGAATATTTGGAGACTAGTAATCCATTCATTATTAATAAAGAAAGAAGAAGAGTAATGGGATATCAGTTGAAGTAGCAGGGGGGAACCAGATCATAATATGTCTTGGACCAAAACAAATTCTATGAAACTCTGGGTTCCCATAACCACAATCATTATATCACCCTTGATGACAGAAAGAGCAAGTAATTCTTTATAGAAAAATTTTTGTAGGATTCATGGCATGTATGTCAAGAGAAGAAAATGTTGATACTCTGCACATAACTAATGGAGTTTGGGCTAATTTCTGGATTGAACTTGAACTTGAAGGTAGTTAATGGTCTTTGCAGTAGCTTGGGATAAAACTGCTTAGTAAGAGTTCTTTGTATGGGATGGTGACAAAATAATCCAAATGAATTCTCTCTCACAGGATATAGAAATAAAAAATACTCACAGGGCAAGCAAATCACTTAAGCAATGGCTGTTTCCAGAAATATTGTTAACAATTCTCTGTGAGGTTTATGGAATAAGCCAGTTATGGAAGTATCAGGACCCAAGGCCAATTGATAAGAAGAAAGTGAGACAGTAGCCAGGTTACCTTGCTTTATCTTGCTTTCTTGTGCTAATCCCACATAACCAGTGGTGATCTGGGTGTACCACTTCCATGCCACCTTAGAAACGACTGCACTCAACCTATTATGCCACACTAATGAGTTCATATTCTATCTTGAATGTGAAAGTTACTCCTACAATAAGGTAACAGCCATAATGTCAACTCCCACGAAATACAACAATTGTATTTTTAGTCCAGGCTTATTTTACCTCTAGTAATCAATCATGGACTCTGACATGGAAAAGTTTTACATTAAGTGAAAGAAAATAAATGGGTTAGAGGAAATCAACTGAAACAACTGTTTTATAACATGCAGGAAAGTAATATTTTAAAATAGTCCATCTGTTGACAGGATATCGATACTTGGAAATTTCTGTGGATAAACTTAGCAGGGCTTTGGCCTTTCATGTTGCAACTATGACCCTTACTGGCCAGAAAGTAGCCATGGAGGCAAAAGGAATACTGTTTAGATACTGACAATAAATGAGATAAAAATCCAATAGAAGGATTGCACATTGAAAGAAACAGAGTAGTTGATTTAGGATTGTATGTCATTTGGGCAATCAAGATTTCTCAACCTGTTTTTCACAAGATGTTATTTGGTATTTTATAATTAACGTTTCTGACCAATGATGCTTGGAAAACGTTAGCTTCAATAGATTTGAGCAAGTTTCTTTACTGCAGGATTTTTCAGAGCCTGTAATACGCTAAGCAGCATTTTTAATGTCTAAGAAAGGGTTAAAAAAAAAAAAGTGTTGACCTTACAACGCTTTTTGGTAAAACATCTTAACCAATGCTCAAAACTACCAGTTTAACTGTTCCATGCACTGTCATTGTGGCCAAAGAATTAATTTTTAATTCAGTCTTTCAAAATTTGTATAAGAGAATTTAGGTAAAGCAATTGTTTAGTATTGTAAGTAGGGGAAAATTCTTACCCAAAAGAAATCCTGCGCCTGGACTTACCATGGAAACCTCAGTCCGAATAAACAAAAGGGCCATATTTACCAGAGGGATATGGAGTGTCCTCTCCATGGGAATGGAGTGAACACCAAGGACATGGACCCTTCAGGTCTTTTGCTCATACAAGGACAGCACTTCTCATCTCAAGTAATAAAGTACCTTACACAAATAAAATTCATTATTTTATGGTACAGCTACTTAAAATGCAATATTTTTAATGCTTTTATAGTCAAATGACTAACTAAGCCTATCTTGGTGAGAACAACAGTAGTATTCTTTTTTACTTAGAATACCAAAAGATTATCTTTTCATTAAATATGGTCATCTTCCTTAAAAAACTCATTGAAAGATATGTATGGGTCTGGTTGACTTGCAATACAAAGAAAAGTTAAATGGAACAGTTATTCCATCTGTCTGAATTAAAATGAAATCTGCAAATTCTGTAAAATGAGAACATTAAAATTTGTTTCCTGTCATTGTGCCAACAACTAACAGGCTACTTCTGTTTTTAACATTAAATCTCCACAGAGGAAGCTTACTGAGCTAAGATTTTTGTTATAATATTGAACAGAGTCTAAGGAATACTTTGGTTTATATTTTTTTCAAAATTCCAAGGCAGATACATGAATTTATCCTAAGAACAGTAAGAACTACACAGAAGACCTAGGATGCCTAGGAGTCAGAAGACGTGTGTCCAATGTGTAGTTCTGCTACTATCTTTGGACAATGAACAAACTACGGCAGGTATCATTTCCCCAACACAAAATGAAAAGGTTAGAGTTGATCAACCTAGCTTTAAAAAGCCACGACTTGAAAATAATTTTCTGTCAGCCCCTTCAGCTGAAACTCAAATAAGTAGAATGATAGTGGGTTCCAGTGTCTCATGAGTATCACTATTGCAAAGTAATGCAGAGATTTCCAAAGGCTATTTCAATGTGCTCTTGTGAAGCCCATTCCTGAAAGGAGGTACCTA
This sequence comes from Kogia breviceps, assembly GCF_026419965.1. Classification (NCBI taxonomy): domain Eukaryota; kingdom Metazoa; phylum Chordata; class Mammalia; order Artiodactyla; family Physeteridae; genus Kogia; species Kogia breviceps. The sequence continues at coordinate 23,038,600 of NC_081326.1, read as the reverse complement.
TTGATTTCATACAATGAGTCTAAAGGAATCTCTGCAGGTCAAGTAAGGAAGGGGGTCTGGAAGGAACGAGTTCTGCAGAGTTCAAAGCTACACAGATTTGCCCCTTTGACAAACCATTTATACACCAAAAGATTTCCATTTCATTTTTCCTTGATTTTGTAACTTTTCCTGAACTTTCTAATCTGAATTTGAATCACATGTAAATTGGAGCTAATATGTGAGCCCAAGTCATATAAGATTGCATATGGAAAGTCATATATTCAGGGGCTCATTTTAAGAGAAAGTTTATTTTTACATCTTTGAGGCATTTGTGTGAATACTTATGACACCTAGTGGTCAAAAACTGGGAAATGAGATATTTAAGGAAGAGGAAGTGGGAATGGCCTGAAAGAGGAAAATCTATTGATAAAGGAAGAACTGCTTTTTAGCAAAACACTTGTCCATAAAGGTGTGTGATTATGGAATCCTTTATATAAGAAGAATCAACTTGAAGAAAACAGAAAATGCAAAGGGTCACAAGATCCTTAAAAATAAAAAGAGTCTAAAGAATCTGGAACTATGCCATCTTCAGAGAATGAAGAAGAATTTCATCCATTTGTATTCTTCCCATCTAGCAGTTTGAAAAACAGTCATTCAAGAACTTCTGTGATGCATGGATGCACACTGGTCTTTAGAACAGTGAACAGACGGGTCAGCATCTTTTCATTTTGTATCAGAACATCTTTTTATTCCCCATGTGTTGATGCAATCTTTCAAAAATGTTTCCAATAAAAGAAAAGTCTAAATTTTTCATGATGTCTACTTTGCAAAATCTTCAAAGAGAAGAGATGTGAAATATGGAATTCTTTTTAATAAAAAGAGTAGCTTACCTTCTCTCTTAAAAAAGTGAGAATCAGAAAGATAATGATAATCAGAAGAGAGGAGATGCACAGTGTTCAAATGAATTTGAAAAAATAATTCAGTGGGGTGGGGGGCAGGCAGGAATGAGCACAATGTATTACAGGGAAAGTGTCGTTAATAATATTCCTAGAAATTGTTACAACTGATCACTCCTTGGTTCCTCTCTCAACTTTTTGGCATTTCCAAATGAGATCCACCCTAGGAACTTTATCACAGAAGGCCTATCAGCTCTACTATCCACTTTCCTTCATATATTGAATATATTCCATACTTTAAAACAAACCATAACCAATTGCTTAGACTTCTCCTATCTGAAGTATATTCCAAAATATTAGTTGCTCTTAGAAAATTTATTTTACAGGCTGTAGGGATAGTGTTGAATGATGTCATGTAAGTCCCCTCCTTTTGAAAGCAAAGCCCTCAACATTGTGGTATATATGCCTTGCTTAAGAAGGATGATCCCATTCATATATCAATCTAGTTATTAATTTCCATATTTAATTTAGTTTGAAATTTGTCAAGACTTATTTGTTAATTTGGATTACCTATACTACTGCTTCCCTTCATTATTGTAAATAGCCAAGAACTGGGAGGCTCTGGAGTTCTTTCCAGACACTGAGAATTGTCTGAGAATTGAATTGTTTCAGTAGATAAATATTTCCTATAATTTTGAAGCCAAAAGAGTTTAAATTGGAGATAGCTGCTTAGTATAGAGAAGGAAAGAAAGGAATAAATAGAGAGAGAAGAAGGAAAGAAGGAAGGAAGGAACGAAAGAAGGAAGAAAATAAGTTCTTAGAATCCAAATGCCTAGTAAACACGTTTTCAGAAACTGAGGGAAACCAAAATACTCTTTATGCATTGAAGTTTCTCTTGAGATCTTTCTTCCAGACAGAGCCCTGTCTGGAAGTCAAGTGAATGGGACCTTGCAGAGGCTCTACTATTAAGCCTCTGTGTATCCTTGGACAAGTCACACAAACATTCTGTATCTTCCTCTCTTCATCTTACAATATGGAGATATTTTGCTAGATGATATCTAACTAAGGTCCCCTCCGCTTCAGAATTGATTTTTAAAATAGTTTATTGTATTTACTTTTTCTTATCTCATTTTCTCTGTTTATTAGGCCCCTCAAGTTTCCAGTTCAATACCTTTTGAGATTTGAACCAAGAGAAGAAGAGGAAAACAGAGCTAATATCTGTTTTATCACTGCTATGAGAAACGAGAAAATAGAAAATATTATTTTTCTGGAAGATTATCTTGGGAAAGAAAGAATTACTGTTTTAAAGCAAAATAAATAAATCATGAACATAATTTAGGCAGTGACATATAATGTTATTTGTTTTGTGTTAAGTTCAATAATTATGACATTTTAAGATACTATTGGTTTGAAAGTTAGGAATTGGTAATTAGTGTTTCGAAGGTAGGAAGGGAGTAGGCTTAAAAAACTTAAGGGTTCAAAAAACTAGAAATTGCTGTTAACAATTCTACATATTTCCAAAGAGATTCAAATATGTGATATGGGGTTGAATTCTCCTAAGTTTCCTTCCAGCCCTGAAAATCTGAGTCTATGTTTGTTTCTCCTGGATGTTTCTACCAAATGGCCTTTCCAAATCCCTCCGGGCTTAGAGTGATTTAATTTCATGACTCCTATTTGCTGAAGGAAACCAGAATGTCATCCCAAAGTATGCCTCTTTGACATAAAAATTATTTTGAGCTGAAGACAATTAGGAAGCAGTAAATGCAGATAAAGTCACCATCTTTTCTCCCTAAACACAGGAAATAAATTCTCCTTTCACTGGAGTCAGACTCTTAGCCCATAGAAGGCACCAGAAGAATTTGCAAACCAAACTTGTTAAACTAACTTTTATCTTCCAAGTTACTTCTTCACCATTTACCACCCTTAGCCCAAACCCCTTTTTGTTTTTGTTTGTTTTTTTAACCAGTGAATTGTACACTTTATTTTTTATTTATTTTTTAAATTTTTATTTATTTATTTATTTATTTTGGCTGTGTCGGGTCTTCGTTGCTGCGCCAGCTTTCTCTAGTTGCAGCGAGCAGGGTCTACTCTTCATGTGGTGTGCAGGCCTCTTATTGCAGTGGCTTCTCTTGTTGCAGAGCACGGGCTCTAGGCGCGCAGGCTTCAGTAGCTGTGGTGCCTGTGCTCACTAGTTGTGGTGCAGGCTCTGGGACGCGTGGGCTTCAGTAGTTGTGGCTTGCAGGCTCAGTAGTTGTGGCTCGCGGGCTCTAGAGCACAGGCTCAGTAGTCGTGGCACACGGGCTTAGTTGCTCCCCGTTATGTGGGATCTTCCCAGACCAGGGATCGAACCTGTGTCCCCCACATTGGCAGGTGGATTCTTAACCACTGTGCCAGCAGGGAAATCCCCCAAACCCCTTTTTCTTGTCAATTCTTTGCAAATTTATTGTTTCTTTGTTTAAAAGATACAAATGCTTCCTGCTCCAATCACTTCTTCCAGGCTTCATTCTCCTGTGCAGGCTCCATGTACATGTACAAATTCAATACAATTTGCATGCTTTTCTCCTGTTCATCTGTCTTTGTCAGTTTAATTTTCAGACCCAGGCAAGGACCCTAAGAAGGGTGAGAAAAACTTTTTCCTCCCCTACGATACCAACGCACGAGAACAGGAAAGTCCATCAGTGGACTGATGAAGACAGGAAAGTGAGAAGATTTAGGAATAAAGATCATTTTCACTGTTTTTACCATCTTTTACCTGGTGAGGAAATGATGAAGTGTAGGTAGCCTAGAAAGAGTAAGAAATAAGAAACAGGAGTGTAAGCACGCTAGTACTACCAGGCAATGCCTGGAAAAATATCAGTGTTTTATTTGTTTGTTTTTAGAAGAAACTGTATTTTTTGCACTCTAGCCCCTCCGCAAAGGAATGAGTTTGTTCAAGAAACTCATTCACATGGTGTCAAGTGCGATTTGTAAGTGGGTGATGTGGCTCGTATATTTATAGTAGCACTTCTAAGGAAGTGCTGAAGAAAATTCTGTGGCTGAGGACAGTGTTAGATTGTTTCAGTTCCTGTGATATTTATTTAATATAAACTAACATGTGAGAGCACACATACCATGCACACAACTCAGAGAATACCTGCTACCCTGTCCCAGTGGACATGTGTTATAAAAAGCCAAAGCTATAGGGCCTGCTCGGCTAGTGTTCCTTTTCCAAATAATAAATTTACCATAGAACTAGATTTTTTAAATCCACCAGAAGAGTTCTGAAAGGCAGTGAAGAGATTAATTGTGGAAAGGGATGAACCCAGGAGACAGAGGAATTAAAGAACCTGTATTTTCCCTTTTAAACTAAATTCTTACTGCATTAGCCTGCTTTTGTTGAGGCTTATTTCAGGGTCTAGCTCAATACGCTTGACTAGCAGAGGATTACGGAGTTTAAAGAAATCTACACCATGTATATTACTTATGTATTACACTGTAGTATATGAATTCTGTTCAAAATGATTCTGTGTTTGTTTAGATAGCATCTTTGTTTCCACGTCAGCCTATTATTCTATAAATCTGCTGAGGGCAGGGGACATTTCTAACCCCACAGCTGCCTCAAAACATATCAGTCTATAACAAGAATTTCATGCATGCCACCCCGTCATTCCATTTCCCCCATTATTTTAGCAGCCAGCAAGAACTTCCCTATTTGATGATATACTAGACTACACGCTCTTGTCAATCTCCCGTAACCCCCAAACCCAGCATATATCTCAACTCTGAGCAAATTGGGCTCTGTGTCTTCCTTGCCTGTAATGAATCTTCCCTTCTGTTACATATTAACCAACTTCCAGAAGCCTACCTCTCATCTGTTCTTCCTTCCCTAAGGCTGCCTTTCTAGAAAGGAATGCTACTGACTTGTAGGCCCTTCTGCTTATCCCAGAAACAGTCTTTTTAAAACACACTCTTGTCTTTGCGCATTTGAGCAGTAGACACTCCACTGTCAAGTAATTCCCTTTAGAAACTGCACTGACTCCCAGGTGACATTAAGTACAATGCCATGAATTCTCACTCTTATGGCAAATGATAACCGTATTTGTAGTGGTAAATGGTTATTAGTTTTCTTGGGGAGTTATTATAAAGGATTACATGCAAAATGTGTTTATATCCACTCAAAGAATTCCAGCATACTTATTGGAGGGCAGAACAATTTTAAATGTCAGAGAACATAGGTAGCATCTATTGAACTTCCTCTACCTTATTATCAAGTAACCTACATCTCTCCTCAATTCTATTAGGAGCGTTTATCATTTCAAGCTGTTGATCTGCGTTTTGGTACTTAGACTCTGGAGTCTCTTTAAATTAAATAAAGCAAGATAGCCCTGACTTTGGTTATCTATAAAAGCAAAAGACTGAAAACAATCCACGTGACTATTAATAGAGCCTTTTTAAAGTAACTGTGTAATTATTAAAAAGAACAAGGCAACTCCAGAGGGGCTGATAAGACCTTTCTCCAAGATTTGCTGCTAAACTAATAAAGAAAAGTACAGAGATGCGTATATAATTGTGCCTGCATTTACAGAGAATATTGCTAGAAAGATAAATAAGAAACAGGCTACCATGATAGCCTCTAAATGGGAGACCTGAGTGGCTGGGCACAGGGGTGTAGGGAGACTTATTGTTTACTCTATTGAAACAGAGTCCCCCTAAAACCAAGTTCCCCTGACGAGTTTATGATTACTCTCTGTATCCAAACCTTTATTCCCTTTCTTGTCCCTTCTGACCTCAATCCTGTGCTAATTGAACACTAATCAACCAGAGTCAGATGACTAAAATTGCTGTTGTTGATAACATGTTACTGTACTAAAATTGCTATTATAGAACCATTATTAACATATAAACTCAGGTTGTTTCTCCAGAGCAAGATGAGCTAACAGACCCCTAGCCATGGACCACCTGGCCAGAGAATCGTAAACCAGAGACGTCCTGACTTCCAAACCTCCGATTAAGAAATGTCACAAAACGATGATTAACCCCAGCTTCTTTGTTCTTCCCCTTTAAAACACTCCCAACTCAAAGACCAAGCTGGAGTGGATCTGAGGCTTGTCTCCCACTCCCTTGCTTGGTGTCCTGCAATGAACACTTACTTTGCTACAAACTCACTGTCAAAGTTTGGCTCTCTGCCCAAAAGCCCCTGCTTGGTTACAATATTACCTTTTGAATATTGTAATATGTGCATTGAATTTATTTACAGATTTTAAATGATTTATTAATTTAAAAACTCATAGGTACCGGAAATAGACTTTGGCTAGTGTTCTGATACAGTTGCCAAATAAAATATAGGACACCCAGTTAAATTTGAAATTCAGATAAACAATGTTTAAAATTAAAGACAAGTATGTCCCAAATATTTCATGGGACATACTCATACCAAAAAAATTGCTGTTGGGCTTCCCTGATGGAGCAGTGGTTGAGAATCCGCCTGCCGATGCAGGCGACGCGGGTTCGTGCCCCGGTCCGGGAGGATCCCACATGCCGCGAAGCGGCTGGGCCTGTGAGCCATGGCCGCTGAGCCTGCACGTCCGGAGCCTGTGCTCCGCAACTGGAGAGGCCACAACAGCGAGAGGCCCGCGTACCTCCCCCCCCCCCAAAAATTGCTGTTTATTCGAAATTCAAATCTAACTGGGTATCTTGTATTTTTATCTGCTCAGTATGGCAACCCTAGTTCCTGATCCCACCATTGATTTAGTTTGTGACCCTGGAGAGTGAGTTAGGTCAGATTCCTCGAAGCAGAAGAAAGGAGAGGATGAGACCTCAGCTCATCCTGGTTCCGCGGGGATAGTCAGAGGGCAAGTTCAGCTTCAGAGCAAGGGCTTTTGTTCCCCACACCCACACCGGCATCCCTGTGGGGAAAGGAGGGCATCTCCAGCCCTCCTCACTTGCAAATAAAATGTCTCCAGTAGTCCGAAGAGGACAGTCTGCCCGTGAAGAGCCATAGCTGTGGCTGCTGGAAGTACACCGAAGCTGGGGGAGCGAGAAGGAACTATAGAAGCAGATCCAAAGGAAAAAGAAGAAGTAGGTGACTGGAGGTGATGATGAGCAGAGCCACTCCTATTCGTGCCTCTGTTTCTGGGGCCTCTATACTCCTCCTATTGGGTACCCAGTGGTATGTAATGGCTGTTACTCTGTGGTACACAGCACACCCTGAAGGACCACACCTCATCTTTGCTTTGCCTTCAAAGGACTGTTCCATGCTCTGTCAGGCTAGCATCTTCCAAGCGAGGTGCTTCATAGTAGGACAAGTAGATCCCATGTCATGTACACTTTGTCACACCTTATTTACTCTAAAGTGGGTCCCTTAATCCAAGGCAATGTTGTTTCAGCAGATCAGACACTCTGTGGGCCCTGAGATAGTGGTGTTAGCTGATAGACTACAGTGAGAACAGAAACCCTGTACCTGGAATGTGTGTGTGTCTGTCGGATCGGGATGGGACTGAGCCACAGATCCTGCTGAGGAAGAGCTAGGAACTCCGTGCTGCATACACTTACTGAAACATTGCAGAGAGTTCTGATTACCTATTACTGCCTATCAAAGTGCCCCAAATCATGGTTCAAGCAACCGTCACTAACAACAATCATTATCTCTCATGGTTTCCATGGGTCAGGAATTCCCCAGGGCTCAGCAGGGCTGTTCCGAGTTCTCCAGAAGCAGAAGCAGATCCTGAGGCAAGACATTTTGAGCAAGCAACTTGCTAAAGGAAGTCGGGAGGGATCTGGAAGGCAAGGGAGGAGGGAAAGCAGGAGCAGGAAGAGGAGGAAGCCAAGGCAGGGTGTGATCTGGTCAGTTCTGCAGAAGGCTGGCTGCACCTGATCCACTGTACACCTCTGGAGTGTCCGTTACATCTCAGAGTTGTCCTAACCTGATGCAAGGGCCCTGAGCATTCTCATTCCACAGCTGTCAGTCACTGGTCATTTACCACCCTGGACAGCAGGGGGTAAGCCCCCAGGCATGGCTGGCTCTACTGATGCAGATCCAGCGCCCCCTTCAGATTGCTTTTAAAACTCTTTCTTGATTTGTAAAAAGGAAATAATATTCATATCTATCTTATTTTTTAGGACTACATGAAATCATGTCTACCGATTTCTTGCTTTAGTATCTGGTACTATGCAAGAACAGAATTGAAACTCATTTATTTGGAGCAGGAATTATCCAAAAGATACAATTGCTCCCTTAACTATCAAAAGCAAATGTGAGTATCGGGAACTTCTGAACGGATTCGAAGAGTATCACATTAAAGGATTTTTAGGGACGCCAGTTGTAGATTCTAGCCCCTCACTACCCTCTTACGAGAACTTATTCTAGATTCTCTGAGTTAGCCTATACACCAAGATGCTTTGTGCTGGCTTATGGGGTTTGTTGTTGTTTCTCTTAAGTTGTTGTTAGTAATATTTTACTATATTGGTATAAAATTAACATTCAAACTTTGTAGCTATATTTCAGAAAGTCGGCTTTCTATTTTAAAATACATAAATACTGTCATGTTGAATACATTTCTAGACATTCAAAACACTACCTGATGTATAGAAAATCCTTCAAAAAAGAATGTGTTGAATAAATAAATGAATGACTGAATGTTAGTCATAGTAATTGGGGAAAGTGGGGGAAATTACAGATCTATAATCTCTAATCCACAAATCCAAATCCAAAATGCTCTGAAAAATGATTTTTTTCATAATTTAGTTGGTGGCGAACCTAATTGGACCTGAACGCATTTGGCAGCAAAGCCTGAAGCAAACTGACAGAAGGCCATGTCAAATAATATATAGTCTTTATTTAACCCATTTTGTGTTAATATTTACATGTCCCACTGCAGATATATTAATGTGTTTGATTACAGGGTACTGTCCCCAGGTGTCTATGGGAGACGTATAATACATGGATAAATATATGGATATCGTATACACACTATATTAACTTTCTAAAATGCAAATCAAATTCTGAATTCAGAGATATGTCTGGCCCAAGGGACTGGGATATGAGTGTCGACATTTTGCTATGACTTTACCTTGTGCCACTTGCACTTGCTATTCCTTCTGCTAGAAATACTCTTTCCATTCCTTTCCTGCCTGGATCCTTTTCTTCCTTCAGGTTTTGACTTAAATTTCTCCTCCCCAGAGATGCATTATTGGTTCATGCTGTTATTCCCTATCAAGCACCCTGTTTAGTCCTTCACAGCAATTTTGTCAATCTATAATTATTACCTTAGTGTTTTGTTTATTGTCTATCTCTCCCTCCAGACTCTAAACTTCATGAAGTCAGGGACTTTTCACCTTTATTCAATTTTGTATGTCCAGCTCTTAGCACGATATCTGGCACATTGTAGGGGCTCAACGTACCTTTGCTGAATTGAATGAATGAATCAATCAAACAATCAGTCCGTTCAGACATGCTAACCTTGGGATGGGACTCAAAGACCTCATCTGCTAATTAAGCAAAACTAATACAATAAAGAAGAAATGACTTGTATGTGAATTTGTTCTTGGTATAAAGAAAATATTTCTCTTAGGTCCAAAAAGAATGACTGCAGGTATACAAATCTATGTGTAGTGAAATAAGAGACATGATAGAGAAGATGTGATTCTCTACTTGGCAAATACTCTGATGACACTTTAATAAAATTATCTCCTGGACATAACTGCCTTCATTAACATTGTGTTGCCTCATTCTAATCTGGTGCCTTTTTTCTTATTTTAATATGTGTATTTGTGCCCGTGATATGTGGACTTGAAACAACACCATTTTCCCATCAACTGCCCAAACAAACAGAATTGACAGATTTAAATTTTCTGGGATCCTAGAATTACCACCTATTTCCAGAGTAAAGGATTTCAGTTCTCATCAGAACTCATCATTAATCACTTCAACATGAAATCAGAAGGTTTTGAGATTATCTCATCTGTGTCATGATGATTTCTCCAAGGTTTCTGGGTGTGGTGCACACCTTGTAGGAGGATGCATCGTATAGGTCAAGCTCCAGAACTAGCCATTTTCCAAAAGTCTGCTTGTTCCAGAAAGAGTGGCATTTTTTCTTCTTCCTGCCCCGTGCAGCTAAGAGAGGAAGCTGAGTTTAGTGGTTAGTGCAATAGCCTGAATCAGCAACCTTCATTTCTATATTTGGTTATGTGATTTGCTGAAAACCTTTGTCAAACCAACTCCGTCTAAATTATGAAAGAAGTCTTTATTCTCTTATATGTAATTTTTCTGAACTTCTATGTAAACACTATTTTCATTGCTACTGTTCTGAAACCCTGAAACATATTCCTGGGATTTTTTCTCATGTATTTCTTTTGGTAATGGTCTGGTTGGTGAATCAATAAACCAACAAAATAACCAAGCAGGAAACAAACTAAACTGAATACTAGGGTCTCGGTGGCATGCCCCATAATTTTCACACAACCTAGAGCCATCCACTCAGATGAGAATGAGGATGGAGGCCCTTGGAATTGTGCCCAAGTGAACATCATGGCCTTGTGTAAAGCCCAGCAAATGAGAAAGAGAAAAACTGCCCATCATAAATAACTTTAACTTTTCCATAAGGATGACTTTAGAACCAACATTTCCCTCACTCTAGATCTTTAACTTTATAAAAGAAAAGATGTGCTCCTTGCTAAAACAGTTAAATTGCATATTGGGGGCAAAATATTTTGTAGGGTAGAAATTTCCTTAATCATGTGCTACAGCACTCTACCACTTTGTGAGGCTAGCTTTGTTTGCAGCCTGGCAACTGTTTGGCCTATGTTTTAAGGAAGGCTGAGTAAATGCTGTGGGGACCTATCTAAAGGGTAAATACTATTGTAAATGTTTTTTAATGATTTTATTACATTAATGTATATGAATGTTCATTGAACCATTGTTAATAACTGAAACTTTCAAAAACTTAAACATTTATCAATAGGAAATTGATAAAATAAATGAGTTGAAGTAAAGTTAAATACTGTGAGGTTTAAAAAATGTGAATCTATATTTGAGTTTTTAGAAAAAACAAGTAAGCCAACAGAATACTACGTTTTATGATCCCATGTATAAAATGTTTGGGGTCTATATGCACATAAATTTCTAAAGAATTATTTCAATGCCTCATAACCAAATACTAATATTGATTTTCTATGGAAGTGAGGCTTCCAGGACTATGTATTTTCTTATTTGTACTTTTCTGCAGTATTTTCTTTTTTTTTTAATAGTATATCTCCTTTTGTTTTTTATAAATTTTTATTTATTTAATTTTTGGCTGTGTTGGGTCTTCGTTGCTGCGCGAGGGCTTTCTCTAGTTGCGGTGAGCGGGGGGCCACTCTTCATCGCGGTGTGCGGGCTTCTCACTGTCCCGGCCTCTCTTGTTGTGGAGCACAAGCTCCAGACGCACAGGCTCAGTAGTTGTGGCTCACGGGCTTAGTTGTTCTGCGGCATGTGGGATCTTCCCAGACCAGGGCCGGAACCCGTGTCCCTGCATTGGCAGGCAGATTCTCAACCACTGTGCCACCAGGGAAGCCCTGCAGTATTTTCTATTGTACTATTTATTTATCATTAAAAATACAGAGCAATTTGCATTAGGTTTTTGCATTTTTCTTATTACAGAAATATAAGCAAGTAAATAAGAAATTAAACATCACCCCAATCCCAAGAGATAACCACTGTTAACATTTTTCTATATTTTCCTACATGTACGCACATAATGTTAAACAAATGGAATGTGTACATAATTTTAAAATTTTTTATTTTATATTAGACTATAGTTGATTAACAATGTTGTGTTAGTTTCAGGTGTACGGCAAAGTGATTCAGTTATACATATACATATATCTATTCTTTTTCAGACTCTTTCCCGTTTAGGTTATTACAGAATATTGAGCAGAGTTCCCTGTGCTATACAGTAAGTCTGTGTTGGTTGTCTATTTTAAAAATAGTAGTATGTATATGTCTATCCCAAACTCCCATACATAATATTTTATAGTCAGGATTTTTTTTCACCTTAGAGCATATTATGAGGCTTCTTCCAAGCTCTTGTTAGTCTTTTTACTTTTTAAAAAGCCTGTTAGTGTTTTATTGTATCGACACATCATGATTATTTAACCAGTCCTCCATTTCTAGAAAGTTATGTGCCTTCCAATTTTCTGCTAATATAAATAACACTTTGATGAACATCCTTATAACAAAATTTTCAACTATTAGGAACTCTTTTTCTAAGACAATGGAAGATGAAATCAGCCCCTCTACCATCAGACAAAGGTCAATTGTTCTCTTTGTTGCCAAAAGTACAGCTCAGCCTCTCAGCCACTTCTTCCGGATCCACAAATAAATACTTCAGGGCAAAACCAGCCCTATTAGCTGAACTTGTATCTCTGGATTCCCAGATCTACGCCAAGTAATTTCTCAGTATTTTATTAGCTCTTTGTCACTTTAAGGAAATTTAAATATATATATATATATTTTTTTTTTCTTTTGTCCAATATTTTCAGTTGTTTTTAGTAAGAAGAATTCCCAAATATCAAGTTTTCCATTACCGAGAGTGAAACTAGGGTATTTTTTAAAGTGCTCTGGCATTTCCTACTTGAGACCCTCCATGGTTTCCCTTGACCCTCAGACAAACCCAAATCCCTACCTAGAAGTACCAGGTCCCACAGGCTCTGCTTCCTACTCAGATACCAGACTGCATCTTGTCCCTCATTGCTTCTCTGTCCATCTGCTTCTCTCACTCTGCCCCTGTCTGCTCCACAAAGGGTTTTTGCAGTTGACCTCCTCTGCCTGGAACACTATACCACCAGACGTTACTTGCCTACCTCCTGCTCCTGATTCAGGTTTGGGTTCAAACAATACCTCCCCTGAGAAGCCTTCATGGCCATCCCATATAAAGTGTCTTCAACCCTACTCACTCTTTCTCATACTACTTGGTTTCATTTTTTTCTTGCTGCATTTATCACTCTATTCCACTTGTCTTAACTGTGTGTATTCTATCTTTTCTCACCAGGATGTCAGTTCCATGAAAAGGACCCTGGCCCTGCTCTATCTTGTTCCTCATATCATGAGTCACAAGCACTTTTAAAAAGTGCTCTGTAAAAAGTATCATTATTTCCTTTTCATACATTTTCAAAGCGTGCAGTGTGGGAGGAGGAGCCTGGGAGGAGATGGACTTGTTCCTAAGTAAATGTCCACGTATAATCTGGTGACAAGAGCCTGACAGACCAGATGTCATAGAGACAAGTTATTTTCCAGTTGCTGTGGGACCAGCGATGTGTCATCCCACCCTGCCTTTCACAATATTTCAAAACATGTGTCACTCAGCTTTTTAAAACACTTCACCATCTTCATCAGTTCTTCCTACTAACCCACATCACATGTGACCCACCAAACAGCAGTGAATTCTAAGAGGGCAACAAGAAAAAAGAAGAACTGTGAGTACATGGAACCCAGGGAAAATCTATAATTATTCTCATAAACTTAAAAGTGAATTTTACTTTGCTAATAGGTTCATCTGTACCATTTTAATAGAGACACAGACGTAGAGAACAAACGTATAAACACCAAGGGTGGGGGGGGAGGTGAGATGAAGTGGGAGATTGGGATTGACATATATACACTATTATGCCTAAAATAGATAAGTAATGAGAACCTGTTGTATAGCACAGAGAACTCTACTCAGTGCTCTGTGGTGACCTAAATGGGAAGGAAATCCAAAAAAGAAGGAATATATGTATACATATAGCTGATTCACTTCTCTGTAAAGCAGAAACTAACACAACATTGTAAAGCAACTATAACCCAATTTTTAAAAAATAGAAAAAATGTGAATTTTAAATACAACATTAATAATCATTAATTAATAAGCAGCAAGAATTGAGTAAGAGCCTCAACTGAGCTAGCAAAACTAAAATCTAGGTGCTAAAAACATGGTTCTCAATCATTTTATGGTCCAAGCATAATTTCAAGTACCAGAATTTTGAGAAAACAGTTGACGAGATTAAGACTCAAGAAACCGCTAAATTAGCAATAAATGTAACATAATTATACTAGCATAGAGCAAAGCCACATATTGCCTAGAAAGACCTCACAGGTGTGATGCGCCAATAACCCTGCCTCCTTAGGCACTCATTCTGCTTGAAGAGAACAGTCAATGCCCTTGCAAGCGCTCAAGGACCTAATCCGAAAGTTAAGTCATCTCTTGCCTGTACATTTTTCTTTGGTGAGAATTTGACTTATGTTAAACCATTTGACTTCTGGTAAGTTGTATCTAATCTGGATCACATTCCACAAACAACTCAGGTCAAGTTCTGTTTGACAGACATTGCCTGTTGGCAGCATACTCAGCTGTAGTAAAATAAATTTTAAATGTTGATCACAGTCAGGCAGCCTAGTTCCTGGTGAGGCAGAGTGTCACAGCATGACAGTTCAAAAATTAGACTGAGTTCCTTACTTCCTATTTCAAACATTTATGTTCTACCGTCATCAAGTACACTACCTCTGGGGTAAGTAAATGACCTAATTAAGTTGAATGATTTGTACAAAGGTAAGAAATATGGTTTAAAAAAATAACATAAATTGAAGCAAAATCATAAAGGGTCTTAAATAATATTAAAATATGTTAAATAGCCACAGAAGAGTCATTAATTTATTAATGAATTTATTCATTTAACAGATATTTATTGAGCATCTTCTATGTGCTAGGTTGTTTCCTAGGTGAGTGATAGAGAACACGATAAAAACAAAGCCCCTTCTTCATGGAGCTTACTTTCCAGGGAGAGAGAGACAGATAATAACCACAAAAATACTTTTTTTAAACCGAACAACCAAGTAAACATATAGTTAGTCAGGATTGGTGATAAGGGCAAGGGCAGCATAGGGGAATACAGAGTATGAGGGAGGGGTGGTAGCAAATATACACTCTGGGGATGACTCACTGCTAGGGTGACATTGGAGAAGAGACTTAAAGGAAGTGAGAAAGCAGAGAAAGACTGGGCAGCAGATTTCAGAAGGTAGATTGTTCCAGACAGTGGCAACAATAGGTGCAAAGGCCCTGAGGCAGGAGCACAGCTGTGTCAACAATGGCCTACTGGAAGGGAATGTTTGGTAAGAGAGTGAAAGGAGAAAAAATGAGGAGGAGCGGAGATGTTGGGAAGTTGGGAGAGACAGGTAAGATCATACAAGACCTCTGCAAATACTTTGGCTTCGACTCTGTGTGAAATGAGAAGCCCGTGGAGGATTCTCACCAGAGGAGTGACATATTTAAACGTGTATCTTAAAATGATATCTCTGGAAGAATAAAAATGCAAACAGGGAGATCAGGGGAGAGACAATGGTGGAGTCTGAATCACAGTGGTATCTGTGGAAGAGGTGAGAAGTACTTGAATTCTAGATACTTTCTGAAAGTAAAGCTGAAATCATTTGCTAATGGATTAGCTATACAATGGGAAAGAAAGAAAGGAATTAAAGATGACTCCAAAGCATTTAGCTAGAGAACTAGAAAAATAACATTCCCATGGATTGAGATGAACAATACCACAAGAGGAGTAGGTTTGGAATCAAAATAAGAAACTTGATTTTGGAAAACATGAGGTTAGCATCCTGTGCTGTCCAAATCAGCAGTTACTGACCATACGTGGGTATTTAAATTGACATTGTAATTAATGAAAATTAAATAAAATTAAAAATTAAGTTCCTCGGTTGCACTCGCCATATTTAAAGCGCTCCATGCCCACCTAGATGGGGCTAGTGCCGATGTGCTGAATAGTGCAGATGATACACTGCATTTCCATCGCTGCAGAAAGTTCTGTTGGGCAGTACTGGAGAGACATTCAGCCTTTACTATGTGCTGGGCCCTATGCGAAGTGCTTTACCTATGTTATCTCATTTAATATTTAAAACAACTCTATGAGTCAGGCAATGTTGTATCTTTTACAAAGGGTATAACTACAGTTCAGAGGAGTTAAGTAACCCTGCCCTAAGTCACACAATTCTTAAAAGGATAGAGAGCCAGAATTGGATTCCAGGATTGTCTGCTTCCAAAACCCAAACACTTAAATCATCACACTAAATTTTAGAGAGATTAAACCAGTTTGAAATTAAACGTGACATCTATAGGGAAATGTCCAATAAGTTATCGGCAATAAAGTGTTGAAGAGTAGAGAAGAAAACAGGAGATCTGATAGACCTGGGTGAAACTCAGGGAGTGAAACTCCCAACACATGCAGTGTGTTGTAGAACTAAACAGAATACATTCCAACATACTACCAGTTAAGAGAAAATAAAAATATTCAATGAAGGCACTAGTTTATACCTTTTGATAAGGGGTGAATTGATGTTAAAGGATTGCTTAGCAGAAAGAAGGGGTTGATTGACACTAGATAATATGAAGTTGAGCTACATTTGTTCTTGTTCTACCCAGTGGTTCTCAACTAGGTATGCTACCATACCCTTAGAAGACATCTGGAAATGTATAGGCTGTTTGGGGTAGACTGACGGGTGCCATGGGCATTTTTGGGCAATGATCTTAGGACACCGACTTGCCACAGCTCAGCACAATGAAGAAAAGTTCTCTCACCCAAAATGTCAACAGCTCCCCCCATGGAAGAAACATGGGCCTACCCGTCCTCTAGTAATACTCCACTGTCCATAAACTAAAGCAATACAGACATTAGAACATGGTGCTGGCTGCACAGGTTTTAGTCAGATGAACTTGTGCTCCAATCTGTTCTGACTCGTACTAGCTGTATGGCTTGGTATCATTACCTAGACCCTGAGACTTAGTTTCCTCATCTAAATAATGCAGAAAACAATTGTTAATACACATGATTTAGGGTGGTTCTGAGAATTATAAAACTCTTAAAAGTAATTGGCCCAGTGTTTGGTTCAGGGAGTCATATAAATGTACACTATTATTAGAAGTGGAAAAAGGGGATGAAAGAGGAACTCTAGTATGGAGATGAAAATAAACAAGATGGAAAGTCAAATAGAAAAGGAAGTCTAGAACAGCACTGTCCAACTAAAAATATGGACAAAAAAAAAAAAGGCCAGCACATGTAATTTTTTTTAGCACATGAAATTTTTAAATATTCCTTAGCCACATTAAAAAAGACAAGAAACAGGTAAAATTAATTTGATTAATATACAATATTTAGGTAACCAACTGTATCCAAAAATATTATTTCAACATGTAATCAATATTAAAAAAATCAGAGGCATTTTCCTTTTTTTTTTTTTTTTTGGTATAAAGTTCTTTAAATCTTACGTGTATTTTACTTACCCAGTGCTCATCAGCCACCTGGGGCTACAGCTATATATTGGACAACACAGAGCTAGGGTAGCAGTGAGTCCAACTCTTTCATTGACTGCTAGCTTTCAGTAATTAAAGATTCTTGCCAGCTAATATTTCAGTGCATAGAGAGTCGTTTCAGAAAAGTCTCAGTTATTACATTTAGAGACTTTAAACTCAGGATCTTTATACCACTGAGAAGAGGCAGTGCTGTAGAATGACTGACCAGTCATGAGTGGACTCCACGAGTTGTAGGTTCCCACTCCAACTCTCCTGCTTCCTATGTCCTTGAACAAGTTAGGTAGTCAAAAACCTATTTTCCTATTTGCAGCACAGAGATAATGTTACTAGCTCTCCTAAGTATTGCTCTGAGGATCATGTACATAGTTTTAGCCCAGTGCCTATAGGAATTTCTCCAAATGTGAATTGCAGATATTTGTTATTTGGCTTGAGAAATAGGACAGGAGTCACTAGAATTCTAGTTATTCTTTATATATACACACAAGTATTTCATTCAGAGCTCAATTACTTTTATGGCTTTTGTTAATGAGCACACTATGTGCTTTCAAAGCTGAGTGTTTCTTGTCACAGTGAGTGCAATGATTTGTCCTTGTGTTCAGATATACCTCAACCTCTGGAAGACTGCCTAGCACGTGGTAGGTCCCCAGAAAGTTTATTAAATGAATTTCTGGCTCAGAATTCCTGAGTAATAGTTATAAGCACACTATTAAAAGTATGATTATTAGTCAATGATGGTGATTTAACCTTCATTCTAATATTTAAATTATAAAGTTTATTTATGTAGCTATTTTTCAATGAGAACAGTCTCTGCCACAAATTTAAGATTCTTGAGTTGATACAAAGTTCAAATAGCATAGGGCAAGATTAATGATTGGTCGTTTATTTGCCACAGAAGTAGCTCTACATATAAATTACTAAAATATAATCTCAATATGGTAACCTCAAGGCTACCCCAGAATTTATCCCATTCATCAATGTTAAAACTCATCACTAAATTCCTATAAAGCTTAAAAAAACATGCAAACTGGTATAGCACAAACAGATTTATTTACTAAGCAAAGAGATGATCCTAATTAAACCAACACTTTGAAATAGTTAAAGTAAAATGTTTGTGATAAAGATAATTGAACACAGTAATGAAAAAAAAAGCAGTAAGGAGATTTGCTCATTGAACTGAGCTCGTTCATCCTCGCAGCTTCCTATCCAAAATGATGATGAAATTTTTACTCTACTTTTTGATAGATCCGAGTACAGGTGACATTGTTCATGACACAAACCTAGGAGAAAGAGTGATATTAGAAGAGTCAGGTTAGTCTTACAACACAGAGCAATGGTGTCAGTTAAACGCTAGGACCACAATCCTACAAAACATTGTAATCTACTTCTTAGACAAAGAAAATGCACTTTAGGATTCCTGGGTTTGAAAAGCTAGAACCTGTTATTTTGCTTATGACGTGCATATGCTTAACTGAAAACTAAATATTGATTTGCCATATCTAAACTATTCATTCAGTCTCAGCAAATATTATTCCTCATATTAAAGAAGCAGAAAAACATATGCCTAAGATTATAGAGACACTTTTTTACAAATTGAAGGTTTGTGGCAACCCTGCATTGAGCAAGTCTATTGGCACCATTTTTCCAACATCATTTGCTCACTTCTTGTCTGTGTTGTCACATGTTAGTAATTCTCACAATATTTCAAACTTTTTCATTATTATTATATTGGTTTTGGTGATCTTTGGTATTACTATTGTAATTTGGGGGCAGTTATTAGCAATAAAGTACTTTTTAATTGAGGTATGCATATTGTTTTTTCAGACATAAGGCTATTGCACACTTATCATAATAGCATAAACATAACTTACATGCCCTGGGAAACCAAAAAATTCACATGACTCACTTTATTGTGATACTCAGTTTATTGCGGTGGTCTGGAATCGAACCTGCAATATCTCTGAAGTGTGCCTGTACTGTAAATGTAGCAGCAAAGCATGGACTAAACCCAGCTCCTGCTACATCCTCTAGTACATCATCTCACTTCTCTATCTCTACAAAGGGCCTTCTTAGTTATTAGTGTTTTGTATTTACCTTGTTACTTTGCAGGTTTTTTCTTTCCAAACCTAGTTCTTGTGCTTATGATCAGTGATACAGTTCACACCTATGTGAACTATGAATTCAGACAAGAAGCCCAATAAGATACAAGATGTCAGACACTTACCACCACTAACTTCCCATCTTCCAGTTTTCTTGTTATTATGCTTTCCTTTCCATCCCATTCCTGATGTTGAACCAATGCTCCATCTGTAAAGTTGCAGACAGTCTGCCAAAATAAAGTATACTCTTTAATCTTCCAAAGCACAAAAAAAGAGAGTTTCTGTGACTCATAACCTCCTTAACCAACATTTTTTCATCTTTTCCCTTCTGAGTCTACTTCATTAGCTCATACTGATTTCATTCATAATACAGTTTATGCTTTTCCATCTAGATGCACATAAGAGATACGCACTCTTTCTCGTGTCCCTTAAACTATTTTTTACAAAATAGACTATGTTGTGAAGCTGGTACTTTCACTAATTTGTCAAAACGCAACTCATAAAACAACTTCTGACTTTTTCATTAAGTTCTTGCCTGGAAGCAGTAAGACTGTTATTAATAGAATCTATCATTCTAGAAGCTTCTGTGATATTATAAGTTAGGACTGACCTGAGTTTTTCTGCCATCAGCTGTAGTCTCTTCAAACTTCTCTCCCAGGATGCAGGAAAACTGTGTTGTTTTCAAAGTGCTCTCAGTTCTTATGGTGAGGTTTTTGCCATCGGACGTGATGATACAGTCCGGTTTGGCAACTGAACCCATTTTTCGCAGAGCCATCCCCACTCCTGTAGAATGTTATATCATGTTAAACAACAGGAGGGCCAAAGGTACAGTTTACATAACAAAAGCAGCAATTCAACTGTAATCACTATGCTGTGCATATTTTCACCTATTCACTTAGCAATAACAACCGCGCACACACAGTGCTCACCAGGAGCTCATACTTGACATAGATTATTCATGGCAGCCTTACCAACAATCTTGTGGAAGGTGGATACACTGTCTCCATTTTACAGATGAGAGAGTGAGGCACTCATGTAACTTACTCAAGCTCATTCAGCTAGCGAGGGAGGGGGCTGGGAACCAACAATGCATAGCTCAGCCACCACGCTCTGCTGGCTCTCAGAAAGTTAGGGAAGATATCCGAACTTCTACAATGTCCTCAATTCTGCCAACAGTTGTATTCTATGACTCCAGCACACAGTCTGGCACCTAAAAGGCCCCTCATAAATATTTCATTAGCAGACTATACAAAATCAACATTGATCCCGAGATACTCAAATTACACAAAGTTTTGAGAGTTAACTGCACAATCATAATGCTAGCAAACAGGAAAAATCTTACCCTCAAACAGACTAAATATTTCAGAACTGTGTAACTCAATTACTGTATTGATATATTTAATTTATAATCTGTGCATTTCCCCTTAATGTTAACATTTAGTAGGAAACTTAGCTCTAGGCGAAATCTCGGTTTCACAAATGAGGAGATTACAACCTAAACAAGAGTAACTGACTTGACGATGAGCGCTCAGCCAGGCTTGAAACGTTGCGGGCTCTGCTCTTCCTACACCTTGATTGCTCTCTAATGAATTGAGCCTTGACAACCTTCATGACTCCAGAACTCTGGAAACCAGCCATCTGATAAACACATTCTCGCTTTCAATGGGCAGAGAAGCAGCCTTCTCTGGTCCTCACACACGTGAACAAACACAAATGTGTTTCTTCGATTTGAGTACGTTAGGTGGCTTTACTCACAGGCTTGCAAAGACACTCAAGCGTCACCACAGAACCAGCCTTAAGCAGCCACTGTCTTGCATAAAGGTTAGGGAAGGTGTGTTTCTGAAGTACCTCAGGGCCTAGGTCTCTGTAGCGACTTCTGCACCAGAAAGCAGTCATGTTAACATTTGTGGGAGGGCGGCTTCTAAAGCATCCCCTAGTCTCAGCAGTTGTCTCAGATAGGATCTTTGCCATGCTTCACCATCCCATGTCCTAGGGGCCTGTGACAAAGGTTCATCTTTGTTTGCCAATCTACCGAGTGTCTCAACCAGCATGCAATCGTTGTCACCGGCTCAGGAAAAAGACAGGAGAAAATTCCGCACTATTTTGAGTGACAACTTGAATCTTCCTACAGAGACTCTTCCTTCCTTGGAAGGCTTTTAACAAGTCAAGTGCCTTCTGCAAAGCCACAGCCATCTTGGATGTGGTAGGAAAGCAGCCGCAGGAGGGACCGGCTGTTTCTGACCGCGGGTTTCCCCGCAAAGCCTCTCTGCCCTCCACCCTCTAGATGCAGAGGCCAGGGCCGCGCCGCACTGCCTCCCCATCCCCGGGCACAGTCAACCTCACTGCGCTCCTCCCACAGGCCACCCGTCAACAGGGCAGCGCCGCCAGTGCCACGCCTCTGGGCGCCGCTCTGGGGAGCGGAGGCGAGGATCCCCCGATGCTCCCCGGGGAGCCGTGCCAACCCAAAGGGCCCGGCGCATCCGGAGAGGGCGGGTGGGGGACCTGCGGGTAGGAGAGATGCAGCCGAGAGCGGAATGGAAGCTGAGTCAGTAGCCCGGCTCAGACCCTCTAAAGGGTTTCTGCTAGAAACCGCGTCCCCGTGGAGAAGAGGGAGGGGACCCCGCCCGCCATCTAGGAACAAAGATGCGGCAGGGTGGGCAAGGCGAGTGAGTGCGGCCACGACGGAGCGATTGCGAGTGGGAGGACGGAGAGGACGAGTGGTGGAGAAAGAAAAATTGGGAAAGTTAACAGGGCTGCCCGGAGGGTTCGAAAGAAGTGAAGTTTGGGGTGGGGGGGTGAGCGCGCTAAAGGCAGGGAGCAAGTGCGGTGGCGCCCGGGGGTTAAGCAGCAGAGAGCGGGGCAGATCGAGGGGCCCACGCTCTCCGCGCCGCTCGCCCGTGACCCAGGTGGCAGAGGATAACGGCGTCGGGGATAGGCAGCCAAGCATGCCCAGCCTCTGAGCCCAGCACGCCGAAGGGGACCTAGGGACAGACAGACATACACGTGCCACGTTGCAGCGCCGCATGGTGGGGAACCTCACCTATTTCCTTCATGTATTCGTCAAAGCCTTTGCTCTCTACTAAGCACCATCTTCCTACCAGCTGCTGAATGGTGGCCATGGTGGGCGCGGGCGGGCGAGCGTGCAGAGAAAGCGAAGGAGGGTCAGATGCCGGGAACCTGGCGCGCGGACGCCAGGCCACCGCGGCTGCATTATAAAGGCGGAGCGCGCGCGGGGCGGCGCACGGCGGCCAATGAGAGGAGTGCCTCGCTCGCCCACCCCCCCCACCCCCGCCTTCGGGCCTCGCTCCGGGGGCGAAGAAGTGCAAACCGCTCCACCTGCCCCGGCCGCGAGGACTCCTCCGGCTCCTCCTGCAAGCAGGGACTCGCCCGGCGCGCTCCACGCCACACCGGACGCCAGCCCCTGCACGTTCCCGCGCCTCCTTACGCCCAGGAAGCCAGAGGGCCTACCGGCGGACGCGGCCTACCGATCCCACGTCAAGCTGCCGCCCGTCTCCCGTTCAAAACACCCCCAAAGAATCGATTAGCCTTCGCTCCGCTCCAATGGCAGGAACTGATTGATCGGTAGTTTGACTGATCGATTGATAAACTTCTTTGCCTCACTAGTCACTGTTCGCAGACAGGGGGCAAACCCGCATCCCACATCCTCCTGAGACAACCTGTTCTCCCCACCCTCAGGCCACTCCCCGGACCAAATGGGGCCTCAGGATGGGTGTATACCTGAGTTGAGTTAGACCATCTTATCAGAAAGTGCTGGGTGGATGGAGATGTCCCAGGAAGTCGGTTTTCCAAACTCAGACTCTGTAGCAGGTATCAGCTTAAGTGACTACCACTGCTATTAAATGTTCTCATTCAAGTATGTTTTATTATTTATATTCTCAGTTTCCCCTCAGGCTCCCAAGTCTTTAGATTCCAGCGCTTTTCCTCTTCACCTTTAATCATAATAATACCCTGTGTTAGTATGTAGAACGTCATACTTTTCAAAGTGTGCTTGTCTCAGTATCTTACTTTGTGCTCCTGGTTTTCTGTGGGAGTGAGTTGGGATGAGGCGAAGAAGTTGCTGCACGGAGAGGGTAGCCAGCTTGGTGGGGGTAAGGTCCGTTTACTGAGTGCCTCCTTGCTGGATGCTGTACTTCCTGGCTCCTTTATATCCATTAACTGATCTCCACTAGATTTTTGCTGAAGAATATTATCCCAACTTTCTGAAAGAGAAATAAGGCAGGGAAAGTTTGCAGAGTGGCAGAACCAGAGTGCCTGTCCAGATCTTTCTCACTTTAAACCTTGTGAAATAGGTCCACACCTGGCTGCCTCGGGCTCACTCTCCTCCTCAAGGGATTAAGAGTAGAGGCTACAGGGCTTCCCTGGTGGCGCAGTGGTTGAGAGTCCGCCTGCCGATGCAGGAGACACGGGTTCGTGCCCGGGTCCGGGAGGATCCCACATGCCGCGGAGCAGCTGGGCCCGTGAGCCATGGCCGCTGAGCCTGCGCGTCCGGAGCCTGTGCTCCGCAACGGGAGAGGCCACAACAGTGAGAGGCCCGCGTACCAAAAAAAAAAAAAAAGAGTAGAGGCTACAGTCCCCTGAACTATTCCAAGACACTAGCTCTTGCACCTTCCTTAACAAACTGAAATCTGAGCTAGGTTTGTCATCTCCCCGCGTGCCTCAGGACATTTACTCCCCTGCACTGTAGCCCTTGCAAGTTCCTGCCCTAATTTTACGGTCATCCCAGTTTTCCTTGTGGTGCCATTTTCATACTGAGTGACTCAGGCCATGCAGTTGTCACTAAGGGCCGGTAGGTCACACACCTGAGGCTCTACTGCTCAGCAAACATTCGCATTCTGAGGGCAGCTGAGCACGTCATTTGCTCAGCAAACCAAGTGCGGGCTTCCAGACACTTAGTGCGGTCCCCTTCCCCTCCTCCTGGAGAAGCAGTTCCTATGTGTTTGGACTTGCCTTCTTAATGTACTAGTTCAGCAGGTTTTGTCCATTTTTGTATAGAATATGGTTATAATACCCAGGACTCAGTCCCGGAATACTAATTTTTAGTTTATCATAGTCAACCATGATATAGAAACATCAGAAGGAAATTGGCACTATTGTACTAAATACTCAGGTACTTAAATTGTTTTTATACCAGAGGCATTACCCAAAACTTAACTTTTAAGCACACTCTTTGATGTGATGAGTGTGTAGATGAAAAACGTCCCTGCCACATCAGTAAACAAAGGATGTTGCAACCATCAAGCCCTCAGCCACAGCAGCACCCTGACTGTGTGCCCTGAGGGGATTCAGGATGGAAAAAAGCAAAATACTGGCCCTAGATAGTTAAGGCACATATCAAAGGTGTGATCCCAGACTCTTGCATCTCCCCAAATATAGAAAAGCGTTAAATTTGTTAACTTGAGATGTCTGGTTTTCTTTAATTAACAGTAGTCTTCCGGTGCTCTATCTGGTTTTTGTTGCAAAAATTCCTCTATATCCCGGCTCCTCCCTTCCCTCTTTGGAGCAGTCCCTCAGAGCTATCGGAGAGGCTGTCTTCCAGGCTTAAGTCCTCAGAAACTCCACCAAATAAAACGTATTTCTCAACTTTTAGGTTGTGCATTTTTTTCAGTTGACAAGTGGAAGCAGTCCTTTCGTGGTTAAAACACGTCAACAAACATAAGAGATATAGGCCAGGGCTTCCCTGGTGGCGCAGTGGTTGAGAATCCGCCTGCCGATGCAGGGAACACGGGTTCGTGCCCCGGTCCGGGAGGATCCCACGTGCCGCGGAGCGGCTGGACCCGTGAGCCATGGCCGCTGAGCCTGCGCGTCTGGAGCCTGTGCTCTGCAACGGGAGAGGCCACAACAGTGAGAGGCCCGCGTACCACAAAAAAAAAAAAAAAAAAAAAAAAAAAAAGAGATATAGGCCAAAATGCCTATTACTGACTCTCATGGAACAAAGAGAAAGGGCATTGTGATTGCTCTGCTACTGTGGGCAACACACTTCATCCCTTGTTCTCTGATGCTTCTCATCCCTATTACAAATACAGAGAGAGATTGAAGTCAATTATTTCTAAGGGACCTCAAGCCCCAAATTCAGATTCCCTTGCTTTCTTGAGAATACTAGTAATGGATTACAAGCTCTGAAAACCACTGAGTACTTTCTTAACCTGCTAATTAAAGTCCTGTTCTAGACTTACTTAACTTGAACCCAGTATAAGTGTAAAAACCAAAACTGTTGTGAAAACAAATCTGATTAAAGTCTTGTATGACTTTACAGGACTGTGGACAAAGAATATCGCCTGCTATTTCAGTGAACAGAGGATGTTGCTGTGGCCATAAAGCTGCCCCCGCCCCCGATGTGTGCTCTGAAGGGATTCAGGATGGAGGGAAAACAGCATCTTGGCCCTAAGTAGTTAAGGTGCATAACAAAAGAATAATTTCAATGAGCCCAGACTCTTGGATCTTTCCGTACAAAGAAAAGCACTAAAATCATTAACTCAAGATGTCTGTTTTTTTGTGTTCAGCAGTAATCTTTTGATATGCAACTACATGGTTTTTTTTCTTTACTGACACAAACTCCTCTATATCCTGGCTCTTCCCTTACCTCTTTGGAGCAGTCCCTCAGAGCTATCTGAGAGGCTGTATCCCAGGCTTAAGTCCTCAGAAAGTCCGCTGAATAAAACATAATTCTCAATTTTTAGGTTGTGCCTTTTTTTTTTGCAGTCGACGGGATGGTTGAGTATCTCTTCATTGGAAAAAGGGAGGAGAATTATCACTTGATTGAGATTAATTACATTACAACACAAGGAACAAGGGACAACAGTTTTATCCTAGCCTATCCTTACAAACAGAAGGAACTGTGCTGGTCATTAGTTTTAGTAGCAGCACAGAGGCAGTATAGGTGTCACATCACGTGTTCCTTCATGCTGGAGGATAATAACACATTATTCTTGTAGATGAAAATGGTTGAAGAATCCTGAATTACTAGCGACTCTTCCCCTAGTGGCTCTAGTAGACTACTAGTTATAAGACAGATGCAATTTTCTTTCATATCTCTAAACCTCAGTTTTCTCATCTATGGAATTAAAGAGGTAAGGACTGGACTAATTAATTTCTTAGAATCCTTTCAGTTTATGAAGTACTCTTGCAGTAGTTGAGAGCCCTGAAAAATACACTCAGAATTACTCTATTTCCACCTAGTGGTAAAACGGGAGTATTTCTCGCAGGTTTTCTTTGATAAGTGTTAGTAGCTTGTCAGCTTCCACAATCGCACGCATACCGTGGGTGTATATCGTGTAATTTTGCTTAAGACAAGTTCCCAGCTGCAGTTTGTATAGATGAATGTACATTCCACAAAGTTAGTTATAATGTATAATCATTTC
Organism: Kogia breviceps; assembly: GCF_026419965.1. NCBI lineage: Eukaryota > Metazoa > Chordata > Mammalia > Artiodactyla > Physeteridae > Kogia > Kogia breviceps. The sequence goes on along the minus strand of NC_081326.1, from coordinate 23,011,946 downwards.
CTAGGACAGCAAGCACTGGTGGCCTAGAAGCACGCAGCTGGTAGAAAAAGAGAGAGCACCACATTAAATGCATCATTGCAAAGATTACACAAAGCAATCCGTGTTCAAACCATTGAGTCTTCTCTAAGTACATGCCCAGATGAATCCAAGAAGGAGGAGGAAAAGCAAAGTGATCACTATAAAGCATTACTTCTCAAATGTTAGTATGCAAATCACCAGGGGATCTTGTTAAAAATACAGAATCTGATTCAGTAGGTCTCTGGGCATAAGATCGTGCATTTCTAATGAACTCCCAGGTGATGCCAGTGCTTGGGTCTGTTCGCCTGCCCACTTCAATTTATAACCTTAAGTTATATCAAACTTAAGGGTATAAATTGAACAGCATGTAGTGAAATGTTTGCTTTATTCTCCCACGCTTTTTCCCCATGTTGTCTGAATTCTTCCTTTACAGCAATAGTTTCTCAGTTGAATGACTCACTGTTAATAATGAGAAACCAATCTGAGTTTCCAATGAACCACATTCTGTCCTCTAGGCTGGCTAAACGCCATGATTTCCTACAGGAACTGGGAGATGAGTGGGTGTTGTCATTGAGGGCAACCACGATCTTGGTTTGGCTCTATCTTAGAAGGTGGATAAAGAATATTTGGGTCGCAAATCTCATGTCTTGTCATCTCTCTTGTAGCTTCAAAATAATAGTTAATCCCTCAGGACAAAGCTGAGGTTCTTAATGGCCTTTCTGCCCTGATAGATTAGCAGAACTGCACACAGTGTTTTTGGCACAGTGCAAAATATGGTGCTTATGGGTCCCAGTTAGCCTTGGGACAGGTCTGACTGATGCTTGCTGTCCTGTTGTAATTATAAACAGTACTGTCTTTCACTCCAAGTATCTCAAATTGAATGCTGTTGGATGAAGAGTTGTGAAATGTAATTCTCACCTATCCGGCAGTTCCAAAGCCTAAATTTCAAGTGTGACGTTATCATGGGACTCTAGTATCATCTGATGTAAAACCTGAAGGTTGCCTTATAGGAGGGAAGAAAGGCTGTGAGGCATAGTCAGTCCTTCTCTATTCACCTGACCTTACACAAATATGTCATGTGCGCACTGTTCCGCTTACCCACAAATGAAAGGCAAGCACACGACAGACTCCTTTGATTCAAGTCAGCCTGCATTTTTAGACCACCTAACAATTATATGGAATAGGCTGTAGTCCTTGTCTTCAAGGAGTTTGTCACCTAAGCTTACACCAGTTAAGGAACTGCATTCGTATATTTTTTTTAATGGAATCAACATTTAGTAAAATTTTTCAACACATTCTGAAAACTCTCAAGTATTAAATGTCTTTGAAAATATCAGATAAATGCATTTGATAACATGAGGTGAATTTTCCAAGAAGTTACCACAGAGTCTTTTGCGGGGTCCGGGAGCTGCGTATATCGTCCGTCCTAATTGTTTTCAATTGTATCTGGAAACTCTAGATTTTTGATCGTTTGTTTGTTGGTGTGTTCGTTTGATCAGGTCATCTCTTTGGCAGGAACAAGGTGGGTGTACTAATGATCCATCCCGTTTAAAACTAATACGCCAAATGCCACAAAGCCACCTGAGGTAACCTGTGCTCAGATTAGAAAGACCTTGTCTAAGAAATACTGGGTTAGAGATTGTGAAGCAACCCACAACAGTACGCAGCTCTCCCTTTGTTTTAGAGTTAGTCCATCACCAAGTGAACCATAAACAGACACTTGGCTGTCCCGAAGGTTGTCGCATGTGGTGAGATACACAACATGCATAGTAAAATCTGCCAGTGTACGACTCACAACAGGGATTCTCCACCACCCTGGCCAGGCTGGGTAAGGACCAGAAAATCCTGCTGTGTTCCCTTTCTCGTGTCATCGACATCCTCTTTTGCGAGAAGAGACTCAGGAGCAAAGCTTAATGATTTTCCCAAACATCCTCTGACACCTCTGTCTTTCCATGGAAATTATAGGTGGATCCTAGGGGGAGAACATGGCTCTGTTATGACAAGTTTTATTGCATTTGTTGCACAATATAAAATAATATCACTTCTGAAGCTATATTAGCAGCACATAATACAAAGTAATAAAAACTCTAGTCGGTCAAGAGAGACAGATAAAGGTACCATAACAAATCGTCTGAGAAGCCACAGACCCAAACCAGTCTTGCAACTGAAGCCTTAAAGTTGTCTTGCAGCCTTAAACTGAAATAGATCCTGGAACTCCCGTCTCATCTACTATTCTAGAATAGGGTCAGCTTCTGGAAACAGGAAAGAATGTCACTTACCAGTGTCTCTTTGAACATTACTTACTATATGAAAGTCACCTTATGCCACTTATTATACAAAAAAAAAAAAAAAAAGTTTTTTTTCAAATTGAATATCTCTCCATTGTATTGTATTTTTACATTTTGGTTGACATGAGCATTTCTGAGATATATTTATAGAAACAGAAGTTGGGCTCCATTACAGAACAGAACATCATAACTGCCTAATATCTCGTTTGAAAGCAAGTGGGGATATAAGTCAGAATTGGAAACAAGATAAAAATAGCTTCAGAATTCAACAAACCTTTTATTAATCACTTTCTGGTAGACATGAATCTTGTGAAGAATGTAACAAGTTTCCTTTTGCTTTCGTCTTTCCTGAGCAAGTGGCAGCAGCTCCTCATTTCATAGAGCAAGGCTCCAGTTCTTTCGCACACTGACTTCACAACCCCAAGACTTAAGGCCTGGGTGCTCTGAGGAAATCGAACTAGTTCAAGTCAGTTATGCATATTCAGAAGTAAAACTTGATCTCTGGTGCCCACACCAAAGTCATAGAATTTTTATTTGCATATTTTGGCAGTAATTTCTGGTTGGACCTGATCTCTGTCCAATTAGCTGTTATTAGTTGAGCAGATGTATTATAAGTAAATCCTTCAAAGTTATATAGTTTCACTTCTGAATAGGGATGTGTGACTTGAATTCAGAACTAAAGGAGAATCTTAAAATCTTCAAGTTTGCAGGCATTATAGATGCCTTCGACTTCAATGTAAGTCCATTAAGCTGCCGCATGGCACAGGGAGATCAGCTCGGTTCTTTGTGACCACCTAGAGGGGTGGGATAGGGAGGGTGGGAGGGAGGGAGATGCAAGAGGGAAGAGATATGGGGACATATGTATATATATATATAAAACTGATTCACTTTGTTATAAAGCAGAAATTAACACACCATTGTAAAGCAATTATACTCCAATGAAGATGTTAAAAAAAAAATGAAGGTAGGAGAATTTTCTTTATTTTTATCTCGTCCAAGCCAAATATTATTTATTAAAATAAAACTAATGACCTATTATGGTTATTGAATTTCTAGAGCCATTTTGCCAGAAGCAAGGAAAGTATTTGTGATATTCACACCAAATCCCAACCAAAATAGTGGTCAGAAAAGCCATTGTGATAGATCTTTATGGGCCTTCATTTATCAGAAATTTCAATATCATTTATTATCTGAGAAGAAGCCAGACCAGTTGCGCAGAGCAGTCTATAGCATACAAGAGGCTGGGTGAATCGTAAAATAGTAACTATAGCCCAAAGATCTAGGTTGTACGTGGACAATCATTAAATTCTTCCAAATAGCACTTTCACAGTATTGTGCATCCAGTTAGGCAGAAGTTAAGCTTGCTGTCAAGGTGACCCAAAAGAACCTTCTCCCACAGCACTTGCCTATTGTACCCTTCACTCTGTCCTAATAGGACCACTCTAGGTACCCAGGAGCAGCGTCTGATTCCCCTGTCTCTAGGACATTGTTCATCTCTGGAATGCACCCTTCCTGTTCAATCTTTTTTAACAACTTTATCGAGGTATAATTGATATACCAAAAAATAAAAAGTCACATATTTAATATATATTATTTGATGAGTTTGGACCTATTCATACACCCTTGAAAGCATCACCACAATCAAGGTAATAAACATATCCATTACCTCCAAAAAAAAGAAAAAGATTTCCTTAATACAAATAAATCCAGTCTCTTATTTAAATCCTTCTGGTGATAGAGACCTCACTTCCCTACCAAGAAGCCTTTTGTGTGTTTAATTGGGAGAAAGCAATGATCACTATTGTGCTGAAATCTGCTTTCAATAATTTCTAGCTATTGGTCTTAGTTTTACCCTCTGGAATAACATAAAATGTCTGCTCACTTATTCTCTCATGGTGGGCCTATGAGGCCTGTATGTATCTGATGATGATACTTCATCCACATAAAAAATTGCTTAGAGATCCAAATATATTATACATAAAATACATTGGAGAAAGAGAGAACTATAAATAAAATTCTATAAAATACACGTTATGTGTGTATTTGCATGTATACATGTGCATGTACATATATGTATATGTGTGTACGTGTATATATAGTCTCTCTCTCTCTGTATATATATACATACATAGAGAGAGAGGTATTAATTATAGCAAAAGGAAGAGTGAAAAAGAACAGTAATTCCTATTACATTTCTAATTTAGAGTAAGCTAGAGGCTAGGAAGGACCAAGTAATAATGGCTCCAAAAACTTGTTTAACGTGACAATTACAAAACATTCAGAAGAAAAATCATTTCCACTCTTCTCAGCATAATTAGAATACTTCATAATCCAACTGAAGCTATTGCCTGAATGCAGTTTTTCCAGAGTAAGCAATAACATAATCCCAAATTACAGGTTTACCAAGAATATCAAATATATTCAGTGATTAAGTATTAAAAACACTTCATAGAGAGAAATATTAAAGTGAAAAATAAGAGAAGGGGATTAGCCTAAAATTATTTCTATCAATTCATATTTGACCTATGAAAATAATAATTAATAATTGATGATTAGAGCCATACTCGTGTATGGATTTTAAATAGCTTTGGGAAATTTAACACTAAAGTTAATTATGTGGTTGTTTGGTCTCTACCCTTATTCCTCAGGAAAACCATATATCATAATAACAATATGTGTCATAAACACACACACACATACACAATTTGCTCACTATTTAAACCGTCACCTTTTAGTTTCCTTAGAGAAGCTTTTTCTTAAGTGTAATAATCGTTGTGGTCTCAATTTTCCTTTGCCTTCACTTCAGTTGGATAAGCTTATCTCAAAAAGATCGTTTGAGAATTGAGTTAGAGAAACTTTTGTCTATTTCATAACTCTGTGCTTCAATATTTTAAGATACACCAAGCAAAGAAACACTGGCATCACTCATCAAACAATAATTTTATTAGTTATCCACTCTAAAGTCACAATGGTATAGTTGAAAGAATAGTATCCTAAGATGTAGGATACCCTAGTTCTAGACTTTTTATTCTGCTACTAAATAACTGTGTAAACTTAGACTTTTGTTTCCTCATCTGAAAAATGAGAACAGAGTAAATCAAAGTTTCAAGGATGTGTATATTAATTTCACAGAGCATTTCTTTAACAACCTAAAAAGAAAGCTGCATTGACAAAAACAGCAACAACAAAAAACCCTAATTGTGTACTTTAATTATTTGTCATCTAATTTAAGAGTGCAATATAATGGTTGAAAATTAAAATATATGCCACTGACTCTTCAGATTCAGACTCCTGGGAAAATTTCATAATATAATCCTTACTATTTTTGTCCAGCCCCCTTCTGCCCAGCAAGCTCTTGCTGAAGGGGGCATTATAAGCAGAGAGATGGAAGAGTCCCCTGAGTCAAGAAAATGGCAAGTGAGAAATTCTCAATGATGCGGGTAAGAGTGGGGGACAGGTTCTCCAAAGAATCCATAGTAATATCTCATGAAAAAAAAAAAAAGTAGGCAGCTTTAAATATTCACTGAGCAAAACAAATTTCAAATGAACTTTAATTATTATTCAGATGTAAATAAGTTGCAGCTCAAACCATTCCAGTCAAATAAGATTTTTTCTACCTTTCCTTTTTCCTCTTCCCCCACCCCCCACCCCACACTAGAGCAGCCAGAGGTAGCCTTGTGGAGGCAGAAAAACCGTTGAGGAGAGGTCTCCACCTTTCTCCACAGAGGTTCTCCAACCTGTGAAGAGGCTGAGTGGGGGCAGGAAAGTGCTTGCTTCTTGCGCAATGAGAAGTTCCACTCTTGAAACCTGCCAGTTACATGTGTATTGACTTAATGTCTGTGAAATGTGCAAGTTACTCCCGGTTCCTCCTCCTTGCTTAACCCCACTCTTTCTTTTCTTCTTTTTTCCCATGTACTAGGGGATTTCTACCGTTTCTTGAAATAATTGCCAGGGTTGTGCTGAACGTGTTATAGAAATCAATTAAGTCAACTGATGCCACTGAAAGCTAATGGTAAGAAGACAGCATCAGTATATTTGAGCATGAAAGCCTCACTTTTAGGTTACTGGGTTTGTTGTTGTTGTTTTCCATCACCAGACACTTGATGATGACAGCACCATCCTTCATATGACTCAATGTACTGAAGAAAGGTAATTAAGAATATTGATCCTCTATATAGAAATCGGTGGATTAGAATTGACCGTTCATGTAATTAGAAAAACAAAACAAAAAAAAGAGACAACCAGAGGTTGAGAATGGATTCTGTGATCTAAGAAACTTTGGGTGCTAGAAATACCATGGAGATTAAGCCTCTGTTAATCTTCTGTTTATTAGGGATTACACTGCCTTTTCTTCTTTAACCACTTAAGGTACGGGAGGCGAGGAGAAGAGGTTCTCTTTGAAGGCTAGAAGTTTAACTTGCTTGTTCAGTTTCTCTTCACATCGGCAAGATGAAAAATTATGGATACATACATATTACTCATAAAAAAATGTCATTCTCTTTTATTCTCCACACCATCTCCACACTCTCACTAAAGTTTTCAGAGACAAGTTAAAGTAATAGATCCATTTCATTTTGCAAATGTACTTCTGGAATTGTCCCTGGCACCTAGGATTATCTAAGGTAAATGACCATCTCTCAGAGCTTTTCTCTTAAGGATGTAAAAAGCAGGTATAGTCTATAAGAATTCCTGAAATAAGATTTATAAGAAACTTTCGTAAAAGGATTTGACCTACTTAAAAGAAACGCGTCAGAAGTTTTAGGCACCCGTTGTCAGTTCAATTAACATTACCTTCTAGAGTGGTGCATTGCAGAAGTTCTGGCATCCTTAGAACTTGCATCCAAACACTATGATAACCATGAGATGGATCAGGAAGACCTCAGCATTCATTTTTGCGGTGACCACAGCACAGCATCCGGGCTTCATGTGCCTCTACCTTCTGAATGGCTTACTGTGGCACTGTTCTTTTCAGAGCAATGAATCAACAATACAAAGATGATTTTAAAGTGCTTACTCAGACATGAGATCATCACACTGGGGCCCTGCCATAGGTTATTAAATTGTCTCCGTTTACAGCACACTCTAGAAAACAGTTCCAGCTAGAGAGCCAACACTTGCAGCTAGGGAGTGTGTCACAATGACTAGAGCCCAAGAAGACAGCTGAATCTCCACGAGTGGAATAAATTAAATCTGCACTAGGACAGAGGTGATGTTTCCTCTGAGCACCCAACCTTATTAACAAGTATCAAACATCAGGACGAAAAGGTAGGGTAGGAACACTCACATGGCTGGTAAGATTGTACATTAGGACAGCCAATTCAGGAATCTGTTCGGAATTATCCACTACAGCTGAACCTTTACACCAAGAGACATACAAAAATGCTCACGGTGGTGTTATTTGTAATAGCCCCCCCCGCCAAATGGGAAGAACTCAAAGGTTCACAACAGTAGAATGAATTTTTTAGTGTGATATATTCATACAGTGAAATAGTATTCAGCAGTGCATATGAAAGAACTATGGTTACTTGCAACCACTTGGATGAATTTCATAAACGTGTTGAGCGAAAGAATCCACACAGAGATTAAAAACGTGAATATTCTACTTATCAAAAATTCAAGGGAATTCTCTGGCAGTCCAGTGGTTAGGACTCTGCATTTTCACTGCTGGGTTCAGTCCCTGGTTAGGGAACTAAGATCCTGCAAGCTGCTCCGCAGGGCTAAAATAAAAAATTCAAAAATAGGTAAAACTCATCTATGATGTTAGAAACCAAGACAATGGTTTCTTTTCAGAAGGAGAGAAGGCGGAGCTATTGGGAAGGGAATGAGTGGGCTTCAGAGTGCTGGCAAAGTTTTCTATCTGGAAGATGATTACAAGAATGGTTTCGTGTTGTGATATTTCACCAAGGTGTACACATAGGTAGGATCCGTGTGCTCCTCTCTTTCTCATGTTAGGCTTTAATTGGGAATGTTTTTTTTGTTTTGTTTTGTTTTGTTTTTTTGGTGTTTTTTTGTGGTACGCAGGCCTCTCACTGTTGTGGCCTCTCCCTTTGCGGAGCACAGGCTCCGGACGTGCAGGCTCAGCAGCCATGGCTCACGGACCCAGCCGTTCCGCGGCATGTGGGATCTTCCCAAACCAGGACACGAAACCGTGTCCCCTGCATCAACAGGTGGACTCTCAACCACTGTGCCACCAGGGAAGCCCAGGAATGTTTATTTTTAACAAGAAAATATAAGCATTAGTGAAAGAACTATGAAACATCTTAAGTGTCTCCGGAAAAAGTAAGTGGTTCAGTGAAATTCTATGTCTATTACTAATCCTCACTTATAAAAGAGTCTTCTTATTATTTTAATAGTTAGGGGCTGTCTAACTTTTTACTTTGTCAGTTTTAAGCTGTCGGCTGAGTGCAGCTAGAGTTGGTTGAGTTCCGTAGTTAAGGAAGTGGATTTTGAGGGACCCACACAATAACTTGATTTTCCACTTTACAAGGTTACATTAACAACCACGAGGGTGATATGTGACTAAGAAATATCTGAGGGTTCCTTTTGGAGACTGTGTGACAGGGTGGAAAAGGGTGGAATTTGGAGCCAGAGGGAACAGAGTTTGAATTTTAGCTCTATTACATATGAGTTGTATGATTTTGAGCAAGTCACTTAACTTTCTCTGTTTCCTCATCTTTAAAGAAGGATCATAGGACTTCCCTGGTGGCGCAGTGGTTAAGAATCTGCCTGTCAGGGCAAGGGACAAGGGTTCGAGCCCTGGTCCAGGAAGATCCCACATGCCACAGAGCAACTGAGCCTGCGAGCCACAACTACTGAGCCCGCACGCCACAACTACTGAAGCCTGCACACCTAGAGCCTGTGCTCCACAACAAGAGAAGCCACCGCAATGAGAAGCCCGCGCACCACAGCAAAGAGCAGCTCCCTCTCACTGCAACTAGAGAAAGCCCACGTACAGCAAAGAAGACCCAACACAGCCAAAAATAGATAAATAAATTAATTTTTTAAAAAAGAAGGATCATAATACCCATTTAAATGAGGGCTATATTACGTATGTATGTATGTTTACTGTATGTGTAAATATAACATATATTATCCAGTGAATGGGAACTATTATTATGAATAGAATTACCTAACCTATTTGTCAACAAAGTAAATAAATGGAACCAATATAAAATGTAAGTTTTACTCTGTTCTCAAGGTTTTTACCACATGTTAAAATGTTCCAAAAGCACAGTCCTAGGCCCCAGCAAACAACTGGTCTATTTCAAAATGTCTGAAGCTGGTATTCTCTGCAGTCTCAAATGCTTTCTTCAGAATATAAGTAACCAATATGCCCCTGAGGCTTACTTGGTACTACAGTATAGCTAGTACTACAGTATAACTAATGTCTCCCAGATGAGGACTTCAGACCCCTGCAATGACTTGCACTTGAACTTTTATCACAGAATGCGCCCAGGAAAAGGGTTAAGTGGAGAAGAGGGCAGGACATGAGCACTAGAGGGGCAAAAGAGCATTACTATTAACATAAGGAGGGACAGGGAAGAAAATATGTCATTCCTGCATATTGATCTAACCCGTTGAAAAGAATGTGTAGAATAGGATTTAGTGCATGGTATGTTATAGTTAAGCTTGGACATCCACTGTACAATGAGCAATATACAGCCTAAGCATTAATATCTGAAAGTTTTAGTTTCATGTCTATAAAACAAATATAATTAGAGCTTTAAAACTTTTCTTTGGAAAAAAAAAGAAATAGTTTAATTCTTTAATTGTGAAAAATTATATTAGTCTCTCTGTTTGTTGTCTGTTTGTTTTTTACATCTTCAAAAAAATATTTAGGTCTGAAACTCCATATGGGGAGTGGAGAGTTGTAGAATTAATACAGACAACTTTCCCTCCATGAGCCGCAAGCATACTGGAAATGGTGTCATTTGTCTTAGGGGCTTTGAATTCCATTCAAATCACTCCTTATCATGACCACAGATCTTTACAGATAAAAGAAACTTTAAGAGCTTATTCTGGTCCAGTAGCCAGAAAGACAAAGAATTGCTGTTTCCATCTTATCTGTCTCTGAAACTTCCTCCAAAAACTTTTTTTGACCTAAAAGTATTGGTTCTGACATAATTTAATTAAACATGTGTGAAACTGCAGTGTTCCAGAGTCTGAAATTGATATAATTAAAGTGAAATGCAAACAGTGAACCTCTGATACCATTTTTTAATGTCACACTACATCACTTCTGCTTAACATCAAATCACAAGAGATATTTTTCATCTGTTAATTGCATTTTACGTGCCCTTCACATCATTGGCCTCAAAGCAATTAAATTTGAGGAAAAAGATTACTGAAGCAAGGAGTAAGGTCCAAAATAATCAAGTTCACTAAAGTTGTTTTTGCTCAGTAATGTCTCTAGCAGATGAATTACCATAGTTTCATTCTACTATAGCTATTTCACTCTCAAAACTACTTAGTTTAAAAAACTGAGGAATCTAAAGCAAGATTTTTACTTTCAGAGTATGTGTGGAAATCTAGCAAAAAAAGATACCTGCTTATTTCTAATACCGTATTATAGAAATTATTATTCTTTACATAAAGCTTAAGCTATTGACAAACACTAAAAATGAAATAAATAGTTGGTCAATTTTCATTATCCTTTATCCATGAGTCTCATGAACCACAAAGTGTTCTTGGCAGTTTTATGCTTCAGATATTCTCTCTAGACTTAGACTTAATAGTTGACACAAAGGACTTGAGGATCTGACTTCTAGTCAGTAAGAAACCTAACATATGATATTTGAGGATATTGGGTTAAATCATATTAAATTGCCACATTTGTAGTCTAAAAACAGTCAAATTCAGGAAATTATTATATGATACAACCAAAGAGCTGATAGGTTTTGAATACAGGCATCTCGGTGTACCTGGAAATATCATAAATTAAATTAAATGTGAATTAAATTAATTAATTAAATTAAATGTGAATATATATTTAAATTAATTAATGTGACTATATATTTTATTAAATTAAATGTGAATATATAAATTAAATTAATGTGAATATATTAAATTAAATTAATGTGAATATATATTTTGAAACTCTTATCTTGTAAAGGGCTCTTCTGTTTACTGTTCTCTATCTTTTTTCATGCTCACTTCCTCTTTCATCCTTTGAGTGGATAGCTTCTATTCTATCAACCCAATAGAAACTCCTCTCTCCAAAATCATTGATGAGCATTCAGGAAATTGCCAAATCCAAACACTTCTACAAAGCACATACCATGCTATGTAATCTAAGAATTTTACAAATATTAAATTATTTGATTCTCATAACAACTTTATGATGTGCACTATTATTATCCTTATTTTATATAAATGAGGAAATTGAGACCCAGGGAAGTTAAGTGACTGACCAATGTCACACAATGCCACACAGTGGCAGAGCCAGGATTCAAATCCAGGCAATCTGGGTCCAAAGTTGAGCTGGATGTGTTAATCTCATCCCTCTCTGTCTGGAACACCATGACCCCCCTTCCAGTGGGTCCTTCTCTATCAGAGCTTTCTTGTTCGCTCACTACTTTGATAAATTCAACCTCTCTCTCTTTGGAAGGCCCTCTATAATAAGTACAAACATACTTATACTTATTTCCGTCTGCATTTCCCTTTTATATAACCTCCTTGACGCCCTCTCTTTTACCATTTCCTACGGTTTTCTCTGACTCTGAATACTGAATGTGCCAAGGTTAAAATCTTCAAGATTTTGCTCTCTACTTACACCCATTCTCTTGGTGATTTCATCCACTTCAGGCTGCAAACACCATCTGTACAGGACAACTCCCACATCTATAGTTCCTGCTTAGAATTCTGTCCTCAACTCCAGACCCATATATAAAACAGTATCCTCTATGACTTCACTTGGTCGTCCAGCGGGATTTCACAGTTAACTTGTCCAAACAAAACTCCTGACCCTTGCTCCCTCCCACAAACTCCATCTCAGTCTTCTCCATCCGGCCAGGAATAACACCATGCTTCCCATCACTCAGGGCCAGAAATGCTGGCGTCAGCTTTTATTCCCCTTTCTCTCTCATGCCCTACAATCAATCAATCACCAAGTCTGATTGGCTCTACTTTCGAAATAGATCCAGAATGCAACCACTGGTCTCCGCTTCCACTGCTATTAACTTGGCCTGAGCCACGACCATTTCTCACCTGAATTAGCCTCCTAACTGCTTCTGTTCTTGCCCCTTTAGTTATTTTTCGCAACAGAAGCCTAAGTGATCCTATGAGAATGTAAGTCAGATCATGTCACTCCTCCACTAAAATCGTTCCAGCAGGTTCTCATCTCACTCTTAGTGAAAGCCAAAGTCATTTTCACTAGTCTCTGTTCCCTCCCTGACCTCACTTTCTTCTACTCTAGCCCTGCTTGAAATACTGGCCTTCTTGACATTCTTCCAGGGCTCCAGGCATGTTTCCACCCCAGGGCCTTTGCACTTAGTGTTCCTGCTGCTATTTGCTGCTCTGCCTGGAACATTTGTTTCCCATATACCGTTGCTGCTTGACCTGCATCTGGTCTTTGTGCAAATGTTACTTTCTCAGTGGGATCTTCCCTGATCACACTATTTAAAATGTATAGCCCCTAATCCTAATATTCTCTATCTTGCTTTCCAGCCTTACTTTCCTCCATATCACCACCTAAGAGGATATATTTTACTTATTATTTTCTATCTTTCCCCACCAGAATCTAAGTTTCATCAAAATTCACTCTTCCAACCTCAGTGCCAGGCAGTGCCTATCATATAATGAAGACTTTAAAAATGTTGTCTATTATACTCCTCAGCCTATAGCCCAGAGTAGAGAACACATTAAGCATTTGATAAATGCTTTGATAAATGCTACGGAATGGATCAGTTCATTTGTGACTGAACATATTTTCCTTTTATCATATATCTAAGCCATCCTAAGATCGCTCTGAAGGCAACTCCCATCTCTAGTTCTATTCCAAATCTCTCTTCCAAACCTGAAACTTGCGTACCAACAGCCTCTTGTTTACCTCATCCTAGATGGTATAGATCCTCCAAATTCAGTCTAAAGTTAAACACATCTCTGGATACTCACCACCCAAGCTCAGTTAGCTTTCTAATTTTCTTCTTAGTGCTCAAGACCTTATCATCCCTCAGTCAACAGTCATTTTGTATCCACTGACTTCTATATCCTTGTATCCAAATAATTATCAAACCCTGAGTCTAGCTATATATACAACATTTCTCTAGTTTGTCTCTTCCTTTCATTCCCACTGATAACACCCTCACCAGACCTTGACTATCTCTTTATTCCTTCAATCCAGTCAGCCATTCAGCCCTTCATCCGTCAGCAAACATTTATTTAGTCCCCACTGCACTAAGTCCTTGGCCCATATTGTACAAAATGTGCCATCAAATGGTGTCCTTGATCAGAAAAAAGTCACTTGGTAGGACAAATTGATGCAATATCATTTGTTTCAATCCTTTAACTGTATTATTAACTGGGTAAGCAAAGCCAACTCCTGAATCATGGAGTCAAAACCAATGCCAGTCATGGGTTTTGAATTTTCCTGGAGATAAAGGCAAGGGACAAATCTGGTCCACTTGCCATCTGTGTGCTGGTTCTCACCCCTGGGAATATCTTCTTTTGCATTTTGTAAACACCATCTCTCCTGCTGACAAACTGGACAATTAGATTAACAGTTCCTACTTCTTCTAGTGCTATGGTAAGGGACATCATTCAGCTCAGTGCTACATGGCTCAGTTCCTCCTGTGACCACTCATATCATCTACCCAAAAGGCCACTTCTAGGAAATGCACCAAAGGGATCATATTCTATATAATTAGATTTATTTACGTGCTTTTGTTAACACCTGCTCTCCCCAGAACCATATGTATAATGAGAACAGGATCTGTGTTTTAGGAGTCTCTTGTACCGTCAACATTGTTTGAATATATTAGGGGGTTTGTGAATGTTGAAAGTAATTGAATAGAATTGCTTACAGGTCACACTCAGTTTGAATATATCATGTAGCTGATTTAGCATTAGAAAGAGCTGCATATAACGTGGACAGTAGGAATTATACATCCAAACAATAACATTTTACTCAAGGAAGAGTCAAGAGGTCGTTCTTTCTTTGATTCAGCCAATGAGGAAATATTCCCCTGGTCTTTAAGGATGAGGATTATAACACCAGCTCCCTCTTTTGGTCCTTTTAGAAAAGATATAGCATTTGAAACTAGCTTGAGCAGCCACAAAAATAGAAGACACCTTCCCTCCAAAGTAAGACACATTTGAAATATTATTTATCCAACCATGCCATTCTGAATATATAAGGAAGAAATATATAATATGGTTTTAAGTGGCAACTTCATACAGTGTCTCCTTCCCTGTTGATTATAATGATCAACAAATATATACTATGTTTAGGAGATCAATGATAATGGAGTCTAGCATAAACATATGATTTTAGGCTCTTTGATGATAGTGGTTATCAAGTTTTAGTCTGCATAAGGAAAATCTGGACAAGTGGTTTGCATGCTTTGGTAAGCATCAGAAATCACCTGGAGGGCTTGATAAAACATGGATTGTTGGGTCCGACCTGCAGCATTTCTGATCTAGTAGGTCTGTCTTGGAGCTGAGAATTTGCATTTATCATATTCGGAGAACCACTTCTCTGGGTCATGCTACTAACTGTGATCTACAAGTCGGCAGCATCACCTGGGAGAGCTGAGAGACTCTCAGGCCCACCCCAGACCTACTGAATCAGAATCTTCTTTCTCAAACGATTCCTAAGTGACTTGTATGCACATTTGAATTTGAGAGGCATTAGAACAGGGGTGGCAAAAATTTTCAGTAAAGGACTGGATAGTAAACATTTTAAGCTTTCCAGGCTGTAGAGTTTCTGGCACAACTACTCAACTATGCCATCTTAACACAAATACAGCCACAGACTAAGACTGGCTTTGTGTCAATAGAACTTCACCTCCAAAAACAGGCTGTGGGCTGGATTTGGTCCACTGGTCATAGTTCACTGACCTCTAGCTTAGTACATAGGTGTGTTTTTGTGAGGTTTTGTTTGTTTGTTTTTTAAGTAGTTTTATCTCCCACGGTCTCTGTTTCTGTGGTTCTAGGGTTGGACCTGCTATTTGTATTTTTAACAAGCACCTGGAAAATTTTGATTCATGTGGTCAGCATACCACACTTTGAGCAACGCATTCTGCCATCATTTTTTTCTTGTAGTATCTAATTATTTTATTAGACATATATGGTTTTCTTGTAAATAGCTCACAACAAGACAAATCAAAAGCTCTGATCCATTATTCCTTTTAGCAACACCCTCCATGTTTTTCCAAATGTGTCCCACACAGTGTTGGGCTGGTAATAATAGTATGTATTTTTCCCCAACGGAGATAACTGAACATTAGAAGGAAACTTGGCTCTTGGAAAAGTTGCTACTGCACATATTTTCCCATCAAGAAGGAGGACAAACTGCATGCACATTTAAGCAGGAAATTCCTTACAGAAGGAAATTAGAAGCCATGAGAAGTGTGCATCCTTCTCCTTTATTGCTTCTCTAATTTTTCAAACCCAAACTCAACTGCTCTAGCTAAACTCTCAGGGAATAGTTTTATGATTAAGGCCAAAAAATAAAAGAGTACTGTGCATTGATTTTCTCTCAATTCTATATCAAGCAGAGAAAGGGAGGGAAAACAAAGCCAGCTGTGAAATGGACTTTACTCTCATTCTCTAAATGGTTAGTTGTTTCTTTCATAAAAGTAGATTTGAATTTACCTTTTCATCACAATTATCCCATCCCTCTCACCAACTCTCCTTTCTCCCAAAGACACTAGCGCTAAAGTAAGTCTCTGAACTTTTCTGCTGCCGTTCTTCTTATTTTGCTTAAAAGAGTTCTAGGAAGCAATACATGAAAAAACCTTAATTGCTAATGATCAAAGATGAACATTCTAAACATTATGTTTTTAACAGTTTTTTCAAAGACATGTTTTTTTCAAAGTGTGTAAAAAGATGTTTAGAATTTTCTTAGCCATTTTTTCCAGCTGCCTTAAAGTGTAGCTTTCAATTGTCATGTTCTTGGGAGCTAATATTTTTTTCAACTTTTTTCCAAACTATTTAAACAATACTGTTCATTGTTAAATTTTTAAGAATACAGATAAATGATGAAAGAAATCATGCATAACACCCCTAGTCAAAGATAATCTCTACTAACTTTAAAAAAAATAATTTGAGGTAAAATTCACATAACGTAAAATTAAACATTTTTTTTAAATTTTATTGAAGTATAGTTGATGTACAATATCACATTACAGGTGTATAATGTATAGTGTGAATCACACTATAGTGATTCACAATTTTTAAAGGTTATACTCCAAATATAGTTATAAAATTATTCCCATTCCCCTATCCCACAGCCCCTGACAACCACCAATTTATGTTCTATCTCTATGGGTTTATCTATTCTGGATAATTCATATAAATGGAGTCATACAATATGTGACCCTGTGTGTCTGGCTTCCTTCATTTAGCATCTTTCTAAAATTCATACACCTTACAGCATGTGTCACTAATTAATTCCTTTATATGACTGCATAATATTCCATTGCAGAGATATACCCCATCTGTTCATCCATTCATCCATGGATTGGATGTTTCCATCTTCGGCTACTGTGAAATAATGCATCAATGAATATTGTGTACACATACTTGTTTGAGTAACAGTTTTCAATTCTTCTGGGTATATATGTAGCAGTGGAATTGCTGTGTCATATGGTAATTCCATGCTTAACTTTTTGAGGAACCACAAAACTGTTTTCCATAGTGGCTGTACCATTTTACATTCCCACCAGCAGCATATAAGTATTCCAATTTCTTCACATCCTTGCTAACATTTATTTTTGTGTATTTTCTTAAATTATAGCCATCCTTATGGGTGTAAAATGGTACTTAATTGTGATTTTGATTTGTATTTTTCTTGTCACCATGATGTTGAGCATCTCTTCATGTGTTTGTTAGCCATTTGTATACCTTTGTTGAAGAAATGTTTATTCATGTCCTTTGTTCATTTTTTTTTTTTTTTAATTTGGTTTGCCTCTTTTGCTGTTGAGTTGTAAGATTTCTTTATATATTCTGGATGCTAGACCCTTATCAGGTACATAATTTGCAAATATATTCTCACATTCTATAGATTGTCTTTTTTACTTTCTTGATAAAGTCCTTTGATGCACAAAAGTTTTAAATTTTGATGAAGACTAATGTGTCTATTTTTTTTTCTTTTGTTGCTCATAATTTGGGGGGTCATATCTAAGAATCCATTGTCCAATCCAAGTTCATGAAAATTTACTCTTACATTTTTTCTAAGAGTTTTAAGGTTTTTAGCTCATATTTAGGCTGTTGATCCATTTTGAGTTGACTTTTGTATATGGTGTGAGGTGGAGATCCAAACTCATTCATTTGTATGTGGATATCCAGTTGTCCCAGCACCGTTCGTTGAAGAGACTATTTTTTTCCCACATTGAATGATCTTGGAATCCTTGTTGAAAAGAAATTGGCCATAAATGAATGGGTTTATTTCTGAGCTATCAATTCTATTCCACTGGTCTATATGTCAGTACCTCACTGTTTTTATTGTTGTAGCTTTGTAGTGAGTTTTGAATCTGGGAAGTATGAGTCTTTCAACTTTGTTCTTTTTAAGGATTATTTTGGTTACTTGGAGACCCTTGCAATTCTACATGATTTTAAGGATCTGCTTTTCCATTTCTGGGAAAAATAGCATTGGAATTTTGACAGGTATTGCATTGAATCTGTAAATGTCTTTGTGTAGTATGGCTATCTTAACAATATTAAGATTTCTAATCTATGAACACAAGTTGTCTCTCCATTTATTTAGGTCTTTTTTTAAAAAAATAGAATCTTTTTTGTAGTTTTCAGTGTGATTATCTGTTTAGGATAAATTTCTGGAGATAAACTATATTGGCTTAAAGAGTATACAAAATCCCAAATATATCACCAAATTTTTCCTTAGAAAGTTTTACCAAACCACACTTTCATTCAATCTTTATCAGCTTGAGGGGTAGAAAATTGTATTTCTTTGCCTTAATTTTCACTTCTTCTATTCTTGGTAATAGTGATACTTTGTTCATGAGCTTCTTGGTCATTTATAATTCTTTGTTAGGAATATTTATTTGTAAAAATGCCTCAATAATGACTGCCTTTCTAAGTTGTATTTATAGAAGTTATACACCTGGTTACCATAAACCAATATTAATGCAAGTAAGAACATTATTACGATTATTGTTTTATCAGTGGTATTATCTTCCATAATACCTTTACTTATATACAATACAGCATATTACTCTCAAAGCCCCTTCATCTTAATTTTGTGCATAGTCAATAAATCAGAATATTTGAGAAGAGGCAATAGTTTGGTTTGTCTTTTACTATACATGCTGCCTGGAACCATGACTCCATATTTAAACAGTGTGACTTCAGCAAGATGAATAAATGTCTTTGGTACTAGGAACCCCATGTTCCTACTTAAACTGGCACTGCAAGTGAAGTTTATAGAATTTTAGAGCTGGAAAAAACCCTCAGAGACCATTTAGTATAGTTCTCCATAGTTTTATAGATGAGGAAGCTGTAGCTTAGTCTGGTGATAGAGGTTAACAGAGGTCACAGTCAGTCTGGGGCAGATTCAAGATAGCATCATGCTTCTAACACACTAACGTTGTGGTTTGTATAGCCAACAAAACAAGCCTACATGCTCCCTCTGCAGGTCTCAGAGGCTAAAAATGTCTGCCACATCTAGTCAATCATTGGAACAAGTAGTGGGAAAAAATATGGACCATTTCAGCTTTGCTAAATGTGTTTTTCTTGCCGCATATAGCCCTAAGCTAAGGCTATACAGACATTTCAGGTCCTTCAGGATGAATACTTCCTTCTTCTAAATATTTTTTCCCACTTATATAAATACAGAAATTAAAGAAAGCAGTATCTTGTAGTAATTAAGAGCCTGAGTCCTAGATTCAGAGATTCTGAGCTTGACTCTGACTCAGTCTTTTGCTAGCTACATACACTTTCAAGCAACTGTTTCACCTATAAAATGGGGACAATAATAGTCATTATATCCACAACTAATAAGATAGTTGTGGAAATAAAAGAGAAGTAATGCATGTAAAGTACTTAATATAGCAATTAGCATGTGACAATAGTGAAGACAAATGGCTGTAAGGGCTCTTTAAAATATTTTAAAAATTGCAGAAGGTGTGCAGTATACAGCTCATTCACTTAATCTCATTGCTAGGGGAAAATTGACTACTTCCAATTTTTTCAACACATTTTTGTTTTGTTTATACTCCTTGCAGATGGAGCATTTTAAAGACACATGTGACTTGGATTTTTCTTTAACAACATGTGAGTTTCTTAACAACTCTGGCTGTGGAATAATACACTCATTATAATGTTTTCAAGACTTAGTACATGGGAAAAATAATACTTTAAGAATCTAAAGTACATGTTTGAAGACAGAAAAAACCTTCAATAACACATTTATTAAAAAGTTGATAAAGTTTATATATGCCATTTTAACTGTAATTTGGAAAGATGTTTCAATAAAATTGTAAGAAATTACAGACTCCTGAATTCGAGATATGAAGAATATTACCTTAACATTTATTTATTAATATAGAGAAAAGTCAGATAAGAATTAATGGAATATGAGGACTTCCCTGGTGGTGCAGTGGTTAAGAATCCACCTGCCAATACAGGGGACATGGGTTCGAGCCCTGTTCCAGGAAGATCCCTCATGCCGCAGAGCAACTAAGCCCATGCACCACAACTACTGAGCCTGCGTGCTCTAGAGCCCATGAGCCACAACTACTGAGCCTGTGTGCCACAACTACTGAAGCCCAACTGCCTAGACCCCATGCCACAACAAGAGAAGCCACTGCAATGAGAAGCCCACTCACCCCAATGAAGAGTAGCTCCTGCTCACCGCAACTAGAGAAAGTCCACATGCAGTAATGAAGACCCAATGCAGCCAAAAATAAATGAAAGAAAGAAAGAAAGAAAGAAAGAAAGAAAGAAAGAAAGAAAGAAAGAAAGAAAGAAAGAAAGATAGGAATAAGAAACAAAGGTAATAAAAATGAGACATTATTCTGACATCTAGAAGCTAATTAAAATTTTTTAAACTTTCAGATCATACCAAGAGTCACAATTAATTAAAACAAAGAGACTTTTTGAAAAGAAGTAATAAATAAGCTTTTGTAATGTTTGATAATCAAATTAGCTAAGAGGAGTAAATTATATCAACACATTGAAAAAAGATACAAATTTCTTGCTGACTTGATAGGAAATACGAACATTGATTAAGATAACATAAAATTCATAATATGCTACAACAAAGGGGGTATTGAGTGTTGTCAGTGCAAGAGTATTTGAAATTGGTCATTTTCTGAGTAAAATGGAAATGCCCAGAAATTTTACCATTTGTTATAAAAAGAAGTAACCAAAGAATATACAGCCAAAGATAGCAGGAATGTATTATTATAGAGTTGTATGAGGTAGCTAATTAATTTGAAAAATTATATTATTTTTGTGCATTTTGTGATGTTTGGGGTGTATGTCAGAGTTTTTGAATGTGTAATTTGTTGTGATTTTTTTTCTCAGTTGAAATAAATATTCATTTTTGTAGCTAATTCTATATTTGTAATTTTTATTATTTTTCTTAAAGAAGAACTTCTGAATCGTATAAGTTTCAAGCCCATAAAAGCTGGATCTGTCCCTGGGTAGGGGAGACATGAAGGATCAAGGAAGGAAACTGAGGGGCCTGGATTCTGAGGGGAGTCTCAGATGCCAGCTGAGTCCTCTTCATTGCTGCTGATGCAGCTTCCGTGGCTGTGATGTCAGTGAAACACTGTGGGCCTTTCACAAGCTCCCCACTTTTTCTTCTATATTTGCTACAACTATTACTTCTGTGACGTCAATGACTGTCTGCCAGACACTGAATTGTGTGTGCAGTGTGATGTGGAATAAGAGTACCTTTGGCTGCAGGTAAAAGGTAAGTGTAATGATCCGTGCCAAAGGAAAAGAGTGTTTAGTGGAATGTATGCGGACTTTGCCTCTTGAATGTATAAAAGAGCTTGGGTAGGGCAGATGAGATAATATGAAATAGGCAGTGATAAATGAAATATTGCCTGCCGTATCAGTAACCAAAGGATGTCACAGTCATCAGCGATTGCAGTCACGCAGTCACGGCCTATGGTGAGCTGGTGAGCCCTGAGGGAACTCAGGAAGGAAAGAATACCTGCCATCTAGCAGCCATCAGATTACAGCCACTCCCCACAGTGAGCCCTGAGGAAACGTAGAATATGAAAACACAGGATACTGGCGCCTGATAGCTGAGGTACATATCAAAGAAGTGATTTCAGTGAGCCCAGACTCTTGCATCTTTTCATACATAGAAAAGCGCTAAATTCCTTAATGTGACATATCTGGCTTTCTTTAATTAACAGTATTCTTTTGACATTCAGACTACCTGTCCTTTATTGCAAGACTCCTATATATCCTGGCTCCCCACCTCACCTCCCTGGAGCAGTTGTCCTGGGGTTACTTGAGATGCTGCCTCCCGGGCTTGAATCTTAAAAATTCCCACCAAATAAAACATAACTCTCAACTTTTAGGTTGTGAAAAATTTTTTAGTCGACAGCAGTAATGGATTTTAAATTGACCAGTGGTGACTCCTGAATTTCTATATAGGTTGGTGATCTTCTTGAATGGTGAAGGTGGGAGACATATAAACTGAGTTTGTTTAGCTAGATCTATCCTTGATTTAAACTGTATGTTATTTGGGGTGGCTTGAGCAAGGGGCCAGCTGATGAAGACTCTGAGAGGTAAGGAGAGGGGTAAAGGACCTCCTTGCCCATGCCATCCCAAGGAGCCTGCCCTGACCCCTGGCTACAAAATATTAGCTATAAGTTGTACTTGCTGCTGAACTATTTAGCTTGTTTTGTTTTGTTAACCCCTTAAAATGTGCCACCAAAAATGTAAGAACTCTAAAGTGTGTGTGAACACAAAAGTTTGAGAACCACAAAACTGGAAGGAAACTTTTGTGTTCAAATGTAAGATCTCACTTTCTCTGGCACAATTAACTGCAGAGATGCTTTCAGTTCATGCAAAGTTCTCTGTTCTGTAGTAAATGATGAATTTTACAAAATCATTCAACTCAAATTCATTTGTCACACACCTAGTGGGCCCAGACATTGTGCCTGCAACTGGGCAAAGAACAAATGGTGGGCTTCCCTGGTGGCGCAGTGGTTGAGAACCCGCCTGCCGATGCAGGAGACACGGGTTCGTGCCCTGGTCCGGGAAGATCCCACATGCCGCGGAGCAACTAAGCCCGTGAGCCATGGCCGCTGAGCCTGTGCGTCCGGAGCCTGTGCTCCGCAACGGGAGAGGCCACAACAGTGAGAGGCCCGCATACCGCAAAAAAAAAAAAAAAAAAAAAAAAAAGAACAAATGGTAATAAACGTTAAGAGTTTTGGGAAAGACGAGGCCTACAGGAATGTTAGTATGTCAAGTCTGTTCTGGAAAGGACTGGAAGGAAAAGAGCTTTTGTTTTTTTATGGAAGTAGAATCACTGCCTAAGAGAAAAGGAACAGAAGAAGGAAATTATCCCATGGTAAGAATGAAGGTTAATTCCTTATTTTTTCCTCTGGGAAGCCTTTGTAAAGCAAGTATTTTTTTTACCTTCAGGGGCCTGACATATATTAATTAATTTATACTAATGTCCTAGTGTTTTAATATATTTTTCTTATGCTAGAAAAAAATATGCTTTATAAGTGGCTTGAGGCCATAGTGGGAACAAAAACTGAGGAGGGCGGCAAGAATGTTAGGACAGCAGAAAACTAACTTGTCTCACTTCATGATTTGGCTGAAAATCAGCTAAGATTGCATCTTCTTACCTCTATTCTCTTAAAAAAATTTTTTTCTGTTCCATTAAAATTTTTTAAAAAATAAGCCACCTTACACTTTTATTGATTTAGACAAAATCCTCAAAAGTTATTTTTGAAACCTGATTAAGGTTTAATTTAAGCTCCTGCTTTTAAGAGACAAGCTATGAGTTTCAAGGAGAGCTTAGAAATCTCCTTGATATTTGTAAATCTCATTGAGATTATCACAGTAGGAGTCAAAGCATACCTTGGTTTGCATATCATTTTCTACACAGCTAATAACCTGCACAGTTAAGAACTAATCATCTCAGCAGGGCTGTATCTGCTGTTCTAAGCTTGGTAAAAGATAATTGCAGCTTAAAGTATCAGAGGAAAGAAGGAAAGAAATGTCGTATTATTCCCTTTGTAGTGAACAGGGACAGTGGTAGGAAAGAAATATATAACTATGATTTCTGAATTATTTATCTTGTGTCACAAATGTCACAGGGCTTTTAGTGAAGTTTTTGGTCATTACTTAACAGGAGTGTTCAAATGCACAATCTCAAGGCTCTCCTAATAAAATTTAAGTCATTAACTTTCCTTTCAAGGATGGACGATAAAGGAACTGTTACTGAAACCATTGCATTCCGTAGACGTGGGAAGTACAGCCAAGTAAAGAACACACAGAAGAAGAAAAGCCAGGCATTTCCAAAGACGTGGGGGCTCCCGTTCCATATGGCTTGGCGTGGTGAGGAACAGATGGCCTGGGTAGGCGTGCTGGAAGAGCTGACGGTACCAGCAGGCAGCTCGTGGAGCCTGCCATATGAACAGGGTTTCAATCAGTTAGGGCAAGGAAAAGTGACGATCTTTATGTTTATGATCCTTTGCTTTATGCTTTTCTAGGCAAATAAAATGTCAGGAGGACAGATGTGTGGATAGGGTAGAATAATCTCTTAATAGGTCTACTGGTGCCAGAAGCCCAAGAAAACAGCTCTGGGTGCTAAGCCAGAATCTTAAAATCTCCTGAATAACAGCTCACTTTTGGGCGGTGCTTTTTATGCCAGGCTTTTAAAATGTCACAATCTTTCTAGTTAGGTTTGAATTTTGTTCCTAATTTAAAAGGAGGAAATGGGGTCCCAAAAGAGATAAGTTGATAATTCATCCTCAGTGAGTCGTAAAGCTGTTTCTGACTCCAGAGCTGACTCACAGCCGCTACTTTAGGCTACTTCCCTGGAAGATGTGTACTTGGTTAAAAGCAGGCTTCCTTCTCTATCATACATACAGAGGGAAGGACAGAAGTCACTCATTCATTCCTTCGACAAATACTGCACATCTACAGTGTGCCAGATGCCATCAACACGTGTGTGGATATTGAAGGTGTCAGGACCCAGATGTATCTATAACTCAGTGATTCTCAGTAAAAAAAACATTTTTCCCTTATAGAGAGAATTTACTTTCATGCGACTTCTAAAGACTGCCTGTCACTTTGCCCTGCTCTGTAACTTGCAAAGGCTGGCTTTGCCATTCTGCTGCCCCAGCACCTCTCCTGCCTTACCTCTCCATCTCCCCACTCCCTACCCTTGCTCACTGATGCACAACTTCTGAGCCCCCCAAATGGGATCACACCCCTCTCTCCCCTAGCAAGTCCAACAGCTCAAAGCTTGCCTTCTTCAGCTACTTCAGTGACTCTTTTTTTTCTTCATAAATGTGAAGTAAGAGCTTCCCTCTTGCCACAGTCTCTTACAAATATTCTTTTTTTAAAATTTTGGAATTGTATTTATTTATTTTTTTATACAGCAGGTTCTTATTAGTCATCAGTCGCCCAATTCATCACACTACCACCACCACCACCCATCACTTTCCCCTCTTGGTGTCCATACGTTTGTCCTCTACTTCTGTGTCTTAATTTCTGCCCTGAAAACCGGTTCATCTGTACCACTTTTCTAGGTTCCACATATATGCGTTAATAGACAATATTTGTTTTTCTCTTTCTGACATACTTCACTCTGTATGACAGTCTCTAGATCTAGCCTCATCTCAACAAATGACCCAATTTCATTCCTTTTTATGGCTGAGTAATATTCCATTGTATATATTTACCACATCTTCTTTAACCATTCATCTGTCAATGGGCATTTAGGTTGCTTCCATGACCTGACTATTGTAAATGGTGCTGCAATGAACATTGGGGTGCATGTGTCTTTTTGAATTATGATTTTCTCTGGGTATATGTCCAGAGGTGGGATTGCTGGATCATATGGTAATTCTATTTTTAGTTTTTTAAGGAACCTCCATACTGTTCTCCATAGTGGCTGTATCAATTTACATTCCCAACAACAGTGTAAGAGGGTTCCCTTTTCTCCTCACCCTCTCCAGCATTTGTTGTTTGTAGATTTTCTGATGATGCCCATTCTAACTGGTGTGAGGTGATACCTCATTGTAGTTTTGATTTGTATTTCTCTAATAATTAGTTCTGATAAGCAGCTTTTCATGTGCTTCTTGGCCATCTGTATGTCTTCTTTGGAGAAATGTCTATTTAGGTCTTCTGCCCATCTTGGGATTGGGTTGTTTGTTTTTTTAATATTGAGCTGCATGAGCTGTTTATATATTTTGGAGATGAATCCTTTGTCCATTGATTCATTTGCAAATATTTTCTCCCATTCTGAGGGTGGTCTTTTCATCTTGTTTATGGTTTCCTTTGCTGTGCAAAAGCTTTGAAGTTTCATTAGGTCCCATTTGTTTATTTTTGTTTTTATTTCCATCACTCTAGGAGGTAGATCAAAAAAGATATTGCTGTGATTTATGTCAAAGAGTGTCCTTCCTATGTTCTCCTCTAAGAGTTTTGTAGTGTCCGGTCTTACATTTAGGTCTCTAATTCATTTTGAGTTTATTTTTGTGTATGGTGTTAAGGAGTGTTCTAATTTCATTCTTTTACATGTAGCTGTCCAGTTTTCCCACCACCACTTATTGAAGAGACTGTCTTTTCTCCATTGTATATCCTTGCCTCCTTTGTCATAGATTAGTTGGCCATAGGTGCATGGGTTTATCTCTGGGCTTTCTATCTTGTTCCATTGATCTATGTTTCTGTTTTTGTGCCAGTACCATATTGTCTTGATTACTGTAGCTTCATAGTATAGTCTGAAGTCAGGGAGTCTGATTTCTCCAGCTCCATTTTTTTCCCTCAAGACTGCTTTGGCTATTCAGGGTCTTTTGTGTCTCCATACAAATTTTAAGATTTTTTTTGTTCTAGTTCCGTAAAAAATGCCATTGGGAATTTGATAGGGATTGCATTGAATCTGTAGATTGCTTTGGGTAGTATAGTCATTTTCACAATATTGATTCTTCCAATCCAAGAACATGGTATATCTCTCCATCTGTTGGTATCATCTTTAATTTCTTTCATCAGTGTCTTATAGTTTTCTGCATACAGGTCTTTTGTCTGCCTAGGTAGGTTTATTTTGAGGTATTTTATTCTTTTTCTTGCAATGGTAAATGGGAGCGTTTCCTTAATTTCTCTTTCAGATTTTTCATCATTAGTGTATAGGAATGCAAGAGATTTCTGTGCATTAATTTTGTACCCTGCTACTTTAGCAAATTCATTCATTAGCTCTAGTAGTTTTCTGGTGGCATCTTTCGGATTCTCTATATATAGTATCATGTCATCTGCAAACTGTGACAGTTTTACCTCTTCTTTTCCAATTTGTATTTCTTTTATTTCTTTTTCTTCTCTGATTGCCATGACTAGGACTTCCAAAACTATGTTGAATAATAGTAGTGAGAGTGGACATCCTTGTCTTCTTCCTGATATTAGAGGAAATGCTTTCAGTTTTTCACCATTGAGAATGATGTTTGCTGTGGGTTTGTCATATATGGTCTTTATTATGTTGATGTAGGTTCCCTCTATGCCCACTTTCTGAAGAGTTTTTATCATAAATGGGTGTTGAATTTTGTCAAAAGCTTTTTCTGCATCTATTGAGATGATCATATGGTTTTTATTCTTCAATTTGTTAATATGGTGTATCACATTGATTGACTTGCGTATATTGAAGAATCCTTGCATCCCTGGGATAAATCCCACTTGATCACGGTGTATGATCCTTTTAATGTGTTGTTCGATTCTGTTTGCTAGTATTTTGTTGAGAATTTTTGCATGTATATTCATCAGTGATATTGGTCTGTAATTTTTTTTTTTGTAGTATCTTTGTCTGGTTTTGGTATCAGGGTTATGGCAGCCTCATAGAATGAGTTTGGGAGTGTTCCTTCTTCCACAATTTTTTAGAAGAGTTTCAGAAGGATGGGTGTTAGTTCTTATGAGCTGTGTGACTTTGGACAAATTACTTATCTTATCCAAGTGTCATTTTTTTCCTCTTCCATATTATTCAAGGAAACAACTGTACTGTCTCATAGCATTGTTGTGAAAACTTCTCATGTAAAATACTCAAGTAACATGCCTGGCATAAAGTCTCAATTACTGAATGCTGTCATTTTCATGTCATTTCTTTGCTTTAGAAGAAGAAGAGGAGAAGGAGAAGAAGAAGCAGAAGAAGAAGGGGGAGAGGGAGGAGGAAGGGGGAGAAGGGAGGGGGAGGAAGAAGGGAAGGAGGAGAAGAAAAGGAAGAAAAAGAAGAAGGAGAAGAAAACTGTAAATGGTTCCTAATAGGTTACAATATAAAACACACACTGCTTGGCTTGGAATTTTAAAACATAAAATACTTCATAATCTAACCTCTTTCTATCTTTACAGCATGATTTCCTGCTCCTTCTTTCCATGGACGCTCTCTCTTCTGTCACAAAGAATTTTTCGATTTTTGCATGTCATTCTTCTTCACACACATGAATATGTTGGTCTCTGACTGGAATTCTTCTGAGCCCACTTGTTAAACTCCTACATCATTCATGACCCAAGTATAAGCTCCTTGGTGAAGTCTTCTTGTTACCCCAAACAGAACTAATTCCCCATTTTGCTCTTAAAGCCATGTTATTTTTACTTCTATAAAGCAAGTTTCAATTGGCACTGTCATCATTTATTTGTCTTTTTCTCTTTAAGCTATAGAAATCCTTTTAAGAAATGTCTGGTTAGATAACACCAAACAGAAGTGCCTGTCATAGAGTAAATGTCCATTAGTATTTTTTAAATGAATTAATAAATGTATAAATAAATAAATTCAGTAACCAAAGGAATCATTCTTTGTGGAAGGAAGATGTGAATTCAACTAACACAGGTTTGGCCTGAGTATTTCACTTATAAAATGAAACAACAAAATACACACACAAATGTGCAAAGAAATAAGCAATAAACTGCTATACATAAAATAGACAAGCAACAGTGAACTATATTTAATATCTCGAAATAACCTATATTGGAAAATAATCTGAAAATATATATATATATAACTGAATCACTTTGCTGTACACCTGAAACTAACACAATATTGTAAATCAACTATACTTCAATTAAAAAATTAAAAAAATAAATAAATGACATAATCTAATATCAGGGAATGATTTTAGAAAACAGCCTTTTGTGCTTACTCAGCCTAACCTTCTAAAGCCTTTCTTCACATCTTCAATAAATTCTGAGTGATCAAAATTTGTAATGGGGACCTGGAGCCATCATACGTCTAAACCCATTTCCTGGTTACCTTTCTATTAACAAGACGTTCTGTGTATTACAAGATGCCAATTCTTGGTCCATCGGGGCTTACTATGATAAGAAAGACAATGGAGATTATACTTCTGGGACTCAGAAAAGCAAATAATCCTAGACAAAAGAACACCTTTATGCCCAAAGATATACTTTGTGTTACTACAACTTAATAGCCAAAAAATTATAAACAAGCTAAATGCCTGAAACATAATGATGTTAAGTACACTATGGCACATTTATTCAAAGGAATTCTGCTTTTTAAAATGATGCTTTTAATGTGCAAGCAGTATGATCAGAAAATATTTTAAATATGTTAAATTTAGGGCTTCCCTGGTGGCGCAGTGGTTGGGAGTCCGCCTGCCGATGCAGGAGACACGGGTTCGTGCCCCGGTCCGGGAGGATCCCACATGCCGCGGAGCAACTAAGCCCGTGAGCCATGGCCGCTGAGCCTGCGCGTCCGGAGCCTGTGCTCCGCAACGGGAGAGGCCACAACAGTGAGAGACCCGCATACCGCAAAAAAAAATAAAATAAAATAAAATAAATAAATATGTTAAATTTAAAAATCAGGGTATAGCACTGCAAATAGACAAGGATCACCACCATGTAATGAAAACACTGTACAAACTACTGAAAAAATATTAATCAAATATTAGTAATATTTAGGAAGTAGAGCCATGATTTTTTTTTATTTTTTGGTAATTTCAAAATGTTTTTAAATTATTTTAATATAAATATTACTTAATTTTTAATCCAAAAGCATATTTTGATGGACTAACCCTGCCAACTTAAACCATTAGGCCAATTTAGTCCAATACACTTAGAAGTATCTAAGAGTCACTCAGCCTTCTTAAAAAGTTGCTCTAAGTATTCTCTTGCCAAGCTTTGATTTCAATTCAGCAACCTTCTGTGGAGTACCTACTATGTGGAGTCTTTGTATTAGGCACTGGGCTGGGGGAGAGAAGATACAAAGATAACACATAATACGTCACAGCAAGCATTTCACAGTCTAGTGAAGGGGCTACATACACCTGATTCCCAGTTGTCTCCAGCACAGCCTGCCTGTGTCAAATGCTCTAATAGAGAGGAGAGTAAAGGGCTACGTGGGATTTAACTCCACTCAGCAGCACGAGAGGAGTATGTACAGGAAGCTGACATTGGAGTTAGGAGTTAAGGATTGTGAAGTGTAAACATGTGAGGGAGATTATTCCAGAAACAGGAAGAAAGGCATTAAAATGCATGCAGAGTACTGAGTTGTCTCTGTGATGGGAACATTCAATAGGAGGTGGGGAAAGACTTGGAAGGAGGCGAATATAATTGCAGTAATGCGTTTGTTGGCAGTGTACACGAAAAGCCTAAATAAACTTGACCCTCTTCCAAGTTTTAAATATTATAGACAATGTATTCTGAAATACTCATATCCCTATAACTTGATTTCCCATGTTTGGGCCTATTTTTGTTTTCAGTTCCGGACTTGCATAATTTTAATTATAATAAGAAATATAATAACAACAGCAAAGCTTTCTTCAGGATTTACCTGTGCCTAGGCACTCTGCTAAGAATTTTCCATATATTATCTCCCATGAGTTTCCTGAAAATCACAGGAGGTAGGTCCTTATCCCCATTCTACATATGAACAAACTGAGTCACAGAAATATTAATTAATTTTCCCACTACCTACACAGGTAGTAGGTATGAATGAAAAGACATGAAGGCTCCGACAAATCACATGACATTAAATTAAAATTAATTCTTGGGGCTTGAGTAGACCAGACTAGGTCATGCCCTACCGATGTATTTCAGCAGGATGGTCGCTAGATGGCAGAACCGGCCCAGCTTGGATACAGTTGGGACTGGGCGCTGTTGAATCTTGGAAGCCCTTATGGGATTTAGCACTGGTTAGATATAACTGTTTCTCTTCAAATTAAGCAGATTAGGGCAGGAATAATATGCATCCCTACGTAGTTAAGCTGCAAAAGGAAATTTTTTTTTCAAAATGGAGAATCACAAACAATCGAAATAATTTCCCATATATTGGGAAATTTATAATCTACAAAATACAACTAAAGAGGATGTGAGTCTTCTCATTTCTTCCTTCACAGGAAGTTCTGGGAGTGGGATTGCTAGGTCATCTGGTAAATGTATGTTTAACTTTTTAAGACTCTGCACCACCGTCTGGGTGGGAATTTATCTACAGTGTGTAGTTCTTTCTAAATCCCTGCGTCTGGAATAGTAAGAGAGCAAAGGGCCTCTCCCACAGGAAAGGGGCTGAGCCAACGCCTGTCTCTGGAGTTGCAGACATTTGCTATCGTTTGTATCTTGTTCTTGGCCAGAGAGTGAAAAACACCAAGATTTTTATCCAAGCCTGAGGAGATAGAGCTGTCAGGTGGTGCTGAGTCTCCCTCACACATCTCAGGTGCGGGTCGACACTGCTTGCTCTGGGGCATTTTACCAGCAACCCTGCATCGGGATCTGAACTACTCATAATAAAGCTGTCCTTGGCTTTTCTTTGTCAGTGTTTCTCTGCGTGTACCTCTCCCAAGGGAATGCCAAGGTAGAAGAAATGCTAGTAGTACTGAATCCTCCAGACAAACGCTCTCCAATTGCACCCCTGACGGACCTTAATAGCCAGCATCTGTAGGTATTAGTATCTGGAGAACAAATGCTAATGTTGAACATCATTCTGTAGTTCCAGAAGTCGGGATTTATAATAGCTCAGACTGAATTTAGAATTTGGAAACCAAAATTTGGAATATCGGAGAAGGACTGAGAAGAGAAATTAACAATAAAATAAATGTATAGGTGTATAGGAGGCTATTGACTTGATTATGTTTAATATGTATTTACTAGTGTCTAGTAGGTTATACTAAGAACTGTTCTGGGCACTGAGTATACAACAACAAGCAAGAAAGACAAGAT
The DNA here is from genome assembly GCF_026419965.1 of Kogia breviceps. Lineage (NCBI taxonomy): Eukaryota > Metazoa > Chordata > Mammalia > Artiodactyla > Physeteridae > Kogia > Kogia breviceps. The sequence goes on along the minus strand of NC_081326.1, from coordinate 22,980,114 downwards.
CTTGTTTTCATAGAGCTTATTTTTTAATGGAATAGGAAGATGACCAGTTCAATGAATGGGCAAACACACACACACACACACACACACACACACACCAAGAAAAATATCAATGCTGGGCAAAGAATAAAATCAGGATGGTGTACTAGAAGGAATTTAGGGAAGTCTCTCTGAAGAAGCCAAGCATATGTAGATCAGGGAAAGTGCATTCCTAGGCCCAAGAAGCAGCTAGTGCAAAGATTCTGGGTAGAACAGCCCTGAGGAACACAAAGAAATAGCTGTGGCAGAGCCTGGGGTGGGAGGGGAGGGTGTGCATGAGGGAGAGCAGGCAGGGTAAGGAGTTGAGAGTTTACATAATATATAGTCTATATTCTGTCTCCAAACCCAAGGATTATTCTACCTCACAGTTGAGAAATAAGAGACCTTAGAAGAAAATTAAAGTTAAAGGAATTGAGGTTGAGAATGAATTTATAAAAGTCTAATATATATTTTTCAGTTCAATGAACAAAATCATCAAACAGATCAAGAACATCTATCTTGCCTTCTAAAGACATCACCTTTCTTTCCCTCTTCTTTGGCACTACTCCTCAATTGTATTATCCAACCACTTCCTCATAGTCTTAAAGATTTTCCCTTGGGTTTATTTTATTTTACTTTATTTTATTTGCTGTTGTGATGGAGTAGCTCAAGAATTTTTGTCTGTGCTCCAATGTTATGCAAATTTATGCAAATAAATGATTATGTTTCTGAAAAGTTGTATCCCTGAATGACACACAAAAACAATATGTGATATTTAAGCACTAAATCATGACAAAAGCAGCATGAAGATCATTTATTTTCACAAGATAGCAAAACTGTGACAGATTACATACAGCATAGCCAAGGGGTAGAGAAGTTGAGAGGCCAACTGCCTGTCAGGCTCCCTGAAACTGTGAGTGAGGCAGGCTGCTCAGATGGGGCTGATTTTCGTTTACAATTTGGAACTCCCAGCAACTTGCACATATTTAATACAAAATTGTTATGGTTTATATGTGATACACAGAAATAAATCTGCAAATATTAAAATACTATAGTAGGGGATTATCTGGTTAGAAAGGACTTACTTGATTGAAATTCTTAGTAAAGAAATGTTATAATAGAAGGATGTCATTTCAAAGGATTTTAAAACTAAAAGAGAATTGAGTCTGTAAGATTTCAGTTTATTCCCAATTAATTCCAACTAATTATAATAGTGACTTACTATCAACTTATTTGGTCAAGCACTATACTAGAAATTTGTTTGTTTACTTATAACCTCATTTAATTCTCGCAACAATCTTATGCAGAAATTGAGGCTTAGGAATCTTAATTAACTTGTCCAATATCACACTTGCCAGTGATTCCACGGCCAGAGTTTTAATTCAAGTCTGTCAAAGTTCAGAGTCTCAGCTCTTAACCTCTACACACTACTGTCCCAGAATGAGGAAGAACCAGAAAATCATTCGCTGGGGTAGACAATTGCATAAAGACTATGAAAAAGGGTGGGAGGGAGACACAAGAGGGAGGAGATATGGCGATATATGTATATGTATAGCTGATTCACTTTATTATAAAGCAGAAACTAACAAACACACCATTGTAAAGCAATTATACTCCAATAAAGATGTTTAAAAAAATTTTTGTAAATAAATTACTTCTCTTGAGTAGGCTGGAGATACATTTCCCTATTTCTATTCACTCATTCCTACAACAAGTATTTGTTGAGTACTTGCTATGGGCCGGTAAGGGCCAGGCACTGTTCTATGTCTGGAAAGCTACAGCAACGAACAAAACACAATCACTATTCTCCAGGAGTTTACATTGCAAAAGGGAAGATGTGTTATTTTCCTAGGTCTGTCATAACAAATTAACACAAAACGGTTGGCTTAAACCAACAGAAATTTATTTTCGCATACTTCTGGAGACTGGAAATCAAGGTGTTGGCAGAGCCATGCTCCATCTAAAGGCTCTTGGGGAGAATTCTTGTCTGTGGCTGCATAACCCCAATCTGTGCCTCCTTCTTCACGTGGCCTTTCCCTGTGTGTCTTCTCCCTTCCCTTCTCTTATGAGGACACTTGTAATCGAGTTAGAAACCACCCCCTTAATCCAGGATGATCGCATCTCAAAATCCTTAACTTTCCACCAGCAGTGTGCTCGGGTTCCCTTTTCTCCACATCCTCACCAACATTTGTTATTTGTGGTCTTTTCAATGACAGCCATTCTGAAAGGTGTGAGGTGGTGTCTCATTGTGGTGTTTTTTGTTTTTTTTTTTTAACATCTTTATTTGAGTATAACTGTTTTACAATAGTGTGTTAGTTTCTCCTTTACAACAAGGTGAATCAGTTATACATATACATATGTTCCCAAAACTCTTCCCTCTTGTGTCACCCTCCCTCCCACCCTCCCTATCCCACCCCTCTAGGTGGTCACAAAGCACAGAGGTGAACTCCCTGTGCTATGCGGCAGCTTCCCACTAGCTATCTAATTTACATTTGGTAGTGTGTATATGTCCCTGCCACTCTCTCACATCGTCAGAGCTTACCCTTCCCCCTCCCCATATCCTCAAGTCCATGCTCTAGTAGGTCTGTGTTTTATTCCCATCCTACCACTAATCTCTTCATGACCTTTTTTTTAAATTTTATTTTTTATAGATTCCATATATTGCATCCCCTGATGCTTAGTGATGTTGAGCATCTTTTAATGCACCTATTGGCCAGCTATATATCTTCTTTGGAAAAATGTCTATTCAGATCTTCTGCCCATTTTTTGATTGGTTATTTTTTTGATATTGAGTTGTATGAGCTGTTTATATACTTTGGATATTAACCCCTTGTCAGTCATATAATTTGCAAATATTTTCTCCCATTCAGTAGGTTGATGGTTTCCTTTCCTGTGCAAAAGGTTTTGAGTTTAATTAGGTCCCGTTTGTTTATTTTTGCTTTTGTTTCCTTTGCCTTAGGAGACAGACCCCCAAAAATATTGTTATATTTTATGCTCAAAGAGTGTTCTGCCTATGTTTTCTTCTAGGAGTTCTATGGTTTCCATTCATGTCTCTAATTCATTCTGAGTTTATTTTTGTATATGGTGTGAGTATATCTGAAGGAAATGAAAACATTAATTCAAAAAGATACATGCACCCCAATATTCATAACAGCATTATTTGCAATAGTCAAGATATGGAAACAACCTAAGTGTCCATCAACAGGTGAATGAATAAAGAAGATGTGGCATATATATATATATATATATATATATATATATATATATATATACACACACAAAAGGATATTATTCAGCCATAAACGAGAATGAGATTTTGCCATTTGCAACAATATGGATGCACTTGGAATATATTATGCTCAGTGAAATAAGTCAGACAGAGAAAGACAAATACTGTATGTTATCATTTATATGTGGAATCTAAAAAATAAAATCAATGAATGAATATAATAAAACAGGAAAAGACTCACAGATATAGAAACAAACGAGTGGTTACCAGTAGAGAGAGGGAAGAGGGAAAGGACAAGATAGAAGAAGGGGATAAAAAGGTACAAACCACTATGTATAAAATAAATAAGTCTCGTGGATATATTGTACAGCACAGGGAATATAGCCAATATTTTATAATAACTTTAAAAGGAGTATAATCTATAAAGTATCGAATCACTATGATGTACACCTGAAATATAATATATAATATTGTATAATATTATAAATCAACTATACCTCAATAAATAAAATAAAAAATAAGAATAAAGTAAATGCCAATCACACACGAAAAAGAATTATCAATGACACCTTTTTCACATGTATTGCAAGCACAGAATTTTTCCTTCATGTGAGATTTTTGGTGTGAATAAAGATTAGCTCTCTGGAGGCCTCCCTGGTGGCGCAGTGGTTGAGAGTCCGCCTGCCGATGCAGGGGACACGTGTTCGTGCCCCGGTCCGGGAGGATCTCACATGCCGCGGAGCGGCTGGGCCGGTGAGCCATGGCCGTTGAGCCTGCGCGTCCGGAGCCTGTGCTCCGCAACAGGAGAGGCCGCAACAGTGAGAGGCCCGCGTACTACCAAAAAAAAAAAAAAAGATTAGTTTTCTGGCAAAAAAAAAAAAAAAAAAAAATCCTTAACCTAATTACATCTGCACAGATCCTTTATCCAAATAAGGTCACATTCACACATTCTAGGAATTAGAACATGGCAGTGGGGGAGGAGGGGACTACAGTTCAACCCACTACAGATAAACAATTTTTAAAAACAAATAACAAATACATAGTGACAATAAGTCCTATAGAGAAAAATAAAACAAGGAAGAGGAACGGTGAGTATAGGAAGGGGTGTTGTATTGATAATGACTGGAAGGTCTCACTGAGAAGGTAACATTTAAGAAGAGACCTCGAGAAAGTGACAGAAATCCAGATGTCTACTAGGGTATGGCAGAGGTAGTTAGCTACTCACCAGAATCTTCCTCCCCTCCTGGCCCACACTGACCGACATTTCCCAGCCCCCTTCTGTTAGGCCTGGCTGTGGGACTGAGTTCTAGTCGATACAATATGAGTGGAGGCTATGATTACCACATTCAGCTTGACCAACAAAAGCTCCCACATGAACTCCTCCATGCTCTTTTTCCCTTCTGGCTTGCTGCAAAGGAGCACCTTCCAGAACCCTGGAGGCCTCACGATGAACGTGGCATAACCTCCTTTAGCCTGGGTTCCAGCGTGGCAACATGGAAGAACATTAAATGAGGAAGAAAATGTCCACTATGTTTGAGCCACAGTAGCATTTTGGATCTGTGCATTACAGCAGTTATTCCTTAAAAAATACTCCGGGGGAAGAGCATTAAAGGAAGCAGGTAAAAAGCCCCAAGGCGAGGGCACGCTCTGTATGTTCAAAGGGAAGTAGGGCAGCCATTGCGGCGGGAAGAATGGGCAATGAGGAAAGGGTAGGAAGATGAAGTCGGAGAGGCCTGGAGAGCACATCGTGTACCACAACAGCCCACAAGAGATCGTTGTAATTTGGAAGCCGTTGCAGAACTTAACTGGGGAGTGACGTGATCTCAAGGATGCGGGTGACTGCTTTAAAAGAAAGGAGAAGGAGCGAGTTGAAGCATGCGTTGAAGCAGCGAGTCCAGGTAGGAAGCTTAGGAAGGAATCAAACACACGAGCTGACCGTGGCTTGGTCTGGGCTTGCAGCGGTCCAGGTGAGAGGAGGAGAGAAGTGATAGATGTGTTTGAAGCGGTGAGTCATCAGGATTTCCTGAGAGATTGGGCATAGGGTGTGAAAGGATGAGAGAACATGAGGATGACGGTAAGGCATTTGGCCTGATCAACTGGAAGGCTGGAGCTTGGCATGTACTCTGTTCAATAAAGGCAGCCTTGATGTCAATATCTCATGTACACTGACAGTAATAATGATGCAGCCTTCAGAGGCAAAGAAGCATCTGACTTAAGGATCCTTGAAGAACAATAATAGGGCTAAACAAGGTATGTATTCTCTCTTCTTTGGAATGCTGTCTGAGTGTGCGACCATCCTCCCACACAAAAGATTTTTTTTTTCCTTTTAAATGTGCCATCTATTCTATTTTTGACACTTGTGTGGTTTACTGTGTTATTTTCAAGTTCACATCAGCAGCTTCTGTCTGCCTAAAGAACAGGTTTACAAAACGTAAGAACTATTTCCATTTGAGTATTTATGTATTGTCTACTTAGGTACCTAGTTCAATAAATGAGGAACTTAAATATTTTTTGAGAACTGAGCACATCACCATTTTGATATATTAAAAAAACGTCCTCATAGAAAAAATCCTGCTATGGATAGCAGCCCACCCAGCCCACAGAGTGGTCCCCTAAGGAACAAAAGGATTTAGCAGGTTATCATGACTTCTTTAGTATGAACAGAAGACTCTAGAAATAATCATAGAAGTTCATTTCCCCTGTATCGCCAGAAAGTGCAAATTCCTTGGAGATAAAAACTAAGCTCAATATATATTTCACAATACAGGCATCCTTTTCTCCTGCTCCCTAGCCAATAAACAGACATTATTTCCAAATAAGTGATGTTAACCTTTTCTTACCACTGAATAAAAGTATTTTTGAGATTGCAACAGAAGAAAATGATTCAGAAAAGAAATACTGACAGGTGAATTCATTTATGCAAAAGTTCCTTTGAAATAGGTATAGCCAAGTGCAGCTGGAAAGAATTTTTTAAAATGGAACAGTTCCAATCATTTTCGGATACACATCTAAGTGGGATATGGGCTCTTGGATTATCACCCTCTGGGTCACTGAATCAGGAAAAGGAGGAGAATCTGGAGAGTTGTACCAACTCTTTCCAGCAAATGTTTATGGAGTACCTAATAATACAAGGCAATTTACCTAATATTCCAAGACCCAGACCCTCTCCTCAATGGAGAGAGCAGACATCAAAACTAGACTTTAATTTCCTATTTTCTACCTGTGTTATTTAGGGTAGGCTTATTGCATTACAAACAAATCCAAAATGTGTAATGCCTCCAAACAACAGAGGTTTTATTTTCTCTACAGTCAGTCCAATGTTGAGTTTCTTTTCCAGATCACCTTCTGTACATGGTGAGCCAATCGTGGACCAAGATTCTTCCTTCTCGTGGCTCTCTCCTTCTCTCAGTGCTCTTGTCTTCTCCAGTCAGTCCCAAGAGGGGAAAGAGCAAAGGTAAATCTGTGGGCGAGTTTTCATGACAGTCTTAGAGAAGGAACACATTTCTCCTCACATTTCATTAGTTAAAACTCAGTCACAGGGACACAATTAACAGTGGAAGGTAAGCAAGGTAGTCACGTGCCTAGAAGGGAAAGGAAATGGGTTATGGAGAACATATCACAGATTGATTTGTTATTTCAAAACATGGAAATTGCCCCTGTTGTCGGCAGAATCTTGGCAATAAGCCTTTACATATTACTGTTTGGCTTTGTTGATTTATTTATAAGGAAACATCACCCAGCCAAAGATAATAAAAAGAAACAAAAATATCTTGAGGCAGTCATAAGAATGTTTGAAATGGAATCTTTGAATTCTTTTGTCAGTTTCTCATTATTTATTATGTTAAGGAAAAGTTAAGCATCCCTTATATCCTATTTTTAAATATTAATTTTCCAGGGCTCTCCAGTTAGTCCTTCTGGATTTTATGTAAGTTCATCATCTCTAGTCTTTCCTGGCTCTCTACTCTTCTTAGGAAATCAGTCATCCTGGAGAACAAAGCAGAAGGAAATCTAAATGTGTTATAATGCAGTAGGAGGTTCATCACACAGATCATCTTAATTGTCTCCAAAACCGCGGCTGCAGAGAGAGACTATTGCCTGGAGCTTGAACGAATAATAAGCCTCTCAGAGGTGTACCGGCTTCATTTTGTTGGATTTTTTTTTCAAATTTCTATAGATAATCTTAAGATTCGTTAAGGACAAACTCAATTCAAAGGTTTGATTATAAATTTTCAGTTGAATAATAAAATGCTTTAATTGCTCTTATATTAAAAAGGAGGTCATTGTATTCAGTAAGATTGGAAATGAAAGCTTTTTATTCCACGTTCTCGGGGCAAAAAGGAAAGGAAGAAGCCCACTGCAGTATGATTCCACTCAATTTAGGGTGGAAATCCACACATGGGCACACACAAGTATGCACACAAATATAAACAGAGTCTGGCACACATCCCCCCCCACTTTTACCCCCAAGTAAATCACCCTTTTGGACTATGTCCACAGCACATGGAGGCCCAAACATTCCACTGTCACCATGACCCAACAATATATTTCAAAGTAAAATTGGCACCAGTCATTCTTCTTTAAGTCAACAGCCTCAGCTCAGGACAGCTCTAGCAGAGGAATAAAAGGCAAACTGGTATGTTTTAGTCTGGAAAGTATGTGTTGTATCCCAATGCATTGCTACAGTTCCTGTGGGTACAAGATAGCTCAGCCTTGAGGTGGTGCCATGGACCTATGTGCCAACCCATAGTACTTATCATACTCTTCAAAATAGGGTCCCTCACACCAAACAACATTGGCATCTCCTGAGAGCTTGTTAGAAATGAAAAATCTCAGTCCCCATCCAAGAGTGACTGGATCAAAAATCTGTGTTTTAACACGTTTGCCAGGTGATTTGCATGCACGTAAAATATGAGAATCACTGCCCTACAGGGTTCTGTGTCCTCTTTGCCACCATTTCATCTCCTATTAATTTCTTAACATGATTATCATGTGAAAACTCAATTGTGTTTTGTTGATATCTCTTTATTAACATCACTAAGAGGAGCAAGTCACTAGTTACACAATCCAACTTAATGAAATAGGCCTCTTAATTAGGACACAAATGCTTCATCTAGGATTAATCTAGTTGATTTCTTTGGTGGAGAAACTTACTTGATTTACAAAGGATAAAGGAATTGTGATGGAGTGGAGGGGCAGAGCCAGTAATCCTGATTTTCTTCAAAATCTACTTGTACTAAATATTTTAAAATCTTTTACCATTCAATAATTATAGTCAACAAAATGAAATTTTATCTTGTTGCTAAAAATTCACACTCAGTTATTAAAGTCATGAAAGCAAAATTATAAACAATTACAGCCTACATGTTTATTTATTTGATTGGGAAATCCTACAGCATGCAGAGTACATACCATTTCCAAGAGGAATTAATAGAAACTCTACCAGGCACATATGCATTTATGCAAATGAATTGACAAGTGTCAAAGATTATCAAAATACATCTGAAATTTTTTAAAAATTTTTTGTTGTGACATTTTATGGATAGCATTATTAAAAAATTATTGACATACTTTAATTGGCAAAGGTTACAACCACAACTATTATCACTGAGAGCTCTTTTCTACGGCGAGAAGTACAAGCCTGAGGCCATCCTACAATTAGTATGAGTGGACTCTTTAAGAAATGTGAGACCAATTATTCTCATGACTGTCGCAATCCCGAATGACCTTAAATATTCCCACAATATATCAAGAACATTTCTTTTGTGGAAAGTGCCAAGAACTTATCCAAGAACATCTTATGAAAAAGAGAATTTTCCCACAGTAGAAAAGAGGAAATGCATGCTGAAAGGCAACTACTAATAGGCAGTGTGAAGCATCTGACCCACTTAATTATGTGCCCTTGGGACATGCAATGCGTCTGCAAAGCAACAAAGGCCTTAAAGGTCACATTTGAGGAGCACAAATCAGATGTAAGAAGGAGGAGGAAGGAATCCTGGTTGCGTGGCATCTTAATGAGATGAAACATCCTGTCACATCTTTATAGTCTATGGCTATTGACTGTGACTACAAACCCCCATGGGAAGGGGCAGAAATGCTTATTAAAACAGTGAGAAGCATGCTGCATTTACAAATGAAATAGGCTGCAATTGACGGATATTAACAAAGAATTGGATTGGGCTGGTTTTACCCTTAGATTATAAATTTATAAGTAAAATAAAATTACATTTTTCTAATCTAACGGTTTTCCTATTACAATCTTCAAGCGAAAAAGAGGCAAGGATCATAGCTCCTTGCCCAATTACATCCTCAAAATAACTGTTCGAAAAATAAAATTCTTAAAAATCTCTCTCATGTAAATAATACAGGAAGACTTGCAGACCTCCAAAGAGCCCCCGTGGGCACCGATCCTCTCCATGTCTCTGATGGCACAAAGTAAAATGGGCAAAATAGTTGCCTTCTCACGAGTTCAATGTCCTTATCTCTAAAATGGCATTTCCCAAAATGGGTGTGTGCTTTTAATGAATTACAAATGCAGGTGCCAAAGATGTGTTCTGTGAAGGCGAACCCCAGCAATATAAATGGATCAACTATAATGACTGTCAAAGTCAGCCCAAAGCTCATGAAATAATAATACCATACACTTTGTATTTTTCTCCAAGGAGCTTTGCACACTTTACAAGCCTGGAAATGTTTCTCTTTATAGTAAAACAGTCCTTTAAAGGCTATTCCTGAGTGTTGAGTGAAATAACTTACACTCATTTCGGTAAGCTATTGTGCAGTTCTCAATATTTACAGTGTATTAAACTGTTCATCCGAGTGCATGTTTTATGTAGATGATGTACTAACACTTCCTGGTTTTTTTCAGGCTATCTTAATCCATCTCAGTCTTCTTATATTTAATTAAAATATTCTTTTTAAAGTTTTACATTGATTAAATAGACCAGACAAGGAAATATATGCTACGGTTGAATTTTAACGCATGTAACGTTTTGCACCTATGTGGGTTTTCTGCCCTTCTATATTTAAGAAGCCAAATTTTCTTGAGAAAGATTACATTTATGAAGTTGGTCAGTCCCTTGTTTAAGTTACGTGCTATGTACTTATTTTCTTTTGGGGGGAGGAAGGAGTTTAATCAGGTTCACTGAGGTATATTTTATACACAATGAAATTCTTCCTTTTACGTGTACAGATCAATGAATTTTTATAAATGTATATTTGATTAAGTCATCACCACCACAAACAAGATATGAAATATGTTTAATATTCCAAAATGTTTCCTCATGTCCCTTCGCCGTCTCAGCCCCACCCCCAGCGCATGGCAACACAGATCTTTTTCCATCAGTATAGTTTTGCCTTTTCTAAAATATCATATGAAATCATACAATCTGTGGTCATTTGAGTCTAGCTTCTTCCACTTAGCATGTTTTTCAGATTTGCCCACGTTGTTGCAGGTATCAGTTCATTCCTTTTTATTACTGAGTGGTATTCCACTGTATATACGTACCATACTCTGTTTATCCATGCAAGAGTTGATGGGTTGTTTTCCAATTTGAGCGATTATGAATAAAATTGCTATAAACATTCACATCCAGATCTTAGTTTTGACACGTATATTTATTTCTCTTCAATAAATACATGGGGTGGAATCGCTGGGCCAGGTGCTAAGCAAATATTTAACTTATAAGAAACTGACAACCTGTCACCCAGAGTGGTTATGCCACTTTGTATTTGCACCAGCAGTGATTGAGAATCAGTTGCTCCCAACCTTGTTCACACTTAACATTATCAGTTTTTCATTGAAGCCATTCTAGGTATGTATTAGTATCTCACTGCACATTTCCCTAATGACTAATGATATTAAGCATATTTTCATGTGTTTATTGGCCATTTGTATATCTTCTTTCCTGAAATGTCTCTTGAAATATTTTTCCATTTTAAATTTCATTGTTTACTCTTGATTTGTAAAAATTATAGGTAGTCTGAGTACAAGTCCTTTATCAGATGTAGTTTTGTAAATATTTGCCCCTAGTCCAAGGCTTTTTTTTTTTTTCAATTTTCTTGAGAATTTCTTTAGAAGAACGGAAATTTTTAATTTGATGAGATTTAATTTATAAATGTTTTCTCTAATGATTTCTGCTTTTTGCACTCATTTTCATTTTCATATGCTCTCCATATTTAAAGGCTGTCTCTTGAATATTAGCTAAAATAAAACAACCATTATACATTTTCCTTTCCATTTTTAGTTTAAGTCATCTCATGTCAGGCAAGTATTAGCTTCCTATTGCTGCTGTAACATATACCCAGGAATTTTTTGGCTTATGACACACATTTAATATCTTATAATTCTTAAGGTCAGAAATCGAAAATGATTTTTACTTGGCTAAAACTAAGGTGTCAGCAGGGCTACATTCCTTTCTGGAGACACTAAGGAGTAATCCATTTCGTTGCCTTTTACAACTTCTAGAGGCTCCCCACATGCCTTGGTTTGTAGCCCCTTCCTCCATCTTCAAAGCCAGCAATGACCTGTCTACTGCTTTTTACATCAAATCGCTCTGACCTTCTCTTCTGCCACTCTTTTCCACTTGTAAGGACCTTTGTGATTACATTGGTCCCACCTGAATAATACTGAACGATCTCCCTTTCTTGAGGTCAGCTGATTAACAACCTTAGTTCTATTTACATCCTTACTTTCTTCTTGCCGTGTAACATATTCACAGGTTCTGGGGGTTAGAACAAGACATCTTTGGGGGCCATTATCCTGCCTACCATGGGCAAGTTGGTAAGAAATCAGACTAAAAGCATCTGTACTACCATAACCTCTGGCCTATCTTTTTAGTTACTTAAGAGACACACTGCACTGTCCCAATCCATTTGTTTGTCTGCCTTCAATCCTTAAATTGTGAGCCCTTTGAGGAAAGAGACTGGATTATTTTTTTAATCTCTGTAACCCTAACAGAGATAGGGCTGCCATATAAAAGGTAGTCAAAAAATATTTGATAGTTCATGAATAAGTGAATGGATGGATGAATGAATGAATAAAATTTCTTCAAATCAACCTGCTGGTCTTGCTCCCACCTATTTTCATCAAGATACTTTATGCTGAGTGGGTTAAACCTTCGATCTATTGCTTATTTGCTCTATGACTTTGAGTTTCTGGATTCAATTTTTATTGCAGCTGTAACAAATTATCACAAATTTAGCAACTTAAAAGGACACCCATTTATCATCTCACAGTTCTATAGTTCAGAAGTTTGGTGTGGCTCGGTGGTGTCCTCTGCTTTGGTTCTCACGAGGCCAAAACCCAGGTATTGGCCAGACTCTCATCTGATGAGGCAAGGGAGAATTCATTTCCTCATGGCTGTTGGATTGAGGTCCCTGTTGCTGGCTTTCCTCCAGAGTCCACTCTCTGCTTATAAGGGCTGCCCACACACATGGGGCTCCTCCACCTTTAAAGCTGCAGAATGGAGTCTGAGTCCTCACCCTTCAATTCTCTCTGGACTTTGGAATCTGCCCTTTAAAGGCTCATGTGATTAGGTCAGGCCCATCTGGATAATCTCCATGTCTTAAGGTCAACTGACTTGGGACTTTAATTACAGCTGAGAAATCCCTTCATAGCACTACCTAGATTAGTGTCTGATTTAATAATCAGGGGACTGGAATCATGAGATGGGGTGGGGCAAGGTGGGGAGAATCTAAAGATTTCTGTCTACCTTGGCTTCTAACTTAACCAACCTGTACCTTCCTTCCCTTTTATAAAAAGTGAGGGTGGGAATTATCCCTAACTCTTTTATTGCTATAGGAATTTAAATACCATAATCCATGTAATATGCCTAGCACAGATCCTAGAGTGTAGCTGAAATTTAAAATATATTCATTTTGTAATGTACAACAGGATTATTACAATTAGCACTGCTGTACATTATATATGAAAGTTAAGAGAGTAAATCCTGAGTTCTCATCACAAGGAAAACGTATTTTCTTTTTCTTTTATTTTGCCTCTATATATATATTCATTTTCACAAATGTCTACATTATTTTTCTATTACTCTAGGAACTTATTGAAAAATCTGTGCAAGAATAAACTTGCATCCTTTTAATAATTAAAGTTGAGTTTGCTCTCTGAAAAATCTATATTTTGCATGAAAAATAAGGAACTTTTCCATGTAAATTTACATGGAATTCCATGTGGTATTTTACATATTATTTTCGACATATTTGCAAACTTTGAATAAAGTATTCTAGGTGAATCGAAAAAAAATCAAATAGTCTTAGATGCTTTACCATCAATAACAGATTTTCTAGGAAGCTTCACTGCTCCAATTAGTTTTTATTATTTCCTACCTTCATTATAGGGAAACTAATGTTGTGGTATGCATTCTCTTTATACCAGGAACTAATTTGAACTAATTTAATCTCTTTAATACCTCCCTAATTTACTAAAGAATCTTCCTAGTTCTTTGATGTGGAAAGACAAATGATCAACAGCTGTTCTCACCAGAGAGTTCCTAACCTCTGACATGGGCTAATTGAGTTAATCTATTAAATGGTTGACATTCTGATGGCTAAGTTGAGGGCTTTTAATAGGTAAAATACTTATAAAAGAATGAATCATGTATTTCTGTCTCCAAAAATTACCTCATTTTCTCATCAGGCCTTTGGTTCCCTAATGATTTTGTCTGTCGACCACATAAAATGAGAAGACAGATTTCTAACAAGGTAACTGTGGTTTTCGGTTATTCCCAGTATTCTTCCAACATTCCATTTTATGAAATGTGTTTTTCGACCATGAACAATTCATCTATTTATATATTAACAGTGACAAATTCATTTAACTCTATACTTACGGAAAAATATTCAAGTTATTTCAGAACAAAAATTCTAATAACTCACGGGGAATTCTTTTTCCCTTTTCTCGTTTTTGTTTTGTTTTGTTTTTAGAAGGACATTTGGTCTACTTCCATTTATAAAGTTTTTAAAAGAATTTTCCATTATTTCATTTGGTCTTCACCACAGCCCCTTTGAGAGGTCAGATGACTGTTATTATCGCCTTTTACCAGTGAGGAAATGGGCTTAGGGAGGATAATTGACTTGGTTATTTTCATGTTAGCTGGTAAGAAGCAGAGCCTTGTCCTCTGATTTTTCATCCTGTGTTCTTTCCTTGATGCAATGCAGCAATTATATTTGAAACATCTCTCAGTTGACAGACTCGCCTTTAGGTGCAAATTATTTAGCCACATGTTAAGCTTTGTTAATTTGTTTTAGCTCACTCTATTCTGAAAAACATTGGAAGGTAGGACCCATACTACAGAAAACCGAAGATTTTGTGTATAAATGTGAAATTTAAAAATTCTATTATGAGATATAATTTAAAATGCATTCATTATTATTATCTTCCCATCATAAATTGCAATAACTGTTCTCTGAATACTCTTTTTTAACTCTAATTTTTACAGTTCTAGTTTTGAAAGTCTCATTTTTCACCCAAAGTCCACAAAGCTATCTTAGCTACAGTAAGTAGTATCATGCTTTTTTGGGGAAAGTTAATAAAAACTAGAGTGATTATATAATTTATCATCCAAACAAAGAAACTTTTGAGAGTGAAAGAAATACTATTAATAATTATGCTGGAAAAAGAAGTATAAACCAGGTTGGGCCCAAGGAAACCAGGATATATTGTCACTCTAATAATAACCCCACTAGCCCCCTAACCTCAAAGATTTTCAGTTTCTTTAGTGGTAACAACCTTTATCTTCATTACCCTCCCATTAAGCTGCCTAAATTTAAAAATGGGCTTTGGGCCTTGGGCTTTGTCATCACCCCAAACTGCTTCATTTCCAAAATTTTGAACTCCAAAATTTTCCTTTCCTCCTTCCCTTCCCACTGTCTCACTATTACTGATTCTGCCTTTGGTCTTCCAGTTCCTGGACCACCTCTGTTCTTACAACCCATCTACCAGACTGCAGGCTCATTTGTCTCCGACACAGACATTCCCTATGGGTAGCGATTGCAGTAAAGCTCTCACTCGAAGCCTTGATCTCTTGTACACCATGTCCTTCCAACGAAACCAACTTTTCAGTTCTTCATCCTGGGTATTATCTCTTCCCTTCCTTATCATGAGGCTGTTGGGCATAACCGAAGAAAGTCACAAAACCAAACTCGTTTGTTTTGTTTTTGTTTTTCAGATCCATCCTGTCTGTTAGCAACTGGTGCCTCCCCTCTATTTAACAATCCTTTCATTCATCATTAAATAATGTGCTTTCTTCCATGCTCCTCAGGAATAAATCAGACATAATTTCTGCCTTCCAGGAGAATAAAAATAGTAGGACAGATAGTCATGGGTTCAAAAAGTACACTTAAGAATTATAGATATAAAGATAGCAGTATGTTGGGTTATAAAGAAAGAACATAAATAAAGAACAGGATGAAATGAGCCAGGAAAGGTTCCACAGAGGGTTACTGATTGAACTAGGAGTTGAAAAGTGAATAGGCATCCTCAAGTAGCAAGGAAGTGGATGAAAGAATATTCCAGGCAGAAAAAGCATCATGATCAAAAGCAGGAAGATATGAAATTGCCTAATGTACTTGGAGGATGGAAAGCACATCTGAATGTCTGACCTGTGCACTTCAGATGAAGCTGGAGAAATGTGGACATTATACAGAAGACAATGGGGGCCACTGACTAAACAGGAGAGTAGTGTAGTTGGTTTTACATTATAAACATATCACTTTGGAGATGAAGTGAAAAATAGACAGGAAGGATGCAAGATTTGAGCCTGCAGTAGGAATGAAGTGACCATTGCAGATGTTTAGGTAAGAGATTCATGAAGAAATTACCTTGGAAGAGTTAAAACTATCCTGAATGCCCTACACAGTAGTACCCAATAGTGGGTGTCCAAGTAATACGTTGAAGAAAAGATAGTAACTCAAACACGAAGAGAAGGTGGATGTATTGAATCACTGAGGTGCCCTCCATTCTCAATAAGATCTTATTTTCAGGAAATATTGGAGAAATAGAAAAAGAAATTATTGTCACCTGCAGACAAAATAAGCTTATGAAACCAAGAGCTAGTAATATTGAGAGGCAGATAGGCTTGAGAAGACTACTTCTAAACTAAACTAGCTCTTTGGGGCAGAAATAAAACGTCTAGTTAAGAATGTCAATTAGTCTCCTTAAGATGCCAATGGATACAACAATGTTTTATACACTGAAGCATTTCATAGCTTGGTGTCCAACAGTATTCAGATTTGTGAAGATGTTAGTTTCATTAGTAAATATATTTCCTAATGAACTAACACCTGAGAATTAATCCAAATGGGTTTGTTTTATTTGTTACAGTTTCCTAAACCATAACAATTGTCTAGTATAAGCTTTTGATTAGAAAAATTATAGGGTGGGACTCAGAAAATAACTGTAACTATCATTCAGCCCAGCCTCTTAACTCTTAATATTTCCTTTCAAAAGAAAATTCCAAATGACTGGGAAAAAGAAGAAGAAATAGAAAACCTACATTCAGTTTCTCAAAGCTCTGAGTGAATGAACCAGAGCAGGGTTAGATCAGCAGTACCTCTGTTGTTTTACTGAAGAGTCTTTTCAATTACTTCATCACACACACAAACACACACACACACACACACACACACACACACACACACACACTCTCTCTCTCTCTCTCTCTCTCTCTCTCTCTCTCTCTCTCTCTCTGTCCCTTCAGGGAAATTAACATTTTCTGTAGGTGGGTTTTCTTATTTATTTTCCTGCTAATGGGAATAAATTTAGGATGATCTTATAAAATTTTTTAGTATTTCACATAGAGTTATTATATTAGTATTCAAGTTACCTTCTAATAGATTTGATCCTTCTGAGACAAACAAAAATTTATAAGCCTAATTAAATGTACATATCTCCCAGCCAAAGTGGAAAACAAAACATCTTTTTTGTGTGTGTGATTCTCTTATTTGGACCTTTCCTTACAGGGATAGTTGGCTTCAGAATCAAAACCAGCATTTCTAATTGGTGAAACAAAAGAGTGATATTTGAAGTAATCAGTTGTGACAAGCCATATATGATAATTTAGGCAGTTAGGATGTAGAAAAAAATATCAGGAAGATAAAACAGAATACTTAGAGACACACTGTTGGAAAATGCAATTTTCAGATAAAATGAGCTATTTTGCCAAATATTTTAAAAAATTTTACAACTTCCTCAAATATAAACTAGAGCCATTTTAAGATTAATAAACTAAATGAAGATTTATAATATTAATTTTATGATATTTAGAGAACACTAGTGAAATCAGAAATGATTAATAGTTATATTTTGGTCTTGGAAAAAAGTTACACTCTGAAATTTATTTGAATTAAAATATTTATGAAGAGTATAAAACTTGGAATGCATAAAATTTAGCTGTAAGATATAGCTGCATATTATACAACATGAAATATGTAAAAGCATTCAGTAAATTCTAGAAAGAAGATACATTTGAGAGATATTGCTTTATTTATGAGAAGACTTTACTGTAATAAATTAGAGGATCAATAGTTATTTTGAAGACATGTTATCAGCCTATCACAAAATTTCACATGCTCTGAGTCTCAGTGCAGAGACAGTTATTACAAAGGACCCTGAGTCAAACCTACTTGCTGATCTTGGAGAGCCTCCTGGAAAGACAGGAGGCAACTGTGACTCCCTCTTGGGACATGGACCTTGGCAGCACCCACTTTTGGAAGCTCATTCTAACCCAAGGATACTGGTGCTGGCAAGAACCATTTTGGAGTCCTCCCTCTAGCATATAAGCACTGGGGGCTTACTTGCCAACCAGCAAACTGGCACCAGCCCTGGGACCCCCCAGGGCCCCACAGCCACCTGCATGGGGACCTGGACTCACCCACCAGTGTACTGGCACCAGCCCTGGTCCCCCTCAGTCCCCACAGCCAGTTGCCTTGGGACACAGTCCCACCCACCAGTGGGCCAGGAGACATTGCTTGAGACAGGGCCTGGAAGCCAACCAGGCTATGGACAAGCCCCACTCACCAGCACACCTACAGTACTCAGTCCCACCACAACAGAGGGCCCAGAAAGATCACATAGGGGGCACACCAAGAGCATATAGCTCTGATGACCAAAGGGAGTGTGCTGCTGCACCCAATACTACATCTCCTACCTAAGGCCACTCCTCCAAGGTTGGAAAATGTAACTGACCTGCCTAATATATAAAAATAAACACAGAGAATTAGGTAAAATGAGGAAACCGATGGATATGTTCCAAACAAATGAACAAGACAAAACCTCAGAAACTAAATGAAGTGGAGAAAAGAATCTACGTGATACAGAGTTCAAGGTAATGATCATAAAGATATTCAATGAACCTGTAAGAGAATGGATAAACAGAATGAAAATCTAACAAAGAGTTAGAAAATGTAAAGTAGAACCAAACAGAGCTGAAGAATACAATAACTAAAATTAAAAGTACACTAGAAAAAATCAACAGTGTTTTACATGATGAAGAATAACAGATCAGTGAACTGGAGACAGAGTAGTGGAAACCACCTAAACTAAACAGAAAAAAAAAGAATTTTTAAAAATGAAGTTAGTTTAAGAGACTTGTAGGGCAGTGTCAAGCATACTAACATTTGCATTAAAGGAGTCCCAGAAAGACAGGAGTGAAAGAAAGGGGTAGAAAACATATTTGAAGAAATAATAGCTGGAACCTTCCCTAACCTGGGGAACAAAACAGACATCCAGATCCAGGAAGCACAGAGACACCCAAACAAAGTGAAACCAAACAAATCCAAACCAAGGGATTATAATTGAAATGGCAAAAATTAAAGATAAAGAGAGAATATTAAAACCATCAAGGAAAAAGCAGCAAGTTACATACAAGTGAACTCCTATAAGGCTATCAGCTGACTTTTCTGCAGAAACTTTTCAGGCCAGAAGAGAGTGGCAAGATATATTCAAAGTGATGAAAGAACAAAAGCTACACCCAAGAATTCTCTACCTAGCAAGGCTATCATTCGATTTGAAAGAGAGATAAAGAATTTTACAGATGAGCGAAAACCAAGAGTTCAGTACCACCAAATCAGCTTTACAGGAAATGTTAAAGGGACTTCTCCAATCAAAAATGAAAAGATCATGACTAGAAATATGAAAATTACAAAAGGAAAAATTTCATTGATCAAGGCAAACATACAATAAATGTAGTAGATCAACCAATTATAAACCTAGTAGAAAAGTTAAAAGATAAAAGTAGCAAAATCATCTATATCCACAATAAGTAATTAAGGGATACACAAAGTGAAAATGTAAAATAGGATGTCTAAATATTTTTTTTTTTTTTTTTTTTTTTTTTTTTTTGCGGTACGCGGGCCTCTCACTGTTGTGGCCTCTCCCGTTGCGGAGCACAGGCTCCGGACGCGCAGGCCCAGCGGCCATGGCTCACGGGCCCAGCCGCTCCGCGGCATGTGGGATCTTCCCGGACCGGGGCACGAACCCGCGTCCCCTGCATCGGCAGGCGGACTCTCAACCACTGCGCCACCAGGGAAGCCCAGGATGTCTAAATATTAAATGTTGCTGGTGGGGGCCAGAGGAGTAAAAATGCAGGGTTGTTAAAATGAATTCAAATCGAAGAAAACATCAGCTTAAATCACACACACACACACACACACACACACACACATAACACACACCCCTCATGGTAACCACAAGTCAAAAACCTATTATAGATACACACAAAAAAGAGATAAAGGAATTTAATATTGAACATAACACTAAAGATAGTCATCAAATCACAAAGAAGAGAGAAGAAGAAAGGAACAAAAAAGACAAAACAACCAGAAAAATATCAACAAAATGACAAAAGTATATACCTATCAATAATTACTTTAAATGTAAATGGACTAAATGCTCTTATCAAAAGACAGAGTGACTGAATCAATACAAAAACAAGATCATATATATGTTGCCTACAAGAGATTCACTTCAGATTTAAACACACACATAGACTGAAAGTGAGGGGATGGGAAAAGGTACTCTGTGCAAATGGAAATCAAAAGAAAGCTAGAGTAGCAATACTTAATATGTCAGCGAAAAAAGACTTAAAAATAAAGATTGTAACAGGAGACAAAAAAGGACATTACCTAGTGATAAAGGGATCGATCCAACAAGAAGATATAACAATTGTAAATGCATATGAACCTGACATAGGAACACCTAAATACATAAAACAAATATTAACAGATATAAAGGATAATTTGACAGTAACACAATAATAGTAGGGGATTTAACACCACACATACATCAATGGAGTGATCATCTAGACAGAAGATCAATACAGAAGCACTGGCCTTAAATAACATATTAGACAAAATGAACTTAAAGATATAAGTGGAATACTCCATCCAAATGCAGCAGAATAGATTATTTTCAGTTGCACATGGAGCATTCTCTAGGATAGATCACATGCTAGGCCACAAAACAAGTCTCAGTAAATTTAAGAAAATTGAAATCATTTCCTACCACAATGATATGAGACTAGAAATCAACTACAAGAAAAAAAAAGCTGCAAAAAACACAAATATGTGGAGGCTAAACAATATGTTACTAAACAACAAATTGCTCACTGAAGAAATCAAAAAGGAAATAAAAACATACATGAAGACAAATGAAAATGGAAGTGCAATGGTCCAAAATCTATAGGATGCAGCAAAGCAGTTCTAAGAGGGAAGTTTATAGCAATACAAACCTACCTCAGGAAACAAGAAAAATCTCAAATGAACAACTTAAACTTACACCTAAAGGCACTAGGAAAAGAAGAACAAAGAAAATCCAAATTTAGGAGAAGCAAAGAAATCATAAAGATAAGAACAGAAATAAAACAAAATAGACACTAAAAAAAAATAGTAGAAAAGATTAGGGACACTAAGAGCCAGTTCTTTGAAAAAAATTAAACAAAATTGATAAAACTTTAGCCAGACTCATCAAGAGAAAAGGGGAGAAAACTTAAATAAATAAAATCAGAAATGAAAGAGAAGTTACAACTGACACCAAAAAAATACAAAGGATCATAATATATTGCTATAAACAATTATATGCCAATAAAATGGACAACCTAGAGAAAATGGATAAATTCCTGGAAATGAACAATCTCCCAAGACTGAACTAGAAAGAAACAAAAAATATAACAGATAAATTACCAGTTGCAGAATTGAATCCGTAATAAAAATTCCCAGCAAACAAAACTCCAGGAACAGATGGCTTCACGAGTGAATTCCAACAAATATTTAAAGAAGAGTTAACACCTATCCATCTCAAACAATTGCAAAAAGTGAATAGGAAGGAATGTTCCAACTGTTCAGCATTACCCTGATACCAAAACCAGACAAAAACACCACAAGAAAAAAAGGAAAATTACAGACCAATACCACTGAAGAACATAGATGCAAAAATCCTCAACATTTTCAAACCAAATTCAAGAATACATTAAGAGGATCATACATCATGATCTAGTGGGATTTATCCCAGAGGTGAAAGTATGGTTCAATATATAAAAATCAATCAGTGAGATACACCACATTAACAAATTGAAGAATAAAAATAATATGATTATCTCACTAGATGCAGGAAAAGCTTTTGATAAAATTCAACATTGATTTATGATAAGAACTTTCAACAAAGTGGGTACTGAGGGAATATACCTCAACATAATAAAGGCCATATATGACAAACCCACAGCCAACATTATACTCAATGGTGAAAAACGGAAAGCATTTCTTGTGAGATCAGGAGCAAAACTAGTATGCTCACTCTCAATACTTTTATTCAACAGAGTGTTGAAAATCCTAGCCACAGAAATCAGACAAGAAAAGGGGATAAAAGGAATCCAAATTGGAAAAAAGAGGTAAAACTGTTACTGTTTGCAGATGACATGATACTATATATAGAAAATCCTAAAGATGTCACCAAAAATCTATTAGAACTAGTAAATGAATTCAGTAAAGTTGCAGAATACAAAATTAATATGCAAAAATCTGTTGCATTTCTATACACTAAAAATGGACTATCGGAAAGAGAAATTAAGAAAACTATCCCACTTATAACTGCATCAAAAAAATAAAATACCTAGGAATAAATCTAACCAAGGAGGTAAAAGATTTGTACTCAGAAAACTATAAACATTGATGAAAGAAATTGAAAGCAACAGAAACAGGAAAGATACACCTTGCTTATGGATTGTAAGAATATTACATATTAAATATTAATATTATTAATATTTAATAATATTAATTAAAGTGACCATACTCCCCAAAACAATCCACAGATTAAACTAAATCCCAGTCAAAATACCAATGCATTTTTTAAAAAGAGAACAAATAATTCTAAAATTTGTTCAGAAACACTAAAGACTTTGAATAGCCAAAGCAATCTTGGAAAGAAGAAAGCTAGGGGTATTATGCTCCTTGATTTCAAACTACACTACAAAGCTACAATAATCAAAGCAGTATGGAACTGACACAAAACCAGATACACAGTTCAATGGAAGAGAATATACAGTCCAAAAATGAACCAACACTTATAAGGTCAATTAATCTATGACAATGGAGGCAAGAAATACAATAGGAAAAAAAACAGTCTTTTCAATAAATGGTGTAGGGAAAACTGGACAGCCACATGCAGAAAAATCAGACTGGACTATTTTTCTCACATTATATACAAGAATACACTCAAAATGAATTAAAGACCGAAATGTAAAACCTGAAACCATAACATTCCTAGAAGGAAACATAGGCAGTACACTCTTCAACATCTATTTTAGCAATGTTTCTTTGGATATGTCTCCTCAAGCAAGGGAAAAAAATAAATAAATAAATAAACAAATGTTACTACATCAAACTGAAAAGCTTTTGTACAGTAAATGAAACTATCAGTAAAATGAAAAGGCAGCCTACTGAATGGGAGAAGATATTTGCAAATGATATATCTGATAAGGAGTTAATATCTAAAATATGCAAATAATTCATACAACCCAACATCAAAAACCAAACAACACAATAAAAAAAATGGGCAGAGAACCTGAATAGACATTTTTCCAAAGAATACATAGAAATGACCAACAGGCACGTGAAAGGATGCTCAACATCACTGATCTTCAGAGAAATGCAAATCAAAACTACAAAGATACCATTTCACCCATGTCTGAATGACTACCATCAAAAAGACATCAAATAACAAGGCAAGGGTTGTGGAGAAAAGAGAACCCTCATGCACTGTTTGTGGACTTGTAAATTGGTGCAGCTGTTATAGAAAACAGTATGGATGTTCCTCAAAAAATTAATAAAGAACTGCCATATGTTCCAGCAATTTCACTTCTGGATATTTATACAAAGAAAACAAAAACACTAAGTCAAGAAACTCTATGCACTCCAATGTTCATTGCAGCATTCTTTACAACAGCCAAGGTATGGAAGCAACCTAAGTGTCCATTGATAGAGGAATGGATAAAGAAGATGTGGTACATATATACAGTAGAATAGTACTCAGCCATTAAGCAAAATGAAATCTTTCCATTTGTGACAACATGGATGGATCTAGAAGGTATTATGCTAAGTGAAATAAATCAGACATAGAAAGACATATATCACATAATTTCACTTATATGTGGAATCTAAAAACCTAACCAGACAAACAAAACAAAAACAGACTCATAGATACAGATAAAACACGGGTGATTGCCAGAAGAAAGGGGGTTGTGGAGGTAGGCGAAATACGTGGAGGAGATTAAAAGATATAAACCTACATTTACATAATAAATATGTCTCAAGGGTGTAATATGCAAGATAAAGAATATGGTCTATAATATTGTAATAAATTTATTTAGGGACAGATAGTTACTAGATTTATTGCAGTGATTATTTCATAATATATGCAAATGTAATACTATTATGTAGTACACCTGAAACTAACATAATATTGTACTTCAACTGTATTTCAATAAAAAATAGCATACCAGAAAGAACAGAAAAAAACACTTACGTGACTTTTTTCCCAGTTCTATCACAATATTTACTTTCCTAACTTTCTACGTTCCTTTTGAGTCAATTTAAGCAGTATATAGTTTACTCAAAGTTAATATTTCAATTTTATTACTATCAAATAGTTTAATTATTTTTCTACATCCAGGTTAGTCAAATAGAGTTCATTTTACTTTTTTAGAGAACCAAATTATAAAATTATTTATTAATTTGGACAGTTTATGGTTTTAATTTATTAATTTTTATTATTACTTAATTCTTTCTCAATGCTTCTTAAATTTAAATTCTTAAATTCAGTTGAATGTTGAATATAGTTTTTCCTAAACTGCTCAGAAAAGCATTACACTGAGATGTTAATAAGTATACTATGAAAACAATTTTCTCTGATGAAATAGTATGGGAAACAATGAACACTATATTTTCTCTTAGAGCTTTACAATGCTCATTATCATGTTAAAGACACTGAGGAATTCTCAAGTTAAGAAATGTATAGCATTTTTAAAATAGCATTTTCCAAATAATTTTTACCCCAGAAACACTTTCTATAGTATAGTATAGAACATAATAGTATAGTATAGTATAGTATAGTATAGTATAGTATAGTATAGTATAGTATAGTATGATATATATACTTTCCATAGTTTACTATAGTCTCTGCAGTAGAGTATACTTTCTATAGTATACTACTAACATTTTGTGACATGGTGGTGTGCAGGACACCAGTTTGGGAAATTCTAGCCCCAGGTCTTTAATAAGGTCATTTAATTTTAAGTTGATTATTACAACTAATAGTTTTCATACTACATTTTTAGTCTAATTCTGTGCCATTGGCTACTTTAAAGCTTTTAAGAACATACTTAACCAAATTCTTCACTTGGAGTTATTATCAACTCCACGAATAAAATATTCCCATCTATTCCACTCCTCCCTCCCTATATTTGAAGTTGTAATATGTGATTCTAGGCCGATTTCTTTTTACAATTAATTGTTCTATATTATTCATCTTCTACTTCAATAATTTTTACTATTTTGTACTTGTGCATATCTTTTTGCTTGCTTGGATGAGAAATGAACATTTTATGTTAAATTGCTCTCAGGAAGAAAATCTACAGCCGATAAATAATAAAGAAGCTAAATCACACTTGTGAAAGTTTGGGAAATCCAGAGAGATATCAGAGAATGGAGGTTAAACTTCGTCAAAATATCTCTACTCAGTTGCCAGACAGTTAGTACTAGGGAATGAGATGAGGAAGAGGCTGGAACAGCCTGTGGTTGTGACCAAGGGGGTGTAGGGATTGACCACTTAAATGTCACTTGGCTTTACCTCTTAAAGTGAAGTGTGAGCAAAGGGCTATCTCCCCACCCACAGCACACAAAGACTTGTCAATGGGTATTTACTCTGAACATAGAGGCCATGCTTAGAAATTCCAGTTAGGAGTGCATACTATGAATACTACATTACACACCGAAACTCAATCAACAAGCTGCTGTCATTTCAAGGTAAGCTGCTCACTCCTTGCTTTTTCCCAGGTTACACAAGATTCAACAAGAACTTATGCATTCTCAGATAAAGTTCCACCAATGCTGGGTCCCATAGAGAGGAGGACAGAGCTATTCCAAAAAGAATGACTAAATTGCCCTGTTCCCAGGCTGATGTTTCCAGTTCTTGGGCAAATATCCTTTGCTATATCCAGATAGTTTTCTACGTAGAGGGAGACGTGCTGGGGAGCCTGCCCCAAGACAGAGACCCACCGTACCTAGGTTTAAGACTATATGTCATCATGGCTCATGGGGGGAAAGTTGGGAGTAAATTTTCTTTCCCAGTATGTGAAGACTTCCTAGGGGAAAAAATAGGGCAAGATAATTTATTCACATTAATTTTTAAATTAATACACTTAATGTTTTATATTAGAAATTTTCTGTTTCTCTTATTGAATTTGCTTTATGATCTGACAATAATTTATGATTAAGCCTAAGGAGCCTAACCCAGACCTGGCATACAGAAAGCCCTCAATAAATTTTGTTGACTGATTTTCTAGACTCTCTCAAAGGCTACTTTCTGGAAAATTAATTGTTAAAAGTTTGATGTCAACCTTGCATTTTGTGAAACTGAGAATCTGTGGGATTTGTGATCTGCAAGACTCAAGTTTTGTTCCACAGGGATATGACTAACCATCAAGTTCTATTAGGACCTTGTACCAAATTAGACTATTATATCCAAATGGAGGCTTAATGGGGCATTTCCATACCCCACACCACTCTTCTCTTGACATCATGTCAATACAAATCTTCCTGTATTCTTTCCTTAACTCAGTTAGGCCCTGGGCTGACATTAGTATAATTGACCTAGAAATTATAGATAATAGAAGCAAGAAAAGGTTTTAACAGGCAAGACAGCATTATTTATTCTTTTTCTATAATGCCCTTTTTATTACTGTTATTTCACTCTCTTTATTCTATTTACCACCCCTTGTTGAAACACTGAAGTTTAGTGAGACTGCTATGAAGCCCCTTTTCCCTCAAAGACAAGCCTTCTTAAAATGTCATCATTCCTCACAATAACCTTCAAGGTCAGTTACTTAATAATTTTAATGTTGCAAAGAGAAAGGGGAGACTCTAGGTTAAATGGCCTTCCCCAGACAAATCAGGAGAACAGCTGTGGTCAGAATTCTTGTTCTTTGGGCTCCCAGCTAATTCAACTGGAAAACAATGCATCCCTCTGGCTGGGATTGCTACCAGGACAACTCGGAAGGTATAATATAGTGTTCTGCTTGTGGCCTGTATTTTAACTATAATAAATATTAAACCACTCTGCTCCAATAGGACTTGAACCTAGATACACCACAGATTGGGACTTGAACCCACGATCCCTGACTTAAGAGGGGACTCAAACCCACAGTCTTTTAATTGAAACCGCTCACTTGATATCAGGACTTACTGAAGTTCAGGTTCTTTTGTCTCAGGGCAGAAAGAATTCAGCATGAGGCAAAGTGGGAGGCAAAGAATGAGTTTATTAGCATGGGATGCTTGTGAGGGATAAAGCAGGCCAGCAAGGGAGCATAGCACTGAGACCAAAGAGGGCTACCTCTTTACAATCAAAGAAAAAGTGGGGAGAGGAGAAGACCACCTTCTTCTTCATTCTTGGTTAGATGTCAAGGCTTACGTCATTAGTTCCTCCTTTGGCCCTGTATAGTCTAACTGGGACTGTCATGGTGCTATTTAAATCATATGTATATTAACAAAAGGGTGTTAACATATACTAAAATATGGTAATTTGTCTCAGGTTTCAGTATAATGTCCCTTTTCACCTAGTTTCTTTCCCCTTTCACCTATATTTCTGTCTTGGCTACATGCAGAAATGTTACTTGGTCTTCCCTGGTGGCGCAGTGGTTGAGAATCTGTCTTCTAATGCAGGGAACACGGGTTCGAGCCCTGATCTGGGAGGATCCCACATGCCTCTGAGCAACTGGGCCCGTGAGCCACAACTACTGAGCCTGCGCGTCTGGAGCCTGTGCTCTGCAACAGTGGAGGCCGCGATAGTGAGAGGTCCGTGCACCGTGATGAAGAGTGGCCCCCGCTTGCCACAACTAGAGAAAGCCCTCGCACAGAAACGAAGACCCAACACAGCAAAGATAAATAAATAAATTAAAATTTATTAAAAAAAAAAAAAGAAAGAAATGTTACTCTTCAAAGACCATTAACTCCCTGACTTCATGTAACAAGATTCAGACCCCATATCTATTGTCTTGTGTTTTAACTATCAGGGTTTGTGGCTTGAGTGTGCCTAGTGCTTGAATGTACCTGGTCTTCCTTCAAGGTAGTATAGATTGTTGCTAGGTTACTGGATTCTTTTCTTGAAGTGGTCATTAGCCTACAACAGTCTCCCAAACTCCCTTAAAATTCCCTTTCTGTCTTTAATTCCCTAGTGGGATTCTAAACTAACTTTTTAATTATCCTACTCTATCCCTATCAAATAGGCATGCTTATCCATTTTAGGTGACCAAGCACTGGGCCTTGGTTTTTCAACTTAGCTACTAAGGTTTACATCAGGATTGAATCCAGGGCACTGCGTGAAATTACAATAAGAACCTTTTGTCTGGAAGCTTTCAATCAGCATTAATGTGGAAAACTCAAAAAGTACACTTCTTGCCATATGTGGAGCAGAGTAACCTAGTTAATGAACATGGAGCCTGTTCTTCTGGCACATAAGCACCTTTGGCCATAGTCCCAACAAATCTTTGCAACCATCCAAGATCAAGTTTCATCAACACTTGCATGGAAGTCACCCAGAGAACACCCCAGGTGTGGCAGGAGATATGTTGATGATTCAGTGGTTGACATTCTCCCTTCTGAGTCAATAATTAACCCTAGCATGCTATTATTGGCGTTCTGAAGACTTCTGTAATTTGCATGGCTTAAAAATTAGACTCAGTAGAAAATATTGGTGGTAAAAGTACTCAAGAGGGAACAACGAACCTGGGTATAACTACATTTCAGAATTAATTGACTACATAAGTTCTGTCAAGTTCTTCAGGATTTTCTGTAGAGAACTTTTTTGCTTAATTTAACCATAAGATTATAATTTCCTAATAAAAATTACTGTGGACATGACAGCTGTGAAGTAGCATCTTGACAGTGTTGTGGGAATAGTTTTCTCATGCCAGAGAATTGCTTGAGTTTCTCCCCAAAAAAGATGGCCATGTGTGAGTTGTTTGCAGTTGGGCAATGAGGCTACAGAAACCCTTCTCTTCGGGGAAAGGTACATATTTGAAGAAACAGTAGCTGAAATATTTATGCCTTTTTACTGTAGCCTTTTGCACTTATTTTCAGAATGTTAATGCTTAAGTTTCATAATTATACCTTGCCTTTATTGAACCATAAATTCTTGATGTGTAGGAGCAATAGTCTCACCACTCTTCTTCTATAAAGGATAAACAAGGCAGCCATGTTGAGTAACAACAGTAAATACAGCCTGGATTTCTTCCTGGCTCACTGTCCAGAAGAGACATCCTAGGCTAACATGTTCACAATGGTAAAATTTTCAAGCAGCTGAAGAAAATTACTTTCAATAAATATTTCTGAGGAAAAGAGATTAACCTAAAGGAAGAGTGAGGGGGTGTAACTGATCCAGACATATTGGTCCTACTAAGGAATATTTTTTTATGAAAGGCCACTAGAATTTGACACAGCTGGGAAACTGCTAAATTAAGAGGCCACTTAGAAGTCAAAATAGTAAATGTATAAATATTAAAAACTACTCTTATAAGCTCAATAATTTTTTTAAAAAATTTCAGCTCTATTGAGGAATAACTGACATACAAAATTGTAAGCTATTTAAAGTGTACAGTGTGGTGATTTGACGTGCATATATATTGTGAAAAGATTCCCCCCATCAAGTTATTTAATACACCCGTTCCCTCACATATTTATCTTTTTTGTTTTTTGGTGGAACCATTTAAGTTCTACTCTCTTAACAAATTTCAATTACACAGTACAGTGCTATCAACCATTGTCACAGTGTTTTACATTAGATATTTGATTCTTAGATCTTATTCATCTTATAGGTGAAAGTTTGTACACTTTCACCAACCTCTCCCTATTTTCCCAGCCCCAGTCTCTGGAAACCAGTTATCTACTCTCTGTTTCTATGAGTTTAATGTCCCTTTTTTTTTTTTTTTTTTTTTTTGTATTCCACATATAGGTGATATCATACTTGTCTTTGTCTGTCTGGCTTATTCACTTAGTGTAATGTCCTCAAGCTTCATCCAAGTTTTCACAAACAGCAAGGATTTCCTTCTTTTTAAAGGCTGAATAGTATTCCATTGTGTTTGTGTGAGTGTGTATATATTCTTTATCCATTCATGTATCTATGGACACTTAGGTTGTTTCCACATCTTGCCTATTATAAGTAAGTAAGGTTGTCTCCACATCTTGCAGTGAACATGGGTGCAGCTATCTCTTCAATATCCTGTTTTTATTTCCTTTGGGTAGGTATCCAGAAATGGGATGGTTGGATCATATAATAGTATTATTTTTAATTTTGGGGAAACCATCAAACTGTTTTCCATAGTCGCTACACATTACCACTAACAGTGCACAAGTGTTCCCTTTTCTCCACATCCTTGCTAACTCTTGTTATCTCTTATCTTTTTGACAATAGCCATTCTAACAGGTGTGAAGTGATGTGCTTTTGATTTTCATTTCTCTGATGATTAGAGATATGGAGCATCTTTTCATGTACCTATTGACCATTTGTATATCTTCCTTGGAAAAATGTTTGTTCAGCTCCTCTGGCCATTTTTTAATTAGATTGTTTGTTTTTTTGCTATTAAGTTGTATGAGTCCTTTGTATATTTTGGATGTTAACTCCTTATCAGATATGTAGTTTGCAAATATTTTTTCCCATTCCATGGTTGCCTTTTCATTTTGTTGATGGTTTCCTTTGCTATGCAGAAGCCTTTTAGTTTGATGTAGTTCCACTTATTTATTTTGCTTTTCTGTTTTGCCTTTGCTTCTGGTGTCAAATACCCCCAAATATTGCCAAGACCAATATCAAGGAGCTTATCCTTTGTATTTTCTTCTAAGAGATTTATGGTTTCAGGTCCTATGTTCAAGCCTTTGTCTATTTTGAGTTGATTTTTGTATTTGGTATAGGATAGCGGTCCAGTTCCATCCTTTTACATGTGGCTGTACAATTTTCCCAATACCATTTCCTGAAGATAATACCTTTCCCCATTGTATATTCTTGCTTCTTTGTCATACACTAATTGACCATATATGAATAGGTTTATTTCTGGACTCTCTATTCTGTTCCATTGATCTATGTGTCTGTTTTTGTGCCAGTATCATACTGTTTTGATTCCTATCATTTTTTAATATAGTTTGAAATCAGAAAGTGTGATACCTCCAGCCTTGTTCTTCTTTCACAAGATTGCTTTGGCTATTCAGTCTTTTGTGGTTCCATATAAATTTTAAGATTGTTTGTTCTGTGAAAAATGCCATTGGAATTTCCATAGGAATTGCATTGAAAATGTAGATTGCTTTGGATAGTATGGACTTTTTCACAATATCAAGTCCTCCAGTCCATGAGTATGGAATATCTTTCTATTTATTTGTGTCTTCTTTCATTATTTTCTTATAGTTTTCAGTGTACAAATCTTTTATCTTCTTAGGCAAATTTATTCCCTGGTATTTTATTTTTTCTGATACAATTGCAAATGGGATTTTTTTCTCAATTTCTCTTTCTGATAGTGTGATGCTAGTGCATAGAAATTTGGCAGTACGCGGGCCTCTCACTGTTGCGGCCTCTCCCGTTGTGGAGCACAGGCTCTGGACGCACAGGCTCAGTGGCCATGGCGCATGGGCCCAGCCGCTCCACGGCATGTGGGATCTTTCCAGACTGGGGCATGAACCTGTGTCCCCTGCATCAGCAGGCGGACTCTCAACCATTGTGCCACCAGGGAAGCCCAAGAGTTTTTTATCATGATTGGATGTTGAATTTTCTTAAATGCTTTTTCTGCACATATTGAGAAAATCAGATGATTTTTATCCTTTATTTTGTTGTTTAAAAATATTTATTTATTTTTTTGGCTGTGTCAGTTCTTAGTTGCAGCATGAGGGATCTTGGTTGAGGCACATGGGATCTTTCGTTGTGGTGCACGAGCTTCTCTCTAGTTGTGGGGCATGGAATCTAGGGTGCATGGGCTCTGTAGTTTGTGGCACACAGGCTCTCTTGTTGAGGCACATGAGTTCAGTAGTTGTGGCGCACAGGCTTAGTTGCCCTGTGGCATGTGGGATCTTAGTTACCTCACCAGGGATCAAACCCACATCCCCTGCATTAGAAGATGGATTCTTTACCACTGGACCACCAGAGAAGTCCCTATCCTTTATTTTGGATGTGGTGTATCACATTGGTTGTGGATGTTACATCTACATCATCCTTGCATTCCTGGAATAAATCCTTCTTGACCACGGTGTGTGATTCTTTTAATGTACTGTTGAATTTGGTTTGCTAATATGTTGTTGAAAAGTTTTACATCTATGTTTATCAGGGATATTGGCCTGTAATTTTCTTTCTTGGGCACTAGATGCTGGGTCCAAACCCTTTGCTCCTCAGGGAGAAGTTGGGAGTCATTAATTCCCTCCCAATTGTATGTCACTGTGCCACTGGTGGGGATTATGGTGTGTCAGTGGTGGGGATTATGGTGAGATTGTGTCTCAGACTTTCCTATGCATTTTGATATGGATATCTCCTCATTAACCTGATGTTTAAAAGTCACTCAGCTAGTTTCTGGATTTCTTTCAGAAGTAATTGCTCCATGTGTAGTCATAGACTGGGTACATCCATGGGAGGAGGTGAGTCCAGGAGTCTCCTACATTACCATCTTAGACCCAAACTCAATCATTTGTTTTAAAAAAACATTTAAGTTCAGAACTGGAAGGGGTCTTAGAGATTACTTAGTTCATACTTGAAGTTTAAAATAGGAAAATAACAGATTTATATGACTGCCTTTCCTCATAGATATTCCCTGGGAAACCATGAAGAGGAAAATAAGACAGTGTATATTCCTGACACCCCTAAGCAAAATGGGGCAGTGAAGATTTGTTCAGAGATGATAGTCAGCCTCTCAGTGGTCAGGCCCTCTTCCAATTCTAAGGCTCTCTCTTAGAGTTTTCCACTGTGACATCCTTTCCCAGATTATGCTTATCTGAATATTTTACAACCTGCCTCCCCTGAAATGTGCCTGCTTTAGCTCCCCTTTCCCTCACTACTGGATAGTAGACTGGCTAATCTAATAGACTCACTATGAAAAAATCTATTAATTGTTAATAATAACATAATATGCTATTTCCTTAATGTTACATTTTAACAACTGCTATCCATGCCTTAACCCACTGCTTTTTTAATTACTTAAAAAACAAAAATTGAAAAAGTCTTACTCATATCCCTTTGGTGACATGGGTGAGGAGGGAATGGGTAATGACTAGTGATAATATGAAGGGCTCATATTTTACATCTATATTTTTGGTAAAGTAAATCTAAAAAACCATGGGGTATTCATTTAAAACAACCTTTTTCAGAAGCCACGATATATGGGTTGTTCTTCCTTTTTTTATTTTAAGCAAGAGAATTAGGAGGTGGAGTAGTAAAAGTGAGAAGGAGTAAGAAGCATTAGAAAAGAAGTATTGAATAAGAATGAGGAACACTGTCATTAGGAAAGGACAAAATAATTATATATATAGTAGAAGCAGAATGCTGTTCTTGTCAAATGAGAAGGAACATATACATGCTTGCCTGAAATTAAGAGACCTAGTAGTTAAAATTAGTAAAATATTCTTGAGAAAAAATAACCACCTCTGAAATTATGCTGGCAATTTAGTGTTATTTTATGCATTATTCGTGGTAAGCTAGAAAAAGAATTTTGGCCTAGGAAGGGACTCTTTAAAAAGTGATTAATGTAAGTCCCTTGCTTTACAAATGTAGAAACTGAAGCACAGAAAATTTAAATAACTTGCTTAAGATCGAACGGTAATAGAATTGACATGTGAATAAATAAATAGCTCCTAATCTAATGCACAGTGAGAGGCTGAGTAACGGCCACCCAAAGAGGTCCACATCATAATCCCCAGAACCTATTAATATGTCACCTTAAATGTTAAAAAAAAAAAAAGACTTTACAGATGTGATTAAGTTAAAGATTATGAGATGGGAAAATTACCCCGGTTTATCTGGGTCGATCCAATGTAATGACAAGGGTCCTTATAAGAGAAAAACAGATGGATAGGATGCAGAAAAGAGATGTGACTATGCAAGCAAAGCTCAGAGTGATGTGCTTTGAAAATGGAGGAAGGGGCCACAGCCAAGGAATACAAGCAGCCTTGAGAAGCTGGAAAAGGTGAATAACTCTGTAGAGCTTCCAGCAGGAATGAAGCCCTGCCAACACCTTGATTTTAGTCCATAAAACCCATTTCAGATTTCTGACCTCTAGAAATGTAAGATAATAAACTTGTGTTGTTTCCAGCCACCAGGGTCATGTGAATTCGCTATAGCAGCAATAGGAAACTAATAATGGGAAACGAATGCTCTTTCCATTTAAACAGCTTACTTCGCTTCTTTAAGATAATCATCGGGGCTTCCCTGGTGGCTCAGTGGTTGGGAGTCCGCTTGCCGATGCAGGAGATGCGGGTTCGTGCCCCAGTCCGGGAAGATCCCACATGCCGCGGAGCTGCTGGGCCCGTGAGCCATGGCCGCTGAGCCTGCGCGTCCGGAGCCTGTGCTCCGCAACGGGAGAGGCCACAACAGTGAGAGACCCACGTACCTCAAAAAAATAAATAAATAAAAATCAAATCAAATCAAATAATCATGAGTGTTATTGAAAGGAACAGAGAAATTCAGGAACTTTACTGAAAATTCAACTTTCAGTAAACTGAAACTGTGATGCAGTTAGATGGACCAACTTGCTAGTTTCCCACAGGCTAATAACATTTGAACTAAACTCACTATTTTAAATTTAAAAGCAACAACAACAAAGTTTAAAACAATGTCCAAAATATAATAAAAGGATTTGAAAATAAAATGAAAGAACTACTCTGTTGGAAATCATTCGTTTGCAAGAAAACTAACTCTGGCTTGCTTAAATAAAATCGAAACTAGAGGCTGGTAGGGAAGCCAAACTATGGAAGGAACAAGGAATCTTGCAAGAATCATGGGAACCACTTTATCTTTCTGTCTCATTCTGCATAGTCTTTTGGTTCTTCGTTTTTTTGCGCACAGGCTTACCTGCAACCTACCTTTTCTCATGCCAGGTGATCATGGGCACCCAATTTTGACTTTTTCTTATATCCCCATTGGAGTCTAACAGACACTGACTGAAATGACGTTTTCAAATCTGATCTTCAAGGAGAGGAAAATCTGATTGGTCCAGTTGGATCAGATACCCACCACTGTCCAATCATCTGGGACTGGTTGAGTCCCATGTGACCAGTCATGGGACTGTAGGGTCCCATGTTCCTGCTCATTAGAGGCTGCACAGGCACACGATCAGAAAAAGGGAATATGCAAGACAGACCAAGTGACCAGTAGTACGTCAATCATATCTCTAAACATGTAGGATGGAACTGGATTCAGACAGAAAGGTATAACATTCACCACTAGCATTGTTTCTAAAAGAGGAAATATATGCATTAACATTTTCATTAAATAGGTAAAAAGATTCACAATCAAACAAAGCAATATAAAACAAAACACATCAGACAAAATTTAGAATCAATCTCTTAAAGTATACACTCAAAATTTTTATGGAATGAAGCAAATGAAAAGATAAACCCTCATTAAGTCAAGTGAAGAAAGAGTGGAGGTCAACAGAAGTAAATAACACTATAAATAAGAAATAAAATAAAACCACAGATACCCAAAACAATTAGAAAAGCAAGAGAGTACCATGTACAACATATGGAAAAAGGTGAATATTATTTAGAAAATGACAAAATATTACTCCAATTGAACTAGAAAAGCAGTAACTCAGAATTTTTAAAATAATAACTCTCTTTCCATACTTCTTCTTGTCTGCTACCCAGTAGACAAAAAATACCTAGTAATATCTTTTGATGAAAGACTGCTGTGATTTGACAGAACACACTCCATATTATCATTAACCACTATCTATCCCCTACTCATTCACTTCCAGCTCACAAAATAAGAAAGCCTTACTTAGCCAATGATTTGTTTAAGCCTTCTAATAAAATGCTGTTTTCATAAACTAACTACTATAGGAATTATTGGAATGTGCATCCACATATTTCCTTTCCTTGAAGTTATTGCTCTTCTGAAATTTTAATGTCTTAACCAGATAAGGTTCCCTGGTACCTCAACAAAATTGGAAACTGGACTGGAGAGAAATCCTTGAACAAATACAAGAAAGATGGAAGAAATAACCTGGTTACAAGATTAACCTTTTTAAGGTCAGCTAGGAAGCAGAGTAAAGGGACTGGAGATCTCAGATGAGATGTAGACATTCACAATGATCGAATCCCTTGAGAGGGGCCTGATGTCCACATGCTAGACAGCAGGTAGAACATGAGGTCAGGTACAAGGTAGGCATTATCCTTGCACGCAATGTGTGCTGGGAAGTGTGGAGGGGGGCACACTATCCAGATGGTATATTGCAGGTCCGGCACGAGGTAGCTACTGCTCTCCTGTGATGTCCATTTCCTAGCAATAATCAAACGTGTGTGGAGAGTAAAGGAAACAAGGTCTCTTTTCTTCCCTCTTAAAGAAACCTGCTGAAGCTATTAATGTATTTCCTGCTTTTCAGGATTGATTTAGGAAGTGAAATAAGTCCACTGAAAAGCAAAGACTGACTTTCACAACTAGCTCTTCTTTTCAGAAACTGAGATCCTTCCTTCTGAGATATTCTTCTTAATTCCATACTGTGAACATCACAGCAACTGAAGAAATCAAGAGTACTTAAAAGATTGTCAGAGATTAAATATAGGATATATGTGGCGATCTCATACAGGAAAGAGAACAAGCTTATTTTAAGTGGATATTTTTAAAAATTCAGTAGTTCTTTTAGTCCCTTTGCTAATACACACCATTCCCATTAACAGGAATTAACCCAACTGTATCAAAATTAGCAAGAGCCAAGATTGACACATTTCTTTGGCTTTCTCCAGTACCTATTTTCTGTACTTCCATTATCTTAACTCTAAATTTGGTCTGAAAACACATTGCAATTAATGTCTAACATGATGCAGCTTATGATGTGGTTATAGATTCTTCAGGGAACAGAATTAAACCATCAAAGCCAGTTTCTAAGTCCAGGGTGAAAGGTTAATGGATTTGCTAAAATGCTAAACAGATTCAAAGTAGTATCCCTTAGAGAGAGATGAGGAAAAACATCAAATGCTTGTCTGGACAATTTTTTCTCCATTCTGAAAATATTCTAAGTAACGTCAAAGGAACTACATTAAAAATTATGAAGGTTAAACAACCAAATAATGATGAATCCTTTGTTACTGTCTTCCACTGAGGATTTCCTAGCAAATTCTAGATTTTACCTTGTTTCTTGGAAGGCACAGAATAGTAAGTCAACACCAAATGTTATCTACATTTAGCAGATGGTAGAGATGAGATTCTGCAGAAAAGTTGATATGCTCAGCTTCTCACATCAGTAGTAGAAGGAGGAGTAATATTCAGAACCTGGGAATCCAACTACATGACTCATTACAGGGACTCTCCTTTCTCTCTGAGAATTAAAAATATTGTATTACAGTTGAATACAAAAAAAGTTATATTTCTTCAGAAAATCTGGGTTTAGTTGGAGATGGTATAGTAGGTTACATTATTGTTTAAAAATATTCATACTCCTCACTACCTCTGTAGGAGGAGTATTCTTTCCTGTCTTTAGACTTAGGGCTTGCCATGCAACATGCTTTGACCAATGAGCTGTTGGCAGATCTGATGTCAGCAAGAGCTTGAAATGTGTTTCTGCAATTACCTTCCTGTGCCTCTGTAATTCCCATAAAAAGAGATTTCTCTGTGTATCTCTTTGTCCCAGAATAAAGACAAGTGGAGCCAACCAAAGCCAAGCTTACAGCTGAAAGCAGAGCCATCCGGCTGAGCCTAGATCTGCCAACTACCACCAACAAGCAGACTCATAAAAAAATAAGCACTATTGTTGAATGGCACTGAGATATTATGGTTGCACAGTAAAAACTGACCAAACGTGAGAATTGTATGGTCTATAGTCTAGGGTCTGAAGAGGGTTGATTTCTTTTTAACTCTGTTTCTTGAGTTAATTTTCCTATTTTTAACTCACCAGTTTTAGTTTTCCCAGGCTTAGTTGATTTGCTCCAGCTCCCAGCTATTTCTCTAATTTTGCACTCAGTTTTGTTGTCTATACTACTGCTCCAATATTTACAGCTTCAATGATCATAACCTCTGGGTCCCACGTTGATTGGCTTTTTCTGCTGTTGCCCAGAGCAATCCACAGAATCCCCAGGAATGTACGGGTTGAAGGTATTTACAGATTTGGTGTCTGCCTATTTTTCATCTTCTGCTACATTCAGAAAAAGACAGTTCTAAGGTCGCTATTTGTACAGGATTGGTTTTATCACTGTGAAAATCTTATTTCATGTAGCATTTAGAAAGTAGTTATTTCTTAAATTATAGAATCTGAGTAGAGTCTCAAGATTAAAGCCAATAGGATATAAAAATTACTTTATCATGTTATAAGTCCAGCTTATGTAGATATATCTATTGAAATACATAAGGGCATGTAATTCAGACTTTCAAATTACAGGGTTCTAAATCTCAGCACTATTGGCATTCGGGCCAGACCATCTGTATTAGGAGGGGCTGTCTTGTGTACTGGTAAGCAGTTTCCCTTGCCTCTACGCACCAGGTGCCAGCAGGACCCCTTCTCCAGCTGTATCAACCAGAAATAACTCTAGATATTTCC
Organism: Kogia breviceps; assembly: GCF_026419965.1. Taxonomy (NCBI): domain Eukaryota; kingdom Metazoa; phylum Chordata; class Mammalia; order Artiodactyla; family Physeteridae; genus Kogia; species Kogia breviceps. The sequence continues at coordinate 22,941,381 of NC_081326.1, read as the reverse complement.
AAATGCCCCTGGACAAAATTATCCCAGTTGAGAGCCACTGAATTAGAGGATACTGTAGTTTCATTTATAAACTAAAGATACCTAACTCAGAAATTACTCCGATTTGCCTTTTCTCCCCAATGACTGTGCTAATCTGACTGATCTCTATACTCTCCCCAAACCCAAAGGTAGTCATTCTTTCTTCATATCTGTCAAAGTTTAAAGAAATGTTCCATAGCATTGAAGTTCAGTTGCAATGCAATGATAAATGTCAAAGCAACATTCATGGAGGTAAATTCTTAAATAGGCAGGGCCTGGTGAACGTAGCATCAGTTATGCTAAATTTGGGGTTCAATAGTATATATTGAAACCAGATCAACAGAATACAGTAACCATGGGTCATGTGTCCGAACCTGCACATAGTCTTATTATAGAGATCTGGGCATCATAATGATATTCATTAAAGTGATATTTTACCTGGATCTCATTGTCCTCAATTGTATAGAGTCAAGTGTAGGAAATTTCTCTACTGGTTTGAAGCTTTGCACTCCAAAACAGCAACAACTAGTCTGATTCTTATAATTAGACAGTATAAGATTTTTGCATGCAAACACCATAATCATATTTTGTTTTCAATAAAAAACCATCTGTTTTCTAAAAGATGCACTCCCAGGCATGCAATATTTCATTTAGATATTATGGTGTTGCTGTATTTTTCCGTGCCACGTGAATCATAGCCACTGCAAGTGTAAAGTCCACAAGCCTTGTATTGCAATAAGGTTATCTCCTTTTCCAATGTTAGTTTTGAGGCAACATGTCAATATTTTATGCATAGAGTGACAGAGCAAATACGGGAGTAATTAAAACAGTTCAGTGGAGAGCCAGCTACACTGGCAGATGGTGAATGCCTCTTCACCAACAGTCTCTAGGCAGAGGCTATAAAGTCAAGGATGTTTATTTGGAGAGGACATTGGCCAATCTAATCTCAACCATTCCTTCTGAGTCTAATGTTATATTATTCTTATTTTTAAACACTCTGATTTCATTCAAAAAACCATAAAACTATTTTTGGAAACTAAGTGCTATGAGAGGTAATGCCTAAAATATATCACATACATTATCTCATTTTATTTTCCACAAAGTCTGATAACATGCATATCGTTGTCTCCATTTTTACAGATGGAAAAATTGAGGCTTAAAAAGATTAAGTACCTCTTTCCAACTCAGTATCTAAGCAGAGATTTAAGCCCAGGTCCGATCTGACTATACCACCACTACCCTGAAGTAGTAGACCAGAGGTCAGAGTCATGATCATATGATGAGTTTGTAGCCAAATCATAATATACAAGCCACAGATTTTTGCCACACACAACAAACTCTTTCTCCATCCTTTGTAAAACCCTATGCCTTGTATCAGTTATGATAAGGTTCTATATTAAATAAAAACTGACTAGAAAATGAAGAGAACAGTGTTAATAAGAGTGTCTTGTGGCAAATAAAGCTTCATTCTCTAGTTTTTAAGTAATCATATTGGTTCAAAAATATAATTAGATTTTCTACTCAAAAACTCAGTTAAAAGGGAAGAATAAAAAGCCTTATCATTTCAATTTTATTTCCTTTAAAACTGCATATACCAAATTAGTGAAATAATTTGTGTGTATAACTTGTGTGTGTGGGGGGGGACTTCCCTGGTGGCGCAGTGGTTAAGAATCCGCCTGTCAATGCAGGGAACACTGATTTGAGCCCTGGTCTGGGAAGATCCCACATGCCACGGAGCAACAAAGCCCATGCGCCACGACTACTGAGCCTGCGCTCTACAGCCCACAAGCCACAACTACTCAGCCTGCGTGCCAGAACTTCTGAAGCTCGCGTGCCTAGAGCCCGTGCTCCGCAACAAGAGAAGCCACCCAATGAGAAACCCGCGCACAGTACCAAAGACTAGTCCCCGCTCTCTGCAACTAGAGAAATTCTGCGTGCAGCAGCAAAGACCCAACGCAGCCAAAAATAAATAAAATTAAATTTAGAAAAAAATTAATTTGTGTGTGTGTGTAATTTTTAAGAAGTAACTTCTGAGTCTTAGGTTTCATGTTTATGCCATTCCTTTCCACATCTGTACAAAGATTTGTAATGAAACACTGAAAATAGATCAAGAACCTTGTTTATGGTACAACTATTTTCCTGATGGAAGTCAGAAAACTAGAAAATGAGACATTTCATTGCAGTATTATATTATTTCAGAGCAAGATGAGGAAACATAATGTTAAAACGATGCACTAGAAATGCTATTTCTGTATAAAAATAATGAAATGTCAGGATCAAAAGGAATCCCATAAATCACTATTATTCACTTCTGTTTCTTATTTTATTACATGAAATGCATGCAGCTATGGCTCTGAGACCTTTTCTCCTATTAAACCAACAATCGACTAAATTGACACAATTCCACACTCTCATTTAAAAAAAAAAGCCAACTTATCCAGATTACATGATTTAGTTTTATCCATTATTTGACCTTTTCTTATCTCACATTTCTCATTTATAGTGTCAAGCTTTAAAAGCTGGCTTGATTTATAAAAATATTTTCCTTATGGCAAACAAGATAAAGCAAGACAATTCCCACAGAGCACTTTATTATATTTATATCTCATCTTGTTCCAAAAGATATTTGAGAGGAATTACAAAATGATGGTAGTAATATGACAATATTAAAAGAGATAAAAAGTCAGAGCCAAAGAAAATAAGAATACCAAGAAGGAAAACTTGATAATCTGATTTACCTAAAAGTGAAAGTGATTGACCACTGAGTCCCTATTATTTAAGATTATAAACAAAGGAACCAATTCCAGATGCATGTGCCTTACTGGTTTTACTCTACCAGGCCATTTCTCTTTTTTTATGGCCCACTCTTACCTATTTCCAAGAAAGTCTTTTGGAAGGATGCTAGAGTAGTAACAGTAAAACAATCATGGGTACTGTTTATTGAGCACTTTCTCTGTGTTAAACCCCAAATATCACCATTAAATTTGGTTACAGTCAAAGCTGAATTCTATTCAACTAGTAGACATTTGTGCACTGTCATTTTATTTCCCCCCCACACCTTTATTTCTTGTGTACCCTGTGAGGAGTGTAAGTCCTTCGAAAGCAAGGACAAGATATTTTATATTTTTATATTGTTCACAATGCCAATTCCACTAACCGCCTCCACCCAAAAAAAAAAAACAAAACCAAGGGCTTCCCTGGTGGCGCAGTGGTTGAGAATCCGCCTGCCGATGCAGGGGACACGGGTTCGTGCCCCGGTCCGGGAAGATCCCACATGCCGTGGAGCGGCTGGGCCCATGAGCCATGGCCGCTGAGCCTGCGCATCCGGAGCCTGTGCTCTGCAACGGGAGAGGCCACAACAGCGAGAGGCCCGCGTACCACAAAAAAAAAAAAAAAAAAAACCCAAAAGACTTTGTTACAGAATCAGTCTATGGGAAGAGCAGTCTTTGTCCATCTTTAGTGTGTGTGTGGGTGTGTGTGTGTCCCCTATTCTAAGCCTACTCATTAGGGACCCTCAATTCCAACCCCCAAGCCTATAAATATATTTTCTTAAAACTTGCAAGGAAAATCCAAAGAGGTTGTTATGGACTGAATTGTGTCCTTCCCAAAAGTCATATGTTGAAGTCTTAACCCCCTCAGACCTTATTTAGAATTAGGGTGTTTATAGAGGTAATTAAAGTTAAAATAAGGTCATTTAAGCGGACGCTCATGTAAAATGACTGAGGTCGTGATAAGAAGAGGAAATTTGGACACAGACACACAGAGACAAGACACTGTGAAGACACAGGGAGAAGACAGCCATCTACAAGCCAAGGGGAAGAAGCCTGGAATGGATTCCTCCATCATGGCCCTCAGAAAGAACAAACACTGCTGCCACCTCGATCTCTGGCTTTTAGCCTCCAGAACTGTGAAAAAATACATTTCCATTTAAGCCACCCCATTCGTGCTACTCTGTTATAGCAGCTCTAGCAAACTAATACAGAAGTGTTTTTTTGTTTGGGTTTTTAAACTTGAAGAAGCTAGGTATTTTTGGAGAATGCCTGAACTCATTGAGGTCAGAATTGTACACATTTCACTCTTTGTATTTATATACAGCAAAGTATTAAGAAAATATACATAGTAGGGTACAATATCAATATTTAGTTCCTACTCACTGATTAATGGGTGGTAATTTTTAACCAGTGTTTACAAGAGAATAATATGTGTTCTGGTCCAGTATCAGGGATACAACTTATAGTATCATCATCATCAATAATGACTTTTCATTGAGGTTTGACTCTGTGCCGAGCACAGTTCTAAGCACCTCATGTTAAATCATGTAATCCTGGCAGTTACACTAGGAGAGAAAGGCTGCTATTAACTTCACACCTCGCTGCTGTGCACAGTCAGGCCTTTCCTAATAACTATGGAAAGTTCTAGTCTTCCCTTTTGTATTTGCCTAAACTGTATTTTTTCAAGAACTAATGTTTAGTAGCTAGTTTTCTCAGAAGACTTTCATTCTCTTTTATAAAATATATTCTGCAAAATGCTGGATATTAACATTATAAGTTAATAGAAGTTTTTCATGAGAATGCAGCTCTACATTGTTCTGTGGATCACCTATTTTGGAATCGCCTTAACTATCATTTAAAATTCTGGTTTTAAATTCCAGACTCTAGTCCAGATCTAATAAATTAGTTTCTATATATAAGATCCTGCAAACTGCCTTTGTAAACAAATTTTGTGGGTAATTATTCTACACATTCTGATTTGAGAACTGTGGCCTATTTTGAAAATGTCATCTGTGTTTTCACTAAATATTAATTTAATTAATTGATTAATTCATAGAGACCTTGCATATTTATTCTGGAAGAACCTTTTAAAGTTATAAAAGAATGAACATCAAATTACAATAAAAATTTTAAAAATCAATGTAGCTTTAAAGCAGATTACATGCACACTGTTAGATAGACAAGGAAAGTAAGCATTAATACTCAACAAATGAGCCTGCAAACATCACTAATCCATCTGCTTTATATTAAATGTCTCATTAAGGAGGATAATTCTGGCATACAGTTACTGACTCTGTGGACTTTACCAATCATTTTGTAATACTGCAATCCAAGTTACAAGTTCAGAGCATGTATTGACAGTGAAATCTAATGGACCAGAACGAAGAAAAGAATTCATTATAAAAGATATGTTATTCTCATTATTTCAGAAAAATTTCCATCAACTTAATTTCCTAAAAGCCAGTAGTTTTATAGGAAAGCCTAAATATTGCTAAGTTCCTGCTTGGATTGGTAACAGGAAGAGGCATGTTGTAGTAGCCAACCTTTTAAGATGCCCCCAGTGATCCTCACCTCTTGGCATTCATACCTTTGTCTAGTCCCCTCTGATACTGAATCAGGCTGACCTGTCTAACCAATAAGATCTTGCAAAAAATGAGGGATTGGGACATCTGAGGCTAGATCATAAAGGATTCTGTTTTTTTCCTGTTTTCTCTCATCGATCACCTACTCTGGAGGAGGCCTGTTGACATGCTGTAGGGATGCTTAAGTACCTCATGGAAAGACCCATGTGGAGAAGAACTGAGGCCTCCTGCCAACAGCCAGCATCAACTTTCAATTCATGTGAGTGAGCTCTCTTGGAAGCAAAACACTCCGCCCCAGTCAAGCTTTCAGATAACTGCAACCTCAGCTGCCATCTTGTTTGCAACCTCATGTGAGGCCCCTCCAAACCAGAATATTTCAGGTAAGCTACTCCTGAATTCTTAACCCACAGAAGTTGTGTGTTAATAGCAAAAGTTTATTTTTTAGGATATTTTATTGTATCACAATAGATAATTAATATAGTTATAAATGCAATATTTCAAGGATGTTTGGAAAATTCTGGAATAGCATTTGACACTATTTATCTATCCTTGCTTAGCCCGCCGAAACCAGGCTCTATGTTCACTTTTCCACCATTTTTTTCAGATAGCTCCTACTCAGTTCACTTTACTTCTTTATCTTCCTATCTCTTATGCATGACCATTTCCCAGAGATCTACTTTTCATTCTCATTGGTTTATTCAACCCATAACATATCATCTTCTCTATGAGGATGGTTTTCAGATCTTTTTTCTGTAGCCCTCAGTGCCCCTTTTAGGTTACATGTACAAATGGTTCTCAGACATTTTCACTTAGATGTTCAAAGTCAACATATCTGCAACTGGAATTTGTCTTCTTGTCTTTAAAATTGATTGTCTCCTTCTGTCTTCACATCTGTTAGTAGGGCTAGTCATCTCTCTTTTGGCCAACCATCAAACTACTAATTCTCTACCTCTTCATTTATTTTTCTCTTGACTTCCATGTCCTATCTTAAATTCTGTGAATTTGTGCTTCACAATACCTTTAAAATTGTCTGATTCTTTTCATTCCTATTACCTGACTCACTGCCAGATCCTTGTGAGCTGATCATTATAATAACCCCATGAGGTAATCATTGAAGTAATCAACCAATCTACTCTTCTTGACTCCAGCATTTCTTCACTTCCATCCACCATGCATGTGACTGTCACATTAATCTTTCTAGATACCACATCCATTCCTCTTCCATGCACAACTTGTGGATGGTAATTCCTTATATTTAATTTACTTTCCAACCCCTTCTCTAATTACTGCATTACTTTAATACTTCTCAAATGAGCTGAAATTTTATTACCATCCTAACATGCCAAACACAGTTCCTCCTCCATACACCTTGCCCAGTCCATTCCACACTCACTAATTCCCTCCTGAGTCTCTGCATATTCATAACATCTAAATCCTTGTCATGCATCCCAACCCAGCTGAAGACTACATTTCTAATAGATTTTGCTGATGTCTCTGTTTCACAAAATGTTGCCAGCTTAAAATGTTCACAAAACATTGCACAATGAATAAAAAGGCAATGTTAGTCTGGAATTAAAAGGAAATGAAACTATCTATAAAAGATCTCTGAACTACTATTACACTTGTTACTTGTTGCATTCATCTAGAAATAAATAACATATATCTTTGTATTTTCCACCAATGAGAATGTAGCTCAATAGGAATCAGCTGAAATACAATGACATTACTAGAAACCTCTGGAAATTCCATAATTCCATCTGGAATTATGAATGAAGGTGGGTCATTAATAAACCAGCTCTAACAAGATCATGCCAAGGTAAGTGGGCCAGAGTAAATTGTTGTAATTTAAAATAGTAAGACTGAACTGCCTGCAGTTGTTTGTTTTTCTTGACATTGTTCAATATTGTAATGCTTAATTGATTAAGTTATATTTTCTATGCAACACTTTACTAGTAAGAGGAAGCACGGCTATCTTTCACTTAAAATTAAAATATTTTTATATGTCTCCGAAATCTCTTAAATGCTAGCCCTAATGGCCAACCCCACATAATGGTACTTCTCTAATTGCACCAACACAGAACATCTACCAAAGTCCAAGGAGCACCTCATAAAGTTGCTTATGATTTGTCCAACCCCAAAAGACTGACAATAATATCATGGCAATTTTTCATGTTTATGGGTCTCTTCTCCCTCCTTAGTTTGCTTGACCCTGGCAGTCAGAAAGCAGGTTCAATCATTCATTCAATAAATGTTTACTCAACATTGGTTGATGAGGATTCATTGGAAGATGTGAAGCTAAAAGGTATGAAGTGTTCAGAGTTCTGAGTTGTAAGCAACAAAAACCAACCCTGGCCTATTTCAGGAGGAAAGGAAAACAATATATTGAAAAGCCATTGGGTGACACACACAGTCATGTGGAAGACTGGTGAACCAGGCACAGAGAATAGGCAGGAAGAAAAGGTGTCAAATTGACTGAGCAAGAACACTGATGCCCTACATCTGACCATGGGACACTGAAACTCTGGACTCTGGTGGCCACTCCTCACACTTGCCTGGGAGACTGGATGTTGCTGCCACTTGTTGCTTTGGATTCAAATTCTGTAGCAGACAGGACTGATTGTGCTAGCCTGGGATATGAGTGTGCACCCAGGGCAAGAGGCTGGCAAAACAGTGACAATTCTTTTCAGCTTCAATAGCAAAAGGCAAAACAAACCTAATGTAAGAGTGAGATCCAGATGCCAGACAACAAAAGTTACTGTTTTCAAAAAGGATATGCACCCACTACCATATATTTTGATCATTTGCACGTGAGAAAGATCACCCTAACAGGAATGTTGAGAATAGATTACAGAAGCAAAATTAGAGTTTCAATTTGAATCTGCATGCAAAACATTAGGAAGCTAAGGGGAGAGGGAGGAAACAATGGATTTGAGAGAAAATAAAGTGATTAATTTGACAGGACCTGGAGACTGAACCTGCTAAGCAAAGGAGAGTTGTTGATCATTTCTGGCCTGGTGACCATGTGAATTAAAACAGAAAATTCAGGAATATCAGCAAATTTAGGGAAGATAATAAATATCAGTTGGGGGCATGTCATGTATAAGGTGTATGTGGTAGTTTGGCTCAGAGGCTGGACTGAGCTAGAACTGTCAACTGAAGCATCTACACACACACTGTGTCTCCATCCAGCTTGGTGTTTCACAATAGATTTTATATTAGCAAGAAATGAAACTTTGCCGTGCTAAACCACTAACATTATGGGATTTATTATTGTAGCAGATCCGGCCCTATCCTGGACTAATACAATGATTTCTGAATATATAGCTACATCATATAATGAAATATACTTTCATTTACCTTGTTTTCTTGTGTCTGTTAGCCTGAAGGCCAGCCTGAGGAATGTCCTTCTGTTCATGCATGGGCAATCTAGAAAGCTGAGTTTCTGCTCAGTGAGGCACATGAAATACACATGACATGGACCCGGGTGCCCACCCTGCCTTGCCATCTATATATCATGGAGCCTTGGATAAGTTAGAGAATATTTCTGAGCCTCCGTTTTCTCACCTGCAAAAAAAGGAATAATAATGACAGTACTCAGGATTGTTGTGAGAATTAAACCAGATGAGACATCTTATTATATGTCAGTTGGAAAAAAATATGGCCATAAATTTTCTTAGCAAGATGTGGAGTCCATTTCCCCACCCCCTTGAAATATACCTGGTCTTATGATTCAGTTTGACCAATAGAATATGACAGAAGTAACATGACTGGCAAGTCTCAGTCGCAAGTGATCTTGTAGTTTCTGTTTTCACCCTCTTAGAACATTGTCATCACCTTGTGAAGAAGCTCAAGCTAACCTCCTGAGGACAAGAGATCTCAGGGAGAAAGAGAGGTCCAGGACAAGAGATCTCAGGGAGAAAGAGAGGTCCAGCTATTACAGTGTTCTGAGCTGAGGCTTCAGGTATGTGACTGAGTCCATTCAGAACCAGCCAACTCATCATCTCACTGCAACCACCTAAGTGACCCCAGGCAAGACCGGAAGAACCATTCAGTTGAAACCTGCCCAAACTACAGAATCATGAGCATGTAAATTGTTGTTTGTTAAAGACACTACGTTTTATGATGCTTTATTATACAGCAATAGAGAACTGATATATTGTCCATAGAATATCCAGAGCAAAGTGTCCACTGGAAGTTGGATATAAATCTAGAGCACATAAGAGAGATAATATGACAATGATCATGAAGGTCAATGCCAGGGACTGCATGAGATCATCCAGCATGAGGTCATATGGTTTTTGTTATGGGCAAAGGTGATAATATAAACTGGTGATAATATAAACCAACATTTAAGATATGAGTAGAGAAAAGAAATTAGTGAAGGAAATTTTAAAGGAGCAGCCAGTGCTGATTCAAGCAAATCCATTCAATACCACAACTAGGAAGTGACCTCGGTGGAAAAAATTTGTGTTTTTGAGTTGGTATAAAAACCAAGTGGAGATGGGCTGAGACATCAATAGAAAGTAAAGAAAAAGAGACACTAAATGGAGATATTTTTTTCAAATATTTTCTTATGGCTAAAAGATAGGGTAGATGTTGGAGTGTTTTTTACCAAAGATAAATAAAGATACATGCATGTTTATAAAATGGCATGACATTTTTAAAAAATATTTAAATTATTCAAGGATTTCATTGAGATGTAAGGTCCCTAAGGAAAAAATAGGGGAAGGGAATAGGAACACCGGTGAAGAGACCAGCTTTTTTCAGGAAGAACAGCTGAATATCCTCTAACCCTGAATGAAGAATAGAAGGACAGGTATCAGAACGACTGATTCCTGGGAATGGTGCCAGGGTCTGGAGGAGGGGGATAGGAGACACAATCTACTGTAAATTAAGTGTCAGGTGGCATCAAGAAAGAGAAGTAATTTCTGCCGAAGGTCCTCCATTTTCTCTGTAAAGTTATGGATCATGTACCTTCCAAAAGTGGGGATACATGAAGTGCTAAAAGACCCAAGGAGAGTGGCAAAGATTTGAATAAAGAATGGGAGACAGGGCTTCCCTGGGGGCACAGTGATCGAGAGAGTACGCCTGCCAATGCAGGGGACACAGGTTCGTGCCCTTGTCCAGGAGGATCCCACATGCCGTGGAGTGGCTGGGCCCGTGAGCCATGGCCACTGAGCCTGGGCATCCGGAGCCTGTGCTCCACAACAGGAGAAGCCACAACAGTGAGAGGCCCACGTACCACAAAAAAAAAAAAAAAATGGGAGACAGTGTGTATGGTAATTTAAATGTGGCCATATATTCTTGGCAGTTCTTTTTTTATTTTATTTTATTTTATTTACTTATTTGGTTGGTTGCACCAGATTTTAGTTGCAGCAGGCATGCTCCTTAGTTGTGGCATGCAAACTCTTAGTGGCGTTATGCATGTGGGATCTAGTTCCCTCACCAGCGATCGAACCCAGGTCCCCTGCATTGGGAGCTTAGAGTCTTAACCACTGCGCCACCAGGGAAGTCCCTCTTGGTAGTTCTTAGCAAGAGCTGGAGCCTGTTTCCCCAACCGTTGAAATCCAGTTAGTCTTAGGACTTGTTTTGACCTATAGAATGTGGCTGAGATAAATGTGACTGACAAGTCTAAGAGAGCTGGGTTCAAATGCTGGCTCTGCCAACTTTTTAGTTTTATAACCAATGGGAAGTGTATTTGTTCGTTTATTCAGCACCTATTTGTTGGATCACAGACTCTCATATGTGCCAGGTAGTATGCAAAGTATTAGACATATAGCAGTGAAAGAGAAAAAGGTAGCAAAAGAATCACTACCTGCTATGGTCTGAATGTTTATGTCCCCTCCAATTTCACTGCCCCATGTGAAATCCTAATGCCCAATGTGATGGCATTAGGAGGTGGGGCCTTTGGGAGATTCTTAGGTCATGAGGGTGGAGCGCTCATGAATGGGATTAGTGCTCTTATGAAAGGCACTCCTCAGAGCTCCCTAGCCCCTTCCACCATGGGAAGACACAGAGAGGAATCAACAGTCTGCAACCCAGGAGGGGGCCTTCACCAGAACCCCACCATGCTGGCACCCTGATCTTGGACTTCCAGCATCCAGAACTGTGAGAAATAGATTTTTGTAGTTTATGAGCTGCGAGTCTGTAGTATTTTGTTATAGCAGCCAGAACAGACTAAGACACTATCTTTATGGAATTTACAGTCCTTGGAAATTACTTACTTTGTGTCTCATTTGTCTTGTCTGAAAAATGTGTCTTAAAAAATGTAGCGATTATACTGACAGTAGCTAATACTTGGTGACTGTTAAACTATGTGTATGACACCATGCTCAGCCTTAATTGTATTATTTTATTCTATTCTCCCAATAGCATGAAGAGGTAGGTACTTTTGTTTTTCCTATTTTGTAGATGAGAAAACTGAAATCAAGAGGTTAAATAACTTATCCAAAGTCACATATGCAGTAAGTTGTGGAGCTAGATTTCAAATACAAGTAAAATGACTCCAAAGTCTCTCTTCCTTCCTCTAGGGAAGCTTTATATAAACTGACCAATTAATGTTCATTGAGGAAAGGAACAGAAGAACAAGGGGAAAATGAAAAATTCACAAGAAAGAAGTTGCCACGGAGCAGAAAAAATTGTGACCAAATATTTAACAGTGCATTGAAGAGGGAGGGGAAAAGGCTAAAGAAGCAATCACCACTATGAAACAAGTACATAAGACAGAAATGCAGGAACTCGGAAGAGAGATGGTAAGATAACAGGAAGGGATGAATTATGAGCTAGAAGAGTTTAGGAATAAATTAGAAGAAAAAAGATAATCAGAATCAGAATATAATCAGAAATAAATGTAAAATTTGAGGGGATTTAAGGGAAGTGAACACTGCTAAAAGTCCCATGATGGACGGAGAAATACAAATTTAATGAATAAGCAAAATGAAACAGAAATAGTTATTCAAGAAAACTTTTCTGAAATACATGACTTTACACATATTGAAGACTGACCATTTCTCAGAGTAAATTTACTCAGAAAGATCCATGCTGAGAAATGCACTTATAAAGTAAATAATCTTTCAAAAGGAAGAAAACATTTTGGGCACACAGAGAAAAAGATTTTAGATTGGTTTCAGACTTTTCTACACCTTTCAACATCAGAACACAATGGAGGAACACCTACAAAATCTTCAAGGAAAAATTGTGACTTTAGCATTTTATAGCCAATCTAACTGTTTTTCAGTTGTAAGGACAACAGACAAATTGTCTCAAACATTCAAGCATTCAGGGAATATTGTTCCCATAAATCCTTATTAAGGAATCCACCAGAGGAAAGACTTTAGCCAACCACTGGCAGTGAGAATTGCAACTAAATAACTATAAAACTAAGACTAAAATAAATATAGGAAATAGAGTGACAGCTGGAAACATTCTAAGCTCTAACAAATTATAAAATGTATAATGGAAAAAAGAGGAGTAGAGGGGAGAAGAGGTTAGATATACAATAAGTACCTTAGCCTGGGTTCCCTAGAAAGCAGAGCCTGCAACAACGGCTTTGTGCAAATATTTTGTTGGAGAGTGTGATCTAGAGAAAAGGGCGAGGGATAGAAGAGGAACAAAAGGAGGGAGAGTCAATACAGAAATGTGTTATGGCGTTATATATTGTTCCAGACCCCACCAACTGACCCAATATCGTTCATTGAAAACTCTACCTTTACCCTACTGATTTGGGGTATCACCTTTTTTATATGCTAAATCCTTTTATTTTAGACCTATTTCTGGTTTTTCTATTCAATTCCATTGATCTGTCATTCGATTCAGGTACTGTTACCATATTGTTTTTGTTATTGAAGATTTAAAATATGCATTTGAATATGTAGAAGAACTAGTCCTCCTCACTACTACTCCAGATTTCTCTTGACTATTCTTGTCTTTTATTTTTCCATTTGAACTTTAGTACCAGCCTGTCTGATTCCAAAATAAAAAATGCTGTTGTTATTTTTATTGAATCACATCTTTATGTTGTTGATTTTCTTCATCCAAGAAATGATACACCTTTCCATATGTATGTTTCAGCATTTTAAAATCTTAAGTAGATCTTTGTATAAATCTCACCCTTATTCCTAAATGTTTTATTTTTCTTATTGAATAGAGTTTTTTCCTCCCTTTCATCAAATATATATAATTGATTTCTGTAGACTGTTTATTCACCACCTTACTAAGCAGTCTTATTTTGATTGGTCTCTGAGTTTTTGTCATAGAATCTGACCTGTGTCTATACTGACTCTTAACTTTGATAGATTTAATGTATCTTGAAGTCAAGAGCTACAGCAATACTTTGCATTTGGTAAATGATGTTATTTGAAGCCAGATCACATCTTCTATGAAAGCATTATTCCATCCTAGTTTAGGCATATAAAGTAATGTTATGATTGCTGTTGATTTGTTTGCTCTTTCAAAACTGAAAACAATATTCAGCTGTTATCTTTTATTATCATCAAGTAATCCATGGGTATCCTGGGAGCATATTTACTATAATTTAGAATTTTATCAAAAGAGGAAATATGTGGATTTTATCTTTAAAGAGTTTCAGTTATTCTGGGATATGTCTTCTCTCTTACCATGAAACATCCAGCTGACTTCCCACACGTGCCTCAAGCTATACCAAATCCTTCTTGAGCAGCAGGGATCAGAAGCACCAACTCTTTGGAACCAGGAATGTAAAGGATCAAGCAACTATCATTGATCAGAGCTAAGTACAGGTAGGTGAATTGATGCATGTATAAATCACAATAGTCAGAAACCAAGCAAATAGACAATAATCCAGGGGATAGGGGCAGTATTTAATAGAGGATGACAAAAATCAGTGGCAGAAAGACTAGGCAGAAGCATCACGTATAATCATGAAAGACGAGAAACAAGTTGTCCAACAAAAAGTAAGAGCAATCAATAAATGTGATGGGCCATTATGCAGCTGTTAAAATGACAATTCTGATAATTAGGTAGAAACACTGAAACATCTTTATAAAATGATTTGAAATGAATAAAATACATGACACTGACTACCTATTCAGTATTGTTATTTTTAATAAAAAATCAACTACATATGGACAAAATTTGGAAGGGAATATGAAGAAATAAATATTAGAGAGTTAGGATTATGTTTAGATTAAGAAAATAAACTTTTCATTGGTTTGACAATAATTTATTTTGTTTGTTTGTTTTGTTTTGTTTGGCCGTACCACATGGCTTGTAGGATCTTAGTTCCTGGCCAGGGATTGAACCCGGGCTGTGGAAGTGAAAGCCCGGAATCCTAACCACTAGGCAACCAGGGAACTCCTGAAAATTTTTAAACTCTGTTACTAAGATATGAATTTAAGAGAATGGGCAAAGTGATAGCAACAAGACTAAGGCAAGCATTTGTCTCAATCAAGACATTTTATATGCTTTCTTTTATTATCATTAATAAGAGCTAATGTTTTTTATCATCTCCTGTATGCTAAGTCAGTAAAGCAAAAATCAGTTCTTAACCATGGTTAGTATCAGCTTTGCAAATATCACTCCTTGCACTCCAATAAGAAATGGATAAAATGAATATGCAGAGAATGAGAGAGAGAGAGACCAACATAAAGGCATTTCATGCTATTCTCTCAAGGAAGGTATGAAAGAAATATATGAGATGACATCTGTTCTCAAGGCACTGATAATTTAGCTGAGTGGGGGAGGAGGCATGGATCTGAAATAATTGGCAGTAAAATGCTCTGCTTTCTGTTGTCTCGAATTGCAAATACAGATTTAAAAAGAAAATGAATACATAAAAGCAACTCCACCAGTGTTGAGATTAACGTCAGTGTTGGGATTTCTGGCAGAACAGTTCTCCAATTGTGCAGGACTGTTTCATGCATTGCAAAAAGGTTTACCCAGTATCTAGAACAGTGTTTCTCCAGTTTTATTTCATTATTCCTAAGAAGACTTTTTCAGACATTTGTCTTTATAAATCCACTGCTTGTTGCATACCTGGAACATATAGTCTGCACTTAATAAAGACTGTTTAAATGAATAAAGGCTGTATCTATTCAGGAAAAATTTAGGAGAATCTAGAAATTAGAGAAAGACTGAAAGTGTACATGGAATTGTCACAGGGGAAACATTTCTCCGTTGAGAAAATATTAAGAGGAAAGATTTCAATTGTATGTTGGGGAACACAGAGAAACCATACTGAGTATACAAAAAGACGTCTGATTATGAAAAGTCTTAAAAACAAACCTTGGGAGTTTGGACTAAAAGCTGAAGGTGAAGAGAAAGAAACCATTATGGAAATTTATGGAGAAACATAATGAAAATTGTCTTTTAGGAAAATTGGTCTGGCAACAGTATAAAAAATGAATCAGAAAGAGGGGAGAATGCAAGTAGGTAGTTTCACTGGAAGACGGCCAGTAATGGATGTGCATTCAAGAGATGACACATGTAATGGGCAGAAATGGAGAGACTGAGGTTCTTCCAAAGAGACCATGGCAGAACATTTTCTCACTAAGAGGCTTTGGCTGCAAGTAACTGAAACTAGCTGAAACAAGGAAAAATATTGACTCCTATTGCTGGCTGTCCAAAAGAAGTGCACCCATTCGGAGGGACTTAATCCAGTTTCCTTAGCTCCATTTCATTGAGAGTCATTTGACTCAGCACTCAGCCACACGGTGGATTCATCCCCAAAGTGATATTAACATAATGACCTCCCTTCCAGATGTCACATCCACACATGAATATATACTGAGAAAAAGCAGGAGAAAAAAAAAAAGATAATTGCTTCCGAAAGTTCTCCCAGAAGAGTAAGGAAGAATTTCCCCAGAATCCCCAACAACTCTTTCCTTGACTCTCAGGAAACAACTGGTTTATATGAAAATTGCTGAATCAATTGGACAAGAGGAGGAGATTCTCCTTAGACCATTCTGGTGAGTTCCTGGACCTAAGAGGGAATTCAACGTCTTCTGAGCCATGTAGGCTGCCTAGGAGAAGGTTAGCTGATGGGTTAATCAAGTGGACAGTCAGCAATGACCCTGGTACCTGGGGGAAATATCAGAGCTGGAAACAGAAATTTAGCTGACACTCCTATAGAAGAGAATGATCTCACCCATAAAGTGAGTATAAAAAGGGAGATATGACAATTCTTGTTTTCAGATTGGAAGAAAGATTACAAAAAAAAAAAAGAGCTGTCAGATCAAAGGAGTAGTAAATATAGTATAATTATGGAAGTTAAAAAGAAAGAAAAAATTCAGGAAGAAAGTATCAAATGGTCCAAAGAGATATGGAGGAGACAGCTGATAAAGCCAGGCTTGGGGCTAGAAAGGAATAAGAAGTATATGAGGAAGTCATTCAAATACTCCTGAAAGATTTCCAAACAGTAGCAAAGGCTAAGTTCAAGTTCTCAGCATAAATCTACAGCAGGTCAGGTAAGTTGGGCTCCTCTCTCAAGCCAATATCACTTCTGCACAGAAAACAACAACAGCAAAAGGTTGATTCCATCATTGAGGATGTGTTATTGGGTTTGGGAAAAAATAAAGTAGTGAGAGAATTTAGAGTCCTGATAAAGCAGTATTAAATAGTTGACCATGGAACTTAAAGTGGAAAGGGCATTGTAAGCCAAAGGGTGCAGACAGACAGATTTTCCTTGTTTATCGGGTGACACAGCCAGCGATGGGTTCTGTTTAATTGGACTTGCAATATAACAGAGTAGACTTGCTAGCTTTCTGTTTTAGTTTGGGTTACCTTGAAAGCAGAGCTTGAATAAGGACTTGGGTCTAGGTAGTTTATTTCAGAGGCAAGTCTAGGAGGAAGAAAGAGTCCAGGGAGTGAGACAGGGAAGTGATTTAAAACCCATAACATATATGTTACTGATTTCAACCAGCTTTAGCAGACAGTTCAGTGCAGTTAAATACACTGCTCAGGTGGTGCTATCTCTGATTTTCTGCCCCAAATCTTTCTCTGAAGCCAAGCAACAGATACAGCCTAGAATCTAAGAGGTATTGACAAGCCTGGGGCAACCCTCAGCCAGTAAGAGGTGGCACTGAGTCAGTCAGTGTCTGTTGTACCGCTTGGTTACCATTGTAGGCAACTGAGACTCCATCCATTTGGGGACATGAGGGGAAACTGTGTAGGAGGCCCTCAAGGGTCCCATCAGGTTGCATACTGGTGGAGGGTTGCCCCCAGGTGTTAACTCCTGCACGATCGCAGGAGGCACCTACACTGGTGTTTCAGAGATAGCCCTGAGGCAGAAAAGCAAAGAACCACAACCTCACCACAGCTGCTCTGAAATCGGTCACCGAAGGAGCTGTGACGTGGGCAGCACACAGCTGCTACACCATGGTTTCTCGCCCACAGCACTAGTGACGTTTTAGACCAGATAATTCTTTGTTATGGGGGCTGCCCTGTGCATTGTAGGATGTTTACCAGCATCCCTGGCCTTTCCTCCTCAGATACCAGTTGCCCCCTGCCCAGTTGTGACAATGAAAAATGTCTCTAGACATTGCCAAATGTCCCCAGAGAGGCAAAATCTCCTTCAGTGGAGAACCACTGTGCAAAACTGATAACTTGGGCAAGTGTCTTCACTTCTCTGAATCTCAGTTTCTCATCTGTAAAGTGAGGAAAATAGAGGACCAACGTAAAGGGCTTTGGGCGAGGATTAAATGAGCTGGAGAATATTAAGCACTGAGCAGAGTACCTGCCACACAGTACACGTTAATAACAACAACAATAATAATAATGTAGAAAACCTCTGTATTTTATAGTGGTGAATTTTTATGGCTAGAATTCAAGGTTTATTTTCCCCTTCTCTGATTACAAATAATGATAATAAGGTACATATTCCTAATATCTGTTTCAGCAAATGGATCAAAGGCTGAGTTTCAGTGTGAAAAAATCAAAGTGGAAAAGGTCAACATCAATCACTTTTGATCTTCTTTCATTACCAAACGCCAATTTTAATGCTCTTAAGTTAAACATGACCACGTGCCATTTGTTGTAGCTAAGTGAACGTGGGGTGTGAAGGAAAAAAAAGAACTCAGTTTAAAAAGCGAATAGAAAATTACAATATTCTATTCAAGAATAATCTTGCAGAGTTTACACTTCAGCATTTTACAAAATGCAGATTTAAAATGTACATTTACTAAAACAAATTTTTCGAACTTAATGGGCAATCTCAGACTTAACGGCATGAATATTTTACGTTTATTAGCATAACCTGAATACCAGCATGCAAACACTGAAATGAATTTATGGAAATTGTTAATGATTCATTACATAGAATAATTAGATTTTTGTATCATCTGAACAAATGCATTAACAAAAACAATTATGCACTGATACAATGAATAACCACTCGGAGGGAAAATGCCATTAGTGTAATAAAAAGGACATTTTTCAGGGGCTCATCCTGTATTTTGACTCAATCCCAAACAGCTGTTGCCATTTGCCAGGGAGAGCCCTTGGCAGAGATATGTGACCAACCTCTGCCAAACCCTCCTCTGTTGAAAATGTCTATCCCCAAACCTTTAGAAGCTGAAGATCTTTGAGAAGTAGCAAATGAATACCTAGTGAGACTGGCTTATCTCATTCCTAAAGGATTGTAGGAGAAAAAGAAAACAAGATAAGAATGAAAAGTATATTCTTGGGAAATTGCTTGTGGCTTCTGATTCTGTCTCCCTGAAACTTTTAGAGGGTGTGTGCTTTTACCCACAGTGGACTCGTTTTTCAAACTTATTGCATCCTATTGTAACTACTTTTTTTTCTTTTCCCTTATAGGTTATTACAAAATATTGAGTATAGTTCCCTGTGCTCTACAGTAGGTCCTTTTTTATATATAGTAGTGTGTATTTGTTAATCCCAAACTCCTAATTTATCCCTCCTTCTCTCTTTCCCCTTTGGTAACCATAAGTTTGTTTTCTATGTCTGTAGGTCTATTTCTGTTTTGTATATAAGTTCCTTTGTATCACTTTTTTATGGTTCCACATATAAGTGATATCATATGATATTTGTTTTTCTCTGACTTACTTCACATAGTATGATAATCTCTAGGTCCATCCATGTTGCTGCAAATGGCATTATTTTATTCTTTTTTTATGGATGAGTAGTATTCCACTGTGTATATATACTACAGCTTTTTTATCCATTCCTCCGTCAACAGACATTTAGGCTGCTCCCATGTCTTGGCTATTGCATATAGTGCTGCAATGAACACTGGGGTGCATGTATCTTTTTGAATTATGGTTTCCTCTGAACATATGCCCAGGAGTGGGATTGCAGGTTAGCTCTGTTTTTATTTTTTTGTAGCCGTAGGTTTCTAGTAGTAATTTGTAACTACTTTCTTAATGTCTTCGAACTCGTCAAGTGCTGGCACCAAGAGACTCTCATTTTTGTATCCTGGAGACCTGGCACAGAGCATTCAATAAATAATGACTGAGTGAATGAATGAATGAAAATATCAGTTGGTCCAGCTCACCATGACCAGCGCAACAGGCCCTAACATCAGTTAAGAACTTAAAATATCAAAGTGTTCACAGGGATATATTTGTAACTACTATACCTCAGAACCACTGAACCTTCCTATCACGGCTTAGCCTTCCTAGAATAGATACAGTCTGAGGCAGCAGGAAGTGAGGCAATCATGTGTAGACACTGAATGCTCAGAGCCATGTGACATGGACCAGATCTACACTCCCCAAGAAAAGAAATCAGGCTATCTTCCACATCACTGGAACAGAAAAAGATGTTTGCCAGGAATCGCCAGATAACTCAGGCAATGTGGTTTTTTTTCTTTTTTTCCTGCTCATATTAATAGTATAATTGCCTCAATTCTCCCTTTGTTTATTCATGTTCAGCCATAGCTCGGATAAAATAATTTGAGGCGGCAAGCCCTAGGGGAATAAAAACAAAGGAACCCAGAGACAAAGGAGGAACTTTCAAAACTAGCTCAACTGTGTCATAGAAGAGCCTGAGTACGTCCAGGCGGCAGTCTGGAAATTACGAAGCAAAGCTGGATCTACACAAATGATTAGGAGATGCTTCTTTGAATTTTACAAATAAGAATGAGAGCTATTTTCACACTGTGAAGCATTTGATTTTACCTGAACTTATCAATATTTCAAAAGCAAATTCCTGTATCCATTGTTTCTATTTCATTTCTGTGGATGTTGATTGCAAGGAGGCTTTTCTGTTAAGAATTCAGTTAGGAAATCTTCAAACAAACGGTGGTGAAGATAAGATGGTTTGAAAAACTAAACTTAAATAAAAAGACTGTCTCCCAGGAAATGATTGTGAATAATAAAAAAATCAAATTAAGGGGGCTTCCCTGGTGGCGCAGTGGTTGAGAGTCCGCCTGCCGATGCAGGGGACACGGGTTCGTATCCCGGTCCGGGAAGATCCCACATGCCGCAGAGCGACTGGGCCGGTGAGCCATGGCCGCTGAGCCTGTGCATCTGGAGCCTGTACTCCGCAATGGGAGAGGCCACAACAGTGAGAGGCCCGCGTACCACAAAAGAAAAAAAGAAAAATAATTAAATTAAGGACAGTAGAGTCTCACACTGATGTCACCTGGGAAGTCTTGGCTCTGAGATCGTGATAGAGATGGAATAGCATTTGAACTTGAGTTCTGGGGCTTCAATTATTGGTCTCTGTTATATTTCACCCAAAACAATTCACCCTCTATTGCCCTTGTTGTGTTTATAGCCAGCCATGAACTTCAGATTATGACTGATCACAGCAGAGTTCTAAAATCTGACAGAAAAATAAGCAGGCGCTGTATGAATTAAAATGAGATTATCTGTGAGAAAGCTTTGTAAACCACAGCACACCATGCAAATCTGAGTTGTTATGGCACAGAAAGCTCACTGGAGTATTTTTTTTTCTTTTAATAAAATGATGTGACTAATTACGAGGACAAAACCTCATTAAATCTTTTAACCTGATTTTCCTTTTTAATTATTGGAAGCTTATCTATTTTCGATGAGCAGATTTCTTTTCTGAAAGGAGATCTCTCCCTGCTGTGACTGGATTTCACAGAGACCACTGAGATATATCACCTCTGGAACTGTCTGAGTCAAAAGAATATGGGATTAGTCTACCTGCATTAAAGTAATTCACCATGGAAACCACAGACCAGGAAAAAAAGTGAGTGGGAGAAAAGTAAATCAAGGTTACTGTGGACTCTTGAACCCAGGTAGTTAAAATTATAGCTAGGATCGATCCCTTGCTTACTTGGGATTCTATTCCTGGGCCTTGAAAAGAATTCACAGACATACTTTGAGTCAGATTTGGGGCATAAAATGAAATGATTTTGTTATAGTCCACTAAATGACCTGCAAAATATATTTTTTCCCAAAGACTCAGCCTTTTCTTTTCCAGACCTAATAGTTTAAAAAAATGATTTGGGAAGTTGACATAAATTTTAAAACAAAATACATAAATGCTCATGCATGTAAAAAATAGGCTTCCAGGAGTCATAAGAACTTTGTGAATAACATTATAAACCAAATGGTCAATGATTTTTTTTTTTTATTTTAACTTTGTTTTTCATTCTTTAGGACATTTTTTGCTCTTCAAAGTTTGCTACTCTGAGAGGAAAAAGTGTGCTTTTAAATGTCTCATCAGATTAAATAATTTTAATGTGAAATTCTTTTGAAAAAGAATCTCTCTCACCAGTTTAAAAAAAAATGTCCCCAATTGACCTATGTTAAAACATTTATAAACCTAGATATTTTAAAGATGTTTTAATAAAAATATTTCATTCTAAGAAGAGATAATCAAATGTATATCTAGGATATTTTTTATAATTACCTTTGATAGACTTAAGAATAACACTTGCCAGTCAACCATTACTTCATTATTTGTTTTCTTTTCTTTCACTGTGCCTTGGGGATTAAAGTACTTCTTAAATTGCTTCTAGATGCCTCTATTGCTACCCTGAGTCCCATCTGGGAGATTCTGATACTTCAAACACATTATAATGCAGTTTGCAGCAATGCTGTTTCAGTAGAGATCAGTTTTTCTAAGACCTAGTCAAATTCAATTTGAATAAAATTTCGTGGATTAATCAAATTCTCTTAACTGAAATTTTGTAGAATTAAGTATTTTATAAAATGAGTTGTCTATCATCATACACTTAAATTTCTTTGTTCAGAAATTTGGGTCATAAGATTGCTCTAGTAAGGTATACTTGGGGATATCTATTTTCATTCTTACCAGTTTCACTTTCTTTTAGATTTTAAAAAAAAATAAACAGGAAGATCAAAAGATCACTGTGGTGTTGATACTGGTGCTACTGTTCCCCAAATATTCTTTTTGATGGAGATGAAGGAGGACCAGAATTGGAAGCCTGTTATCTTGCTGTTGTTGTTGTTTAAAAGAATGAAATAATGCCATTTGTGGCAACATGGATGGACCTAGAGATTATTATACTAAGTGAAGGAAGTCAGGCAAAGACAAATATCTTATCATCACTTGTACGTAGAATCTAAAAAAAAAAAAAAAAAAAAATGATACAAATGCACTTATTTACAAAATAGAAAGTCTTGCAGACATAGAAAACAAACTTATGGTTACCAAAGGGGAAATGTGAGGGGGGAAAGGATAAATTAGGAGTTTGGGATTAACGGATACACACTACTATTTATAAAATAGATAACCAACAAGGACCTACTGTATAGCACAGGGAACTATATTTGATAACTTATAATAACCTATAATGGAAAAGAATCTGACTTACTTTGCTGTACACCTGAAATTAACACAACATTGTAAATCAACTATACTTCAAAAATATAAAAAAATAAAAGTAAATAAGAAATAAAACATTTTAAACCAGGGGTCCCCAACCTCTGGGCCACAGAGTGGTAGTGGTCCCTGGACTGTTAGGAAATGGGCCGCACAGCAGGAGGTGAGCAGCGGCCAGCCAGCGAAGCTTCAACTGTATTTACAGCCGCTCCCCATCGCTCTCATTACCGCCTGAGCCCCTCCTCCTGTCAGATCAGCGGCGGCATTAGATTTTCATAGGAGCACGAACCCTACTGTGAACTGTGCATGCAAGGGATCTATGTTGCGTGCTCTATATGAGAATCTAATGCCTTATGATCTGAGGTGGAGCTGAGGTGGTGATGCCAGCACTGGGGAGCGGCTGCAAATACAGATTATCATTAGCAGAGAGGTTTGACTGCACAGAGACCATAAAAAATCAATTGCTTGCAGACTCATATCAAGACCCTATCCATGAGTGGCAAGTGAAAACAAGCTCAGGGCTCCCACTGATTCTGCATTATGGTGAGTTGCATAATTATTTCATTATATATTACAATACAATAATAATAGAAATAAAGTGCACAATAAATGTAATGCACTCAAATCATCTGGAAACCATCCCCCCCCCCCAGTCCATGGAAAAATTGTCTTCCATGAAAACAGTCCCTGGTCCCAAAAAGGTTGGGGACCACTGCTTTAAACCATACTTAATAAAATAAGTTTACTCAAATATGTCTAAATATATACATGTTATAAGTTACTACAAGAGGAAGTATTATGGGAAAATGATTTGGAATGATCTCATACACACACACACACACACACACACACACACACACACACACACAAAATCCACAAATTTTTTCCAAAGCCTAACCAAGAGCCTGTAGTATGCTGGGGTCATACAATTAAATTATCTTAATAAGTGCAAAGTATTGGAATGAGATCTCCAATCACACGATTTAACTCCAGACGTGGTCCGACAATTCACTCTCTATTCTTGTGCTGAAAATTTAGATAATGTATTTAAAAATCAAATAAAAATAAAGTTTACAATCATTTGTCATTACAATGTAACCCACATCAGACATTGTTTTCCTTTCCATGGGTAATCAAGAGTTGGACATGTATTCTATTTTTGACCTATATCTGATCAAGTTTAGTTGGTCATAATAGAGGAAAATTCAATGAATGCTTTTCAATGCTTAGCCCTTTTTATTTAATGGATTATTGATGCCCAAGTTACAGCTGAATGAGGAAGGGGCCTTAGGTACTATTGTCACATGAGAGGAAGGAAATACATTGTATCAAATGTTCAGATGTGCCTATTCTTAAGTTTTATTCTAACTAATTTAGTAACATTAAAAATTAATCTTCTCCACTCTGTAGAAAAGTGAAAATTTTAGATGGAAGATTGGAGAAAATTTTTATATGTGTATTTAATTATTTAATTATTTATGTCTGTCGATGCTTCCAGATTAAATCAGCATAGAGAGGGCTTGGTGCTTTGTGATAGTGTGGACAAGCCATTTGGAAATCTGTAATGGGGTGCTGTAAAGCATAGGTATGGCCTCACATCTTTATGGTAAGCAATTTCCCAGGGCAGAGGCAAACCATTTTTCTAAGGGTGGATGGGGTATTTCACAGGACTTTTGCTACAGCCAGTTTCATAATTTATTGCATCAGCCTTGTTTCTAACATACCAAATATTTCCCACACTCCTTGCTAACCATCCCCCACTGATTGAAAAGGACATAATCAAGAGAGACATGTCCCTTCTTCGATTTCTGCTCCTCAACTTCCTGCTTCCCTAACTCACCTCCTTTTTGTTTGTTTGTTTTGCGGTACGCGGGCCTCTCACTGTTGTGGCCTCTCCCGTTGCGGAGCACAGGCTCCGGACGCGCAGGCTCAGTGGCCATGGCTCACGGGCCCAGCCACTCCACGGCATGTGGGATCCTCCCGGACTGGGGCACGAACCCGCGAACTCTCAACCACTGCACCACCAGGGAAGCCGTACTCACCTCCTTTTTGAAGACCACTTACTTCTGACACCTAACTGCTGGCATCCTCAGCCAACCTCAGAAAACCACCCAAGGCACAGGGCGGAGTGCCTAGAATGTGACCCTTACCTACTAAGCTTCAGAAACCCTTCATATACACCGTGGTCACAGCTTAGATCCCAGGAGGATCCATGGTAGCATTTTATCCTTCTGAAAGTCTTTTCAGAATTTAAGTAAATTTCTCAGAGACAAGTAAAGAAATTGGCATGAGGGTAACCAGTTGGCTATTAGAACCCAGAAGTAGGTTTGGACTTGGAAGATTTTAGCCACTGACAGCAGCCAAACTCTGAATTCTCAACTGTTCTTAAGGAAATGATGAAAAAAGAAAGGTCATCAAGATTAATGATTTCTGACCATAAAGTAGGTACTCTCTGTATTGGCAGACAGACGCTTATATCATGCTTTCCCCTTCTCCCTTCCTCCACATTCCTCTTCAGGAGTGAAGACTTCAGAGGAAAAGGAAGAGGTGGAGTAGGGGATGGGCAGAGTCTGGGAATGAACATGAAAATGCTATGGTGTCACATTCTCATCTCCAGCAGTCAACTTCCTGTGTCTCTTTCATTTTCCTCCAAACACTTCCCTATTTTCTGTACGGCTGAATGACCTGGAACATTCTCTGGAGGATCTTTGCCTATTTCACAGGTTCTCTCTATTAACAGAAACCTACTTCATCATCATCAAAAAAGAACGAGGTGGTAAAATGATCAGGCTGTATATTCTTCTTAATTTAAATGTTTTCAGTTTTTAGGGGCTTTCTAACACCTTCTCCAGTTGCCTCTCCAGATTTCATCTGATTTTTCGTAGTGGTGGTTGTTCATCAAACCAGAGGAAGATCATCCTCCATATTCATTATTCAAAGAAAAAAAATAATTGGTGGCCTATTCATAGCTCACAATAGTTGCCCTGTAGACGAATGAGGAGGGAGGTCGTCTCGTGCCAAGGCCCTGCCTCCAAGCAGGAGATGACGGTGTGCCCAGTGATTCCAAGGCTGCATCCCTCCATCTCTAATTATCCTGATTCATTGGCTGTTAATTCTGTCAGGAATTTTTGACAGAAAACCAACACATCAGAGACAAAACTGAAGGCATTAATTCTAGTCCTTTAAGCCTAAAATATTAACACAGCAACCAATCTGATGGAGGGGACCAGGCTGAGAGGGAGGAGATGATATCACAGCTGCACAATTGCATGTTGTAATCACTGCTGTTATCTTCTGTGCTTTATATTCAATAGTTCTCTGATAGTTCTCTGTGCTGAGCACTGCATATTGATGTGGAGAAAAAGGAATGAGTTTCTGAATACATAAGGCCTTTCTGGTATACTTAGAACAATTCACTTCCCTTTTTCTTTTTCCTGATGTATTTTCTAACTTCCGAGGTCACGTGACTCACTTATTTTTAACTTTTTTAACATAGTTTATTAGGCAGGACGTTTGATAGGGTAAGCATGCAAAAACATTTTTAATTGAATTAGAAATGAATTTCTTCTTAAGAAGAGCCCAATTCAAAGGTCCACATTTAAATGTTCTGACACAGTGTGCAGGATATTTACATAAGTCATCCTACTCAGACATCTAGAAGGTACGGGGGGCAGTGATTATGTTAAAAATGCAGCGCTTCAACTCAAATGTGCGGCTCGGTGCTTTGTGACCACCTAGAGGGGTGGGATAGGGAGGGTGGGAGGGAGACGCAAGAGGGAGGAGATATGGGGATATATGTATATGTATAGCTGATTCACTTTGCTATAAAGCAGAAATTAATACACCATTGTGAAGCAATCATACTCCAATAAAGATGTTAAAAAAAAAAAGAAAAAGTGAGGCTCTACTGCTGGAAACCTCAATGCTCTCCAACAAGAGATTTCGGGTTGTGGATGTGTATGAGGCCATGAGTGTCACTGCTTGCTGACTGCCACTCATGCTACCCCGGTATTTCTGTCCTGCTTGCAGACACAGGAAGTGTATGCTTTAATGGGGGTGACTGGGTTGCTCACTGTCCATGGAGAGAGCCCGAGAGCAAGGAGCACCTGTCTTGGGGACAGCATCATAGAGAGCCCGGCCCTCCATCGGATGTGACTGAGCTAAGAAAGAGCACCCTAAGTGCTAAATTCTCTCCTCTGAGATGATAATAGGTAGCTCCCATTCCTGAGTGCCAAATGTGCCAGGCATAACGTCAGATACTTGATATAAGAAGCTAATTACATCCTTAAACAACCCTGTGAGGTAGGTTTTATTATTAGTCCCATTTTAGAGATCAGGAGCCTGAGGCTTAGGAAGGTAAAGTTACCCGCCCAAGCTAGCAGGGCTTAAGAGAGGTAACAATGAGATTCTAACTCATGCTCTTAACCAGATGGAACCATCACTGCTCTGGATTCTTCCCCAGCCTGCCTCCCAGCATGCTGTCATTGTGCTGAGCAGAAGTTGATGTTTCTCAAGATGATCCCAGAGGTCTGTTGTCAGATGACCTGCGTTCGAACCCCTGCTCTGCCTCTTTCTAGGGCGTGACCAGGGTGTCAGGCTGTTCCCTATCCTTTGCCAGTAAAATGGGGAAACTTTGACTTATTGCAAAGGACCACTGTAAGAATTGAATTCATTTTCCAAGTAGAGTCTTTGGTATACAATAGGGGCTAAGTTAATGGTTATTGAGTCTGATTCTTCAATTTGATAAAGAAAAATATATTTTATATAGTTTCTCATTACATAGAAAGTTGATAACATCTCAGTTCATCTTTCATTGTAACTTGATAAAGTCTCAGTTTATCTTTGAGAACATAATTCTACACTCTATTCTTATCCTGTACATGAGTAACCGTGCATTTGCTTCCACATTTAGAGCTCACATTCTCAGCGAAACATTCACACATATGTCAGGAAGATGTAAGCACTTGGCTCAGAGCCGCACAATAGGAACTCAGTGACATGTTGTTGAACTGAATCTCAGGCTTGTCAGTGAACTCTGCCCAAGTTGATATTTACACACACCCATTTCCTGATGCAGCCTCCTTGGCCAGGCAGGGTTCCTGCTCTAGGCTCTTTGAGCCTCCTCCCAGCTTACAGCCCCCAAAACTTCTTCACTGTCCCCACCTCAAGAAGGAGAAGGTGTTGCTGGCAGTGTAGCTGGAGTGGGAAGATAATTTGCACAGGGTGACAGGAAGAGAGACAAGAGTCAAGGAGCTAGAGGAGGTACAGCATACATGGATGACTTTGGCTTTCTGGAGATGATGATGGGCTGGCTATGGACACTACAGAGTGAGGGGTGTTGGCATGCTGTGGGATAGAGGGACCATGAGAATATTCCCAGCCTTTGTGACACTGGAAAGATCTGCACAGAACCACATATCTCAGGACTTTTGCACATGTTCTGTGGAGATGCTCTCACTAGAGGCTATGCAGCTGGTGTCTTCTCCTCAAGAGCCTTCTCTGACTTCCCTATTGAAAGCAGTCATTGTCACTCCCATGATATTGTGTCATCTTCATAGCACCTTATGATGATCTGAAATTAAAGTGTTTATTAATAGCAAAGATCAATAAAACTAAAAGCTGGTTCTTTGAGAAGATAAAAAATTGATGAACCATTATCCAGACCCATCAAGAAAAAAAGGGAGAAGACTCAAATGAATAGAATTAGAAATGAAAAAGGAGAAGTAACAACTGACACTGCAGAAATACAAAGGATCATGAGAGATCACTACAAGCAACTATATGCCAATAAAATGAACAAAATGGAAGAAATGGACAAATTTTTAGAAAAGTATAACCATCCGAGACTGAACCAGGAAGAAATAGGAAATATAAACAGACCAGTCACAAGCACTGAAACCAAGACTGTGATTAAAAATCTTCCAACAAACAAAAGCCCAGGACCAGATGGCTTCACAGGTGAATTCTATTAAAAATTTAGAGAAGAGCTAACACCTATCCTTCTGAAACTCTTCCAAAATACAGCAGAGAGAGGAACACTCTCAAACTCATTCTATGAGGCCACCATCACCCTGATACCCTGATACTTTGGTATCTTTAATACCAAAGATGTCACAAAGAAAGAAAACTACAGGCCAATAACACTGATGAACATAGATGCAAAAATCCTCAACAGAATACTAGCAAACAGGGCTTCCCTGGTGGCACAGTGGTTGAGAGTCCACCTGCCGATGCAGGGGACACGGGTTCATGCCCCAGTCTAGGAAGATCCCACATGCCATGGAGCGGCTGGGCCCATAAGCCATGGCCACTGAGCCTGTGCATCTGGAAACTGTTCTCCACAATGGGAGAGGCCACAACAGTGAGAGGCCCGTGTACTGAAAAAAAAAAAAAAAAAAAAAAAAACTAGCAAACAGAATCCAACAGCACATTAAAAGGATCATACACCATGATCAGGAGGGGTTTATCCCAGAAATGCAAGGATTCTCCAATATATGCAAATCAAACAATGTGATACACCATATTAACAAATTAAAGGAGAAAAACTGTATGATCATCTCAATAGATGTAGAAAAACCTTTTGACAAAATTCAACACCCATATATGATAAACACCCTCCAGAAAGTAGGCATAGAGGGAACTTACCTGAACATAATAAAGGCCATATATAACATACCCACAGCCAACATCGTTCTCAATGGTGTAAAACTGAAACCATTTCCTCTAAGATCAGGAACAAGACCACATTGTCCACTCTCACCACTATTATTCAACATAGTTTTGGAAGTTTTACCCACAGCAATCAGAGAAGAAAAAGAAATAAAGGGAATCCAAATTGGAAAAGAAGAAGTAAAGCTGTCACTGTTTGCAGATGACATGATACTATACACAGAGAATCCTGAAGATGCTACCAGAAAACTACTAGAGCTAATCAATGAATTTGCTAAAGTAGAAGGATACAAAATTAATGCACAGAAATCTCTTGCATTCCTATACACTAATGATGAAAAATCTGAAAGAGAAATTAAGGAAATACTCCCATTTACCATTGCAACAAAACAAATAAAATACCTAGGAATAAACCTACCTAAGCAGACAAAAGACCTGTATGCAGAAAACTAAAAGACACTGATGAAAGAAATTAAAGATGATACAAACAGATGGAGAGATATACCATGTTCTTGGATTGGAAGAATCAACATTGTGAAAATGACTCTACTACCCAAAGCAATCTACAGATTCAATGCAATCCTTATCAAACTACCAATGGCATTTTTCACAGAACTAGAAAAAAAAAATTTCACAATTTGTAAGGAAACACAACAGACCCCGAATAGCCAAAGCAATCTTGAGAAAGAAAAACAGAGCTGGAGGAATCAGGCTCCTGGACTTCAGACTATACTACAAAGCTACAGTAATCAAGACAGTATGGTACTGGCACAAAAGCAGAAATATAGATCAATGGAACAGGATAGAAAGCCCAGAGATAAACCCACGCCCCTATGGTCACCTTATTTTTGATAAAGGAGGCAAGAATATACAATGGAAAAAAGACAGCCTCTTCAATAAGTGGTGCTGGGAAAACTGGACAGCTACATGTAAAAGAATGAAATTAATACACTCCCTAATACCATACACAAAAATAAACTCAAAATGGATTAAAGACCTAAATATAAGGCCAGACACTATAAAACTCTTAGAGGAAAACATAGTCAGAACACTCTATGACATAAATCACAGCAAGATCCTTTTTGACCCATCTCCTAGAGAAATGGAAATAAAAACAAAAATAACCAAATGGGACCTAATGAACTAAAAAGCTTTTGCACAGCAAAGGAAAGCATAAGCAAGATGAAAAGAGAACCCTCAGAATGGGAGAAAATATTTGCAAATGAAGCAACTGACAAAGGATTAATCTCTAAACTTTACAAGCAGCTCATGCAGCTCAATATCAAAAAAAACCCAAACAACCCAATCCAAAAATGGGCAGAAGACCTAAATAAACATTTCCCCAAAGAAGATATACAGATTGCCAACAAACACATGAAAGGATGCTCAACATCACTAATCATTAGAGAAATGCAAATCAAAACTACAATGAGGTATCACCTCACACTGGTCAGAATGGCCGTCATCAAAAAATCTATAAACAATAAATGCTGGAGACGGTGTGGAGAAAAGGGAACCCTCTTGCACTGTTGGTGGGAATGTAAACTGATACAGTCACTATGGACAACAGTATGGAGGTTCCTTAAAAAACTAAAACTAGAACTACCATATGACACAGCAATCCCACTACTGGGCATATACCCTGAGAAAACCATAATTCAAAAAGAGTCATGTACCAGAATGTTCATTGCAGCTCTATTTACAATAGCCAGGACATGGAAGCAACCTAAGTGTCCATCAACAGATGAATGTATAAAGAAGATGTGGCACATATATACAATGGAATATTACTCAGCCATAAAAAGAAACAAAAATGAGTTATTTGTAGTGAGGTGGATGGACCTGGAGTCTGTCATACAGAGTGAAGTAAGTCAGAAAGAGAAAACCAAATACCATATGCTAACACATATATATAGAATTTTTTTTTTAAATGGTTCTGAAGAACCTAGGGACAAGACAGGAATAAAGACACAGATGTAGAGAATAGACTTGAGGACAAGGGGAGTGGGGATGGTAAGCTGGGATGAAGTGAGAGTGACCTGGACATATATACACTACCAAATGTAAAATAGATAGCTAGTGAGAAGCAGCCACATAGCAGAGGGAGATCATCTCGGTGCTTTGTGACCACCTAAAGGGGTGGGATAGGCAGGGTGGGAGGGAGACCCAAGAAGGAGGAGATATGGGAATATAGTTATATGAATAGCTGATTCCCTTTGTTATAAAGCAGAAACTACCACACCATTGTAAAGCAATTATACTCCAATAAAGATGTTAAAAAAAAAGTGTTTATTGAGTTACTTGTTTTCTGATTTTCCTTCCCCTTCTAGAGTGCAAGCTTCTTACTACTCTCTCCCCAATGCCTGGAATGACTCAGTGCATATTTATGAAAAGAATGAATATTACCAGTGACATTTCACCCCCTTTCAGGCTGTTAGTTTCCTTTATTCTAGGAGATCTCCACTCGGATATCCCATTTTTATTCAAAACCAAGCCTTAAAATTAAGCTACAAATCCTCCTTTTTGTTCCCCAAAGAGCCAAGATATTTCTTTCTGCATGCTGTGTCCTCTGCCTGGAGCCTCAGCCTCCTCAATTCCTTCCTTCCCACAGAAAATGCTCTGCTCTTAGGATAGGTGTCTTCTTCTCATCTAAATCCAATGTCATTCCTCAGAAAGATCTTCCCAGATCACCCTGATCAACCAATCTGTCATTTTTTTCCCGTCAGAACAATCTGGATTGTTTTTTTCTTTTTTCACATTAATTTCAGGTGTACAACATAATGATTTGATATATGTATATATTGTGAAATGATAGGCCTAGTTAACAATCATCACCACATAGTTACAAATTTTTTGTAACAAAAGGTACAAACTTCCAGTTATAGAATAAATCCTTGGGATGCAATGTACAGCATGGTGATTATAGTTAATAATACTGTATTGGATATTTGAAAGTCCCTAGAAGAATAGGTATTAAAAGTTCTCATCACTGGGGCTTCCCTGGTGGCGCAGTGGTTGAGAATCCGCTTGCCGATGCAGACGACACGGGTTCGTGCCCCGGTCCGGGAAGATCCCACATGCCGCGGAGCAGCTGGGCCCGTGACCCATGGCCGCTGAGCCTGCGCGTCCGGAGCCTGTGCTCCGCAACGGGAGAGGCCACGGCAATGAGAGGCCCGCGTACCGCAAAAATATAAATAAATAAAGTTCTCATCACAAGAAAAAAAACCCTGGATTTCTTTTGTTTATTGTTTTTCAATTCAGTTGCTTGTTTGTTTGTTTGTTTCTTAACTATCTCCCTCACTCGACTCTAAGTTTTACTAGGACAGAGAGCGTGAATAGTTTATAATGCATGCTTAAAATATAGTGCAATGCCAAGATCAAAGTGGACACTAAGTCAATTGTTGAATGAATTAATGAATCATCTTAAATCTGTCTGTCCATTTTTGGATTAGGAGGCAAATCTTTCTTCCAAATTTATTGATACTTTTAGCCCCTTACCTCTTTTAATTTCTAGATAGACTATTCCTCTGCTAAAGGACAAGGTAAAATTCGACTTTGTCCCTGAGGCTTTGCTAAATGACTCCAGCCACTGTCACTTTTCCCTTTGCCAGACTCATTCATTTAATTCACAATCTGGTGCTCAGTGCTGTAAGGGATAGAAAGATGCATCAGATATTATTCCTGACCTCAAAGAGGTTTAAATATTTATCACATACTTTTGGACTTCGGTGTAACTCATATGTGTCAAATGAATAAGTAAATGAGCTTAATTATAGCTTTGTTGAGCTCTTAACTCATTTTTCATGATACTGAACACAAACACATAGCTTCTTCCCGGAATCTTCCTGGGAAGGCTCAAGAAAGATCATCTTTCCAGAAAAATTGAGAAAGTGATCTATTCGCAGTAAAGAATTGGTGCTGGGAAATGAAGTAGCTCCCCAGAATCTTCTAAGTCCTCTTTGCACCCTTTTAATTCATTATATTTAAATGAACTTCCTGAAAAACCATACCCTTTTATAGTTAAATGTAAACCTGAAAACATTTCCAAGCCAACGGTAAAGGTTTGTAACTAGCTTTCATATGAAATGACGTTCTTTCATTGGTTCAAATAAGTACATTAGTCTCTTTCTCTTTTATCTCCCCAGGCTTCTCAGGTCATATATGGTGGCACGGTATCTGTGTCCCCACTAATTTGAAACCAAGCTTGAAAACAAATCCAGACTTTTTTCCTTTGCTTCATCCATTACAACTATCCATTGAAGAAAGTTTTCTGTCTGTAGTATAAAAACAAGTAGCTAAAATGTGGAAAATGTGGTCAAGCTGTTGGCTAATTTGTCTGCATGACGCTCTACCCAGGGTTAAATGATTTTTCTCTGCATTCGATTAATGGAGCAGTTGTTTTGGCGGTGTCTTGGCACAATTGGTGGGCTACCAATTTCCTGTAGCGTTTCTCAGCTTTTTGCTTTCCAGTGCTTTTTTTTTTTTTTTTTATCAGTCTCAGCTGCAGACTGCTTGAACTGCCTTCTCATCCTAGTTTCTCCTCCTCCTTCCTGCCCTGCCTATCTCAGCCACAGTGATAAAATTCCAGTGTCCTTTATACATGTAACTGTCAGATTACTCCTCTTCGCTAGCTCATTGATTCAAACTTCCAATGAACAGACCTCAGGAAGCTCACCGTTCGTCCTCACTTCCTATAATGTTCTGGCTATATTTTCTGCTTAACTAAAACCAACCTGTTTGTTACCCTCTGCTGTCCACTCACTCAGAGGTTCAATCTCCTCATTAAATCCTTCTTCAAGTCCTGTCAATTCCAACCCCATAATTTATCCCAACACCAAGCACTCCTCGCCATCCTCACAGCTACAGCCTTAGTTCACGAGCTGCCATCTCGTCACTCCTACACCTAGACCCAGGCCTTCCTGACCCTCCTTCACAACCATAGTAACTACAAACAACTCTGCAAATGTACTTTCTGAAACGTAAATCAGATTATGTCATTCCCCTGCTATAAATATTCTGGTGGCTTCCCTTTGCATCCAGGATAAAATCCCAGGATCCTGGGGCTTCCCAGCCCTTCACCTCCCGCTCTGTAAATTCATTCTGGGGACACTGGCCTGTCCGATTCTTGACAGTCCCCTTTTCAGGGCCTGGACTTTCTTCCCCCTGACATCCTCTTTCCCTGTACCTGCACATGGCTTCTTGCTTCTCATGATCGCCTATCAATTCTGATGTCGTCTTCCCAGAGAGGCCTTCTCTGTCATCTCTAGTTAAGCAACATCCTTCTCCCTCTGTGACGTCTCCACTTTGGTTGTGTCGTTAGCACCCATCTGCGTATGAAATCATCATACTTCTTTGTGTATTGTCTACCTCTCCCCTCTTAGAATGTAAGCTGTCTATGGTCAGGCTGACTGTGAGTATTATTTACCATTGTGTGTCTAGCATCTAATACAGACTCTGACACACAGCTGGCATGCCTTTCCTTCACTCAACAAAGGCTTATTTGTCAATGGCTTTGTGTCAACCACTGTCCCAGGCACTAAGATGTAACTGTGAAGAAAATTGAAAAGTGCCTATTCTCAGAGGCTCTACATAACATTTGAGGTGGGGCTGGTGCACACTGTAAAAGAAAAAACTGGTTAATAAACAATATATACTATATCATGTGATAGTGAGTGCTCTAGAAAAATTAGCGGGAAAGGGAAATAGGAGGTATCTTAGACAATACCCCAGCCCCTAAAAAATAAGCAGATTGAATTACTCCTGCCTTTGTTTCCACAGTACTTTAGATATACTTTTTTCCCCACACTTATCACATTCATCCTACTTACATGTTTGCATGACTTTCTTCATGTGAACTCATCTGACTCTGAGCTAGAAGTTAGTGATAATGTTGCATGTATCATTCTTTGTGCCTGGCATATAGGAAGACTCAATAAATGCAAGTAAATAAAAGAATTAATGTTTAGGTTTTCTACTCTTACCCTCTAGAATGTCTTCCATGTATGACTTCATGAAACAGCATCCCTAGGAGACCAGGAGAAAATATTTATTATGTTCACATATACAGACAGTGCCACATTTGCTGTCTCTGTGTTTCTTTTACTGTCTCCGTGCTGCATTTGCTGTCTCTGGGCATCAGTGCATAGAAAGAAAGCCTCATGTATATTTTTAATTTGTTAAAGCATTCTCTGACCGTGGTTGGACGAAGGTCTGTCCTCCTCTCCTTCAGGCTACAGTGCTAGGGCTTACGCTCATTTACCTTTTATACGACACACACTAAATGTGTGCCCATAAAGGAGATACATAATGCATATTATGCAGTCATTTGGCTTCGTTTGTTGCAGAGAAAACAGTTACAGAGCAGAAATTGTGTACTTTGTACCTCTAATCGGGTCCTTGGCACCCAGCCAGGCATCAAGGATGAGTCCAATTTTCCTGCAGAAATGCTGTGATACATGTGAGGTCCTTTCTGCAATGACATTACACTGCTTTCCTAGACAAGCAAAAGCAAACGTTTTTCTTTTTCTGTGCTTCTAGCGTATGTCAATATTAGAAGCAATAAAAGGTTTTAAGCCCTTTTTTATTTTTCAGGAATTGGTTCCCGGGATGCATCTGTGATATGGCTAAGGAAATTACAGATAAAAAATAATGAAATCTGACTCTATATCCATATGAGGGATAGTAAAAGGAAAATTAAGTTTTTCTCAAAGAATCTGAGTCGTGGGAAAGCACATCAGGAGAGCGAATCCTTCATTGCCAGCCAAGCAATTCATTGTATTATAAAGACACCTCATGTACCCCTAGGAACAAGAGAAAAAACAGCCTTTTTCTCTAGTAAAAGAATATAACGACTAATGCTGTGTTAGAGAAGAGGAAGAGATGATTTTGATGCACATTATTACTGGATTTCAAAATACATGTGGTTTCCTGCTAGGGACTTAATTTCTAGCCTCGGCTCCAAATAGTTTAGGTTGGGCTGTCATAGATTTCCTGTGTCCCTCTCTGGTGGTATGTATCTAAAAATAGAAAATGAGAAAAAACAACTTCTCCGCCAAAATATATCATATTGTGTTTCAAAAGTCAGGTAAGAGATAAAAAGACTACACTGTTAGTTAAATCTCTACTACACATTGAGCTTTTATGCCCTTCAGAGTATTTTCCTAACAGCGATCGGTGTGAAATGCCAGAGACCCTTTGGATGGACCACCTATTTGGCAAATGTGATCCAAGCATCTGGAGAAGATCTATGTCTTGCAAAACAGCCAGGGAAAACTCAACGCAAGTACACATGCAATCTATATGGAAAGTAGTAGTATGGAATCCTTTTCGTTTCAGGCACTCAAAGAACTACCTTTTCATAAGGCCTGGAAATGTGGGTCTTTCATGCCAGTCTGCCACTGGTGTGGGAACCACTAATGGATCCGATGAATCATGTTTTAGATGGCTCATAAATGGGATCCTTACGAATGCTTAGCAAATAAAGCTTCCATTATTCCTCCATCTTTGACCAGCCATTGTACACAGTTCACATCTTGTTTGCTAGGCCTGTGAAAAGAAGTTCTGAATGATGAGCACTATTGTCAAGAATTTTCCATATATTCAGAGTTTTAATTATTACAGGCGTTTGGTGAAAAAACTTCTCAGATGTGGTCAATTATTTCTGCTACTCTGTAGGTTAGAGAGAGATGCACACATGTAGAATAAAACTGCATCAAGTTAGATTGGAATGTTTTGACAGCAAGAGACAGCAAAAGGTTATGCTGGTATTATAAAGCAGGAGAGCATAACAAGTGATTTATGATGGCAGCAGAGATGCAACCTTGAATCACAATGAATAGAGCAAGTTGTCTATTAAACATGTAGAGTAGTTAATAAAACTGCATTTGATTCGATGAAAATTTGGGGGATCATTTCTAATGGATCATGGATAATAGTTCTAATAAAGCCAAGTGGATTTTTAAATTTTGGTTTATAATATCCACTCTTTGAAGGACACTCCAGGCATACGTATGGCAGCCCAACAGAATTCAAATAGGTCAAATTGTCAAGAGACTCCCTGTCCATTTTTGTCAGGAAAATCCTGATTTAACAGATGTGCTTTGTGTAATGCTCTGAAGGACAAAAGGTTTAGATTTTTCTCAATCAAAAGAAAGCAAAATTCCAGAGCCTTACATTTCGTTATAAAACCCTCCCATTCTCAGTCTTTAACTAAAATACAACTCAGTCAATTCTCAATTTTGACTTTAGAATAAGACGTCCTTCCTCTTAGCCTAAAGGCAATTGAATGGCAATCCAGGAGAATGGCAAAGATATGTGATTTTCACTATTAAAAAAATAAATTTTTATAAGAGAGATAGGAAAAAAGTATGTGGGTGGATTTGAAATGGGTTAGATCAGATTGAGAGGATGTCATTGATAAAACAAAAATAAATAAACAAAAGCAATGATCATTCTGTGGAGTAATCATATTTTCATGTCTTTTTTAAAAAAATATTATGTTCAGGAAGAATGATTGAGCTCATTTATGGAGGATAAAGAGAATGATGGATCCCATTTTGGAAAATACTTTTGAGTATGTTCCTTAAAAATTTTAATGCAACAGCTTCCCTATTGGAACACAAAACTAAAGTCTCCCAGTCGGGGCAGCCCAACATTGCAGCGTTACGGACTAATAATAGAAATCACTGTTCTTCTTGACGCTGCATGTAGAATTCCATGCTAAGGAGAGAAGAGTCGAGTGGGGGAATATGAGGAATAAGTGCTTTTTATTTTTTTTAATTTTTATGATTTTTATTGAAGTATAGTTGATTTACAATATTGCATTAGTTTCAGGTGCACAGCATAGTGACTCAGTATTTTTGCAGATTATACTCCATTACAGATTATTACAAGACACTGGGTATAATTCCCCGTGCTGTATAGTAAATCTTGTTGCTTATCTATTTTATGTATCGTATTGAATAGTTTGTATCTATTAATCCCGTACCTCTAATTTGTCCCTTTCCCCCTCCCTTTGCCCTTTGGTAACCATACATTTGTTTTCTATGTCTGTGAGTCTGTTTCTGTTTTGTATCTACATTCATTTGTATTATTTTTTAGATTCCACAGATAAGTAATATCATATAGTATGTCTTTCTTTGTCTGACTTATTTTACTAAGCATAATGTTCTCTAAGTCCACCCATGTTGTTGTAAATGGCAGAACAGTAAGTCCCATATATACGAACCTTCAAGTCGCAAACTTTCAAAGATGCAAATATGCGTTCCATCAACATCAGGCATGAGTGAAACTGCAGCTTGCCCTCCGTCTCCTATTGCTGACAATCCTTCAGCTCTACCATCTCCCACCTCCTCTCCTCCTCCAGTCAGTAACTCTTCTTGCCTGTTCACTCGATGCCAGCCCCTGGATGCCAGCTGTTGTGCTGTACTATTGTACTTTTCAAGGTACTGTACTGTAAGATTAAAAAGGTTTTCTTTATTTTGTGTGTTTGTTTGTTTTTATGTATTATTTGTGTGAAAAGTACTATAAACCTATTACAGTACAGTACTCTATAGTCGATTGTGTTAGTTGGGTACCTAGGCTAACTTTGTTAAACTTACGAACAAATAGGACTTATGAATGTGCTCTCAGAACAGAACTCGTTTGTATATAGGGGACTTACTGTATTTCATTCTTTCTTATGGCTGAGAAATATTCCCGTGTGTGTGTGTATGTGTGTGTGTGACATCTTCTTAAGTCAATCATCTGTTGATGAACACTTGGGTTGCTTCCAAGTCTTGGCTACTGTAAATAGTGCTGTTGTAAACATTGGGGTGCATATACCTTTTTGAATTAGTGTTTTTGTTTTTTCTGGATATATATCCAAGTGCGGAATTGCTGGATCATATGGTAGTTCTATTTTTAGTTTTTTGAGAAACCTCTATACTGTTTACCGTAGTGGCTGTACTAATTTACATTCCCATCAACAGTGTACAAGCGTTCCCTTTTCACCACATCCTCTCCAAAATTTGTTATTTGTACACTTTTTGATGATAGCCATTCTGACTGGTGTGCGGTATTAACTCATTGTGGTTTTGATTTGCATTTCCTTATTCAAGTCGAATAAGTGCCTTTTTAAATTGGCAGAATTTTAATTCTTTTTTCTTCTGAACAAACATTATGTTATGTAATTGATTGTTCATCCAAGATTTCTCTCAGAAACAACGTGGTTTGTTAATTTTCTTAGAGTTAGTAACTGGGTGATATACAGACAAACATGATTGCCTCTCAACTGTAGCAAAAAAATAATCTCCAGGTATATGAAATAGTCTATCTTATTGCAATAAAAAGCAAGAAAACCAGGGCAGTGAGACTTGATGCTTTCTTTAGTTTATGTCCCTGAAGTCCTCTGGAGGTAATATTCATTTCACCTTCCATTTCCGTAGTGCCTGATGGTTTGCAAAGTACTTTCACATATATTATTTCATTCAAGGAAAAGACATGCATATTCTATAAGGGCCATTCCTGAAAGAAAATAAAATGTCAAGTAAATGAAAACTATTCTTAGATTGAATAATCCCAGAAGCTGCTCTGTCAAAACAGTGAACCACTTCATGAGAAACAGAGGACACAAAAAATAGAGTAAAATCATCATCACAAGTATAACTATGAAATATATGGGCCTTGCTAAATTGTTTTCACTATGTTCATGATTTGAGGACTGTAATTTGTTCCAGATTTGTTGAAACTGGGAAGAAGATAATAAATAGACATCTTAGATCGAAGGTGCCCTGTGGAATTTTAATGCTTTGCCCCCTGAGGCAAAATGCATATATATTATTTGGCGGTATAATGACTTTCCTTTGCCCTCCGATTCCATCCAAATTCCACTCCCTGACATGATACCTGCCCCATCCTTACCTCTGTGTACCTTCCTCTCCAGCCAGGCCAGGATGCTCCCTTTGACAAAAATGTGCACATTCCTGCCCCTCAGTCTTTGTTCCCTGTACCATTCTTCACAGCTGAAACCATCTACCTTTCTCCAAGAATGTTCCCCAACTACTCTGAGCTGCAATCTCCTTTGTTTGTCTTCCAGTAGATCATATTTTTCATTCACTCATTCAACAACTATTTAAAGAGAATCAACTATGCACAAGGCATCAGCTAGGCACCAGAAATTGAATAATGAAAAAGACAAACAAGATCTCTGCTCTCGGGGAGCTGACATTCTCTAGCGGAAGAACAGACAATAAACACATACACAATAAAAGATTATTTTAGGTGCTGCTAAGTGCTCTGAAGATCCATAAAGGGGTGGTATGAGAAAGTGGCTGAAGGGAGGATTGATAGCTGAGACTGGGGGACCAGGGAGGGCTCCAGTGAGGAGATGACATCTAAGCTGGGACCTGAATGAAAAGAAGGAGCCAGTCCTTTAAAGTTGGGGTGCAAAGCATCCCAGGCAGAATGGACATCTGCTAAGGTCCCAAGGAGGGACCGAGCATGGGAGTTTCCAGGAAGAGAAAGAAGGGAGGTATGGCCAGAGGGTAGTAAATGAAGGGAAGCTTGGTAGAGATGGAGCTGAGAGGTAGGCTAGTGTTAGATCACATAGGGACTTAGTTTTTAAACTGAGTGCATCCAGAAGTCATGAGAGGGTTTTAGGCAGGAGATGACAAGATAGGATTTGTATTTTTTGAAAGCTTTCTCTGGCTACTGGGCAGAGAGTGGACCATGAGGGTACAAAATTAGAGCGAGGGTGACCAGTAAGGAGACTGTTGCAGGTCTGGGGGGTACAAGTGAGGTTAGGACTAAGGTTGTGTGTGAAGATGGAGAAAAGTTGACAGATTCGAAATATGTTTTGCAGGTTAAGCCATCAGGATTTATGGATAAATTAAATTCAGAAGGAAAGAGAAACTCAAATTCATATTCTACTGTGTCCTAATTAAAGCTATTTAATGTCTTAGTACATGTGTTCCCAACAAGATTATAATTACTTTGCAACCAGAAATTACTTATATCCTACTTTTTGTGTCAACCACAGAAATGAGGATGGCTCTTTGCAAAAATGAGCACACAACAAAGACTTAAGTTGTATCCAATGAATAGTTTTACCTCTGTTGTAGGGTCGAAAATAATCCAATCTGACTGACCATGGCAAAGCAAAGTGTCTCCCCTCTATTTTTTTTCTGCATGCTGTTATCTGTACCTTCACGTCCTGCTACTTTTTTGGTGTCTGTAATTCTCTCTGTGATATCTTGGAACCCACCCTCTGCTTATGAGATCTCTGCTTCTGTAAGGGTGCCCCCTTCCTTGCTTACTGGACACTTCCCTGATGCAGCTCACTGCAGCCATTAACTCTGCACTCACTCTCTGCCAGGCCCGCTGCAGGTGACGGGGACCCAAAGATAAACAAGAGGAGGCATGAGAAACCTTGCCATCTAGTCTTCACTAAGAACTAGGTGGGAGAATCCTGGACCACATGGATACACATAAGAAAGAAAGGGAAGAGTTATAAAACACAAATGTGCGTTCTCTAAGGGCTGTATAAAAAGGAAGCTCCAACTGCTTCCCCATCCCTTATCTCTTAATCTTTGTAAACGCTACATGATTCTGGTTTCAGGAAAGGGAATCTTTAATCTCTCCACAAGAGACAAAGAGGAAACAGTGACCATGTGTGCAGAAATGTCTTTGAGGTTGCTGAGGTAACTCCATCTCTCATCTCCCATCCTCTCCTGAAAAACAAATGTTCTTTCTTGTGTTTGGGTTGATTTCTTCTCAATAAATATTTATCAAATTATGACTACTATACACAAGACCCTGGAAGGGTCCTAGAAATATAGTCCTTGCCCTTGTCCTCTAGATCTTGGAAGAAAATGCATAAAACAAAGTAAAATGAAATCCATGGCAAATAGACATCTGCATATGATGTTTGAAGACAAAGGAAAGGTGATGCATCCTGAATGGATTGTTCAAGAAAGATGCTTCAGAGGAGAAGCAGTCTGTATAGATGTGGAAAGGTGAGTAGTATTTTGAGCTGTTGAGAAGAGTACGCAGGTGCAGGGGCAGCTGAAGCAAGTCTCCGAGGCATCGCACTGCATTGGAGCCCCGTGGAATGGTGTAGAGTTGTCCTGCTGGAGAATCGGAAGCAAGAGGAGGTACACTAAAAGTAGACAAGGTAAATGAATTCCAAGGCAGGGTTGCAGAATCCTTCAATGCATGTCGGACATTATTTTGTAGCCAACAGGGAGCTACCACAGACTTTTAGATAGGGGAACGCCATGAGCTGGTCCAGATTAAGGAAGTATGCTGGTGTGGTGGCCATAGGCATGCCCCTCTCAGATGTCCCTTTAAGAAAATCTCTTAGGCATAGATAACAAATTTATACTCACCAAAGGGAAAGGGGGAGAGGGATAAACTGAGGGTGTGGGATTAACAGATGCACACTACCATATATTAAATAAAAAGGATTTACTGTATAGCACAGGGAACGATATTTAATATCCTGTAATAAACTATAACAGAAAAGAATTGAAAAAAATGTATATATATGTAACCCAATCACTGCTGTACACCTGAAACTAACACAATATTGTAAATCAACTATACTTTGTTTTAAAAAAAGAAAGAAAAAGTAAATCTCCTGGGGAGCAGAGAAGATTGACCGTCTCCAGTCTGCAGTCTCCACCTGTCACTCTTGGGTTCATCCTAACGGTGAACACCCCAAAGCCACCCATCCTGACCAACAGGGAAGCTCTTCTGGGGGCAACTTTGTCTTCGCTATTTCCCGTCATTCTGGCTGAGACTGTCTCCACGCTGTGCTGTGCTCTGTGGCTCTGGGTACCAATGCTTCCTCCTCTTTCTCCTTTCACAGGTGTCAGGTCTGCAGGGCAGTCTGAAGCCCACCCCACCCCGTCCTACTCCTGCTTCGTCTCCTAGTTTTCTCCATAGACAATGTGCCAAAGAAACTTCTTGCACACTTGCCATCGGCTTCCCAGAGGACCAGACTGACACAGCTGGTCATGCAAGAAGGATGAGCAGCCCTGACCCATTTTAAGGGTAATAGCGAAAGGACCACAGACTGGTCAGTACTGACAGGACAGAAAGGGGAAATATGAGGGAAGTGAAAGTAAAGGGAACGCTTTTTTTTTTGGTCGTACGCGGGCCTCTCACTGCTGTGGCCTCTCCCTTTGCGGAGCACAGGCTCCGGACGCGCAGGCTCAGCGGCCATGGCTCACGGGCCCAGCCGCTCCGCGACACGTGGGATCCTCCCGGACCGGGGCACGAACCCGTGTCCCCTGCATCGGCAGGCGGACTCTCAACCACCGCGCCACCAGGGACGCCCCAAAGGGCACGCTTTTTATGACAAAGAACACCTTTGCTTGATGATCTCCCGTAGCCTTGTGGGAGGGGGGATTGTGCTTGCTACTTTGAAATCACTCAGTCATCAGTGTATTTTTCATCTATGGTGGCGATGGATAAATATTGGTGTTTTTGTCACTGCTGAGTCATGGCCTGTTTCTCCCCCTTTTATGTGCCTGTCGTTGTGCCCTTAGTGTGGGATTGACTCAGTAACTCAGATCAAAGGTAAGTAAGAAAATGTTTGCTATTGAAAGTTTTAATATTTATGCCCTTTCACTGATGTCAATAACAACACATGAAATAGCATTTCTTGTAGTCAAATTTTCCGAATTAAAGAATACTACTACCACTTATTCATATGCTATGAGGAATAACCCTGAAGAGGGTTTATAGAGGATACAGTTAGACTTGCAATCTTTCTACTAGTATTTCACAAAAGAAATCATAGCTTTATAAAAGTGTTTAGTAAAAAAAAAAAAAAAAGCAATAGTCTATTTAAGAAAATAATTCTCTATTCTTATCCCAAAATTCTTTTAAGGTTTAACAAGAGAATAGTAATTATAATACAGAAGACCAGTTCAGTAATTTCCAAATATTCTCTTTAAGTTTTTATCAGGTTATTTTTAATATTTAATTTTTGTAGAATTCATAGTGGACTTT
The DNA here is from genome assembly GCF_026419965.1 of Kogia breviceps. Classification (NCBI taxonomy): domain Eukaryota; kingdom Metazoa; phylum Chordata; class Mammalia; order Artiodactyla; family Physeteridae; genus Kogia; species Kogia breviceps. The sequence continues at coordinate 22,896,593 of NC_081326.1, read as the reverse complement.
CTATTCTTATTTTCTATGTTCCCCTTTGTTTCTCTACTAAATATAAACATACCAACATTCAGAGTGAAAGAATATGAACTTATAGAAAAACTGAATGGGGGACTAGTTCTCAACTGTGATTTGATGAGAACAAAAATGATGTTACATTTAAGAAAAACTATGTGGAACCATAAAAACTATGGAAAATCTGAGCTGACCGTATGACCACCTAATTAAAGATGTTTCTAAATCCAAAATAACTTGAGAGTACTTATACACTTGTGTGTAAATATGGAATTTTTTAACTCAAAAAGGATTGTTTGTTCATCCTTTATGATTCTTCTTAAACTGTCACATGTAAACTGGTTTCATAACTGGTTTTCATCTCCACATCCTGTGAAGTGCTTTTGTTTATAATATTTTTTTGAAGTCAAGGAAAGCTTGGCAGATGAAAGATAGCACAATCTCCTACTTTCATATCATAAAATAAATAAGGGGAGTCGTTCACTTGATCAGTAGCTGTCACTTTGAAATAATTTTGCACAAAGTCCAGAGTCTTGGAATTACTCAGGAAAGAACAGTCACTCCTAGCAACCTTTATAAACCACAGGGATAACTGAGTAGTTGATTGCTTTTGGTATATGAAGAAGTTCATGTTCCAGGAGAGTGACAAAATCTAACCTTCAAAATCTAACCCACAAGGATTATACACCATTTGTAGTTAATATAAAATATTGGCTATATTCCCTATGTTGTATAATATAAAAAATTTAAATGTATATAATTTTTGATCCAGCAGTTCCAATTCTATAAAGTTATTCCAGAAACATATTGTACAACTGGCCTAAGACATCTTCACTTAGTTATGGATTAGAGCAATGCTTATAACAGCAAAAACTGAAAACAAGCTATATGGCCACTAATAAGTGACAGGTTAAATAAATTATGGCACATTCATTTAAAAAGAGAATACTGTGCCACTGTTTAAAAGAACCAGAAAATCTATATATGGTGACATGTAAGGATTGCCAACATATATCACTAAGGAAAATAATCCAGTTGTAGAAGAGTACATTTTTTCTGTAAAAACTACTTACATACATTGAAATAATCAAGATGAATAAACTTTAACATAAACTGTGGTTAGTTCTGAGGTTGGGACATTTACTATCTTAGTATTGAATGGATTTCTATAAACCATACATATATAATATTTATAATCAGAAACACATTACTAAAGAAACAAATCTTCTCTGGTATTTGTCCACAGTAATGGTTGGAAGCGAGGAGCGCCTGCAGGGGTACTGTCTCTATGCAGAAAAGAATAAGCAGGGTCAGTCTGAAATGCAGAATAGAGAAGGGCTGGGCTTCCCTGGTGGCGCAGTGGTTGAGAATCCGCCTGCCAATGCAGGGGACACGGGTTCGTGCCCCGGTCTGGGAAGATCCCACATGCCACGGAGCAGCTGGGCCCGTGAGCCATGGCCACTGAGCCTGTGCTTCTGGAGCCTGCGCTCTGCAACAGGAGAGGCCACAACAGTGTGAGGCCCGTATACCGAAAAAAATTTTTTAAAAATAAAAAAAAAAAAAGAATAGAGAAGGGCTGGAAATGGGCAGTGAGCCTGGAAGTCTGGGGAAGAAGAATACATGATAAGAACTGTCCAAAAATGGAGCAAGTTGCATTGTAGGTAGTGAGCTCCCCACTCATCCAACTGTGCAAGCAAGAAAGACCTTGGAAGTTTCCTTTTTACCTTCTCTCCCTTATTCCTCAATTCCTTTAACACAGACACTTCTCCCCATCTCTTCCAACACCCCTCTAGTCCAGATAATCAACCTCTCCTGCTTGAACTATTAGAATAACTTTCTAATTGGTATCCCTAAATCAAATATAGTAGGCAGAATTTTGGCCACGCCCTTTGTTCCCGATGTCATGACTGTGAATAACATACTACATGGCAAAATGGCCTCTGCAGATGTAATGGTTATTAATGAGCTTGGCTTTAAAATAGGGAGATTATGCTGGATTATCTAGGTGAACTCTATATCATCACATGAATCCTTCCAAGTGGAGCTGCTGGCCAGCCCAGGGGCAGCAGAAGTGGAAGTTGAAGAGACTGGACTTGACCTGGAGGAGTTACTGGCTCAGAGAGGAGGGACTGCATGGAGAGCAGGAGAGGGAAATGAATTCCAGCAACCTGTGAGCTCAGGATGAGATCCTCAGCCCCAGGTGATACCTTGATTCCTACCTGGTGAGATCCTGGACAGAGAACCCCCCTGAGCCTTGCCATGCCCGAGACCCTCTGACCTACGATAGCTGTGATATTGTTTTGTTTGTTTTTCGTTTTTTTAATTTATTATTAGCTGAGTTGGGTCTCCTTTGCTGCACATGGGCTTTTCTCTAGTTGCAGTGAGCGGGGGCTACTCTTCGTTGCAGTGCACGTGCTTCTCATTGCGGTGGCTTCTCTTCTCACAGAGCACATGCTCTAGGCACACAGGCTTCAGTAGTTGTGGCACACTGGCTCAGTAGTTGTGGCGCACAAGCTCTAGAGTGCAGTCTCAGTAGTTATGGTGCACGGGCCCAGTTGCTCAGTGGCATGTGGGATCTTCCTGGACCAGGGATCGAACCCATGTACCCCTCATTGGCAGGTGGATTCTTAACCACTGTGCCACCAGGGAAGTCCCTGTGATATTGTTTTAAATGCCTAACTTGTGATAATTTCTTTCAGCTGCAATAGAAAAATAATACATCAACCCTGGCCGATCTCTGGTCTGTTTTTCCGAACACAATGAGAGTGATTTTTCCCCCCCAAAGTACAGATCTGGTTATGACACACTCGTTTACAACCCTCATTTGCTTTCTACTACTCTTCAGAAACATTGTCAACCCTAACCCTAACTGTTAACACAGCCTTCAAGTCTTGCGTGGTTTCCAGCTACCACAAACCTCTCCAGCCTCATCTTCTTCTACCAGGCCCTAATTCTGAGATTCAGCTACTCTGGCCTTCTTTCATTTACTCAGACTGTGATGCTCCTTTGCGTGCATGACCTTTACACAAGCTCTTCGCTCTGCCTAGAATGTTCTTCTCTCTTCTGTTCATCTTCTGGCCACCACCTTTTATCCTTTGGATCTAAGCCCACACACCTCCAGCTCAGAGAATTCTCTCCTGACCTCTCTGACTAAATCAAACATAGAAATTACAGGATCCTGTGGAATTACATACCTATCCTCCCAAGCAATTGTCATGGTTACAATAGTTTGTGTGACTACGTGACAATTACCTGTCTCAAATACCATGCTGTAACCTCTGTAAGGACAGGGAGTGTTTGTCTTTCCTCACCATTGTATCAACAGCTCTTAGCCGAGTGTCTGAAACATAATCAGGTCTCAAATGATGTTTCCTGGCTGAATAGTTGAATCAATGAGTCACAATGAATCAGTGAATTAGTGCTCTAGGATGGAATAGATGAGAAGATAAATACCAGCCTCCAGTAGAAGGTTGAATCAAGTGACTGCATGTTTATCCTACTGGTTCTAAGACTGCATGGTGATGTTAAGTATTTTGTGGCCGTGCAAAGTGTAACTGCCTTTTAATTTTACCTCACCCAGGGAACCTTGGTTTTTCTAATGAAAATAGCTGCCAAAACATCACTTTATCACCAATACATGTCCTGACTCACCAAATAAATTTCATAAATACTTAATGGGGAATGACCAAGTGGAAGACATTGTATGTGTCCCAAGTAATATGACATGCCCTTGATTATTAATATATCCAACTTATGTATTGAAGTTCACACTTTATAAAATATAATTTTGCAAATGTCACCTCCTTTAATCCTCACGATAACTCTGTAAAGTGCTCGGTTTGGGATGGGGGGGCATGTTATGGGGTTTTTTTAAGCTTTTTTCAATTCAGCACAGATCAATCACAGGTTGACTGCTCAGAGGTTAACTGACATGTTCAATTTCTGTAAAGCTTCAAATTACAGAACTCCATCGCAGGTCTTCCTGCCCCATGGCCAGGTTTTTAACAGCATAGATTTTCAAGGTAGGAACTAAAGCCTTGCATTTCCCTGTATATTCCTTTTCTCTCCATCCCTGCTCCCTGGTGCCCAGCCTGAGTGCCTCAGAAGTTGTCTGGACAACCATCAACCATACCTGGTGTAATTTCTATTTACATCTGCCCCTGCACTTCCCAGCGATGAGAAGAGGAACGACGGTGGGCAACAAATAGTGTTTATCAAATGGACTGTCTGCTTTACCCTCACATTTCACATGCACACGGTAAGCAATTATTCAAATTTTAAGCTCCTCAGCGAATATAAATTTTTACACAAGAAGCGTTTTCTTTATTATTGATTATTTTGGGACTTTAGAACATGCTTCTTCTTAAATAGTTATAACTAGATACACACTAATATAAATGATTAGTGTGGAGTGGGCCTTACCCAGAATGGAATGTGGTTAGCACATAGAGATGAGCTCAAAGATAAACATCTGTTTAATTGGACAGATATAATAGTCCAATGATTCTGCTGAATGCACTTGAACATCCAAAAGAAGTTCCAAAAAACGGTTTTAAGTAATTATTTTTTTAAGTAATGAGGGCATAGTTTCACCTTATAATTACTTTTTAAAAGAAATTATTCTCATTTGGACTCTTCTGGTATGTTCTATTTTCAACAAGAAACTTAAGAAAGGAGTTAAGTCAAAGGGCACAAACATCTTCCTTATAATTTTATTTCTTTCTGATTGTTACATTAATGTATGCTTCTGTAAAAAATACAGAAAATACATAAAACTGTCCAAAGGGAGAGAAAAATTTACTTATAACGATCATTATTCTATACCGAGGCAAATATTAACATCTTGACACTTCCATCTCCGCCATACTCCTGTTTATTTTTCTTAGTTTAGATGTAGTCCATTCTTTTCTACTTAACATTATGTATTTTTTCACCAGTAAAGCAATGCTTTTAATTAAAATATTAATACTACTTCTCTGAGTTACAATTCAAAAGTTTGCCCAACTGATGTAACCACTGCTAAAAATTTGGTATTCACTTTCCTTCCTTACTCCTTTGCTAAACTAACATGTACAGTATACATATAAATACCATTACTACCATTGTTGTTTTTCTTTTTACAAAAGCGGAATTGTACACATAACTAGTTTTTTCTTAATATATCATTACATTTTCCCAATTCCTGCATATAGATCTATCTCATTCTATCAAATAACTGTATAATATTCCATAGAGTAGCAGTATAATAATTTATGAAACTACCTCCTATTGATGAAGGCTCAGGATTTTTTCTTATTTTTAACTATTATAAGAAAGCAATAAAAATCATAGTAACATATGTTTAAATAATGGCACTTTTAATTTTAGAAAATATTTCTTTGCTAACAATTACAAATTTAACAAATACAAACGGGTTCTTTCCTTTGTTTTCCCTGTGGGTGTGGTCCATATTTCTCTGGTCCATTGCTCTTGTGCCCAGACAGAACACAGAACATGGCATATAGAAAGTTTGAGTCAATTAAATATTTGCCGAATTGAACTGAACAAGTGATGTTACTGAATTTAAAAGTGGTCAATGTGCAAGCTATGCTGTATGACGTTTAGGTAGGACATCAGAGTCAGGGATTACCCAGGGCGTTCAAAACCCCCCATCTGCAACCAGCTTGGCCATCAATGGGCAGTATTTCTTTGAACTTGGTTTCCTTCCACTTCATCTTTTCTTTATTTATAAATTGGTTAAATGGCATGAGTCTCATGTTGCATAGACATGTCCTACTTTAATATGCATTTTATTCTTATCAAATGTCTGATGACAATGTCATATAACAAGTTCCTTTAGCATTAAAGTAATAAGTTAAAATAGTATGTTTGTAATTATGGGCATACTCACTGACATCTCTTTACAGCACATTTCACACGCAGAGGATGAAATGATGATTAAATTCTTCCCACTCATTGACTCAGCTTTATTTTTTTAATCTTTTTAAAAATTAATTAATTTATTTATTTTTTTTTTGACTGCATTGGGTCTTCATTGCTGTGCGTGGCTTTCTCTAGCTGCAGTGAGTGGGGGCTGCTCTTCGTTGCAGTGTGCGGGCTTCTCACTGCGGTGGCTTCTCTTGTTGTGGAGCTTGGGCTCTAGGTGCGAGGGCTTCAGTAGATGTGGCACGTGGGCTCAGTAGCTGTGGGTCTTGGGCTCCAGAGCACAGGCTCAGCAGCTGTGGCACACAGGCTTATCTGCTCCGCGGCATGTGGGATCTTCCCGGACCAGGGCTCAAACCTGTGTCCCCTGCATTGGCAGGCGGATTCTTAACCACTGCGCCACCAGGGAAGTCCCTGCCTCAGCTTTAATGTATTCAAAGTCTATGTGAGAATTAGCTCCGTTAGTCTACTGCCACCCTGAAAATTACATGGACCGTCAGAAGGTGGTGAGAGAAGGCAATGCGAATGAGTCAGTATAAACCTATCTGAGCAGGAAAACCAGAGGCCCCCATGAGGAAGGGTCAACAACTTCTTCTTGAATGTCAGAAATCACAAGTACTCAATAATTAATGTCTTTTTTTCCTTAATTTATTTGAATTCCAAATAAATTAAGACATAGATAGAGAAGTTAAGTAAACGGAGGCCACAAAATAGTATTTATTACCAATAAGGATGTTAACAGAGGAAGTGACAACACATCTATGGGCCAGAAGGCATCCTGTTACAGCAGGCTCACCTTCTCCAGAATTTGAGGCTCCCCCTCTCTGCTGCAGGGGTGCTGGGTTTCCAGAGCAGACCCGTCTCTGCCAGGAGCAGAGACGAGGGCTCACTTCCTCCTGGAAGCTCCCACCAGAAGAGAAGAGGAAGGGGTAGGCTGTACACGCCCTGTTTCTTCTTCCAACCTCACCAGTCAGAAAGTCACTCTCTCTCCCTGGATGGGAATCAGCAAGGGGTAGAAGAGAGTCCAGACAGTTTATGCTAGTGGAACCCCTTTAACATGGAAGAAAGTATCAAGTATGGGAAAGAAGAGCTTTCCCTCTCGCTGCTCACTATTGAAAAGCACAGTGTTTTTCTTGAACATAATGTTGCTGCCTTTTACAGGGATCTGGGTTTTGAGATAGCAGACAACCTACGCATCTTCTGGCCTCCTCCACAAAAGACACCCCGCATGTAGCACAGGTGAGCACAAACACACCCTCTGCCAAAGCACGTGGTGAGGGTGTTCCTGAAGATCACGAGCTAGAAGAGGTCTTAACTGTTAAATTTTGTTTGGTGTCTAGACTTTGAATTCTCAACCCGTTTAAAATGCATTCTAGAATATAACCACTTATTTAGTTTATCTTGAAAATAGAACATGGAAATTAATTTTGTCCATGAGTTCGTACACTTTTAAAGTTTTCACAGTAATACATATTTTTCCTGCTGACATCCTTATACTCTTCCTTTTTTTTTTTTTTTTTTTTTTTTGCAGCACACGGGCCTCTCACTGCTGTGGTCTCTCCCATTGCGGAGCACAGGCTCTGGACGCACAGGCTCAGTGGCCATAGCTCATGGGCCCAGCCGCTCTGCAGCACGTGGGATCCTCCCACACCGGGGCACAAACCCGTTTCCCCTGCATCGGCAGGCGGACTCCCAACCACTGCGCCACCAGGGAAGCCCTACTCTTCCTTTTAAATAATATATTTATTCAAAGCATTTGTTGAATACTTTTAATAACATTTATGAGTACCAGCAGTGATTCAAATCTTACAAGGAAAGTATTATCAAGCCCATTTTACAAAGGAGAAAATGAAGGATTGGATAGATGATTTGTTTCAGGTGATACACAAACTGGAAAGGAAACTTGTGTTTGAACCCAGGTCTTGCCAACTCTCACAGGTGCTCCACCCTGGTTACCTGTATAGGCATCTATCATCCTAGATGAAAATTACTTACGGTTAGGATCATGGCTTCTACTGATTCTTTTTTTTTTTTTTTTTCTATCCACAGCAAAGTATACAATGCTCTCACTTAGTAGGTATTCAGGAAGTATTTAAGTTGAGGTAAATAGACTATCGTGAAATTCTAGATATGAACGATGCATAGAAATATTCTAACTTGAATCTGTTTATGTAGCCAGGAGAGTGTTAGAATCCAAATCAGAGCTTAACTCCTCATATATGGCCTTTCAGCATTTCCGGCTACCATTTCCCCTTCACCATGGGAATCACGCAAGTGACAAGTGGCTTGTCGTGGATTACCCTGGTTTAGCAATAGGAGGGGCCAACTGCTACTTCTCCCTGAACAGAAGACCTGAGGCAACAGAGGTCACATCGGGGTCATGGAGTTGGAAAGCCTTACAGGAAGGAAAATAACAAAAAGAAAACATCACATTTATTTGAGAAGCAGCAGAAAATCGTGGCTAAATGCATGGACTCTGGAGCCATAGGACCTGGGTTAAAATGAGTAGAGGTAATCTGCTGTTAGCTAGCTATGTGATCTTGGATGAGTTACTTAGTCTGTATGTGCCTCAGTTTCTTCATCTATAAGATGGGAATGCAGTAATTCATACAGTCTGTGAAAACTAAATGAGTTACATATATAAAATGTACAGACATCACCCAGCACACCGAGCACTATTGGTTGTTATCTGAGCACTTTCTAGGTTCCAGAGACTGTGCAAAAAGTTTTAAAACCATTAGTTATATTGATCATATAATTAAATATTGAATAAGAAAAGCCATTGCTACATTTTACAAGCACAGAATCTTGAGACAGAGAGAGAAAAAGCACTTGATTAAGATTCTGGTACCTGTCAGTGGAGGCGTATAAACCTGGGTTACCTGCCCCCAGAGCCCACGCTGCTAACCACTGTGTGGGGCTGAATCATCAACTCTCCCACAAAAAGGGAAAACTGCTTTGGGGTCCCTATTGTACCCCAAAGGGACCCCTGCTATTGTAGCAGGCACAGAATTCTCCAGCCAAGGCCACCGTTTTCTAACTAAGCCTCCATCAATTCTCCTGTGGCCCCGGGAGGTTGGGCTAACAGAAGGCCATATCATTCCTAATTCAGAAGAGTCTAGATTAGCCTGGACACTGAATTCCAGAATTTCGGAATTGCTCTAAGTGAATCTCAAAAGAGAACAAATCTAGGGGCTTCCCTGGTGGCGCAGTGGTTGAGAATCCGCCTGCCGATGCAGGGGATACGGGTTCGTGCCCCGGTCCGGGAAGATCCCACATGCCACGGAGCGGCTGGGCCCGTGAGCCATGACTGCTGAGCCTGTGCGTCCAGAACCTGTGCTCCGCAACGGGAGAGGCCACAACAGTGAGAGGCCGGCGTACCACAAAAAAAAAAAAAAGAGAACAAATCTAGACTCCCCTGGATTAAATACTGTTGAAATAATCAAAATCGGGCCAATCTCTGAGGCCTTCCCTTGAAAAGTCGAATCCCCCCGGTGTCTCCCATTTGAGAGCATATACATACAAAAGGTTGTATGGAACAGACATCCCTATTTATCCAGGAGTTTTCTAGAAGGGAAAGACCATGGACCTTTCTCTTAACTGCAAACTTTTTGCTAAAATCATCTGCTTTGACTCAGAGAAAGTGTCACAAGTATGTCTAAACTTAAGACTCTGGGAAACAATCCTTTCTGTCATGTTTGCCATTTAGATAAAGCTCTTAGGGAAATGTGTTGAGAATCAGGCTATCAATGCAAGTTTATTATTGTGCTTGTTAGTACTCAGCACTGGGTTAAATAAACTTTGATGTTTCCTACCACATATTTGAGGGGAATTTAAAGCTCTTAATGGACATGATCTCATGTTGTCAAATAGAGTGTTCCAGTAAAGACTGTTCCCTAATGCGAGTTGCTGTCATTTTCAGAGACTTTGTTAGTAATAAAGTAAAAGTTTGGTGTGTTAGAAAAGCAAGTGTTTACTTCTGAAAAGCAACATTAAATCAGATAAAATAAAACAATATTTCTCTTCTGTTCTCCCTCCTGAAATAAGTCGTTAGCTGGTATCCCCCAAAGTCATTAGAAACTCCTCTGGCTGCAAAGTGATTGTTGCAGTTCTGATATGTAACATGAAGAAGAATGGAAGAGGTGAGTCCAGCTACAATTCAATAGAGCTAATTAAATTTTAACCTGCTAGATAGGCAATACAGTTATTTTTATATACTTGAGATTCCTTTTTTAAAATGTTTCTGTTTTTGTCAATGCTTGAGGTCTATTTCTTTTGCTCTTTAAGAGCGTATGTCAAGTTAGATTCCTAACATTTCCTATCAGTATAAATGACTCACTAACTTAATTTGGCAAAATGACATTGAGTTTAATTACTAGCATAAACATAAGGCTAAATGAACGACAAGCTCACTATGCATAATAGAACCTGCTTCTGAACTTTGATGACTATATCACTGTCTATCATCATTCACAGAACGATTGGAAGTGAAAAAGACCAGTAGCTCTTAATACTTCAGGAGGGTGTGATAAGCTAAGTCATAGGCTAAGTGAGATGGACTTTTAATTTCAGGTCTGGTCCTGACTTACTCTGAGATTTTAGGAAAGAGGCTTATCTATGACTTATCCTTTCTTATTTGTGAAATAAGGAGAGAAAAAAAAGTATTAAAGTGATGTCCATAGAGACAAGACTGTTAAATAGGCATGAAATGAAAGATGAGTGTTATAATGAATAAATACTTATTTGTACATCACCATATCAACCATAAAGCATGTCATTAGTACTTAGGATTTTTTAAGACAATTCACAGGGCATGGTTTGAAATATAAAGACATAGGAAATGTGGACTTGACTTCCACAAGCACATAGTCCAGCTGGAGAGATGGGACGCACATGCTAAAATGTGTTGATTACTTCACCAACCACCAATCAAATTGAGCTGATTGACTGATATAGACATAATCTCCTGATATAATTGCTCTCTTCTTCATCTGGAGATGGTGATGTCATTTCTGCTCTATATTAATCAACACTATAAATAAGACAACACAAAAACATTGTGTGTCTTTTTAATCACACAGTGTAATTTTGTGTTCTGATGCCAATTCCCTGAAACCAACTGGTAGTCCTACAATTCAATTCAATCCTAATACTAACTGGAGTTAGCATCAGATATCACAAGCTAAAGTGCAAGGTCCGCAACAGACTTCCCTTCCATCAGATGCCAGCTGCAAGTGGGGTCTCCAGGCTACCCACGCTTCTATCTGACTTGGCTACAAATTCAGAGGTTCCTACAATGCTCCTTCAGATTCAATAATTGGCTAGAATGACTCATAGAACTTAGGAAAATATTATATATAAGATTACCAGTTTATTATCTTCTTTTTAAGGTTCCCAGATTATTCTCATTGTATTTGGGTTGAAACCCAAACTAAGTGTAATATAGGACAGAACAGCCAGATGAGGGAGTACACAGGGCAAGGTATGGAAGACTGTGGCATGTAGGAGCTTCTGTCTGTTTGGAGTCAGAGTGCATAACCCTCTGAGTCATTGATATGTTTATCAACCAGGAAGCTCCCCAAGCCTCAGTGTCTTGAGTTTTTTAAATTGAGGTTTCATTGCATAGGGGTGCCTGAATAAATCGTTGGCCATTTAATTGAACTCAATCTCCAGCTCCTCTCCCCTCCCCAGTGTCAGGTAGTGGGGCTAAAATTTCCAACTTTCTAAGCACATGGCTGGTTGTCCTCTTTATCTCACTAGCATAAACTCAGGTATGGTCCAAAGAAGTTCATTATGTATATCATAAGACACTCCTATTACCCAAGAAATTCCAAGGGTTTTTGAAGGTCTGTGCTAGGAAACCAGAACAGTTTGGGATAAGTGACACGTGGATGATTTAGACAGTAGGTGTTATAGATTCCCAACAGGAGTAGAGATCTCTCCAGCAGGAGAGCTATGATGATCAAGGTGAACTACATGGACATGGCAAGATATGCATTAGGCATTAAAGTATGGCTGGTATTTGAAGGACAGAAGTGGGAAAGGAGGACTTGAGTAAAAAACAACAGTGAAGAAATAAAGTACAAAAAAAAAAACTTCAAGAAACATGCGGAGGTTAAGCATTATGCTGGTAAATAACCAATGGGTCACTGAAGAAATCAAAGAAGAAATTTTAAAAATACATGGAGACAAATGAAAATGGAAACACAATGACTCAAAATCCATGGTAAACAGCAAAAGCAGTTCTAAGAGGGAAGTTTATAGCAATAAAAACCTACCTCAGAAAAGAAGAAAATCTCAAAAACAACCTAACCTTACACCTAAAGGAACTAGAAAAAGAAGAACAAACAAAACTCAAACTTAGTAGAAGCAAAGAAACCATAAAGATCAGAGCAGAAACAATGAAATAGAGATTTTTTTAAGTAGTAGAAAAGATCAAGGAAATTAAGAGATGGTTCTTTGAAAAGATAAACAAAATTGATAAACCTTTAGCCAGACTTACCAAGAAAAAAAGAGAGAAGGCTCAAATAAGTAAAATCAGAAATGAAAGAGAAGTTACAACCAACACCACAGAAATACAAAGTATCATAAGAGATTACTATAAATAAGTATATGCCAATAAAATGGGCAACTTAGAAGAAATGGATAAATTCTTAAAAATGTACAATCGCCCAAGACTGAATCAGAAAAAAATATAAACAGACTGATTAAATTGAATCAACAATTTTTTAAAAGTCCCCAAAAACAAAAGTCCAGGACCAGATGGCTTCAAAGGTGAATTCCACCAAACATTTAAAGAGCTAATACCATCCTTCTCAAACCATTCCAAAAAATTGTGGAGGAAAGAACACTCTTGAACTTATTCTGAGGCCAGTGTCAGCTTGGTACCAAAGCTAGTTAAGATACCACACACACACACACAAAAAGGAAAATTACAGGACAATATCACAGATGAACATAGAGGCAAAAACCCTCAACAAGATATTAGCAAACCAAATTCAAGAATACCTTAAAAGGATCATACATCATGATTAAGTGGGACTTATCCCAGTGATACAAGCAGGGTTCAATTCCTGCAAATTAATCAATGTGGTACATCCATTAACAAACTGAAGAAAAAAGAATCATATGATCATCTCAATAAATTCAGAAAAAGCTTTTGATAAAATTCAACATTCATTTATGATAAAAATTTCAACAAAGTGGGTATTGAGGGAATATACCTCAACATAATAAAGGCCATATATGACAAACCCACAGCCAACATTATACTCAATGGTGAAAAGCTGAAAGAATTTCCTCTAAGATCAAGGACAAGACAAGTATGCCCACTCTTGCCACTTTTATTCAACAGCAATCAGACAAGAAAAAGAAATAAAAAGAGTCCAAACTGGACAGGAACAAGTAAAACCATCATTATTTTCAGATGACATGATATTACATAAAGAAAATCCTAAAGACACCACCAAAAAACTATTAGAATAAATGAATTCAGTAAAGTTGCAGGATACAAAAGTAATCTACAGAAATCTGTTGCATTTCCATACACTAATGACTAACTATCAAAAAGAGAAATTAAGAAAACAATCCCATTTACAACTGCATCCAAAAGAATAAAATACCTAGGAATAAATCTAACCAAGGAGATAAAAGACCTGTACTCAGAAATTACAAGACATTGATGAAAGAAGTTGAAGACAAGACAACAAATGGAAAGATATACCATGCTCATGGATTGGAAGAATTAATAGTTAAAATGTCATACTTCCCAAGGCAATCTACAGATTCAATGCAATCCTTGTTTAAAAACTAGTGGCATTTCTCACAGAATGAGAACAAATAATTCTAAAATTAGTGTGGAAACTCAAAAGACTTCATATAGCCAAAGCGATCTTGAGAAAGAAGAACACAGCTAGAGGTATCAAGCTCCTGGATTTCAAATCATACTACAAAGTTACAGTAGTCAAAACAATATGGTACTGGTACAAAAACAGATACATAGCTCAATAGAACAGGATAGAGAGCCCAGAATGAACCCACACTCTGTGGACAATTCATCTACGACAAAGGAGGTAAGAATATACAATGGGGAAGAGACTGACTTTTCAATAATAATACTGGGAAAACTGGGCAGCTACATGCAAAAAATCAAACTGGACTACTTTCTCATACCATATGGAAAAATAAACTCAAAATGGATTAAAGATTTAAATGTAAGACCTGAACCCATAAAATACCTAGAAAAAAACATAGGCAGTATGCTATCAACATCAGTCTTAGCAATATTTTTTTGGATATGTCTCCTCAGGCAAGGGAAACAAAAGCAAAAATAAACAAATGGAATTATATCAAAGTAAAAAGCTTTTGCACAGCAAAGGAAACTCTCAACAAAATGTAAAGGCAGCCTAATGAATAGGAGAGAAATTTGCAAATGACATATTTGATAAGGGGTTAATATCCAAAATAAACAAAGAACCCATACAAATCAACATTAAAAAAACTGATTAAAAAATGATCAGAGGACATGAATAGACAATTATTAAAAGAACAGCAAATAAAAAGTGTTCGCAAGGATGTAGAGAAAAAGGAATCCTTGTGCACTATTTGTGGGAAAGCAAATTGGTATTACCACTATGGAAAACAATATGGAGGTTCCAGAAAAAATAAAAAATAGAACTATCATATGATCCAGCAATTCCACTTCTGAGTGATTTTCCAAAGAAAACAAAAACATTAATTCAAAAAGATATATGCATCCCTTTGTTCATTGCAGCAATATTTACAACAGCTGAGATAAGGAAGCAACCTAAATGTCCATTGATAGATGAATGCAAAAGATGTGAGATATATATATATATATATATATATATATATATATATATATATATACACACACACATACATACAATAAAATATTACCTATAGAGAAGAATGAAATCTTGCCATTTGCAACATGAATGGACCTCGAGGGTATTATGCTAAGTGAAATAAATCATATAGAGAAAGACAAATACCATATTATTTCACTTATATGTGGAATCTAAAAAACAAAACAAATGAATAAACACAACAAAACAGAAATGAACTCACAGATACAGAGAACAAACAGGTGGTCACCAGAGGAGTAGGGGCGGGGGGATAAGTGAAATAGGTGAGGGAGATTAAGAGGTAAAAACAGGCAGTTACAAATAAATGAGTCATGGAGATAAAATGTTGAGCATGGGGAATATATTCAACAGTATCGTAACAACTTTGTATGGTGACGGATGGTAACTAGACATATCCTGGTGATTATTTTGTAATGTATAGAAATATTGAATCACTATGTTATGTACCTGGAATTAACATGGTGTTCTAGGTCAATTATGCTTCAATTTTTTATAAGAGGGGAAATAAATAAATTGTTAAAGTGGGAAAATGTTATCAGCATGAAAGTCAATTGAATATAATTAAATAATGGAGGGAATAAAAAACAAAACAAAACAAAACAGTGAAACACTAAAGCAAGAAAGTACAAAGGATGTGAAGCAATGAAGAGCAAACCAGTTTGACCAAAGCAGAGGAATCAAGGTGGGGTATAGCAAAGGATAAAGCACACTAATCACTCCTATATACCCTAGGCTCTTTTTATCAAGAAGCCCAATCATGTATTTTCAGAACCAAATTCTAATTACTAATAGAGCTAAAGCAAACTACTATCAAATTGCCTATAATTGGTTTTAAAATCTAATAGTCTAGTATTTTCTGGAAAAAAGAATCACTTTAGAACGGCATTATAGTTGGTTGGATACTGAACATTCTTGAATAAGTGATTTGGACAAAGTATGTCAAAGGAATATAAATAATATGTAAAATTGCTGATACTGGCTCTACAAAACAAAATAATGTCTCTTAGGCTCAGCTGTCCATTGTATTTATAAACAAAACAGCCTCTCCACTTTGTTTCTTTTCTAGCCAAGAGAAATTAAGCTCCCATGGCTTCAGACAGCTGTCGTACATTTCCCCCGACGGCTGCCACATGAGTGTTAGGCTCTGCGGATCATTACCAACACCAACATCTGGCTCTGCTTGCTTTCTTTCAAACAGGGCTTAATTTTCTTCTGCGTCTCCAGAAACAGGAAATACCATGTGCAGTTTGGTGGAATTTGGGATTAAATATTTCTAAAGCCAACTGCTGTTTTTACAAGACCTCTTGGAGTGATGGCTTTTTTTATGGCTTTTGCCTCTGGGAATTCTTCTATGTGAATTGCTGTGAAATCTCCAAGGTCTGCCTTTCCTTCAGGCTACATGCTTGTACTTTTTTTCATCTGCCAATCAACATGTTTCCAGGAGTTTTGTTGCCTGTTCAGAATAGTAAGGTTGATCACTGCCAAGTGTATGGAAACTTCCGGGAGCCCTCCCCCTCCCTAGTCCTCCCTAGCATCCCTCTCTAGGAGGTGTTCTCTTTGGGAGTAAGGAAGGGAAAAGAGTTCAGCAGAAACGAAATGCTCCTTCTTCCTCGGAAAGTAGGAATAGGTAAATAGCTGACTTTCAGAGAATAATAGAGCTACTTTTAATATCTGCATTTTCCAGATAAGTAACCTTAGGCAGACCGAGGAAGAAAGTCAAGCAAACAGTGCATATTCCTCCAGTCCTAAATGGGCTTCTGGTTCAAAGAAAAAGCCACAGTATACTGAATTTCCCCTCCTTGTCATCTTGTGTGCCTCCATAAGGAGATATGGCTCCACTCCAGGGAGGATACAGGACTGAGAGCAGAAAAGTCTGTTTGCTGATAAAACGTTGAGAGGGTAGGAATGGAGAAAGACATGACAGCAATGCTTTAGCCCCTGAAAGCATTTCATATCTTTCTGACTTTGGAGAGCAAGCAACTGGCTCCTCCTGGAAGTAAAACTCTCCATAACTGTATACACCTTCCTTTTTCAATCTTGAATTTTTGTTTGTTGGCTGATAAGGAGACACACGGTTTTCTCTGATGCTTACTTCAAACTTGAGCTTGTGCGAATTGTATTCTATGGAAGTGATAAAGGCAGAAGAGGGAAAAAGTGAACCTAAGGAATCTCAGTCAACATGATGAGTAACACATCCTCGCATCACTTTTACAGCCACGAATCTTGAGCAGCAATGTCAGGATAGAAATTTAAGGAATATGTAAGGTCAGGATGACAAAGGATGATGGGTATCCATTCTTTAATCTGTAATGTAAAGACATTTCCTTAAGACACTCTCTGTTCTCACTTTTGTAAGTACTGTCTCTTTCCCATCATAATTTCTTTCTCCCAATAGAAAGATCTGGAAGTGTCAAGTCCTAAGCCCTGACTTTTCCTTTGCAGTACAGTGTCAGGCCAGAGAGTAACATTAGCAGGCTTTGTCTTGATCTCCCCTGAAAGCCTTTTCTTCATGGTTTCCCTGTTCTCCGAGGAGGCCTAAAGTCATTCTTAAGTCTTCTGTCAAAAATGGAAAGCACTCCCTTACAAACTATGGTTAATCATTGCTTACATTAAAATGATAAAATGGGTATTAGGAGACATCTAGCTACAGCCTTTAACTCTAGGAGAAAAAAAAAAAGCTAACCCTAATATCTGGCATTCATTAGGAACCTACTATGTGCTTAAAACTATTGTTATTCCACGTTAGGTAATCAAAGATGGTAGCCATGCGATTACAGCTGACAGATGGGGATGCTGGAAGCCACAGCCAGACAATTCTATGTGGTTCCAACTGTACACATGGTCTCTCAACTGGCCGCCTTCTCCTTCTATTAGAGGACAACTTGCTTGGGAGGGCGGGGTAGGTAATTCTTAGAGATTAAAACTGAATGTACATTTCTGCAGTAGTTCTTTAAGCGTGTATCTATTTATAAGGGATTTATAACCTATTTAGTAATCGCTGATCATTCATTCCTATAGATTAAGTCAAACGTGGCACCCTTAACACTTTAAGGAAATGCAAGTGCTAAGCTGCAGGTACAGTTTCAACTGCTATTTCTCTTCTTGGTCACAGGCTCATACTTCTCCAAAGTTCATCTCAGAGGTTACTGATAAACAGTCTTTGTCAGCCTCTGCTTCTCAGCCACCAACACCATAGGCAGTCTTCCTCTTTGGTCCCTAAATTCCATTCTCCCCTGCCCCAGACCCCTCTCTTACCACTGAGCCAGAATTCTCATCCAGCACCTATTTCCTTTCAAGCTTGGAGTTGCAGTAAACACTATATTAATTTATTTGTAGGTTTAAAAAACATTTTGGAGCTAGCCTGAAAAATCCAGATCAGGCTGTCCTAAGTTCTAAACAAACTCTTTAGAACAAACAGTTGAGAAGTAAGCATTTGAAATTCAGGTGCTTCTTAACTTTCCTGTGTCAGGGAAAGAGGAATTGGGCTTTTCAATAGTTTTCAAAAGTTGCCCAGGGTAAGAAAGACAGAATGCTAACCTACCTATCTCCACTCCCACCTCCCCCACCCCTACATCCCACCAGGGATTCAGTTTTGGTTTCCAGTGAAGTTACTAGCAGCTGCACATGCTCAAACAAGGCAAACCTGGTGATAAACCATGTCCAAAAAATCAAGAACAATTCATGTTCATTTTTATGGCAACCTCATTTTTCCCTAGTGAAATCTAACTCTATGTGCCCACTTCTGTCTCAGCTTTGCCAGTCCCCTGGACCCCCCACAGTTCTCTGACCTGGATTATCACTATGAATTAGGCAGTGGGTGGAAGATTTTCATGTCAAAGAATCTCTCTGAGTGAAATGGATGAAGAAATGTAATTAACAAATACAGAGAATTTGGGGGCCAAAACCTCTCAGCTCAGTGATAAGCCCGTGATTCTCAGCAGAAGGAGTTTAATAAAAATCTATTCTAGGTGCAGTTTCTTGAATGAGCAGAGAATAGGTTCAATGGAGTCACTAGCATCTGTATAATTGAAATCCTCACTTTGGGGACTTTTAGAGGCATTGAATGAAGAAATTCTCGGCCTAAGAGCAGGCTTTGCTGACAAATTAAGGAATACATACCTCAGAGAAAAATACCGTAGCTGCTATCCCTGCCAGACAACAACAGCAGCTGATCAGAAACAAATTATAGATCAGACACAATCAATATTAATACAGTCAATATTAAGGCAATTACATATTTCGTGTGTTTAATGCCAATGATAGTAGCTGAAAATACAGTGGCAGTGGGTCATACTAGTTAACTTTTTATAGAATCGAATCCTGGCTCTCTTAAAGTCAATATTCAAGTGAATTCATAAACTATACAGATAAATTTTTTTTTTTTTTTTGCAGTACGCGGGCCTCTCCCTGTTGTGGCCTCTCCCATTGCGGAGCAGATACATATTTTGATTGGAGTTTCTAACACCTGAGAAAACAGGACGACAACTTCGGACACCTCTACTAAAAGTCCCAACATGACTGTTATGCTAACTTTGTGGTTTTTGTAATTTAAAATATTTTCTTATTAAAAATTGAACTAGGGCTTCCCTGGTAGCACAGTGGTTGAGAGTCCGCCTGCCGATGCAGGGGACACAGGTTCGTGCCCCGGTCTGGGAAGATCCCACATGCCGTGGAGCGGCTGGGCCCGTGAGCCGTGGCCGCTGAGCCTGCGTGTCCGGAGCCTGTGCTCCGCAACGGGAGAGGCCACAGCGGTGACAGGCCCGCATACCTCAAAAAAAAAAAAAACAAAAAACTGAACTAACAAATTTCCACAACCACCTCCCTCATTTATAGAGAATTCTCTTTTAATTAGGCATTCATTTATTAATTTTTTCATAATCACACAGAGGAATAGCTCTAATGGAAGAGTTATACTGGAAGTAAAGACAAAGGTGGGTCAGACATAGTTTACAGTATAGCATTCCAAAGCAAACCTCTGGATTGGGAGACTGCATATAAACATCACACACTTTCTTCCCAAACTTTATTCACATTGGGAATACAGTCCAGAGCATTTACCGCAAGCACAAGAATTGTTCCTGACACTTATGGTTCTATATCAAGGAGTGACTTTGGAATACCTTTGGGTTCTAATTTACTGATGGCAAATCAGTAAAAATTTGGAAATGTAAAACAATCTTCAGGAGGTCATTTGGTGACAGGTGAGCAGAGGAGAAGGACAGAGGCCTGAGACTGGCTCTTGCCTGGATTTTGCCTAAATCACTTAGCTTCTTTGGGGCTGGATAAAATGAGGATGGTAATCACACTTATCACCAGAAAATGTGAGCGTCGCTCTTTGAACCTCTCAGTGAAGCCTGCCCTGTGTAACTGTAATGTATTCCAATTTGTGGAGCTGCAAAACTGCTGTGAAGATGCAAAATGGATTTCTTCCCTCCAAAAACGAAAGCTTTTCTAACTCAAAACTTAGGCACAGCCTTTAAAGGATGTGAATAATAAAGAGAAACCATTTTTCTTGTAAGATCTGAACTGTTTTCCTTAGAGTTATAGAAGCTGTGTCTAACACTCAGGTCTGTACTCTCATTCAAGTCCCACTGTTTGAGCAAGTCAACATTTTAAAATCTGTAAAATGAGCATAAATCTCTTTATCCAATTTACGAGACCATTGTGAGAGTTCAGTGAGGTAATGTATATGACGTATCATACATTAATAAGTTCTGGAATACCTGAGTTTCACCCTGTGCTACTGGACAGGAGACCACATCTAGTCCCTGGATCTTCTTCTCTAAGGCACCTTTCCAGGACCTAGGTTTGTTTCCTGCTACACAGCCTTCCCTCTGCAATGCACTATGGAACAGGCCATCTAACAACTCTTACTCCATCACTTTGCTCCCTTCTCCCATACCTCCCCTCCTGATCAGCCTTCTTCCCAGGCCAGATTTAAGCCTCCTTTAATGATATGTGTAAGGAATACAGTGTGCGTGTTGTGTGTTTTTAACATGATTTATATATTTTTCCTGCTAAGTAATGCATAATAATTGTAGAAAATTTGGACTAGTGAGATAAAGCACCAATTGGAGTTGGACTTGCAGTCAGATGTCTTGAGTTCAATACCCGGCTTGGTGCTTCTCACTGCAAAGGTCTATTCCCAACTCCTCGTTGCTGGTCTAATATCCAGAAGTTTGGTTCAAACAACACCTATATCAGACTCATCCAGAGCGCTCCTTAGGAATGGAATTCCAGAGACCCACCTTTGCCCAGCGGCTGAACCATAACCACTGTAGATAGGGCCCGTGAATATGCTCTGTATTTTCAGAAAGCTACTCGGGTGATTCTCAAGCAGACCAGAAGCTCTATTCTGGATTCTAGAGCACACTTACAGTAGCCAAGATAGGGCGGTCTGGACCTGCAAGCTGACCTCATCTGAGAGCTTGTTAGAAATGAAAGATCTCCCCATAGTGCCCAAACCTACTGAATCAGAACCAGCATTTTGACAAAATCCCCAGAAGATTCTGTCACACCTTTGAGAAGCTCTACTGTACCTTGGTGTCACCTGGGAAGCTTTACAACCTAATGATACCTGGGCCCCATCTAGAGATTCTCATGTACTTACTATTCTGGATTCTGGGGTGCGGACGGGGCAAAAGGGCTCTTACTAGTTCTGTAAGTTACTTTAATGTGCAGCCAAGGTACATTGTCCCCTAAATCCCAGCTTTGTAAGGTTAAACTATAACCTGACTTAAATTGGCTTTTGTAGGCTTGCCAGGGGCCCTAAGGATCGCTTTAGATTAAACAGTGATTTTTCAGACAATGGACTCTGGAGACAAACAAGTTCAACCACACAGTTTAAGGTTCACCGAAGCCCAGGCGGGAGACTTCCGGTACCTTCCCACGAGGGAGCGGGGCATCGCAACCGGGTCCGCCCCGCGCCCCAACCCGGCCCCGCCCGCCTCGCCCCCTCCCCGCCCCGCCCCGCCCTGCCCGGTGACGTGCCGCAGAGGGCCGGGCTCATGCGCACTCGCGCCCCGCGCCCCGCACGGCTGCACCGCCTCGGCGCTTGTCATTCTCCGCTGCGCGGCGGCGAGTGCCGACTGTTGTGCGTGCCTGCCTTCCCGCTCGCTTGTCGGCGCGCCCGCGATGTGATCGACCGCCTGGGAGCGGGCTGGCAGCTCCCACCGCTACAACGCCTCGGCTTTTCCCTGGCCGCCTTCCTTGTTGAGCCCTGATTCCCTCGGAGCCGGAGACACGCACCAGGGGCTCGAAGCGCCGCACTCCGGGGCGGGCGGCAGCTGCAGCGCTCGGGACCGCGCGGCCGGGTGCAACCTCTGTCGCCGCCGCCGCCGCGCTTGGCACCGCGGAGCCAAGGCGGCTGGTGCAGAGCGGCAGCACCTCGCCCCGCACCCGCCGCCGCCCGGGCAGTGCGGGGCCGCGGCGCTCTGTGCGTAGCGGGAGCGCAGTCCCCCCCGAAGGCTCCCTGTCGCCTGCGTCCCAGTAAGTTGACTGTAGTTTTTGAAGTTGGAGGGCGCCACGGGAAGGGGAGGTTCGTTTTTGTTATCTTCACGTCGTGGGAAGCTGGGGGTGGCACCTCTTGTTAGCAGGGCTCCAGCTTGGGGAGTTGAGGGTGCGAAGCCGCGGACAGGGCACGCGGGGAGAGGAAGCAGTCCCGGGAGAACTGGCTCCAGCCTCTGCTGAACGTGCCAGTTGGAAATGTGCTGTGAGAGGACAGGTGCTCTGAGGGCATTTTGCCTGCTGCTCATTGCACATTCCGAGCCCTTTGACTGTGTGCGTGTGCGTGTGCGCGCGCGCGCGCGCGGGGTACTGGGGGTGGTAGGGGGGTCCTGTCATCTCCATCCCAAGTCCTCAAGGGAATGACTCTAGTAATATTCCTGGATGCGATAGATCTTTGGGGATGGGGGCTAAGTCATTCCCTCTCAGACCTCCAGGCTTCTCGTGCATCCCACTTTTCTTTTCCCCTAGGCAGAAGTTGTAATTGGAGCCCAGTCCTTTAGGGAAAGACAACTTATATGTCAACCTAGAGTTTTGTGCTATAAGGCAAATAAAATGAGAAACCCGCTCAGCGTGTGTGATTTCATACACTTTAAGAATGTGAGCAAGTCTCAAAGCAGTAATGTTCCGATGATGACACTTGGGTTTCACCCTCACTGTCCTGCACCTCTTATGTAAGCCTCCCGGCAGGATGACTGTCTCTCTGCAGTGGCTGCAGCTGTGGCTCTCCATTCCATTTGTTTAAGGTCTAGCTTGAACGTATTTAATGAAAATGTTGACATGATAGAGTGCTCTGCAGCCTGAAACAGAGTGTACTCTTCAAATTGGAGTGTCTTCTCCTAATAGGGAGTGTGCAAGGAAAACCCCAGTATATTTTTCAAGGCAGCTCCAGGAATTAGACACATAAATCATGTTTTAAAATAGCATGCATTGTACAGAGGGCTTGCAGAGGACCCCTTTGAACACATCCCCTTTGTTTTAGAAAAAGTGGAAATTGTTCATGCCAGACAATTGTTGAGTCTGAAAGTTAAGTGTACTGATAGGCTTAATTATCTTAATAAACAAAGAGCATGATTTATAGGTAGCTGCCCTGCCCTATTTTGAAGGATATAATTCTAGAATTCTTTAACCTTTCTTTCATCTGTCCCCTAGAGATTCCTTTTAAGCAGAGCAATAGATTATCATCATTGATGTTTAATATCTGAGTTGATTAAATTTGTAAAAGGAGTACTTTGAAATACCATACAGTACTGCTATGACTGTTAAGACAGTGAATATTAGAAATAAGGAGAATATTCCAATTTTTTGGTGTAGAAGTAATTAGTTTAACAAAACAGATAACATTGACTGCCCTAATATATCTTTTTAAATTTGGACTTGTAATAAACATTTAAACCAAAACTCAGGGTTGTGTTTTGATGTAGGATTTATTTAGATACTCTTTAGAAAAAGAAGCACATTTATTTATAGCGTTCTAGCACATGGAACAAGATGAACTAGTTATAGGCACCTCATTTAAAAACATATCATAGTTTTTTTAAGGAATTCTAAGAAAATACACAAAATGTAATTTCACAAGTTGAAAAGATAGTCAACACTTTGTACTTGGTGAGAGCAGCCATTGCTCATCTCTAGAAGAGATTACATCTGAGCATAGAAGCACAAACAGGTTGACACCCCTCCTAACATGATGCACTGTCACATCATGGTTAGGAGGACAGACTATGCTGACAGCTTGGGTACCATCTGTTTGAATCTGGGCAAGTTACCTAAACTCTGTGCCTCAGTGTCTTTGTCTGTAAAATGGGGATAACAGTACCTATCTCTCTGGATTGTGGCGAGGATTAAGTGAGTTCATAGCTTTAAAGCTACTGAACCAGTGTCTGGCTTATTAAACTGAGTAAAATTATTGTTAGGAAAGGAAATGCATCTTTGGATTCTGTGGACATTGAATGGCTGCTGATGGAGGTTAACAGAAGCAGTTCACATGTATAAGAGGAGAGAGGGTATGAGCATTTATTGAATACCTCCTGGTAATGCAGACACCAGCTGGTGTTTGACCTAATGTCTTTTTCAATTCCTCTCCAAGGTGGGTAGCTTCATTTCTACTTTGGAGAAAAGGAAACTTGAAGTCAACAAGATCAAATAGTAGAAATCGCAGTTAGGATTTTAACCCATGTCTGTCTCTTTCAGACCCTGTCCTTTTTGGCCCTGCTGCCTCAATTTGCAAACTGCTTTTTCCATCTCTTCTCCTTGAATCCTCATAATAACTTAATAAAATGGGTGCGTTATTATCTTTAATTTACAGATGAGGAAATTTACTTTAAGCAGTAAAGTATGCAAAGTGCTTAACTCACAAGATAGTTCTCCATGACTGGGAGATATTATTGTTATCATAATTATTGTTTAAAAGCTTGCCTACATTAGCACATGGTAGAGATGCCAGCAGGTGAAATGAGTTTTCTTCTTCGGTTTGAAGTGGATTCCATTACTTTTCACTTCCCTATTCACATATTCAGAGAATCAAGAAAAGGAAAATGGTATGTTACTGTTCCCACAGTTCCCACTGGAGGACAGCACTCCCGGGTTTGTTTCCACCTGCAGATGTAGCTGCAGGATCCACACAGCCTAGTGAACCACCGCAAGCAGGTCATCCATCGATCCACAATCAGCATCATCTGTGAGCATGAATTCAGTCCCAGCTGGAGAGCACCCCTAGGGCAGAGAGAGAGGCCCTGCACTTTGCAACATAGTGTACTGTATGTTCAGAAATGGAAATAATTTACATTTCATATTAAATAAGCATGCTTCCTCTGGCCCTTAGTACCAGTGTGGTGGGAAGCAGTTTCAGGGGTCCTGTGTGAGCAGTCCAGTTGGCCTTCCGTATCCTCGGGTTCCACATCTGTGGATTCAAGTAACCTCGGGTTGAATATATATATATATTTTTTTTAATTCCAGAAAGTTCCAAAAAGCAAAATTTGCTTTGCTTTGCTCCAGCAGCTATTTACATATTGTAGCATTTACATATTTACTGTTTACATGGCATTTACACAGTATTAGGTATTATAAGTAGTCTAGAGATGATTTTTTTTTTTTTTTTTTTTTTTTTGCGATATGCGGGCCTCTCACTGTTGTGGCCTCTCCCGTTGCGGAGCGCAGGCTCCGGACGCGCAGGCTCAGCGGCCATGGCTCACGGGCTTAGTTGCTCCGCGGCATGTGGGATCTTCCCGGACCAGGGCACGAACCCGTGTCTCCTGCATCGGCAGGCGAATTCTCAACCACTGCGCCACCAGGGAAGCCCTAGAGATGATTTAAAGTGTGTGGGAGAATGTACTTTAAGGTTCTATGCAAATATAATGCTATTTTATATGAGGAACTTGAGCATCCACTGATTCTGGTATCCTCACGGGTCCTGGAACCAATCCCCCATGGACTCTACTTTGTTAAAAGTCTGGTCCACAGCCTGTCAAACTTTTCACTTGACTTCTGAAAGTTGGGAATGATTGAAAGGCTTTTTTCCTGTGGCTTTCTTAGATTATCATCCAGATCTACATCCCCCATGGACTCTACTTTGTTAAAAGTCTGGTCCACAGCCTGTCAAACTTTTCACTTGACTTCTGAAAGTTGGGAATGATTGAAAGGCTTTTTTCCTGTGGCTTTCTTAGATTATCATCCAGATCTACATAGTATTCTGGCCCTTGGTAAATATTTACTCTGTTTTCTAGATATAAAAATCTAATATCTGTAAAGGGCACATAGGCCACAGATGGCTTACAGACTTATTTAATATTTAAAGAAACCTGGTATCCTACCACTGAAAGGTACTTCAATACAGGTGTTCTAAGTGGGCTTTTTTTTAAAGTCAAAACTCTCTGTACAACATGTTGATTATAGTTAATAATACTGGATTGCATATTTGAAAGTTGCTAAGAGAGTCGATCTTAAAAGTTCTCATCACTAGAAAAAAAATTGTAACTATGTGAGGTGACAGATGTTAACTACTCATCGTGGTGATCATTTTGCAATATATACAAATGTTGATTCATTATGTTGTACACCTGAAATGAATAGTGTTATATGTCAATTATATCTCAATTTTTTAACAAAATCAAGGGCTTCCCTGGTGGCGCAGTGGTTGAGAGTCCGCCTGCCGATGCAGGGGACACGGGTTTGTGCCGCGGTCCGGGAAGATCCCACGTGCCGCGGAGCGGCTGGGCCCGTGAGCCATGGCCGCTGAGCCTGTGCGTCCGGAGCCTGTGCTCCGCAACAGGAGAGGCCACAATGGTGAGAGGCCCACGTACCGCAAAAAAAAAAAAAAATCAAAAGTCTCTGGGTGTGAGCTTCCAGGATAGAGTCCTTGCCATCACCTGAGTCCTTCTGCAGTTTTAGCCCTCCTGTCACAGTACAAATATTCCTTTTTACTCTTTCAAGTGCTTTTACTTACATTTCAAATGCTCCTCTGCTCTGGGGCATTCTGTAGTACAAATCTTCCTCAATCACTTTTGTGACTCGACCTGGGTCCATAATTTCCTTTTAACTCATTCTTTCGAATTTACATAGTTCAGTTTTATTTTTTGTCTATGTTAACTGTTTATTGGCTTACCTCTAAATCGCCAAATAACTTGCCTCTGACATCTAGCTATCCTTGCTGTCAGAAGACATACGTACAAGAAATGCAAGCTAATTTTAATATGGATAAAGTGAATGAAGACCATTTACCCACCCCAGTCATCTCTCCTGTTTTGAATTATCTTCCCTTTGGGCTTGGGGAGTCTGGGGCTGATTGTATTTCGAGAGCTCTTGCCTCCTACCTCCAGGAGAAACTTGTTGGAGGTTATACCAGTCTTGGTTCTACAAGCAAGCTGTTCATGTGCAACATGGCAGAGACAGTCCCGCAAGGCTGGGACGTTGCAGACTTTGAGGGCGAGGGTTGAGTGTGGGGAAAGACAGCTCCGAGTATGATTTATCTGCCACATCCTTACTGGATAGAATGAATAGCTAACACAGAGCCCTTACCATGGGCTGGCTGCTGTGCTAAGAACTGTACATAGAATATTTACTTTAATCAGTGACCTTGTGTGGTTACTTTGTTATCCTTTATTGCCCAAGGGGAAAGTGAGGCCTAGAAAGATCAGAGCACTTGTCCAAGATAACACTAGTGTATTTTTGAGCGAAGAGTGGAGGCCAGGACTCTGACGAGGCCTGTATCCAATTTGGGGGCCTTCTTATGGTTCAGCTGTGTCATATAGATATCCTCTATTGTGCTCTTCAAAATAATCCTATACTATCTCATGTCCTCCCCACAGTGACCCTAGGATAGAGCTAAAGGGATGGTGGAAAGGTCCATGCCCACGGTCTTCCAGATCTTTATGGAGGAAGAGCTTAAAGCTTAGTTCATGCAATGAGCCCAGAAAAGAAACCCCTAGGGCTTCCCTGGTGGCACAGTGGTTGAGAGTCTGCCTGCCGATGCAGGGTCGCGGGTTCGTGCCCCGGGCCGGGAGGATCCCGCGTGCTGCGTAGCGGCTGGGCCCGTGAGCCATGGCCGCTGAGCCTGCGCGTCCGGGGGCCTGTGCTCCGCAGCGGGAGAGGCCACAGCAGTGAGAGGCCCGCGTACCACACACACACAAAAAGAAACCCCTGTGTTAGCATTGTGAAATAGGAAGCATAAAGCCTTCCACTGATCGTGGGACACAGTGGAGAGGCGTGCAAACTTTGTGTGTGATGTCACATACTTGCGTCATTCTCGTCGAAGAGAGAAGTGTAGCAACCTGAGATTTTCTTAGGTGATTTCTAAAAAATTAAGTCAAAAATGATTTACTCAGCAGTGAGTATTACTACAGCAGTGTCATGTGATGTTCATAATGAACGGATGGTTTTTAAAGTAAATGAACAAGTATGTCTCACCAGCAAAGTGCAAGCGTGTTGTCTCAGAAAAGGAAAATTGTGTCACATCTTCTGTGTCTGCATCCGAGTCTAACTCCACTCTAAATGCAGAGGGAAAGGGCAGAATTTAAAACCAACATGTAATATTTTCAAAACCGTTTCCCTGAACCCCACCTCCTCTATTTTTTCCTGATTTCACACTGGAGGCAACGTTTGTTGCAGAGGTCTCTGTATTGTGCAGCTGCCCTTTCGTAAGAAACACTTTTCCAAAATAAAACAATGTAAAAAACCCATTTTAAAAAGTTCTTCATATCCCTTGGGTTTTGAGTTATTATTTTTGTTGTTGTCGTTGTTATAATATTTTGGTATATCGTGTTAATGTCTCACCCACTCCCCCTTCTTGGTTTTATAGGACTGTATAATTTTCAAGCCTGTGAGTGATTAAAAACTTATGAAAAATTCTATTTTCTAAGTGTGGATTTTATGGCAGAAGACAGGGAAATTTGGCCTGATTGGGGCGCCTTGACTTAAACCACAGAGCACTTGAAACCCTATGAACCTTATGGAGTAGGCAGGTTTTTCTAAAAAAAATGTTTTAATTGATCAATAGCAGCCTTATACTTTCCTCTTCAATTTCATAGGACCCAGTCCCCGCATATCATATCTTGTATTCATTTGTAAGTAATCAATTTCAATTGATTTTCTGAAAGTACCAAAAGGTGTGACTAGTCAGCATTGCTGCATCTGTCATTTCAGTCTTCAGGGAGCCCCAAGGTTGCATATGGAAGCCTTTCTGTGTATTTGTTCTCTAAGGAATGAAGGGTGTTCAGATAGGTCCTTGGGGTTCAGGTCTCACTGTATTTGTGACACAGTCATTGCTGTTAACGTTGCTTCCACTCACTCTGGCCTTTCACCTCCACCCGTACGCCTTCCTCCGTCACCCCCACGTGGTTGAACCTGCTGAAGCTACCGGGAAACTTTAATGTTGAAGCAGCTCATGCTATAGGTCAGAGGCAATAAAACCACACAAGACAAGTTTTCTTAAACTATAAAAAAGCCAATCTGTAACACGGCTACGCACAAGAACACCACAACTTCTGTATTCAGCACTTGGGAATTGCAACTGGAGTGGCCTTGTGTTATTTTCCATGACGCCTTCTAAAGAGAGCTCTGAACCTCTCATTCACACACAATCAATCACTAGAAGCTTGGCAATGTTTGAGTCAAATTTAGTTGGAGTGATATTTACTCATTTCTGCATTCACCAGATATATATCAATATACCAGGCATAGTGTTGAATGATGAAACCTCAGACATAAGAGGATTCCTTTCACTTCCCTCAAGAATCTCAGTCTTGGGAGGAAAAAGACACGTAACAGCAGTTGGAACCAGTGCCTAAAAGATGCTGGTCTCCCTCGGGGGTGCCTGACTCCAAAGAGATGACTTTCCCTTAAGAAGCAGGGCAGGATCTGAGTCCGGAAGGGTGAGTTGGAGGGGACCAGGCAGCTGAGGGTGGGAATGAACTGGCAAAAGTCATTCTGAGCAGAGGGGCCAGGGAGAACACCATGAAGGAGCTGAAGAGGGTGTTACGTCTGTGGAATAGCTGGTATTTCCCCGAGACTGGTACTCATCAGGGGCGGTAGGTGAAGCTGGAAATGGAGCCACTTGGGGAAGGGTCTTGTGGGCCCTATTGGGTTCAGATGCATTCAGGTTGTTCTTTTAGAAGGATCACTCTGGATGTGTTGTAAAGAACGGTTGGGATGTGAGGACGGTGGTGTGGAAAAAAGCAGTTGTGGGGAAAAGCTGTTGAATCCTAGTGTGGAGTTTAAGGTCTGAACAGACTGATCAAGGTGGAGGGATCGGAGAGGGAGAGGAGAGGCAGGGAGGGGATGGTGAGTTTAGGGATGGATGACTCGCAGGACTCTGGCTTGGGTGACGGAAAGGACAGATGTGCCATCGGTCATGATAGTGAATACAGAGAACGGTGCCGTATGCAGGGCAAGGTGATGAATTCAGGGGTGGATTCGTGTGATGTGAGGCACAAGAGGGGCACCCAGGGCTTGAGATTCAGTTGACAGTTGCACAAGCCTGTGGTTCTGGAATTCAAGACAGAGGCTGAGCTGGAGGTAAAAGTTTGCAAGCCTTGCATGTATTTGAAGTTGTTGAGGTTGTGATCTGCCTGGGAGGGTGCGTAGAATGAAAAAAAAGAGGAAGACCAAGGTGGCAGGCAGGAGAAAGGGAGATGGGATAGTAAGACTTAAGTGAGGGAAGTTTTCGACAAGTGCCTGGACACAAAGTGGCAGAAGCCAGAGGCAAAGCAGGATGAGGTGCATGAGGGAACAGGAGCCGGGTGACAAAAGGAATGAAATAGAAAGAAAAGGCAGAGAGCAAAGGGACAGGCCTGTTTCCTCACTTGCATCTACACCGATGACAGTGGCTATTTCTCATATAGCTTTTAGTTCCTGTCAATAAGTATGAAGACCTACTATGTGGAATGTGGACGGGGAGTGGGGTAAAGGAGAGAAATCAGTAAAATCACGAATAAAGCGTGATCCTCGACCTCAAGCTGCTTATAGGATAGCATTGTCGTTTCTTGTTTTCCTTTTCCTTTCATTTTTCTCCTTCGTTGACAGCAGGACAGGGCCACTTGGGAAAGTGGGAAGAATGAAAGAATCACTTTCTTGGCACATAAAGTGCTTGGTTCTCCATAACAGGCACGGCTCATTGTATTCATGAATGAGTACACCGAAAAGGACAGTGATGATGACACATCATTTGACAGTTTACAAAAACGAAGCTTTTATCACGGCCACAGCATCTGTGGAGGGTTTGGACCTGTGAACCAATCTTGTTAGAGTTACTCATGAGCCTTTTGGCTCGTTGGTTTATTTGAGATAGATTAAGTACAGTTTCCTGTAATTTTCACTTGTCTTATAAAAACGGGCGTCATTAAGTTATAGACAAGCTGGAGTATTTGGGGGGATGGTGGAAATAATTACCATGTGTTTTAGTTAATATCATGCATTTCTGTCCTCACTTGTTTTATCCTTTGATTTTGACCTAAAGGTGGAATTACTCCCATTGCAGAGATGAGGGAACTGAGATGCAGGGTTAGGATGACTGCATGGAAATAACACAGCTAGTAAATGATAGAGCTCCTAGGACCTCAAATAAGGCGTTCTGATTTCAAATTCTGGCTTCTTGCCACTCCATCATGTTGCCTGTGTCTTCATGAATAGCTACTAAAGAAAAATTAGGGTGTGGAATATTTAAGAGATTTTTAATTAGTCTGCTCAAAACACTAATAGTGGAAACTGCATTGGCCGCAGTCTTTATATTTGGTGGGCCACGCGTTCTTCATGCAAATGTATGCGATGAAGTCAGACTGGGGGAAAGCTTTTTTCACAGATGAACATCTTTTTCTTTCATTACCTTAAAAGCTTTTAAAAAGCATCTAAGTTATAAAAGGATTCAGCATTTTAAACTGTAAAATTATTGTAGTCAAACTTGCTGTCTGTGATACAAAGGAAATTTATTTTTCAGTTGTTGCAATGGCTGTTGTAGGTGAGAAGCGTTTTGTGTGTACATGTATGTGTGCGTGTATGTGAAATAACTCAGCCAGATTAAGTTTAAACTATTGGTTTTCCTTTTATAATATCATTCCTGAATTCTCCAAATACATTCAGTGATGTAGCTTGCTTTATCTTGCCAAAGCAGCTATTATGTTCCCTTATTTAATGCCAAAGTATTAAAGCATTTGTCTTTTTCTTAAGCAGTGTAAAATGATGCAGGATAAATCGAAAGAGCTTATTTTAGTTTTACAATTTGTATTTTGGCTTCTGATGGTCTAAAATTATGATTTACCTAATTTTGCTACTGTTAAAGCAGACATTAACTATTAATATACAGAAGTGTTAGAGTCATGAAACGTACATGGAATCGTATGGCTGTTTGAAAAGTTTATGATGCTACATTTTTTTATTTCATAAAAAATATCTATGAGCCTTTCTAAATGGCAATTTCCAGATGAAAGCAATTTCTAGCAAGTAGCCAAGTGCTGGTACCAGTGCTTATCTTTCAATCTCAATTTCAAGCTTCACGGTGCCAATTTTACATTTTAGCTTCAGTGGAAAAAAACTGAATCCAAAAGGGCTTATGCAGTTGTGACATTCAGTGGTTGATCTTTTGTTATTAGTGCTGAGTTTTAAAAATAACCATAGGCTTATAAAGTTTTTAAAGTTTTATAAAAATGTTAGGCAACTATCTTAGCCTTAGTAATTATCATTACACATGGTGTGCTGTAGTAGCAGAGTCCATTGTAGTTGAGAAATTACAGTATAGGCATACGAGAATTTAAATAACAATATAAAATAGTATGGTGTTTTCTACGTGACTTTATTGTATTTTATATTTATAAAAATATGTGAGGAAATTCCAGTGAAGTAAAATGAAAGTTAATTTGGCCATTTCATGCCTCATGTGTCCCGGTTTCATCCAAATGCAAATATGATAATCCAGGGCTCAGAGTTAGCATCCTGTTGGGGCGATTTGACACTACTGTATTTACTACTCACCACCAAGAGGAGTAATTAAGCTGCATTTCCCACTAATCTTTCCGTAAGTATATTTTTTAATATTATGTGCTAGGAGTTTTCATTTTCTAAAAAGAGTAATTAAATTTTCTTTACCTCTTTTTTCTTCCCATTCAGTTGTATTCTGACTTTTCTTATGTTAGTGTATACTTGACCTGATAGAACACGCCTCAATTAGTATTCTAATTTGAATACCATAATTATATGTACAGTTATGGCTTGACTGAATAGAGGGCTTTTGCATATTGTGTACGTTCTTTCTCTCAGTGGATTTAGGAATTATGTGCTTAATATTTCTGAGTCCTAAACCTGCTTATGTTTAGCAATAGGCATGCAGAGAAAAATATAAATAATTTTACAAACGTGATTTTAAAAGGTATGCTTCCTTTTCACATGTTAGGAATTGACAGGTAACTGTCCACCGTAGCTCTTTCTTATGTGCAATAGATTGATAAACACAGAAGTGGCTGAAAGCTACAATGATGTCATCTGTAGTGCCTAAATTGTTACTGTTGAGGTTAGGTGCATACTCCTTTGTTTTCCTGAATAAAAAATAATGATGCTTTGCAGTAAAGTATTATGATCCTTGATAAATATATAAGCATATTCAGGTACCGTTAAGAATATTTTTTTCTTTGCTGTATTATATAACAGTCATTTTGTCCAAAATGTACATCTTGAACTTTTAACATCAGCGTGAAATTCCCAATATCTCCAAAGTAAGAATTGACACTAAAAAGTCCGGAGACTCATTAAAAGCATACAATATGGATAATAGCTTTTCAGATTTTGTGCCAGGGTGTATTGAAGAGGATTGCTAAACACTGTGGTTGTTGAGAAAAATAAAACCCTGAAGTATTCAACTTACACTTAATTTAATAGTTTCTGTCACCACAGTTCTTAACCTTTAGGTTCCAACTGGCTTAGTGATTTACTAATAGCAGCTGGTCAGGACCTGAATTATTATAGATCTTTTCTTTTATTAAATATTCAGTAGCATTTTCAAAATTGTTCTCCTCGATACAGTTCATAATAAACAGCCCAGTGCTGGCAGTGAACATGCTGCTTTTATTACTGTTTTACAGCCATAGGCCACTTGACATTTGGACCCATCTCTTATGGATTTTCGCAGCTCCGCATATCCTGAAAACTGTCAGCCTTGGATCAGAACACGTCTTTTGCATCTCCACAGTTACGAGGAGAGTAGAAAGAACTTCTTTTCTTCTCCCCACCATAGGCCAAGGCATGTGATCAGAGAATCATTTGCTAGGTTTATGCTTTTTCTGTGTTAACGTTCTTGCTAGCTTTAGGAAGCGATAACATGAAAAGCACTGTTGAAACATGAACACAACAGTTTGATCTGATCTGTCATATACTCTTTCTATTTAAAGCTACGGTTCTCCACGAAGGGTGACTTTGCTACCCAGAGGACATGTGGCAGTGTCTCGACATTTTTGGTTGTCACAGCTGTTGGGCAAGGGTAGGGGGTAGGGACGTGAGGGCTACTACCGACATCTAGTGAATGAGTAGAGGCCAGGGATGCTGTTATACATCCTACAGTGCACAACACAGCCCTCCACAGGGAAGAATTATCAGGGCCAAAATGTCAGTAGCGCTGTGGTTGAGAAGCCCTGATCTGGGAAGTAAGGAATGTCTTTTTCATTTGCTTTATATTGTTCAAGCGAACGGAAATGTGTTCAATGGTTCTGGCGAAGAGATCCGTGCATTCAATATAATCATATATTGAACACCTCCTAGGTCCTGAAAATACTGTGAAGACTGGCATCCCCCTCAGGAGTTTCCACTGTCTTTGCAAAATGAGTGGTAAACAAAATACTACTGTTTGATGTGATGCATGCCGTAATTAGAGAGGCATGTGTGGCATGTTAAAAATAGAAATAATTTCTATTTCATTTGCTAAATATAGGGGAATATCTGGAAGAATTCACCTTCTCTGTCTAGTTGTAAAATTAGTCATTTGGGAGCAAGATTTTTTCCTTTTCCCTTAATAATCAGGAATGGGTCCAATTTATTGCACCCTCCTCCCCCTATTTGAACTGGTATTAATTTGAAACATCAGGAAACAAGATGAGGTGTGGACATAAAAAGTGTTACTTTCGAAATTCAGTATATTAGTTTTTTCACATCTTCATTGAGGTATAACTTACATGCCATAAAAGTCTCCTATTTTAAGTGTACAATTCACAGATTTGTAGTAAACTTGCAGAGTTATGGCACTACCATCACAATTCAGTTTTAGGGCTTTTCCATCACCCCAGAAAGACCCCTTGTGCCCGTTTGTGGTCATTCTGTGTTTTCATTGCCAGCCCCAGGCAAGCACTAATCTTTCCATCTTTTTCTCTTTTCTGCCTCACTTTCTGTCTCCAATTGCTAAAAGGCAAATCTGTGGACATACCATTTGGAATATTAATTTTTACAGTTAAAATGTAGTTTGATATCTTCTTTTTGAAGATCAGCATCACGTTTCTGTTTTTCATATTACCCATACCATACACATGCTACGGCACAGGATTGGGTACTCTCAGTATCAGAACTCCCAGACTGATACAGAGAAAAATGTGACAAAGGAAAAGATAAGCACGTGTGTTTAAGGCAGCATATGTGAAATCGTATGTGGTATGCCTGTTTTTCAGCTTTGTCCTGTTCTGTTCCCTGTGAATCTGTCTACTAAAATAATGTTGTAGAGATCATTGAAAAGCTGAGGTCAGGGAAATACCTGCATGATGTGAGAAAACGGTAGAAGGATTAAATCTGGAGAACTCACCTGTTTGGGAGTTGTATGCAGGTCAACAACAGTTGTATGCAGCCAAACCCTTTGGGGCCAAATGTCTTTTAGAATCCAGCTTTTAGAAAGGGAATGCAGATTGTATACTGTAGGTTATGTAATACTCCCATGGGACTCAGGAAACACGGTCATTTCTGGAGCAAAGTAGATGAATATTCACATTTAGTTGGACAGAAAAAGTCCTGTCAGCTCAGGGGTCGGGGTTTGGAACAAATTCGTTTGGTAGCAAAGTAACAAAGAAACTGTTTTCACAGAATTTTGCATTCCAGAATTGTGGATAAAGGTTTATGAACCTGTCCCAGTGTATCCCAGGATATTACATTTCAAATAATTGTCCCATCCCCTTTTCAGCACCTCGCCACCCAATCTCCTCTGCCACATACGTGCTTCATACAGCTTAGCCATGGGTATACTTGTCTTTCTTTCACATCATTAACTTCCCATCAGACTTGACAAAATGCCAAGTTAGCTGTTCAGATCTTGTGGATGAAGGTCAGGTATGGATGTGTTATCGCCAGCCAGATCCTCAGTCTCTTACGGTTTGTGGTTTCACCTCCCTGCTGGAGTATAGCCATGTCCATCTAGTCCAGCCCCCCCCCAGGCCCAGGACTCTGGATGATGAAGATAGCTTTTGGGGGTCAAAAAGATGTCCTCGAAGAAAAATCCAAAGGTAACAATGGTAGCTATCATTCCGGGTAGCCCATACGCATGCTTGGTAGCCTTCATACCCATCACAAAATTGTGGGCAGTGAGACTGAACAGCTATAGGAAGAGAGAAAAACCAGGGTAGGGAATCCACTAGAGTCAATTCTCTTGAGATAAAGATATTTCGAATTCAAGAAAGATAGACATGAAGAAAATGACAAGAGGGTATTCACTGGGCTCACAGCTTAGAAGGAGGACACCCGTCCAAAGCAAGACATTTCAGACTTGTTCCAAATTGATAAAAAATCTTACCTAATCTTATATAATTTGCCTAATGGCATTTAGCTAACCTTGTTCGTCTTTTAATCATACATTTCACATCCATGTTAATTTCCAGATTCCAGTGGTGCAGCTGTAACTGTGTGGCAGTGGGTTTTAGCTGATCTTCCGTGGCACTCCTAGGGAGCTGTAGAATGAGTATTGAGTATTTCAATCAATGTGTAAATTTCCTTTTGTGGCATGTGAGTGTGCATGTCCTTATGGCAGCGTTACTTAGGCATAATGTACCACAGACTGCAGGGACCATTTACGAGCAAGGGGACCCAATTTCTGCAAATAAGAAAAAAGAGAGTGCGGTATTGCACCGGCATCAGAAAAAAAATTTATAGGGACATCCAAGAATTTTGCCTTTTGAAGACTCAAAAGCTCGTCAAGGCCGTACTAAATTATTAAAGAGCAATGTGAGGCAAAGGTAGTAGGCACTCAGGAACGTGCTATGATTTGCTACCTCTTTTTTTTTTTTTTTTAATTCTTAATTGTTTCCAGTGTGAGGCCAAAATTTCTATCTAAAGGGGAACCATCAGTGTGCAAAGGTGTTGAATCATTGCCATTTTGGTAATGGAAGTACATACCCTGCTTTTTCTAGTGTAGACATCATTCTGGGGTGTCTTGGATGACACCCACCTCCTACTCCAGCTTCAGCAGACAGTTTCCTCCCAGGTTTTACAACCTCTTCCCAAGATTCATCTTCTCTCGTATCTCCCAACTTTAAATAGCTCAACTTGTCCTGGCTTGGTTTTGCCAGGACAAGTCTGTCTTCTCTCACCGGGCGCCTTCCTTGAGTTTTCAGACATTTCTAGCTGTTACCACATTTCCTGTTGTCAAAGGGCTGACAGCGCACAGGGGCCCCACCTTGTTACTGCTGCACTTTCTTCCTCCTTTAAATAGGCCGTCACCCTCTTCGTGCTGCAGGGATGCTGCCCCCCTCTGTTGGGCTGGACCCTCTGATCCTTCTTATCTTGTCCCTCTCCTTCTTTCTCTCCTGCTGCCTTTAGAGCAACGGTTCTCCACACTGGCTGCAAAAAGCATTGCCTGGGGAGGTCTACTGCTTCCTGATGCCCAGGGCCCGCCCCCAGTGATTCTGATTAACATACCCTTGGGGGTGGAGGGCAGGGTCTCTGCCTTGGAGGTGCTTGAAAGCTCCCTCAGGGCATGCAGCCATCGCTTAGAACCTCCAGTGTCCAGGGCAGGACACCTGTCTGTTGTTAAGGGTAATTAGCCATTGTAGAAGGACCAGGAGGGAAGTTTGGTTGCCAAGGGGGAGGGAGTTGGGGGAGGGATGGAGGGGGAGTTTGGGGTTAGCAGATGTAAGCTTTTGTATCAACGATAGAATGGATAAACAACAAGGTCCTACTGTGTAGCACAGAGAACTATATTCAATATCCTGTGATAAGCCATAATGGAAAAGAATATGAAAATGAATATATATATATATGTATAGCTGAATCACTTTGCTGTACAGCAGAAATTAACCCAACACTGTAAATCAACTATATGCCAATTAAAAAAAATATATTGATTTAAAAAAAAAGACAGGAAGAGATTAAACAACAGCAAGACTCCCTCATCCCTTGCTTTACGTTCAGTTTCAGCTCAGGGACGTGGGTTTCTGTAAGTGGCACCTACACCCACCCGGCCGGTGTGACAACTTCTCCCTCTTGGACCGTGTTCTCATCCATAAATCCCGGGTGGCCAGGTGTCCCCAGCAGGCCAGGAACCATTTCGGGTGAAGCCTGTACT
Organism: Kogia breviceps; assembly: GCF_026419965.1. NCBI lineage: Eukaryota > Metazoa > Chordata > Mammalia > Artiodactyla > Physeteridae > Kogia > Kogia breviceps. The sequence goes on along the minus strand of NC_081326.1, from coordinate 22,858,271 downwards.
TATCTCCTCATGAGGCTGCACCCAGGGGTCTGCTTTTCCTTTCATAATTTCGCGTCCAGCCTTGCAACCAACTATTCTCCTTTTTCCTTTTTGTAACCCTCTGTAACCCGAAGCCAGGCACCCTCCTCCCTCATCGGCTGTCAGTTGCCTTGCATCTCACTCCCCACAATGACACACACAGGAGAACCAATTAAAGTTCCCAAGTGGAGATTTTCACTTTGCCTTCCCTTTGCGAGAAAGATGGGTGGCAGGGTCTTTGCTGGGAAACGATTGTATAGAATATAATTTTTCTGAATTAGTGGGAGAGGGGAAGCCAGTGCTAAAATGGAACTGTCATCTATTCATAGTTTTCTTTTATTCTTAATGTACCTATGGGTCTCTGAAATCTTTCCTCACACAATAATGAGTCCAGGAGTTGGACAGAAATGCATTTGAATAGCTTTCTTTATAAAAGCTCTCTTTATAATGCCTCTTTTCTAGACGTTCTGTGGTCCCAATGCACGTCCATTTTCCCGAGAACAGCGCACAAGAGGCTTTGGATGTGCTCCGTTGTCCCCCAGTTTCTAAAGGAGCTGAGAACGGTTATAACATGAGTGGGTTTACAATACTTTCTGAACCCTACTGCTTTCTTGTTAAGGGATATTTTGTTCCAAAGACAAGGATAATACTTTGATTTGTATCAGTAAGTAGGAAAATGTAAGTGAGGTGATTCGGGCATTGATAACAAGTACTCACAACTGTTTTAAGGGCTTCTCAGGAAATTTTTGGAAAAGTCAGCTGTGAGAAAAAAAAAAAAGAACTGCTTCACTTTACAAACCACTATGAAGATATAGGAATGATTTAAATGCCAGCTTTCTTTAACGGGATCAGTTTATAGAAATTGTATTTCTGTAACACTTTCCCCTGAGCACGGATACTGTATAATGCAAACTGTACCACAGTTGTCTGCTTCCATGTAAAAATGCAACTTTTCTGTCAGCCTGCATACAGTGTGAGAGCCTTGCCAAGGCTGGCAGTGCAGGCCAGTGATTAATTAACATGTTCCTCCCCTCAGCGCGTGTTTATTGAGTTCTTTCTGTGTTCCACGCACCATGATAGGCAGCGGATAGAGCAACAAACAAGCCGTCCCTACTCTGACTTTCTAGTGGGAGGAGACAACCACATAAACAAGGGAATATCAGCAGGTATTAGGTTCTAGGCAGAAAAGTAGAATGTATTAATGTTACTGGGAGTGACCGGGCAGTTAGGGAGGGCGCCCAGGAAGAGGTGCCATTTAAGGCTGAAATGTGAGCAAAGGAATTCAGAGACCAGCCCGGCCAGGGCAGACTCAGGCAGTCGGAGGAGACCAGAAGGGCAGAGGGTTGCAGTGGGGCTGCTCCGGAGCAGGGAGCAGCCTAGCCAGGTTTGTATTTGAGGAAGATCACTTCAGAGCAGGACAAAAGGTGAACCAGAACCAGGACGGGGATGCTGGTGCCTCGGGCCGGAGCCCGGATCCTGGAACCAGGGTACCTGCTGAGAACAGAGCGGGCAGCCTGCTGACTTGATGCTAAAACGCTGGTCTTAGGCTCCTCCTCTTCTGCCCTCTGTCCTGACTCAGATTGGGCCTCACGCCCTTAATTCACTTGTTAACATGCGTGTTCAGAGCGCTGATTTCCAGACGCCAGCCTGGTCTGGTGACGTGAAGTGGGACGCAAGACGTCATGAAACCTGCAGCTTTTAAGCACGGAGTCCATGGGCTGAGTTTTGAGAAATATTGTGTCTAAGGATGGCGCTTACCTGAATATCCCATGTAACTCTCACAGCAACCCTGTAAATGGAATGTATGCTCCCTGGGTTACAGATTAGGAAACAGGCTGTGTGATTATAAGCATCTGGCCCAAGATCACACCGCTGGTGCATGTTTTGACTGGCAAAGCGATGTGCCCCTTTTTGTAACCAGTGCTGCCTGCGTGCACATGGGAAGAACAGCTCTGCAGAATTCAGAAGTCCTTTGTGGGTTAATCCATCTCATGAATGAACATGGCCTTCTTTCAAACCTAGGACTCAATGCATCTCATCTTGGAACAGAACCAGAAATGTCTGGCTTTTCTGAAAGAAAAGTTTAATTTTCTTTCCTGAAGGTAGAATTTTAAGTCCTGGGGTGGGGTGGGGGTGGGGGAATGTATATTACAAAGGAGAGATTTGATCTTCATCGGTCTTTCGGGGTCTCTTTTTGCCTTTTTTCCATAAAAGAAGTTAAGAGGGTTAAGGGGTAGCAGTTTTTAATCACCCCATAGACCTAGAAACCCTACCATCATGCCTCACAGAAAATTATCGTGCTTTCAGTTGCCATGAATCATTTATTTCTTAAGTGGCTCTTGAAGCAAGAGTTGTGAAAATGATACTGAAGAGATGGAGGAGGGTTGCTGCGTGAAAAGCACACTGATAATTAGAAATCTTCTGTAAAAGCTGGCTTGAAAACACACTGACTTAAATAAATTATCCGCCTGCCCCCATCTAGTGTGATAGTGTGAAGAAGGTTCCAGCTTTAGTTTCTTCTGTTGATAGGGTATTGAATGTTATTTATCTGGAGATTTAATCTCATAATAAATTTTAGGTTGACCTGACTTTGGGGAAGGAAGGCATCTTGTATTTTTAGTTTTTAGGGTTCCATAACAAAATACCACAGACTGGATGACTTGCTTGATCAGCAGAAATTTATATCCTCACAGTTCTGGAGGCTGGAAGTCCAAGACCAATGTGCCAGCCGGGTTGGTTTCCTCTGAGGCCTCTTCTCTCCTTGCACGTGGCTGTCCCGTCGCCTTCACATCATTGTCCCTCTGGGCACGTGCGTCCAGTGATGTCTGTCTGTGTGTCCTCATTGTCTCTCTTAAGGACACTCATCAGATTAGATTAGGGCCCACCCTAATGACCTCATTTTAACTTAATTACCTCTTCAAAGGCCATATTTCCAAATACTGTCACACTGTGGGGTACTGGGAATTAGGACTATCAACATATGAATTTGGGGGAAACACAGCTCAGCTCCTAACACACCCTTGCCTCCAGGGAACATGTAGAGAGGAGGGGCATGAAAAGAGAGCAAGAAAAAAATTCTCCCAGAGCCGGGTGCCCCCTCCTCACTGCCACGCCCCATTCGTTGGGCCCCTGCAGCAGGCAAGGGCAGGACGGCTGTGAGCTGTAGACTAACATCTCCTAGGATGTCAGCCACCACCCACGCTGGACCCCAGTTGTGAATTGCCTGCCTCGGGCATGAACCCAGCTTGAGTGAGCTTCCTGGAAGCGAGGAAGGGGCTCTGTCTCCCTTGAAGCCTGACTCTGTGTCCTGTAGAATTGGCAGAGGAAAGGCTGGCCTTTACAGGCTCCAGCATGATTGTCACAGGTTTTCCCAAAGGGACATTTTGTCGCGGGTTAGCCTCGTTTCCATCATTAATGGCGGGAGGCGGGCTTAGGGCCACCTCTGGGGGTCTAACATACAAGACAGGGCATCCTATTGTGAAAGCAAAATGTCCCCGCCCCCCACCTGCCCGCATCTGTCTGTAAGCACAAGAGGAACCTCAGTGACAATCTTGAAGTGAAAAGCAAAGCAAAGCTTTAACTGCAGTTTAAAGAACAGTGCATTTGTAAAGTGGGAAGAGACTTCGGCTCTGTGACTATAGTGAAAGCATTTTGTGCTGATTATGTAAAGCGTGGAAACAGACATATATGTCCTAGAAGATACGCTATATTGTAACGTAACATTAATATACCATATGTTATGTGCATTCACCGATTTATAGACTTCATGACCACCCTCAGGTTAAAATGAATTGTGCTAGGTTATCGGCCCCAGTGCCAGCTGTGCCCTGGCTTCCTGGCTCAGCCACTGGGGGTAGGATGACTTACCTGGGGCAGCCTCGTGTCAGGTACATAGTTCTGGTTTTGTGCAGCTGGTTTTGATGGTGCCAAAAAAGGTCATGTATTGTTAGCATATCATTCTCTTCGTTTTATAGTTTGTGGTGTTCAGTATGTGTCTTGGAGACTTCATTCATTAAACATTAATTGCAAACCACGTATTGTTCAAGCACATTAATGAATGTACAGTGTATCATTAAGGCCTCACAATTCCCACTTTGTAGGAGAGGAAATCTAGTCGAAGTCGTGGCGTGACTTTCCTGTGTCAGGAATCGAGGAAGTCTGAGTTGGGGTTTAAGGGAGATCTGATAGGGCTTGTGTTCTATGCTTCACTCCCTCTGTTTTCCTGTGATTTCTCTATTGGAGCTCACCACCACAAGAAACTGACACTAGTTTTGAGATCCGTTCTGGATTAAAGAATGAATTGTTAAATCAGATTATATGCCCTTCTAATTGAGGTATTTACATATGCCATTGACTTGAGAAACACTTTTCTTAGTTCTTTTTTCTGCAGGATCTTGGCAAACACATGCTCCTAATGGTGAACTTAACTTACAGGGCAGTTGTGTCAGATCAGTTCTGTGACAAGGGATAAAATTTTGGACCAAGCTAATATTGCTGAGTCTGTGGAGGGACATCAACATTTGCTGACTGGTTGATTGACATTTAGAAACCTCTTTGCTCTGAGATGCGAAGATTCTATGGATTTGTCATATCTGACAAAGATGAAATCATATTCGGAATAAAGGTTTTTCTCTGAAGCCTCATTGTAGAAAGTGATGTCATTTTAATATTCATAAATGGATTTATCTTTCTTCAGACAGGTGTCCAAACTAATATTGTCAGTGTTTTATTGCTTCACCCTATGATCTAGGATACAACTACTGTGGTACTACTCATGGATAAAATTGGCCACTCACTGTTGCAGGTTTCATTGACCCTAGCATTTATCAAGTATTGCCGCGAATAGTTTATTGCTATATGTTTATTCTTAACCAGACCATAGAGGGAAAGAATTGCGTTTAGTGCTTCTTTCAGAGTTCCCCTTGGTGCTTGACACAAAATGAATATTCGCTGTATGATATCCTGACTTAACATGTTCAAACACCCAGCTGATCACTCTGCCTCCGTATACTGTCTTCCGCCAGTTTATCTCTTCCTGTAGTCTTTGCCTTACTTACCATCACCCTTTCAGTAGATCTGGCAAATAAAACAGGAAGTCACTCTGAGGCCTCACTCTTCATAGGCCTTGGCCACCAAGTTTTATACACTATGTCTATTAAATACTGAATCTGCCTTTGAATCTCAAATCTCTTTGCCATTCTCTTAGTTTAGAGTCTCATCATCTGGATGACATATGGCTCAATATGATTTTGGAAGTTTTCTAACTGGTCTCCATTCTGCCGCACTTAGCCAGATCTATCTTGTTTTCTACCCTGGTGCCAGGGAGAATTACCTGACATGCCAATCTTTAAAATTCTTCATTGATTTTTCTGAAAGTGGTCTCCAGGAAAGAGTGCTGACTCCTTAGCATGGCCTACAAAGTCTTTAGTGATCTGGTCCCTGATTGTCAATCTGTCACTGAAAGTGGGGTCTGGCTGCTCGCCGCTCAAAAGCCAGTAAAGGGGCAAGGTCGGTGGAAAGGAAAGTTTGCTTTATTTTGGATGCTGGTAACCTGCAGGGGGTGGGAGGGCGGATGCCTGTCCAAAGGCCGACTCCCCCCGACTGCCAGTCAATAGGCAAGAGCTTTTACAGGTGAAGGGAGGGGGCTACATGCAAAAACAGCACAGTCAGCTCTGACAGTCGTCTTGAAATGGGTCATCAGCGGTCTGACCAGTGTCGTCATGATTGTTTGAAGTACAGTTAATCTTCAGTTCCAGGGTTGGTTTGGTCCCATTTTCTTCAGTCCAATTCTTGGAATTGTGGCAGTTTATGTCATGGCTATAGTGTGCTCATCATGTAGTTAACTTCTTCCACCTGGTGGAGGTCTCAGTATCTATAAGACAGCACACAGGATACGGCTTAGAATATTATCTTTAGCCCTTGAGAAGAAGTTAAATGTCCTTAACTCTGCTTACTGACTAAGCTGTTTTTGTTTTGTCCCGTTTGACTGATTTCCTTTGTTTCTGCATTTTCTTACTTCTCTGATGAAACTTCTTCTTTGGCTAAGGTTTTTCCACAGACACAGGGCAGACAGAGGACGTGGGGGGAAGGACCATATGGGGTTCTGCTCTGTTTCAAATCCAGCCTCATTTGTTACACTTTCCTGTGTGTTCTGTGTTCTAGTTATACATCAACTCAAAGTTCCTTAAGTGCAGCCGGAGACTGTGCATAAAACTATTCCCTGAATCCCTTAACTAACTCCTGCTTCCCTCTTGAGGTGCCCCTTTCTCTGAGCAGCTGTCCCTGCTTGTCCAGCCACTCCAAGTGAATCTGGTTTAGATGTCCTTTATTTGCATTCCCGTAATGCTTTGTTTACAGTATCCCTTATCCAGAGCAGCTCACACTTTATTGTAATCGCCGCGTTAGTGGTCTCTCTTTCTCCCGCTGGACTGTAAGTTCCTTGAAGGCAGACTTCACAACATAACTAATGTTTATTTCCCCAGTGTCTAGTGTTGAATCTGTTCTATGGTAACCGATCAGACATTTGCTGAATTGATTCTGAAATGAAGATAAAAACAGGATGACAGGATGTTATAGAGACACTGCCTAAGTCAGAGAGTAAGGATCGATACCTGCATTTTTAGAACAATTTGCACTTCATCTACATTTTATGACATTTTACACAATTTGCTATTCTTTTCTTACTTTCCCTTCAAAGCCTGTGAAATTGATAGAACAAGCAGCATTTTCATTGTGGTGTTGAAAACGAAGACTTAAGAAGGTACATTACTTGCCTGCACTCATCAAAAAGCTAGGCGGGGGCTTCCCTGGTGGCGCAGCGGTTGAGAGTCCGCCTGCCGATGCAGAGGACACGGGTTCGTGCCCCAGTCCGGGAAGATCCCACATGTTGCGGAGCGGCTGGGCCCGTGAGCCATGGCCGCTGAGCCTGCGGGTCCGGAGCCTGTGCTCCGCAACGGGAGAGGCAACAGTGAAAGGCCCACGTACCGCAAAAAAAAAAAAAAAAAAAAAAAACAAACAACTAGGCCGTGTGGGGTAGAACTTCAGTATAAGTTTCCTGACTTGAGGTCCAGAGCCCCATTTCAACCAATTCCGGAAACTCCCACTGGAAAGGAAAATCACTATTATTCAGGACTTGAAATTTTCACACATACATAAATCTTAAGGCTGGACTGACTGTTGTTTATACACCATACAGTCTCTGGTACTCTGCTAGACCAGCTCAAATGCACTAAGGCGGTAGTTTAAAATATCTCAAATTTATAACTTCGCAGATCTGGAAATCAGAAGACCCACTGCATTCCCTCTCACGGTGCTAAGGGAGAATTTGTTTTCTTGCCTTTTCCAGACTCTCGAGGCTGTCTGTAAAGCTATTCTTGTGACCCTGCACCACATTGCCTTTTCTCCTTCTGCTTCCATTCTTATATCTCTTTGCCTGGCTCTCCTACCTGCCTCTTTTTTTTTTTTTTAATTTATTTATTTGGCTGTGTTGGGTCTTCGTTGCTATGCCCGGGCTTTCTCCAGTTGTGGCGAGTGGGGACTACTCTTCATTGTGGTGTGTGGGCTTCTCCTTGCTGTGGCTTCTCTTGTTGCGGAGCACGGGCTCTAGGCGTGTGGGCTTCAGTAGTTGTGGCTCCAGACTCTAGAAAGTAGGCTCAGTAGTTGTGGTGCACGGGCTTAGTTGCTCCACGGCATGTGGGACCTTCCTGGACCAGGGATCGAACCCGTGTCCCCTGCATTGGCAGGCGGATTCTTATCCACTGCATCACAAGGGAAGTCCCTACCAGCCTCTTAAAAGAACTCTTATGAATACACTGGGCCCACCCAGATAATCCAGGAGATTTTCTCCATCTCACGATCCTTAGATTAGTCACCTCTGCAAAATCCCTTGACCATGTAAAGTGACAGATTTACAGGTCCTTGGAATTATGATGTGGATATCTTTAGGGGACCATTATTCAGCTTACCACTTATAACTGTACACTTATATCTTTTGCCAAATTTGGGAAGTTTGCAGCCTTTATTTCCTCAAGTACTTTTTTAGCCCTTCTCTCTTCTCCCTCTTCTCCTGGGACTCCATGCCACAAATGTTAGATCTTTAGTTATAGTCCCACAGGTCCCTGAGACTCTGTTTTTATATTTTCTTCAGTCTGTTTCCCTCTCTGTTCAGATTTGGGTAATTTGCATTATTCTCTCTTCCAGGGCACTGTTTCCTTCCTCTGTCCCCTCCATTCTGCTATTTGGGCCATCCATTGAGATTTTTGTTTGGGTTGTTATATTTTTCCAGCCTACAGCTGAGACTTTCTGTTTTCTCATTTGTATCCAGCCTGTTCATGATTGTTCAGTGAAGCATGTTTATGATGGCTGCTTTAAATTCTTTGTCAGTTAATTCTACCACCTCTGTCATCTCAGATTGTCTTTTTTTCACTCAGTTTGAAATCTTCCTGGTTCTTGGTATGACATGTGATTTTTTTTTTTTTTATTGAAAGCTGGACATTTGGGGTATTATGTTATGAGACTCTGGATTTTATTTAAACTTTCTGTTTTAGCTGCCTTCCTCTGATACCTCTCCAGCAAGAGAAGGGAAAGACTATTTCATTATTGCCACATCAGGGGAGAATTAGGTTCCCCACTACACCTCCACTGACATCTGAGAGAGGGACGGATGCTGGGGAGGGGGAGTTCTGGCTCTCCAATAGGTCCCTACCCCATGCCTTCCTGGCTGGAAGGAACAGCGTTACTGCTTCCGATGTGGTCTCCACTGACACCGCCCTAGTGGTTGGGGTGTGTGCAAATCCAGGCTCCTGTGTGGTTTCCACTTACACAGGGGTGGTGGAGGTGGCAGGTTTTGTTACTAGCCAGCAGAAATCAAAGTATTGGCTCCCTACTTCTCAGCCTTCTAGGACACCACCCAGGGTGGGAGTAGGCTGGGTGCTTCCTTAGAGCCTGGCAAGGCTAGAAGTCGAGGCTTCCCAATCAGCCTTTGCTGACAGGGTGGGACCACAGTTTTTTCTGTGATGTTTGGCTGGAGGACAGCGGCTGGTGTCGAAAAGTTTTCTGTCTTGCTAGGGTGTCCCTTTTCTGGTCTTTTGGCTAAAGAGGACAGGCTTTGGTTGTTGTCATTGTTGTTTTGTCTGTTCCTGTTGTTTCCTGATTGCCGGCTTCTCCGACTCTAAATTTGATGTATTTTGCCAAATATATGAGGCAAAAAGAAAACCCATGTAACTAATCACCATGTCACTCCTTGGGCCTTGAGGTTCTTTTTCTCCACCCTTCACAGTCTTCTTACGTTTGTTTTACAGAGTGTCTAGGGGTTTTAGTGATACTTTGTCGGGATAACAGGGAAAAGTAGGTCTACTCCACCTTTCCAGAAGCATAAGTAGTCCTTCCTTTCATTTTGAGGTTAAAATTAGAAACCTTATCAAGCAAGGAAATTGCACTTACTGTGCTGAGGACACTACATCAAGTAGCTGCAAAGTTTACAGGAAATCAATTTCAAATACTTATCAACTAATTTAAGGAAAACTTTAAAATTTTGCCATGGCATTTAACCCATAAAAAAAAAAAATTGACAAAGTATATTTTAACTGTTCTCAAAAAATACCCAGTGATTTTAGTTGACTTTGTATTTGAGGATATTTTAAGACAAAGAAAGGGACTTTTTTCTCTGTGGGCAATGTTTTGCAATTAGTTACCTATAATACTGAGGTTTATGAGTTTTTTTCCTACTTCAGTCATTATCTGAAGACTTCTTTCTTTCCTAAGCTGTCTGTAAGAATTAGCTGCATGGATATTATGTATGATTATACTTACATTGTCTGAAAGCTTTTCTCTCACATCACCTCTTTATAGAATTTAAGAGAACTAGATGCGTGCTGCAGGATGGCAGACAGAATCCCAATATTACATCTGTTTTCCTTTAATCAGCCCTTTATTTTTAGATAACATGGACAGAGTAGCAAAAGCACAGCTAAAAGTAAATAAAAGTCTGTCGAAAACACATTGAGATGAAGTCTGTTGTCAACAGAAATTCCTTTTTGCAGATCAATGTGAAGGATTACTCTTTAAATTTTGTTTGAAAAAGTGCCCAAATTAAATAAGATATAGTAAGTAGCAAGAAATGTACAAATTAGAATAAACTTCAAATAGATAAAGGCACTTGAAAACAACCTAAGAGGAGCTCTGAGTTAGGACTTTCGGGCATTTACTTGGAACAGTGGTGGGAAAATCAGGGTTTGGATTTTGTGTTCCACTTGCCAATTAGAAGCAAATGGCAACTCCTCAGGGTAGACTCTTAATTCACCACATTATTTCTTCACATAGCCATTCTCCCTTCCTTGGGTGAACAGAAGGAAAATGCATGGTACGGTACTCAGTGAGATGTAAAATAAGGATTAACAAGCCATTCTGGAGATTTAGCAAAAATTAAGATTCATCAAGCAGCTTGACTCATAGCCAATCTGGCAAGAAAGCATCCTAGAAAGCAAACTAACAGTGAAGTGACAAGCAGCACAAAAAAATGAAATAACTCACAGAAGCATTAAAATCATGAAAAGGTGTATTGTGTTCTGTGATCAACCAAGTCCAATGCTAGAATAACACGAATCCATTCTGTACTCAATAAGCTAGTCCAAAACAGCCCACTGTAAAATCTGCTTAAGGAAACAAACAGTACATTCCATTACCTATCTCCACAGAAGAGAATTTATCAGTGGAGAGGAACACACAGGGTGGTGTGGAGACTTATTTTTCCCTTTATGTGAAAAGGACACATGAGATATCCTGGTAGAGCTGAGGTGTGGCAGCATGAAAAAGAACCCTCAGCGTGGAGCCCAGCACTGCAGGCGGTGCTGAAGACACAGAAGGGAGATTCTGTGTGCTGCCCACCAGGGTTTTAAGACTTCAGACAGTTATAGGAAGGGAGGCATTTTAATGCCATTGGACTCATCCCAAGATACATCAAGGATCAGTGAAAAAACACTGATTTAAAACTTAAGGTTCTTGGGAATTCCCTGGCGGTCCAGTGGTTAGGATACGGGCTTTCACTGCTGTGGACCCGGATTCAATCCCTGGTTGGGGAATTAAGATCCCACAAGCCATGTGGAGCGGCCAGAAAAAACCCACAAAACAAAAAACAAACCTTAAGGTTCTTCAACACTACACATTTACTCTAAGATATTTTAACATTGCCTAATTACTTCATGTTTTTTCAAAAATGGCTCTTAAATTTTCTATTATCTTAAGAGAGCTTCAGATTTGGGTGCATGTCTTTGATTATGTATTATTTACATGCCAACTCCTTCCTAAAAGGATTTGAAACAGTCTCAGTGATTCATCAGTTTATGAAAAAAAATGTACTAAACTCAAGGGCATGTGTTGTAATAGTGACTCACTAAAATTACAACTGGATATCAGTGCTACATTTATGATCTTTAATCACCCAAAGTCCATTTTTCTCCAAAAGAAGAGCTCTTAGAACTAAAATTAACATTCTATAATAATTATTAATTGGGGATTTTTTTAACCTCTCTATTTGTTCCTCTAGTGCATATAACCCTAATGTGTCTATCCTTGCTGTGGGTCAATAGCAAAACGATTATGTTATCTTTAGGTGTAATAAGAGTAAACTGGGTAAGGAGACCTGGAAAAATAGTTGGAAAGTGCTAAGCCTTTAAAAAGAAGCCAAATAAATCTGCCTTACCAAACAAACACTTAAACCAAACTACTATGCACACATTCAGAAAAAAAGCTAGCTTAACATGCCAGTATAAAGATCCAGAGACGCTAAGCTCTAACAAAGGCAAAGGAAAGTTATTATCAAAAATGTCCACATGGGGCTTCCCTGGTGGCGCAGTGGTTGAGAATCCGCCTGCCGATGAAGGGAACACGGGTTCGTGCCCCGGTCCGGGAAGATCCCACATGCCGCGGAGCGCTGGGCCCGTGAGCCATGGCTGCTGAGCCTGCGCGTCCGGAGCCTGTGCTCCGCAATAGGAGAGGCCACAACAGTGAGAGGCCCGCGTACCGCAAAAAAAAAAAAAAAAAAAAAAAAAAAAAAAAGTCCAAATGAAAGACTTTGGACAAAATGAAGAAGTTCATTTACCATCCTTAGGGGAAAAAAGTTAAATCAGTAAAAACTCTTTCTTTCTTGGCAATAAAGACTGGCCTATTTGGTTTTTGCTTTCTTGGAAATCATTGTACCAAATTTTTATTGTCCCCTCTTGAAATTCAATATGCTAAAGTATTTTACAAGTGGAGATCGGTCACAACCCTGTCAAGAACTGTGAAGGCTCTGAGATTTTATCCAACTTGTAAGCTGACACATTGGCCCGCCACATTTCGTGGATGCTGTGAGAAGACACAAGACTCTTGGTTCAGAGACAAAGGGTTGTATTACTTGCAGCCTGGCAAGCAAGCAGCACAAGTTTCCTGTTTAGTCACTTCTGCTTGGTGCTCAGGTCCAAGGGGTGCTATAGAGGGGCTCAGGTGGGTGCTGTGCTTATAGTGGGTTTGCATCACACCTAAAGAACCCTGAGTTTGGGGAACATTATGGAGCCTTGCCCTAGATGGAAACATTTTTATATTGGACAGTAAATAAACCTACCCTTTGCTCTGAATGTAGACACTATCTCTGTCTTCTAAGGCTATTTACATCACAAACATCCTTGAAAAAATAGTGCTTCTACTTGCAAGATATGCGGAAATATGAGAGACCTGTCCCAATACTCTCATTGAAAACAAACAAACAAACAAAAACGAACAACAAAACCTGTGAAGATTGATTGAAATTGCACTACATTTACACGTTAATCTGGGGAAGGACCACATCTTTCCTATACTGAGTTTCCCAATCTATGAACACTGTATGTCTTTCCATTTACTTAGGTCTTTTATGTGTCTCAAATAAAGTTTTATAATTCTCTTCATAAAGGTAAGATATTTCTTGAGTCTTTGTAGGTTTCTATTGCTAATGTAAATGATATTTTTATAGTATTTAAAACAATCTAAAACAACTGTCTAATTCTCCCTGGTATATAGGAACACAATGATGATATAGCCCACAATCTTTCTAAACTGGCTCCCAGGTAACTTCTGGAACTCCTTCTCTGCTTTATCAATCAGTCAACAGCATTCTGCAAATATTCAGTGAGTACCTTACTGCATGTCCTTGGAGTGGATTATAAACACAGCTAAGCATTTATGGAGCTCTTACTGTGTCCCAGGCACTACACTTATGCTTTCTATGTAGTAGCTCTTTTATTTCTCAAAACACCGTATAAGATAAATTCTGTTATTTAGATAAGGACAACAATATAGAATATGTAACTTGCTCAAGATCACACGTTGGTAAGTGGAAGAATATGCTAAAAGCAATGCAGTGAAGGAAAGTTAGCCTTTTCAGTAAATAGCACTGGAACAATTGGGCATCCATATGTTAAAAAGGAATGAATTGTGACCTGTCTCACATCTTCTACAAAAATTAACTCAAAATGGATCATGGACTTAAATGTAAAACATCAAACTCTTGGGAAAAATATAGAAACAAATCTTTAAGATCTAGATAAGAAGTTTTTAGACTTGATGCCAAAAGTACAATCTATAAAAGGAAAATTTGATAAATTGGACATAACCAAAATTTAAAATTTTTCCTTGGCAAAAGACTCTGCTAAGAGGATGAAAAGGTACTGAGTGGGAAAAAAAATATTTGCAAACTATGTGTCTAACAGAAGATTAGTAAAACTCAACAATAAAAAGAAACCAATAATACAATCAATCATAAAATGGACAAAAGAAATAGACATTTCACTGAAGAGGGTACACAGATGGCAATTAACACATGAAAAGATGTTCAACATCATTGACCATTAGGAAAATGCAAATTAAAAGAAAATCGAAATAGCTCTACACACTTATCAGAATGGCTAAAATATAAAACAGTGACAACACCAAATGCTGGTGAGGATGTGGGAAAACTTCATCACTCACATATTGCTGTAGAAATGTAAAATGTTGTAGCCACTCTGGAAATGAGTTTGGCAGTTTCTTCAAAAGCTAAACATGGGCATTTATCCCAAAGATATTAATAGGTATGTTCTCACAGAAATCTTTACACAGATATTTGCAGTAGGTTTATTTGTAACAGCCCAAACTGGAAACAACTCAGATGCCTTTCAGCAGATGAATGGTTAAACAAATGTGGTATAGCCATAACATGGAATACTACTCAGCAATAAAAAGGAACCAGCTACTGATACATGCAACGACTTGGATGAATCTCCAGGGAATTATGCTAATTGAATAAGGGCAGTCATAAATGGTAACATACTGTATGGTACCATATATGTAGCATTCTTTAAAAATGACAAAATTATAGAAATAGAGACCAGATTAGTAGTTGACAGCTGTTAAGGATGTGGTAGGGGCAGGAGGGAAATGGGTGTGGCTAGAGAAGGGCAATATGTGTAATCCTGCATGGTGATGAAAACGTTTTGTATCTTCACTGTATAGTTGTCAATATCCTGGTTGTGATATTGTACTATAGTGTTTCCAGAAATTACCATTGCAGGGAACTGAGCAGTGGACACTTGGGATCTCCCTGTATTATAAGCAACTGCATATGAATCTACAATTATCTAAAAATTAAAATTTAATTTAAAAATAAAGTGAAGAGCTTTTAACATTTCTTGTAGATCATTTCAATTTGAAAACTTGATTCAGTGTCATACTGTACGGAACTTTCCATGTCCAGATTCAGAACGATGTTAGGATGAAATTGCCTCTTAGGTTATTCTTTAGTGGGGGTAAGGAAGGAAGGCAAGGGATCCTGTTACATTGATCACATGTGTCAAAAAACAGTTAATACTTGTTAAATCTTCAACACCCTATGAGGTCAGTGGCATTTTAAAGAAGAGGACACTATGACACAGAGAGGTGAAATAATTTGCCCTGATGAGTAGTGAGGGCAAATGACTGCATCTGAACTGGTTCCAAAGCCCGCATTCTTTCTTAATGACTAAACTCTTCTGCCTGTTCACATAGGCTGCTGATTTAGTCTCCAAGCATCTTTCTGGCACAAAGTGCTGACCTCAGGAAGTTGAAGCACTTTTCCAAGGCCACAAAGTAGTACATCTGAGATTGAAATTCCAGGCCTTTGTCACCCAAATTCCATCTTACTCCCACCTCAGCAGAAGCCATATATCAAGTGGCCCTCACACCTGATCCTCAAGCCTAATTTGTCGGCCCACTTAATGTTGGGAGGTAGAGTAGTATTTTTTAATTTATATTAGTAGAATATGTTTAAACACTGTGAGATACCATGTGAAAATCCAGGTTTCTAGCTTCTCTTAAAAAAAAAAAAAAACAGAAAAAAGTCTGCCAGCACCGGATTTCACGTTCCCAAGTTGCCCCAAAGGAGTTAGATATGTATGCTTAGTGGTTGTCCGTTTAGATGAGGCGTGTTTGCCACAGTCCTCACCACTCTTTATTGTCTGCCAGATAAGGCAGCCAACCATCTGCTGCCTTTTTATCATTGCATGACACTGTTGTTTTCCTTAGAATAAAGAAAAGTAACATTTTTACCCACCTTTCTACTGCATCGTAGACCTTTTAAGAAGGCTTTGAGTTCCTCTGGCACACTACACCCATATATGGTACCTGCCTGACCCTGGTCAGCACTTGCTTGCATTTATGACTCGCCCTTCGCGATAGAGCCAAAGCTGTTACTGCTGCTGGCACCATATTCTCCTTCCCTTCCTCACCTGCCCACAGGGGCCTCATTCTTTGAAGTTTATGCAACCTTTCCATCTCTCCAATAAGAATCTATTGCTTCATTTTATTTTATTTTTTTTACATACAAGTCACATTTCTTTCTCACGGCTTTAATGTTCTAACTTTTATCTTAGCAATTTGTATAGATGTATCTTCCCTAATTATGAATTATTTAAAGTTATATTTCTAAAAACCGCCATTATTAGAGAGTTTACAGTTGTCGAACTTAAGACTCCCATAGAATTGGAGGAGCTGAAATCATTAGTCCATCTAGGAAAACTGTTCACTGAAATGAAATAGGCATACACGAAATAGAACGTCTTCTTTGGCATTTCTTAAACTAGTAGTAATGAGTCTTGTGCAGTTTCTTCATTGCTAACAGTTACTTTAACATTCCTTGATAAAGACTTTCTGGTAGTTCTCTCAGAGTTTCAGTGACATGCGGAAACGTGAGAGACCTGTCCCAGTACTCTCATTGAAAAATCATAAATTGATTTAATTTCATGACGTAATATGCAGAATAAGCGATAATATTTCTTCTGCATCTGGCTTTCCAACAAAGTATTCAAGGTGTTTTCAATTTTACAACTCAGAGGCCCCGTCTCTCTCCGAAGGAGCCAAATTCTGAGTATCTCCACTGATCCTCAGATACTCAATCTGCAATAGTTGACCTAGTAGGAAATGGAAGTAAAGAAGGGGAATTTAACCACGAGGGAAGGAGTAATGTTATTCCTATTGGCATACTTTGTAGTACTTAACACATTTTCGTTACAGAACAGACATTCAGAAGGAACTGACTATTCCATATCGAACTCCTAAGTAATTCAGTATTGTCTAAGGATAATGGTATTGCATGCTCTATTACGATTAGAACTTGGTTTGTGTTGGTTTTTTTTGTTTGTTTGTTTGTTTGTTTTTTTACTGACCAAACTGTAGATGACAAGAGGCTGCCTTGTTTGTACACATTGTGTTAGGATTGAGGGATGATGGAAAATTCCATGAAGATAACCTTTCAGGCTGGATGTGTGACTAGTGCTGACGGAAGATGGGGATGGGCTGGGGGGATTCCAGGAATGGAAAGGCTGCTTGGGATCTAATCTGTGGACTCTTTTCACTCATCTCGCCGCCAATCCATGTTATGTTTATCTGAAGGGAAAGGTCTGAGAAGGCTGACACCTGGCTAGGGTTTCACCAGATCCAGACATCAGCGACTTTTAACTTTTAATGCCGCTGTGGGTGAAACTTGAGCAGTTGTAGGAGAGAAGGAAGGTGATGGAGAAGGGAGTGAAAGGGTGCCGAATAAAGCTTGAGAGGTTAAAAGCCAGACTGTTGTGTGTCTGCCTCCCTGTCCCTCCCCCTACCAACACTATGACCTTGAGCCAATAATTAACCTGTACTCTATACTTCAGTTTCTGCATCAGTAAAATGGGGATAATAATCGTATTTCCCTCGTGGGGTTGTTGTCACATGAAAAGTGCATAGAACTGCGCCTGGTGTATGCTGTCAGCCCGCTGTCAGTGTTTCTGTTATAGGAGGGAAGGTTTACAGGACCAGAAGACAGGCTTGCTCTTTCCTGCACCAAACAGTCAGTTTCCTTTCATAAATAGCAACATCTCTGCACTGTACAATTTTTTTCCCCTTCTTTGTCAATTGCTCTGATTATTCTGTACCTACAAGGTCATCTGAAACAGCCTGTCTTTTAATGTAATGAGTCAGGAGCCTGCAAAGTAACTTAGATAAAATAAGCAAGGATAGATAATGGCAAGTCAAAGCCCCACATGCTTTGGAGACACTTATCAATGTGTGTTTTCAGACATCTCTTCGGCGAATCTATTTCCAGCCTTAGATGTTTTTGTAGGCTTAGTCTTTCCACTAAACCCAGATATCTTCTCATTTCCAAACTATGTTCATTCATGACATAAAATGTTAGGGAGATCTTCGGCCTTGTTGGAAAAGGCCTTAGTTCTTAACTCCACTTTCTGAAGGACTAGAGAAGAAAAACCTTCATATTCCAGTGGAATTAATTGTCTTCAATTTTTTTCAAGATATTTGGTTTTAAAGTATCTTTAAAAGTATTACTTTTAAAGTAATAGATTTAAATCTTTTTGCAGTTGATTTTATTAAAAAGACTGAAAATTTATCACCTTATCTCAAGAAACAAGTGCATGAGAAATAACATGCAACTGAGTGCATAATTCGAACCCAGAAACGCTGGCATTGAAAGAACTAAAATAGACACTTCTGTATTTTTTCTCCTTCTTTGTGTCAAGAGGTTTGCTGAATACTTTTATAACAATGATCCGGGCTTCCCTGGTGGCGCAGTGGTTGAGAGTCCGCCTGCTGATGCAGGGGACGCGGGTTCGTGCCCCGGTCCGCGAAGATGCCACATGCCGCGGAGCGGCTGCGCCCGTGAGCCATGGCCGCTGAGCCTGCGCGTCCGGAGCCTGTGCTCCGCAGGGAGAGGCCACAGCAGTGAGAGGCCCGCGTACCGCAAAACAAAACAAAACAAAACAATGATCCTATAAGGAAAACTGTTACTGAGTTCAGGGGTTTTCATTAATCCAATTCCATTCACTGGGCTTGATTCCTGTGGGCCAGACAGTAGTAGACATGGTTATCACCAGTTGAACAATGGGGGAATTCTGTCTTCAAGGAGCTTCTCATCTAGCCCCCAGTATGGCTCCTTTGAGTGGACTTAGGGATGGAGGGGAAGGAGCAGAGTGAATTGTGGGAAGAGGCATTCATGTTGCCATGGAGACATTTGGGCCTAAGAAGCGGGCATAGGAGTGAAGGAGGTTGAAAGGCTGTTGAGATGGTGGGGAAGGGTGATGTGAGCTTCAACTGCCCTTTATTCTCCAATATCTTCTCTCTTTCCTATTCTTTCAGCAGCTGCAGCCTTTCTCTCTGAAGTGGGGGATTACGGAGAGCAGGTTAGGAAGTCACAAGGAGTAAAAGTGGGGATGTTTCTTTCTCCTGCCTCTTGCTTCTTAGCATAGAAATAATTAGGGCTCCAATAGAAAGGAGTTGGAGAAGCTGTAGCTGGATGTTGTGAGCAATAGCAGGCCCTAAAACTGTTAGGGAGAAGATCAGGAGGTTCAACCATTGGCCTAAAATGTTCTGGAGTCCAGAGAACCAGTTCTAAATTTTAGTACACAACAATCAAGCAGAAGATTCCAACTGACTAGGTCAGAAAGACTGCATAAGCCTTAAAAAGTGAATTCTAACTGGGCAGATGGGAAGGCGGGGGTCGGGGGGAGCATGTTCCCAGCAGAGGTAGCAGCTTTATCCAGGTAATAGCATTAGCCAGGGCAAGAAATTCAGGTGGGTACCAGAAATGAGTGTGCCAGAGGATCTCAAAGCCCTCTCAGGAGGTCAGCGATTTGGTAAAGAGATGGGTAAAACTACATCCCTTTCCTCTTAATCTACTTTAAGAACAACAGTGCCAGGCAATGATCCAAAGCAGCTGGTGCTTGGATGCAGTACCTGGGAGACAACAGGAAGTGGTAAGGACTGTGGCAAACAGGGAGCACATGCCTCATCTAAAGGGCGGCAGTTACACAGTTTCACTCAGTTGCTGTTTGGGGGAGAATTTGGGAATAGTCCAATGCTGATTCATTTTATATTCCACTTAATATACGCTAGGCCCTGTTCTAAGTGCTTAATATACTGTCTTAACACCTCCCCAAAGATGCGGTGAAGGTTTCCTCAAACCTGTTACCTCAATCAGTTCAGGATAGACTTCCTGGGACGTAAGCATCAGTAGTATCTTCTCTTTGTACTTTTTTTCCTTCATCTTAACTGGTGTTTTCTGGGGTACTTTGTACCCCAAATGACAGAATGGTGTTCTCTTATGAAGAATGTTGCCTTGAGAGAGAGGAGGATGCCTCCAAGATAGGCCTGTGTCCTTCTGGCTCTTTTTGATTGGCACCCCCTCTCAAGGTTTATTTAGGAAGGGCTACCCATGACAAAGTCAGTCCGTCCTGGTCTCCAGCTAATCCAAATGTTTTGCTTTCAGCAAAATGTTCACATTCTCTCCACACCTTAACTCCAAACTTAGAATTCTGATTCAATTAATCTTTCGTGTTTTTATAACATGCCTTCTTCAATGAAGTGCTTTTCTTTTGTATCCAGCGTATTCTTTTCTGATTTCTAAATGTGTAGAAAAGAACTTAGATTTGTGGGGAAAAGTACAGACAATCTTTTCAATACCTGGAGAAATTAATATTTTTTTCCAGAAAAGTCACCATATGTTGGCAGGGTGCCAGCTGGTATTCAAATGTGAGTCAAGACAGATGCTTGCCACATACAGATCTGATGAAAGTGCACGTCAGTCCTTTTTTAGCCTTTTGGAAAATATTAGTGGCTCAGAAGGGATGGGATTTAAATATTATTGAATATTCTTCACTAACTACTTTTTGTGGCTGGATTCCGGAGGGAAAACTCATAGTAAAATTCTCCTACATAGAAATGAATGGCTCCTAATCTGATATAGGAAGGATGAAATACAGCTGGATAGAGAAGTTGTGGAGGGAACTGGTTTAAAAGATGCAGTGACAGACCAGCAGATCAAGAGCAACTCACAGTTTTTACAAGTTTTCAAGTGGTTCTGGCTTTGTTTTGCTTTTCTTGGAATGCATATCCTTGAGGGTTTGAATAATATTCATTTGGTTGGACTCCAGAACTCCAAGGCAGAGCCATGTGTCAGCCAGGACTTAGGAGCCATTAATGAAGTAGGGACCAGAGGTCGAAGGTGAATGGCGGCCTGGGCTGCATCGCCGGACCTGAAAGGTACCACAGATGTGGGATCCAGATGTTGACCAAGAAGCGTGGTCACCAGTTCCACACACCATCATGATGTGGGCAGCGTGTAGCGAGTAAGCCCACAACTGTAAGATGGTTTTCTTGATTTCTGTTTCCAGCATCTCTGAGTGTATTCAAAATGTTGAAACATTAAAGGACTCGGTGACAAACAAAAACAAGCAATGTTCTCGGCAAGCTGTAGAGCCACAGAAAAGTAATGTAAAGAGGAAGAGTCCTGAAGGAGCAAGAGGGGTCGCAAGGTACGAGCCCTTGCTCTGTAACTGCGGAAACATCCCTCAGCCTTTCCTCGTCTGTAAAAGGAAGCCGTTGAACTAGATGGTTCTCTAGCCTCTGCTTCTCAGACATGAATGTGCATATGCAGATTGCCGGGGCATCCTGTGAAGTTTCACCTTCTGATTTACTAGGTCTGGGGTGGGGCCCGAGGTTTGCCTTTCGGACGAGCTTCCGGGCGCTGCTGCTGCTGTGGCTGCTGCTTGGCCACAGACCGCATGGTGTTCAGCTCGCTCTGCATGATGTCTCAGCCCAGGCTTCCATGAGCTCTGCACATCTGTGAGAGTGTGATCTTCTGACATTTCAGAAAGACCGGAAGGTTTCAGGAAACAGGCCTACTGTGGTATTAACTGTTCTCATTCTTCATAATCAGCTTCATCAAAAACCCTTCAAGTGCCTAGTTACGCATGACAATTTCACATGCTTTACAAAAAGAACCAACTCGATTTGGCCCCTGCCTTATCAGACTTGACAACCTAAGACAGCTGGAGAAATATGCATAGAGACAGTAATAAATATTGAGGCAGTAATAAATCTGGAGTGATAAATATTCATCCATATATAAAACATATTAAAATAAAAAGGTTAGGTAGCATGGACCTTAGGATATTTATTTTCTTAAAGCTTTTGTTCCTTTTTAAAATCTGGGAAACTAAAAAGGTTGCCCTGTAATTTTTATTTTAAAGACAAGGAGTTTCTGTTTCTATTTTACAGATGGGGACTGGAGAAGGGGAGGGTCCATTTCTGAGGCTTCTTTTGTTGTTGTTGTTTTATTTCAGCTTCACTAACGTCAAAAGAAATATTTTATGAACCCCACATGCCTAACCCTGATTACCACGTGCATGTGTCTTGGCCTGATTTTGTGTTGCTCAGCACCGAGTGTGTGGACGCAGGTTCATTAACCTCAGCTCTCTCTACCCAAGGGTCTTGAGCCCGTCACATCATCTTAACACCATCCTTGGGAAGCAGAGGAGGCAGGGCCAGACATTGTTATCCCTGAATCGTGGATAAGGTTAAGTGATACAGGGAAGGAAGATGGTGTGTCCAAAGTCTCATGGTAATTAACTCACATAGGAAGGGTTGGACTCCATTCCATTTCTTCTGTACACTTGCTAAACTCCCCCGAGGTCTCAGCTGCCTTGGCAGAGGAAGCGATCCGACAAGTGGCCACTGCCAGCATTTTCCCCTGACAGCAGAACAAATTCTGTTCCTGGTGGGCCACCCACCCATTGGAGATCACACTCAGCTCCCCACGGTGATAAGCAGGTTTGTTATAACATCACAGTTTAGCAGAGTGATGCCAGATTGACTCTGTTCATTGATTTCTTCTAGCCGAGAAACAGCTGAAAGAATTATCACACAGCTGGAAAATGATCACATCTAACCAAGGATGTCTGTGTCAAATATTTAGCAATAATGGGATTAGAGACCATTGGTTTATAGTTTCTTGATTCGACTAATATAATAGTAGTGACTATGTCTATGTTTAGGGATGCAGAGGTGCAAAGAAACTATATCTGGCCACACTCTTAGGTGACAGCTACTCTACGTGTTATCCAAAATGATGTGAGTGAGACGTTGCTTTGGAGTCAGGTACCCTTGAGTTTGAAACTTGGCCCCGCCACTCACTGGCTGTGTCCCTTAACCTTTCCAAGCCTCCGTTTCCCCACCTGTAGAACGAGCATAACAATAGTACAGATCCCATAGAAGTCCCACAAGCATCCCTTGAGATGAGGATGTATGAAATGTGCAGCATGGGGCCTGCAAATAGTAAGACTTTTAACTAGTCATTTTTAGTAGTCATAATAAAACTATTACAAGTGACAGCGTCTAAAATCATTTGGGTCTTGAAAGAGAAGAGCAAAAGATTCTGAATTCAGTATTTTCATATTATTTCATGAGTAAGTATTTGTGTGGGAGTTTGTATCCAGGTTAATGAAAATGTCACACTGTTTATTAGGAATAAAGCTGTTATTAAAACAAAGCCTGCATTAATTAGGCTCAACTTCATCTTTCATTCTGTAATGTCATATACAGCTGCTGTTTCCCTTGTTTTGTAAAATTAACTGTAAAGAGGGAAGGCAGTCTTCTCATATTAAAGAAGACATAAAACCCTGAGTAATTACTAGAGCAGGAAGCTAAACCTTTAAAAAGCTACAATGGCAATACTATATATTTTGCATTAGTGCCTAGTAATAGATCTCTGTGAGCACAGGGAACTATGCAGGTCAGATCGAGGGCACTGAGTAATCTGGTTGCCCCCCAAAGGCAAATGAGAGCAGAGAGGGTAGGGTATCTGGAACTTGGTCTCAGGAAGTGAGGGGGAGGCCATTTGCTACAGGCAGGGTGGGAATGTGGGCAAGGTGCTCGAAGGGGCCCCATCGGTAAATGGAACCCAAAGACTGCCAACTATATATTGTAAGGCAGCAAGGCAGGACTGAACGAGAGCAGGAGGCAGCTGAATGGAAACCCAAGAAGCCAAAATGAGCCGTTTAAAGTGGAGGACAGGAAGCAGAGCCCCCAGGGAAGTCCCTAACCTCAGAAACCTGTTCAATAACACTTTTATAGAGTGCCTGTGGCTTCTGGGCATGCGGAGGTTGACTCAGTGTGGCTCAAACGGAAGCCAGTTCTTCTCCAAATTTAGTGTGCACATGGGTCACCTGTTACAATGTAGACTCTGATTCAGTAGGTCTGAGAATCTGCGTTTCACCCAAGTCCCCAGGTGTTGGTGATACTGCTGGTCCAGGGACGACACTTCGAGTAGCAAAGGGTTTAACCCACTCCCTCTCCAAGTGCCCCATTCTTTGGTCACCACCTCTTCCTATTCCACCCTCCCCTGTACCTTAACTCCAGCCATTCTTTTTTCTTTTTTTTAATTTTATGTATGTATTTATTTATTTATTTTTGGCTGCACTGGGTCTCCGTTGCTGTGCGCAGGCTTTTTCTAGCTGCGGCGAGCGGGGTCTACTCTTCGCTGTGGTGCACGGTCTCCTCACTGTGGTGGCTTCTCTTGTTGCGGAGCGGGGGATCTAGGCGCGCCGGTTTCAGTAGTTGTGTCGGGCGGGCTTCAGTAGTTGTGGCACATGGGCTCAGTAGTTGTGGCTCGCGGGCTCTAGAGCGCAGGCTCTGTAGCTGTGGCGCCCGGGCTTAGCTGCTCCGCAGCATGTGGGATCTTCTCGGACCAGGGCTCGAACCCGTGTCCCCTGCATCGGCGGGCGGATTCTTAACCACTGCGCCACCAGGTAAGTCCCAACTCCAGCCATTCTTTCACTTTACCAGCACCTTCAATCCATTGATCCTGCTAATTTCTACCATCTGTCACTCCCTCCGCTTCTGCTTTCCCAGTTACTCAGCTTAGATCCCATGATCTCTCTTTGTAACACTCCTTTGCACACACCTTCAGGTTCTTTGCTACTTTCTCTCTTTCCTTGTTATACTCACGGGCATAACTCATTGCTCTACCCCGCCCGCCCCCCCGCCATGTCTTCAGCTGTGCTGTGCTGTGGCTGAAGGAACATACACCGCTGAGCTAGTAGGTCTCACTTTCACCTCCGTGGGCCCCTCAGCCTGCTCCTTCCTTGTCCATTTACTCTTTCCCTCTCCTGAAGGACTTCTTCCTCCTCCCTGCTCTCTATCAAACTTCCACTACCTCCTTCCCCACCCTGAATCTCCACTAATAACTTTGCTTCCACGTTTCTTCTTTGGATCATGACTTAGAAAAGAACTTTCTCCTGTTTCTTCTACTGCATTTACATTGTCTGTGTGTGGGCCCACGGCCTGGGACTTCCCTGCAGCGGCCACGGGAGCACTGGACCCTCAGGACGGCTGACAGGAGCCTGTCCAGCCCCTCCCTCTTCCTCTGGCACCCCCTGGGTGGGCAGCCCCCCGTGGAGAGGCCAGGGGAGGGGCCCCGGTCAGCTGCGGCTTAAGATCAAGGTTCGAGGGAGCCCAGATGGTCACATGGGGGCCCGGGGTGACCAGCCCCTCTCTGACTTGCCTTCCCATCGGTCTCCAAGGGGTGCCAATGCCCACATTTGGTGGCTTACGGTACCCCCCAAACCTCACCTGCCCCTCCCATCTCCCCTCCAGGCCCTTCCCGTCTCCCCTCCAGGCCCTTCCCACCTCCCCTCCAGGCCCCTCCCATCTCCCCTCCAGGCCCCTCCCATCTCCCCTCCAGGCCCCTCCCACCTCCCCACCAGGCCCCTCCCATCTCCCCTCCAGGCCCCTCCCACCTCCCCACCCAGCCCCACCACCTTCAGGGCTCTGCTCAACCGTATTTTACCCCCTGAGGTCTTTCCCAACTCCCTGATTAAAGTAGTGCCTACCCAGACCCAAACTGGCTTCAGTTGTTTTCGTCAGTGATTATTATAACTGTTTTGCCGGATGGCTGGTTTGTCTCCCACCTGCACCAGAAAGCACCAGAGGACTCGGAATTGTGTGTGTCTCTGTCAGTTTTGAAACACCACCTAGAACAGTGGCCAGCACATGAAGACTCCCCTTAAATAAACTATTTGAACAGATACGGGAGTGGAAGATGTGATTCAATTAGAACAGAATCAGAAAAAGCCAATTAGTAAAAACTACATACCAACATATGTATTCATAAAGCCACGCTGGTCCACTGGAATTGAGACAGCTACCTGTTTTGGGATCCTTTTGGACCTGGCTGTGCTGAATGTAATAGAAATCATTGAGCCTGTCAGGCCCTTGGATCAGGAGGGAAAATGACTAACACCAAATCCTGTGCAGGAATTCCTGTCCCTTTCTTCTCTCTTTAATTGCTCTCAGGGAGGTCAGTAGTTACGTCAGGATTTAACCCATCCACCTGCTCTGGGCTTCTCCGGTGCTTGTTATCTTCATGTGGGGCATGGACAAAGATCTGTAACCTGTTAGCACTTAACAACAATTCCTCAGGCCAAACGCCTGCTTCCCTGGGTGTTTAGGAAAGGTGCTCTTTTGACCACGCCTGCGACTCCATTTGGGTCTACACTTATGGGCAACCACATGGCTTTCGGTTGGTAGAAGAAATAGCCTATGAACTCACACATGGAGGTACCAGCTTAAGAATGAATGCTGTTGCTCCTTCCCGAGGTTGGAAAGTTAGGCGGTCGGTCCACTGAAAGTGAAAGGAAAGCATCTCAATGTCTATGTAAAGTTCTAGAAATATTTTCATTTTATTCTGAAAAGTTCTGCTTTTAACAACATCGTCAGCATAAATCATTGCCTCACAGGGTTTTAAGCAAGCTCTGATTGAGGAAGAGAGAGCACAGGGTGTTCTGTGAGTACTAAATAAGATGACTAGGGCTTCCCTGGTGGCGCCGTGGTTAAGAATCCGCCTGCCAATGCAGGGGACAGGGGTTCGATCCGTGGTCCGGGAAGATCCCACATGCCGCGGAGCAACTAAGCCCGTGCGCCTCAACTACTGAGCCTGCGCTCTAGAGCCCATGAGCCACAACTACTTGAAGCCCGGGCACCTAGAGCCCGTGCTCCGCAACAAGAGGCCACTGAAATGAGAAGCCTGCGCACCGCAACAAAGAGTAGCCCCCGCTCATCGCAACTACAGAAAGCCCACGCGCAGCAAGAGAGACCCAATGCAGCCAAAAATAAATAAAATTAAAAAAAAAAAATGATGACTAACCCCACACAAAGCCAAGAATACAGCAGGTGCTTAATACCTGTGCTTTCCTCCCTCTCTTCTCCCCTATCTGTGCTGTTTCTGATGGTCCCCATCCAAACTGTTGTTTCTGTATCATGTGGAAGTTAGGATATCAATATTATTATGTTTGAATAAGTCATCATTTATTTAAGACCAGTGATTCTCAACTGGGGAATGATTTGGCCCTTCATGGGACATTTGGCAAAGTCTGTGATTTTTGATAATCACAGTCACAGAGTGGGCGAATGCTAACTCCTCAAAACAAAGAACTATACAGCCCCAGAGGTCAGCGATCTGTACTTTACACTGGTGTTTACAGTTTGTTTCTTCCCTGGACTCTAAATAAAAGAAGATTGAGAAGGATGTGACAGGCTGAGGACCCAGGTCGGGAGAAGTTTGTGGACCCACCTACGGTAGAAGCACACTATGGATGGTTTCCAACTTACAAACAAGTGCTTTATTAGATACTCATTTCTATGTTACTTGTTTAGCCTCTTAAAAAACAAAACAAACTATGTGGCAGGGGCATGGCGAAGTCCAACTCCGGATGGGAGGGGAGGACGATGAGACATGACTCTGGCAGGCTGGCAGACACCAGGGTGAGAGCTCGTCAAACCACGCCAAGTGGCTTGACTTTTATCCCAAGAGCTGTGGAGAGCTGTACGTACGGGCCCTCATGCGCTTTTCTGTACACTAGTCACAGCCTGTACATACTTTTATTATTACTTGTGTCTCTCTGTATCGTATGTACTGGTAACTTGGTTTCCTGAACTGGGCCTCTTCGTCTTGCTTTTGTATAGCACAGAGGTTTATCAGCAAGTATTGATCTCAAAATAGTTATTTCTCCACTTTGGAACAGGTAGTTTTCCCAAACACTTTTTTCAGCCGTTTAGAGCTCGAAATGCATTGACCCGGTTTCATAAACGATGGGTTTGCAGGCTGGTGTGGAAACCTTCCAGAACTCACAGTGCTCCTGAGCTGTCATACTTAGTAGTTCAGAGCGGGCAATTCCCACAAAAGGGCAAAGAGGAGAGAATTTCCATTGCCTTTCTTCGTTGAAAGAGGACTCTTGGCAAAGGTGATCTTTACCCTTTTCCTCCTAACCTGATGTGTAGCTCTCCCTCACCTTCTACTGCACGTTTCTCTTGCAGCTCCCAGCCGGGAGGTACTAAGAAGACCACGTGGTCAGGGGCCCCATGAGGTGGGTTGGGGGCTAGGGAGCTCTTGTCTTACTGACCTCTGGAGAGTCTGACACGGCAGGTCATGGAGGGACCACTACCTTGCTTGTTGTCAACTTACTCGTCTTTCTAGGATTGCTTTGCACTTCATTTCTTTCTAAGAAATAGCTCTTTCTTTTCTCTTTCAAACTCTTACCAAAAAGAGAAAAATTTGCATTGGTTTATACCTCGGTGGATATTTTTTTCTGAGAATATTCAGTCTAGTTGTTGGGTCATTCTTTCACTCCCAATGCTTTTTACTTCCACTTAGGATACTTTAAGATGACTTCTTAGATTCTACAGTCTACAAAAACAGAATATTCGATCTGAGGTTACATTCCTCAAACTTGAATCACACATCCTCTTGGAGGAAGTGATCTTTGTAAGTGATATAGTTTTATCTTAACCATAGGAAACCATGCTAACAAAAATATAGCATGTTTCAACATGAAGACATAAAGTAATATGGCAAAATCTGTTATAACAATTATCAAACATTTCTGTGCAATTTTGTTCCAGCCATCTTTGTTCTGATAAGGCTGTCATCTTCTTAAGGCATGCAACTGTTTTTGTTTTTGTTTTGATCTGTAAGTACCTCGCATACTGGAAGAGTCCATGTTTGTGGTGTGTGCTGCTCACCCATAGTTACCGTCAGGGTCTGTGAGAAGAGGTGGAATGAAGCAATGAGTAAAAAACAAGGCATGGGGGCTTCCCTGGTGGCGCAGTGGTTGAGAGTCCGCCTGCCAATGCAGGGGACACGGGTTCGTGCCCTGGTCTGGGAAGATCCCACATGCCGCGGAGCGGCTGGGCCCGTGAGCCATGGCTGCTGAGCCGGTGTGTCCGGAGCCTGTGCTCCGCAACGGGAGAGGCCACAACAGTGAGAGGCCCGCATACCACAAAAAAAACAAAAAAACAAAAAAAACAAAAAAAACAAAAAACAAGGCATGGGCATAATTATTAATCACTGAGAGCACATGTGATTAATGCCATCATTTTTACTTTCCTACCGATAAATTTGCAATAATACATAGGTCTGTGGATATTGGGAGAACAAGTTTTAACTTTTGTTTTTCAACATTATTTTTTATCGTTAATTAAATCATTCTTTCTCAGTTTCTTTATTGCTCAGAACTTTTATAAGTAAATGAAAAGATCATCATTTTACCCTCAGTCACTGCAGTTTTAATCCAGTTCAGAGTTGTGAAATTGTTTCCTCTTGTGTTTCCTTTCCAGAAAGCACGAGGTCATTCTCTTGTTTCAGCCGGTGAGTGCAACTTCAGAGCTGGGAGAGAGTGATTTGCAAGGTATTCAATTATCCGGTTTATTCTACATTGTCCATCCATGCTTGCTTTCAGTTTAACTTTCTACAGGCATCAGGGGTATATATGGGGACTCTGAACTGTGGGACTGCAGACCCACAGCTCTGAAGCTGAAAAATCTCAAGGGTATTAGCTAATCCAGGTGTTTTTTTTTTAACATTTTTATTGGAGTATAATTGCTTTACAGTGGTGTGTTAGTTTCTGCTGTATAACAAAGTGAATCAGTTATACGTATACATATATCCCCATATCGCTTCCCTCTTGCATCTCCCTCCCTCCCACCCTCCCTATCCCACCCCTCTAGGTGGTCGCAGAGAACCGAGCTGATCTCCCTGTGCTATGCAGCTGCTTCCCACTAGCTATTTTACGTTTGGTAGTGTGTATATGTCCAAGGCACTCTCTCCCTTTGCCTACCCTTCCCCCTCCCCACATCCTCAAGTCCATTCTCTAGAAGGTCTGCATCTCCATTCCCGTCTTACCTCTAGGTTCTTCGTGACCTTTTTTTTTTCTTAGATTCCATATATATGTGTTGGCATACGGTATTTGTTTTTCTCTGACTTACTT
This sequence comes from Kogia breviceps, assembly GCF_026419965.1. Classification (NCBI taxonomy): domain Eukaryota; kingdom Metazoa; phylum Chordata; class Mammalia; order Artiodactyla; family Physeteridae; genus Kogia; species Kogia breviceps. The sequence goes on along the minus strand of NC_081326.1, from coordinate 22,828,644 downwards.
CACTCTGTATGACAGACTCTAGGTCCATCCACCTCACTACAAATAACTCAATTTCGTTTCTTTTTATGGCTGAGTAATATTCCATAGTATATATGTGCCACATCTTCTTTATCCATTCATCTGTTGATGGACACTTAGGTTGCTTCCATGTCCTGGCTATTGTCAATAGAGCTGCAATGAACATTTTGGTACATGACTCTTTTTGAATTATGGTATTCTCAGGGTATATGCCCAGTAGTGGGATTGCTGGGTCATATGGTAGTTCTATTTGTAGTTTTTTAAGGAACCTCCATACTGTTCTCCATAGTGGCTTGTATCAATTTACATTCCCTCCACTTTTGAATTTAGCACCATGGGCCTTCTGCCATAACCACCAAGATGCCACTGGCCATGCTTCCTACAAGATGGTGTTTCCCTATGGTCAGTGACGGGCCGTGAGTCTGGCTCTACCTTGTAATGCCTATGGGAAGTTAGGTAAAATGCCTATCCTCCCTCAAGCTCTTTCCTCATCTTCGAAATGGAGACTAATTGGATAGCCTGATGGGTTTCCAATTCCAAGCAGTGCTTGCCGTCACCGCCACCACCACCAAAAAATACGAGGCTGCATTCTACCGTTATTGTTATTAGTGGTATTAGCAATCTCGTTTAGTGCTGGTAATAAAGTTATATAAAAATTCTTTAATGACTTTAGGTCATCTTTGAACAGGGCCGAAGCCAGAAAAAAAAAATCAGCCAACCTAAGCAAATGACAAATTAACACAAAGACATTCTTTATTTGACGTTAGCAGTTAATTTGCTATATGGTTATCCATTTCTCTAATAAATCCTGGACGATTTGAAGTTCTGTGCCCACCCATTTAAAAGATTTGCCAACCTCAAGCACTGTGACCTGACTGACCCCTATCCCTTATACATCATTATCCAGTTTCTCTTATGGGCTGGAAAGGAAGGAGTACATCTGGCCTGGATGTCCCTAATCTCTTCACAGAAGCAATCTTGTAAAATAGGCCACTGTCTTTCAATCAAGTCTTTCCTTTCACTTGTTGAGAAGTTCTCTCTCTTGCCAGAGAAAGTCTTTCCTCTTAGGAGAGTCAGGAGCTATTTCAAGGTCATTTGGGTTCCCCTCAGAGGTCTTTCTGAATATAACCGCAGATCCTAGAAAACAGCCTGCTTTTTGTTAGTTAACTTCAACTTAAGAGCCAGTGCATTAAGAGCTTTGATTATCCACGCTCCAAAAATGCCTTCCTCTGATCTCCCATCATTTGACAAGAATCTCAATTCTTGTCGAATCTCAGGGATTAAACATTGTTTTCTCTAATGGACTTCTATTTCCATGAGAGCTGCTCGCCTTACACATTTTATTTGTGGGCCTGAAATACAGAGCATTTTCTAGTTAAGGGGCGTTGAGATTTAACTCAAGAATCTATATATTGGCTTGGCCCAAAATTTCGTTCGGGTTTCCCATACCATCTTCCGGAAAATTATGGGAAAACCCGAACGAACTTCTGGGCCAACCCAGTATTTCAGAATAAGGCTCAGATGTTTCTGTAGTGGAATCACACAGTCTTCTCAAGTTTCTAGAAAGCATTGCATTATGTGCTGTTTTTGTATGTGGCAGATTGCTTCAATCTTACTGTGAGGATCTTTTTCTGCCTTTAAAAGGAAATTTCACCTGGGATTTGCAGTCTGCTCTCTGCCAAATCCCTGACCCCAGCATTCAATTATCTTCATTTGTATACCCCAAGCAGCTCTCAAAATTAATCTGTTTTCAGTGAAACTTTCTTCCCCACCCCTTCTACTCACAACTGATTCCTTCTCCTGGAATCAATATTTTAATTAAAGACATCCACTGTTGACATCGTAACTCAAGCCAGAAATCTCCATCCTGACATTGCTTCACCCTTTGCATTCCGTTCACACTGGATTCTGGATTTAAGATAACGTAGGAAATTCTCCAAACAGTGACTGGCGCTTGGTGAGGTCCAATATTAATTGCCAGCTGTCGCAGATGTTAATTGTAAATATCTTTCCCATCTTCCTGTCCTCTGTCTCCCAGGTCACTACCTTAGTTCTGGTCTTCATCAGCTCTGTACCAGTCTGTTGCTGGAGCTAACTAGTATAGCTCCCTTCCAACAAACTGTCTCCACTCTAGGTACCCTACTCCCCAGTTTATAATGTGATTTCTCACCCAGTGCCTTCTGTGGGCCCTTGTAACCTTGAGAATAGACCCAAACACTTTGCTGTGGACCTCCACGATCAGCCCTGTGCGCCTCTCCAGCGCACTGCCTACCTTCCCCTGCTTCGCCATTTATGCTTCATTAGGACTGAATTTCTTGGGAGGTTCTAACACGTCGTGTTTTTTCAGGCACCCATGCCTTTGCATGTGCTGTTCTGACTTCCGAGAATGCCCTTGCTCAATTTTTCTTGATATATTCCAGTACATCCTTCAAGGTCACCTCAATGTCCATCTCCTCTGAGAAACCCTCCCTGATTCCCCCATATGTACTGGGCTCCCACGGTTCTTCAGGTGTATCTCTGATCATGCTATATTTAACTTTCCACTTATACACCTGACCCTCCCACCTATGGACACTAAGCTTGAGGGTAAGATTCAGATCTTATTATTTTTCTATCTACAACATCTAATAGATGCCTTGCACATAGTAACACACAATGGATGCTCCAATTTCTTTAAGTGAGTGGATCTCTGACACTGTCATAAAGAGGAAGAGGGTATTTGTAAAAAATAATCTCAATGGTGTGCTTATTCCCTAAGTACAAGCATTTTTCTCAACAATAATGTTTTGCTTCTCTATTTTGCTTTTAGTATCCATGCATTAAGGAAGAGCTGCCAAAACCAATTTACAGCCCCTTTCCCTCTTCCACTGCTGTCAGTACTAAAATGGTGGCTACATATTTTTGGAACTTATAACTGTGTATCATTTCCACCTGGGAAGTAGATTTAGTCAATATCCTCATCAATTTGGGTGATGATAGTAGTTACTTGTATGACGTTTGAATCGAGGATTCCAAATTTAAATTACCCCAACCCATTTTCAGCCTTCTCATGTGCCCGTGTCTTGGAAGGTGATTCCGATTTCCAGAGTTGTTCTTTCCACTTATCAGAAAGACAAGCAATGAGAACAGCATCGATAACCGTCTCCTGGGACAGGAGCCCTCATCCAAAGCAACAAGGCTCCAGTTAACACAATTAGCAATGAACTGCATTTTGAAGAGCTAGGGAAACATAATGGGATTCATTTTTAATTCCAACCAATTCTGAACAAGAAAGCAAAAGCCTTGGCTCTCTGGAGTGGCTTTGTCATCAAGGGTTACCGCAGGCCTGTCAGAACTTTTAACAGCTGTCTCCACTGTGAACAGACTTAAGTTGTAAGGTGATTGCAGAACGGAGGAAATGATGACTTTGTCTCTCATATGAACTTTAGTTCGCAAAGATGAGGTTAATTTCCACATAAGCTGTTCGCTTTCTTTTTTAAGTCAATTTTAATAGCAATCTGCCTGTGCCCTGAAAAAATGTCCAAGAGCAGTAAGAAAGAGTTGATATAAATATGTGTAACGGTGTATATCTTAGCTATCTCTAGGCCAGTAGTCAATAAAATACTTTGCAATCAACCTAATTAATCCTTTATTTTTCTTTTTTGCTATCCTGCCTTGCATTTCCTGTGTGTATTTTCTGAATTATAAAGGCAATATACATATTCACTACAGTACGCTGGAAAATACAGAACTCCCAAGGAAGAAAAAAAGCTGCCCTATTGGGGCTTCCCTGGTGGCGCAGTGGTTGAGAGTCCGCCTGCCAATGCAGGGGACACAGGTTCGTGCCCCGGTCCGGGAGGATCCCACATGCCGCGGAGCGTGAGCCATGGCCGCTGAGCCTGCGCATCTGGAGCCTGTGCTCCGCAACGGGAGAGGCCACAGCAGTGAGAGGCCCGCATACCACCAAAAAAAAAAAAGCTTCCCTATTTCCAAGGAAGAAAAAAAACTTCCCTATGAGGCCATTACCCCAAAAGAACCATTGTCAGCTTCTTGGTTGATATTAGCCTTAGAGAGTTTCCTCCAAGCAAGCGTACATACTTTTCAAATTCTTAATATGAAAAATTTTGCATACACGAGAGAATGAGTACTACAGTGAGTTCTCATATACTCACTACGTAAATTCACAAATTACCAAGATTTTGCCATCATTGGTTTCTCCATCTCTTTTCTCTTTCCCTTCCTCTTTTCTTTTGGAAGTATCAGCTAACTACTTTGTAAGGGAAAGGGGAAACCTGATATGCTGAGGGCTCTGGAAGGCAAATATTTGCCTGCCAATTTCATACAACTTCACCCACCTTTTACTTAGGAAGCAAAAAGTATGGTTTTTACATGTAGTATTATATTGTACTTGGGGGAATAAGTAGCCTTAAAGCTCAGGTCTATCACATGCTAGATGGGTATTGATTTTTCCTCCTAAATCAATGTTTCCCTAGAGCATAGTTTTATTTATTCATAAAGCCAAGATGATGTCTGACAGGAGTTATGGCAGTGTAAATCTGTGATGCAGGCATAATACGAAGAGCTTTTGTAAGACTCAAAAATCAATGATGCTAGAGGGTTACTTCATAAGCTTGAGAAAGTGCATTTGCTGTGCTTCCAAATGTAAAGGGATAATTTCAGCCTGTAATTAAGTTTCACTCCTCTGTTTTCTAGGCCACCTTTCAAATGGACCTAAATGAAGTATAGTTGACCCTTGAATAACACAGGTTTGAACTGTGCAGGTTCACTTATACATGTTTTTGTTCCAATAGTAAATTCTATCTATAGTACTAAATGATCTGTGGTTGGTTGAATCCATGGAAACAGAACTGTGGGTACAGAGCAACTGGGGTTACAGAGGGCCCACTGTAAATTATACGCAGATTTTCGACTGCATGGAGGGTTGGTAACCCTGGCCCACATTGTTCAAGGGTCAATTGTGTAGCATCGGACGGGATAGAACCAAGCTTCAGCAGTGATCCCTTCTTGACACCGAATCTGTCAACTTACTCTCAAAAGCTATGCTGGCCCCGTTGATCACAGCACTGCAATTTTGCCTCATGGTGCAGAATATATACATTCTAAAAGTATTCACTTTTTGTCCATATATGTGTGTGTGTTTTCTATTTTCTTTAAAAAAATTTTAACATATGAAAATTACTATTAGAATTTTTTAACTTAAAGAAAATATGTCTCAGGTAGTTTCCCCAACCATAACTGATTTTTCTAGTGGTTAAAAATGCATCTAATGGCTAGAATGTAACCATCTGGAATTTTAAATATCAGTTTTCTATTAGCTATATGATCTTAGCAAGGTAGAATTTGGTTGAGGAGTCAGAGGATCTAGACACTAGTTTCATTATTTACTCCTGGCTTCTGTGTGGCCCAGGGTGAGTTCCTGAACTCACAAAAACTCCTGTTTTTGTTTATATCGTTTTGATTTTTTCATTTAAATAAAGGTGAGTGAGGGTATGTGAAATTGGCGGGCATTCACCTGACATCCATAGTTTTCTGTGTATCAGGACTCTTCTTTTTCCTTTTGCAAGTAACTAGTTGACATTAAAAAAAAAAAGAGGCAGGGAGGAAATGAAAGAGCAAAAAAGGGGACAGATGAAGTGAGGATTATTTCTTCATGAAGAACAAAATTTCTTCCAGTTTTTTTTTTTAATATTTATTTAGTTGCGCCGGGTCTTACTTGAGGCAGGTAGGCTCCTTAGTTGCGGCACTCGGGCTCCTCAGCCATGGCCCACGAACTCTTAGTTGTGGCATGCACGTGGGATCTAGTTCCCTGACCAGGAATCGAACCCGGGCCCCCTGCACTGGGAGCGCAGAGTCTTAACCACTGTGCCACCAGGGAAGTCCCTCTTCCAGTTTTAAAGGTCCACGATTTTCTGTGAAACGAAACGGTTTCAGACGATTAGCTCAGCTACCAGGAGTCACAATTTCCTTAGAAACTTCGGAGCCATCGAGGACACACCTTGAGTTTGGCGTCCGGGATCTCCAGCACCTGCTACAGAGAGCAGCTGGGGGCTCCGGCCAGGCCTGTGGCTCCCTGGGGACCCCACTCCCTCACCAGAGGTTTGGGAGGAGACACTACGATACTGTCCCTTTGGGTCGCGGCTGTTTCCCCTCTCGGGGCAGCAGCGATGAGAGCCTCGTCAGAGGAGGGCTCTAGGAACTAGAAGGGAAGGATAAGCACTGTTCCCGGAGGCAGCTGTTCCCTGCTGGTCGCACTTGCCTCCCTTTTCCTCACAGCTGCAGACATTGCAGCAACCTGGTGGCGTGTCGGTGTTTCAGGGGGTTCCCATTAAGCCCCAGGAACACTGCTGTTCGTTTCATGAATGGATGTCTTCCTTGGCAAAAATGAGAAGATTCTGAGTGCGGCTTATTGGAGCTGTGGGCTGAGATTTCGGCTTCAGCAGAAACCTGAGTTGCCTGGCGTGCAAGGCCACCAGAGGAGCTGTCTGAAGGGGACTTGGCTGTTTGGAATCTAACCATTATATTAAGGTTATGTGTTATGTTTCCTAAAGAGCTTTAGCTGCATCCTTCAAAGTCTTCTGAACATTCCTCCCATATGCTTGGCTTTATATTCTTTACTACTACCTTTTTGTTCTATCTTTTTAAATGATTTCATTATGCACCGCCCTAGGAAGCAGATTAGGAGAGGAGAATGTTCCTTGACCCTGCGTTTGGTTCCTTTCGAGGCCCCCCTTGGCTCACCCAATCCCCCCTGGTCATCATTGGAGTGACCTGTGTCACAACTAGACGGCCCTACATCCAAATAGTTACCGCTTGATAATGCTGAATGGTGCACTTCTGAGATCAACCATAGTTTCTCCTAATTTTGCTGTGTCACCGGATTGTGTTGGGGCCCTTCCTTCTCTGCGTGGGCCTCACTCATCTCTGCAGGCTTGGGGCAAGCTATTCTGATGGCTGCCTCTGATGGTTTCAGCTATGAAGAATCACAAAATGGTGGGGGAAAATAAATAAGGCTTTTCCTATCACATCATGTAGGGTAAGAACCAACAAGTTGAGGATTCTGTGAAAATGAGTACTGTTTCCCGTGGGACAGCCAGAAAATGTGGAAACTCAGAAGTGGCAAACCAAGGTTTCCCATTTCATGACCATGATCATCTGCCATTGCCCGGCAGATGCCCCAAAGCACAGAGGTGTGCTGTCCAATATTAGTGTCTAAAATTTATTTCTCCACGTTTGAATACATGTAGTTTACAAAATGTGTATATACAGTTACAGGTATTGTTAGGCCATACGGGTACATTTGCAGAGGACAAGGGAAATTTACTTTTTAGTTGAGTGTATTCCCGAGTGTCTGCCAAAGAAAGATCTTCTGTTTACTTTAACTGGAGACAGGTTTGCCCCCCGGGTGTAAAAGAGTGCGGTGTGGACTGCCGATAGCAACTCAGAATCGCAACAAACTGGTGAGCGTGGGATGAGGCGTGCTTCTCTAGACACCTGAGACGCTGTTAGCTGAACTGTTGTGAGCGACAGAATTGACTTACTGTTGGCTGATTTCGAATTGCTTTGTTTTATTATCCCTTTATATAATCTAATAAATATTCTGATATTTGAATATGAATATTTGCATTTGAATATTCTAATAAATATCCTGATATCTGAAAATGTGCCTCAAACACACATAGAAAAGTGGTGAAAACCCCTGAATTATGAGACTGGATCACGGCTCTCCGATTTGCCGTCTAACACCCTTTTCCCATCCAAGAGAGTTTTTTTTTTTGCTGTATGTGGGCCTCTCACTGTTGTGGCCTCTCCCGTGGCCTCTCCCGTTGCGGAGCATAGGCTCCGGACGCGCAGGCTCAGCGGCCATGGCTCACGGGCCCAGCCGCTCCGCGGCACGTGGGATCCTCCCAGACCGGGGCACGAACCCGCGCCCCCTGCATCGGCAGACGGACTCCCAACCACTGCGCCACCAGGGAAGCCCCCCAAGAGAGTTTTTATAGGTCGAAAGAATAGAGGATGGTTCCTTCTTGTCATTCCCACCTGAACTTAAGTGTTCCCTCCTCAAAAAGGGCTTCCCCAGGCAGCCATGGCTCAGGAATCCGTCATAACACTCTGTCACTCCTTTCTCCTTTACCTTTTTAATTTACTTTCCCTGTCTGATACCCTAGTGTGAATTGATCTTCCATCAGTCTTCACCGACACGGAGGTCAGCTGAGACTTCATCTGTTCCATTCACCTTGTATCCTCAGTGCCTAGAGCAGTGCCTCGCCTTGAAGAAGCACTCGAAGGTTCTTCCCACTTGCCTGCTTTCTTCCGTGGATCTTCCCCTCTTGCCATCTCTGAGGCCATTTCATCATCACTGCCTGGGATCAGGCCCTCCTGTCCCCTCCCCTTGCTGTGGGGTCCCTGGCACTTTACACTCTGCATTTCTGTCATTAATCAGCGGTTCCTTCCTGGTGGTGGCACCCGATTGGCAGGCACGACGATAACACATCGACTGTTACCGTGATAGGCATTTGAGGCAAGTGGCTCCTATCAAATTTTCCAACCACAAGATAGCTATATATAAAATAGATAAACAGCAAGGACTTACTGTATAGCGCAGGGAGCTATATTCAGTATCTCATAATAACCTATAGCAGAAAAGAATCTGAAAAAGAATATATATATATATATATATGTATAACTGAATCACTTTGCTGTACACCTGAACCTAACACAACACTGTAAATAAACTATACTCCAATTAAGTAAAAAATCTCAACGGTGGAGGGGACGGGGAGCTTCCAGGTTGAGCTGAAAAGCTCCTGGGTGCAGGATTCTCAAAGACCTCACCTAACATATCTTTTCATCTGGCTGTTAATATGTATCCTTTATCATATCTTTTAATAAATTGGTAAGTGTAAAAAACAGATTCTGAAAGAGAAACAGATACAAGTATTAAGACTTACCTATACACTGGTATTAACACTAAGGGTCAGTTGGCTAGAATGTTCTGCTTTGATGGTAGACTCAAGGAATGGCCTGTTGTGGCTTCCGTTTTTTGTTTGTTTGTTTGTTTGTTTTTTGCGGTACGCGGGCCTCTCACTGTTGTGGCCTCTCCCGTTGCGGAGCACAGGCTCCGGACGCGCAGGCTCAGCGGCCATGGCTCACGGGCCCAGCCGCTCAGCGGCACGTGGGATCTTCCAGGACCGGGGCACGAACCTGCGTCCCCTGCATCGGCAGGCGGACTCTCAACCACTGCGCCACCAGGGAAGCCCGTGGCTTCCGTTTTTTAAGGAGCTATAAAATTCCTGTAATTTACCACTGTGAATACCTCTTTCAGAAGGAAGACTTTCTTTTTTCAGAAACACTGCACCTCTCATTTCCCAACTCCAGCCCAGAGGCCTGAGAGTCTGATCTTGTGATGTCTGGGAATATGGTTACTAGATTTTCTACTAATGGCTATATTTTACATGATAATGAATCAGTCTTTTCTACAAGTCTGCTTCACTTATGCAAAACAGATATACATTGAAATGGGTATGAATCATACTATTCTTTCAGGGAGCAGAGAAGCTGCTGTAGAGCCTGAATACAATTTTATGGGCCCTCATGTCAAGTTAACCAGAGAAATGTTGGTTCTGTGGTCATCAAAGATAAGTTCATTGGACAGTTTCAGGGAAACAGAAAACAGCTTTTGAATTCCAGGCCTTTGCTACTTACTTCCTAATTTAGGAAGGTCAACTCATTTTCGACTGTCTTTTATACTTTGAAGTAATAACCTCTTGTACATTAGTGGCCCGAAAGCATTAATGACATTACTGCCCACTGATTTTCAGTAATATGGAAAAGGTATTCCAAATTGGTTCTGGCTATCAACAAGGAAAAAGGCAGAAAATTAAATTAGCAGGAGGGTATAGCAAAAGCCTTTTGTAATGCTACAGAGTCTCTCAAAATCTAATCCTTGAGAGAAATTTATTTTGTTCTGGAAAGAATAGGTTTCTCTCCCAAGAGATGCTAAAAGAACGTTCATTTATAAGAGCTGGATTATAGCCTATGAATGGAATAGTGGGAATTCTCAATTCTTCCTTTAATTTTGCCATCAACTTGCTGTGATTTACCTAAAAAAAAAAAAGTCAACCTGTAAGAAAAACATTCTGATACTCTGTCCTTTGACTTATTAAATAGAGTGAACTCTACAGATTAATTTGAAGATAAAGTCCATGGAATTCTGAATTTCTCTTTTTTTCAGAGTTCCATGTTTTCAAATTTCATGTCATACTACTTTGCCTTACATATGTTTTTCCTGGGTGAGCTCATCCATTCCGAGGACTTTATTTGTCGTCGAACTCAGGGCTTGGCAAACGATGACCTGCAGTCAAATACATTCTGGCACCTGTTTTTATGAATAGTTTTATTGGAACAGAGGCACACTCATTCTGTGCTACCTGTGGCTGCTTTTCTGCTGCAATGGCAGAAGTGAGTAGCTGGGATAGATCGTCAAGCCGGCAAAGCCTAAAATATTTATTCTCTGGCCCATTACAGAAAATGTTTGCACATCCTAATCGTGCTCACTACTTTCAGCTTTTCTCCTAAGATCTTAATTCCTAAGTGTAACTGCCCACCAGATTTCCTTACCTCCATGCTCCACATCCACCTTAAAATTGACATTTACCAAACTAAATTCTTTCTGTGTTTATTTTCCACCCTCATCAATTCCTCCTTCTAGTTTCCTATCCCAGTTAATGGCACCACCATATGCCCAAGGTGCTTCCCTCCTTTATATTTCTCGTGCCTGATCTGTCACCAAGGCCCGTCCATCAACCATCCAAAACTATATGAACGTCTTGAAGACAGTGGTCTAGGTAGGCTTTTACGTAACCAGTACTTTATCATTTCTTGTATTCTCAAGCCCTGACTGCATCCGATCAGAAATTCCTTTTAACAGTCCCTTAGAAGTTGGCATAAAGTATATTCAATGAGAAATAACTATTAGTATGTCTTCATCAAATAAGCCATGGAGACATTGGTCCATGTCTTAACTTCAGATACTGCCTCACAAGTAAGAATTTAAGAATGCTAGGAAGTCAGAATGCTATAAAATTTGTGCTTTTTTTATTAAAATACACTGAAAAGAGCATGACTGTTTGATTTATTGAGTTGTCATTTTAAAACTATTCCTCATCGATGCTTTAAAATTAAATCTCTGTTCTGTATGCAGGGCCTCATTGGCCAGGGCACGAGGTGCTAAAACTCCAACATTAGATTACCATTTCTGCTGGTTCAGCCAAAGAACATGTTCAGATAACAAATGGATTTCCATCTTTTTCAGTATTACTTGAATATTATTGTAAAGCTCATGATATTATTAACTCTGCATCATCTTTTATGAATTTAAAATTATGCTATAATAACTGATGAAAAACAGAGTAAAAATAAATAAACCTTGAAATACAAAGGGATTAGTGGGGACAATAAATATCCACTCAGTGTCTTAGCATTTTTGATCTTGGCATTTATTTTATGCAGTAAATATTTTCATAGTACTTTAAGTTTCTCTCTTTGAAAAATTATGCAGGAGCAGCCTTTGTTTTCAAGGTCAACAGAGATGTTTATAGCACTTAAGTCAAAAGCAGAGGTCATAAATTAATTCAGATCTCTGAGCAAAGACATTAGCCTTTGTGTAGCATAAGGATTTGGGCTTGTTTATATAAAATAATCCCCAAGAATTCCCCATGCTCAACAGGGATCTTAAAGATTAATATTTTTCTTTGGTTAATGATTATGGAATACATTAATAAGCTTCTCTAAATGCTTCCTAAAATTTTAATTGTCTGTAGACTTTCAAAGCTGTATTTCGATCAGACATGCAAAGAAATGCTGTAGCTCAATTACTGCCAAATTAAGGATGATTTTACATTATGATTTGGGAAAAAATGCCATCCACATAAGACTTCAAAATAGCTGAAATACTTAGAGGAAAAAAAGTAAGTGGTTAAGGACGTCAAGCTGAAATATTGTCCCAGTGCTCTGTTGGCCATGTCACCTCTTGCAACGGAGATAGCTGCTGCTGCCACTGTTACTATGTCACTGGTCCGTCCGCTGGTGGTACTGGTGCCCTCAGCAGACCTCCCACCTAAGCTGGAGGCTGGCACATAAAGTCTCATTACAAAGCCTCACATAAAAATCACTTTCAAGTCTTCAGTGAATAGGTTTTAGCAGGTTGATAGTCCCATCTAGTGATCTTTTTCTAAGAACTAGACAGTTTGGGGCAGAACAAAGAGAGATTTCTGGTAGAAGTGTAGCTCTAATGGAGATTCTGTAGCCTTAGATGAGTCCGTTAACCCCTCTCCATATTGAAACTGGGGATAATAATCCGTATTTTGTAAAAGTTGTAAGGGATGGGAGTTGCGCTTGCAAAGCACCTGGCAGGTGGTAGATGCTTAGGAAACTGTGGTGTTGTGCGTGGTTGTTGATGTTAAAATAATAATAATAATCAGCGCCCTGTTTGAGGCATCATGCTCGTTAATTATTCAACATCTCCATTCAGTTTTCTGTTGTCGTCCTTGTCACTCACCGGTTGCTCCAGTTAGCGGAGTGAAAGAAGTGTAATCTCAATCTTGATAAGTAAATGGCTCTTCTCCGATACTCTGTTTCTAGCATATGAGATCATGACTTTGTGTCATGGAGAATAATGTGCAAAAGTCACTGTGCAGCCATTCATAACGGCATGTTTTCTAAACAATGAAAATTTGGAAGCTACTTGCCTTTAAGAATGAGGAAGTGACTAAGGATATAAAAGTATACAAGATTTTATAATTTTTAAATAACACATGCAGGCTGTTTTGGAACATGGAAATGCATATTTGACATAATAACTGAAAATGGTACGTAACAGTATTTCTTCTCTGGTGGCAACTTGGTAAATGTTTCTATAAAATTAAAGATCAAGGAACTTCAGAATATAATAAATAGGGTTTTAATGTTCATTGGTTTCTTTGCTTTCCACAAAATTGTTTAACTTGATAAAAATTGTTATGACCTATTTGTCTTAAAAATGTAATAACTTTCATTTACTCATTCTAATGTGACAGTTGAACCTTTCTGAGTTTATTTCTGCTATACATTGGGCATTGTGTTGAAGCACTCACCACGTAGCATCTTTAGCTTTTGGAATATAATTCTTTTTGTAAATTAGGCCTCTTGAGCTGTTTTTATTTTCTTCCTAGGTTCCCAAAATCCTGTGTATGTATGATAAGCCAGAGAAGGTGGGAAGTTTGAACTAAAGATTTAGATTTTTAATTAATCCCACACCAATAGAGAAATGTATAAGTCAATGTATCATTCTGTAGAAATTTATGTGGCACTTTGGGACCTGATGTTTTAAAAAAGCTTAAGTCATTTTTAAAGAGCATCTGACAGTGATTTATATAAATTAGGGCCTCCCTGTGTCTCATTTTTCTATTTCCTCCTATCGCATCTAACAGGACTCTTTAATAAGGCAGGGCTCATTTTACATGAGAGCAGTGCCCCCAGGCGCTGTGGATGATACTGAACTTGGGCATGTGATACAGTTGGCATCACAGTTCTTTACCCAGAGACAGCTGACGGATCGACACAGAAATACATGCTACATAAGAAATAATGCTGCATTAAGTCTATATACTTTAAAAAGTATATAGACTTTATCTCAAAAATAGAAATATGTGAGACAAATAAGTTACAGTCCTTTAGAGAAAGAAAGAATGGAGGAAGGAGATGGACAACTAAAATGCACTTTGACACTCTTCTCTACTTGCTGAATTCCAAAGACTGATAACTCTTAGAGGCGTGAAGGGGTGGGTTTGTGTTTCATTCGTAATGAGCCCACGTTCTACTGTGTTTCACCCGCTTATCAACAAGAGTGTGAGGCCACGATTGTGAAATTAACTCACTGGCTGATTGACTCAGTCACCTACTTTTCTCCTTTCATTGCCTCGTTGGGTTTCTCTATGTTCAGGATTGCTGGTTTCTCTGTGTCGTATCTGTCTATCTGTCTTGTCTATCTGTCTTCCTGCCTGGAAGGAAGCCTGCCTTAAATGCAAATGTATTTACTACTGATTAATTAATTTATGGGCAAAGATGAGAAAAAGCCATGTGGGTGCCATGCCATTTCATTTCAGGACTCAACATGGATCTTCTCTCTCAGGTTTTATGACATTTTATGACAACTGCACTTATGAAAGGGCCACCTCATATTAAAATCGTGTCTTGAGAACTGCAAGGTGGTACTGGGAACTCAGATCCCTGTGATTTGGCATATGTGACTCCCCAAACTGAATTTCCCAAAGGGTCTTCTTCTCCAGCAATATTCTCATCACTGTTCCTGTGAATGTTTACCCTAAGTGTGTCTCCTTAGATAAATTCTAACATTTTGGTAGAGGAATGAGGGAGACTAATTTATGTGATTAAATTCTCATTCCTTTGATAGAAGATTAAATCCTTCCCTGAAAAATGCCAAAGGGTGTTTTTTTATTTGGAGTCTCAGTTTGAATGGAAACACTATCATTCTAGTTGGAGCTTTGAGGAGTAACAACGAAACACGTTCTTAATTTCTAAAGTAAATGATTAAGCTGTATTCATTTTAAGGAAGTCTTCCATAGTTTTGTTTTTACAGGAAAAATATTCACAAATTTATTTTTGCTTTTATCGAGGTATAAAATAAAAATCCTGTGTTGAAAGTATCATGTGCATGTTGATGGCTGGTCCTATGTCAAATAGGAAAACCTGGGGAGAGACCAGGAGGGCAGGGACCATCTCCATCCCCAGCTGCAACATAGGGTTTGCTGCATAGTCGGTGCTGAATAACTATTTACTGAATCTCCAAATGACTGATTAATTCCTGGGCGTCAGCGGTCTGGATGGTAGTACCAGCCCTGCCAGTGCTCAAGACCTCTCTAAGCCTTAGTTTCCCCATTTGTAAAATGGGCATGACAATGTTTGCTCTGCTGTTTTAACAGGAGACTGTGAGAGTCAAAGGAAAAATGTGTGACATCTTTGAAAACTGGAAAGGGCTTTATATAAGTAATCATTTCTAGAATTATTATCGTGTGGCTACGTACTGCTTATTGATACCATACACTAGTTAGTGCTTGAGTCCAGTTAGCATTCAATAAATTCATACTTAAGTAAAAAAAAAAAAAAAAAAAAAGATTGTGTTTAAACTACTAGGTATAAAATAAATAAGATACAAGGATGTAATGTACAGCACAGCAAATATAGCCAATATTTTATAATACTGTTAGAGTATAATCTATAAAAATGTCGAATCACCGTTGTACATCTAAAACTATTATAATATTGTCGACTGTACTCAATTAAAAGTAAATAAATTAAAAGACTTGGAAACTCAAAAAAGTATTAAAACTAAAATTGAAATTAGTGGTTTAATCACATTTATTGGCCTTCTAAAGCTTTGTGAAACACTGTCTTTATTTTGACATAATTGTAAATCCTTTATGTATTTAATCGACTTTCGTTGTTTCATGGCGGGTGGGGGGACACTCAAGACCATATTCTAGACAACTGAACCACTATTTCTCAGCAACATTGCACATTAACAGCTTTTTAAATACATATGAAGCTTTTTATGTAAGAGTGAGCAAAGGATAATGGAACCTGTAAGATGAAGGTTTAAGATGTGGGTAAATGAAAACTTGGCTTATGGTAGATTGCCATCACTGCTTTGGAAATTAGATTCAGATATATATCACATAAAATTCACTGTTAGATATGCTGGACGTTTAATGACAGGGTTTTGTTGAAATGAGATCTTGTGGGTTTTGATGAAGAAAATCAGTCAGTATCTGCCTTATCTTTTATTCTCTCTTCTTGCTGCTCAATGTGCAATTAAATTGACTCTGCAGGATCACAGTGTGTTGCATATATTAATTTTATACTCAGCCTGCCTATATTAACTTTATGCTAACACTGCTGATAAGTGACAACAAAAATGCGTTAATAATGTCATAACTGTTAGCTGGAATCACAAGTATTGTATTCCTGAGGTTTGCTTTATAATCTTCTCTCTATATATCTTTAATTAGATGATGTATTCATAATTGAACCTTTCTGAATTTATTTCTGCTACACATTGGGCATTGTGTTGAAGCACACTCACCACAGTGAGTGGTGAAGCACTCACCACGTAGCAAAGATTTATGTGACATGACCCCAAATTATGTCCAGGCAGGGAGATGGGACGCAATCTCACATCAAGTTTGAAAGCCATCAAATCAATATATGTAAACTTACATATATGAATGATGCTGGAATCTTTGATGAAAACTATAATCATGACACCCCTCTGACCCTACCGAGTTCTGAAAAATATTCAGAGAGAGGAGAGGATAAAATAATTGGCAGATAAGGTTCAACTATCATCATTATTACTAGTAGAAGCCAGGTTGGAGGGTGGGGTTTATTTGTTGTACTGATGCGGAACCCCAGAGTTAAGCACAAGCCACAGTAGCTGGGACAGACCTGTGGGCCAAAAGGATCCGATTATGGCATGGAGGGTCAGAGGAAAATTCCCAGAGGGCGGCTCCATCCCTAAAGGAAGAAGGGAGGAACTACACCAGGGTACCTAGTTTACCCTTCCCCAAAGCACTCATTAAGTGCATCACTCCACCTCCCTCCCCTTAAATGAAGAGGTAGAAAGAGCCAGAAGTGATATCTGCTTGAATTGCTTGATCAGGGAAAAAGGGATTTAACCCCCAATACAGGACAGGTAAGGTAATATTTCATGTCAGATGAACTGGGCAGACAGGACAGAAGGAAAAGAGCAAGTCTCACTAAGAAGGATGGTCAGGACTTAGAGATAAGGGGAGAAGAGGGTGGAACATTCCAGGCAAGGATAGTATCTGCAAAGGCAGGGGAAGGTGAGTTTGTTTTGGAAAGGAACTAGGCTGGCTGGTCAGATTACAGAGGTCCGGGAAGTCCCAACCACAGGAACTAGGGAGCTCCCTCCTTACCCAAGGAGCTTTCAGAAGTGGGATGCTTGAGTGTTTCTTTCTGAATATGTGGAAGAGAGGTGGTTTTTTTTTTCCTTTATTGCATCCTAGTACATTGAACTCTGAGAATGTTTTCATGTATTTGCATGGTTCTCTCTATAATTTACCTTGGCTAATTACATTTAACTATAGGTTTTTAAGAATATATTGGGGCTCCCCTGGTGGCGCAGTGACTGAGAGTCCACCTGCCGATGCAGGGGACATGGGTTCGTGCCCCGGTCGGGGAAGATCCCACATGCCGCAGAGCGGCTGGGCCCGTGAGCCATGGCCGCTGAGCCTGCGCATCCGAAGCCTGTGCTCCGCAACGGGAGAGGCCACAACGGTGAGAGGCCCGCGTACCGCAAAAAAAAAAAAAAAAAAAAAAAAAAAAAAGAATAATATATTGAACTTGGTGACTAATCATCAGATTTCAATAGCACAGAGTCTGTAATTTTTTGCAGTTGTGTGACCTATGTAAGGACATGATGCAGAGAGAAATTATTCCCTTCTTTTCCGTGATAAAAATCTTATCTCTGGTTACAGTAAAAGCTGCCTTTAACACATACTACTATAGTTAACATAGATAACCAACAAAGACTTACTTTATAGCACAGGGAACCCTACTCAATATTCTGTAATAACCTCTATGGGTAAAGAATCTGAAAAAGAATGAATATATCTATATAATTGAATCCCTGTGGTGTACACCTGAAACTAACCCAACATTGTAAATCAACTATACTACAATAAATTTTTTTTTTTTTTTTTTTTTTGTGGTACATGGGCCTCTCACTGTTGTGGCCTCTCCCATTGTGGAGCACAGGCTCTGGACGCACAGGCTCCGCGGCCATGGCTCACGGGCCCAGCCGCTCCACAGTATGTGGGATCTTCCCGGACCGGGGCACGAACCCGTATCCCCTGCATCGGCAGGCGGACTCTCAACCACTGCGCCACCAGGGAAGCCCCTAAAAAATTTTTTTTTATAAAAAGCTACCTTAAAAAAAAAATTTAGGGGCTTCCCTGGTGGCGCAGTGATTAAGAATCCACCTGCCAAGGCAGGGGACACGGGTTCGAGCCCTGGTCCAGGAAGATCCCACATGCCACAGAGCAACTAAGCCCATGCGCCACAACTACTGAGCCCACGTGCCGCAACTACTGAAGCCCATGCGCCTAGAGCCTGTGCTCCGCAACAAGAGAAGCCACTGCAGTGAGAAGCCCGTGCACCTCAACGAAGGCCCAACACAACCAAAAATATAAATAAATAAATAAATAAAATTTATTTTAAAAAAAAGATTTAGTTCTGAAATAGTTTTCAAAACCAAAGTTTGTGAATCTGGGTGGACCCAGTGGAATCCTGGCTCACGATGCCATGCTCTGATACATTCAGGAGCCAGCAGCCCATTGATTTTTGAAGGCTTTTCTGTTGTTTATGTGATTGTAGTATACATTTCTCCAAAATAACGTCCTTAGAAATGGGGCTTCAAAGAAAGGTAACAATCAATTACAAAATTGTTTATTACATAGATTTTGTTATTCCGTGCATTGAATTATGTTTGCTCCAAAACAACATTACTAAGAAGGAAAAAAATCTCTTTAGTGCTATAAGACTCTAAGATGGGTGTATCCTGTACCCCGTAAAGCAGTTTTAACTCTTTGCTGATTGCTTTGGGTATGCAATGGTGAGAGGAGAGAAAACCCATTAGATACTTTCCCTGTCTTCAAGGAGTTTGGAATTTCACTGGGGACATGTGACAGGCATTTTCATGACAGGTGATAAATACAAAAGAGTGTATGAGTAAGCATCAGGATGTCTGCTTTTAGTCATTCATTGCCTGGTCTGTTCAGAAGACTTACTGAACTGTTGGACAAATGTTAAAGATGTTGTGTTCCTTTGCCTGACACCCTGACGAATGCTACTGTCTTGACTTGGCACAGAGGTCATTGGTTCACCATATGACTAATATTACTTCCACTAGCTAAAGCTTGGTAGTTTTTAAGAGTTTGTTTTTTGGCTATCACTTATCCTTTTTATCTTACTTCCCTCCTAGCTGTCATGTTTATTGAACTACGTGTATCTCTAGTCACATAGAAAGAAGAGAGAATTGAATACTTTATAACAAAAGGAAAGTTCTGAGGCTTAGTTATGCTGCTACAACTATGCAATAGGATGATCCGACTGAATGGGCCTGACAGGAAGTGCCCCGGGTCCATCATGTTTTCTGTAGGATGCCGTATACATTCCAGGCTGTGGTTTTATGTTTGTTTGTTTTCTTTTTTATTACTGCAGTGGGTTTATTTTATTTTATCTATGTGGCTGTTTGGCTACTAAAGAGTTGACTTGTTTTAACAGCGATTCTTGTGGACTAGATTGGATTAAATGAATCATGCCTTTTATTTTTAAAACAGCTTTATCAAATTATAATTCTCATATGATACAATTCACTCATTTAGAGTGTACAGTTTCAGTATATTCACAGAGTTTTGCAACCATCACCACAATCGGTTTTAGAACATTCTTACAAATCTAAAAGGAAATTCCTCACCCCTTAGCTATCACCTACTCCTTCAATTTCCTCATCTCCTGCACTGCCCCCAGCCCTAGGCAACCACTGGTCTACTTTCTGCCTCTAATAAACCACTCTACTGAAGGAAGCAGTCAGTGGACATCAAGATCCAGGTGATGGACTTATCTTTGATGATTGGAGCTGTTAGAGTTTACAGTATCTGAAGGAAAAGTCTGACGTTCCTAAGTGTGACTGGTTAGAAGAATGAGTCTCATCAAAAATAAAAACAAGCTGAAAATAGCCACAAATTCAGCGTGTGGAAAAGTACTTTTCAGCCAATGTCACGTGTACGCATCAACCATTTGTAGTCAGCCCTGACCTACTCTCCTCCAACTCTTTACATGAGAAATGTTTAACAGAATAAAGTAAACATATACACACACTACTCTATATAAAATAGATAATCAACAAGGACCTACTGTATAGCACAAGGAACTCTACTCAATACTCTGTAATAATCTACGTGGGAAAAGAATCTGAAAAAAAGAATAGACAAATGTATATGTATAATTGAATCACTTTGCTGTACACCTGAAACTAACACAACATTGTAAGTCAACTATACTCCAATATAAAATAAAAATTTTTTAAAAACGTTAAATTGCTTACAGTTTTTATATATATATATATTTTTTTGTGGTACGTGGGCCTCTCACTGTTGTGGCCTCTCCCGTTGCGGGGCACAGGCTCCGGACGCGCAGGCCCAGCGGCCATGGCTCACGGGCCCAGCCGCTCCGCAGCACGTGGGATGGATTTTCCCGGACCGGGGCACGAACCCGTATCCCCTGCATCGGCAGGCAGATTCTCAACCACTGCGCCACCAGGGAAGCCCAGTTTTTATATTTTTGTAGCATTGTCCACTGAGCAAAATCCCATTTCAACATACTATATGCAGAGATTTTGCTAAAATACGTCAAATGGCTCTTCCATCAAGGAGCTCGCAACATGGCAGAGGGGGATGGATATGCATAAACAAGTAAGCGCAAAATAATGTCAAAATACTCTAGGGCCAGCACAGAGGGGACTCACGAGGACAGGTAGTTGTGTCTGGGACACTGGTGGAGAAAGGGATGTCAGAAACAGCTCGTAACGGAGATGACCCTGGAAATTAGCTAAGACACATTAGTAATGCTTGGGGAGTGGAGAAGGGAATTTAGGTAGAGGAGGCAGGCTGTTCAAAAGCATGGCTATAGGAAGCATCCTAGAACTTGTGGACATGAGCAGATAAGGAAGTAGGGTATTGGTAGGAAAGGTAGTAAGGGAGGATGCTGAGGGCAGCAAGCCACTGCATGAAAGGTATTATGTGAGATGCTTAAGAGGTTGGACTTTACCCACTGCATTAGTTTTCCGTGGCTGCTGTAACAAAGTACTGAAAAGCACGGGGTGACCTTGAACAACTGAAATTCATTGTCTCACAGTTCTGGAGGCTAGAATTCCAAATCCAAGTGTCTGCAGGGCCATGCTTCCTCTGAAACCTGTGGGGTCGGATTGTTCCTTGCCTCTTCCAGCTTCTGGGAGCCCCAGATGTTTCTTGGCTTGGGGCAGCATGATTCCAACCTCTGCCTCCAACTTTGCAAGGTATTCTCCCTGTGTTTCTTCCCATCACCTTCCCCCTGTGCATGTCTGTCTCTGGGTCCAACTTCCCCCTTTTTATAAGGACATCAGTGATATTGGATTAACGCCCACCCTCGTGACCTCATCTTAAGTAGATTACCTCTGTAACAATCCTGTTTCCACATGAGGTCACATTCTGAAATACTGGGGCCAGGATTTCAACATATGTTTTTAGGGGACAAAATCCAACCCATAACGCCCCCCAAACATCAGGGTGTTATTGAAAGAGTTTAAGGGGAGTCAAGTGATTATTTTTGCATTTCAGAAGGTTAGTTGGACAGCTGTGGAGGAGGAATGCAAAGGAGACAAGAGTAGTCGGGCAAGAGGTCTTATGGCTCTTAGATAGCTGACCAAGTATGTGAGGTGCTGCTTTATCCTTCACTCACCAAAGTAAAAAAAAAGAAGAAGAAATGAAGAAATTCACAAATCCACAGCAGCACTGAAAATCTAGAATCCCAGAAGGTGTTAAGAGGAATGCAAAGGAGACAAGAGTAGTCGGGCGAGAGGTCTTATGGCTCTTAGAGAGCTGACCAAGTATGTGAGGTGCTGCTTTA
This sequence comes from Kogia breviceps, assembly GCF_026419965.1. NCBI lineage: Eukaryota > Metazoa > Chordata > Mammalia > Artiodactyla > Physeteridae > Kogia > Kogia breviceps. The sequence continues at coordinate 22,806,885 of NC_081326.1, read as the reverse complement.
TCCTTCACTCACCAAAGTAAAAAAAAAGAAGAAGAAATGAAGAAATTCACAAATCCACAGCAGCATTGAAAATCTAGGATCCCAGAAGGTGTTAAGAGAAATGAATCTAAGTGGTGGTGAAACCCAACAGAACTGAGAAGTATACTCTGTTTTACGGTTACACAGACTGTGTATTAATACAACTTTGGTTTTAGGTCGATAAGGAGAGAGAGAATGAAACAAAAAGTGCACATGCTCTGTGACCCATCAATTCCATGTCTGGGAATCTGTCCCATCGATATGCTCACTCTTGCAGTGAGATATATATGCAACAGTACTCTTTGTAACATTGCTTCTAACTGAGGAAAGCCAAAAACAACCTAAATATCCATTGGCATGGAAATGTCTAAATATAGTATATTTATAATACCATTGAATGCTCTATAATTAAGAGAAATGAGATAATTCAATATTTACTTTCATGGAAAGTTCTCTAAAATACAGTAAATGAACACAAGGAAACAGTTGAACAATGCCTTGTGTAGAATACCATATATGTAACAAAGAAAGAAAAAAAATACCTTTAGATTTTTGTGTCTCTCGAGACCCTTTTTAAGCATTTTTTACTCACCTCGAACAGTGCTAACCTATAGGGAAGGAAGTAGGATTGGGGCGGTAAGGTGAAAAGGAACTTTCATTTTGTATGATGTATTTTTCTGTATTCTGTGAACCTTTTCAATAAGCATGTGTTACAACGGGCTGGAGATTTACTATAACAAGAATGTGAGGAGGTAGAAACCATGGGACTTGGCCAGCAGTTGAATGTGATGAACAGCAGGCTTTAAGGGGGAACGTGGGAGACAGAACGGAAGGGATAAAGTGGGGGCCATGAATTCAAAACACTCAGAAGTAAGAGGACAACATTTTAAAGCGGGAGATGTTCTTTAATGAAACAAGCCCACGAGGAAGACAGAAGGTGTGTATCTTATTGTAAAAGAGATCGAGGGGTTTTAGTTGGAGAAACGGAAGGATTTATGCATCTTGAACTACAATTGGCAAAGCCCTTTGGCCTGAAAAATGGAGAAACAGAGCATCACGAGAGGAGAGTCAGTGGCAGACATCAGTGTCGTCCCCAGAACTGCTTCCGCTGAAGAGAATGTAAAGGCCACCGAGAACGTATGCCTAGTGACCTACAGATTGCAAATACAATAACAGACACCATTGCGGTGCCTACATATCTGCAGAATGGGAAAGAAAGCTCTTTCCCACTTTGGTAACTTATTTATTCCTCTCATTTTCCCTTCCTTTCTGTCCTCCCTCCCTTACTCCTTGTCCTCATTTACATACGCACATGCGCGCGCGCGCACACACACACGTGCACCCCCGATACAGATCTGCCAGCCTGAGAACAAAAAGTCGAAAGAACAGGAACTAATAGAATACAATGACATCCAGATCAGATAAGTGCCTCCAACTGATAACAAGGCAAACGATTTTCTGCCAGAAACATCGTGTGAAAGTTTCGTGGCCTACTTATCCTCAAAAATGTGAATCAGGTAATACCAACATAGCAGAAAGTTTGAAAAACAAGTGACAATCATATTTCCAACATCCGCTTTCATTGGCCTAGTGTTTAATGTTTATGAACAAAGTGATGCTTTCGTAGGCATTTTTTTTTTTTTTTTTTTTTTTTTTTGCGGTACGCGGGCCTCTCACCGTCGTGGCCTCTCCCGTTGCGGAGCACAGGCTCCGGACGCGCAGGCTCAGCGGCCATGGCTCACGGGCCCAGCCGCTCCGCGGCACGTGGGATCTTCCCGGACCAGGGCACGAACCCGCGTCCCCTGCATCGGCAGGCGGACTCTCAACCACTGCGCCACCAGGGAAGCCGCATAGGCATTATTTCATTTGAGTATCACATGAACACTTTGAAGGAGGTGGAGCTTCCATCTCTTTAGGGAACGGGACCCTGAGTTCCAGAAACGGACGAGGGAAGTAAAGTCAGGTCCCAGAGCCATCTCTGCTCACACTTCAGCTGTTTTATTTTCCACAGCACTCTGACGCCTGCTTGGTCTCCACAGAGTATCCTTGGTACCACACACATTTGTCTCTCAGGCTAAACCTTTCAGATGTTAGCCTTCAAAAACTTGTTTCGTCAGCTGTCCTAACTTTAAAGCATCACAGAAGTTAGCAAACTGTATGTATCCATGTTATTTATTTATAAAATGGAGTGATCATTTGAGCAACAACAAAAAGCTGTGTAAATAAAGGGGATAGGTTGTGCCCTTTCATGGGGTCAGCAACAATAGCTTACAAAATAAAAATGCACAATGATTATTATTTAATCATTCGTGATGCTAGTGTATTTGGGATGAAAAAAGTATGGGATACTATCACTAGCTGTGAGTAATGAAGGAAGGACCATGGAAATGGTCTTCTAATCCTAGCCAGGCTCTGAGGTATTTCCTGGTACCAGGGCTACAAATACTGGCTATAGTTGTTCAAAGCAAGAAATAGCTGTTATTATTGCACTAATTCATTGCATGCAAACCCTGGCTTCTCCATATGGAGAGAGAACACAGAGACATCGTTACTAAACACACTACCTGTGAGAAGTAGAAGGAAAATAAGGAAGTTGTTCACTGATATATGTTCCCTTTCTAGAGGTTTCCAGACACAACATTACACAACTGTAACCTTTCCCACAAAGACATCGAAAAGCTAAAATGTACCCATGAGAGTGGGGATGTAAATTAGCACTTAAGACAAACTGAGGGCCACAACAGCTCCCCTGAGAGTTCCCTGGGTCTTCCAAGGACCATGCTCCTGGACTGAGCCCTCCTTTTCCAGCAACACAGAGACCTAGCGAATGGGAGAGAGAGCCTCCGCTGCTCATTCTGTGAGGTCTGAGGTTAGTTTTACTACAACGCACTTTTCTTATTTTCCCCTTTATTGTGGTTTTTTTATACCTCTACTACTTCTCAACTACAGGATAGTTACCATGGCAACACCTGTTGATGGCAGACCAAAAAAACTGTACTTCTGCAGTGAGGAAGCTGCTACTATATTTCTCGTTTCTCTCTCTCACAGTTAGATTTGGGGGGTGTTTTTGTTTCTTCTTTTATCTAGGCTTGTGGATGAAACCAGTTATCTCCATTTGGGCAGCTTGATACGGAAACTGCTCTCAGCTGTTTCCATTTTGTATGTGAAGATACAGCCGTGTTACCTCCTGAAGCCTTTGTTGTCTGGTGATTTTTACCAACTGTCATATTAGAAACCATGTCTTTGTCTAAGGGAGTTCAGAATCTTTAAAGCTTATTTGCCATTTCTGCTTTTATTTCCTTCTTCTCTTTCCTCTTCCCACCTTACTTAACCAAGTAGATGGACTGACTTCTTTGACCAGACACCCAGACAAAGGGCCACAGTAATAAAGCCCAGATTTCACATCTCACTTAAAATGCCATTAGCCTGGATATCAAAACAGCTAAGAAGATAAAACCTGGGTTATATATAATGCCGATTAGCTCTGTGGTCAGGTTAAGGAAAATATATTCTAGATAGTAAATAAATTGAAGAGACTTCTTAAAAAATAACAGTATACTGAAGAACAGTAATGTATGATCAGTTGCTAGGATCTTCGTACAGAAACTTAGCTATGTCATCAATAATCCATATTTAAACAGGCATTTTGGTATGCCTGCTCTGGATGTGGCATTGCAGGAGAATCTTTGGATGAGATTAAAAAAAAATAAAAGGCACCAACCCTGAAACCAGATTATCTGATTAGGGAAGCACACACAGGTAGCATCTGTGAAACATGGTGAAGCCAGGGCCATAGATCTGGAAGTAATGAAAAGTGGCCACGTTCTCTTACATCCTCTACCTTGATGAGCTGTGTGATCACAGCTGGGCGTTGGCTTCCTTGTTGCTAAAATTAATGAGCTGAAATATTGCAGAGTTTCTTCTAACTCTAAAATTACATTAATCCAACTCTGAAATATGCGCAAGTGGTAAACAGGGCAGAGTTTTAAGGATGAATTCAAGGAAAAACATGAATTAACCAAGAGGAGCAGTCAAAGAAAATAAATATATAAATAATTATATAAATATATAAATAATTCGATCTAAATAGATGTCCCAATAAAGCAAAAAAAAAAACTTCCTGGAAATTTTGGTCAAATTCTTAGGGAATTCTCTCAAAACTTTCCTCAAGATTAAAGAAATGATTGAAAGTTTTCTCTTTAATTCTGCTTCATGATGTTTAGGTAATTAGTCTCTCAGTCTTACTGACAAGAATGTTTTAAAATACAAATTCCTTCTTTGAAATTGTATTATGAATTATGTGAACCTGTTATTTCAATGTTTACTTGAATTCATATAATTAAGAAATAACTCCATTGTAACAGCTGGGTTGATATGTAAACTTTCTTGATATGAGATGTGTAAAGTGATGAGTGCTACCTTGCTCACCCTCATCTCTACTCCTTTTTAAATTTTTTTTAAAATTTTTTATTGAAGTATAATTGATTTACAACGTTGTGTAAACGCAGCAAAGTGTAATCACAGCAAAGTGATTCAGTTTCATATATGTATATATATATATATATATATACACACACACACACACATATATATATTCTTTTTCAGATCCTTTTCCCTTATAGGTTACTATAAAATACTGAATATAGTTCCCTGTGCTATACGGTAGGTCCTTGTTGATTATCTATTTTATATCACCTCTGTTCCTTTAACTCAGGACTGCAATATTAGGAAACGACCATTTTTTCATGTACTGGCTCTGTATTAACTTCCTAGGATTGCCATAATAAAGTACCACAGACTGGGTAGCTTAAACATCAGAAATTTAAGTGCCACAAGCTAGAAGTCCACGATCAAGGTGTCAGCAGGGCCATTTCCCCTTCTGAAGGTACTAGAGCAGGACCTGTTGCAGACCTCTCTCCTAGCTGTTGGTACATCCTTGGCTTGTGGCAGTGTAACTCCTATCTTCCCAGGACGTTTTTCCTGTGCGCACCTCTCAAATTTCCCCTTTTTATAAGGACCCAATCATATTAGATCAGGGGCCCACCCTACTCCAGTAAGACTTCATCTCAACTAATCATATCTGTAATGACCCTGTTTCCAAAGAAGGTCACATTCTGAGGTACTGGGGATTAGGACTTCAACATATGAGTTTGGGGCGGATACAATTCAACCTATAACAGACATGAAATGGTCACATACAGGCAACTTATACACACACCTATAGTACAGTATCTAAGTGTAGCCTCCCTGCAGAGATGAGCTTAGTAGACTAGAGTCCATCACGATACCTTCAGTTCTGTTGAATATACCATTGTTTACAGGCCATAATAGAGCTGACATTTGCAGAGCATTGACTATCTCGAGGCTCTTGCTAGCATGCATACATTAGTTTATGCATTATTTCCATTCCATTGAAACTCCTTTACTTTCTCTGGATACTGAGCATTACATCTCACTAAGTGGCTCAGAATTTCTCTAAAGCTCAACTTAGGTCATCTAATAGTTATTTTCCGTCAAATAAATGATTGAAATGTCATACATATGATAGCATCTCATAAAACTAACCCTAGGTCATAAGAGAATGGCCACAATGGTACAGTTCTGGTGTGGTGTCTGCAGGCAGTGTTGAAAGTCTAAGATTGAAGTGGTCAAGTGTGTGTGTGTGTGTGTGTGTGTGTGTGTGTGTGTGTGTGTGTATTCTCTCAGTACTTACATATTAAATATGTATTCTCTCTCTGTATGCACACACATGTATATGTAGGGAGAGAGAAAGAGATGGATATAGACATATAATCTCTCTATATACATATATGGAGAGGAAGGGGTCACCATGAAGTTACTTTGTCCCACGTGGTCCATCCACAAAGTGCCAACCTACCCCACCACATCCTTACACACTCCTCTGAAACTCAGAGACTTAGACAACAATTTTTCAATAATGGGGGAAAATAACCAGAGCCGAAGTGCAACCCATTCTCTGAGGCCACCAGCAGAGCCATTGCCTCAGGTCAACACAAACAACACAGCCAGTTCTTCAGAACCTTAAGAACAGAGGGAAGGGCCCTTTCTGTCTTGAATTACTCTGTGGCTGGGACTCCTAACAGTTAAGTATCTTTCTATGAATTGTGGATCCTGAAAGTGTACATGGACAACCTCAGCTTCCTATGCAAGCGGAAGTGTCCTTGCATCCCCTCTGGTCTACCCACCACTACACACATATATACCCATTTGCACAACTTCTTCTGGAAAAGATCGGTGATCAGCAGCCCTCTAACTTCACTACCCCTTGGGTGGTCCTGAAACTGGTAGTTACTGCTCATCCGGAAATGCCTGAAGGCTGATCTGAGGCTCTGTGCTAAACAAAGGCAGTGGGCCCAGCGGCTACCCAGTTAAGTATCTGTCTTTAGGCAAAAACAAGCCAAAGCTATAGACTCAATATATGGCAGCTTAAGTCCCAGTCCAAAGACAGCTTTTCAGATACACAGAGTGGAAGGGAATGGAGTAATATTTACTTTGTGGTTTTTTTAAGCAAGGAAATATCATTGAAAGGTGAATAAGGAAATGAATGAAGGAATGACCTCTTTGGTTGCCCTGGTTATTTATTATTCCCTGTTTATTTACTTTGCCTAAAGGAGGATGTTTTAAATACTTTTTTCTTACTTCCAATTCATAAACTAGTAATTAGAGAAGTCAATTTATTTTCCCTTCACTGCAGCAACATTTAAGTTCAGAAGCTAATCTTTTTAATGTTAGTGTTTATGCTACCTTGCTTTTTGTTCAGATATACTAAAAGCGTGCAGTTTTCCTTAAATACATTAAATTTGCATATTGTAAGCTATTCTATTTTTTTGCCATTAAGAAATGATATTTTTTTCCTGTTGAGCACTTTGGTCATTTTGATTTTTTTCTGTGTTAATATTGAAACTGCAAGGAATTCATGCCCAAGCCTTGTTCACTTGGGATGCAGGCTTACAGATAAGGCTTATAGTAGAAGGTGTCATTTTAAGCCTCTTTCCATGTAACATACTAACAAAAAGAAGGCTAAGAAATTAGCCTTTAACATTTACTAAGAAAATGTCATTTGTTAATAACTTAGTATATGTATTATAACTGTATCAGTGCTTACCTGGGTTCTGTATATTGTAGATAGTATAAGGATACGTGTTTAAGGATTTGTATCATCCGTTCCCCTAGAATATATTCTTCTTGGAAAGGGGATTATTTTCATTAAACCACACTGTTGAAGGCGATTTTTAGATTTCCCAGTGTCATAATCTTTTTGAGGCTTAAAAAAGTCTTTTTTTCCCTTCATCTTATCTACATAGTGGCCTCTCTTTGGCACCTCTGTGAACTACCCTTTCCTGCCTTTTCCATTTTTTTTCTTCTCAACAAGGAAATCTCTTTTCTTAATGGACTGTGGCTTTGCATACATCAGGGATTTCAGCTGTTAGATTGTGTGAAAAATGAAGCAGGAGACATCAGATGGTGTGATGACGAGAACTGTTAACACAGTAAATACCAGGAAAGCTGGAAGTGTGAGCTAAAGCAGCTGGGGGGTGGGGGGCTGGGTGGAAAAGATGAGAGACACAGCTGGGAGAGCCAGCAAGAAAAAATGGCCAGAAAACATGGGGGCGCTTAGCAAGAGGAGAAAGTGCAGCCCAAGGGAAATAAGAATGCAGGAGAAGGAAGCGTCGTAAGTTATGTTTTCCAATACTGCACAGGATACGTTAGCCCGTATACATTGTCCTTAGCTACTCCTTTCATTGCTGTACCATTATGTGTATTTAGTATGTGGTTTTCTTGTATGATTACTGGCTAAGGCTGAATATTGAAATTTTAATGGAAGTATATGTCTTTGCTTTGAGGTTGATCTCTGTTATACTGACAATTTATGAAACCCCTCATAGAATTCAGAAGGATTAATAACAAATAGCATATTCTTGTTTAGAGATATATTTGATTTTTTTTAACCAGAGGGTATCACATTGCTGACATTTAACATTTGGACAAATAGGGGGTGTGTATAATGAGCTCGATTAATAACTGGTTTGGTAAGTATATCCAGAGGGAACTGATTAATAAATCGCTTTCTTCCTGGTAAAGGGTTTCTGGTATTTGAACCTAATCCTATTCTGGTCAACATGAGGACTCATTTGGGTAAAACGCTATGAATACGTGGCCGCAAATCTCTCCCATCTCTCTGGGAGAGATGACTAATGTAATAACAAATGAAGGAAACAGAATTCGATCACAACTTGACATTTAATGCAATGACCCACATCTTAAGACGCAGACATGGAACAGGGGTGACGAGAGCACCTCACCACCACCACCACCAATTAAATTGCAAAAAGGCAGTAACGAGAGATGTGGCTTAGCATCATAGATGAAACAAATTTAGATTTTGTGTTAGTCAAGTAGAAGATTCATAGATGCCCACAGTATAATGTAGCTGGTGAGAAAAGCTTCAGTGGTCTCAGGCTTTCTAAATAAAAGTGTAGCATCTGAACTGACTCAAGTAAGAGTCCTGAGCTCCTCTTCCCGGATGCAGTGTTACTTCATCTGGAGAACTGCCTTTGAGCTTAGTCATTTAGAAGAGAACAGCAGCAAATGAAAGTGTCAGCCCCCAGCACGTCTCCTCCTACCTTCCCTGTTTCCTCCCCACTTGGTCCTCTTGCATGCGCTGCCTCGCCCTCCCCAGATCTGAATTCGTCCTCACTAAAGCAGGAAATACTAAGATGTTTAATCCTTAAACCCGCAGTGCTGCAGGGCATACCACTCATCGTGTCCTCTCTGTGCCTCGCCCGTAGTCTGAGTGTGTTTGTTGAATTTTGATCTCCCGTGCTGAGAATGGTATTGCCTCAGTGCTGACCATTGGGATAATCATCACTGCATTCCAAGTGGCCATCCTTGGATGTAGAATCTGCTATCCCAGGAATGACTTCCAGGTTGCCCTGAGACTCACTCCTTGACTTTCCAAGCTTCAGCTCTTTGTCTTCCCGTGTATTAAGTGTCTGGGACTCAGTGTCTACTTTGGGTACCATGGTCTATCTTGGTCTCGCCAGGAGGTCTTCTAGAGAAGTGTGCCTCTTACCCAGGGATCCTGCCTAGTGGCCAGATTCTGTGGCTGTGACTGGACCTCCAGGACGGTAGTGGACCACCTTCCTGACTTGACCAGCTTATTGTTCCCTGCTGATAGCTCTGCCTTCCCTATGATAGCTGGGCCCTGAGAATTCCCCTACCAACCATCACCAAAACCCAGATAAGGACTATTTCCTAAATCAGATCAAGGTTACCTTGTCCATTGGATGTTGAGTTTGGTCCCTAGATTGGGCTTCGTAGCTGGATTGGGCTCTCGACGTGCTCTGCTCTCGTGAGCAGGCCTGGCCAGGACTCAGCTCCCTTCCCCATACAGCCTTTGTGCCCTTTTGAGTCATAGTAGGTGGTACTCAAAACTATACTCTCTGAAATGGAGAAGGGGACACTAAAAGGCAGCAGGGACCTCTTTAAACACATATCTTCAAGTATTTCAAAGGTTGCCATATAGGGAAAGTACTGGACTTGGTCTGCATAGCCCTGGATATCAGAACCAGGACTCCAACTAGGTTACAGCCACTAAGCCTTCCTTACTGCTTGCTCAAACCGAGCAGTGTTTCCAAGAGGTAGAAAGGGATTCCTTCTGGAAGCCTTTCCTTATGGGAGGGAATCTGGCATAGGCTGGAATAGCAGGTCTAAGTTTCGTTTATTGGTTTATTTCCACTACAGCATGGATAAGGATAGTATTTACTTGGCTGGCATTTGCACGCATGATATATCGCCATGGTAATATGTCTATCATGAGCGACCTGCAATCCTACTCCTTTCTTTGTCTTCGGGGACTGCAACTGAGAGTGGCTTTATTATAGCAATATCCTCGAGTCTGCTCTGATTTTTAAAAATGTACTCAATCAGTGAATCAATATCGAATGATTATTATATCTTAGGCGCTGTGATTCATTCAATGCTCAGTACTTTGAACTGCTACATTTAGCCAACTATTTTTGACATTGCACTCATGAACTGGATGTTACAGACATTGTAGAAAGGGTTCAAGTATCAAGTGATGTTGATCTATAGCTCACCTTTAAATTTATTTTAAATTTAAGAATTACTCATTGAGCTCCTTGAGTCTAGTCTCATACTGAGTAGATGTCTAGCCTCTCAAACATGAATTTGGATTCATGTTTCTTAAGTCTGTGCTACCAGATCCCAGTATGTATCTACACAGATAGCAGGGAGGTTTGCTGTCAATGTCATCACTACTTCCTTAGGAGGGACTGCAGGGCATAGTTTTGAAGAAATGCTCCTCTCCCTAAACTTCTCCTCAGCAATGGCAGCTGGGGCTTGGGCCAGGCCATCTGTCAGGTGCATGGTCCCAGTGGCCCAGAAATAGAATTCTATTTCAGATCCTCTGAGAGGCTTTAGCCAGAACAAGCCTTCAGGTTAGTAGGCAAGAAGCTTCATGAATTACTGGAGTTCATTTGTTGGAGCTTCTTGTGAATGACATCATCCATGTTAAGAAGCTGGTAAGAGTCCTCATGAGAACTGTCAGTGAAATCGGTATAGAAGAAGCAGTGCTAAGATTGGCCTTCTACTGACTTATTATTGTATGCAGGGTAGGGGGCCAGTCATATTTGATTAGATACCTGGTTTCAGAAGTCCAAAATTCCATTCAGTGGGAAAAGAAATCAGCATTGAAAGCATAGGATTGCTATTTGACTGGATCAATCATTGTTTGCAGTAATTAACTGCTGTCCACACTCAGAGATAGTCATGAGGGTGAGAGAGGACCTGAAGGAATATTTGGTCCATGCAGACTTATACCCAGGTTCTCTCAGTCGGTCTATGATAGTTTTCAGTGGAGCCAGGAGACCCTTCCTCAGTACAGCGACTCCAGTGATTCCAGCTACAATTATACTTGGGTTTGCCAGATTTATTTCAGCTTGATCTAGCAAATGACTGACATTGTAATGTGTAATATCCACATTCCTTAGAATATTGTTTTGGTAACACCTTCATTGGGATATAATTCACATCCCATTTAAAGTGTGCAATTTAATGGTTTTTAGTATATTCACAGAGCTGTGCAGCTATCACCACAATCAATTTTAGAACATTTGAGTTACCTCAAAGAGGAACCACACAACTCTTAGCTGTCATCCGCATGATGCTCATCCCTCAGCCCTAAGCAACCTTTATATTTGCCCATTTTGGACATTTCATGTAAATGGAATCAGATAATATGTGGGGTTTTTTGTGACTGACATTTCACTTAGCATGTTTTCAAGGTTCATCCGTGTTTTAGCATGTATCGGTACTTCATTTCATTTTATGGTCAAACAATATTCTTTCATATGGATATACTATATTGTGTTTATTCATTCACCAGTTTATGGACATTTCTGCTGTTTCCAGTCTGGGGCTATTATGGATAATGCTGCTGTGAACATCCACATACAAGTTTCGTGTGGACTTAACGTTTTCATTTCTCTTGGTATATACCTAGGAGTGGAATTACTGGGTAAAATCACTCGATGTTTCACTTTTTGAGGAACAACCAGGCTGTTTTCAAAGTGGCTGTACCATTTTACATCCCCATCAGCCAGGTATGAGTGTTCTGATTTCTCCATCTCCTCGCCAACACTTGCTACTATCTTAGATTTTTCAATTATAGTCATCCTAGTGGGTATGAAGTGTTATCTCATTGTGGTTTTGATCTGCATTTCCTTGATGAGGCATCTTTCCATGTGCTTATTTGGCCATATTTGTTTGGCGAAATGTCTATTCAAATCTTTTGCCTGTTTTTGGTTGGTTTGTCTTTTCATTATTGAGTTATAAGTGTTCTTTGCATATTCTAGATAAAAGTCCTGTATCAGATATGATTTACACATATATTTTTTCATTCCTTGGGTTGTCTTTTCACGTTCTTGATAGTATCCTTTAAAACATAAAAATGTTTTTAATTTTGATGAAATTTAAATTACCTATTTTTCTTTTGTTACTTATGCTTTTGGTATTACATCTAAAACACCAGTGCCAAATCTGAACTTATGAAGATTTACCCCTATGTCTTCTTCTAAGAGTTTTGTAGTTTTAGTTCTTAAATTTAGGCATTTGATTCATTTTGAGTTAACTTTTTTATACAGTCTGAGTTGAGGATCCAACTCCATTCTTTGGCTATCAGTTGCCCCATAATCTTTTGCTGAAAAGACTGTTCTTTCCCCATTGAAGTCTTGGCACCTTTGTCAAAAAATCAATTGGCCATAGATATATGAGTTTATTTTTGGGTGCTGAATTCTGTTCCACTGATCTAGATGTCTACCCTATGCCGGTACCACACTGTCTTGATTACCTTGTTTCCTTGGAATAAAAACATAACTCATGAAATTCATGTTCTGAAAATGCAAAATTATGCACCACTTTTATGTTATTAAATTAGCTGTCAAATAATATGTTCAGTTTTAAAATCAGACTCTTTACTCCTGTCTAGTAATACAGACAGTATATGCAAACATATTATTTCCCCTACATATTAATAAGATTTGGCATTTTAAGAAAAATGTTTATTTTTTTACTGTAGCAATTTGCTTTAGATAATAAATCTTTCTCACATCTCTAACGAATTCAAGAGAGTCCTCTGGGATTGACAATGACATGGGGAAGTGGAGAGGTTCGGAATCCACATCTAAATATATCTGTATGGCAGGAGTTCAGGAGGTTTGATGGAAAGATGGCTTGAGAAAGGCTCTTGTCTGTCAAGCCCTTCACCCAGAGAAGCCCTGCCCTCTTAGTTTGCACGGTTGACAAAGACCTGGAGTCGAGTTGGAGAAAGACCGCCCGTGACTATGTGTCTTGTTCTAATCTTTTTAGACTTATTTTTTAAAAAGAAAATAATAATGTAGCTGAATGCAGTGGTGGCAAACAAAAGGCGGCCATGTCTCACTTGGTAACTGTCAGGGAAACAATTGATGTACCTAAAGATAATATAAATAATCTGCTGATTCTGCTATGGAAGAAAGCAACACTCAGTCTAAGAGATCATATGTGGTCCTAATAAAAGGACATCACTAGATGCCAATCTAGGAGGCTGGTGTTCTATTCAGTTTTTATATTGTAAATCAGGAATTAATATCTCAGTCTGTAAAATAATGCGTGGTTCTGAATCTTAGACAACATCCAGGATATTCTCCTTGGAGATTCATTTATTTATTCATTTCATCCTTCTTCTGTCCTCCCTTTGTCACTGTACTTTTCATGGTATCTTATGTACGAGAGAGGTTCAGTACAGGAGATGTATATTAGAGGATAGGAAGAGATTGGAGAGGTAAAGGGGGATGGAGAAAAGACAGAGCACCAGACACAGAGCAGAAAAACAGATGGGAGATCAACTGAAGTCATTCCTGTGGTGTCCTCCATTCCCACACATCTTCGCCATTTCCACAGTGGAACGGAAGAAGGAACCGCTCAGGATTAGATCGGTGTGCCATTCGGGCCACACTGTTCACGCTGCGTCAAAGATACTGTTGTTCATAAGACATTTTCACAATTAAATCACAGCTTACCTTACCTCAAAGCATACTCTTTTCAAATAACTCACTTGTTTTATCTCAAATTCAGACAACAGTTATTTGAATGTTAGTATCACTACAATAACATATAGATTGCTTTGTCATAAAACTAGGAAAAAGAGGGCAAGAGCAAGTAAATAGACATGTATTTGATTAGACATTGACTTGGCTGCTATTTTGGAGAAATTTTTTTATTCATTCACTACTATGTGTAGTTTTTCCTCTAGTTTGTAGTTTGCTTTGTTCAGGAAGGAATATAAAGCTCAGTGTTTGGCATAAATGTGCCAGCATTTTTACAGTGAACTGGACCAGTATCTGTCACAGTCTCTATCCATCTGTCTTTTTTTTTTTTTCCCTAACTTTTTTTCTCTTTGGTTATAGGCCAAGAAGGAAGGGAGAACATTCACCACCACAACGTTTCAAAGGGAATACATTGCCAGCATTTTGAATACTTATTTGGACAAACATTTCTTCAAGGTAAATATTACCATTGTACCAGTGATGGGGGCACATCATTAGAATTTGCAGATTGCAGTGGTAGTGCACAAAGGCTTAATTGTTTAGTCTGGCACAAACATAGAGTGATAGGAGATAAAGAAGGAGAGGGAGCCGGAGGGAAGAAAATAGCGCAGTTGGGATATCCTGCAGTCTCTTCTAAATGTGTTACCAGGAGAATGCCGTCAGAATCTGGGAGCCCACTGAGCTGGACTCAAAATATGTGGGAAAATGGGGAGAAAGGGGAGTCTGTATTTTTTTTCTTCGTGTCAGTGTCTCTCAGATATTCATGAAAACAAAAGGCAGTGTGGTCTAATTGTAAAAATAGCATTTCTTCTTTTATGAGGAAAGAGTTGGGTAATTCCTTTTAGGGGTTAAAATAAGATATACGTTGTATTCACATCACAAGGGGGAAAAAACCTGAATCATAGTATTTTACACCAACTAAGACTTACGGATATGGGAGAGTTTAAGAGAAATCTGTGTTCTTCTCTTATGAAAATACCTACTAAGTAAATCTTTCATTGGCTGGTGATAAATGCTTCATGAATTATGTTCATGTATGGAACATTATATTCATGATGCCTCTTTTGGGGGGAGGGGAAAGGGGTGTGTGTGTGTGTGTGTGTGTGTGTGTGTGTGTGTGTGTGTGTGTGTGTATGAGAGAGAGAATAAATATGAGACAGAGACACCAAAGAGAAATCTGTCAGCATCATACTGTATGTTTCAGAGAAGTAACTCCAGGCATTTTCCTTATGAATCATGAGCTTAGCGAGAATAAAGATCTTCACAGAAGCAGCTGAATTTCTAGTCAGCTCCATCACTCATGAATTAGTTGTCAATATTTTAACACAAATTGCTATGTCATTTCTATGAAATTCCCCTCTTGCTGCTCAGTCTGTAGCTGAAAGCTGTTTTCGCCAGGCCCTGAAATTACAGTGGATGAACTGCCTCCTTCCTTCGGGAAAGATATTTGTGTGCACTCGCACACAGAAATGCAAAAATCTACCATCCAATTTCAAAGAAAATAAACTTGTCAACTTTCTCTGTTTAGCAGTTGATATAGAGTTGACAGTACTTAGTCCTGAGCTGGCCAGAATGCAATTCCAGATTGACAGGGGCAGGAGAATGTTCTCCTCCCCAGTCCTCATCCTGCCTGTCCTCTTCTGAAGGGGTTGCGTCGGGAAAGTGGAGGCGGCACATTAGAGGAGAATTTTGTGATACTATTCATTCTCTGTTCTGACAGAGAAGACATTGTTTATTCACTGTAATAGGCTTGGCAGGCATCTGTGCTGTGCATACAGAATGGAAACATTGCAGAGCAGTGGGAACTCTCAAAATCCTAAGCAATGGATCAGCTTAGAGCTTTTAAAAAATATATATTCTAATAGCCGCCGTGACTGTAGATGCAAGGCATAACTTGGGGAGATAGTTTTCCTTGAAGTGATCGTTTGCTTCACAATTGCATTATGCATGTCTCATGCGGAAAAAGTCATTAAGATAGCAGTCTGCCTATCGCAATACTGTAGTAACAAAAATTAAAATCATGAAAGGTGAGAAATATGTTCTAAACGCACTAGACCTGCTTTGAGATTGCTCCCTACATATTAGCATTCAGGTGTCGGTATCAACGAAAAATAACCCGTGCATGTCATCGGATGATTCACAGAAACAAGTGGGAGCTGCCTGAGATAAGAGGAAAAAAAAGACACATTAAAAGATGTGCCTTGGGGTAAGAAGTGCCCCACCAGAGACAGTGTGAGACGGCGCCATGCTTAGAATGTTCCAGAACTTTAAAGGCAACAACTGTAAAAGCCAAGGTTCAAAGCAGTGTGCAAACCGTGCACTGCCCTGGGGTATGTGCTTCTTAAAAGCTCTGCGTTTACCCCACTCCACCACTTCCCTGAGCACAGCGCCAGGTGTCTGGGACTCGGGGTGTGTGTGCGTGTGTGTGTGTGTGTGTGCATTTGTGTTTCTCACCAGAGCAGATAAAGGTCTTGCCAGGCTGCAGGCTGCCATGTTCACAGGCACAGCACATGAGCTGGTCCAGGGGAGCCCTGCGAGCAAGTGTTCCCAGCCACCCCAAGCCAAGTTCACCAGCCCCTCGTCTTTATGCTTAGAGAGAGACGTGTCATATTCCCCAATCCTGGCTGGTATTTGTAGGATCTCCCTGCATCTGTTTTTTACAAGAACTATATGATATAAGTTCTGACATTCCTAAAATTACAGTTATGATGACATCAGTATACAGTCAGCTATTAGATGAGAGCAAACCAGTCTCAGCTTTTTATGTAACTTATATAAGGATGAGTCTTACACACCTAATGAAGATCTTTTATTCTACCACTTAGGACATCATTCATGTACATTACCTGCTTTGTTTTTTTTTTAAGAAATGTACATTTCCTTAAGACATATTTGACAATCTTTATAAATATATATTTATTAACCCTTAAAAATATAGAAAATATATTTATATGATGCTATTTTCAAGTAAATACCAAAGACATCAAGAAAAATTAATCAAGATGTTACCGAACTATTTCTCTCTATGGTGCCAATCTTTGGGGCACATTTATTTTGTCTGTTTTAAAACTAGTTTTATTTTATTATTTTTAACAAATGAGGTCAGGACTAGGAAGGGAGGTGAGGGAGAGGCAGGACTAACCTCTACTGCTCCCGCCAGGGGCTCCTGGGAGGCGCTGCCCGTGGAGCAGGACGGGAGAGCCCTGAGAGCTGCAGTTTGCAGGGCAGTCGCTGGCCCACCTGTGATTGTGGCAGCCCTGCCTCTTGATCTGCCTCCATATTCCCGTTCTGCTGGAATCTCTGGTAACTGTGCACAAGGCCTGATCATTAGTATGTGCAAGTAACAGCCAGGCTCTCCGTCCCAGGCTACCTCAGCCCGCCAGAAAGTCAGCATGTGCACTTCTGGAAGCAGCACCGCCAAGCCTGGCCCCATTTGTATCCTTGTAATTAGTCAGGCCTGGCTGTCTCAAAACGAGGAGCGCGAGGGTCTTGTGTTCACCAAATGCTGTGTGTCATCTTTGTCTATTACGAAAGGAGACATACATATACCAATAGAGGGAAATTGGAGTAAACACTTAATGATACTATTCTATTTAACCAACACATATTGCACGTACAGTGAGGCAAGCACTGGTCTCAGCCCTTTGCAAATATTAAATCATTGAATCTGCCGGACTGCTCTACTACTACTATTATGATTATTCCCATTTTACTGAAAAGGAAGCTGAAGCTCAGAGAGGGCGAGTAACTTGTCCAAAGTCCCACAGGCGGTGAGGGCAGAGAGCGCAGCAGCAGGGCCACCTGTGCCGGAGGCTTGGCCTTAGGGCTCCGTGTACCCGCCCCCAAGGCGGCTACCGTGCCACAGCAGATCTTGCTGAACTGTCACGTCCCTTTGGGGTCTGTACACACACCTGCCAGTCTGCAGAGGTACACACGATGTGTGACGTTGTTGGTTTTGGAACTGTACACCCTCTGTCTCTTGGTGTTTATGTCAGTGGAAGAAGGATTTGTAACCACTGTCCTTCCAGAATTCAAAGTGGGTACGGATTATGCTGCGTGGGAAACCCAGGCTTCCAGGCCCCACCCCCTGGGGCTGTCGGGTGAGCTGTACCGCACAGCGTCACTCAGCAGCACCGGGAGAAGGGCCAAGGATGCTTGCCGTCCCTCTTCCTCTGCACTTTTGCACTAGGTCCTGTACCTTGACGGATGATTGGCTCTGAGGGCAGCAGTGTTGCTGGACTTGACAACATTGAGAGAAGCCACTCTTGAGGCTGATGTGTCAATGACTTGGATGTTTGACCATTCCTCTCTGTCCCCTGCCATGGGGAGCTAGATAGCTGCCTTGCCTTGCCTTAACCCTGACCTTCCCAAAGCCTGTTCTGAGGCATGTGAATGGGTGCAGCTCTCCGCAGTGCTCCTAGAAAAGAAAAGAAAGAAAAGTTTTTATTTATGATCAGATATCTTTGACAGATGTGGTTCAAAACGAAAATTGATCTACTTACTGCAGGTTTCTCAGAATTTTCTTCTGTCCCTCCAAAGCAAGATGTAGAAGGCGGAATTTCCTCAATTTCTTACTCTCTCAGGTAGGGAGAAACGTCTAGCGACATCCCTTGGGTGGAGGAGAGACAAGAAAACCCAGTGTCCCAGGAGGTAATCAGGTATTAAGGAAAGACCAAAACGCTACATTTGGGATTCCTAAATTCTAGCCCACCTTTAAATATGGAGGGTAGAATGGGGTTATCTCTAAGTTCTTTTCATCCTTATCAGCTGGAAACTTTGTTTATATTCTCCAAAAGGGCTTTCAAGGGTTAGACACAATATACAGCACATCAAGACAGAGTAAGTTTTAAGAAGGTAGGGGTAAAAGGAGGCACAAGGAACAGAAGGTAGGAAAGATGGGGGAAGGAGGGAGATTAGTGTGCAAAATGAATTCTGTAGAAGCCTTCATGGTTGATCTGAAAGAACGGAACGCTGTTCTATGTTTTCTAATGAACAGTTTGAAAAGAACTATGATCAGAGATTCATGATTTACAGGGTCCTAAGCGAGGAACAAACAGATTTTCACCAAAGAAACGACTATTCCCAGTTTTGAGATCAAAATTTTCCCATGGTTTTTTCAATCTGTGGCCTTTGGGTCTTTTAGGTAGAAATTTTGTCTCTGTGACAGGCTGGTACCAATGAGATTTGGAACCTCCATAGACATGCTTCAGAGGTAGCCGTGGGTACCTCGCCTCATTTATTAAACATTACACTTTGAAGAGACCAGCTCTGCTTTGGTGTACATGGGGATGTCTGGGTTCTGACTCCCTGGACTCTGGAGTCTTTTCCGGAACCCAGAGAGCTGTGTGATGGAGGCCCAAGGTTTGAGTCGAACTTCTGGGATGGACTCGTTTGTGTGATCTTTGTACGTGGTGATCACATTCGCTCTGCATTTCCAAGATACTCATCCCTGTTCTTCGCCCATCTCTAACTTTTTACCATTTGTCGTAGCCCGGATCAGGCTTTCCCAATAGGCACCTGACAAAATCTCTGGGAGTCAAAGGTGTCCCAGGGGTTTCACATTGTCCAGGGTGGTAAAGGTTCAAATCCACGTTCTATTTTGAAAGTATTAGTAAATATCACAGACGGAAACCAAACTTATGGTTACCAAAGGTAAAAGCGGAGGGGGTAGTAAGTTAGGAGGCTGGGATTAACATATACACACTAGTATATATAGAATAGATAACCAACAAGGACCTACCGTATAGCACAGGGAACTATATTCAATATCTTGTAATAACCTATAATGAGAAAGAATCTGAAAAAAGAAAATATACGTATATATATATATACACATATATATGTACATGTATAACTAAATCACTTTGATGTACACCTGAAACTGACACATTGTAAATCAACTATATTTCAATAAAATTTAAAATTTAGAAAAAGAAAGTATTAGTAAATAAAGTGATTACATAAATATTTTTAAAGAACATAATACTGTTTGAGGACCTCTTAAGAGTATACAA
Source organism: Kogia breviceps (assembly GCF_026419965.1). NCBI lineage: Eukaryota > Metazoa > Chordata > Mammalia > Artiodactyla > Physeteridae > Kogia > Kogia breviceps. Next base: position 22,787,225 of record NC_081326.1, on the reverse strand, counting down.
AGCCATCAGTGCCAGTCAGATGAGCAAGAATGCTTACAGCTCATGTGAACACTGTAGGCTCCCATGGAGGTTTTAGTTTTAATTAGTCATAGGTTGTTACCTTATACATATCATGGACAGCTGATTTGTGAGACAATAAGCTTAAGAAGCATTGATGTGATGTTATAAGCTGCAGTCATCTGGTCAAACTTTTTATATACTTTTCATAGTGTTGGTCATGTTTTAGTTCCTAAACTGGGTAGTGGTTACATGGGTGTTTATTGAATTATACTTTCTGTAAATCTTAAGTATCTTACTATATTTGGCAGGTTTTATATTAGCCTATTAGGATATGTCTGGTATAAAATTCAATGTTAGAAAAAGAAAAAGTAGTGACAATTATATACAATTTGGCTTTTAATTTATCAGACATTAACGTCATTCATACCCTTAATATATATGTCCTCACACTCCTGATAAGATACCAAAACAGTCAGATCAAATCAAATATGTATTAATTGCAGAGAACTGCTTACAAACTGCAACCTAAAACTTTTTGTCTTATTGTTTTATAAGTAAACACAAAATTATCATAGCTTGATTATTTTTGTTCAAAATGTATGAAACCCAGACATATGTTAATGAAAACAATCATTTTCTATTTTGATATCAGAATATATTCAATATAGTTTAAAACTTATATATTTGGTTCCCAAATCAATCATTCACCAGTGTGCCTTTTCAGAAATTTGTCTGCAAGTCATGTATTTTATGAGGTAATGAATGTAAAGTTGATTAAATAGCGCATCACTTAATAAATAGGAAAAAGTCAAAATAGGATTATTAAAATTTATATTTAAATGACTATGATATTATAATCTTTAATAATAACTTACCAAAAATCAAGTAATTTGGGACTACCCTGGCGGTCCAGTGGTTAAAACTTCACCTTCCAATGCAGGTGGTGCGGGTTCAATCCCTGGTGGGAGAGCTAAGATCCCACATGCCTCGCTGCCAAAAAAACAAAACATAAAACAGAAGCAATATTGTACCAAATTCAAGAAAGACTTTGCAAAAAATGGGCCACCTCAAAAAAAAAAATCTTTTGATTTTACTTAAGTCACTTCTTTCTTATATACCATAAAATGTTTAAATAATTAAAACGTCTCCCATAGAGGTTTGCAAAAGTGTCACTATGCAAGTCAAAACAGGTGAAAAAGCCTTTAATGAAGCCAGGAAAAGAGGTTGCAATAATTATTTGCAGTCAGTTTAAAGAGATTCTAGCCATTCTCCAGTAAACGACTGGTAATATGAGATCTAGTGATTTGCAGAAGGAAGATGAAAATCCAGGGGTATTGTCAGTTGATTAGAAGAAAATGTGAATCTGCTCTTGGCCACCTGCCTTACTCCATCCACATCAAATGAGCATCTCCTGTAGTTTCTTGTCCCAGCTCTCAGTGAAAAGTAGCAATTACCTCTTCAAATGAGTACTAACCTCAAATGTGCTATACAAATCCCTATACTATTTATGTTCTCTTTACTTATTGCAAGATATATATAGATACATATACGATTTTGAAATATTAATCATAAATCAGTGGCATTTTCCCTATTTATTATTCTTTTTACAACAAAGGATGCTTTCTTCCCGAGTCCTATTTTTCTTAATCAGGTAAAATTTCTTAGAGTTTAATTTCCTTGTGTTCTTGGACACTGAGGCATTATTTGTACCATCTTGTTTGGTGAGCTTATTCGTTTTCATGTTACGACTTCACTATTAACTTATTTTTATTACAGTAAATACATGTTACATCTGTTATATCCAAATGAAGTTAACGAATTTCAAAATGATTAAAATCATCATTATTCTCCAACAATATTCATGTTGCTTGGCTGTTCTAATTGTTAGTTTAAAAATCCACTTCTCATGAGAGTAACTACTCGTTAATAAAACTTCAGTAAAATTCGGAAGAATTTCAGTGGATATGATCTAAGGAAAAATAAATACACATAAATGAAATATCTTTGCCATTTAATCGATGTACGCTACAACATTTCTCTGAATTGTAACTAGCTTTCATTTTCAAACTTTGGAAGAATGAGTCATTTGTAGGAGGAAGTTGATGCTAAAGAACTATGTTTGGCAACTTGAAGAATATTTTTAGCACTTGGATTTCCCTATTTATAGTACAGCATCAGGCAGAGTAAAATGTTTGGCATTTCTATAAGGGATGCAAAGTCTTTAACATTCTCTGTTGTGATCTAACAATTCATTTCAGAGTAAGATGAATGAGTCTTGTTTGGAAAATGTTTTTATACAAATATTGGCAAGGAATCTGTGACTGCATTTCTGTGGATTTTAAAAATGCAGACTCCCCTAAATTAAATGATGATAAATTGCACAAGATTGCTTCTTTCTTCTGCATTACTTTAGTTCTATGTGAAGTGCCTTTTATTACTCGGAACTCTCACACTCCTCTGCCCCATTCCTTGCTTTTTAGATTCTGTTAATCCATGCTGAAGTCAGAGACCATGATTCTAGGTCCCTCGAAATGTCAAATTCTTTTTAACCTAACCGTCCTCTTATCTACAGTGTTTTTCTCATAATTAAAACTCCAGATTACTTCATTAACATATACCCTTTTCTTTTACATTAGAGCACCTGAGAACAGTAATTTGTAGGATTTTGCCCTTAGCTGGCTACACAGAAGAAGAGAGATAGTCATACCCACCCCTCCACACACACACACACAGTTGAACTAATGAAAAAACAGAGCAAAATAAATGTAATGTGGGATCCTGGATGGGGTCCTGAAACAGACAAAAAAAAGGACATTAGATAAAAACTAAAGAACTCTGAATTAAATATGGACTTTAGTTAATCATAATGTACCAACATTGGTTCATTAATTATAACAAATGTACCGTGTTAATGTAAAAAGTTAATAATAGACTAGAAAAAAATACAGTAACTGTGTTCATACCGAATGTCGTAAAGGGCTAGAGTTGACTCCAGCCTGTTTTGTCATCAGAGGAAATGGAGTAGGAGGTGATAATTAGTTCTCCCGTTGCCAAGGTCTTCTAGGGGCTTGAACACACGGTGCTGCTATCTTCCTTGTACCCATCTCCGGAGACATGAGAGGGTGCAAGCTCAAACGTCCTGGGCTCAATTCCCAGTCATTGGGTATCGGGGGCTTTGCTTGACGTGTTAACCTCTCTGGACCTCATTTTCCATTTCTATGAAATCAGAGAGGGTCACACCAGATTTTTCTCTCCCGAAAACTGTGGCTGAGAAAAATTCTGACTCTCTGAATATGTGCTAGAGGTCTCTTTGTGAATGGAATTCATTGACGATGAAATGTTGGTACTAAAGCAATTTGCATGCATTACATAGTTTATAGCATAGGATTACCATTTATCATTTTCTAGCATTTTTGTACTCTACATCCCCCCACCCAAAAAATAGTCCTTAAAAATAATACTGTTGCCATGTGAGACCCACTTATACATTCAGAAGATAAGACCACAGTTTTTTGAAATGCCCACATTGAATCTGAACTCAAAGTCATATGAAATATTAAATTATACCTTAATTTATGATACATTTTTATTTTCATATAAGGTACATTTTCAAACAAAGATTTTAGGTTAATGTGCTTCAATGCAATTTACTTTGAATTTATTATTTAATATAATTTATAGTGTTATGTGGTGTTTTAATTTAGGGCAATAAAATTTTGAATACCTAATTATACTTAAGGCCTTGAAGACATTTAAGACCCTGCCAAGTGTTCATGTTATGCTTGTTGAGTTAATCATCAGGAAGATACTCATCTGATAATTATTTCTTAATTCCTTTTGAGTCAGTCATTGTCCGTTATAAGAAATTATTATTTTCTAGCTATAGGTTTTCAGTGCCGTGTTTTGATTAGAGGCCTATAAAAAGGAAAGCTTACTTAGGTCTGCCTTAAAAGTTAAATCCAATAATAATCACTTGACCAGTGGAAGCATGCTGGGGAGGGGTTGAGTAGTGGTTCTCAACTTCGACTAATTCAGTAAAGTCAATCCAGGGGCTTTTAGAAGTCCCTATGTGCAGGATGTACCCCAAACTAATTAAACTATTCTCTAGAGGCATTTTTTTTTTTTAATTTCCCAGGTATTTCCACTATGCAGCCAAAGCTTAGAACCACTAGCCTTAAGGGAGTGGGAAATGCCTCCTGTGATGGTCTTTCTATAGCAGACTTCTCCCACTCTTTGAAATTGGGTGACTTGAGTAGCGATGGAACATTTAAAGAGTGTATACTTTCAAAGAGAAAGAAGCTTGCCAATATTAAGGGGAAAAAATCATGTCCCTTGCCCTAGATCTCCACCTCACAAATACCAGGAGAGTTTGTCCTGATTTTGAAATGTTTTAGGAAAAAATCCCCTGCATGCCTCAGTGCTACAGTGTTTGCTTTGGCTTTTGTTTTATTTGGCATTTCAGTTCATATACAGGGTCCATGAGAGCTAACATTTATTGAGCACCCCTGCTAAGTATCAAACCCGGTAAATATGGCTCTGTCTCACAGCCAAGAAAGACAGAAATTATTCACTTCAAAATAAAAATAAAGAGAGTTCTGTTTTGTTAGAAAAATCTTATCTCAGTGTAATTGCATATTTAATCATTTATTCATTCATTGATTGAACATTTAAAAAATCTTATCTTAGTGTAATTGCATATTTAATCATTTATTCATTCATTGATTGAACATTTATCAAATATATGCGCTCTTCCAAAAATAAGTTTAAAAATGCCGGAAGAGTACAAAGGGATCTGTATCAAAAAGAGTCAGCACGGTGGAGCAACTAAGAGTGTGGGCCCATAAGACAGAGGTCATACCTGATAGCTTTACCTCTTACTAGTTTAGTGACCTTGGACAAGTTACTAACCTTTCTGTACCTCTCTTTAGTACAGTGATGAGAATATGCCTTTTGTATAAGTTAGCTTTGGCTGCATAACAAAGCACCCCACAGTATAACAGTTTAAAACAACAGCCATTTACTTAGCTCCTGATTCTGTGGGTTTGTAGTTTGGGCTGGCTCAATTCTTCTGGTTTCAGTTGGGCTCATGTATATGTCTACAGTCAGCTTGCAGTCAGTTAAGTATCTCTGCTTCTGGCAATTGGCTGACTATTGGGGGACAATGAGGACACCTGGATGACATGTCTCTTATCCAGCAGGCTAGTCTGGACTTATTCACAGGACCAGCAGGGTCCCAAAAGTGAGAGCAGAAACATGCAAAGTTATGGTCTTGGTTCAGGTCTGACACTGTTGCTTGCACTGCATTCCATGGGACAAAGTGAGTCCAAAACCAGCCAAGAATTCAGGGTATAGAAATAGACAACATTTCTTGCTGGAAGGACCTACAAAGTTACAGTGCAAGGAGTGAGGATACAGGGAGGGGAAGCCTTGTGACCATTGATACAATCTCCTTCACCTACCTGTAGCTCACAACAATCCTATGAAGAATAAGTGAAATGTAACTTGATCTTTCTAGGTGAGGCTCCAAGTTAAAAAGTATCTGGCAAATAGTGGATGTTCAATCAGTGAAACCTATTAACTTTTTCTTACATATATTAAAAATCAGATTTTCAGCCAAATTCTTTAATTGCCTACTTTTAAAGAGTATCAGGTGAACCTCCAAATGGTGTTCAAGCAGTTTAAATGTGATGCATTTTTTCTCTGCTACAGAAAGATAATGTAAGTAGAGGAAAGCGATTGCCCATGAGGGCATGTGTATCTTGGCACAGAATTCAGGTGTCGTCACCTGATGAAGCTGACAAAACCTGGCAGCGACAGCCAGACATCCTCACAGCCCTGCATGAGAAAGACATACTTAATCTATGTGAAGGGTCAACTCAAGAAAAGAACCAGAGACAGTAAAGTGTAATATTTCAACTCCAAAAATATTAAAGGCATTTTTAATAGGTCAGAACCCATTTTTAAACCTATGCAAAGAAAGAAAAACCTTAATAAATCTTTATTGATTTCTTTCACTGTTGCATTATAACTATTTTCACAAAACCAGCCAAGCCCCATATAGTTCCAGATGGATCCATAAATTGCTCTTGGATCCCACCCATTGGATCCAATGGAGATTTATTTATCTGGCAGCTAGAATATCTCTAATCAGTAATGTGAACTGGGTCAAAACAAAATCTATCTTGGGGACTTCCCTGGTGGTCCAGTGGATGAGGCTCCGCACTCCCGATTCAGGGGGCCCGGGTTCGATCCCTGGTCAGAGAACTAGATCTCACGTGCATGCCACAACTAAGACCCAGTGCAGCCAAAATTTTTTTTAAAAAATCTATCTTCTTTGAAATAAATAGGGCATCAAAAGTTATTCAGGAATGTGCAGTATAGAAATATGGCAAATGTTCATTGAGGATGGTGTCTGCTTTCTATAACTGTGGGACTTGAAGTTCCCTAAAGATATGTCATGTGATCACTGGGCCCTGCGTCCTGACTCCAGCCTGTATCACCCGGCGCCCCAACTCCAGGAGCCCCAAGGCCCTCAAAAGGCTGTCCACCTGCTTACACTTAGCTTTCAAGCACTGAGTTTCAATTTTACTGCAATTCCTTTTATGATTTTAGAAAGTCCTGATGGTGGAGTTATTGAGACCTGTGGCTCCCATCCTTATTTCTCTCACTTTCTCTCTGAGTAATGGGGAGTCAGGGGTGGCAGTGGGCATGGGTACCTACTGAAACTCTATAAGCCTCAGTTCCTATTCCATTAATCCTGATCATACAAAGACACTTATGCTTACAAGGCAGTTCTGTCACATTCGTAGTCCCAAATACTGAATCCCAGATATTTAGGTTACATAGATTATCAGAAAGAAAAAGGCAATATAAGTTAAGATGTTCAAAGCAGCCCAAGCCAAACAGGTTTGCTGATGGCCTTGCTTGTGCTTTTAAATCCCACCAGTCCCGTGTGTACTCACCACCCTGTCTCCCACTAAAACACAAGAATATAGTCCCTCTTTCCATAAAGAGTAAACAGTTCATTTTGAACACACAGTGTTTGTTTTTAAAGTCCTGTTCTATGGGCCACATGATAAAGCACCTAACCTGGTACCTAGCGTATGGCCATAAGTATTCGTGGACTTGATGTGTCTTTCTCTGCATGCCTGAGAGGGATTTCTGCTTTATGAAATTCACATTGGCAAGGAAAGTGATTTTTGTTGATGCTGCTAGACCATGTGGGGCTTGCTATTCTAAATTTGATGGCTTTATTTATACATAATATCTTTAAGGGGAATCCATATTTTTGACATTTGTTTGCCAAACTAGAAGTTGTATAAAGGTTTCTGAATCCAAGATGAGACAAATTTACCCTTGCAGACCTTGCAAATATCTTAAATGACTGCAATTATTTTTTTATAAGTAAAAATTAAATGCAGATATGTTGAACTCGATCTCAAAGATCCCTGGACAGTCTAAGGTTTTTAACATTGTCACTGTAAAGGATTTACAGTATATTAAACATTTTATATTAAGCACGTCTTGAGAGCTGTTGGAAACCCTATTCCAATGAACACCATCCAAAAATTTAGTAAGCATAATCTATTTTATCCTTCAGATTTTAGAAGATGATTAGTAAAACCGAAATATTTGTTCTATTTCATACATCTATATACATCTACGTTTTAAGACTGTAGAACTTGTTCCTTTTGTCTTTTAAAAGAATGGCAACCAATACCCAACTTGGAGGGTGTGGAGTAATAATTTGCCCTTGTCCCCACCCTGCTCTGTCATTCCCCAACCATCAAGTTGAGGGTCAGTCACCATTTCTCATTATTTTTGTGCTGTGGTTTTCTTAAGATAAAGAAAAAACAAAAGATAAAATGAGCAGATCCTATCTTCAAAGAAAAATGAGAAACATCATGTTTCTTTGAGAAGGAGAAAATATTTCCCCATGGTTAACCTGGCCTGCCTCAGTGTTTGCATTACCTCCCAGCCCCTGTGCAAATGGGCCCTCTTTTAAATCTGACCTCATACTTCACAACTAACTATGGAAACAAAAACCAAACAAAAACCAATACAAACCAGAGTCACCAGATTCAGCAAGAATACTCAAGCATAACTGGAGGAGAGATTGCCATGTACTACCAGATGACAGACTGCAGTGTCTACTGACTATGAGTTCAGGGGTGATTTCATAATAGGGTTTCCATACAGTCTAGAAGGTATGGCAGACATTTGTCACACCTATGGCACAAATATGTGGACATAGGAAAAAGAGGTGTTCTGAAAGAGAAACACGTATGGCAATGAGCAATGGCCTTGTGCATGAGAAGGCCTCCCTGGCATCTGTTGGGGGGTAGAACTTAACTAAGGGAGGGGCTGGGGCAGTTGAAGAGGTTCCAGGTAAGGAGCAAGTGAGTGGGATGGAGACAGTGAGAGAGTAGAATAAGAAAAGGAAGGGAAGGAGGCCAAAGCCTGGATTTGCAGGAAGTGGCAGCCTACTTTATATGATTTTATTTTCTTTATCCTTTGATCAGTGGGAAACCATTAAAGGATTTTAAGCAGAGGGCTTGTATGATCAGCTTTTCTTTTTGGAAAGATTCCCTCTGGCTGGGGTTTGAAGAAGAAATTGGAAGACGGCAGGGTGAATGCAGTAGCCAAGACAAAAGATGCTGGTAACTTGACTAGGGGGTTGACCTCGGTGATGCAGAGACAAGGACTGATTGAAGAGATGGGTTTGAAAGTCATCTCGGAGATGAGACCAAGAGGGCTTGGTGTGTTGGATTGGATATGCGGGGAGACTGAGGGGGTGGTAAAGGGGAGGACCCTGGGATGTGCGCTTGCTCAGAGAGCTGAAGGTAGCACCACTCACGGAGATAGGGAGTCCTGGAGGACCACCCGTGAGCCGGGAAGATGGAGAGTCCAGTCCGGCGTGCACACATGCTGAGACCGAGGGCCTGGAGACAGCCGGGTGCTGGGGCAAGGGGGAGGTCCCATGGCAGCTGGATATGGCATCTAGGGCTCAGAATAGAGGCTTCGTCTGGAGATACAAATAGGGAATCAAGGCAACCCGAAAGGAATTGAACTCATGGGTGTGGATAAGACGCCAGGAAGAAAATATGAGTCAAAATAAGGAAAACGGCCTAAGACTGAACCTCGAAGAACAAGGATCATGTATTTCACAACCAGGGAGAGGAGGGAAGCTCTGGGAGTGTCTTCTCAAATGTGTAGTTACCACCAGACTTGGTCATTCTCATTTCCTGCCATTCAATACACTGGCATTTTAATGGACACGTTGATGACAGTCATTATGGGTAGTTGCACAAGCTGCACGTACAAAATTTGTAATGATTTTTTTTTTAACACAGACAGTCACATACAGAAACTTATGCACAAACCTCACAATCTTGTGAATGTGAGTTAACTGACAGGGGTAGACAAAACCCTTGCTTGTTATTTGATTAGTTAAGTGAGAGAAGTCAAAGAAAATAAATAAATAAAAGCCCGGTGGTGACATCTGGAGGCTTAATCAGCTCAGGTTCACATTTTTGGCAAGAAGGCTTCACAGTTCATGCTTCGTCTTACATCACACAACCCAGGGTCCGGTTGTGCCTCTCTGCTCTGCATTGATTCATCAGTGTGTTCATGCGTGGTCATCCTGACTCACCCACTACAGTTTTCCATGAGCCCAACCCTATAGTGGAACAGCCTTGTATCAGTGCTGGGAAATAATCGTTAGTTCTGAGTTGGCTTTGTGTCTGTTTATGGCCTACTGTATGGCATTGCATAGGCTCCTGTAAATTTCTGTGAACGTCTGTTTGAAATGGAATTACATTTTAAAGAATTTTGAATTGATCACTAGTTCAAATAGTATTTTGGGAAAATATTCATATTATTTCATAATGCCACTCTTTTATGAATACAGATTTATATATATTAGATTTGGTTAAAGCAAGACCCACCATCTCTTAGAACTTTATCCTGTCATTGGACCTCCTGCATTTGAAGCAGCTGATTCAGATGTTGATAATGATTACAATTTATTGTTTGAATTTAACATGACTCTAATTAGCTAACAGACAGAAATAAACAGCTACTAGAAGTACATTTGAATACTTTAGGTGCACTGACTTTTTAAAGATGCACATTCTTCTTTATATTTTCGAATAAAGTAAGTTGTTAAAATAGCAAGGAAAGCAGCGGAAGGAACTAATATTTATTTACTGGGTGACATTTCTGAGCAAGGGCACCAAACTGTGCATGTTTCACAAGATACAAATGTAGCTGATTTTGTTAATGATATCAAGTGTACTTTTCTATACTGAATGGAAAACTGAAATGCTAAAGATGGTGAACAGAGCTGACATGCAAACACGGGCACATGTTTTGGAAGGCTGGCAGGGTGCAGTATTAATATGGCTTAAAGTGCTAGCCTAGACCAAACAGAAGTGCCTCGAAATAGAGGTAGGGTCCAACTGTCGATTCCATGTGTCAGGAGGATTTGTCCTGAAGACATTACAGCTGATTTCCTGGCCAGTCCTATTAGTATCACGTGGTAATAATGGAAGGGTAAGATTAATACTGACAAAATATCCCAGGCTGTAAGAAACCCACTAACATTAAGCGGTTGCTTTTTGCAGTGTAACTCCCATCCCAAGCCAGACATGTATGGAAATGAACAATAGCGAGAGCAAGAGACGCAAAAGCTTTTCCCTGGTAGACTGAGAACCCTACACTAAATAAACATGGTGCTACCCCCAATAAAATGATCTCAGGAAACCTCCACAGACCGTTAGAAGTGCAGTTTCAGACATTAATGGCTAGCTGCTTTCTGCCGGGAATTGAAAGGAACAGCCAAGACTTCAAAAGAGAGAAGGTCTCTCTGGCAGAATCTGAGAGCCAGCGAAGGCACAGGGTACAAATTGCCTTCTGTGCGAACGTGGTTGTCTCTGTGGGTCCAATTAAAATCCCAACACATGCATATTGTGTGGGGAACTCTAAGTTAAAATTGCAACTGTACGTTCATTTATTATCTGTTCAGTAGTTTCCACCTTAACGAGCACAGGACTTTTTTTGGAACTACTCTTGATAAAACCTCAAAGGCGTGTGTTCATTCACTCCATCGATACTTAGTGCACACCACCGTTGTAGGTGCTGGAGTTACAGCTGCCTGGACAAAGGGCCTGTGCTCGTGGAGGTTATGTTCTAGAGAGCATCCTCCAACTATGAACACAGAGGCCAATCCATAAGATGCTTTCAGATGGGGTAACAGGAAAGGAAGAGGGCGCAATGGGATAAGGCTGAGTTGGGGTGCGCAAGAGGGCTACAGAAAGGTTGGTCAGAGAAGGCTTCTCCATGAACATGATGTTTGAGCAGGATGAAAAAAAGGAAAGGGAACCAGCTGTGTGATGACCTGAAAAAATGATCGTTCCAGTAGGTAAACTCAATATGTCCAAGAGCTAAAAAGAAATACCCTGTGGGTTTGGAAGGCCATGGCCAAGGAGACTAAGGAAGCAGCTGAGGCCGAAGGGGTTGAGCCTGCCTCGCCCGTGGTAGTAGTCTTTCAGTTAATTGTTTGTCAAACTGACCTGAACAGTGTATCGTGTCCATTGAAGCAATGAAGATCAAGAGAAAAGTTCAAGTAGCCTAAAGCGTAAAGAAAGGTATTGTCATAATAATGTATTGATTTCTAGTACATTCTTTACCTCTAAGAATTATGGATCATTTTGTAAGTGGAGACATAATGAGTGTTTACATCAGTTTTGACATGCCACCTAAAACAGTATATGAGAACTAGTGACATTAGACCAGGAGATTTTTTTGTATTTCTTGTTGAAATGTTTACTTTGAAAATACTTTAATCATACTAAGTGAAGTAAGTCAGACATAGAAAGACAAGTATATGATATCACTTATATGTGGAATCTTAAACAAATGATACAAATGGATTTATTTACAAAACAGAAACAGACTCACAGACTTTGAAAACAAACTTATGGTTACCAAAGTGGAAACCTGGAGGGGAGGGATAAATTAGGAGTTTGGGATTAACAAATACACATTGCTATATATAAAATAGGTAATCAACAAGGATCTACTGTATAGTATAGGGAACTCTACTCAATATTCTGTAATAACCTAGATGGGAAAAGATTCTGAAAAAGAATGTATATATGTATATGTATAACTGAATCACTTTGCTGTTCACCCGAAACTAACACAACATTGTAAATCAACTATAATATAAAATAAAAAAAGAAAGAAAAGAAAAAACTTTAAAATAATGCTGTTTTAACTTATCTAGTGAATTATATTTAGCCATACAACTTTTAGATTAGTATTTTGAGGGATGCAGAGATAAATCTGTAGACCTAATCTAGCAGACAGTCAAAGAACATGGCTCAATGCCCGTATCTTCTGAGTGTGTGTCTTTATGTTGCAAGGTTAGATACTACCTTCTGGAATAGACTATATATGCTCTGTTTGGCTCTGCACTCTGAGGTTATACATGTGCTGCAAAAAGCTTGGTTTGCATGGTGCCCAGTCTGGACTTGTATGGGAAGAGGAACAGTGAGCCGTATCTGTCTTATATTGTCATATCCTGACTATGCTATGTTCCAATCATGTAAGAAATAAAATGAAGTAGCATTTGTCAGCTAAAAGCTTAGAAATATGAATGAAGAGTCTTAGCTAAGTGATTCTCAACCCCAACTATACATTCAAATGCTCTGGGAACACATTTACAACTATACATGTCCAGACCTAATCCCTGCTCAATGAAGCCAATTTCTGGGGTTAGGCCTGTGCATTGGTATATTGTAAAAAGTTTACCAAGTAGCCAGGGCTGAAAATTCTAATCTAATTCAGAGGAATTTAATAATTCTCTGTAGCCTTTAGGGTAAAGTTGGTTTGATTTTAATCACCTTAGTCTTTGCATCTCATATATCATCTGAATACTTCTTTCATTATTTCCTTAGAGTAGAGATTAGAACTTATGATCCCAAAGATTAGTTTAGTGGGAAGGTCTTCTTTTCCTTCCTTCCTTCTTCCTTCTTTCATCCTTTGCTTTTTAAAAATGTATCTGGACATTGAGAGCCTTTAAAATCTATAAAGGAATAGTATATGGCAGTTAAATTTAAACCTTCATATATACAATATTTAGAAATTAAGATCTGTTTCTAAGAAATATTGAGGTTGTTATAATAAAGACACTTACATAAGACTCTTCAAACTGTGTGAAATCAAAAACTTGTAATTGGGGTTGGTGTAGAGAGAGGGAAGAAACAGCTAGACTAAGATAATTGCTATAATTGAAGGATAATTACAGCGTTCAGCTTCCAGCCAGAGAAAAGGAAGTATGATTTTTGTATGTATAGTTTAGTCACTATTAAAAAAAAAAAGCAAACTAACTTATCAGGATAAAAAACCCCACCTTCCAAGCACTAAAATCTCTGAGTTTATCACACAAAGCTTTATGCACTACACAATAGAACAATGTCATTAATAGTTTTGCCAAAAAATACAGAAAAATAAATCATGACAGTTCCTTATGTTAATATTTTATAATAGCTACCTTTTTATGAGATTAATCAGTCAGTGGGTTCAGCTGCTATCCAGTCTACCCCCCCCCCAGCTCATGACAATAAAATAGTGTCAGCTACAATATGGAGGATATTCGTATTCCAGTTAACATTGGCAAGAGGGTATCCTTCAATTCATCGAAAAGCCATATCCAATAATAAATTAGGAGAAATGGCATCAGACTACAAGTTGGTTAATAATGTGAAAGATTAGAATTTGACTTTTCAGCCAGCCTCTCCCTACCCTGTCTGATCTTACAATAGTAGCACTATGACACAGTCTGGGAGAGTATTATCAATACTAGTTTGGGGACTATGCTGAAATCCTACCCCTTGGTGACTTCGATGGATCCTGGCTACAGAATCAGAGACGTTGTGGTAGATTAGTGAATGTTGCAGGACATCTAAGATTGTTCTTAATCATGTTCTTAGCAAGATGAAACACTGCACATCAGTGACTGCTGGTGGACCAATTGTCCCTAAAATGTGCTTGTTCCTGATATATTATAATATGACAATGCATTAGGAAGTAAAATAAAGTAGGATTTCAAAGGGTTTGGAGAAAGGCTTAAAAAAAAGTAATGTAAAAAAGACTGACTCTTTCTCTTAAATTTAAAATATAATAATGTTTTATAATTAGTGTTGAGAAATCACATAGCCATTAGAAATAATTGCTTACAAAAAAACTGGAATGAAGCCACTTGGATTAGATTATCTAATCCAATAAATTAAAATAACAATATTGATTTATATAATAATATATAATAGCAATAACTAAATTCAGCAATAACTGAATAGCAATAACTAGGTGTCAGTGACTACTGTGATTTTTCTAAATGAGTTTTTTTGTCCTGAAAACACACCTTCTTGTTCCATTTTGTAAGTATACTTTTCTTGAAGTTTTTCTGTAATAGAGGCATGAGAAATAATTCAACAGTGACCTTCTTAGGATCAAATTCCACTGTGCTACTTCCATAGTGTGTATCTACAGAGCTGCTATGACGGCTATGCAGTGCCTACCCCACACCTCTAGGAGGTATCACTCGTATGCTCTAGTTTATGCTCTTAGCATAACCAGAGCCTCTCAAAGCCTCAGTGGCAGAGAAGAGTGAACTCAAATTTTTGATTCCATGTGCAAAATTTCTTTCCCTGGTGGCGCAGTGGTTGAGAGTCTGCCTGCCAGTGCAGGGGACACGGGTTCAAGTCCTGGTCCGGGAAGATCCCACATGCGGCGGAGCAACTAGGCCCGTGAGCCACAACTACTGAGCCTGCGCATCTGGAGCCTGTGCTCCAGAACAAGAGAGACCGCGATAGTGAGAGGCCCACGCACCGCGATGAAGAGTGGCCCCCGCTGGCCGCAACTAGAGAAAGCCCTCGCACAGAAATGAAGACCCAACACAGCCCAAAATAAATAAATAAATAAATAAATATTTTTTTTTTTTTTTTAATTGAGCAACTTGGATAGTCAGGTAGAGGTGGCTGGCACCTTTTCCTGAATTTACCACAGCATGCCTCTAAGATGTGCCTCCCCCAATATGCCACTTCACCATAGGCCATTCTCCTATCTCAATTTCATGCCTTTGAAGTGTTCCTTCCCCAAAAGGGGTGAAAACATAGGATAGAGAAGTGCTGAGTCGGGGGGTGTCAAAGCCATATCCTGATATTAGCTCTCATTTTCTTGCTCTCTACTTTCCAAAAAAAAAGGGAAATTGGGACAGAGTGTCTACCTTGACAACCTGACCTGACATACAAAATGCTTTGAACTCAGCAGGGGGGAGAGACTCTCTTTTAAATAGCAGTGTTATAAATCCATATTCTAGGTCTCTCCAAAAAGTTCTTAATACTGTGGCATATAATGTAAATTCCAAATGTGACCCTTCCACTTGGAAACCACTGTGACATTCAAAATACCAAACTCTCCAAATTATAAAGACTTCATAAACACAGCCTTCACCCATGACTTCATTTCATTCATGATTTACAAACAGAAAAAAATTTTAAAAGGGAAATCTTGAGGGAGAAGATGTGATTTTTCATTAGCTATGAAGATTTTCAAAACTGCATTAGTCTCAGTTCATTAGGTCTTATAATCACATTAGCTACATGGCATTGTAAGGGAAGAAATGCCCTGCAGAGATCTCCCAGTGGATTTCCCCAGAGTTTCACTACCCCTGCCCCCTGGGACTCAACATGGGATTAGATTTTTCCTTTCGTAGGATGAACCAATGAAAATGATACAGCTTGTAGGAACCACATTTACACAGATGTTTCCTCTCACACTTTCCTAATTCCTGCTACAGTGATTCCCCTGGCCAAATGATATGTCAGTTCTGAGTAATTCTGATCCTCTAAAGACTTTAAGATGAGTAACTTCCACCTCACTGGGATTCCTGTAGGACTCGTAAGAAATTCAGAGCCTGGGGTGTTTTTTTTTTTTTTTTTTTTGGTGCTAGGCGGGCCTCTCACTGTTGTGGCCTCTCCCATTGCGGAGCACAGGCTCTGGACGAGCAGGCTCAGCGGCCATGGCTCACGGGCCCAGCCGCTCCACGGCATGTGGGATCTTCCCAGACCGGGGCACGAACCCGTGTCCCCTGCATCGGCAGGCAGATTCTCAACCACTGCGCCACCAGGGAAGCCCAGAGCCTGGGGTTTTCAGCGAACTACTTCCTTTAGGATCACTTAGGACACATGTTAAAAATGCAGATTCTTGGGCTCCACTCCAGCTCTATTATATCAGAATATCTGAGGGTCAGGCCTGGGCATCAGCAGTGTAACAAGTGCCCCAGGGGTTGTGAGCAGGATTGAGGGGGTTCGGGGGGCATCTGTGCAATGGCTGATGCTCTCACGTAGCCTGGGAAGGAAGCCAAATGAAACCAATGGGGCTGATAGATGGAGGGGCCTGGAGGCCGTGCCCTTTGATACCAGTCAAGGCTAGTTATTCAGTAGGGCTACAGTCAAAACACTCATCCACTGAAGTTGAGAAAATATTCTGCTCACAAATGAGATTCTCTTCTATCCTGTCATGTCTCTACTCAAGACCCTACAGTTTATTCCATATTGCCTTTATTTTGTTTTTAATTTTTTTAACATCTTTATTGGAGTATAATTGCTTTACAATGGTGTGTTAGTTTCTGCTGTATAACAAAGTGAATCAGCTAGATGGATACATACATCCCCATATCTCCTCCCTCTTGCGTCTCCCTCCCACCCTCCCTATCCCACCCCTCTAGGTGGTCACAAAGTATGGAGCTGATCTCCCTGTGCGATGCGGCTGCTTCCCACTAGCTATCTATTTTACATTTGGTAGTGTATATATGTCCATGCTACTCTCTCACTTCGTCCCAGCTTACCCTCCCCGCCTCCCCACGTCCTCAAGTCCATTCTCTACGTCTGTGTCTTTATTCCTGTCCTGCCCCTAGGTTCATCAGAACCATTTTTTTTTTTTAGATTCCATATATATGTGTTAGCATACGGTATTTGTTTTTCTCTTTCTGACTTTCTTCACTCTGTAGGACAGACTCTAGGTCCATCCACCTCAGTACAAATAACTCAATTTCGTATCTTTTTATGGCTAAGTAATATTCTGCCTTTATTTTGTGAAACAACTTTTTAAAATTTAAATATAGTTGATTTACAGTATTGTGTTAGTTTCAAGTGTACAGCAATGGGATTCAGTTATATATTTTTTTTCAGATTATTTTCCGCTTCTCTCTGCTATACAGTAAATCCTTGCTGCTTATCTATTGTACGCATGGTGGTGTGTATCTGTTAATCCCAAACTGCTAATTTATCCCTCCCCCCAACTCCTGCTTTCCCCTTCGGTAACCGTAAGTTTGTTCTCTATGTCTGTGACTCTGTTTCTGTTCTGTATATAGATTCATTTGCATTATTTTTTAGATTCTGCATGTAAGAGGTATTATATAATATTTGTCTTTCTCTGTCTGACTTACTGCACTTGGTATGATATTCTCTGTGTCCATCCGTGTTGCTGCAGATAGCAATATTTCATTCTTTTGTATGACTAAGTACTATTTCATTGCGTGTGTGTATATATAATATATATACATGTATGTACACCACATCTTCTTACCACATCTTCTTAAGTACTCCATATTGCCTTCTGCGTCTAGTTCAAAGTGCTTTGGGCCGTCCATGATATTAATGGCCATTGTAATGAACACAGACCTCTTACAAAGAATGTGACAGGTTCTGATTGTTGAGTTTCATGTTTAGTCATGTCACACCTTGTAAGAACAGAATCTCCACAGAGGTTGCCATTCTGTTACACCCATCTCCGCATCTCTGTCAACAGAGTGTTATCTTCCCTAAAGTGGGCAAAGGAGAAGAAGAAAATAAATGTGCTGAAGTACGTAGACATGTACATACACATGTCATTCTTAAACTCCCAAAGTACCCCATGGAGTAAAGCCAGCTGTAAACAAAGTGGTAAAGCAGAAAAAAATTACCAGAGAAGTCCTCCTAGTCTGTTTCCCTTGCCTCCCTCCACGCACAGTGTGTCTGCGCTCTGGCCTCAGCCCTCTCACCTTCTCCTTCCCTCCCTTTTCCTCACTAGGTGACTTGTTCTGTTCTGTCATTTATGCCTTAATGGGATTCTAAATGCTTGTGCCACTTCTTGCATGAATGTTTTTTTAAGCTTTGCTCTAACTGTAAAGTGAAAGCAGTTTTCTTCCATTAGGGGGTGGGGGGACGGGGGGGTACTCTCTACAGGCACCCTCCCAGGTCCTTGAAATCTGATCCATCCTCAGCAGTTGGCTGACCCTGACTGTGATGGGTGGGTGCGTGGGTCCCTGGTGGTGGTCCTGTCCACCCCGTACTCATGCAGAGGCTGCCTTTGGAATCCACCAGACACAATGAGGACAGTTCTCAGCTTGAAACAACATCAGTCCAAGGGCACTGCAGCTGCGTCAATGCCACGGCGCCTCTGCTGTCAAGCTGAACGGAATCACGCTACGATTATTGTGGCTAGATGTTGTTTCTCATGCAATATGGTGGAAATGAAAGGACTTCTGGCTTTTTTTTCCCCCTGACTTCCCATGCTTGGAATTCAACAATAAATTGTTTTTCATCTGTGATCAAAATATATCTCTGTATTAGGAACTTAATTCTAAAGATTTTTCACCTCTTGCCAGTTGAATTTTGCAACTGAATTGCAGCAGACCAGTGTCATCTCATAGTCAAGACGTGATTAGAAGATGAAACAGTCCTTGGCACAGAGTAGGTATTTAGCAATTATTTGTTCAGTGAATTACTGAGTGTCAAAGAGTAAAATACAGTTTGTGCCTTAGTGTCAAAGAGTAAGAAACATTGGAGGTATTAGTCAAGAAACGAATGAAGCCACCCCCAAAGAGCTGAGCATCTTTAATAATAAAGACAAAGTCTCCAGAATGTTCTGTCACATTTGGAATCTCCTCAGGCTTGTCAAGTATTGAGATAGGAAATTAGATGGATCCCTTTCAGACTTGCTGTCTTTGTAAGATTTCCTAAGTTGGGGCATATGCCTGTTAAAAGCCTTAGAAGCTTCCAGCAGCTGCATCTTCTCTCTAAGTTACCTGTGCACACCCATCTGCATGCTTGGGTTTGATCTTCACACTTTGCTGAAAGGCTTATATAAATATGAATCGTACATGTGTAAATATATCAACTACACGTGAATGAGAAAATAAAGAGACTCATCGTCTGCTCTGCAGCCACTGTGCCTGGTGTTGCTGCCAGATGTGCTGTTGATGTGCTGGGGGTGTCGGGATTGACCTCCGGCGCTGGACCCTGACCGTAAAGACCGCCCATGGTGTCCCCTCCTGACATCTGTGTGACTGGTGTGGCCTTATCAGGTTTTCCCATGACTTATTAAGACTGTGTTTCCTGGGGAGTTGAAACTATTGATCACACTGAGAATTTCCGGTTCTTGCTGGGTCAATACTTCCCTTTGCGTGGAAAGTTCTGGATTGGGGTCATAGAACTTAGGAATCACCGACTACTTTTATAAATAGAATCTCAGAGCTGGAAAGAAACTTTATAAATGACCTCACTTTTCCGAAGGATAAACTGAGGCACAGGAGGTTCGGGTTCATTCCAGGCCACAAAGCAATGTAGTGGGAAAGAATGGGGTACAAGCTGGGTCTATGCCTCCACACGTCAGTGACTTTTCCACTAGCTGCCATCTCATCAGACTCTGTAAAGGGCAGCCCTTTGTGTGTGTGCTTCTATGGGAATCAAGAAGGCTCCAAGCACACAGGAGCTCTGACCTCATCTCACCTAACTTTAAGGAAGATGAAGGCCAAGTTTCACCCCAGGGATCTGGCTCAATGACCCTTCAACCCTAGTTGAAGGAAGATGAACATCTACACTAGTATTATTCATACATGGCCCTCAGACCAGCAGCCTAGACCTCCCCTGAGGGCCGAATAGAAATGCAGGATTCACAGGAACGTAGAGAACAGACTGGTGGTTACCAAGGGGCAGGGGGTTGAGGGAGGGATGGAGTGGGAGGTTGAGGTCAGCATAGTTAAGCTTTTATATATAGGATGGATAAACAACAAGGTCCTACTGTATAGCACAGAGAACTATATTCAATATCCTATGATAAGCCAGAATGGGAAAGAATACGAAAAAAAGAATGCAAATATATGTATAACTGAATCACTTTGCTGTACAGCAGAAATTTATACAACATTGTAAATCAACTATACTTCAGTTAAAAAAAATATTAAAACTGGAAAAAAAAAAAAGAAATGCAGGATTCAGAATCTGCTGCTTAACAAGATCCCCAGGTGATCTGGAGAGGCAGTAGGGTGCTGTTCTAGAACAGCCTTCTCCAGTTTCGGCATGCATCACAATCACCTGGAGGGCTTGTTAAAACAAAGACTGCCAGACCTCACCCCAGACTTTCTGATTCATAAGCCTCAGAGAAGGCCCAGAATTCTGCATTTTTAACAAGTTCCCAGATGATGCTGAGGCTTCTGCTGCAGAACCACCTTCGGAGGAGCTCTGCCCTGCAAGGTCCGTGGCCCCGTCGCTTCCTCTATAAGGAGCTTGGGAGTCACACTCCTTGAGTCATCTGCTCCCCCCACCCTCCTGGCAGAAAGCCTTGAGGGTGAGCCCTGAGTACCTACATTGTCAAACAAAGTTCTGACTCATTGTAATCGAGCCGTCACTCTGTCTCCCTAAGTAGTTTCTGGGAACACCAGCGGCAAGTAACTCGCAGGGACGGTTTTTGTTTTTTGGTGTTTTTTTTTTTTTTTCTTCTTTTTTTTGGGGCGGGGGGGTATGCGGGCCTCTCACTACTGTGGCCTCTCCCGTTGCAGAGCACAGGCTCCGGACGCGCAGGCTCAGCGGCCATGGCTCACGGGCCCAGCCGCTCCGCGGCACGTGGGATCTTCCCGGACCGGGGCACGAACCCGTGTCCCCTGCATCGGCAGGCGGATTCTCAACCACTGCGTCACCAGGGAAGCCCGCGGGGATGGTTTTTGAGGATTTTGCTTTCTAGAAGTCAATGAAAAGCATTTTGTCGGCCAGTTTTATAATGTAAAGAATTCTTAATGTTTTTTAAATGTAGGAAAGATGAGAATTAAAGATGGCCTTGATGTGTTGAGCACTGGGTAATAAGTCACGCTACCTTCTTGCTAGTGCCTGGGTAGAATGTTAACTCTTACCTCAGAGTCCTTACATCCGGGTACATCAGAAGGCGTGGCTGATCTAACTCACAATGAAACCAGTACTACGAACTGGGATTCCTCTGGGATGTGGCTTAAAATGCTGTCTAACTCTGAAATTCCACTTCTTCCATCCTGAAGGTTTCCTTTTCCCAGAATAAGCATCCTTTGATATACAAGCTCCATGAGGTAGCATTGTTAGGTGAGGGCTTGGTAAAAGCTAATTGGGATGTGACAGATACTGGAGCATTTGTAATTAGTGTCCAACCACAGTTCAAGTGTTAAAATGAATCTGATCTTTTAAATATCATGGTCCGTGAGTGGAGGATTTGAGAGGCATTTATGTCACATGGTAAATTTCTGAACGTCTCAGCAAAGACACTGAAGGGTTTGGGGGGTTTTTTTTGTTTTATTTTGTTTTTTGGTTAAGTCTTTTACTACTATTTTTTTTAAAAGTGTCTGAATCACCCGTGCGTCAGAAGCCAAATAAAAGCAGGCAAAGCAGTGCTTAACAGAGTCCTGACCTCACATAGAGAACAGACTTGTGGTTGCCAAGGGGGAGGGGGCTGGGGGAGGGGTGGGTTGGGAGTTTGGGGTTAGCAGATGCAAACTATTATATATAGAATGGATAAACAACAAGGTCCTACTGTAGAGCACAGGGAACTATATTCAGTATCCTGTGATAAACCATAATGGAAAAGAATATGAAAAAGAATGTATATATGTATAACTGAATCACTTTGCTGTACAGTAGAAATTAACACCGTAAATCAACTATACTTCAAGAAAATAAAAATAAATAAAAAGGCTTCCCTGGTGGCGCAGTGGTTGAGAGTCCGCCTGCCGATGCAGGGGACACGGGTTCGTGCCCCGGTCCGGGAGGATCCCACGTGCCGCGGAGCGGCTGGGCCCGTGAGCCTTGGCCGCTGAGCCTGAGCGTCCGGAGCCTGTGCTCCGCAATGGGAGAGGCCACGACGGTGAGAGGCCCGCGTACTGCAATCAATCAATCAATCAATATCCCATCTCAGTAAACTGACCTGTGTGTAAACACCGCATCCCCACCGGACTCCAGCGAAGAAGATGGCGCCAGGGCTGCAAAGTGCTCTAGTTCCCTTGGAAGGGAGACCCATGATGACACGGCTGGGAGTGCGCAGTGAGCGAATCGGAGGAGAGGGAGCGTTCTTCTCTCTGGTGCCGGAAACAAGTCAAAACCGCGTGAAGTTGAGCCTGCCAGAAAGATGGCGTGGCTCCCACGTCCTCACCTGTCTGCTCTTGTCCCAGATGGGCGGACACCAGGGGGTTATGAACATGGTGGGGATGGCCGTGGTTTTTTTAAAATTTCAATCCCATGAGTCGAAACTGATATACACTGGGCCCCTTCAGGACCCTGAGGGGAACGTGGGGAGAGGCCAGTCGAGCATGTGTAGGATGGAAGCAGAACCGTGGAGATGTCCCCACCAGCTAGTCAAGCAGGCAAGCCAGTTTCTGGAACCCCTCACATCCCTGAGAAATTTCAGCCTTGTTTGAGAAGACTGAGAAAAAGAATTTCTTCTTCTAATTCTTACCACCTCTGAAGGCCAAGTCAGTATCCACCCCCTCTTGGATCCTCGGAATTATTTACTCATTATTAATTCATTCAACTTATGGATTAAGTGCCTACTGTGTGCCACACACTAGGACTACAGCTGTGAACAAGATACATCTCTCCACAGTCTCCCTCTTGGAGCTTGGACCAGTGGAAGAGACTTCATCACTCTACTCTTGAGTGATGCTATGAAGGGAGAAGCTTGTTAAAAAAAGGCAGGGGGCCTAAACTAAACTGGGGAGGGGGAAAACAGGGTCAGAGAAGCTGCTCCAAGGAAGTGACATTTAAGCTGAGACCTGAGCGATGGTTAGCCTTCCATCAGATGAAAATGTGCGAAGACGGCCAAGAATAGTTAAGGCTCCCCTTTCCTTTGAGAAATGTAAGACCCAGGACTGTGAGGGAGGGAAGAGAGAGGTGTGTATCAGATTCCTAGGAGAGGAGGAAGGCGTGACGGGTCATCACTGAGAAGGGGCCAGAGGGACGCCAAGCTTGGGGACACATTGAGATCGATCGCCAGTGTGGAGACCTGGTAAGGGTGGTGAGGATTCACGTACAGAGAAGCAAGTAATTCCAGTGCTGGGACCTTTTTCAAGAGACCTCAGGCTGCTTTGGTGACAGTACAAAAAAGGCAGGTGGCTGTGTTTGTTCCAAGAGCTAAGGTTTTGCCTTAAGACATACTTGGCTTAATTTTTAATTGTTTGCCTGATGTGCTCTTCTCTTTGATTCTCCTTCTCTCCCTTACCTAACAAATTATTCATTAAACTTGCATTTTGAGAGTCAGCTTGGGAATCCTCCTTTTGCAGAAACACGTATTCAGTAAAAATGTCTTGACTGGCTCCTATTTTCCAGCTCATGGAGATGCTGAGAATGTGGTGGGATACATGATGGGATATATCCCTGCCCTCAAGGAACTTTTCATTCAGATCAGATGAGCAAACATGCAAGGCAGGAAGAAATAGAGCCTAAAGTTCAAACTGCGCACTTTGTGAAACAGCCCATTAAGACTTGCTTATGCACATTGAAGACCCTTTACCTGGATTCCTCACCCATGTCTGTCAGAATCATTTTCTCCCTCTCTCTCTCTCCTCTCTCTCCGACCCCTCTCCTGTCCTCTCATAAGATTTACCATTAAAAATAAAAAATGAACCTTGGGAGTTGGTTTTCAAGTCAGGATAGGAGGAACAACAACCTTACCCACCAAAGTCACTCGCCTTTTGGCTTTTCTGAAGGCAAAAACCAAAACGGCGGCAGAGCTTTGATAAGCAATAAACTATATTACTTCTGTAATGTAAGTTTAATAGTTTTGTTTGTTTGTTTTTTGTTTGCGGTACGCGGGCCTCTCACTGTCGTGGCCTCTCCCGTTGCGGAGCACAGGCTCCGGACGCGCAGGCGCAGCGGCCATGGCTCACGGGCCCAGCCGCTCCGCGGCATGTGGGATCTTCCCGGACCGGAGCACGAACCCGCGTCTCCTGCATCGGCAGGCGGACTCTCAACCACTGCGCCACCAGGGAAGCCCAGTTTAATGCATTTTTGAAGACAAGTGACAGCCACACACACACACTCCCAAAGGGTCAGATTTCCCATTTCCCATGGGGATCAAGAGGTTTAATATGCACAAGAAGAAATCAGGTTACGCTGACAGATGGCCTGAAGGATTTATAACCCGCTGTTGGGATGAATGCCTGGCTCTTTCCACAGCAGCAGCAAGCCTTGATGGCGGCAGGGCCAGTTTGGTGATGTCAAAGCTTTCCAGGTTCCTTTCTCTCGTGCTTCAAGCTGCTGCAGGAAGAAACGTCAAGATACTGCTCCATAGGTAAATAAAATGATTCGGGAAACCATGAAGAAAATCTTACCTTGGAGTCCCTTACCACCTTCTTCTCTTTGGGTGTGTTTCCCCCCGACTCAGGGAAAGAGAGAAACGGGGATATGTTTGTAACAACTGGCATGGCAGAGACCCTTGGGCCTTAGCAGGGCCCTGGTGGACAGTAGGCATTCACTGACCTGGCTCCGTGTTTACAGCAGACCCGCTTGACTCTCACACAGAGTTCAGTGTACAAAGCTTACCTATAGCAGAGCCGCTTTGGTCGGAAGAGAAATTGACCCGAATTTGAATACTTGAGCTTAAAGCTCTTTCAGGAGACCGGAGGCTTCAGTGGAGAGGTTCATGCTTCCACAGCCTGTGCATCTGCCCATGTGCTTCACAGGACAGCAGCCCAGCAGAGAATTTAGGTATTTGGTTCATCTGCTGCTCGTAAAGTGTCGTTTTACTGCATGGTTCCCACACTTGGTGATGAGCCGGGAAGGAGGCGTTCCCATGGCGATGGGTCCTTGACCTCCTTCTTTCGGCCATTGGTGAGGAGTCATGTGGAGGTTGTTTCCAACATGCTTAATTATGAGTCAACTAGAACAGCTGTACAATGGTCATTACTGACCTCAACCGGCTTCAGGGGAACTAAGTGTCTGCTTCTATAGCTAATCTCACCGGCCATCCCAGCTCTACCAAATTATACAGAATTTGCAGCGATCAGAGCACCTACCTGTTAAATGTGTTTGGCTAAAGAAATAAATAGCTGGTAGTTGGGCTGCACCTTTCATTCATTTCATCCGGTTTTTGCTTTCTTTTTTGTTGGAATTGATTGGGGTGGCGGATAGTCCAGGCTAATGAAGACAGTTAAAAGGCTGAGCAGGAATAACTGAGGTCTGTCCTGGAGGAGCCTGCTGACTAGGGCTGAGAATAGAATTAGACTGTCCCCTTGTGGTTAAAAATGGCACCTGCTTTTAAAGTAAAAGGCCCTCGGTTTTTCTCAAGATTGAATCACTTATTGATTAAAATCAGGAAAGGAATGGATACAAAAGCATGAGTGATTATGGAGCTTTTAAAAGTCCAAAAGAGTTATCCAACCCTACTTCTAAAAGAATCCCCCAAAGCAGTCCTATTAACTCAGGCATCGACCTTTCTCAGGGCCAAATGACAATTTCCCACAGTAGTCTGAAATGATACAAGATTGCGGGGTGGGCAAAATGTCACTGCCTCTTGTCAGTATCATGCATTAAATTACAGTCACTGGTCATGATTGTACGTCCGTGCAGCCAATGGTGAAGCCTATTCTAAAACAAAAAAAATTGATGTACAACTATTAAACTAAATCTGCTATTTCATTAGTATTATGATCTTTTGCAACACATCTTAGTGGGGCATTCAGGTGCTGTAATAAATGTTTGTTGAGGTACGGTGAATGGTCATCCTTTGCGCTATGTTGAATAACTCATAGAATATTTACACATGTGGTCTGACAACGGGATATTTTTTAACTTTGAAGAAACAGTATTCTATAATTGAATGCAATTTTATTGAGACAGGTAGGAACAGGATAGAGAGAAACAGGCTTAAATATCTCCTTGACAAAATCATGCGAGATCGCCCCAAATTGTTCATGTGTTTCTGCTGGTGGGCATTGATTCTGGATGCTCAGGAAACATCTTTCCTGATATAGGAATTAGCAGAAAATTAGCTGGTCCCCAAACCAGTAACAGCATCAGGGACTCCGCAGCCTTGGGTTATCTTTTCCACGTGGACCTGGTTGGTAAAGGCGCACAGTGTATGATATAGAAAACCATCGCTCCTTTGGGGTCCTTCCTTTTCGGGGTGACTTCTTACTTCCCGGACCCTGTGCCCCGCTGTCCTCATTCTCTCTCTGTCGCTAACCCTGAGAGAAGCCTTGAGTCTCAGGGAAGGACACCGATGCCCCGCCCTGCTCAAATGAACTCCACAAAAGAACCCTGAGTACTGCATTTAAGTTCAGTGAAACCAGTGCAGGAGGGTCCAGCCTTGGGGGGAAAGTCCATTCCACTTCTTGGAAAGCCCTGGGCCATCCACACAGGGCTTCCACTCTCATCCCCACCAAGAGGGAGGGATGTGGAAGTCATAATGCGCACATCCGGTAGGGGTGTTAGCTCTTCTCTGCACACACGGGGGAGGGGCAGTCCGTCTGCACACGGTGAGGGGGGAATCTACATACGCGGTGGAGGGAGGGGGTCGTCCATCTACACAAATGGGGCGGGGGGAAGGGGGTAGTCTATCTACACACACACGGTGGGGAAAGAGGGGGAAGTAGGCCATTTACACACACTGGGGGGCGCAGCTCATCAACACACACGGGAGGGGTAGTCTGTCTACACACACTGGGTTGGTGGGGGAGGCAGCCACGTCTCAGTAGTAGATAAGCCACTGAAATTTGAGAAGGAGATGACCAGAGAAGAAATGGGCAGGAGAATTATGGAAACAGGAGAACAAAAAGAGAAAGAGACCGGGAGAGGAGAGTACCAGTGGTGCAGACCTTCTCTAAAACTGGAACAATCCCACTGGGAGGGAGGTCATGTGTGTGTAGACCCCCGCACACCACTGGCCCCTGCAAGGGTAGGTGCTCCTGCTGCGCTGCCACCACAGCTGTGACCTGTGTGGCTCCTGGTCAAGTTGAACATAGAGGTTTCTGAGAGGTGGAAGCTGCCCAGGCAATTGGAGCCCTTGTCCTTAGGGGTACAACGTATTGATAATCTGACTCAGAAACAGTACCAGATAATGATCTTGCTTTGCACTGTGAGGGTTTTTTTGTCCACGATGAGAAGTTTTGTAAAAAAGCATTTCTGTCAGTAGCTTTTCTGCAAATTCTGGTTGAAAGGGAGTGATCCAGGAGTTTTGCCACATTTCTCTGAGTTACATCCTTTATTCGGTAGCTGGTAATAATCTGCTTTCACCCTTTTTCTCCCCACACTGTTCTGCTAGGTGGAGCACCACATAATTCATTCTATTCTATCGCCTCCCCCTGTTG
Source organism: Kogia breviceps (assembly GCF_026419965.1). NCBI lineage: Eukaryota > Metazoa > Chordata > Mammalia > Artiodactyla > Physeteridae > Kogia > Kogia breviceps. The sequence continues at coordinate 22,759,576 of NC_081326.1, read as the reverse complement.
AGAGAGAGAAAGAGAAAAGAGAAACGTGTACCAGAGATAGAGAGAGGGGCCTGCTGGATAGATATGTGCCTTTTGAATAATTCACTCAGCAAATTATTTTCTAGGAACCGGGAACTTTATAAAGAGGCATTGATTAAATCATTGTATGAATGAATGAGCAAAGGAAAGAAAGAACACACGAACGCCTGCACAACAGATATCTTTTGTTTGTACCTCCTAAAATGTGTTATGCATGAACCTGGATCTGGATATAAAAATTTATTTCGTATATATTCATAGGTCCCCATCATCCATGTGCTTGAATGTATTTTAATAACTTGTGGTGCCAATTTGTAGTCTAAGTTTAAAGTGAATTATTCATCGTATCAACAAATCATAAGAGAAGTGCTGGTGATTTTCACTCAGTTATAGCTGTCCAGGGGCAAACAGGCAAAGGTAATTTGACCATCCATTACTGTATGCATGTAGTGTTTATAGGTATAATATGTAACCAACACAGGAAGAAAGAAGTTCTGTATTACGCAGGAAGTTGTCATTTATTTATTTATAGAGCATTAAGAAGTGTTCATGTTGGTTCAAGGCCATATAGAAAGCAATCAACTTCATCTAGAAATCTCTCGGCATGCTTGTAGATAACATTTCTTTTTCTCCAGCTTTTTATTATTTGTCACCTTTAAATATTGAAATAAATGTGAAACGTTTCACCTGGAGAAAATCTGGTCTCGTTGAACCACAGTGACTCCGTAAGCTCCCCAGGTAGTGGCTTGGTGTAGATGCTCAGTGATGGCTACATAAGAGTCCCAGGTCTGTTAGGGAAGCAAATGGAAATACAAACATCAACCCGCTTTTGCAAGAAAAAAAAAAAAAAAATGTTTTGAGTTTTGATGAATTATCATGACAAAAATATTTATTTGCTGACTTTATTCATGAATCTTGAGATGAAGTTAAAGGCTGTTTAAGGGCTTCCCTGGTGGCGCAGTGGTTGAGAGTCCGCCTGCCGATGCAGGGGACGCGGGTTCGTGACCCTGTCCGGGAAGATCCCACGTGCCGCGGAGCGGCTGGGCCCGTGAGCCATGGCCGCTGAGCCTGCGCGTCCGGAGCCTGTGCTCCGCAATGGGAGAGGCCACAGCAGTGAGAGGCCCGCGTACCGCAAAAAAAAAAAAAAAAAAAAAAAAGGCTGTTTAAGTGAGAATGTTCTACAATTGAGCAAAGCAAATGTTCTTTAAACAAGGCATCTCTGGACGAGAGATCATCGTTAATTTGATATAGCACTCTGTTTTGCAAAATCTAAAACTCGTAAAATATTTCACAGAACTCATTGTCCGTTTTCATTTAGAAGCCCTGTAGCTGGACCGGGGAGCGGTAGCCCCCAGTGAGAAGGAGCGCCCTCTAGGGGCTGAGACCACTGGCGCTGGAGTCAGAGCCGGCTGGTCTCATATCCTCCGCTGCCGCTGAGCGCAGTGACACGGTCGGGGAACTTAGCATCTCTGAAAAATGAGGTTTAGCCGTGCCTTCTTCACAGCCTGGTGGCAGTGATCAAATGAGGAAAGCACTCGAGTCCCAGGCACATGCAGGGTACTAATATGTCCCAGCTTTTATACTCAATTTGTAGTTGTTTATAAATAGGTCTTATTTGCTGCCGGTGATGCATTCTTAGCGTAGACTTTCAGCCATCCCATTGAAAGTGGACTTATTGAGTGCTTACAAAGTTTAGTGAAAGCCAGCCCTGAAAATAAAGTCACATACTCAGAATAGTTAACTGTTTATGAAGGTGAATGTAAAGACAATCTGTTTCATTAATTGTATTGACCTTAAACCTTCTCGAAGAGAAGCAGGTTTGGGGAGTTGGGGATTCAGGTGGGAAAGATGCAAACTACATTTTTGTGAAAGCTGTAATAAATGCTTTACACCGTTCTGGCAAAAAAACCAAAAACAAACAAAAAAAAACCCACGGGAAACCAAATAAGCATTTATTCATTTGCTGTGGAGTACTTGGAGTCTTAAATTTATTTGAAGACATTAAGACTCTATCCCCAAACATATCCAAATAACAAGACATCCGTCGCCTCAAACACTGCACTAGGCACTGCACGCTCCTGCTTTACGTTTTGGGTGAGAAAACAAAGGCCTGGACGACCGAGGGGAACTTGCCCAGAGGGAGTTCCAAGTTAAGTCCAGTGTATTCTGCACACACCTCCCTGCTCTGCTCAAACGCCCCCTTCACCCCACGCCCCACCAAGGAACTTACTCCCAGATTCTGGCATCTCACGCGAGAAGTTGTCAAAACACACGTTGTTCTCTCTGCAGGAGGACGCAGCCCTCTACCCCCATGTCGCCACCTCGGAAGGACTGACCAAATCCAGCAGCCTGTGCCACTTCCCACCCACCATGGGACCCGAGGGAAGCTTGCTGAGTGGGGGACAAATGCAAATCACCCTGTGGGGAAGCCTGGCAGCTGTGGCCACCTTCTTCCTCATTACCTTCCTCATCTTTCTGTGCTCCAGTTGTGACAGGTGAGAGCAGTGCATGTCTACTAGAGCCTTAAAATAACACGTTCCCTGGACCCAGAAGACTTTCTATATAAAAAGCCTGTGATGAATGGCATCTCCCTGCATAGACGTTCCCAGAAACTCGTATGTTAGATGAACTGACTTCTCTGCCGCAAAGGAGCCCAGGACACTTTTTATTAGTTCAGTGAAAAGCCACATCTGATTTTCCTGGAGCAACTGGAAGAGCCCTTATGTATGAAACTTCCCAGAAGGAAATTTTTGCTATTCTTATGAGCACACCCTTGTCAAAATGTGTATTGTCTTTTTCCATCTGTGGACATTTGGAAATCTAAGTATCGTGTGCATTAAAGATACTCTTTTTGCTGCCATTTGAGAGTTACTGAGAATTTTTGCTGCTCTGTAGCTTTCAGGGGGTCCTTTTATTAAGGATTTGTTATCTAGAACTGCAGTTTCTTAAGAAACATTCATTTTTTTCTACAAGAGAAACATTCTGTGTATGAAATAACCATCTTGTCTTATTTTAGAATTACTCTTCTCTCTCTCTCTCTCTCTCTCTCTCTCTCTCTCTCTCTCTCTCTCTCCTTCCCCTCTCCCCTTCCTCCCTCTTTGTCTCCCTCATATACAACAAGATGTGTAACCCCTCCACCAAAAAAAAAAAAAAGGAGATCTTTGCTTGGAGAGAAGCAAAGTCCTTTCTAACCAGGAGTAATTTTCCAGGTGTTCAGACATTGTTACAACATATGCAGCTCTCTGGTGAGGGCTGCTTCTGGGAGCCAGTGCAGACCAGCTGACAGCCAGCCCTCTTCCAAACTCATCTCAATAACCTTGGAAGAGACTGGACAAGTGTCATTTAAGTCTGGATGTGGCTTCATGCCCTAAAGTCTCTGTCAGGAGGGGAAAATCCAGACTCCCTAAACACAAGTAGCCTCCAAATCCCTGCCCGGTTTGGATCCAGGACTCCGGGGCTGGGAGAGAGACTAACTGGCCAGGAAGATGAAGAAATAGAAGCAAAGCTAGAGGAGTGTTTGTTCCCCTGGGCCTGGGAGGGCGTGCCTTGCAATTATTTATTCTCCCACTAGGTGTCACTGTTGCCTTATACATCTATGGGAAAGGTAGCCTCTAGTACTGATGGCTTTCTTTAGCCTGTCCCGAGTAAAAATAAATTCTATTTTTACTCGATGGACTTTTCCATAGACTGCAAGTACATATGACTCATCCTGAGGGCATGTAACCTCCCCGACAAGCCAAAAGTTGTATTTTCTTTATTCTCTCAATCCCGTGGCAGTGTGTGACTTTGCAAAGACTGAATTAAGAAAGATGAAGAGATGAGAATTGTTGATTTCCTTAAAAAAAACAAAACCAAAAAGCTCATGCCGGTATTCTAGATATAAACAGTTTCTACTCAGGAAACTGCCCCAGTCCTCTTGTTAACTTGTATTTTCTACTCCTGGAGGAAGGGGAGGTCAGAGAGGTGACCGGCCCCTTGCTAGGACTTGACTCTCTCGGACCCTGCTGCCTGCAGAGGAGAGGTAGAGTGAATTGTCCGGCTTCTGCTTCCTTGGCAAAATAAACTTGATTTTTAAAAGAGAGATTATTTAAATGTTGAATCAAAGTTTGAGTAGGAAAGGGGAGTGTATGTTTGATTTTAGATGGCGCGTTGGATGTTACAGCCATGTTTCCTTTTCTGTTTCAGAGAAAAGAAGCCGAGACAGCACAGTGGAGACCATGAGAACCTGATGAACGTGGTGAGCTTGCGTGCACGAGCTTTAAAGCATAGCCGCTTATCTAAAGCTTACAACCTGAAGGAAACCCAGGGAAGCAATTCAGCCAGAGTTAACTGGCTGCCTGGGCTGTGTCCTCGTGCTGCAGGTTTATATTCACCGTGGCTAGAGGCCTGTGCAATTAGCCAGGTTGTTGGGAGAGCTTCTGAAATGGATGCAGTTGTACCACTGCTGGAAAGATCTTCAGATAGTCCCAACCTACCGCAGGGATGTTTCCGTTTTGCCTCTGCTGGGCTCCAGCCGGTGTATTAGTTGGCTAGAATTGTCATAACAAAGGACCATAAACTGAGCGGCTTAAATAATAAATTTATCATGTCACAGTTCTAGAGGCTAGAAATTCGAGATCAAGGTGACAGCAGGGTTGGTTCCTTCTGAGATCTGTGAGAGCGCATCTGTTACAGGCCGCTCTCCTAGCTTCCCGTGGTCGGTTGGCAGCCTTTAGTGACGTTTGGTTTGAAGATCTCTGCCCTGACATCGTGTTCTCTCTGTGACTCTTTATACCGTCTTCCCTCTATGTGTGTCTGTCTCTGTCCCAGTTACCCTTTTTTAAGGCCTCTGATATGACCTCATCTTAACCTGTTTCATCTGCAATGATCCTGTTTCCAAATGAGGTCAAGTCTAAGGTATTGAGAGTTCGGACTTCAATCAATATAGGAATTTGGAGAGGATAAAATTCAACCTGTAACAGCTGATCATTAAGCTTACTGGAGCCCGGGACCCCCAGCATCCGAGATGTGGCCTGGCCTGGCTGGGTTTTCTTGCTCTGCGCCCTAAAGGGTCCTGATCGAGCCCCGCGGGCCTCTTGGATCCACCCAGATAGAGATGCCTGGGCATCCTGGTCCCACCTCATTCTCTCCCCTCAGGCCCATGCCCTTAACTGGCTGAGCAGTTCCAGCAGCTGGGGATGGGGCCGCCCTCATATTCACAAGGCTGAAATGGTGAAGATGCTTCCTGTCCCAGACATAATTTCTCAAGATCAGGCGTAAACTGGTTGGAGGAAGAAGGGGCGAAAAGGAAAGATGGATGAGTGAAGTATGTCATGTGAGGTCTGGTATGAAACACGCAGCCAGCAGCCAGGTTCCAAGCTCACCCAGGAGGTGTCCCAGGCGCCCTGCCCTATGATTGCGGGATTCTTCCAGTTCAGGCAGCCAAGTGGTCAGCCCTCCTCTCCTGGGAGCCCCTGGGGAGTTCCCTCCTTTCATCTCTGTATGCAGGCGGCTCACACACACCCCCTCCACTGCTTTCCGGGCTTCTCGTCACCCCCCTCCTAGAAAGGACAACCCCGTTGTCACCCTCGCTGCAGTCTCTGGTAGTCTACGTCCCCACTTCTCACCTGCCCCCAGCGCCTCTCGGATCGCCACCGTGCAGGCACCCAGAGGGCAGGTGGGAGAGGAGGTGCTGCCTCCACTGTGGCTTCTCCCACGTGCAGGTCCCAGGCCTCAGCTTTCTTCCCCTTCCCACTCTCCTTGGTGCTCGTTGGCAGGAGAGGCGGGACTGGGGGAGAGGCTTCCATCTCCATCACCCTCCCCTCCTGTTGTCCTTCTAGAGCACTGATTCTCAGGCATGGTCTGGACCAGCAGAACCATCTGGGGTTTGTTAGAAGACTCGGGGGGGTGGGGGGGGAGGCTGGGAGCAAGCCCTCCGGGTGATCCTGATGTTTGCTCAGGTGTGAGAACCTCCGTTCTAGACCTTCGGTTCCTGCTCTTCTGCTAACGCCCAGCAGCAGCCCTGGTGTGAGACGGGAAGTGGGTGGTGGGTGGATAAAAGGAGGATCTGACTCTCCATGTGCAGTGTCCTTCATTAATAGCCCCCCATAGCCTCTCTCATATGAATGTGTGAGCAAGGGGGTGCACGCTAGAGCACGTTTGCACACACACACATCACGTGGCTCTCTTTACAAGCTTCTGTCCGAGCTTCTCAATTTTGTACAACTTGCAGAGTCTCCATCCCAGGCCTGAGAAGTCCCTCTAGTCAGCCAGCCTTCCCCACCCCTGATCCCGGCTCTGACACACACCCCGACACACACCGATCGCTCCACAGCCCCAGAGGAGCTGCCTTTAAATCCTAAGGTGCAAAAGGCCGGCGGGGGGTGTCCCATGGCTGCATCTGAAGCTGCAGTGAGAGGGAGGCTCCCTCCTGGCTTCTGTGTTTGGAGCTCCAGCACGCGTTTTCTCGTAGAAGCCAAGAGAAGAGATGGTGGTGAGAGCCTAGTGTATGATAATTCAACTGTGACGGATTGATTGTGCTGTTACGAGCCCACCTGGGAGCCGTCCTCCCCCACAGCTGACTTCTGCCCGGGGGTGACGTCATTTCTGTGAACGGGCACCTGTGTCTGCAGCCACCCTGCAACCTAACACAACGACCCATCTCATGGGCCGCATGGGATTGAAATAGCTGACTCCCAGTAAACGTTTGGCCCATGGCGCAGCATGAGCTACTTGCTCTCTGTTATTATTACTTGGTTCCCAAGTCAGAGAGTTTGTGAAGCCAGCTCGCCAATGTTGTGGTGCTATTTACATCAGAACTTCCCAGGTGGACTCCTGGAACATGGTCCGGTGTGGCCTCCTGGGTCCCGCAGGCCGTGCATTCCATGAGTGGGATGGGGGAACAGATCATATCAGCGGTGATTCAGCTGCTACGTGGGACCAGCTGCATATTTCAAGAAATATGTGAGCTACCACCTTACCTTCAGGCTAGTCATAGCTGTAGCTCAGCCTGGCGTATCATGCCAGGTACTGTCCACCCACGCGAGCCCAGTAGAAAACAATCAATGCCATTTTTCCCTCCAAGTGTCCTGAATTTGTTTGTGAGAATAAGAAAGGTTTGCAAGCCTACTTTTTAGCATATGATGGTTTTGGTGAACCTTGAAGCGGAGACTTGGCTGATTATGAATCTCAGACAACAGTGATGTTATCTTTGATCAGATTTAAGTCCCTTCCCTTCGGATGACAAAGATGATGTTTTCCTTGGCATGACACACCCTTAAAAAGGGTAACGTTTCCGGCACCCCTGGGAGAAGGGTGAGGCCTCTCTCTGCTGGAGCTGATTCTGATCAGCCCTTGGGCTTCTGGTCCCCCTCACCTTGAGCCAAGGGACCTGATAGCCCACAACCTACCATAGCCTATTTGCGATTACCAGATGGGAAGCTCTGTGGATGGCAGCCTCGCAAGATTCCCAGGACGGCCCTGTCCAATAGAACCTTCCACCAAGATGGAAGTGTTCTGTAACTGCACTGATAGGGTAACCACGTGTCCGCGTGTCGCCATTGAGCCCTTGAAATGTGACTAGTACAACTGAGGAACTCGATTTTATTTCGTTTCGCTTACTTTAAATCTAAGCAGCGGATTTGGGTTTTGTTGTTGTTGTTTTGATTTTTAGAAGAAGCCATGGAGGGAGTTCCCTGGTGGTCCAGTGTTTAGGACTCTGCACTCTCACTGCTAAGAGCCAGGGTTCAATTCCTGGTTGGGGAACTAAGATCCCACAAGCTGTGCGGTTTGGCCAAAATAATTAATTAATTGATTGATTGATTGACTGATTAAAAAATACCCCCCGCAAAAAAAAAACTCCATGGATATTCCCCTCTGCCACGCAGTCTGATTTTTCTGGTGCATTTGTTTTTGCAGCCTTCCGACAAGGAGATGTTCAGCCGTTCAGTTACCAGCCTGGCCACAGACGCGCCTGCCAGCAGCGAACAGAACGGGGCACTCACCAACGGTGACAGTAAGTTCTGCAGAAATACCAGCTTTCCATGCAGGCCTCGTCACCTGAGAAAGGGCTAGGTTTCAGAAAGTGTAGCTCAGAAACTAGGAAATGTGTTTGTTCTTGCTCATCTTTTGTATTACTACCAGTTTTAACCAAAAAAAATCTCATTTGGATGAAAAGTTAATATCTATGTTAATATCTATGGCTTCTGTGTGCCATTGCTCTAACTCATTTATGCTAACCCAAACTATAAGATTACTATGGCTAATATCACCGCCCTGTAAGGTAGGAATTATTACTCTTCACAATTTACAGATGAGGCAACTGAAATAGCTGCTGCAACAAATCACCACAAACTTAGTGCCTTAGAAGATCACAGGTTTATTAACTTGGAGCTCTGGAGGTCAGAGTCTGAACCGGGTCTCCCTGGGCTAAAATCAAAGTATCAGTAGGGCTGCGCTTCTTCCCCAAGGCTCTAGGGAAGAATCTAGTTCCTTGCCTGCTTCCGCTGCTAGAAGCCTCCTGCATTCCTTGGTCCTGGACTTCCGTCTCTCTCTCCGACTCTCCTGCCTCCATCTGTCACTTATGAGGACCCTCATAATTACACCGGGCCCACCTGGATGTCCCAGGCTCCTCCCCATCTCAAGATCAGCTAATAGTTCATCAGTACCCTTAATTCCTCCCTTGCCGTGGAGTGAAACACACTCACAGAATCCAGGAATTAGGACGTGGATGCCTGGGCGGGGGGCGTGGGCATTATTCTCTCTGGCACAGAGAGGTTAATAACTTGCCTAAGACGTTATGGTCGGTGCTCTGAGGATCTATAATTTGAACCCTCGATCTGACTCCTGGGTACACTCTTAGGACCACTCTGCATGCTGCCTGTTTCACGCCCAGGATACGCTTGCTGACAAAAGTCACAGCTACATTTCCACTCCCCAGTTTACAGAGCGCTTTCGCCTGGGGTAGCAGATCCTCCTCTCACCTCCATTTACAGACAAGGAAACTGTGGGACAGTCAGGATTGACACCGGAGGCTTCAGACTCCAGTGCCCGTTCTCTGTCCACCGTGACACAGACATCGAAATCCAGAGGGCAAAAGTTCACCCCCTCCTTGATGATCAAGTATTTAGAACACAGTGGGTAGTGATGGTAACTTCCGACGAGGGATCCGTTATCATTTTCCCAAGATACCCTTCAGGGACACTATTTCTAGTCCCCCTAAAGAGAAGTTGCCGGGCTTCTCTGGTGGCGCAGTGGTTGAGAATCCGCCTGCCGATGCAGGAGACACGGGTTCGTGCCCTGGTCCGGGAAGATCCCACATGCCGCGGAGCAACTACGCCCGTGAGCCATGGCCGCTGGGCCTGCGCGTCCGGAGCCTGTGCTCCGCAATGGGAGAGGCCACAGCAGTGAGAGGCCCGCGTACCGCAAAAAAAAAAAAAAAAAAAAAAAAAAGAGAAGTTGTCTTTTTTTTTTTTTTCAGGACAAGAGGTGAGCGCTTTATTTCTTCTTTCACTCATTTAGTTTTTCATGTAAAAACATAGCGGGGTCAACCATGCATTAGACACTGTTCTGGACTCCAGGGTCTTAGAGAATCCCAGTCTAGTCAGTAAAAACAAGTGGGTTAAAAACTGTTAAGTTATAAACCCCCACACACAGATGTAAAGAATATATATGATATATAATGAATATATTATATAAAGTAAATATATATGAATATACCGGTATAAATACATGTTTAAGTATATATTTACTTTATATAATATATATATTTTATGCATACACTTATATATATAAAGAATATATAGTATATAAAGAACATACAGTGGAGCGACAGTAATTTAATAACTGGCTCACTGCAGTGTTAAGTACCCAAAGGGCAGGACTCATGGGGCCTCATTGATGAATGATGTATCCCCAGCACTTCAACCATCCCTGGCACCTAGGAGGCACTCAAAACACATTTGACAGGGCTTCCCTGGTGGCGCGGTAGTTGAGAGTCCGCCTGCCGATGCAGGGGACGCGGGTTCGTGCCCCGGTCCGGGAGGATCCCACGTGCCGCGGAGCGGCTGGGCCCGTGAGCCATGGCCGCTGAGCCTGCGCGTCCGGAGCCTGTGCACCGCAACGGGAGAGGCCGCAACAGTGAGAGGCCCGCGTACCGCAAAAAACCAAAAAACACATTTGATAAAGGGATGACTGAATGGCTCCACGCAGTAACATTTCTGTAGCAACCTAGGAATTTCAAATACAATTTTTCTAATTTGAGGTAAAAATGTTGGCCCCGGGGCTTCCCCGGTGGCGCAGTGGTTGAGAATCCGCCTGCCGATGCAGGGGACACGGGTTCGTGCCCCGGTCCGGGAAGATCCCACGTGCCGCGGAGCGGCTGGGCCCGTGAGCCATGGCCGCTGGGCCTGTGCGTCCGGAGCCTGTGCTCCGCAACAGGAGAGGCCGCAACAGTGAGGCCCGCGTATCGCAAAAAAAAAAAAAATGTTGGCCCCGGAGCCAGTAAGATGGAAGGAAGAGCTTTAAAGAGGCACAGGGTAGGCAGACCCTTTGGGATACTGCTTTGGGCACATTTTTGCCCCATTGTTTCCATTGTCTGTCCAACAAAGTGGCCTGTGAAGGGGGATGGCTCCCAGGTATTCCCTCCACACAAGAGGAGGCTAGTAGGGCCCGGAGAGTGGCTGCCACACATGCCCCCCCTTTGGAGCCCAGCCTCCCACACTTCGGCCCTATGCAGTGTCACTTTCATCCTCTGGTCCCTTTGGACACTGCCTACAAGAAGCCCATCAGGAGTAACAACAAATACTGTATAACTGTGACCCAAATTGATAGCCAAGACAATTTATTAAATACTGTATTGGAAAGGTGTAATGGATGGCTTTAGTTTACACTGTGATTGAAATAAGAATATCCACGAACAGTCAAAACATCTGTAATTTACAGCCTCAAGTCAAATAAAAAGCCAGCACCTTGATTTCACCTAACTTGACATCATCTGATTCACTGTAATAATTATGTCAGAAATTGTCTTTCTCCACTTTTAAGACTCCCACTGCTTTAGTTCTTTCAGAAGACAGCACCATGACCTGCACGCAGCATTACGAGGAAGTCCAGACCTCAGCTTCAGATCTGCTGGACTCCCAGGACAGCACAGGGAAGCCAAAATGTCATCAGAGCCGAGAGTTGCCCAGAATTCCTCCCGAGAGTGAAGTGGACACGATGCTCAATGGAGAAGGCGCAGACGGGGACCAGGGTCTGGGGATGGAGGGGCCGTATGAAGTGCTCAAGGACAGTGCCTCACAAGAAAATATGGTGGAGGACTGCTTGTATGAAACTGTGAAAGAAATTAAGGAGGTGACGGCCACCGCCCACTCAGCTCGAGGCCACGGCAGCAGGTCGAAGTCAACTTCCACTGTGAAAGAGCTTCCGGGACCCCAGGCCAGTGGCAAAACAGACTTTGCCGAATATGCCTCTGTGGACAGAAACAAAAAGTGTCGACAAAGTGCTAATGCAGAGAGTATTCTTGGAAATGCATGTGATCCAGAAGAGGAGGCGCCACCCCCTGTCCCCATTAAACTTCTGGATAAAAATGAAAACCTTCAGGAGCAGGCAGAGAGTAAAGCAGGAGAAGGAGCCGCCGAGGGGACGAGTGAAACCAACAAGGTGGGCTCAGGCACATTGGTTTCAGAGCTTTTGTCACAATTGGGCGTCTAGCTGATCCTGGGGCTTTTGTTTGCACGTTGTTCTAAGGAATACATGCCAGCACCGTCACGTGCGTTGAATGGTGGAAGCTGTTTTAGTGTGAGCTGTGTTTGACTTTTATTTCCCCCTCCAAGTAACAAAATACTGAAAGCTCATATTTACAAAATATGTCTCTCTTGGCACCTTCCTTGGATATTTTCCACTTTTTACATCATGTCTAATTGGGGCGAGTATGATTTTCTTCATTTTGAAGACCAAGAACTGGAAAGACGAGACTCTTTGCCACCTATTTAGCCTCTTCCACTTGTTACCACCCCAGGCAGTGGGATAATCTCCCACCTCCCCGGGTCCCAGAAATCAGAGCACAGGAACAGGCAAAGGGGACCAGTTCACAGGTGCCACAGGGCGTATCTGATTATGAATCAAGTAAGCGATTTTATTTTGTGACAATTTCTAAATAATAACCTGTAGCTCTTAAGTGTAGCTATTCAACAGAGCTCTAAAATGTACTGGCATTCCCCGAGCCTTCTCTGTGGGTGTCTCATAAGCTGATGTCTGAGCCACAATAGCTTGGGATTCACATCTCCAGCTGTCAGCATTTCCTTGGGATTTAAACTAGGCCCTACCTTCTTTAGGCAACTGATATCTAATTTCCATTCTCTGCAGAGAAAAAAGTAGGGTTCTCTTCTCAAGTTTTGGTAGGAAGGCCAAGTAGGGACTAGTCAGTCAGTAGTAGCCTTGAAAAACGTGTGGCGTTCATGATCAAAAGGGGAGGCCTGGCTAGGGTTATATAGCTTATACCAAGGAGTCATTCTGTGTAGTGTTATCTGAATGCATTTCAGCTTTCCGTTTTACCCATAAAGTGAGCCACTGAGAGCCTCAGTATTTATGAATATATTTGTGAAATGCAAAAATGCAGCCTAATATTTTGCCCTTTGTATAGCTAAAGATAATAAAACTAATGTGACATTTATGCTGCCTAAAGCAGTTAAAACTTCTTTACTTACAAGCATTTGGAAGATAAGAGAGTTGACTGTCTAACCACTGCTAAGTAAGCAATTCTCCAGATGTCACATTAGAAACTGGAAATATCCATCTGGGAAGCAGCTTACCTTTCTATAGTAATACAGGAATGAATAATCCATCATCTCCATATAAACCATCCTAATTTTAAGTGATCGGGAGAACTTGAAATGTTTAATAGTCATGCATTGATTTGCAAAAAGATTTTAATGAGCACCTACTATAAGCCACATGATACGGGTGCTGGGAATACACTACTGAACAAAACATACAAATGAACAAAAATCTCTGCCCCCATGGAGCTTACATTTAAGTGAGGAGATAGAGACATAAATATGTAGGTGGTATCTTAGAAGGCTTTAAAGTTTAAAGGAAAAAATTAGAACAGAATCAGGGGGATTGGGAAAGTTGGGTGGGAGCACAATTGTGAATAGAGTGGTCAGGGTATGCCTGGCGGTGAAGGGGCATTTGAACAAAATGTTAAAGGAGGTGAGAGAGTGAATTGGTACACATTTTGGGGGGCAGAGCAAATGAAGTAGAGGGAATGGCCAGTGTGAAGGTCCTGAGGCCAGAGCAGGCCCGGCCTCTCCAGGAAAGAGGAAGGGGTGGGCGTGGCTGGAGAGGGGAGAGCAAAGGCTAAGAGGAGTAGGAAGAAAGGTAAGTAGGGCCCCAACCCTGTATGGCCTCGGCTTATAAGCTGAATAAAATGGGGTCACTCAAAAGCCTGGAGCAGAGAATGGCTTAATCTGGGTTTGGAAAGGATTCCTCTGAGATAGATCTTGGTCATCCAAGTAGAGATGTCAGAGAACAGCTGGATGGAGGAGCAGGTTGACGAGGAAGGGCCTGGGCTGGGCTTGTACATTTAGAAGTCAGCAGCAGAAATTTGTTTTCAAAGCTGACATCCGATGAGATCACTGCATGAGTACGTGTGAATGGGAACTAGAAGAGTTCCAAGGACACAGGTCCAGGAAAGAAAAGGAACCAGCAGAAGAGAGCAAAACAGGAGAGAAAAACAGGAAAGTACAGTGTCCTAGAAGCCAAGGGCAAACTTTCAGGGAGGAAGGAGTGACCCCTGCATCAGATGCAGCAGGTGGGTCGGGAGAGATCAGTTACACGGTGGACATGAGTGCCCTTGACAAGAGCGGGTTCCCTGAAGTGAACAGGCAGAAACTGGACTGAAATGGTTTTAGAGAGAGAATAGGAAACGACAAATTATTTGAGTGACTTTTTTAGAGAGCTCTCGAAAGAGGTTTTACTATAAAGGAAGGAGTAATAGAACTGGAAGAAAGGTGCATTGGTTTTGTTTTTAGAAAAAATAGCCTGTTTTTACATGGTTGGGGATGACGCCACAGAGAGGGGAAAGCTGATGATGTAGACAAAATGGGAGAGATGCTGGAGCGTATATCCATGAGTGGGTGTGAGGGGTCAGAATCTAGTGCACAGCAGGAAGGGCTCACCCCAAGGAGAAGCATGGAAAGTTTATCCGTGGCAACTGACAGGAAGGAAGATACCTGAATGCAGAGACTGGGGGCACGTGGGGGAGGTAAAAGTTTCTAGAAATTTCTCTCGTTTCCTTCAGTTTTCTCAAGGTCCTCAGCTAAGACGAGGATGGATGAGGAGGTGTTGGGAGCTTGGGAAGAGAGGGGACGACGTGAAGTAGGGAGCTAGGAGCCCAGAGACGAGGTGCTAGAAGGATTCAGAGCAGCATTAAGGACTCACTTGAGGGATGAGTTCGCCAGTGACCAGGAAGGGAGTGGAGTATTTAAAGTATGGCAGTGGAGTTTGACAGGGCAGAAAGGAAGGATGCCAAGGAGAAGCGACACACGGAAAAAAGTTTTGCAGGATTGTAGGAACCCTGGCTTATGGGAGGAGTGAACTTGATGGAGGAGTGCTGGTCTGAAGGGGATTGCAAGGAGATGGGATGGTGGGGTGTCTGTTTAGGGTAAGAGAAGCCCGAGGTGCAGCTGGGAGAGTGAGGTTGAGGTCGGCGGGAAGGACATGGTCGGGGCAGGGAGGTCCGGGAGCTGGGGCAGGCTTGGAAGGATCCGTGTTTGTTGCAGTCAGCAAGAATTCAGGCAGGAGATGCGTTAGAGACAGAATCAGTGAACCGGGAACCGAAATCATTGAGAAATGAGGCAGGGAGCAAGCCACAAAATGTGAGCTGATTTCTGCACTAGCTGTGAAAAGTTTCCAGATGACTTAGGAGTCTTGCTGATGGCTCAGGCAAGCTGTAGAAATACAAAATTCAGTCATTTGATAAAGAAACCATGTTTTTCTCTTCATCAGTCTTTCCCTCTTTCATTGATGATCCATCGTTCAGTGACACTTAGGAATTGAAACAGTAGTCTACATAACTGTTCGCTTTATTTGTACTTACAGATTCAAACAAAAAATCAGAAGAAGTTTCTCTAAGTGTAATACTACTGGGTATGCAAAAACATACTTTTTACGTGTTTATTCCTCAGGTGCTTTATATAATTTCTTTGTAGGAAATAATTTCTTCTCCAAAAATCATTTGAAAACGTTTTTGTAGATAGATGGATCAAAGCATATGCAGAAGAAAGGTTAGCTTATTGAGTTCAAACTCCCTTCTCTTGGTTTATGTTTCTTCTAACAGAGATTTAGTTCGTTGTCATACAAGTCCCGGGAAGAAGACCCAACTCTCACAGAAGAAGAGGTGAGTTTTGTTAGTTTTTAAATAACCAGAAAGCTCATGTAATAGAGAATAGCACCTCCTTCCTTGAGTACATGCACTGTCGTGTTACCCTTCGTCTGAGAAAGCTAAAGTATGCTCTTAAGCATATGGTCGGAGATCAGGGTTTGAGGGTGTTGGCTTTATAATGGCTCAGAAAGAGTGACCAGCAGATGGTAAGACAAGAAAGAGTACAAGATGAACAGGTCAGCTAAGTAAAGAAAACTCAGTAGGGAAGGAGGAGCAGACAAAAATAGACAGGGGAGGGGAGAAGAGAGGAATGAGAAGAGAGAAATGTGTGGGAGCTTTAATCAGTCAGGAGGTCCCCTTTAGTAGAAGGAAGTTAATAGTGGGTTGGAAAATACAGGCAATTGGAGCAGGTGGGTGTAGAGAATTTGCTCCCGGCTGGGAGACAGAGGGAGAAGGGCTTAGGAATTTGGGAGGCTGAGAGCAGGGAACTTCAGCAAGTACACGTCCAGCTTGGAAGTAGAGTCGGACATGGCCACCAGCAAGAAAGGATGATATAGTCTCCCAAGCACCAGGGCTGAAGATTCACTGGCTAAACTTTCAATGAGCATCAAAATTGTAAAAGCCACTATTTATTGCGTTATTATGTCAAGCTAGACTAAGAGAGAGCTGAACACCTTAATTTATCTAGCTACATATAGCCTCTTTCTGGAATGCCTAGCTTAGTAAATTTTGTACATGTACAAAAGTAATGTACATATGCTGGTACATCAGCTCCCATATAGGACTCTGAGTATTAAAATATGAAGCTAGACTAAAATCCCACATTGAAAGTTGAAGGAGCAGAAGTGCTTTCCTTAGGTGATGTTGCCCGACCCCCTCTATGTTTCCTGCTCCACAGAATGGACCTGCCATCTCTCCACCTGGTTGCACAAGCCAAAACCCTGGGGTCATCCTTAACACCCCATTTTCCTCACTGTCCTCAGATGCAGTCAGTGACAAGTCCCTTCAGTTCCACCTCCAAAGTAACTTTCATGAACCCCCCCACCCCGACCCCTCTCCGTCTCCACTGGGCCCTGCTACCTCATGAGACTAAGGCAGGACCCTCCTCCCAGGGCCTGTGGCAGCTCCTTTGCCTCCTCCAGCGTTTTTCACTGTCCCGGAGCCATCCCATTTGGTATAAGAAATATGGGAATTCCCTGGTGGTCCAATGGTTAGGACTCTGTGCTTTCACTGCCGAAGGCGCAGGTTCAATCCCTGATCAGGGAACTAAGATCCCACAAGCCGTGCGGCCAAAAAAACAAGGGAAGAAAGAAAATAGACTATAAAAGATCTGGAGACTAATCCTTTAAAATAAATTGAGACAGTAAAATTTTAAGTTACTTTTCTTCTTATCTTACATTTGTTTGTGGCTTTTGAAAATAGGACCTTGTTATACTGACGGATGTTTAACATAGAATAAAGAACTGTGATTCCTGTATATTCATTTTAGGAAGAAGATTTAGAAAAAATAAATATGGAAATCATTTATTTTTATATTCATGTACTATAATGTTAGACAGTCCAGACTGAAACTGAGACCTGAATTTTAAGTACTATTATCCCACTTTAACAGAGTGATGGCGGAAGGGTTGAATATAAAATGGAGAGAAATGGGGAAAATGGAGTAATTTATGAGAACATAATAACAATTTACAGACCGAATAATAATGACGAAAGATTTTAAAGAGAAAAATTGCAAAGCTAAATAGCAAGGGAACTTGAAGAGAAACCTTTTATTTATATACAAAATAAAAACAGTAGTCATAGGAGACAAATATTCGAAAGGAATATTAGAAGACTTGGGAAACGTTGATAAGAGTTCAAATTTCAAATGACACCCTCTGCACATTTGGTTCATGCTTAGAGATAATATTAAGTTGTAAGTTAATGAAAGAGCCTATAACTTAAAAAAAAAAAAAACTATAAGGACCAAGAAGACCCAAGTACTTACAAAGAGTCGGGGGCATTAATGGCAGGGACCATGGGGAAGAAAGCAGGGAAGAGAAACAGAAATAAATGGTGGTGAGGGGTCAACTCTCATTACTCTCACAGGTAAAGGTGCGTTTGTCCTCCTGATGTTACCCCCTGAAGGTGAGGAATAAATATCCAGGATGCTGGCTCAATTCATCACTGTCATCCATGACTTACCCCCTTTATAATCTGTCCACATTTTTGGCTTGGACCACCTTATAAATAAAAAGTTCCATATGTTTGCACCTCCCTATGAAAAGCAGAGGATTTTTTTTTTTTTAATTCTTCCCAAATGGAAAGAAATTCTAATTCTTCATTTTGAGAGCAGTATTTTCACTAAAACCTCTAAGGTGAGAATGTTAATGTAACAGTCCTGAAAATGGTCCGATCAACGGGGCAAGAGTTTCCCAAACACTATTTCTCTGACTCGAAACCTTTGGCTTGTCAAGGCCTGGCAAATCTGAGCCACCAGCCTGTAGTGAAAAGTCCTCATGCAAATGACCAGTTAACATGCGGCAGGCGTGTCTTAAGAAGCTTTGGAGGCCAGCTGGAAGCTTCCTGCACAGTATGTGAGATGTGTGAGAACAGGACATCTCTCCCTGTACTTGCAAAAGCCAAGCATCTGTCAGGAAGTATGTTCATTTATTTCCTGGGTGTTTGAATAAATCAATCGCTGTGGCAAAGATGAATAACAGGTAATGAAGGATATTCTTACCTATTTCCAAACATGATTTCTAACGATAAAAACAACACCTCCCGAATCTCATCAGTCCATTTACTCTATCATCCATTTTTCTATCAAAGAAAATGAAATGTCTCCTGATATTTGTGGCTACATGAGGTGCATTAGTGAGACAGAGTAGGTGTGCTTGGAAAAAAAGGCTGCTCTTCCCATAGGAGAGAGCATCCCATAAGTTGATTGTCTCCTAGTTTTATTTCTGAGTTGGCTGGTTTCAAATAAGAATGAGTTTTCCCACTGAAGAAAAAGTAGCCCCGTCTGTAAATGTATATTTAACCAATAGTATGCAATGAAGTAAAAAAAAAAAGTGGAAAATGATACTCTGACAGATATAGGTATATGACCAACCAGAATCCAGGAACTACTCTTTAGATCTTTGTGATGCAGGAAGAGTGGATCAAACAGTCTAGTTCAGTGGTTCTCACACTTTAGTGGACGTCGGAATCAGCCCATCTGGGACCCCCCCACCACCAGGGTTTGTGACTCAGTGGTTCTGGGGTGGTGCCCCAGACTTTGCCTTTCCAATAAATGTCCAGATTCTGCTGCTGCTGGCTTGAATCCCACCCTTTTGAGAATCACTGGTCTAATACTTTTTTTTTTTTTTTACCCTTTTTTGTAAAGCAGTCAAACCTTTTTGCAGGTGAAATATCATTCTGATCAAGAAATCAAATAAAACCTGATCTGTGGTCAGGCCCTGGGGGTCTTGAGCTGCCCACTGCACCTGCTCTCCTCAGACCCCTCAGGAGACCCAGAGAGGACCTGGTTTTCCTAGAATTATGCTACTTACAAAGTTGTAGATAACGCATGTACTTGTCCTGTAGTTACGTACTTCAGGATTAGTACAGATAATGAAGAACCCATTTCTGGGTCTACAGTCAAAGGAAGTGAAACCACTGTCTTGAAGAGATATCTGTACACCCATGTTCACTGCAGCATTATTCACGATAGCCAAGTCATGGAAACAACCCACGTGTCCATCAATGGATGAATGGATAAAGAAAATGTAATTATACACACACACACACGTACGTACGTACGTAATGGAATAGTATTCGGCCATAAAGAAGAAGAAAATGCTGCCATTTGCAGCAACATAGATGGACTTGGAGGGCATTATGCTAAGTCAAATAAGTCAGACAGAGAAAGCCAAATACTGTATGTTCTCACATATATGTGGAATCTAAAAAAGCCAAACTCATAGATATAGAGTAGAATGTTGGTTGCCACAGGCTGGGGACTGGGGGAAATGGGGAGATGTTAGTCAAAGGGTCAAACTTCCATCTATAATAAGTTCTGGGAATATAATGTACAGCATGGTGACTAGAATTAACAATACTGTATTATATACTTGAAAGTTGTTAAGAGAATAGAACTTAAATGTTATATCCCTACACACCAAAATAACGGCAATTACGGTAATGGAGTTGTTAACTAACCTTATTGCGGTAATCATTTCACAATATGTGTCTCAAATCATCCTATTGTGCACCTTAAACCTCTACGTGTTGTGTGTCAATAATATCTCAATAAAGTCTTAAAGGGATACACACACGCACACATAGTCCTAAAAATCTAGCTTATCACTAAAAAGGGGGAGGAGGGAGAAATCAAGCTTGAAGCTTTTTGATTCAGTTCACCCTTTGTTTTCTAGATCTCGGCAATGTATTCATCAGTACATAAAAAAGGACAGCCAGGGAACAAATCAGGACAGTCACTTAAAGCACCAGAGTCCACCTATACCTCCATCCAAGGAGCCACTCCGAGGTCGCCCTCTTCCTGTAACGATCTCTATGCTACTCTTAAAGACTTCGAGAAAATTCCCAACAGCGTCAGCACTCTTCCAGCAGCAGGGAGGCCCAGCGGGGAGGAGCCGGAGCCAGATTACGAAGCAATACAGACTCTAAACAGAGAGGAAGAGAAGGCTGCCGCGGAGACCAACAGCCACCACGGCCTTTTCCCAAAGGAGAATGACTACGAAAGCATCGGGGACCTGCAGCAAGGCCGAGACATCACCAGGCTCTAGCAGCCCGGGAGACAGCCCAGCTAGCGTAGGACCAGCCGGCAGGGCCGGCGCTGCTGCAGAACACGAGAAGCGGTGCCGACCACACTTCGTATGCTGCTTCCGGAAACGGAAGATGACTGGAGATGCCGAAACTGCTTCTCAGGTTGGGGAACAGTGAGGTACACACCCTACTGCCGGCGCACTGGCACACCCAAGCACACCTCCCTCATACACCCACACCCTCTGGAAGGAGCCCAGCTCTCAGGGGTCTCGCCCTCTTTGTGCAGAAAGCCACACAGTAAGGAAGAACAGCATTCATCAAAAACCACAGCTCACCTGCCTGAAACACTGCCTCTCACGGGAGCCGGGTTTCTCTCCCTCTCTCCCCTTTCCGCTGCCTGCTACTAATGGTAAAATGAATGGCTTTTTTCCCCGTGCAATCTTCCGATTTATAATGGTTCATTCCAGGGATATTGTCCCACCAGCCTGGCCTTTGCCTTCAACGTGGGTGTTTCTGGATGGTAAGAAACTGTGGTTGCTGCTTCCCTACCGCTCCCCGGTCCCCTGCAAGCAGCTGCCCCTGGGAACCGGGCCCGGCCGGTGGATGGCACTGGAGATGCCCCTTGAGCTTCTTAGCCCTTCATTCCTCCTGATTCGGGCAAGTCCATGTCAGCAGCCTCTCCCAAAGTACTTGAAGTCCTTGTTAGATGCTTTATTTTATTTTTATAGTCAAAATGGTTTTTTCCCCAGTATTTGAAACTCTTCAGAGCCTTTTCAGTATTTTCAATGAATATCGTGGTACTTCCATACTTCTTTTAGCGCAGAGCTCATTCCTCCAAAACAGAGAGCCTTAATCTCTACGTTGGGACACAGACCACATGTTTGGATGGCAGCCACGGCTTCCATTTCCCAAGGGCTGTGCACTTGAATGTGTATTTCTGATGATTCCCCGCCACCACACCAGCCGTGCGGGATTTCATACGTGAACTCCTCCCCTAAGGTAATCTATCTGAGATTAAAATGTAAACATTTATTTTTGTTAGATAACTTTATAAGGTATTTTATGTTTAACGCCTAATTTCTAGAAAGTGCCAGATAAAATGTATATTAACTATTTTGATTTGATGTACAATGATTTGTATTCTCATTTTGAAAAGACACCATAAAGCACATAAGCTGGATAATTATGAGTAGTTGTAACCTTCTTTCTAACCAAGTGTTGAAAACACTGAAGGTTTCTAAAGACTTGACTTTTCAAATGGTACTTGGAGCTCCTGGTCAAATCATCTGGCTCACTGGAGAAATAAGTGGAATAAACATCAATGATCATTTTCAATGGTTTGTGGTGGGAAGTACTGAAGTATTTGACACGGTAAAAATGGAAGCAGGAACAAGATATGACTAGGGATGGCTGTGAACAATTAACCTCAAGAAGGTATTATAATTTCATTAAGCTTTAGCTACTTTTTTAAGAAAAAGGTGATAAATTCTGCAGCCTGGTGCTTGCAAATGTAAATTGCCTATTGGGACTTATTTTTTCCCTTCATCTTACAAAAATCAGTTGCTGACATAACTCAGATTGAGAGCTCAGCCTGGTTTGGATTTAATCATCTCTCTAGATTTTATAAGGCCAACATTGGGAAGCTTGTTCACTTTTCATTTTAAAATGAACCTGGTTGAAGTGCTATTATGCAGTGTGGGCTACAGAAAAGGAGCTTTTCCTCCACTGCTAAAGAAAAATAAAAAGAGGCAATTATTCTGTACTGCTGTGACATCTGTGACTTTTCAGATTGAATAATCTTGCTGTTTTCACTCATTATGATAAAGAATGCAATTGGGAGGATGAAGCATCTTGAAAATTGTAGGGACCAGCTCCCGGGCATGTTTTTTTTCCATTCCTTGCATTCATGGCTTGATTTTGTGACTGCTCTGTAATATGTTTCTGAAATTGTAAAGTAGCTCGGTTGGGGTAAATTGGTTGGTTGTCGTTATTTTTCAGTCGGCCTGGTCTCTCCCGTGAAGACTTCATGTGTATAAGCACAATCATCATTGATCAAAAGATCATGGCAGAATAACCTTGGATTAAGGAGGAGTTTGTCAGGAAGGTGCCAGGCCCCGTGCTCTCTGAATTCACATCCTTTGTAACCACTGGTTCGCCCAGTGAGCCTCGTTGCTTAGTATGAATGAGTTTGACCCGACAATCTTGACTTTGTGGGGTTGCTTTGTACCTGGTGACAGCCGTGTCACACTGCACACCTAGCCTTGTGCGTGCTGCAGGCTTGTCCCTTAGGAGCCCCTGACTGCTCGAAAGTTGTCATTCGTGATGTCTTACTTATTGCCAGGGAAAGGGGGTATGCTCTCTCAAGGGTAAAACCATGTCTAGGTAGAGAAGCTCTTTATAAATAGTCATATCATCTTGAAATTTCATTATCAGAATTCCCCCAGACATTTCAAAACCAAGGCTATGCCTTATGGCCATAAAGTATGCAATGAAATATCTCTCTTGACTTGAAAACCTGTGCTAAGAATAAGTTGTGATGTAAAGTATTAAAAGGAACTCTAAGGCCCTCCAGAACAAATCCTAAAAGAATAAGTGATAGCACAGTCCATCAGTATCGGGGGGAGGGGGGGAAGAATAAACTTCAGCAGATGGCTCTGCTCTTTAGAACACTGGGTAACTTACTGAAGTATATTTATGGATGTAGCATCACTGTTTGGACCCTAAAGTACAGTATTTCATAAACTTCATCACGTTTTACTTTATTTGTTGAAAGTTTGTGCTAGAATCTTTGAGTTGGAAGCCTATGGCTTCTTTAAAAAAAATTTCATCTTGAATTAAATGCTACATAGTTTAAATATATGAAAGGATATTATATTAAAAAAAAAGAGTTTACTATATCTTTAAAATTTTGACACCCATATTATGTATGCATTCAACTATAATAACCTAGGTAGGTGAGATTGTACAAAAAGATAAAAATAAGTTTTAGGAAATTTGTTTGTTTGTTTGTTTTTGCGGTACGCGGGCCTCTCACTGTTGTGGCCTCTCCCGTTGCGGAGCACAGGCTCCGGACGCGCAGGCTCAGCGGCCATGGCTCACGGGCCCAGCTGTTCCGCGGCATGTGGGATCCTCCCGGACCGGGGTACGAACCCGTGTCCCCCACATCGGCAGGTGGACTCTCAACCACTGAGCCACCAGGGAAGCCCAGAAATTTTTTTCATCTTATAAATCAGAATTATAAACCTATCTTGCCTAAAAGTAGGATCTTTGTTTTTATTCAGATATTTTGAAAGTTTTGAAGAATTTTTTTTGTCCTGCTTTTACTCTTTCTCAAATACTGTCAGCAGGGAAGTGTAACCTGTTTTTATGTGACATGTTGAGGAAATTTTAAATTCTAGAAGAAAGTAATTTTTGCAAATATGTTTGCCACAGATTTTTTTTCCTGACCTGTATTAAATTAAATCATTAGGGCTATTAAAGCTTTTGAGGGTACCACTCTTTGTGGGGAAAAGGCCAATTACTGATTTTTCTGCCCTTAAAATCCAAGAGTTAATTCTAATTGATTGCTAAATTAACAATAAGTAAACACAAAGAACTGAAATTTAACCTCAGCATGTCACTAGATCTGTTTCTCATATTTGATTTTCATTTTTCGAATTAGAGCATTTACTTACTTTTACCAGTAACTATATAAATATATATATATATGTTGTATATATATGATACACACACACATCCATATATATACACGTGTATATATATAAAGTCGCTCTGGTGCTGAATTAATTAGGATACATCCTGTCATTTATTTTGAATGTTGATCCTACTAGTGTAATGACTATTGTCATAAAAGCAGAATAGAAGATACAGTTCTCCAATCATTTTCATTTGGTAATTATAGGAAAACCATCTTAAGTTGCCCTCATTGAATTTCTCTAGTTAATGAATTCAGATTTTAAATTAGGTCCATCATTCTCTTAGCTGAAAAACAGTGGTACGTTTACATAGTTTCCTTCATGAGACTCCCTACATATTCAACCTGACAAAAGGAAATAAAAATAGGTGTCCTCGTCAGACAGGCGTTTGAGGACAGATTTGGCCGAAGGCAACAAGAGCCCCATGAGCCAGGATGGCGCCATGACCAGGTAACCTGCCCACCGGGGGGCAGAAAAGCAGGGACCCGTTATTACATGAGGGCATTCTATTTCACTGTCTTCAAAAACCATGAGATTTTAGCCAACAGGCAGTGGTGGAGGATGGCGTGCGGAAGAGCCTCTCTGAGACGGTGATGGAACACGGCTAGAATCCCAGAGCCTCAATTCAGGACTGACTTCGGATTTTGTAAATGAGTAAATGCTCCTTGTAATAGTTGCCACGAGTCCCTGTGTTCTAGTGACGCCGTTCTTCTGAAAGTGTTGATTTCTGGTACCCAGCTAGCTTAGCTTTGGCTGCGGGAAGCACAGTAGGTACCAATGGTTATTTCCTGGAAATCTTGACAGGCTAATTGTACTGTGTAACTGGGAAAAGTTAAAGTGTAATGTTTAGTGTTAATAAGTGACTGATGTGAAAGTAGGAACATGTGTCTATAATATCAAATATGGCTTTATTTGCAGTGAAGTCTAAATTTCTTGTCCTGTAGTAGTATTTTCTTGCTCTGTGTTGTACCTTTTCTTAAATACATTATTCCTGACAGTATCATTAGATGAGTTGTATACACTTAGAAAGTGTTTGACTAGAAGAGATCAGTCCAGAAACTGTGTTAAGTGAGAGTCTTCATCTGGAATCACCAAAGTAAATTAAATAAAATCACGGTCCAGAAGAGAACAAACATTCATAAAGGGTTTTTTTTTTTCCTTACTGCTCATTTTAAAGTTGTATTTACATCCAGTCTCTGAAATTTATAAAGTATTTCATTGTTTTTCCAGGTTCTTCTTTTATTTAACTAGGAAATAGTAGTTCAGCTTTTTCTTAATGCCAGATAAAATGAGAAATACAATTTTTGCCTTAAAAAGGCAATTTTTTTTTTTTTTTTTTTTTTTTTTTTTTTTTGCGGTACGCGGGCCTCTCACTGCTGTGGCCTCTCCCGTTGCGAAGCACAGGCTCTGAACGCGCAGGCTCAGCGGCCATGGCTCACGGGCCCAGCCGCTCCGCAGCATGTGGGATCTTTCTGGACCGGGGCACGAACCCGTGTCTCCTGCATCGGCAGGTGGACTCTCAACCACTGCGCCACCAGGAAAGCCCCATAAAAGGCAATATTTTTAAAAACATTCGCTTTGGTCATCATTTATCTTAATGCAGTTAGATTTGACTATTCTTTGCTTGCCACTTATATACTATGGGTGGGGTTTTTTGTGTTTGTTTGGTTGTGGGTTTTTTTGGCTGTACACGGGCCTCTCACTGCTGTGGCCTCTCCCGTTGCGGAGCGCATGCTCCGGACGCGCAGGCTCAGCGGCCATGGCTCACGGGCACAGCCGCTCCGCAGTATGTGGGATCTTCCCGGACCGGGACACGAACCCGTGTCCCCTGCCTCGGCAGGCGGACTCTCAACCACTGCGCCACCAGGGAAGCCCGTATGGGTGTTTTTTAAAAATGTATTGTGCTCTGTCTCAGATCACCTTGTGTAATGGATTGTAAAGGTTGGTAATTGTCATTCCTCAGACTTCTGTATATTAAATTGGCAACAGTAAAATATTTTAATGTCATTACCTCTTAAATATTGCATTGTCTTAACACGCCTCATGTTTTCAGGGGGAGTTTGAAATATAACTAAACAAATAGGAATTTGCATTTCACTGTGCGTGCATTTTTTTCCTCATAAAAATAGTTTCCAAAAAAAGTGACATACTATCTGTTAGGTGGTCCCAATCATTTTCAAAGTACTCCTGTTACTCAAAAATAATTCATGACAGCATCATTGAGACTCATTGTCTCAAAAAGGTCTTTGTCATGGTCAGATTGTCCAACTCACAAAAGAGTGGGAAAGTTGTTTTCAATATTGGGAATGTTTAAACCTTCTGTCACCTTGCATAGCACCACCCCGGCCCCTCTGTGTCTGCTACTCCCAGGACATTCCGTTCCCTCTTTTCTAATACCTATTAACAATCTTCAGTATCACAGGCCTGGCCTGGCAGCATGGAACTGTTCCCCAGCGCCTCCAGGCACGAAGACAGCTCTGCCCAGCTCACATTTTCCAGCATCATGAGCTATCTCGATAAGGCACAGATCCACCTGGGGAAGCAGATGCTGGGTGTTATTTGCCATGAACTTTGCTAAACCATGTATGCTCTTGCCCACATCTTTCGTGAGAATGGTTGGCGCTAATGAACCATGGAGAAGAACTTCTTAAAAATTCTGTTGAGGACTCAGACTCACAAATGCAGAAAAATGAGGACTGTCCTCTAACCAGGTAAGCTCACGGATCCCCTACAAGGTATTGAGATTGAAGGGAAATCCCTGGAACAGCAGACCAATAGCTACCCATAAAGTAGAAGGGCACTGATTATTTTGAGAGGAGAAAAAAAAAAAAAAAAAAAAAACTCTTTCCTGTAAGAATTAATCACTTCTAAAGTAAATTATGTGTAACATTTCTTAGCCATGTAACTATTGCACCCCATCCCCTGAGAAATAGTGCTTATGAGTTATGTGAGTTATAACTAGTTTGAGCTCCTCTCCAGGTCTCAAGGAAATGAGGAGAATATTCAAGCATCTAACTCTGGAGTTACCAGATGTTGAACATAACTTGGCCATTTATAGGCAAAATTCATGATGTTTGGTGATGTTAGGTGATCCAGTGGCTGAGGGTCTCACGTTTTGCACACCTGAGGATCCAGGTTGTGTTTAGTTTTGATTTGTTTAACCTTCACTCTCATCATAGCTTATTTGGTTTTTTTGTTTTTTGTTTTTTTGCGGTACGCGGGCCTCTCACTGTTGTGGCCTCTCCCACTGCGGAGCACGGGCTCCGGACGCGCAGGCCCAGCGGCCATGGCTCACGGGTCCAGCCGCTCCGCAGCATGTGGGATCTTCCCGGACCGGGGCACGAACCCGCGTCCCTTGCATTGGCAGGCGGACTCTCAACCACTGCGCCACCAGGGAAGCCCCTCGTCATAGCTTATTTGAATGGGTATTCTAGAGTGTAATATTTTTTTCCAAATTAAGAGAACAGATATCTGTTCATTCTCATTATACATTTAATTCTTAAAAGCCTGTCTAGTATACCAGTTAGGCACCCTCCACGGGACAGTTAAGGCTAAAACAGAGAGACCAGTTTTGTCCCCTGGAGTCTGCATTTCAGAACCGACTTGTTGCAACGTCTGGTTTTATTTTATTTTGTTCTGTTTGTTTTTTTAACTCAACAAGTGGGAAAACCATGAGTGTAAATAAACTCTTTCCTTTTCCTTTTTTAAGCTTAAGGAGAAAAAGAAATGTAATTTTAGCTCCTCATTTAGGTAGTAAAGGCTTCCCTGACAGACAGCAGTGCCTTTCCCTAGGCGAAGAGACTAGAACCAAAGGCCTGAGTCGGTCTTTGAACATTCCTTTGACAAGTTTTTATGTATTTTTAATGTCAAACCCATAGGTGAACCTGACATGATGATCGTGACCCATCCAGTAAGTGTGCTTGCTTTTTTCACATTCATCTTTTTAAATATAAGCTTCTCTGTTTTTCCTGGAGCCATGCTCGAAACTTGACTCCTGTGGGCTACTCCACGGCTGCCTCCTGATGTCCTGGACATTTGGTGGCACCATCAGCAGTGCTTTGCTCTCAGGGAGAAGCTCACGGCACATGTTGGGAAAGTTGAATTTTACATCCACGTCAACAAGGCGTTTGAAAGAGTCCTGTATGCCTCAGATGTTTGACGCTTTTAAAAAATTTTTCTTTATTTTTTTTCTGAGTACCAACTACATATTTGATTCTCAGGGGGTGGGTAGGGCAGGAATTAGAAGTAAAATTTGAACTAAGTGATGTGGGAAAGACTTCCTGCCCCTGTGTGTGTGACTCTGGAAAATGTTTTATTCCAATGCCCTACCTACCACTCTGAGTCTCTTGAGAAGCACACCGTACATGTATCTAAGATTGAGAAAGAATATCTCAAAGACTTAAATTATTGTTTAGGTATTTTCTTCTTTGTAAACTCAGGAATAAACCTGGTTTGTGCATGGCATAATATGACTACTAAAGCTATAATTTGTAGGTAACTAGGTGCATTCTTTCAAATATATTTCATTCTAACTTTTTTGAAACCTGGGGAAACTCCTAGTAATGAAAAAACAAAACCAACAAGAGACTTCCATAATCTCTTTCTAGAAGAACATAGCATCAGTCTAACATCTGCCCCAGAGTGTTTGTTTCTTGCCTATAGTATTTCAACAATTTTTATGGGAGAAAAAGATGCACGTTTTTATATCTTGGAAAAATGAATTGAAGTATTGAATTAAATTCTCAGAGGGGACAATTTAGTTTAAAGAGAAGCATTGGTTTTGGAGATGAACTCATGGCTCTGTGGTCCCCGTTCCAGCATTGACTTTACTGTGTGACCTTGAGCAAATGATTAACTACTCTGTGCCTCAGTTTCTCCATATACAAAATGGGGATAATGATACCAACCATTACCTACCTCATAGGGATGTTATGGGGACAAATGAGATAATATAAATACAAATGCTTTGAATTCTGTAAGAAAGGTGCTATATAAGTTGAAATTGTGTTGTTTTTAATGATCCGAGTATTAATTCTGTTTAGGGTTTAAATAATAGCAATACTGTTAGTCATGTTAAGAATAAGTTTCAACTTGATGCATATTTACAATTCTCTTCTGTGGCCAGATCTTGATCATTTATCCAGTAAGGGTACCTAAGGAACTGAAATGGATATTTGTTTTCTGTGTATTTCTGCCCATAGTATTTCTATGCTGAATGTTCCCAAAAGGCTGGAGTTCCACTTGTCCTATCTTATAGTTTACATGTAATGAACCTTACTCAAGCTGTACATAAAAGTATAATTACATGTAAATAGCAGGTACATTGTAATTAAAGGCACTTACCAACTTGTCTTTGTTCTTTTTTAATTGCAATAAAGTTCAGTTTTACATAAAAGCTTGTTAAAGTTCATTTACTAATTGGGAAGATCAAGAATGGCTAATTTACCTGCCCTTAGGGCGTCACGAGGGTTTGAGGGTTTTAACAACCAGCTCACCACCTGGCGGGAAGGAGGTCGTGCGGGATGAGTGCAGTGCAGTGATTAGAGTCACAGACTCTGCAGAAAAGGACCTGAGTTTGAGTCCCAGCCCCGTGGTGACTGAGGAAGCTGTGGGACGTCTCTGTGCTCCTGTTTCCACCTAAGAAGTGAGCGATCATAGTATAGAACCTACTAACAAGGTCGTCTCGGTCATCCCCAACGAGGTACTGAGCATGGCACTGGAAGATGCTAAATGCTCTGTAAATGCTAACAGACCCTTTTCGCAAGCCTGGGAAAATGTTGGTGACATCTACCCACAGGGCCAGCCATTCCTGTGAAGAAATGCAAGCTGAGAGCAAATAATGCCCCAGGCCATGAGGAGAGCCCACCTGCTTGAGGGCAGAAAGGGGTGTAACCCAGCAGGAGGTCTCGGAGCAAATGGCTTTGGTCAGCATCTGACCCTGGTTACCCCTTTCCTAATCACCAAAGACAGACCTGGAGGCCAGAAGGTGAAGCAAGGGAGGGCTCTCTTTGGCATGCTCTTGTATCATTTATGTTTGTGCCCCTCAACTCCAGGATACCCCCATAAATTTCCTCTTGTAAGACCCCCCCCCCGGACCTGACACCCACCCCCCAGGCCTTTCCCATGCTCCCTTCTTCGGCCCCATCGCATCTGTGCAGTTGTAAGTACTCACCCTGTTCGAAATTTGCCCTGGACTGACCTGCTTATTTCTAAGAAACCAATGCCTCCCTGTACAGTAGGTTACTATCCTGACTTACTCCTAGACTATCGACGGTTTAAGGAGTTTGCTGCCTGTCCCAGTCTTGAGCCCAAATCACCCTTAACGCACCCTTGACTCTCATGATGGACATTGCAAACGCATGCACCACGTCTGAGTCTGAGCTCACCCTGGGGCTTTGCCTTCTCGCACACGATGCAAAGTAATGATGGCAACCTCGAGGAAAAAGCAGGAAGCGCCAGACCATCTCGGGTTCAAACTCCTCCTTCATTTCTCACCACATGGGGGAATTTCCTCTCCTTTCCCAGAGCTGCCCTGCCCAACCCCATTCTGTGTGCTGAGGCTCTCAGTTAAAAGTTTGTCCTGAGTCTTTGGATCACAGAATCAGGTTTCCTACCTGGGCTACCTGGGGAAACTGACTTTCTGGGGCTCAGCTGTTTGGTCAGTGTTCGGTCACTTATGGAATGGAGTCGTTTGGGCAGTTCTGCCGGAGGCGGGCTGCCGATTCTAGGACATGTGTTCATGAAGGAGATTGGAAAATCCTGAGACCCTAGTTAAGCTGAGCCAGACATACTCCGCCCTTGTTTGCTATTGTTAAAAATCGTTCATTGGTCTACCTTTCTACCTCTGTGAAACTGCACTATGATTGTTTTTAATTTTTTTAATGACACAGGACATTACCTTCCCTTAAAGTCACCATTCTGAATATTTGCTCTCATCTAAGATGATTCTTAAAATCTCAAGGCTGGACCTTGAGGGCTCCAGAGCCAACTGTTTACCAGGCATCACATCTGTTTCCAAAATTTCTCCATCTGTGTGTCCTGATGTCATCTCAGATGTGATCATTCTGGAGCAGAGAGCATCTTTCCCAGCTGCCCCCCCTTGCCCTTCGAGGCACGGTTTAACTTCTAAGTGTTCCCCGTGGTATATACCACAGTTCCCTGCACACAGCAAGCATTAAATAAATGTCTGATCTGATTTGAATTCTCATACCTCTCTATCATCCATAATCCTATGAGCCTCTCTTAGACTAGTGTTTATAAACTCTTAGGATTTTAGACTTGAGCTCTTCTCCTCCCAAAAGCCTCTCTGTGACTGTGAATTTCTGAAGAGAAGGCAGAGTGACAAGGTAGGGATGTCCTCTAAGTGAAACCAGCTTCAAAATCGATGGCCAGCGGAGGAGGGGAAACATCTGACATGTAGATAAACAGCATCACAACCTGGCAGACTTTTCTTCTAAAACAGACAAGGCGTTCAAAGCAAACAGCTTCAAATGCTCACGTCCAAAATAAAAAAAATACTACTAATTGCAACATCCAAGTGGAGAAACAAGCTAACAGGAAAACAAAGGAAACCACAGACAAACCACTTATTGATTCAGTCCATAAATATTTACTGAGCACTTACTAAGGGCCAGGCCCCGCGAAGCAGCATAGAAGAA
Organism: Kogia breviceps; assembly: GCF_026419965.1. Taxonomy (NCBI): domain Eukaryota; kingdom Metazoa; phylum Chordata; class Mammalia; order Artiodactyla; family Physeteridae; genus Kogia; species Kogia breviceps. Next base: position 22,728,089 of record NC_081326.1, on the reverse strand, counting down.
AGACAAACTCCTGCCTCATGGGAGCTCACCTTCTGACAGCCCCAGGTCTTACCTTTAAGTGCCTGACAAGCACATTTAAATTCTGAGGGTGTTCACTATCTCAGTATCTCAGCTGGTTGCAGCAAGTCTCTGGAGATCCATGTTAGATACCAGAGTCCAGAAAGGCCTCTGTGAACAGGTTATAGTTAAGGTGAGACTGAAAGGATAAGCCAGAAAGAGAGCAGTCCAGGCATGGGACAAACCAACTTCCATAGTGTCATCAGGATTATCCTTCTAAAAAGCAAGACTGTTTTGGTCGGGGCAAAAGGAGAGACTTCCTGCTAAGGTAATTATTAAGTACCTACTATTTCCTAGGCACTATTCTAGATTCTGAGGCTACCATAGTACATAAAACAGACAAGAATGACTGTTCCAATGAAGCTTATGTTCCAGTGAAGGAAGAAAAGAATGATTTATAGAAACAAATTCCAGGGGCTTCCCTGGTGGCGCAGTGGTTGAGAGTCCGCCTGCCGATGCAGGGGACACGGGTTCGTGCCCCGGTCCGGGAGGATCCCGCATGCCACGGAGCAGCTGGGCCCGTGAGCCATGGCCGCTGGGCCTGCGCGTCCGGAGCCTGTGCCCCGCAATGGGAGAGGCCACAGCAGTGAGAGGCCAGCGTACCGCAAAAACAAAACAAAACAAAACAAAAAAACAAATTCCAGATCATAAATGTGCTGAATGAAATAAATAAGATGGAATAAAGTAAATAAAATGAAATAGAGAGAAAGTAGTGGTTTGGGGGTGAGTTGTGGGCGGAATGGGAAGGGATGATATGTTTTATCTTAAGTGGACAGGGAAGACCTGAATGACCAGGAGTAGCCATACAAAATTTGGGAAGAAAAACATTCCAGGAAAAGAAAATAGCAAGTGCAAAGGCCCTGGGGAGGAAAAGATGCTGGTATGTTCCGGGACCACAAAGGAGGCTAAGGTGGCTATAGCACAGCAGTGGAGACTGGTAAAAAGGGAAGTCTGGAAAGGTGGAGTGAGAGCCCATGCAGCTGAGTAGATTAAGATAAGGAATTGCCCTGTGATTCTAGGAGCAAAGAGAAACCATTGAAAGAGTATAAACAAAAATTTGGGGACAATTTGTTTTCCATATGAAGAATAACATAAAATGGGACTCTCAATTTATACCATAAATGTAAATAAATTTCATATGAATTAGAGAGGCAATCATAAAGAACAAACGTAGTAAAATAATACCTATAACAATACAAATGTGCAATTTCTCAGACTCAATTCTATATGTTTCTAGTTGTATTAGCTCATTGGATCTCCAAAACAACTGCAGTAAGTTAAATACCCTTAAATACTTTTATCTGTACAAATGACCAAGCTGAAGCACAGAATTGTTGACTAAATTACCCAGCTTTTAATGGCCAAGATAAGATTTGAACTCATACAGTTTCACTGCAGGCCTGAGTTCTTAATCATAATTGTTCTATGGGAGATTTTTTTATTATCGTTTAGAACCAAAGGATTTCTTAAGCAGTTGACCCTTGAACAATGCGGGGAGTTAGGGGTGATGACTCCCACATAGTCGAAGATCTGAGTGTGTATATATTTATAGTCGGCCCTCCCCATCTGCGATTCCATGTCCTCAGATTCAACGAGTTGTGGATCACATAGTACTGACACCCACACAGTTCAAAACTCGTGTTGTTCAAGGGTCAACTGTCCAGAAGAAGTACAAATAATAATACCTTTAAAGGACACCGATGTGTTTGACTCTATAACTTTACCAAATTTCTTTGTAAAAGTTTAAATATATGCATCCGTGTAAGAAGCAACATATGTAAGTAAGGACAGCATATGTTGTTTGCTGTTTTGTTTGCTGCCATATTCTCATTCCCCCACGAGTGGTGTGCACACAGTGGGAGCTCAGTAAACGTGCGTTGCAAGGATGGATGGTGGATGGGTGCAGGTTTGTGTGGGCCGTTGTACCAGGCTGTATGCTAGGTGCTGGCAATACAAATGTGATTCAGACAGACCTCTCCATATCCCCTTGAGCTCTCAACCTTGTGGGTGACATAGGTAATATTTGCAGATACAATGGCAAGGAGCCGAGAGGCTTCAGTCTGAGGTACTTGGAGTCTGTACTAGAGGATGCTGAGACCAGTTTGGACAAGATGAGGGCTTGACCAGAACAGAAGGAATAGGGAAAACAAAGATGCTAATTCTAGACATAAATAGGTAGTAAAACAGGAGGGATCTGGTGATTGATAGGTCTAGGGGATTGGGTGCATAGAAGAAAACTCTTGGGTTTTTGGAGAGATGATGGTAGTATTAATGAACTAAATACAGAAGGAGAGGATTTGAAGGTGGATCAAGAATGACTTCAGTTTGAGCTTTGAATACCCACATCTCCATTTCCACAGCTAGTAATGTAATATTTACCTATTGGTTTTAATATTTACCTCTTGGTTTCATAATTAATCAATAATATTGCTTTGAGCTTCTTGGTGACATATATTATGGAATATCATACCATGGGGAGAGAGGGGGGAGATGTAAACTCTCCCATCATAATAAATTGGAAAATTATGGAGTTTCCATTGAAACATAATTAACCAGACATGATCCAAATCCATGGGTCCTTCCGCGTGTGGGCTTCAAGAAGAGATTTGCCGAAAACTCATAGCTCTCTTCCATCAACTTAGTTTACATGAACCCCAGCCCCAATGAATAAGTGTTATGTTACAATCACTGCCAGTGCTGGATGGAAGAATCTCCAGTCACCTGAATGAAGACTGTCGTAGTAACTGGATAGAGGCTCAATAGAGCCGAGAGCTGGCCGGCGGTTAGCAGCAAAGTAGAACTCACGGGGAATTAAAAATCTCTCTACTGATCAGTCCAATAAGACCCAAGTAACAATTATTAAATTGAGGTAAAAATAATTTTCCCGCAAACGTATTTCCTACTCTCTTACTCATCGCTCATTAATGACTCGGGAGCTTTTGAAAACTAAATGTTTTTAGTTCGGAGACTCTTGTTGTCAATTACAATTACCGTTAGCGTTTTTTTCTACGTAGTCTTTGATCCTGCGGTGCTTCTCGCTTCATTCTTTTCCATAACCAGCTGGATCCGGTGACCTTCAATTGTCCCTCGTGACTTTCACTTGCGTATCATCTACATCTTGTTACATGGAGAAGGGTAAAACTAACAGACTGACTGTTCCTCGGGAAAATGTTCAATATTCATATCCCTTGGCACGAGTGGTTTCCCACCGAGTCTTGTAAAAAGCAGCCGTGTGCACGTGGGCTCTACCTTGACTGACCTGAAGTAAATGCCCTTTCTCCCGGCCTTGAAGATGACCCGCACACCCAAGGCTCTGTGACCAGTCTGCACGATGTCAGCTACGGTCATGGTCAGGTGCTCTTGAAACATAACAAAACCGGCACTGCTATATAGTGGGAAGTCCCAGGTTGTCTGGAGGTTTCCGTGGAGTGTCGGGGCTTTGGGGACACCCCACTCCTTGTTAGACCATCCTTCTCTCTTTCTCCTTCACCCCTGCAGCTGTTCTCCTTCCTGTTCTTCCATGACCCAGATCCCACTTTTAAAATTTCCCTCGAAATCACTCACACAAAGCGCTTCTCAAGGTGACAGATGTCGCTGCAGGTGAAAGTTAGAACTGCATCTTAAGCGTCTCAGCCGCGCCGCAGGTGTTCCCCGCCCGCGTTCTTGTTCCCAACGCTGTGGCCTCCCAATCTCCTCATTTGAACATGCTGTGCAGTTGCGTTCTCCGCTCCCAGGGGAGCCCGAGGCCTTCCGTTACACGTTGCAAGACTAATTAATGGGCTCCCAGATACAAAAGATCATCGACTCTGGGGCTCCCTCTTTGCAGCGAAGATAGGCAGTAGCTTTAAACATTTGGCTTCTTCTTTTCCACAGAGTAGCCTGTGCTGAGCTGCATAACTTGGTCAACAAAGTAGCCACATCAAAGCAAGTCATTTAACCAACCCACTGAAACTGGATCTTTGTTTGCTTAAAAAAAAAAAACAAAAAAAAAACCCAGACTGCACCGCGTAGCCCCGGTAACAAATATCATTTAAGTCCTGTTATGTCCAGGGACATCTCTATGCACCTCTGCACACGGGTCCTTCACTCCCCACCCCTACTTCCCACCTCCACACACAGGGCCAACTGAGCACTGGGTTCCATTCAATCTTTCATTCCTCAAATAATTACTGAGTGTTTAATGTGCCAGGCACCCTATTTCCCTCTAAAAGCAGTGGGATTGGGCTTCCCTGGTGGCGCAGTGGTTGAGAATCCGCCTGCCGATGCAGGAGACACAGGTTCGTGCCCTGGTCCGGGAAGATCCCACATGCCGCGGAGCAACTAAGCCCGTGAGCCATGGCCGCTGGGCCTGCGCATCCGGAGCCTATGCTCCGCAACGGGAGAGGCCACAACAGTGAGAGGCCCGCATAACGCAAAAAAAAAAAATAAATAAAATAAAAAATAAAAGCAGTGGGACTACAGTTGAAGAGAGTGGGGATGAGTGTCCGATTCCAAGTCAGCGTTTGAGAAGCTAAATGCCATCCTGTGCGTCTGGGACATGATGATGGGGTAAGATTTCCACCACAATCAGCTTAGTCTAGAGTCTGGCTTACCTTGTCCCACCCCCCAAACCCGCCAGGCTTCACAAACAGAAGATTAGAGCTAAAAGGAATCTCGAGCTCGCCTAATTCATCCGCCTCCTTTTACCACGGAGGCCCAGAGGTTTAGCGAGGCAAAGTGATTTTCCCCTGGAGTTCCCCGTCGTAAGTCATAACACAGCTCTTGGAAGGCACTGCAAGAAAGGGTCACGGGAGAAGCAGCGTGGGAAAGGGGGCATCTGCAGCCTGGCTTTGGTGTCAAAGACCGGAATGCAAATCCCAATAATGCCACTTGTTTGCCATTTAACCTGTGTCAGGGTAACTGGCCCCTCTGTCTACCTCACCCTGCTCATCTCTAAAAATGGGACAACGCTCGCCTCAAGGAATTACATCAAATAATATTTATGAAAGTGCCTGACAATTTCCTCCCAACACATTTAGGCCTTTTTTTCCCTTCCTTCAGAGACGCTGCCCCTTTACACTGGAAGAAAGAAAGTGTGCCCGTTTATCACCATCAAGACTTGTGTTTTTTTTTTTTTTAATTTATGTATTTGGCCGCTTTGGGCCCCCGTTGCTGCACGTGGGCTTTCTCTAGTTGTGGCGAGCAGGGGCTCCTCTTCGTTGTGGTGCCTGGGTTTCTCACTGCAGTGGCCTCTCTTGTTGCAGAGCACAGGCTCTAGGTGTGCAGGCTTCAGTAGTTGTGGCACACGGGCTCAAGTAGTTGTGGCTTGTGGGCTCAGGCTTAGTTGCTCCACGGCATGTGGGATCTTCCCGGACCAGGGCTTGAACCCATGTCCCCTGCCTTGGCAGGCGGATTCTTAACCACTGCGCCACCAGGAAAGTCCCATCAAGACTTTGAATGGCCTCCTTCCCTTCCCCCACCCAGGTCCTACACAAGCACTCACACAGAGGCGCGCGCGCGCGCGCGCGCACACACACACACACACACACACACACACACACACACACACACACTGACTCCTCCCGCCCACCCTGTGAGGAGCTCTCTGTTAACCTCAAGGTCTGGCTTAGATTTCCAGCCACCACCTGCCAGGTCACACCCTCCCTGTAGGTGCCCACAGGCCCAAGAGGGGGTGCAACGCCAGACAGCACACCGGAGACGCTTCCTGTCTGGCTTTAATTAATTTCTTTGTTTCCCTTGAAAAGACATCTTTAGTTGTCTAATCCACACTGTGTTTTGGCTGCGGTACAAGCCTCTAATTCAGCTGCGGAAAGCGGTTCGCTGCTAACAGCGTTGGAGAGGTGAGAAGCAGCCCCCTTCTCCTGGAATCTGAGACAGGAGCAGAGTGGTGGGTGGTGTTGGTACTTCTGAACCTACCAGGCAGGATGTGGAGGGATTCAAGTTTCTCCATTTCTGGGTACTCAACTCATTTAGAAATATTTAGAAAACAAACTGCCAGAGTACAATAATAAGATACTCCCTCGTCAGTCCAGAATCGCCCATCTGATTTATTGTGTGTGCGTTTTAGATCAAGCAATGCAGGTAATAACAAGAAAGAACAGGTCAGGGTCTTCCAGAAGACGGATCTAAGGGCCACCAGGGGCATCTTATCAATAGCTGTAGAAATTCAAGAAAGGGCTTGAGCCCTCTCAATGCTAAATACAGAAAGACCAGCTCCACAGATATGGCCATCACCTGGCAAGCATTCAGTTGATATTTGTTAAATGAATAAAGGAATAAATGAATGGAAATGAGATAGCCACATGTCACCATTTTCATTCCTGTCGTGTGTATTCTCGTGATCACACCCTATGAAAGACTTCTCAAAAACCGGGTTAGATTCCTAGTCTCTATAACTCAAACCACTATTTCCTAACTGAATAGCAACTTGTACTTAATTCCCTCCCAAACTTGCTCTCCCTTGACGGTGGCTTTCCGCAGGGCTCAGACCCGATGGAGCTGGGGAGTCTGTTATTTCCCTCTTCTTACCCAAATCTACTTCTCTCACTTTACCTCTACTTGCTACTTCAGGCCACTCCAGAGTCCGGGGAGACGGAAAGCACAGGAAAGGAGGGTGAAAAGAAAAGAAGGAAAACACTTTTAACCTAGCTGCTCAGTCTCTCTGCCACATCAGGCATCCACATTCTGGCTCTTTTTTTTTTTTAAAACAACTTTATTGGAGTATAATTGCTTTACAATGGTGTGTTAGTTTCTACTTTATAACAAAGTGAATCAGTTATACATATACACATGTTGCCATATCTCTTCCCTCTTGCGTCTCCCTCCAACCCTCCCTATCCCACCCCTCTAGGTGGTCACAAAGCACTGAGCTGATCTCCCTGTGCTATGTGGCTACTTCCCACTAGCTATCTATTCTACGTTTGGTAGTGTATATATGTCCATGCCACTCTCTCACTTTGTCACAGCTTACCCTTCCCCCCCCCCATATCCTCAAGTCCATTCTCTAGTAGCTCTGTATCTTTATTCCCATCTTACCCCTAGGTTCCTCATGACCTTTTTTTTTTTTTTCTTAGATTCCATCAGTGGGACCTTCAGAGATGGCCAAAGGGGACAGGTATACTGCACCAGGGTCAGCCTCTCGTTCCTGGCATCAGTTCCTGCCCCCATTGCTACCCCCCAGCCTCACACAAGGCTGAGTGAGGGCCCCAGTGGGCAGGTCTCCAGGGCTGGGTTCTTTCTAATTGGTGCTCTTGGGTGCCTGTGAACACATCCTCGTCCCTGCCCCACCCAGCAGTGCAAGTGCAGCTGCTGCCTCTCTCCTCACCTGCTCTCCAGATAGCTCCTCCTAGCCTCCCAGTTTCTGGTTGTCAAGGTCAAGATCAGGACTGGTCTTTGGGGGTGATGTCAGTTCCTCCCAGGGCCTCTCACTGCATTCACCCCCACCTCCAGTGTCTGGGCTGAGATGGGTGTCTAAGGATCTGCCCCTCAGCCAGTCTTTGGCCACAGCGGGAGAGGCCAGCCCACCCTTGCCAGAGGCCTTGCCATCACTACTCTCAACTCCCCTCACCAAGCTTGGGGAGGGGTTAATAGTCCCTGCAGCACACACAACGAGGGCAAGAGAAGAGCCAAAGCACTTTATCCTCCTGAGGGTGCAGCTACTGCTGCTTTCCATTGCAAAATCCCTGGCTTTGTGTATTTCTGCAGCATTCTAATGATGCAGAAAGAGGAAAAACTGGTTGTTCTGTCTGCTTCTCTGCAACCAGCATGGGGACCGCCACAGAACTGGAGCCAACTAGCCTGGCCTACCAGCTCCTCTCCTGCTGGCCAACATGCTGGTTCCAGTCTCTCAGTTAGACGCACAAAGGGTGACCCCTTAAAGGTTTGACCTTTTTCTTTCCAAGTGGCTGGATTTCATCTGGATTCCTCACTCTGAACCAATATCCAACATGTGAAATTTAACAGTGGTGACTATCCATCTCTATCTCTAGTACTCTTAACAGCAAACAGACACTTCTAGAGAAAAAACAGTCAATTTAACTCTGCATTGAGTGCTGTCTACATGCACACAAGGATGATACTGAACCCGATAGGCCTCACGGGTGTGTGGTCAAACATCACTGCTACAAATGCACCCATCTCCCAGAGCAATGGTCCCTGAGGGCTATTCTCCTCGCCTGTTTTGTCTGTCCACACAGCCTTAGCTGGGGAGCCATCAGAAGCTGCATCTGCAACACAAACACAAATTTGAAATTGGCTTAAGAATTTCATCTGGGTTGGGTTTAGATCTACAGCATACAGGATGCTATATCAGGATGGCAATCTCAAAAAAAAATCAAAGTGACCCTTAAAATCTTATTTTCTAACTCACCCTGGCAATTGGAAACCTATTTACACCAGTCTAAATTGATGTGGCATGCCTCCCATAAGTTAATAAACTAAAAGGCAGACAAGAGGAAGTCAAAGGAGCCAGAGACAAAATCCAAGATTAGAAGACACTGGTCATTTTTTGTCTACCTAGCAACCAACAATCCTTCAGCTCCACTCCCACCACATACCACACTTGTTTGAATCTGCTCTTCTTCATAGGAGATTTCACATTGTGAATAGTGTGGCTAGATGGGAAGCCAAGCAGAGGAGCCAGATTCTTCCTCTACAGCTAAGGGAATGGGTACATGACCAATTAGACCAATCAGGGATTTGAATCTCCAGCTGGTAACCCAAAGACGGAAGGAACAATTTGAGGTCAGATACTCTGGAAAAACAGGGGCACATAATGTCCCAGACATTTCTACAGCATCCCCTTGTGTGCCTTCTCAGCTCTGAGGCCCCCGTGCTCCCTTGCTTCCTGATGGTCCTTCAGCCCAGACTTCAGCCCCTCAGCCAATCTCTGTGTCCTCAAGATCCTCCCAAGGCAGAGTCGGCTCCCCTCGGTTGCCACCAAGAGTCCTGACAGACACAGGAGGAATCCACTCCTCACTTCATTCTTCCTACCTGCAAGGTCAAAAAGAACTGAAACTAAAACCTGCTAAGTATCTTCTGAAAATACTCGGAGGATTTCAGTCTCCCAGCTCTCGGGATTCACAGTGGCGGATATTCCCTATATTGAAGCATTTGCTCTAGTCGTCTGTAGTTTGTTGAGTTGATGGCACTTAGCCCAGGCGGAGCTTTGCTGTTACACTCGCAGAGGTCTTTTCAGTCATGTGTTCATTTATTTTTAAGCCACAATCTAAATAAGGTGGAAACAACCCCCATCTCCTTTTCACAGAATCAGAGAGGTTAGGACAGAGAAAACTTTAGAGATGATCTAATCCAACATCCCCGTTTTACAAACTAAGCAAAACTTTCTTCTTGGGAAAAGTAAGGAGATTCGCTGTGAAGACTTAGCCTTTGTTCCAAAGTTATTCATGCCTTAAACCAGGATTAAAAAACAATTTCCTTTTCTTCACACTATGGGGTGTGTCTCAAACTTAATTAGATTAATTTTTTCTAAAAATCCTAGGGTAACATTACCTAGAGTGCGTGTATACAGGCACTTATCATTTTTCACTTAATCACTGAACTGGTCTCTTAACTGGGCTTTTTACTTATGGCCTCAGTATGCCCACCTCACCCCACCCCCAGCCCAATCTTCACACGACCATGAAAGCTGTTCCTCTGAACGCAAATCTGATCATATTGCCCCTCTGTGTCTGTCCTTCTGTAGCTCCCCGTCTGTAGCAGGCAGAGTGATGACCCCCAAAACGCCCATGTCCTAATCCCCAGAACCTGGGAACATGTAAACCTTCCATGTCAAGAGGGAGTTAAGAGCCCAGAGGAAATTAAAGCTGCTCATCAGCCAACCCTGAGATGCGGAGATTATCCTGCACTATTCACACGGGCCCAATCTAATCACGAGGGTCCTTAAAAGTAGAAGAGGGAGGAAGAAGGCACAGAGAGATTTGGAGATGCTGTGCTGCCTGCTTTGAAGATGGAGAAGAGGCCACAAGCCAGAGAATGCAGGCGGCCTCTAGAAGCTGGAAAAGGTGAGGAAATGGATTCTCCTTTAGAGCCTCCAGAAAGGAATGCAGCGCTGTGGGCACCTCGACTTTGGACCAGTGGGACCATTTCAGACTTTGACCTCCAGAATATAAGACGATAAATTTGTGTGTAGGTAGTGTGTTGCAGCCACTAATAGCAAACCTTTAGACCATCACATACAAGGCATTCAATGATGAAACCTGGCTTACAGTTCCAGCCTCCACTGCCCCCTCCTTCCTTCCCCCACCACCAGAGTCACTCTGGGGTAGTCCCCCCTTTTCTCACCCAGCTAGTTCCTACTTGAAGGAGTTCAGGACATGCCACCCCAAAATATGGCACTCTGGCATATTGACTGTTTGAATTAAAGACATTTGAAAAACAACAAATGCAAGGAAGGCACTCTGACCTTCCTTTTCCTTCCTAAAACAGGAGATAAAATTCCCATGTAAATGGTGTCCTCACTACCAGGAGAAAGAAACATTCTTCTCATCATCAGAGACAAGGAGGGGAGGAGAGGGCTAGAAAAATCTGATAAACAGACCTTGTTAAAATAACTCTTATCTTCCTTTAGTTCCCTCATATGTTTTAGTTACTTGTATACTATGACAAAATGGCTATTCTTTGTTCAACCTGCCATATGAACACTTAGGCCTAGTCATTTCTTTGGGTCATTTTTCTTGTGGCTCCATGTAAATAAAATCTATATGCATTTTCCCTGTTACTCTGTCTTATGTCAGTCCCAGTTGGAGCTCCTAGGAGGGTGGAGGAAAATGTTTACCTGCCTTCCATGCTCATCCTACCCAAGGCCGACACCACCTGAATCAGGTAGGAAGCCCTCCCTGATTCCCTAAGATAGGTTCAGTAATTCCACAGTAGCCTACATTTACCTTGGACTGGGGCATTTATCAGCCTGTATGGTATGTGGTTATTTTCTCCTCCCCCTAGTGACACTGTGAAATCAGTACAAATGGCTGTTGAAGAAATGGTTTAACATATTAACTCCATGAAAATAAATAGTTTTGTCTGCTTTATTGGCTCTGAGTCCCCAGCACCTAAAACAATGCCTGGCATATAGCGGGCTCTCAATAATTTTTTTTAATTAATGAGTGAATAAATGAATGAATGAACAAAATATATGGGCATAGTCTCGGCTGTGGAGTTAAAATGACCAGAGAGAACAGGGAGGTCCCCTATGCAGGCTCTCAGAGCAGCTCTTCCCCAAGGAGGTGGAGAAGAGACCAGAAAGTGTGAGGTCCTGGGATTGTGAAATTGCCTTAATTCTTACTCTGACAAAACCTCTCTGTAATCGCAAATGGGCTCATTTCCCAACACAGCTATGAAGACAGGAGGTGAGATAGGAAGATGCAGCCTTTGTGGTTACATGTAAATTCCAGATGTTCGCTGGAGCAGCCGGGCCCATGAGTTACGGGTAACATCAGTTTGACCTCTTTTTCCATGACCTGCAGAGGTCCAAAGCCTGCCAATTTTTTTCCTTTATTCTCATGACCACTGCTTGGTTCTGGCCCATGCAACTGCAATCAACCGTATCACTTAACTATTCAAACATCAACAACAAAAATTCTCCATAGTTTTTAATCTAATAAACTTCATTTAAGCATTTGTAGTATGAGGAGTGCTTGCAGGGTTTGTGGGGAAAAGGGAGAATAGAGGTGTGGAATTTCTGCCAGCTACTTAGTTTTCAATTAGTTTTCAGTCCACAATTTCATTAAATTCTCATTAAATTCTCTCTCTCTCTCTCTCTCTCTCTCTCTCTCTCATACACACACACACACAAACATACACACACACCACAACCACAGGAAAAAATGAAATCCCCCCTTTGTCTGTTGAGATTCTGGTTAACTTCTATCCTGAGTGGCTCACCAAGGATCACCTGCCTTAAAAGGTTTTGTGAGGCAGAATCAAGATGGTAGAGCAGGAGAACACTAAGCTCACCTCGCCCCAGAACATATCAAAACTACAACTGTATATAGAACAACTCTCACTGAAATAGGCTTGAAGCAGAATGGCTCTTCTAAGACCAAGGCTGTAAAGAAAGAGTCACGTGGATTCTGGTAGAAGGGGAGAAGTTGTCTGGTTGGGACCCACATCCCTAGTGGGGGACTCAGAAGAAGAGGGAGATGTCACAGGCTCGGGAACCTCCCTGAGGGAGCAAGGGATTCAAGTCACTTAATAGGCATCCCAGCCCTGGGGTCCCACGTTGGGAAGATGAGCCCCCTGAGCCGGCCTGAACACCGGTGGGGCTACCGGGGGGCTGTAAGCAACCTAGACCCACTCTTGAAGAACACGTGCACAAGCTTGCTTGCTCCCAGGCACAGCACAGAGGCAGTAGATAGAAAAGTGCAGGGGCGCTGGCCGACTTGCTAAGCCTACCCCAGGGCACCTTCTTCCCCCACTGGGTCCTGCTCCAGCCCCCCTGGCTCCGGGGGGGGGCTCCCACTAGGGCTGAGGCTGCGGTTGCCCGCGAGAGCGGACACACTTAGAGGGAATAAGCCACCTTGGCTCAGCCCTGCCTCTGACCAGGGTGGGGCAGCACATCTGTGCACACACCCAGGAGGGAACAGAACAGCTCCAGAGCTGAGCCCACCATTGCCAGCACACTTATCCGTGAGCACACTTGGGAGGGAGCGAAAACAGCTTAGTAGTGGCTAAGTAGTGGCTGCAACCCCTCAGGCCCTGACCCGGCCTCTAACCAAGGCATGCTTACTGAGGAAAATGTGAAATCAGAAGAGAAGTGTAGCCCCAAGCTCTGGGCCCTGGCCATGACCCCAACCAAGGAGGAGGCTGCCATCCTACCCAGGAGAAACCCAATTCCCTCAGGACTCCTGCTCCAGCCACTCGGGCCCCAACCCTGCCCTCGATAGGGTGATGACTACCACTGAGCCTAGTAGAAGCCCAGGCGCACACGCAGCTCAGGCTCTGGCCCTTCTAGCTCCAGCCCTACCTCCTGCCAAGGCTGTGGCTGCCAGCACATCCCAGGGGAAGGCACAGTCAGTGCTCACTTCAGAGCCAGCTCTCCTACCAGCGCCACTGTGCACACACAGATTGAATAGGGATTCTTCCACACAAGGACACCCCTTCAAGAACGGGACAGGTAACCATTTCACCTAATTTCCTAGAGACAGAGAAAGGTAAACAAATTGAGAAGACAGAGGAATGGGTTTTAACTGAAAGAAAAAGAAAAGAACACTTGACCAAAACCATAATGAAACAGAGATAAATAATTTACCTGATGAAGAGTTCAAAGAAATAGGGATAAGAATGCTAACTGAGCTTGGAAAAAGAATAGATGGACACAGTGAGAATTTCAGCAAAGAACTAAAAAGTATAAAAAAGAGATGAGATGAAGAATACAGTAACTGAAATGAAAAATACACTAGAAGGAACTAACTGCAGATTAAGTAATACAGAACAATGCATAAGCAATCTGGCTGACAGAATAATGAAAATCACCCAATCAGAAGAGCAAAAAGAAAAACAAATTTTTAAAAAAGAAGATAGTTTAAGGGACCTTTGGGGTAACATTAAGAAGTTGCTACAGCCACCCCAACCATCAGCAACCACCACCCTGATTAGTCAGCAGCCATCAGCATCAAGGCAAGACCCTACATCAGCTCTGAAGGCTCAGATGTTGGTTAACATTTTTCAGCAAGAAAGTATTTTTAAATTCAGGTATGTACATTGTTTTATTAGACATAATGGTATTGCACACTTAATAGACTACAGTATGATATAAACAACTTTTATATACACTGAGAAACCAAAAAATCCGTGTGACTTGCTTCATTGCAATATTCACTTTGTTGCAGTGGTCTGGAACCAAACCCCAAATAGTTTTGAGATATGCCTATACAAGTAAAACTGGGGAAATTGGAATAAAATCGGTTGTAGTAATGTCAATACCCTAGTTGTGATATTGTACTACAGTTTTTACAAGATGTTATTACTGAGGGAAACTGACAAAGAATACCTTACATTTCTTTGTATATTTCTTACAACTGCATGTGCATCTACAATTATCTCAAAATAAAAAGGTTAATTAAAAATACATAAAAGAATACAGTAAAATAAATATACAATAAAATAAAAATTTTGACTTAAGAAAACATTAAGCAGAAGAAAATAAAGGGAGAAAAAGACATCATAGCATGCAAAAGACAAAAAGTCTAACCTAGATAAAAATTTAAGTCAAGCTACAGAAGCATATTACTCAACTCCCTTCTCACTATAGCACAACCAAATAAAAACATCAAATCAGTAAGAAAGGCAATAAGATTTTTAAAAAGACAATTTCTAGATGAAGTAAACAAGTTGAAAGACAAAACAGCAACATTTTAGAGCTAAAAAAATTAAAACAGAATAAAAACTGCTGAAAATTAAATTACTGACCCAGTGAATGCAAATGAAAAAAAACAAAACAATTATACAGAAGACAATATACATGGTAGATAAACATAATCCAATATAAGAATAATTGATACATCTGAGTCAAAAAACCTCAAAATAGGAGATATATTCAAAGATATAATACAAGAGAATTGTCTGAATTTTAAGATATTACTGAAACTATAGATGAAAAGTGAATACCATGTTCTGGAAACATTTAAATTAGAATATCAATATCAAAGTTTATTCTAAGTACACCACTGAACTTGAAGAAAATCTTCAGGCATCTACCAGGCAAAATAAATCACCTATAAAAAAGAAAACCAAGTTGGTCTCTGACTTGCCTCAAACTCATTTACTGCCAAAAATAATGGAATGATGAAATTAGATTTGCTCACTACAAAATATGGCTCTGTATACTTCTTTTCCCAGATAAGTATTAGACACAATAACCAGAACACTGGAGCCATAATTCATGTCACAGCAATATAGGAAAGGAGCATGAGACACATAAAGGAGCTCATGTTCTGAAACTATAGGTGGTACCAAATTAATAACGAGCTATTATCAGTAGTTTAGGGGATAAAATACAGATATTATCAATCAGCGATTATTTTGTACCCCAAAACTTTGCCACAGCCTTCCAACACTTCTATAACACAGGTGTCTCACTTTACAGGGAGAAAATTAATGCTAAGGTAGATGAATCATACTACATTCAGAGCATACATTGCTCTGAATCATACCACTAAACCTGTAGTTTGAATTTTGTTCTACCTAACTCAAAGTCGATTCTTACCTAACAGTGTAATCTTATATCTAGATAGTGAGAATACACGATTTTAATTTTCTTCTTTTTGCTTATTTTTTTCTAAAGTTTCAACAATGACATGTGTTGCTTTTGCTATTTAAAAAAAAAAGTAGGCTTTTAAAAGATTCACGCAAAGGTTCTTTTTCATAGATATAATATTTAAATCTAATCCTTGGAATTTTAAATCTCTTGATGCCAGTATAGCAGTTGAAATTGGTTGGTCATTTGAAAGCTTAGTGCACATAGTTTTTCTCACTTTTTAACTCAATTTAAGAGGGTTAAATACAAAATAAATACGGAAATAATGGTCACATGGCATGGACATATATACACTACCAAACGTAAAACAGATAGCTAGTGGGAAGCAGCCACATAGCACAGGGAGATCAGCTCGGTGCTCTGTGACCACCTAGAGGGGGTGCGGTAGGGAGGGTGGGAAGGAGGGAGATGCAAGAGGGAAGAGATATGGGGACATATATATATATGTATAACTGATTCACTTTGTTATAAAGCAGAAACTAACACATTATTGTAAAGCAATTATACTCCAATAAAGATGTTAAAAAAAAAGAAAAAGAAAGAATGATCACAAGTTCAGAAATTAAATTGGCTGGATTTTACTAGTCTAGCCTAACACCGTCTGTTTCCTGGAAATGTGTCTAAGTCTTCTGTCTTTTTTTTTTTTTTTAACTGTTTGGATAAAACACACACACACCACAGTACCACTATTCCTGTGGTGCAGTATGAGTCTGTATGGATTAGGAAACCAGAGGGATCCAGCCCTCACCCAGTGCAGGGACAATGCCACCCATGATGGGCAAAGGTCTTCTCCCATAGAACACAGCATTGTGAGCCTAGTTGGAAACAAACTTCCCTGGAAGGGGACAGAAGGTTCCAGCATGAAACGGCAGACTCAGCCTGGCCAGTTCACATCTCTCGCCAGACAAGCAGCCTCTGTCTGTCAAGTTCCTTGAACTTTGAGTCACTAGCTGGGGCGCCAAGCTAAGAACACGGCCAAGTCCTGAGCAGAACGCCTTTTCTCCCCAAAGAGCCAGCGAGGAATCAATGATGAGGAACCTGCCAATTTTCTGTCGCTTGGAAGGCTTCCACACCCAAGATCATACTCAGGGAACCAAAGTCCAAGAGGCCTGTGTATGGAAGGCAAACAGGACTCTTTTTCCTCTTTCAAGACATTGCTACAAGTAGGTCTGAAATACTGTGAGGAAATAATATATTTCTAATTTGTCAGAGAAGCAAAAGCAGGCAGTTAATAGAGAAAAAGTGATCTAATGAACTGGCAAGTTTTTCTTCCTTCTCTCTCCCTCTCACTTATTTATGTTGGGGTAAATCATTTTAAATAATTTCCTCTGACTTGGAAGTTTTGAAACAGAAGGAATTCAAAGCACAGTTTTTGGTTTGGTTTGCTTTGCTTTGCTTTGGTAGCTGTTTCTCAGAGTTCATTAAGGAACGAGACAGTGGGATGTTGAGAGATTTAATGTCCCAGACTGTTTTTAAAGCCAAGGTTTAAGAAATGTTACCTCGTACATAAACAGGAATTTTCCGTTACACTCAGGCAATTCTGTTACACTGTGGCCTTGTAAAGGGTCCATGATCTGGGGCTGTTCCTGGTTCCCTCTTCCTACCCCCACTTTAAACAAGTACCCCAGGAGCCATCCCTTTGATCACACAATCGATGAGGTAACAGCTAGAAATAATCTTTGAAGAAGTGATGATTTCACCAGAACAGGGGCTCAGATGACCACACTGTAACCTTTTTTTTTTTTTTTTCTGCTATGCGGGCCTCTCACTGCTGTGGCCTCTCCCGTTGCGGAGCACAGGCTCCGGACGCACAGGCTCAGCGACCATGGCTCACGGGCCCAGCCGCTCCGCGGCATGTGGGATCTTCCCGGACCGGGGCACGAACCCGTGTCCCCTGCATCGGCAGGCGGACTCTCAACCACTGCGCCACCAGGGAAGCCCCACACTGTAACCTTTTGAAAGATTGAAAGCAGTAATTAGAGGGTTACTTTCTGAGGGGCTGTCTTTATTTTCTTAGATGAGAAAACATCCATTTTCCAAAACAAGAAAAAAAAATGGATACCTTAAAATGAGCAGAGCCCTTTGTAACTATAGTCATGGTAAATGGACTAAATGAAACTCTCACCTAGTTTATAACAAGACCTTCAATTTCCCTGAAATTTCATTTGGAAAGCAAGGAGGAAATAGCTCGTTGAATGAATGAATGCCTCTGGAATGTAATCTTCCTAAATCAATTGATCTGAAGTCCTTTTAAGAGTTCTCTTAGCTTTTGAACTTCCCCGGATATTGGCTGCTTCTACAACTGTGGATAGGTTTCAACTCATGTTCATAGAGGGGGAGGGGCAATTTCTCTGAAAGAAACGTGATTTGCAGAGATACAGCTCCATCTGATTGAACCACAGAAAAACAGGGCTGCTGCAGAGACAACCCCTTTAAGCATCTCAGTCTAAATCATACAGAATAAGTTGCCAATGTCCCACAGGAGAGTTTAGTTTCTCAGAGCAATTGGCTTCTCATCAATCTTTATTTCATTCAATGATCTTTGAATCATTTGGGTTTCTTTCTTAGAACAAAGAGAATTTATACCCAAGGGTATTCAAGATCTCCTGTGGTCTCATCTCTATATTCAAAGGACCAGTCCAGCTGCCAAGTAGCAATTTAAGAGGATTTAAATCTTTATTTTCATCTCTCTCATTGGTTCTGAGAAGCCCCAAGCCCCTTCTTCCCCATCCACAGGTTTTGTACACTCCTGCAGAGCCTGCAAAATCCAGAATTCCCTCTCCAGCACAGCCCACCCCACCTTCTCTCCCCTCTTCTTCTTGTGTAGCTCTGCATTGCCATGCTAAGAAATTTGCCCTATCCTGCTCCCTTTCTACCAGCCTTTCCATTTCAGCCCTCAATTCTCTGACCCCTTTTTAATCTAGTCTACCCTCTTCCGTTCTCCCAAGTTTTCTTCATAAACCATCCAGGAACCCAGCTGGATTCTCATTTAGTAGGTGAGAAGGAAGGAGCAGAAATCCATGGACAAGTTGAGGACCTGGGAAGGAAGAAACTGAAAATATTTGTCCATAAAAACTCCACCCACCGCACTTGCAAGACAGAAGCACAGCTTGCAAACACAGCTGATACCATCTTTCCCCAGATCCTAGAGCACCCACCAAAGCCTCCTGGACCCTAACCTGCTGCGAATCTGTATTCTATTTCCCCTCTCAAGGGAGCATCTGCCAGAAAGAAGCTTCTACGCACAACGAAGCAAGGAGCAAGATAGCTGTGAATCCCAAGGGTCTGTAGCCACGCATACCTTCTTTCCTCCCCCTTCTCCCTTCTGCATTTTGACCCTAAGAATTACAGTTTCTTCTTGTGTGCAATTTATGGAATTCACACCCAATCTAACATGGCCAGAATATTGGGGGAAGGGGGGGCACGGGAAGGAGGGTAGAGGAGATGTGTAAATCTTTTCATTAAAGGACCCTCAGAGCCAATTTGGGTTGCTATCCCAGTCACCGGGCTTGTTATTCTTTCCCCTGGAATCACATCTTGGAAGGTGCTTACTGAGAACGCTCTATAATCAGACCTGCTGCCCCAACAGCGGTAGAGCCAAGTATTAGAGCCTCATGTCCTGAAATCTGTTGTACTGTCTGGTAAATGTGTCAATACTCACCAAAGTGCCCTGACTTTTCTTTTTTTATTGCACCCAGGGATGTTAAAATATGAGGCCACTTGATGTGAACATTCTCTTCTCTCTAAAACTGAAACGTGGATTACTTCACAAGTCAGGGCTTGCAAAGCTATGCATGTGGCACTAAAGTCACTGATTTTCTTCTCACCCCAGAGTATCAACCATGCCATTGACTTTAAGATGGCTTTGTGTAAACTAGTCCATCGCTTAGAATTTAATGGAAAATTTGCTCTATCTCCCTCTCATTGAATACACACACGCATACATTTTTTTTTTTTCCATTAGCATCACCTCTTCCATGTCCTCCTACCTAATTCCTGGGCTCATCTCTTATGCCTGGCCACCCAAGCCTCAACTTATTTCTTCTGTCATCCACCTTTTCAATCCTGAATTACCTGACCCCCGCCCTTTCTTTTTTCTCCCATTTATCTCCCTTTATCCCGGCCAATACCGTCATTGACAACAATTATTCGGTGCTCACTATGTGCTCTGCACAGCTCTGTTCATTCGGAGAAACACCAGTCAGAGGTTTCCAAAGAGTGGTAGCACGCCTTGAAAATAAAGCTCAGAACAGGCCATCTTGTGTCTATGCTTGAATAAATCCAGATCTCTCGGACCTCGTTGCTAAGTTTGGGTAAAACAAGAAAGCAGGTTCTGATTCAAGTCAGCACATTTTTAAAGGAAATTAAGCAAATGGGTGCAGGCCAAGAGACTAAACTGAACGACTTTCTATGGAAGAGCTTCCGGCCGGTGACTTTACCCCAGTACCCCTCCTGAGGGATGGATGTGCTGGCGTGGTGCGTGGACCTGCTGTTTTATTTGTTTGATCGATTGATGGTTTTGACCATCATACACTTCGCTCATTCAAACCAGGGTTTCCTGAGTGGCGTTGCTTTCCAGGAGTGCAGGTGTGCAACAGGGAGAAAGGGGCTTTAATGGGGAATTAGGCATCTAGAGATCTGAGTTCATCAAATTGCTTAAACCTTGCTGGGTCTCAGTTTATCTATAAAGTGAGGAAGTCACATCGAGTGACCGCCTAGATTCCTTGCAGAGCTGCTGATCTGTGATGCTTATTGGTTAAGAATTGAAGAACCTAGGGGTAAGATGGGAATAAAGACACAGACCTACTAGAGAATGGATTTGAGGATATGGGGAGGGGGAAGGGTAATCTGTGACAAAGTGAGAGAGTGGCATGGACATATATACACTACCAAACGTAGGGTGGATAGCTAGTGGGAAGCAGCCGCATAGCACAGGGAGATCAGCTCGGTGCTTTGTGACCACCTAGAGGGGTGAGATAGGGAGGGAGGGAGACGCAAGAGGGAGGAGATATAAGGATATATGTGTACGTATAGCTGATCCACTTTGTTATACAGCAGAAATTAACACAACATTGTAAAGCAATTATGCTCCAATAAAGATGTTTTTTTAAAAAAAGAACTGCAGTGTTGTTTGCTAGCAATATAACGTGCAAAGTAATGCATTGTAGTTTGATGGCTCTGCAGGTAAGTAGTGAGGGGTGGGCATGAGAAAAGCAAGGTCAGGGAGTCTACAGGGTTTTGGCATTTGTAGACGAAAAGTTGTATATTCAAAATCCTGCCCTCACATAGGAAAGGAATGCTACAAAATGGTAATTTATTTCCTTATAATAGAAAGCTAGATTAGCCCAAATTGAAAATGTATTAGCTGTTTAGGTTGTGACTATGATTGCTGAGGAAAAAAAGCTTTCAAATGCTTTGGGGGAGACCTAATTTAAAAGAAACAACTAGATTACATTTTCTTAATTTAGCAGCCAGTTAACTGTGACTCATCCCCTCCCTGTGCTTGTGTGACCAGGATAGTCAATAGGGCATTGACGAGAAAATCTAGCCCGCCTGCCAGTAGATGCCAGCCCTCCTCAGACTGAAACCACAGGGAAAATATGCTTCTTTCCGGTTTTCTTTGCATAACCAAATTGCAGGGACCATGCCAGGGTTTAGTATAGTGCCCTATGTGAAAAGGGGTTGATTGCTTATTTCTAACTCGTGAACTGCAATATGGCAAACCCTCGCACCTTCCACTTCCTGCTTTGAGAGAGCCCGGAGTCTGAATGAATAGAGATGAAGAGGTGCTTGTCTGCCTCCAATTCCTGAGGGGATCTGCCCAAGCTCTGGAAAATCTCCTTTTCCTTCAAGGTGTTTTTCAACAATAAGAGCTTTAAGACAGATGTGCACTGGTTCATAAACCAGCTCTGCCTCCTAGAGTCTGTGGGACTTGGGGAAAGTTACTGATACTCTCATTGCTTGGTTTCCTCATCTACAAAGAAGATAAAAGTACATTCCTTTGATACAGATGTTGAAAGTAAATGCTACGAATTTTAAAATACTTGCAAGCATTGTATCTTTAGGGTAAATGCTGAAGATGATATAGTAACTACCGCTGGTGTAATTGAAGTGAACATTCATTGGTATGAGTTGTAACTAAGGTAAAAATATAAATACATCCCCAACAGAAATACAGAGACATGTACCCATATGGAAAGAAACCAGCCTGCTCCATGCAGGGTGGCAAGCAGGGGTTTTTGTTTCCTCAAAGAGAAAATGTGGATCCACTTACTGTGGGATTTTTTGTTTCGTTTTTTGGTGGGTTTTTTTCCACTTACTGTGTTTGGAACCGAAGGACTCCAAGGTGAGTTGATATTGCTGCATTTGAGTGGTGATTGGTAATGCTACCCAAGTACCAGTGAGACAGGCTGGGACCTGGGACCCTTTGCTGCAGTGCTTGTACCTGGACAACCATTTCCTCGAACAAAATACAAAGAAACTATAAGGGACTAAAAATAACTGTGTGCTTGTCCAGCTGGGGCAAATTACGAACAACAAGATACAAAAAGACCAAAAACCTAACAGCCACTTCTGAAGAGCCAGGAGCGAAAGCAGGGTACTGCGCATGCCCCGTGCACACACCACCAAAGGGGTGGGCAAACGACCAAAGACACCCCTCCGGCTGACCCTGGACACACCCCTACCCTCCCCGCCGCCCCCCACGCCCCTGCGCCAGAGTGGGAGCAAGGAAACTTGTCGCTTGTTCTCACTCCCCCAATGCTGCAGCAGGAGCCCCAATAAAGCCTTGCCAGAATTTCTTGTCCGGCTTCTTGTCAATTTCTATTGATTAAGGAGGCCAAGAACCCTGGTCAGTAATACCAGGAAAACAGGAAAGCGGCTGTCTTGCGCTTGGGCCAAATATGGAAGGACACCAGGGAGCCCCTGCCTACCATGCTAGTACGGGGGTTAGGCTCTCTGCTTTCTTAGTCTAACGAGAGAAGGAATTGATTGTGGAGTTGCAATTGCCAGGAAGCCTGAACAGTAAAATTTGAGGTACCTCTCCTTTCTTCTCCTTCCCTTCTCTCTCACCTCCAACCAAGCAAACCAAAACTATTTCTCCCCCTAGCCTGTCATAAAGCTTGACTTCTGGATAGTGATGATGTATTTGTTTGGAACTGAAGAGTTTGAAATTTTCCAAAGTCTTCTATGAAAATGCAAAGACCAATGGAACACATAACACTCAAGTCGTAGTACCCAAAGAAACTTAAAGAAAATATAATGCCGTTATTTTTCCAAACTCAAAAAGTGAAACCCAAAAGCGTTCAGTGATTTGTTTAAAACTACACAGTGCGGGCTTCCCTGGTGGCGCAGTGGTTGAGAGTCCGCCTGCCGATGCAGGGGTCGTGGGTTCGTGCCCCGGTCCGGGAAGATCCCACGTGCCGCGGAGCGGCTGGGCCCGTGAGCCATGGCCGCTGAGCCTGCGTGTCCGGAACCTGTGCTCCGCAACGGGAGAGGCCGCAGCAGTGAGAGGCCCGCATACTGCAAAAAAAAACTGTGAATATTCTTGGGGAGCTAGGAGTATTCGTAGCTTGGCCTATAACACTGGTTTTCGAGCTCAGTGTGGACCAGAGCAACTGCTCTTTTATCTCATACACATATTGTTCCTATAAGCCTTTGTTTCAGGAATATTCTGTGATTTAAAGTGTATGGTTTTATGGTATCCCTTTACAGCCATGAAGACCTGCTGGACAGCAGGCCTTGCTGAAGAAAACACAAAATATGTTGTCATGTGAATTGTGGTAAGAAGTGGAGAAGGAAACCCAGAGGTCTCGGTTCTAGAGGGGGAAGCTTAGTAAAATTAGCCCCATGACGGGGTCTGTGCAGTGAAGGCAGCATCCGACCCATGAGGACTTGGGAACAGAGGAGAAGCTAAGAGGGAGAGGAATGAAAAGAAGAGAAAAAAAGGGCCACAGAAATGTTGTTTGCTACAGTTACATTGTAAATCCATGTGCATTTCAGTCTGGTTTGTTAATGGTGTGCAACGGAAATGCACCCTGATTATTTTACACAAAAGGTCATTTATTGAAAGGATACAGCTCAGAGAATCCACTAGAGGCTTGAAAACTGCAGACATTAAGGGCAGTGTGAGGGCCAGGCCTCAGGACTCACAGCAGGAGCTGTCCTGTCAGCAGGCAGCATTTCTACTGGGACAGACTCAGCTAATGACTCCATACCCCTATTGTCTTTGTATCACTCACTCAGAGTCAAAGTTTCAGAGGAGAACATTGATTGGTCAAATGAGGTCACGTGCTCACTCCCTGGCTGCAGGAGAGGAGGCTCTGGCCCCTCATCTTCACTAGTAGGAGGCAGGTATTACTCTCCACCCAGACCATATAGTTTGGGGGAAGGGAATTTTCTGAAAAAAGAATTAGGGGCCCTTGAGTACAAACCTACATCTTCGTTGGTGGCTCTTAGTTGGTGGATAGGAGGAGGATGATTCTGAATACAGAGTGGCACCTGTCATGTGGTCCTGAATCCTACCCTGGTCCCCATGCACTCCTAGTTGAGTCAGACAGCAGATGGGCTGTAAATGAAAAGCAAAAGAGCTTTTCTTACATTTTTAGGAAAACACTAAAACTACAGCTCTAGACATCAGGGCACCAGGGCACAAGCAGCACTGCTTGAGTTAAGGCTGATGTGAGTCCTCCTTCTTTCCCGTTTGCCACAGACCACTGGACAATATGCCCCATGGGGGAGGGAATCCCATGGAGGCAGCGGTGCCGCCACAGTGCAGGAGCAGCTCCCAGCAAGAGAAGAAGTGTGTGAGCCAGGCTCATGCGGGTGGGAATGCCAGCCATTGACATCGGAGTTATTACCATCAATGTGACCTCATTAGATTCCAAAGCCTAATGAGGAAAAGTTCAATACGTCCTCCAAAGAAAATTTTGAAGAGGAATGAAAGGGGCGTTGGGGCTACCTGGAGTGCCCAGGGGCTCTCCTTCTTACTAGCTGAGTAATCTTGGGCAAGTTACAGAATGCCTTTGAGATTCCGTTCTTTTGACTGTAAAATGGAAACCATAATCCCATGGGTTATTGTGAAAATCAACTGAGGTTGCCAGCTAAAAGTTGGCACTTGCGGTCTGCCTCTACAAGGATTAAGTCACTAGCTGCCGCAGTCACTGACCTTCAACACACCCTGAGAGGAGTTCAGGGCGGAGATCAGGCATGAGGTACTCCGTGCTCTGGGAAAAACTGGCAGAACAGGTCTTTAGGTAGTTAGATATTTTCAGAAGATTTTTATGAGCCCAAATTCTTGCATCTCCTCATATCTAGAAAAGCACTAAAATCATTATCGGAGACATCTGCTCCTTGTGACTAGCAGTAACCATCAGGAAACTAGCAGCAACATTCTGCAAAAATGTGTGCTTGATTGCACGTCTCCCCCTTCACAAAATCACATATGTACTGACTTCCCCACTGCCTGCCTGTTCGAGGCAGTTCCTTAGAGCTACCTGAGATGCTGTCTCCTGGGCTATAGCCCTCATCACGCCCCAAATGAAACTTAACTCATAATGCTTATGTTGTGCATATTCTTTTCAGTTGACAAATGAAAGGATCAAACACAGCCCAATATGCAGTAATGCTCAATACATGGGAGAGAAATGTCTGAATAATAATCACCATAGGGCTTCCCTGGTGGCGCAGGGGTTGAGAGTCCGGCTGCCGATGCAGGGGACACGGGTTCGTGCCCCGGTCCGGGAGGATCCCACATGCCGCGGAGCGGCTGGGCCTGTGAGCCATGGCCGCTGAGCCTGCGCGTCCGGAGCCTGTGCTCCGCAACGGGAGAGGCCACGGCAGTGAGAGGCCCGCCTAGCACAAACAAACAAACAAAATAATCACCATAAAATGCTAACAATTCACTGGGTGCTTCCTCTGCTTAAGCAGACTGTAGTTCTACCTCTGCTGTCAGACATCCCAGGTTCAAATCCTGCACCTGCTACTCAGTAGCTAGCTGTGGGGCCTTTAGGCATGGTCCTCAACCTCTCTGAGTTCTCAGGGCCCACCTCCATGCTATTACTTACCTCACCGGTCCAGTTTGTTGAGAAGATTAACTGAGATGAAACATGTAGAGCAGATGAAACAATGCCTGACATATACTAAGCTCTCAATAATGTGAGACATTATTGCTTCTGGTATTACCCTTATTTTCCACAATGTTACCTACACAATATGAATAAAGGGGCTGCACTACCCTCACCTCAGTACATTCCTCCCCACATTTGGCCCACTGAGTTAAAGCAACAAAGGGTGACCAAAGATGTTGACATCATGGAGGAGAGGGGAAAATAAGGCAAGAGGAGATGAGGGCAAAGAGGGATAAGAGAAGAACTTTGTGCATTGATATCTGATCGTGGGAGATGGGCCCCCAAGTCACATTCATGCACCTGTTTGGGTTCCAGCATTTTCCACCAAGCCCTGTAGTCTAGAAGAGCCCTCTGAATGTGATTTTTTTCTAAATTTTGTAAGCAGGTAGGGTAGGGCTCCCTGAAGAAAGAGGGCCAGGCGTGACTTTCTTGACAGAAGAGAAGCCAATGGTGTCCTAAGCCATTTTGTGATGTAAGCCTGACCACAATGTTTGCATTTGAAGAGCTCTCAGTAATGATCTTAAGGGAATGCAGGAACAAAGGAAAAGCAGTCAAGAAACAATAGTTCGGTGATAAAGAGTCTTAGTTCCTCCTAAGGGATATACATAATAAACTGGCCCTCATGACTTCAGTCAACTAAAGCTTGGACTCCGGCAACCTTTGCCCCAATTCTATGCTGAATTCTCCTCTGCTCTAGGCCCTTTAAGCATGTACCCTTAGCTTAAAACTTCCCCAATTTTACTCCTTGGAGAGGCACTGCTTTGGGAAAAATCCTCGGTGTTCTCCTTACTCGCTGCAAGCAATACATCCTTCCTTCTCCCAATCTTTGGCTTAGTTGTGTCTTTTGACTCAGCACCCACTAAGAGGTGAACCCAGCTTTCGGGTAACAATATGACTGATCTTAGGAGGCAAATATTTAATTAGTACTCTCTAAGTGTGAGGACTGCTACAGAGGTATTAAACTGGTGGACATCCAGGCAAGATTTAAGGAGGAAGAGCCTTATTTGGGGGAAAAATGATTCCAGTGCAATGATTAATGAATGGATTAGAAATGTGTATGCTCAGGGAAAGCCATCTGTATATTTGAGATGCCCCAAAGTGCCTGGTATCAAGACTGTTTACAAAACATTGTAAAATCTTGAGAGATGTATGTATGAGGAAAAAGGAAAACTGAAAAATGAAAAGAGAAAGAAGCTTAAAAATAGCAAGATGACCAAACCCAACTGCCTGCCTTGTTTCAGGCTTTTAAGTAATGAGTGAAGGAGACATTTAGAATCAGACAATTGAAAGAAGAGAAAAAAAGTTCCAGACGATGGTAAAATTACTAAACATATAACAAATTCAAAAGGGAGAGCACACAAAAAACATGTCATTTAGGAATACATGGGTGTCTGCTGTCTTGAACATCTTTGAGATCAGCGAAGCAGAGAGATTCAAGGAGACAGCAGGGCTCAAAATCAACTCAACTCCAAGAGCAGACTGATATTCAAAGAGAAATGGAGCAGAAGTCTTTGTTAATCATAATAAAGAATTTGCTGTATTCAAATGAAATAACAGCAAAGTGGAAGTATGCCAGGGCAATACCAGTTTTCCAAGCAGGAATAAAGGGAACGCTAGGAAATTACAGAGCATTCATCTCAATGTCTGTAATTTGCAAAATAATGGAAACAATAGCAGGGTAAGTTTGCCAAATGCATTTACAAATGAGTATCATTCCCTTTAATCAAGCTAGAGATAACCAACAAAGCAGGATAGAGGACTGGGGGGTTTGAATCTCTCTCTCTTTCTTTATTTTTTATTTTTTTTTTTTTTGATGGGGCTATGACACAATTAATAATTACATATGACTTATTTTACTTTAATGTCCAGATTATTTTTATATAGTAGCTACTTCTCATGTGCCCATTAGAGACGAGAGTAATAGAAAAGTAAAGCAAAGAAAAACAAAGTACTCTGTCTCCATTGTATGGGATGTACTACTATATATTTTTTTGCTTAACATCAAACTGTGGCAGAGAGCTAAAAGGGAATGTAAAAAATCCAAATAAGCCATCCTCTGAGCATGGAATCACAATCACCTGAGGTACATTTATTCCTAAGGATCACCAGGGCAGGTTGCTCTCTCAGCCCGCTCTTAGAACATCATTCTTTCTTGACACTTTGCTGCAGTTTAAGCCCATTTTCTATTGTCCTGTCTTCATTGAAGACCAAACTGCTAGACAGCGTCCTCCTGATGCTGCAAAACCTGCCTTTGGTCACCACTGGCAGAGTCCACAGATTCAATGATTTCACCATACTCCTTTGGCATTGGTTTTATATTAATTTATTAACTTGAATACTTAACTCATTGGGAAAGAACCCTGAGCTTCTAGGAATTAGACAGCCTGGTTAAACCAGGCTACTAACCCAGGTCAAGTGTGTCTGACCTGGGTTAGTATTGTGAGATGAGCAAGGCACTTGAACCTCTGGACAGCTGACAGGTGTCTCCACTAACCCCTGATCTCTCCAGTGGTTTCAATACCCCATTAGTTCCACTTTGTTTTGTTCCTCCGACGTCCACAGCAGATATAAAAACATTGCCCCCCAGTTCCTATCCTCTTTCTCGATTCTTCAGCCTTGAAAATGGCCTTCTTTTTGAGTAATGGAAACCACTGGGCTTAAAGTTCCTAAATTTTCCTTACACACACACACACACAAAACCTTTTTACATCCATTGCTTTCTTACAATTTCAGGGGAAGATGTGTTCTTTTCTTCGTTGAAGATTAATGTCTCCAACTGTGCTTCAGAATCCACCCCCTTCTGTCCCTCTGACAGCCTCTCACTCTTCAGCTTCCTTTTCAGCAGGCTCTTTCCCCTCCATCTATAAGCATTTTCAAGACTCTGACACATAAAACGCTTCCCAAAACCCAGTGCCACCTTCTAACTACTGACTGTTTTCTCTCCATGCCTTCAAAGTTAAGTTTCTTGATGAAATAATCTCTACTCACAGCAGCATTTCTTCACCCCCAAACCTGGATGTAACTAGTTTCCCATTCCTAACAATGCAGGGAAAGATACTCCAGCAAAGATTTCCAGCCTCGTTCATAGTGCCCAGGAATGCCCTGAGTAAGTAATACAGTTGCCAAATGAATGATGGCTGTTCTGTCTTAGGGTAGTAAATTGCCACTCTACATGGTGTTTAAAAGATCTGTGTGTTTGGTCACTGCATAAGAACATGTAGATGTGTCATTACATATTAGTGAAAAACATGGGAAGGCTGGCCCACCAATCCCCTTCCCTGAGAACTCTGGGGTGAGATGCTAGAGTCACATGTGATCCCCCCACATGCTCTTCCCTCCAAATTGTGAGTCTCAGCCAATTCAACAAGGAATCAACAAGGGTGGGGTGGGGGGAGATTCAGTCTCCCACGGTGAGATTCAGTCTCCTCTGTGTCTTCGAACTTGGAAGATCAGGAAAGGTCCAATCTGGGATTCAGAGACAGCAAAGAGGATCACGGGCATGTAAAGGAGGCGGGGAAAGAATGTGAGGGAGGGAGAGAGAGAGAGACAAAGAAAGAAACAGAGACACAGAGAGGGAAGCTTTCCAGGCCAGGCTCCAGGCTTTCCTGAGGCCCAGCTGTGCTTCCAGACTTAGGGTTCTCTAAGCCACCATGTGTCCTCCTGAAGAATTCTCTCCATCTGCTTTGGCTCCTATGTATGGAGCAACCAGAGTGATTTTTTTAAAAAATAAAATAAAATCTGATAATGGCCACACTGGCCTTCTTTTAATCTCTCCAACTTGCCATGTCCTCTCTGGCTACAGGACCTTGGCATGTGATGTCCTCTTTATCTAGATGTGCCTCCACCCCTGACTCCAGCCCTACCTTCTCTTCTCTAGCGCACGGTGGTAACTTTACATTTATTTATATGATTCTTTGACATCTGTCTCCTTTGTGTAGTCACCCATCAGTGTCGCTCAAATGCTTAGGCCAGTGCCAAACACAGAGTACACACTCAATGGTTTGTTGAAGGAAGGAAGAAAGAAAATATCAAAGTCACTGATTTTGCTGTGGTTTGAGATTTTCTGTTAAGTCCCCAAAATACCGCCCTTAGCTCATCTCATGATTTTAGGTTTATTTCTCCCATTGGAGAGCAGACCTTCCAGGTCAGCAAGCGTCTTCTCCTCTCAATACATCGTCTTTCACACATTGAGACAGAGCCCAGTCCTCTCTAAGGGTCTCTGAACACAAGCAGCCTTTGGGACACAAGCAAGAAAGGAAGGGGAAAGGCATCAAAGCAAGCCTTCCAAAGCTCACTTGTTACAGAGAGACACAGAGACAGAGAGACAGAGAGAACCATAGGACACTAAAGTAAATTAAAATACACATAATAAATAAGCCACATGCTTCCGCAAAGAGCTTTCAAACTTCTTTCCCATCAGCATATCAAAAGAGAGGTCATCTTCTCTCACACACAGAAATAGGGTGTGAGGGGGTTTTTTGTTTGGGTTTTTTTTTTTTTAATTGTCTTCTGCAAATTCTGGTCCATTAGAATAAGGTGAGGAAAGTGTCCTCTACTTTCTACTGATCCACCACCGAGCCCCTGGCAGAGCATGACCTGCCACCTCCCTTGGGAAGCTCTCATAAGGCTCCATCTGAGAGTGCGAAAGAATAAGGAAGAGAGGAAAACAAAGCATGCTTTCCTACCTTCTTTTTATTTTGATTCCATAATTGACTTGGCATCCCTAGCAGGGTTTCCTTCTCCTTCTCCCTCACAAAATGGGATTTTGGGGGGTTGGAAGGGAACTTTCACTGGAGTAGTAAAAATTCTTAGTAATATCAGTACAAGAAGATAGTATATCCAAAGAAAACGCTTAATTACGCAAGTGCTTCCCACCGGGATCAAAGAATTCCCTTGTCTTCCCTTGAAAATCTTAAAAATTCTCCCCCATGTGTTAGAGCCTTCAAGTCCTTTACCTCCCAAGGAGAACCACTTTCCCTCCTTACCCTGAACCAGCACTATTCACTACCTCACTACTCCAGAAAGTTGACCTTTGATTAGCTTTAAACTCCTCGTAATGATGATGATGATTCAATCCACTCTGCTCTGTGAGCCATCAGTGCTCATTTAATTGGTTTGCAGTAGACCACTGGACATTTATTTATAATCCTGAGATTCTTAATTGTTCTCATGTGCTTGTTTCTTTATTCATTGACTGAAGTCCTTTAAGAAAAGAATATATATGGGGGCTTCCCTGGTGGCGCAGTGGTTGAGAATCTGCCTGCCGATGCAGGAGACACGGGTTCGTGCCCGGGTCCGGGAAGATCCCACATGCCGCGGAGCAACTAAGCCCATGAGCCATGGCCGCTAGGCCTGCGCGTCCGGAGCCTGTGCTCTGCAACGGGAGAGGCCACAGCAGTGAGAGGCCCGCATACCGCAAAAAAAAAAAAAAATTAAATTAAATTAAAAAAAAAAAAAAAGAAAAGAATATATACACATGCAACACACACACACAAACACACACACACAGATACTTCTAATTCAATTACATTCCAAAAGCATTTATTCCATGGTACCAGTGCCTGGCACATGGGTAAGTGCATACTGTGTACAGAATATACAGTAACTACCGAAGAAAACATTTTTAGAATAGGTAAGACACTCCCTGCCTTGTGTATGTTGATAAACACCTAATTATGTAGAAAATATATATATATATGCATGTTTTATGTATATTCATATACACATGGGAAATAGGTCAAAAATTTTAGCTGATTTGTAAACATATGTGAATGTATAAACTGCACACATATCTGAACCAATAAGTACAATGAGAGATCATAAAAGCTGCTGAGGGGGGTGGGAAACCTTGCAGAAACAACACCTGAGCTGGGTATAGACAGATGAAGAACTTCTCAAGGAGAAGAGGAACAGGTTCATCCCAGGTGAGAGAAGAACCGTACAGAAGCTAAGAGGAGACGTAGAAAACTGGAGGTTAGGAAAGCAGGGAAAAGTTGGACGTGACTTGTGATGCAGAGATACATTTTAGTGAGGGTAAGGCTATGAGATGGGTCTGGAAAGACAGGCTGGGACGTGTTTGTTAAGAAATTTGTTCTTTACCCTACAGATGAAGAGCCTTGGAAGGCTTCTCGGTAGACATGAGAAAGGAGAGAATATGTGTTTCAGCAAGATTTTCCCTGGCAGCAGTTTGGAGGATGATTGGAGGCAGTGGTTTGTGAAACTATAGAACAGTTAGGTGATGATAATAACCGGATGAAAGCAGTGGCAGTGAAAGGGATGAGAATAGAAGGGCATCTCAGAGGAGGACTGAGGACCCATGGGTGGAGGCAGAGAGGTGTGGAGGAGTTGGCAGTGAGTCCCCTTGAAGCTGCACAGCTTGCTTGGTGACAGAATTCCTTAATCTTGTCGAGCTATGGGTGGCTGAGTTTCTGCACCTATTAATATAGGAGTGGCATCCAGGTTTTCTGGGACCTGAAGTTTAATTAACTTTAAGAGCCCTCTTAGGAAAAAAATACAAGATAGGTACAAAAATGAATATTCATTTAGAAGGAGAGAAGAAATCACAACAAATTACAAATAAAAAGCTGAAAAGCCCCACAAAATTCAGAAAATGACATCATAACTTTACTATAACTATTACTAATTAGCTGCCTTACACACCTCTATAACACTTTTCCCCTACATCTTTTCTCTGAATACTTTTTTTAAATTGAGGTAAAAGTTATATAACATAAAGTTCACTGTTTGAAAGCATACAATTTAATGGTTTTTAGTTTATTCACGGTCATACAAGCATCACCACTATCTAATTGCAAACTGTTTCTATCACTCCCCCAAAATCTCTGTTACTATTAGCAGTCAGGCCCAATCCCCCATCTCCCTGTCCCTGCAGAACACTAATCTATTTTTTGTCCTTATGGATTTGCCCATCCTGGACCTTTCATATAAATGGTATCATAGAGTATGTGGTCTTTTGTGTCTGGCTTCTCTCATAACATTTTAAGGTTCATCCATGTTGTAGAGGACTTTATATCTTTTAAAAATTTTATTGAAGTGAAATTTACATCACATAAAATTAACCATTTTAAAGTGAAAAATTCAAGTGGGGTTTAGTATTGATACATTCTCAGTGTCGTGCAACCATCACCTCTATCTAGTTCCAGAACAGTTTTATCACCCCCAAAGGAAACCCCATACACATTAAGCAGTTATTTCCCATTTCTCCCTCCCCCAACCTCTGGCAACCAACAATCTACTCTCTGTCTCAATGGATTTACCTACTCTGGATATTTCACATAAATGGAATTGTATTGTATGTGACTGTCTGTGTCTGGTTTCTGTCCCTTTGCATAATGTTTTGTAGCAGGTATTGGTACTTAATTGCTTTTTATGGCTGAATAATAACCCATTGTATGAATATATCATAATTTGTTTATCCATTCATATGTTGATGGAAATATGGGTTTTTTCTGCCTTTTGTCTATTGTAAATAGGACTACTATGAACATAAGTGTACGTGGATTTCTTTGAGTAGCCATTTTCAATTATTTGGGGTATATACCTAGGAGTGGAATTGCTGAGTCATATGGTAATTCTTTGTTAGCTTTTTGAAGAAGTGCCAAACCATTTTCTGAAGTAATTACACCATTTTATGTTCCTACCTGAATGTATAAGAGTTCTAATTCCTCCACATCCTCCTCAGCACTTGTTGGGCTTTTTTTTTCTCATTATAGTCATCCTAGTGGATGTGAAGTGGTATCTCATTATTGTTTTGACTTGCATTTTACTAATAACTAATGATGTTGGGCATCTTTATGTATACTTGTTGACCATTTGCATATCTTCTTTGGAGAAATATATATTCAGATCCTTTACCCATTTTTAATTAGGGTGTTTGTCCTTTTGCTGTTGAGTCATAAATGTTTTTTATTGTGTTCTTTGCTACTATCAATTCTTCTATTTCCTTGCTGATCTTCTGTCTAGTTGTAGCCATTATTGAAAGTGGGACATGAAAGTCTCCCACAATTACTGTTGAATTGTTTATTTCTTCCTTCAATTCCGTTAGCTTTTGTTTCAGTATTTTGGAACTCCATTGTTACGTGTATGTATGTTTATAATTGTTATATCTTCCTGATGGATTGATTCTTTTATTATTATAAAATATCCTTTGCTCTAGTAACAATCAAAGTCTATTTTGTCTGATACTTCTATAGCAACTTGAGCTCTTTTTGTTACCATTTATACAGAATATCTTTTTCTATCCTTTTACTTTCAACCTACTTGTAATCTTTGAATCTAAAGTGTATCTTTTGTAGGAAAACATATAGTTGGATCTTTTTTTAAATCCACTTTATCAATTTCTCTCTCTTAATTGGAGAGTTTAATTCATTTACATTTAATGTAACTACTTATAAGGAAGGAGAACTTCTGCCATTTTGTTATTTGTTTTCTATATGTCTTAGATATTTTTTGTCCCTCAATTCCTCTATTACTGCTCTCTTTTATGTTAAATAGATATTTTCTAGGTGTCATTTTAATTCCCTGGTCATTCCTTTTACTACATATTTTTGAATTATTTTCCTAGTGGTTGCCCTGGGGATTAAAATAAACCTCTTAATTTATAACAATCTAGTTTAGAGTAACATCAACTGAATTTTTTTTAAATAAAATTATTTATTTATTTATTTTTGGCTGTGTTGGGTCTTCGTTGCTGTGCGCAGGCTTTCTCTAGTTGTGGCGAGCGGGGGCTACTCTTTGTTGTGGTGCGCCATCTTCTCATTGCTGTGGCTTCTGTTGTTGCACAAGCTTCTCATTGAGGTGGTTTGTCTTTTTGCACAGCACAGGCTCTAGGCACATGGGCTTCAGTAGTTGTGGCTCATGGGCTCTAGAGTGCAGGCTCAGTAGCTGTCATGCACGGGCTTAGTTGCTCTGCGGCATGTGGGATCTTCCTGGACCAGGGCTCAAACCTGTGTCCCCTGCATTGGCAGGTGGATTCTTAACCACTGCACCTCCAGGAAAGTCCCTAACATCAGCTGAATTTTAGTATTCCAAATCTTTGCTCCTACATAGTTCAATTTTCCCTTCTCTCCTGCTCAGCACTGTTACTATTACAAATTACGTCTTCATACATTGTGTGCCCATTAACATAGATTGATAAATATTGCTTGATGCAGTTGTCTTTAAATCAGATAGAAAAAAAGTAGTTTCAAAGAAAAAATACAGTCATACCGTGTTTTATATTTACTCATGAAATTATCTTTATCAGAGATCTTTATTTCTTCATATGGCTACAAATTACCATCTAGGTGTCCTTTTATTTCAGCCTAAAGGACTTTCTTTAGCATTTCTTGTAGGATAAGTCTGCGAACAACAGAATCCCTTTTTGTTTATCTGGGAATATCTTAATTTCTCTTCATTTTTAAAAGATACTTTTGCCAGATATAAAATTTTTCATTGACTTTTTTTCTCTTTGAGCACTTTGAATGCCTGGTTCCACTGCTTCCTAGCCTCCATGGTTTCTGATGAGAAATCAGCTGTTTATCTTATTGAGGGGCACTTGTAGATGATTAGTCATTTTTCCCTTTGTGCACTCAAGATTCTCTGTCTTTGTCTTCTGATTGTTTAATTATGATGTGTATTACTGTGGATCTCTTTGAGTTTACCCTACTTGGAGTTTATTGAGATTCTTGGATTTGTAGACAATGCTTTTCATCAAATTTTAGTTTTCTAGCATTATCTCTTCAAATACTTTTCTCCTCCTTTCTCTTTTTTCTCTCCTAGGACTAGCATTATGCATATGATGGTGCCCCACAGGTTTCTAAAACTTTATTCACTTATTGCTTCATTCTTTTTTTCTTTTGTTCCTTAGACTGGATAATCTCAATTGACTTGCATCTGCAAGTTGTTGACTTCTACCTGCTCAAACCTGCTGTTGAACTCCTCTGGTAAATATTTTTATTTCAGTTATTGCACTTTTCAGTTCTAGAATTTCTATTTGGTTCTTTTAAAAATATAAATTCTTTTTATTGATATTCTTTATTTGATAAGACATCATTCTGATATTTTCCTTTAGTTCTTTAGCTATGGTTTCCTTTAGCTCTTTGAACATATTTCAAGTAGTTTATTTAAAGTATTTTACTAGTAAAATACTAGTGTCTGGACTTCCTCAGGGACAGCTTCTTTTAATGCTTACTTTTTCTGTTTTCACTATTCTTTTTTCTTTGCATGCTTCCTAACTTTTAGTTGAAAATTGGACATTTTGTATATTATAATGTGGAAACACTAGTAATCAGGTTCTCTCCTCTTTTCAAGATTTGTTGTTTGCTGTTTATTTTACTTATTTTTCTCTATTTATTTAATGACTTTTATGAACTAATTCTGAAAACTCTGTATTCTTTGTCATATGTGGCCATTGAAGTAACTTTTCTTTTAGATTGGTAGTCAGCTAATGATTAAACAGATATTTCCTTAAATAACTCATATCAAAAATATTTCAAGTTTTTGGCCAAGGGGCTCTGTGTGTGTGGGTGGCATGCCTTCATCACTCAGCCTGATAGTTTACAACTCTGCCTTAGCCTTCACTTCTCTAGTGCAGAACCTCAAGGTTAGCCAGAAGTCAGGTCCTACAGCCTTCTCATGTTGTTCCTGAGCAGCCAGGGCATTCTAGATTCCCAGGAATATGTGTGAGCTTTTCAAAGCCTTTATGAACATCTTATTTCCCAGACTTTTCTCCCAAGCATTGTGGATTATGCCAACTGTTATCTATAGCCTCAGGCAGCAGCAGCTAAAACATTTGCCTTTAAATGCTTTGGACAAATGCCCCACTCCCTCCTGGTAGCTTTTGGACTGGACCAGTTCCAAATCACGGCAAATAAAGACAAGTGTTTTGAGCTGGTCTTCCATGGAGCCACCAGATAAAAAGGAAATAATTACAATTCTTTGCAAATAATGTCCATTCTGTCTCTCCAGTTCTGAAAATATGGGCTATTTTTTCAAGGCTACTTCTGAGCTGGGGTGTGGGGAAGGTCCCAGGCTAGAATAAAATGCCACAAAGCTCACTGTTCCTACTGAGATTCACCACTTTCCTTGAATAAGCACTTCCCAATTACTGCAAGCACTTAGTTAATTTCCAGGGTTGTGGAAAAGTTGATTCTGACAATTTTTGTGAGGTTTTTCTTTGCTTTTATGGAGAAGAAAAATATTGGCATTCTTTTCCACTTTCACTGACACCACCACTTCTCTCTGTATACTCTTTTATTATTTCTTCATATGAAAACAATTTTGTAATGTATTTCTATTGAAAAATTAGAAGGATAATCCAGTCTTTCTTTTAGCATAGTTGACCAAACTTTAAAAAAGATTGACAGTTTAGAACAATTTCTTGCAGCTACAAGGAATGCCACATTTATAACTTCCTCCAGTTTCTTGTTCAGGCAGGGCTTCTTGCTAGAGCAAGCTCTCAGAGAACTCCAGCTCTTTGATCATCATTGGCATGGCTCCTGCAACTAGTACCCTAGCAGCTGGTTAGGTTGGGTCAGGTCCTTTCACCTCTTCCTCATACTCCTACCCACATTGGGCTGGTCCTGGGGTTGAGGGAAGACACCTGGAAGCCCAGGTCTTAATGTACCCTGGGTGCAGTGCAGCCTCAGTCTCAGACCCTTCTCCAAGGCTCAAAAATGAGGTCCAAATGCTCCCTGACAACTGCCAGAGGCAAGTTGTCACAAGAGGCCAGGTGGATATGAGGGTAGTGCTGGCAGTCTGTCAACCCTACCCACAACTCTTGGACCACCAGTAGGGCACATACAAAATAGACACAAAAGTGGTTATACGATAAACCCAAATACCCATCAATTGAGGACTGGATAAAGAAAATGTGGTCTATCCATACCATGGACTATTATTTGGCAGTAAAAAGAAATAAAGTTCTGGTACATGTTGCAACATAGGTAAACCTTGAAAACTTTATGTTAAACGAAAGAAGCCAGTCACAAAAAAGCACATGTTATATGATTCCCTTTATATGAAATGTCCAGAATGGGCAAATCTATAGAAACAGAAAGTAGATTAGTGGTTGCCTGAGTTAAAGGTGTGGGAGTGGGAATGGGGAGAGACTGCTAATGGATCCAGGGTTTGTTTTTTTGGGTGATGGAATGTACTAAAATTAGATTATGGTGATGGTTGCACAACTCTGAATATACTAAAAGACACTGAATTGTACAGTTTAAATGGATGTGTTTTATGTTATGTGTATAATATCTCAGTAAAGCTGTTAAAAATTATGTATATACAGGGGAAGCCCAGGCTAGGGCAGCACTGTTGTCCTCAGGCATGTGCTAGAGCTACTGCTTCTTTTGCTTCTCTCTGGAGGAGAGCACGCAACCTTGGAAGGGGCACCGATCAGTGAGGGGCCCTGAAGCTTGAGCTACATTCACTCCACTCCAAGGAAATCTGTCTTTGGATGTGCTCCAAACATTCTTCTCTTTTCTTTTCTTCTTTCTTTTTTTTTTTCTTTTCCTTCCCTCCCTCCCTCCCTCCCTTCCTTCCTTCTTTCCTTCCTTCCTTTCTTTCTCTGTTGGTTATGTGACTCCTTCAGGTTACCAAATTTTTTTTTAATGTTGGCAGATACATACTCAGTTAAATGAACATTCCCATCTTCACTGACTCATTTGTTGGGAACAAGA
This sequence comes from Kogia breviceps, assembly GCF_026419965.1. Lineage (NCBI taxonomy): Eukaryota > Metazoa > Chordata > Mammalia > Artiodactyla > Physeteridae > Kogia > Kogia breviceps. Next base: position 22,689,951 of record NC_081326.1, on the reverse strand, counting down.
TACAGGTTAGGGTGAAGGGAGGTGGATGGCAGGGCCCAGGGAGATAAAAGGAGGAGTGACATTTTTTTAAGTATCAATATATGAGTGATACCTCCTCCATTTAAAACAATGAAAATCCATCAAACCAATCTTTTCTTTCATTTATCTACAGACCCTAGGACAGATGGTGACATTGGGGGCAGCAGCCAGAAAATCCAAGTTGGCCTCAGAAGCAATGGTAGATTTGACAGTACCTTTGGAATCCCATCTAAGGGATGCCTCAGCTCATGGAATTCCACCCCAGACCCCACGCTATAGGTCCCAAGTCCCCTTGGAACAAGCACAGACATCTTTTCCTGATTCTTCCATCGTCATTTCCAGAACAGTGCCCAGGCTTTCCTATAAACAATTTTGATTTGGTTAACTTTGGGCTGAGTCATAGACGCTTATAGGACTAAAACGTTCTGCGAGTTTTGGTGAATGCCCCTCTTGGGCTGGGGAGCACTGTCTGGCTCTTTCCCATTCTCTCATCACCATCACTATTTGTGAAGAGACCCTTGCCTCCGTGACACTGGGGTTTGGCGAGGCACAAAAAGGTCTGTTTTTGTCAAGGAGATTCCCTCCCAAAAGGATAGCGTGTTGGGGCACAATGTGCCAGCGGCCCCCAAACCTGCTTCTCCTACACCCTGGACACACGCCGAATCAGGCTACGTTTCTCAGTCTGACTGACAGTTCACTGGGATCATTTAACTGAGGTCTGGCCAGTAGAATGCGGGCAAAAATGGTACGTGCCATCTCCAGGTCTGTTCCCCTACCAAAACAGCTAGCCCATAGCTCCAGCCTGCAGTTTTCACCTTCTGGTTGGCAACCGGAGCAGACGTAAGTTAAAGATGGCAGAGCCAAAACCGAAAAGGGTCTGAATCACCATCAGAAGACTGCCCACATTGGAGTGTTAAAAGAATGGAACTTTTATTGTGTCAGACATTGATATTTGGAGGTTTCTCTGGATCTAGGGATGCCCTAACTAGTACAAATGTATTTTAAATGGGCCTAACCATATTACAATCAAATTTCATTGCTGTGTAACAAATTTCCTCAAAATGTAGTGACTTAAGACAACACACATTTGTCATCTCATATTTTCTGGGGGTCAGGAATTCAGGGTGTCTCTAATTCTGGGGCTCACAAGGCTGCAGTCATTTCACGGCTCTCATGGCAGAGAAGCCACCCCCAAGCTCAGTCTTGCGGCTGTTGACAGCTGTTAGTTCCATGGCTACACACATGGCTATTAAATTCAGTTCCTCAGTCATACCACATTTCAGTGCTCAATAACCACATGGGACTAGTGGCTACCGTTTTGGAACAGTGTGGATCTAGAACATTTCCACTGTCATTTCTATGGGACTGTACTGCAAAAACAAAACAAAACACTGCACTCTCTAAAAAACTGACTTTTCCCAGAATTATGAAGCAATAAACATCTATGTTCTGAGGCACCCAAACTCTCTTTTTCTGCCTCCATTGCCATTCATATTCTTCCTCTGTCTCTTTTCAGGAACTCAGCTGCAACTAGTTTCTTTCTTTTTTGAAAACCTACTCTCAAGGAAGAAGTGGTTAAACTCATTCACACTGAGGTGTAAGTGACTACCTTTTAACATCAAAATGCCCTCGAAAACATCTTCATTCCAAGACTGAGTCTACAGCTGAAGGAATAAATTTTTAATGATAACACTTTATTTTTTTAACATCTTTATTGGAGTATAATTGCTTTACAATGGTGTGTTAGTTTCTGCTTTATAACAAAGTGAATCAGTTATACATATACGTATATCCCCATATCCCCTCCCTCTTGCTTCTCCCTCCCACCCTCCCTATCCCACCCCTCTAGGTGGTCACAAAGCACCGAGCTGATCTCCCTGTGCTATGCAGCTGCTTCCCACTAGCTATCTATTTTACATTTGGTAGTGTATATATGTCCATGCCACTCTCTCACTTTGTCCCAGCTTACCCTTCCCCCTCCCCAAATTGTAACACTTTAAATAGCCGCAGGGCTCATTGACGTGGAGCTCACCCCACTGCCCGCCCCACCCCCCCAGATTGGGAGGGGTTGAGGGATGGAATGCTCAAGTCTTACTAAATGCTTTTGGAACTTGAAGAATCCTTTCTGAAATGAGAATAGTCACCCCTAATCTATATGGTTTATGATTCAGAGTGTCACATAGGAATTTTCCCAAAGTAGGTAACAATTTGGATATGGATGTGTTCGAACTTAGCAAAAAGCAAACACATCATATAGTAGAGACTGTCTCTCTATATTTATAACAAGAGGGCACAGATCGGGTAAACAGCGTTACGACATTCAATGCCTAGCTTTTCTTCCTAGCATAAATGAATCCATCATTTAACTTGTTTCAGCCAGGAGGCCAGCCTTTCCATCGCAGAGGGAAAACAGAAGTTCATGGACAGAAGAGGCAGAAAGCGCAGGAAAGGACTCCGCTGGTTACCACCCAGGTGCGTTTCCACCTGAGCTCACAGGCCGCTTATTAGAGCCTGGTGCTCAATATTCACCCTGGAGGCTTGAGCAAGGTCGTGGCGGGTACACACATAATTTGCCACATTGCCTCCCCGTGATCATTTGGAAGCGAGAGGGGCTGTCTCTAATGACAGGTCACGAACATTCGCCAGGCGGTTCCTTTATGCCTGCCTCGTCGGGCTGGGCGCTGGCAGCCCTGCCATTCAGGCGCTTGTTTTTGTTATGGAACAAAAGCCTCACTCCCAGCTGTGGCGCCAAAATCTAGCTCACACTGTACGTGTAACTGACAGCTCGGCAGCCGGCGGAGGGGAGGCCGGGCTGGGTTCCTCCAATCGAGGCGCCCCTGCCTGCAACCCCGCGTGTTTACAGGCAGCCGTTGCCGGGGAGGGAGCCCGGGGAAAAACAGGAAGTGGAGTAGCTCGGAATGGGCGGGCGCCCTAGGAGAAAAGTGAAAGTGTGCGGCCAGCGACTCGCGAGGAAGCCACGTTGTCACCCCGGGCCCGCGGCAAGGTGCTGTGAGTGTATTTGGTTAACGCCTGCAAGCCATTTCCCTGGCAAATCCTTCTAACTCCATGTGCACAGTCTCTGTGATTATAGGGCGATAGAGTAGCAGAGTGTGTCCTCTTCACTGGGGCGGGGGAGGGGAGGGGGAAGGAAGGGGCTGATAGGTACCCGATTAAGACCTCCGTACCCCATCGGGTGCTCTGCAGTGACACAGGTGAGAGAAACTGAAGGAGCTGATGGCTTATAGGTTTGAGATGTTGATTGCTTCCTGCACCCCTTCAAAGCAGAATGTCATTGCCATCATCATGATGATGCTTATTAAACATTAAATCGTGTTTGCCGCTGTGTGCTCAAGCCACAGGTTCTTTTTACTTATATGGTTCAATAACTTGTCTGAGCCTTGAGTAGTGAATAGAGTAACATAGCAAAGAAAGTTCCCAGAGCGTGCTTTGCAAAATGAATATGCAAGATCTGTATCTGTTACACAGCAGGCAAAATAAAACAGATTCATGCCTACTCAGTGGACACCAGGAGACGGAAAAGCGTGTAGCTTTGGGGGCAATTAAATGATTGTGAGTTTGGGGTTTCTGGGTTGGAGGCAGTAGAGCTCAGGGGCTGAACAGTAGCTCTGGAGTCTGCCCACCCAAGGGCTGCTGCTGCTTCTGTACCTGCTGGTTGTGTGATTTTGGACAAGACTTCACCTACATTTTCTTATCAATAAAGTGAAGATAATACATCCGGACTTGCTGGGAAGGTTTAACAGAACAATTTGCATAACGTGGCTGGCGCTTAGAAAGCGCACAAAAAAATGAATGTGGTTATTTGATGCCAATGTATAATGGCGACTTTTCCACAGATAATGGTGTGATGATAGGCACATTCTTCCTCATGAAGAGAAAAGCATTTAGGACAGTATACCTGGCATGTATGCGCACCCACTTATTGTTGGTGATGCTGCTGCTGAAATCAGACAGATCCTGGCTCTGCCTGGCTCTGCCAGTGCCTTAATTTTCTCGTCTGTAATGTGGATGTGATAATAGTACCTATCTCATAGGACTACTGAGAGGATCAAATGAGATAACTCATGACACTGGCACCTGGCAACACTCAGTAAGTGTCAGCTATTATTATTATTACCTTCAGCATCTGATGGATGATCATTCTAGAAATTATGGCTTGGTGATAGACTATATTTTCCTTGTAGGATAATTTAAGGACAGGAGTAGAATGAAGTTTTCCTTAAGAACATGTCTCATCATGTCTGTGCCCCACTTCCCTTTAGGTCTGGGTCCTCTGTTTTCCTCTAGGCTCCTACTGCCCTTTCGATGCTCCAGCTGCCCAGGACTCTGCATTCTGACATCAACCAGACCTTTCCTCTCTGTAGCACTTCTCTTTTTCTTTTTTCTTTCTTTCTTTTTTTTTTTTGCGGTACGCGGGCCTCTCACTGCTGTGGCCTCTCCTGTTGCGGAGCACAGGCTCCGGACGCGCAGGCTCAGTGGCCATGGCTCACGGGCCCAGCCGCTCCGCGCCATGTGGGATCTTCCCGGACCGGGGCACGAACCTGCGTCCCCTGCATCGGCAGGCGGACTCTCAACCGCTGCGCCACCAGGGAGGCCCTGTAGCACTTCTTTTTTAAATGCTTATTTTGAGATCATTGTAGATTCACATGCAGTTGTAAGAAATCACACAGATAGATCGTGTGTACCCTTCACCCAGTTTCCCCCAATGGTAACGTCTAGTACAATAGTATAATATCCCAACCAGGATATCATCATTGATACAATACACCTTATTCAGATCTTACCAGTTTTACATGCAGTTATGTGTGTGTGTGTATGTGTAGTTAGTTCTATGCAATTCTGTCATACTTGTAGATTTGTGTGATCACCACAACAGTCAAGATCCAGAACAATTCTGTCACAAGGGTCCCTTGTCTGCCACTCTTTTTACCCTAGACATTCTCTGATCCCACCTCCCCACCATTTTCACAAAACTTTTCTCTCCTGAGGTCAAAGACCTGCTAAGAGTATGTGTAACGCATCACAGATAAATTCTGGCTAGGGGATTATTGGATGATAACTGCTGAATGGAGCGTACCCCCAAGATCATTGTATTCTCAGAGAGAGCTTCGATAATTTTGCTCTGAGCAGTAGGAGAATATCAAGGGAGAAAGCAGAAGGAAAATGGGGCTCAGAATTATCACTCGACTTTTAATGTGCATGAAAAAGTTTGGGGTGGGGAAGAAGCATAGAAGTCTCTTATAGGACCAGAAATGTACTTGGATGATCCATCTAAATGGAAGTTAACACACACACACACACACACACACACACACACACACACACACACTGTCTTAGTCTGTTTGGGTTTCTACAACAACGTACCATAGATTGGGTGGCTTACAAATGGCAAACATTTGCTTTTCACAGTTCTGCAGGCTGGAAAGTGCAAGATCATGACATCGGCAAATTCAGTGTCTGCTGAGGACCCACTTCCTCATAGACAGAGGTCTTCTCATTGCAACCTCTCATAGTAGGAAGGGTGAAGGAGCTCTCTCAGGCCTCTTTTATTAGGGCACTAATCCCATTCATGAGGATCCTGCCCTCATGACCTATTCACCTCCCAAAGCCCCCGCCTCCTAACACCATCCCCTTGGGGGTTAGGTTTCAACATATAAACTTTGGGAAGGCCATGAGCATTCAGACCATAGCATACCTCTTTCAAATGAGGTGCCTTTCGGAAACTTCTCCCCTTCACTACCACCCCCATTACCTATTGGACTAAATAAGAAAAGTCTCTTTGCCGCAGCCCAAGAACTGAATCTCTTTCCTGTTCGCTCTGAATAGCACAGGTCAGAAGTTAAACAACCAGTCAATGCCTAGACTTGCAATCTCCACTGCAGAGCCCTGTTTGATTGCCTGTGGCCAACCACAGCCTTTAAGTGCTGGTGACCCTGACATATTCTACAAGGCACAGAAAGCACTGGCTTAAAGCCTGACAGGGTGTGAGGGTGAAAAGCATTCCCTTTACAAATTTTGACATAATTAGAATGCATAATATTCCACAAGTAATTTTTTTTTTTTTTGTCCCACAGACTTCTTTCAGAATCTGACTGCAGCGCAAAACCCGGAGAGTGAGAAGTGGTGGCCTTGGGCTTCGTATCACAAAGATGCCCTTCTATCGAGGAGCAGAGCCCATGCACAAATCCGCCTGGCTTTCTGTGATGCTATTGGCAATTGCAGAAAGGGTGGTGGGGTTGGGAGAGACAGGTGAGAAGGAGGGACACCGCTGGAGGGGATGTTTGGCGCAGATGTCTCTTCTGTTCTGAAACTGTGGTATGCGGATCAACAGCACCAGCAGCACCCGGTGACTTGTTTGTGGTGCTATTTCCAGCCCCACCCCCATCTGCGGAATCAGAGACTTTGTGCCATTAACCTGTGGGGTTTTTTTTCATTTCTTTAAAATTGTATTTTAAAGAAAACTCAAGCATTAAGTCACAGTTCATACGTTATATGGAGATTCAAAGAAATGCAAAGTTCCGAGTATAATTAAGTACTGGTTTTACTCATCTCAACTCCTACTTATTACTAACCCATTATGTTTGTTTGAACCTGTGTTTTAACAAACGCTCCGGGTGATTCTGAGGCACGGCTGACGTTTGAGAACCACTGAAGCTTACCACAAAAAGATGCAAAAATCAGGTTGTCGGCTCACTAGACTGGATAATCGTTCTTCTAGGGATGGAGATGGAAGAGTCGAGTAGGACTTTAAATTCAGGAAAGAAATGTTTGAGCATCTACAAATGCTAGGTGCTATTCTAGCAAGATTGATGATGTCTTAACCTCAGGGAGCTTATCTTCTAGCTGCTGGTAATAAGTGCTCTAAAGAAAAAAAAAAACATCAGATTTGGAGGGCGGTTTTAGCAGGGGGGGTGAGGAAAGGCCTCTTTAAGGACATGACATTTGAGCAGACGCCTGAATGGAGTGCGGGAGCCCGTAGCCATGCTAAGATCTGAAGGAAGGACGCTCTGGCAAAAGGGGCTAGAAGAGTGGACAGCCTGGCATGATCATGAGTCTGGTGTGATCAAGAAAGACTGAGAAGGCTGTGTGGACAGAGGGGAAGGAGCGGAGAGCAGGTGAATGAGAGGTGGGATTGTACAGGGTCTTCTAGGCCTTTCAGGGATGTTTCTATTTCTTCTGAGTCTGATGGGAAATTATTGGAGGTTCTTGGATAGAAGAGAGGCGTACTTTGTTTTCTGTACCTAAGACCGTTTGGCTGCTGTGTGAAAGTTTGCCTGTAGGAAGACAAAAGTGAAAGCAGGGCTTCCCTGGTGGCGCAGTGGTTGAGAGCCCGCCTGCCGATGCAGGGGACGCGGGTTCGTGCCCCGGTCCGGGGGGATCCCACGTGCCGCGGAGCGGCCGGGCCCGTGAGCCGTGGCCGCTGAGCCTGCGCGTCCGGAGCCTGTGCTCCGCAATGGGAGAGGCCACAGCAGTGAGAGGCCCGCGTACCACAAAAAAAAAAAAAAAAAAAAAGTGAAAGCAGTAAAACTAATTAGGAGTCTAGCAGGTAGTCCAACTTTGAGATGAGGACCAATATGGTAGCAGTGGAGGTGGTGGAATTGGTCGGATGTAAGGTGTATTTTGAAGATAAAGCTGGGATGTAGGAGAAAATGGTCTATGGAGGAACCCATTCCCTCACCTGGGTACACATTAGGGTGCCCTTAGCCACACTGAGTGGAGAAAAGAGATTGTCAAATGTTTCCAAATATGAGTATTCACATTTCTCTGTGGCACCGAAATCATGGTTCCCGGATTGAGGAGAGGATGTGGCAATGGAGGGGTTCCTCCGCAAACCATCTAACACGTCTTGATTTCCCCCCTCTGGACTGTTGGTCCTTGTGTGAAGTGAGCTATGGCAATGCTGCTGCCACTGCTGAAGGCTTAGCTGAGCCACAAGCCTGCAAAAAAAAGAGTTGTGCTCAAAAGTAAGACGACATAGACTTTGGAGTGGAAACATCAAAAAGAACTGTTATTTTAATGAGATGTGTCCTGGCATTGCCATACATGTATTCCCATCCCCTGGGTGGAGTTCCTGAATTTTCTGTGCTGCCCCTGTGCCTCTGCCTCCATGCTGCCTCTCCCTGGAATGTCCTTCCTGCCACTTCATCATCTGGTGGATACCCACTCACCTTGTAACACTTGGCTGTGGCGGGACCTCATTGCACAAGCCTTCTCTGACCTACCCTGCCCAGACTGGCTTCCTCCTTCTCCATCATCCCCAAATACCCTTGTAGACCATGCTTATGTCTTTACCAGAGGCACTGTAATCATGTGATCCCGTGGCTGTGTCCTCCGTTAGACTGGGAGCTCCTGAGTACAGTAACTGGGTAATGGTCTGGGCATCTCAGAGTCCAGCAAAGACCTTGGCACACACAGGAGACACTCAATAACCTTTTTTAAAGGATTGGCCTTCATGGCTGCATTTGGTTCGATTTGGTTTCATATTTTCAAATCTTGGTCTCGTGTGTAATCCATGGAAGGAGACAGAACGTGTACTATGTGGTGTCATTTGAAATGTGTGGGTATATGGTGTCAGGCAGGGTTCTTAGCCTTCAAATGTGACATATCCCCTGCCATCTAAACTGAACCTGAAGTTACTCCATTAAAAGTCACCCCTTAATTTAAACTCCACTGGGTAATCTATAAATACCCCTCGAGAGCATAAACTTCCAAGTTCAGTGCTTCTTAACTGAACATGCTTACAAACTACCCGGGGATCTTGTTAAAAACCCAGATTTGGATTCTGGGGGCGGGAAGGCTAAGATTCTGCATTTCAAATTAGTTGCTTGTCTGCAGATGGCACCTTGGTGGCCATGAGATCATGGCAGTGGTTCTCAAACCTTAGAGTGTGTCAGAATCACCTGGAGGGCTTCTTAAACCCTGCCCCCAGATTTTCTGATTCATTAGGTCTAGGGCATAGCTTAAGATTTTGCATCTAAGAGGTTTCCGGGTAATGCTGCTGGTCAATGGAGAACCACAGCACATGTCAAATGTGTTTGCCTTCTTCACTCTTACACCAGCTCTGACAGAAACTGGAGAACTTCCCACAGTTCAACAGTGGAAACACCATTTGTGGGAGCCAATTTCAGCTGCTCCTTCCTCATGCCATGACTTGACCCTGACCTGTATCTGCTATTTCCCCCATTCTACTGAGGGACCAGTGCTGATTTCCACCACTCTTTGGAAACCCACCAGCACAGAGAAAATAGAAGCCCTTGGGTTTGAACTAAATCAAATTCTTATGTGGCCTCCTACCTACAAAAATATCTGCAATCTATATCATTCTTGAGGTTCTTTCTCTCCTATGAGACAAATAAGTAACCCTCTACCAATGCAGTCAATTTATCCACTGGGCTCTTAGGATCTTTTGTCTTTAGTTACTCCTCTTAATTCCTGTTTCTTTTCTATGTTATTTTAATCATATCCAAGTCTTTCTCATCTTCAAAAAATCCTCTTTATCCTATCTCCTTCCCTCCTTCCTTTAAGAGTTAAATTTCTAGAAAACAATAAAAACCTGAAATGTACACTAGTTACTTCCTTAATTCTCAGCCATTTTTAAAATCCACTGCAATCTGACTTTCATTTTTAGGAGTCCCCTGAAAAATGCTCTTGTTAATATCACCAACTTGTTACCAAACTCAACTGGCAATTTTCAGTCCTCATCTGCCATCTCAAAGCATGTTCAATTACATTAGCAAACATCTAAGTATGCTAATGAGTCCTGTACCAGGCAGGATGCAAGCAGCGAAAGAGAAAAAACTCTAAATTTTAATGTATAAGGAATTTCATCCCCCCAGGTGATGGAAGAGCTGAGCAAACAAACGAGAGTTGTTGAGACAACCCAGAAATTAGTGACTGGAAGCTGCTACCCCCTAGGCTGGAGGGATGACAGGAAGAGGTGGGGCCATGCCGTGGCCAATGGTTCTAGTGATCTGGTGAAAACTGGAGCCACTGGTCTATGTGGGGCAACTGGAGCCTTGGAGGAGATGAGCCCAGCGGGAGGACACCCCTAGAGCAGAGACGGGGGAGGCATTTGCCTGGATTCTGCCTTCTTCTCTCTCATCTCCCATCAATGCCTCTCTTTGGCTAAACCCAGTTAGCAGCCCCTGCAAAGAGTGTCTGAGAGAAACAGCTTGCAGAGATTGACAACCTACGATAAAGAGCAAATTGGGGGAAGAGTGCGGAATGGATCCAATGGCAAATTGGCCAAGGACCAGCACAGCTCCTAAGTCAATATACCCCAAAAATGATCACACAACTTGCCCTGGTTGCCCATGAGCACCTCAAACTCAACATTTCCCCAGTGGTACTATCTGCCCCACTAAGCCTGCTTCCCCTCTGCTCCCCTACCCCCTGTGACTCTCACTAGACTCAACCTAGTCCCATGAGTTGGAAACAAACAATTTTTCTTCATTCCTTCTTCTCTCGTGTTGCCCAATCCTATTGGTCAAGAGGTTTTGTTGATTTCTGTTTTGTATATTTCTGAAAGCTACCCTCTCCTCACTTTACCTTCTGTTGCAGCTTTAGTTCAAACTCTCTTTGTTTCTCGCTGGACTGAGGCAGAACTCCCTGCCTCTACGACCATTCCCTTCGAGTTTATGTTCTGGGCTGCTTCCAGAATAACCTTCCTAACATGTACATTGAACCACATTCCTCCTCTGGTCAAAAATTCTTCAGTGTCCCCAACAAGCTCCCAAGTCCTCCTAGAACAGGTAGGTTCTGTATTTCCCACAGGCCCAAGCACAAGATAGCTCTCAGTTCCTAACATGGAATTCTCCTTCGCCAAGGAAAGAGAAGAACCTGGAGAACAGGAAGCGGAAGAAACCGTTAAGTGTATTGTACCCACCCCTCCCAGTGTCACAGGACAAGCCTGGAAATGGGGCTCACTTCATGCATTTGCCAACCGTCACCCAGGGCCCCATGCTTAGAAGATTCCACGTTTGGTTTAGTGCTCTGCTGTCTGTCTTGAAATTTATGGTCATTCTGAGCAAGGAGCCCTGCAAATTATGTAGCTAATCCCAGCCAGGAATATCTATAGTCGTAAGTAACACAAGCTGAATGCTCTTCTAAAAGGTGAGGGCTCATATACTCAGGGTGATATCTGATTTTAGATTCTAGAAGATAGGGAATGAGGGATGATTTTCAAGGTATTAAAAGGAATACGGGGGCTTCCCTGGTGGCGCAGTGGTTGAGAATCCGCCTGCCGATGCAGGAGACACGGGTTCGTGCCCTGGTCCGGGAAGATCCCACGTGCCGCGGAGCAACTAAGCCCGTGAGCCATGGCCGCTAGGCCTGTGCGTCCGGAGCCTGTGCTCCACAACGGGAGAGGCCACAACAGTGAGAGGCCCGCATACCGCAAAAAAAAAAAATAAATAAATAAAAATAAATAAATAAAAGGAATACGGAGGTCATTGAGAACAAGAAATTGAACATGAAGTGAGAATGGGAGAGAGGTAATTAAAGCTAACAAGAAAACAGTATCACTAACAGTAGAATAATATAGAAGTAGTGAACAAAAAAAAAGAACTCATGAAACAACTTGGGTGAAATGACTATGGCATCATGACTGAAACTCTGTATTGAAAACCCATAGGGAAAGATTTTAAAACTAGTAAAGATCATTATTTTTATATCCAAGGTCCCAACTAGCAGTTTTTTCTTTTCAGTGAGAATTGAATAAGGGAAATTAGCCCAAATTTTCTGAAGGACACACTTAGGCTAAATAGAAGAGAAGCTCCTATGTGTGGATTTTTATATATAACATAGTAAATTACCAAAGACCCAAGACTATTCTCATATTTTTTGCTGCTCACCCTTCCTATCCCTGCCTCTTTTTTCTCCTTCCTTTTCTGTTTCTCTTCATTTTTTCTTCTCTTCCCTTCCCTTAACTTCTGGAAAGGAGCAAGAAACAACAGTATTTATACCAGGTTTTGTTTGAAATTTCAGTTTAGGCCGAAGGTCTTGGAATCAGCTTTGTCTGTCATGTGGCCGTAACATATCAAGTGACAGTACTGGCTGTGACTAGGTAAACAGATGAAGTTACTGGGGGCATGCGGATAGTGGGGTTTATATATAGAAGGTGGTGGGACAAGCAGTTTTGCCATCGCTTTTAAAGAAATGACAGGGGCTTCCCTGGTGGCGCAGTGGTTAAGAATCCGCCTGCCGATGCAGCGGACACGGGTTCGTGCCCCGGTCCGGGAAGATCCCACATGCCGCGGAGCGGCTGGGCTTGTGAGCCATGGCCGCTGAGCCTGCGCTCCGCAATGGAAGAGGCCACAGCGGTGAGGGCCCACGTACCGCCAAAAAAAAAAAAAAAAAAAAAAATAAAGAAATGACAGAAAAAACTTCCAAGTTATCTCTGCATCCCTAATGAAAGAAATTGAAGATGATAAAGGCTGATACTCCCCACCCTCTGCCCTCCTTCACTCCAGGCATGTGGGCCAGATGGACAGTCTTTATATCTACACTGGTTTAGGGAAAATTCTAGACCTAGTATTGAGCACCTAGGAATTTTTAGACAGTTTGCAAAATTCTGTCTCTTTTTTTTTCATATTAACAGGCATGATATTACCAATAACAAAAAGAAATTTACAACTACCTTTTAAGAAATCCCAGGGGCATTTATATCTCAATGTCTTAATGTCTCATTATATTTTATGGCTTTCAAGACTTTTATAATAGGTTACTGGGGTTAATTCAGGTACTTCTTTCCTTGGAATAGCTTGAGAATAAAATAACAAACAGGGCTTCCCTGGTGGCGCAGTGGTTGAGAGTCCGCCTGCCGATGCAGGAGACACGGGTTCGTGCCCCGGTCCGGGGGGATCCCACGTGCCGCGGAGCGGCTGGGCCCGTGAGCCATGGCCGCTGAGCCTGCGCGTCCGGAGCCTGTGCTCCGCAGCGGGAGAGGCCACAACAGTGAGAGGCCCGCCTACCACAAAAAAAACAAAAAAAAACAAAAAACAAAACAAAACAAAAAAACATAGGAACTAAAATGGTGTAGGTAAAAATAATTCTGGAAGCAGAGGGGATACATTAGGTGCTTTTGATATCTCACCACCCTTCAACCTAAAAATAGCCTATTTGGAAGCCTGATGAAGGTAATAAATGAGAATTGTTAAATATAAGCTAATAATTCAAAACCATTAGGTTTTTAAAATTAGGTAAGTAGATGAGAAAACACAGTTTGGATTTTAGACTTGCAACAAAGTTTCATGAGTATAATTTGTTTCCTTAATTAGCTCAGTCAGATTCACCTAAAAATGGTGGATCTGGACAGTAGTAAATGACCCTTGAAAGGTCTGAGCCTGCACTATCCAATCCCATAGCCACTAGCTACATGTGGCTATTTAACTTAATGAAAATTAAATGCAATTTAAAATTTAGTTCTTCATTTGTACTAGCCACATTGCAAGTGCTCCATAGCTACATGGGGCTAGTGGCTACCATATTGGACAGTGCAGATATAGACCAATTCTGTTTTTACAGAATGGGCTAGCAGATGAACCATTTGTATGCTCACATTTGTATTAATGTTAAATACTTTAAAGGGGTTAAGTTTACTATTTTAAAAACATTACATACTAGAGATATTATTGTTTGGATGATAATTATTTAAACTTAAAAATATTTCTATTAAAATGAAGGATTAACCAAGAGTTATTAACTAAAATACAGACAGGAAGGCATGTAATCAATACTAAGTAAATGAGAATCAAATTTGAAAACTTAATTTTAAGAATAAGCAGTTATGGGCTTCCCTGGTGGCGCAGTGGTTGAGAGTCCACCTGCCAAGGCAGGGGACGCGGGTTCGTGCCCCGGTCCGGGAGGATCCCACATGCCAAGGAGCGGCTGGGCCCGTGAGCCATGGCCGCTGAGCCTGCGCGTCCAGCACCTGTGCCCCGCAACGGGAGAGGCCACAACAGTGAGAGGCCCGTGTACCGCAAAAATAAATAAATAACTAAATAAAAGAATAAGCAATTAGCACATTCTGTAGTATAAGGAAATTAGTATGTTGGATAACATATAAACAAAATTGAAATGAAGGCTTGCAGCAAAAATAAATAAATAAATAAAAAGAATGGAAGGAAAATGACAAAGGATGAAGTCTAGCAGAGGTTATTAGTACAAACCTCAGGGGAAAACAGTGACAGGAATTTGTAAATAAAATCAGCAAAGCAGGAAAAAGAAAGGCCCATAGATACATCTAAAGCTTTGGGGAAGAAAACGTGAAGAAATTCAAAGAGAGAGAGCAAAGGTAGGGAAGTATCTGCAAAAACTATGACAAGAGGACTTTTTTCTTTATTTCTGCGGTATGGGGGCCTCTCACTGTTGTGGCCTCTCCCGTTGCGGAGCACAGGCTCCGGACGCGCAAGCTCAGCAGCCATGGCTCACAGGCCCAGCCGCTCCGAGGCATGTGGGATTTTCCCGGACGGGGGCACGAACCCACATCCCTTGCATCGGCAGGCAGACTCTCAACCACCGCGCCACCAGGGAAGTCCTATGACAAGAGGACTTTTAATGTGGAGCACTTACACCACTGGAGAGGAAAACCCAGACTCTTGTAGGAATATGGGCGAAGGATAAGAAAAGAATTTGCAGAAGGGGAAATAAAACTTGAACACATGGGAAAATACTTTGTTAATGATCAAAGGAAGAAATTAAAACAAAATGAGATTTGATGGAACATTTATCAAAGTAGCAAAGAGAGGGAAAGATGGAAAGAATGAGATATGATATGATCAAAGCAAGGGAGAGTGCAGAAAATCGGCCACTTTCACATGGTTGTCAGAATGTCAATTGTGGTAACTCCTTTGGAAAGCCATCTAGTGAAATGGATCAAGAAAATGTGCACACCCTGGAACAACTGATTCCACTTCTGGCTCTGATCCTAAGGAAGGAATCCAGAAGATGTATAATGTTTTCTGTACAAAAGTTGGCAGTGCCCTGTTGAAAATAGCAAGACATGGTGACATCATAGCACAACGGCTGGACAGAATATTCTGTAGTAAAAATTATGCTATGAAGAGTTTTTACTCTTTCTTTTAAAGTGACCTATATAATATTTGAACACAAATTCAAGTTTATTAAAAAGCCAAAAATACAGAAAGTAGGAGGCCTCCTTTACCTCTTCCCTCAATCCCGTTTACCTCTCCCAGGGTTGGGAGGTAACTTTCGGTCACTTTCCCATCTATCTATCTACTTTTCCATCTGAAATCACACTATGTAGAGTGTACATTATACTTGGTGGGATTTTGCTTTAAACACAAATGAGATCATGTATAAATATAATTTTACATCTTGCCTTTTCCATTTAAAACTTTGAGCCTCTTCCCTTTTAGTAGAGAGAGACCTCCCTCACTTTTTTTAGCTGCTGCATAGTGGCTGCCTTGTTGTCAAAGGCTTCTTTTTAAACCATTCTCCTTTTGATGAATATTTACGCTGCTTTCAGTATTCTGCTATTAAAACCAGTGCCATAACAAGGACCCTCTCTGTGCTCCTTTGTGCTCATGTACCAATATTTCTCTAGGGTCCACAGCTAGAAGTGAAATCACTGGTTTCCAATGGTAAGTGCATTTTAGAATTATGGTAAACACTGTAACAGTATCCATGAGGCCCCATTTCTCCATACTGTTAGTCACACTGAATATTATCAAAGTTTTAACATGTCTACCAGTCTGATAAGTGAATATTATACTTAACTGTTTTAATAAAACTGAATTATTTGTACTTGGCTGTATATTAATCCTTGATTTTATGTTGAAAACCAACCACCTTTTGCCTTTTAAAACTCTTTAATGGTACTTTTGCCATAAAGTTTAAAGATTTTTTTTTGTGTGTGGTCAAATTTATCAGCCTTTTGCTATGGCTCTGACTTGATGTTCTGTTTATAATGGCTGTCATTACCCAGGGTTTATAAAAATATTCATGCACATTTTCTTATAATATTTTCACAATTTATTTTTTCCTACTAGCTCACAATCCATCTACAAGTTATATTGCCATATGTGAGCAAAAGCTTAAATTATAAAACCAGGTGGAAAAACAAAACAGAAAAAAACATGCATAGAAAAATTTTTTTAAAATACCAAAACAATATCAGTAGTTGTGTTTTGGTAGGGAGATTAGATTAGATGTGGTTTTTTTTCCTTTGACTCATTTTTACGTTTCAGATTTTAGATAATATTGGTTATATTTATAAGACATGGTGGCCTTTTATGTTTTTTCTGCCCAGGACAGTAACCATCCTTCTTCCCTTTAATCATGTGGTTTGGTGAAGGCTGCCAATCACAGCACTCCACCCTTGGCCACAGACACAGACTCATAACCCAGAGGGCCATCCAGAGTCCTTTGCAGGGATTTCCTTAACTACTGCAGGCAGCAAAGAACTCCTCTGCTCCTGGTCACAAGGCTGATAGGTGTATGGTCAGAGCTGCCTATGACCTGGGTCTAGCTGACCAGATAACGAAACAAGTCACACACACACACACACACACACACACACACACACACACACACACACACAGAAAGACAGAGGACCACACATCACATAAGCCCTGAATCTAATTTTCCCCAAACTGAGGCCCATCTGTGGTTGTTATCCAAACTGATAAATCCCTTCCCTCCTTTTTTATTTTGGGTGAGTGGGGATTTCGGTTACTTGTACCAGAAGGATCTTAGATTTAAAAAAAGCAATAGGAAAAGAAAGATGAGAGCAAAACTTCAGAGAGATGAAAATACCATTAGTAGGAAGTAAATATACATCTTGGGTGGAGGCAATCCTCAGTTTGTAGAAAGAGATGTTAATACAAATAATACAAAATAGCAACTGTGTGGTTTGTAGCCATTAGGGCAACTTATCACCAAAGAGATAACTAGTAAAATAAGATGGTAGCAAGTGTTTGCACAGTTTCATAATTTTGCATTCCCAGCAAAGCAGCAAGGGCCAATGAAATTAAGGGTGAGGTTGATAGGAACAGAGACGGCAGTCCTAAGATACAGCATATCACACTGGGTTAGAGGCGACGTCTATACGAGATCCTACATACATTTGTAGGTATACATGTTAGACTCCATTCGTGGATTTTAATAATGGGCATTTGGCTTAATTTCAAACTTAAATCATACTTCGGGTCCATATCTTACATAATGGATCTCAAGTTGAAAGACCTTAAAGACTACGACTCATTAATCTTAGAGTTGTGAACCCTGCCAAGATTAGGGGATTTAACTATTCATATGGCAAGTAATCCTCAGATCTGGATTCAAACCCAAGTCTCTGGGATCCCAGTCCAGTGTTCTTTCCATTGCCTTTCAAGTGCAAATATGAGATGACTCAAATGATCAGGAAACAAACAAAATCTCTCTCTCGTCTACATACACACACACACACACACACACACACACACACACACACACACACACACACACCGTGCCACCCCAAAATAGCAAATGTGTCACATAAAGAAGTAATTCTAGGGGCTTCCCTGGTGGCGCAGTGGTTGAGAGTCCGCCTGCCGATGCAGGGGATACGGGTTCGTGCCCCGGTCCGGGAAGATGCCACATGCCGCGGAGCGGCTGGGCCCGTGAGCCATGGCCGCTGAGCCTGCGCGTCCGGAGCCTGTGCTCCGCAACGGGAGACGCCACAGCAGTGAGAGGCCCGCGTACCGCAAAAAAAAAAAAAAAAAAAAAAAAAAAAAAGAAGTAATTCTATCAGTTTTATGCTCACTAAAAATAATAATAATAATAAATTGAAAAAAAAATCCAAGTCTCTGGGAGGTATTTTAAAGAACTGTGTAAAGTACATTGTGTTGTTAAAGAGGGTTTGAGTTAATTGTTCATGGAAGAAACATTTATCTGGGTGGAGGTTTATGCTTGACTTACACAGGCTTTCAGCCTGAAGGGTGTACTAGCTGAGTGATTCTCTAAACCTTAATCTATTTTTCATACGGTGGGATGACAGTCATCATCTGAAATCATTTTTAAGTTTCCCAGAAGTGTGGAAAAACTAACTTAACCTTACTTTTATAACTTGTTTAAAGGGCAAATTTTTACTTTTAGATTTAAAATAATTTTTTTTCGGACACGCAGGCTCAGCGGCCAAGGCTCACGGGCCCAGCCGCTCTGCGGCACGTGGAATCTTCCCGGACCGGGGAACGAACCCGCTTCCCCTGCATCGGCAGGCGGACTCTCAACCACTGCGCCACCAGGGAAGCCCTAAAATAATTTTTGAAAGGAGCTGCCACTCTCAAGGAATCCATCTATTTAAGGTTCTCAAGGACATAAATGAGCTCTTGTGGGAGGGTAGACATTTGTTATATTTCTGCCCTGGTTATGGTTATCCTTGATGATTTGGGGAGTGTGATTATTCTTTTTCTGACTCTTGAATTTTTAAAAATTGAACAAAATGTTAAATTGAGCCTGATTTTTTTGGTACAGTTTCTTAGTACATGTAAAAAAAAAAAATGCTTTGGGTATCTTTGGGGCTCAGAATTCAAAGGTTTAAGAATCATTTAGGATCAGAAGAAACCAGGCACGAGGCAGGCAGTTACTCTATGGTTGTGAGGTGGCATTTACTTCAAAGCCCATCCTGTCTTCCTCATCAGTGCTTCTCGAACTGTTCAGCCAAAGCACGCAGGATGCAGAGGAGAACTGATCCTATCCAAGGGAAAAAGAGTTCATTGTAATGCTTGAAACGGCCCGCTGCTGCAAGTTTCAATCAACTTTTACATTATGATCCGTACTGTTCTTAGGTTTGTTTTAATATATTTATTTGTATTAAATATAATATGAAATATTATATATTTGAGAAATTTTAATAAATATAATTATAGATCATTATCAATAAATATAATAAATTACAAATAAGAAACTAAATATATTAAATATTAAATATAAATATTTACTTCTTTATATTAAACTTCCAGCACTCTCCACACCCTCTTCTGCTTTATTTTTCTCTATAGCGCTTATGGCATCTATGAAATCATAGAGTTCACTTATATTCTTTGGTGGTTGTCTACTCTCCTCCCAGTGAGGGTTATTTTGTTTGCTGCTGCACACCAGTGCCAAGAACAATGCCTGGCATTTACCAGGGCTCAATAAATACATATTGAATGAATGGTGGAGTGGTTTGTTTTTGGTTTCTTTTGCGGTACGCGGGCCTCTCACTGTTGCGGCCTCTCCCATTGCAGAGCACAGGCTCCGGACGCACAGGCTCAGCGGCCGTGGCTCACGGGCCCAGCCGCTCCGCGGCATGTGGGATCTTCCCGGACCGAGGCACGAACCTGTATCCCCTGCATCGGCAGGTGGACTCTCAACCACTGCGCCACCAGGGAAGCCCGGTGGCGTATTTTAAATGATGTTAAACCAGATTCTCTGGAAGACGTGCCTTCTGTGTCCCATGACTTAGAGGCACACCTCATCCTCATTGACAAGTGTTCCCAGTACTAGAAGTAAAAATATGTTATGTTTGGGAAACAGAGGAGAGGGAAGCAGCACCGGCTCCTCCCCATGTGCCTGACATCACGAGATATTTCTTGACTTCTGAGCCATGAGTGCCATGAGCCGTGCTCCATGAGCCCATGTAATGACATATTTCTTGATTCCTGATGAATCAGGTAATTTGAGTTTCTTGCTATATGTGCTCTGATTTCATGAGGTTGGTCTGCAGTGGCCTGAATTTGCCTGGATAATACTGGTCTCCCTGCCCATCTAGATCCTTTTCTTCTCTCAAAGCCCAGCTTGCACCAAACCTCTTTTGTGACATTAGCCTTAACTTAGTGGTCCCAATATCAAGGTCAGTCTTTTTCTCCTGCTCAGAGGGCAGCCTCTTAGGCCCAGTGAAGCCAGGGAATGGATGTGTGTGGGCTCCACTGAGGTGGCCTGAGAGAAAGAACAAGTTGATTTCAAAGTACATGTAGCAATTCTGAAAGAAAGTACAATGGTGTAAATTAGTACCTCTTCCACTAAACCACAAACACCAATCAGGAACTCACTTTACTCTGTCTTTCCTCTCAGTTTTCAGGAAAACACTTACTTTCCATCATCTATGACAGTTTTAGACATAAAAAGCTTACCTTTGGCCTGCCCATAGCCCCTTGATAAGATGGAGTTGGGCTTTAAATGGAGGTTCTTGTAGTCACTGACAGTTCTGAGCTTGCTAAAAGAGAGCGACCTTGTTATTCTTTGACAGCACCCCCAAATACCTTGTTTATACACCACCATCAATACATTTAATGTAACAAGCCCTTATATAGATCTTCCTTGTGCCAGGCACTCTTCTAAGATGATTACACATATTAACTAATTATCCTACAAAACAACTTTACTATTAGGAAGGTTCTACTATTATCCCCATTTTACAGATGAGGAAACTGAGGCACAGAGAGGGTGAGTAAAGGCATATAGCTGGTAAATCCAGAACTGGGATTCAGATCCGGGTACTCTGGCTCCTGAGACCACGTGTTTAACCATTAGCCCACTTGTCTCACCTTTGTTCTTCTCCACCAGCCTCCCTGTACCTATTAGCCAACGTCTTGCCTCTGATCTTTATTCTTCCTGGTCAGAGAAAGACCCTGCTGCGTTCTTCTAAAATCATCCCTCAGATGGACCAAGGTAAATTTCTTGCAATTGAAATGAAATCATTTCAGTGACCTTCATTCTTCACAAACACTCACTGATACTGATTAGTTTACTTCTTGGCTGACCCCTGCTGTTCCATGCTTTGATCAAACATAACCATCTCTTAAAATGCTCAGACCATGTTCTTTTCTGTCTCTGAATTCTCTAATGAAATGTTGACAAATGGAAAGTTCAACCTGAAAATGCCTTGATCTGAATGAAGTTTGGGGAAGATGAATCTGGTGCTGATGGTTGGAGGGGGTCAGGGCAGGGTGTGTTATTGAGAAACTGGGTGTAGAAAGCTTGTTAGAAACTTTAACTTTTGTGGTCATGAACTCTGTAGGAGCTTTGGGAATGGAAAGGAAGGGGTGGATTCAAGAGGCATTTCAGAAAGAACAATGGATTGGACTTGTGGGCAACTGCCTCTAGGAATAAGGTAGAGAAGGGAGTGAACATGACACTGCTATTTTGGGCCTGAATGATTATAATGAGAGTGTCGTTACTTGAAATAGGTCTATCAAGAAGCTACTTTGATTCAGGAAGAAGAAAAAGTTCATTTTAGAATTTTTGTCATCATCCCAGTGGAAAAGTTCAACAGTTGGAGGAGACCATAAGTGAGCATTTAATAAGCTGCTTTCAAGTGTCTAACAGGGCACATGATGTTAAATCTCCTACAGTAATTACCATGAAAGGGAGCTGAGGGTGAGGTCATCTTTTACACTGGCCTCATGGAGGCACCTGCCAGAGTGTGTGGTGAGTGAGATCCTCCCGAGCTCTCAGCTACAGAGGTGGAATTTGGCTTATGATTTGAATGTAAGGGACACGGCTTACCATACAGCCTAACCCCAAGCAGTAGCAAATGACTTTTGTCACACCTAAAAATCCTTAGAAAGTGACAGTGCCATTAGTTATGTGGCAAACTGGTTAAGTGTTTGGTTTCCACACTTGATCTTACTTCGTATTAATTTTTACAATAACAAACTCAAGTAATCTTGAACCCTCGCCCCGGTTTGTTTCTCCAAAGGCCCGGGCGGTAGTCTACACATTGAATGGTTAGAACCGAAGGCTTCTTGAAATTTAGCCTTATAACCAGGCACTCAAGGTAAAAATGCAGAAATAAAAGCTGCAAGACTTAGCACAGCGCCAAGAGAGCTCAATAGGAAGGGCCTAGAATGGTGTGTTTAAGGAGACGGAGAGATTGGCTGGCAATGTCCTGAAACAGTACCTCAACAATCCAAAGGAGTCTGATGATTCAGGTTAGGAATTAACGCCAAATCTCGGGTTGGTACACCTTCCCCGATTTCATATAAGCTCAAGAGTAGTCGCCTTGCCCGGCAGAGACCATTAAATGACTTGCGGCAAATCTCTTGCTTCAAAAGTCTGACTTTGACCGCCAACCTTACTTCCAGCCAAGTCGATCCTCCTCCCTCCAAAGGGGATAAGCAGCCACGGGTTAGCGTGGGCCCTCGTGGCTGGGCCGACTGTTCGGAAGCACCCGCTTTTCGGAGGCTGTGGGATGGAAAAATAAATCCAGTCCGGGTTTTGTCTGCGCGGGGCAACCGGAGGGCTGCGAGGAATGGCTCGCGAAGAGGGGGGCGGTAGTGGAAAATACACAACACAGACAGCTCGCGCCGGGGCACGGCAGCTGTAGGCCCGGAGCGCGCGGGCCCGGTCGCCGGCCGCATGGAGCGCAGCGCGGCCCGCGGCTCCGGGGCGGCGGCGACGGCGGCGGCGGCAGCGCGCCGCTCGCTCACACCCACCCCCGCCCGCGGCCGCCGCGCCGCCCCGCCGTAGCCGCCGGCCGCCGGCGTCCCCACGGGCCGGTCCAGCGAAGGCGGCGCCCGCGCCTCTGCAGCCAGTGGCAACCGGCGGCCCGGGGAGGCGGCTCCCGCAGCCCCCCACAGCCCCGCGCCCCGGGCGCCTGCTACCACAGCGGCCGCCCGGGGAGGAAGAGGAGGAGGAGAAGGACGAGGGGGGAGGTGACAAACTCCGGCTCGGCGCGGCGGCAGGCAGCCCGCGGTCAGGCATGCAGGCGCGGCGTCTAGCCAAGCGCTCCAGCCTGGGCAGCCGCCGGGGGAACGCTGCGCTGCAGCCGCCAGGCCCCGCGCCCGCCCGGGAAGGCGCGCTGCCCGGGCTCCCGCCCCCCGCCCCAGCCCCGGCCCCGGCCCCGGCCCGGGAGAGCTGGAGGCCGCCACTGCCGCCGCCGCGCAGCGCCGGGACCGGCCCCCCTCGGGCCAACGGGGCCGCCGCCGCCTCGTCTCCGGTGCTGCTGCTTCTAGGGGAGGAAGACGAGGACGAAGAGGGCGGGAGCAGGCGGCGGAGGGGGCTCGGGCGGGTGCAGGCGAAGCCCCGAGGGGGCGCGGAGGAGGAGGATGACGACGAGGAGGACGAGGACGAGGAGGTGGTCGTCGAGGTTGTGGACGGCGACGACGACGACGAGGACGGCGAGGAGCGCTTCGTGGCCCTCGGCCCCGGCCGCCAGCTCCCCAAGGGCCCGGGCCGGGGAGCACTGAAGGTGCGTGCGGGTTGCGGGGACGAGTGCGCGCGGGACCCTCCGGCGCGGTGAGGGGACGGGCCCGGGGGCGCGGCGCGGGCTGAGGCCGGTACCGGGGACCGCAGAGGCCGGGCCGGGAGGGGTGTGTCCGGCGGCTCAGGCGGCCGCGCGGGCAGAGCTAGGGGGCTGATGAGCTCACCGCTCGGGCCCCAGCACCTTCACCGGGCGGCCGCTCCCACTTTCTTCCAAGGCCGAGGCGGGCGTGCTGTCTGATGTGGGTGCGGGCAAAGGGCGCTTCTCCCGAGCGAGGCGGGCAACTTGGCGATGGGACGAGGTAGGCGCCGGTCTGCGCCCGGTGGGGACGGGCGAGGTAGGGAGGCAGTGAGGTCGTAGTCCTCCCCGAGGAAGCACGAGTGGCCCCCTTCCCCTTATTCTGAGGATTAGTCAAGCTCATAGGAACTAGCAAACAGCTTCTGTTGTCAATCTCTCAACCCCTCCTGCCTCCAAGAACAATTGTGCATGAGTTTCCGTCAAAAGCGCCTGTGAGGGAACCGGTAAACCCAGAACAGCAAAAAACCAAGTCCCGGTGTATACATGCATTTTGCTGGCAGCTTTTGGCAATGCCGCCCCGCCCACCCCGCACCCGGGGCTTAAAACTCGACATTGTTTAGCGTTGGGGTTTTTTTTCCCCTCCTCAACGTAGCAAATGGGAAAAAAATAGGAAACCAGAGAAAGTGGGGGGAATTTGCCATTTAAAATAGACTTGAGTTTCTGCTGAGAATTCAAGCAAAGGCCCTTGTGTACTGAAGCACCGAGAGATCTTTCCGTTTGTGTATCTTCAGGAGATAAGGGCTTTATTATTACACAACTGACTGGCTGGGCTTTCAGGCATGTGATTGGCCAAAGCAAACCACGTTGAGGTTCATGCACAGTGTATGTTGCTAAGAAGTTTTGAGGGCAGCAAGTGGGAAGCAGTGGAGTGAGTGATTTTGCTGAAGAGTGGTGCTTAAAATCAACTGGATAAAACTATTGATAGGAGTTTTCAGAAGATATTGGTATTTCAGGAAGAAAAACACATAAACAAATGAGTTTACTAGTTAGAGACTATGAAAAAAAAACCAAAACTTCAGGGGCTTGCAGAAAAAAGTCAGCTCCTCAAAGCATGAAATTGCAGTTCCAAGGAAATGTTAAACATCAGCATTTAGAATAGCCCCAGAGTAGACATGGGCACAGATTTCTTTCCTAGACCACCCTGGAAATACCAGCTCTGGGAGTGAGAAATTTCCAGCAAGTAGTCATTTGGGATGATAGTTTTTGACAGTTGCTTGTTGGAATGCAGACCATGACCACCATCATTACCATGGTCTAATAAAAAGCCTGCATTGTATGGCTACAGGATATAGCTGGGTTTGGAATTAAATCACATGACATCAGTGACATTGAGGAACAAAAGTAGTGACTCCTTTAGCATTTTTGTCCAGAAATACTGAAAAGATGTCTTGTGTTTTGGACAGTGGTTGCACAGTTTGTGATAGAAAAATTGATTATAATTTATGGTCCGTGATCAAAGCAAACTCAATGTAGAAAAAAAAATCAAATCTATAAAAACAAAAGAACTAGGGTGTGATCATTCATACTATCAGAAAAGATTTTTCACATCCCTGAGCAAATTTCTGCTTAATTCTTTCAAAAGGGGCTTCATTTTATATTGTTACGGTTTGCCCATAAGTTTTCAAGAATTTATATATTGAGTAGTTTGAGGTATAGTTTTTATACTGAAGAGGTTTTTCTGATGCATAAAATAGTATCATCTTATTTTAATGCATCTATTAATGTCAATATCTTATATATATTTAAGCATTCATTTATTCACATATTTATCGAGCACCTAATATGTGCCAGGTACTGTTCTAGAACACAGCAGTAAGCACCTTCCAGAAGCCCACATCCAGCAAGAGAAGCCAGAGCAACAAGCAGCTAAACAGACAAATAAATAAGCATAGTGCTTGAGATTGTGATGCATGCCATGAGGGAAATAATGATATCTCAGTGTCTAGGAGGAAGGAGACAGCTTGTAGGGAGAAGGCCTCTCTGAGGAGGGGACATTTGATCTGAGATTTGAGACATGCAACTTGGGAAGATCTTTCCAGAATAACAATTGCAAAAGTCTTGAGGTGGGGAGGAGAAGAGGATAAGTATGTCTGGAATTTGCTGGAGATAAGTCAGGGAGGCAGGTAAAGGCCAGCGACATAGAGCCTGGTGGACCTTTTCAAAGTAGAGTAAGAAGTCTTTGGAAAGTTTTAAACATACGAAATGGTTTGTATTTTTAATAAGGTCATGCTGTGTGGAGTATAGAGGACAGCAGGGAGGAGCAGGGGTCCAGTTAGATGGCGATCGTTGACGTCCACATGGGAGGCAAGGGCAGTTTGGAAAAGGAGTGGAGTTAGAGAGGAGGGAACGAATTCAGGATCGATTGTGAAGATCCACCTGCAATAACTTGCCGATGGATTACGTGGTGGTGGGTGGGGAGGGTGACAGAAAGAAGGGAATGCAGGATGAGGCCCCAGTGTAAAGGTTGGCCAAATGTGCCATTTGCTGAGATTGGGAAAACTGGGAGAACACCAGATTTTTGCGAAGAGAAAAATCAAGTCTTCTGTTTGGGGCACGTTAAGTCCGAGATAACGCTTAGACACCGGCATGGAAACTTCAGCGAGGTGGATGGCTGTAAGGTGTGGAGCTGAGGGGAGGGGCCATGGCTAGAGAGAGAAATTTGGGAGATGTGTTGATGTCATTTAAAGCTGGGGATGAGAAAGAGAGTGCAGCAGGCCAAAGGACAGCCTTGGGCCAGACTCTGGGGCGCAGCACTGTTTAAGTTTGGGTGTGGGAGGAGAAGCCAGCAAAGACGATTGAGAAGCAGCAGCCAAACATGTCAAAGGAAAACTAGAAAATGGAAAGTCCATTTAGTTCCAAAAGTAGGGAGTAATGAACTGTGTTGAATACCACTGGGATATGAGTAAGATAAGGACAGAGACATGTTCACTTGGATTAGATAATATGGAACGTATGGGTATCCGTAACCAAAGAATGTGAAGTCAGGGATGCGACCCAAGTGGGCTGAGCGGTGAGTAGAGGCAAGGACATAGTGAAAAACTCTTTTGTTGGAAAGGAGAATAGAGAGAAGGGGGAGAGAGAGCATATGGTTTAGATTTTTTTTAAGATAGGATACTGTAGACTCTAATGTAGTGACTACAGCATGTTGGGAATGATCTGTTGTGTATGTAGGAAGTGTATTTGTTTTCTGTTGCTGTGTAACAAAGTACCACAAAACTTTTTGGCTCACAACCATTCTCCCGGTATCTGTGGGTTAGGAGTCAGGGCCAGGCTTGGCTGGGTCTTCTGATGAGTCTCACAGGGCCGCAGTCAAAATGTTGGGTGGGCTGTGATCTCTTTGGGAGACTTGACTGGGGAAGAATTCACTTCTAAGCTCCCTCAGGTTGTTAGCAGAATTCATTCCCTTGCATCTGTAGGTGTGAGCATCCAGCTTCTTGCTGCCTGTTACCTGTAGGCTGCCCTCAGCTCCTAGAGCCCCTCTCCCCAAACCCCTCTCCCCCACCCCACCTCTACTCCTGCAGTACTTTATTACATGGTTTCCTCAACAGGGCCTCTTACTGCATCAAGTCAGCAAGGAGAGTCTTAGCCCCTGTCTGCTGGCGAGATGGAGACTCATATAAGGCACTGTAATCACAGGAGCAGTACTCCAGCATCTTTGCCATATTCTCTTGGTTAGAAGTGAATCATGGGTTCCACCCACACTTAAGGGAGGGGGAGATATGCAAGGGCATGAATACCAAGAAGTGAGGATCGTTGAAGGTTACCTTGGGGAGGAACCGAAGATGCAGAGAAAAGAGGGATAAGTTCAGGAGGAAGGTCCTTAGAAAAGTCATTGGGCAGGGGACCTGGAACCCAAGTATAGGGATTGGTCTTTGACAGAAGCAAAGACCCTTCTTCCATTGAATTGGGGAGAAGGTAGAGAAAGTAAGTCCAGATATGGGTAGTTGTATATTGGATGGTGGTCAGATGAAGTAGTATTCACCTGGTGGTTTCTGTCTTCCCCCTGCAGCAGGAGGGAAGGCCATCAGCTGAGAGCAAAAGAGATTTGGGATAAGAGCTAAAGCCAGGAGATAGTGTTGTGGGAGAGTGGGAGAGCAAATGTACTAGGGAAATCAAATAAGAGTTGCTAGACAGTATCAAGGGCCCATCTGATGTTTGTGGTTCTACCTGAACAGTGTAAGCAGTCTGCCTGGGTATGTGATTTTCTCCACCTTCATTCCATTGGCTCAAGCATAGAGTGAGAATAACAAACAGAATGCTAGCTAATGTTTATTAAGTTATTTAATTACTATGCTAGTGCACGTCTAAGTGTACAGTCTCATTTAAACTTCATTACATGTCCCTGAGTCAGGCATTATTATATCATCCTCATTTTACTGGAGTGATAAGCGGTTTACTTAAAGATACACAGGTGTTAGGTGGCAGAGCAAGGTTTTGAGCCCTGGGCAGTCTCACTCCAGAGCTAGTACCATTAGGCCTTACACTTCGCTGTCTCTTGGAGACGAAGCAGAGAGCTGGATTCAGCAGACGTGCAGTTTAGCCAGGT
This sequence comes from Kogia breviceps, assembly GCF_026419965.1. Lineage (NCBI taxonomy): Eukaryota > Metazoa > Chordata > Mammalia > Artiodactyla > Physeteridae > Kogia > Kogia breviceps. The sequence continues at coordinate 22,662,106 of NC_081326.1, read as the reverse complement.
GGGTGAGCAATGACAAGAGAGAGAACACACTGTTGACGACGTTGGCCCTGCTGTGACTATAACGATGGACTATGGGATCTAAGAAAAGTAAGGACAGGAAGGGGCCATGGGCTGGTGAAAAAGTCAGGGGTCAGTGGATTGGAGAAAACAAAGAGGAATCAATAAAATCATTAAAAGAATGGGAATGAAACGCAGGACAACTTGGGTTCCAAGGTAATGCTAATATGAATGAATATTTGCTGAACACTTACAAGCCAAGAACTGCACTAAATGCTTTCTATGAAGGAGGATCTCCTGAGAAATTATGATTTGGGAATCAGTATTCTCCAGCTGAGTATACTGACTGGGACGTGAATTAGCACACCTGAGGCTGTATGGTCACAAGCAGAGCCCTGGTTCACATCCATAGCCTGTGCTTTTAATCTCCCTCTATTTATTTGTGATGTTTATGCCCATTTATATCCAGGAGTATTTGGGAAGGCTGAGGAAATAGAGGAATAGATGCTACTAAGTATCTGAGATGCTTGATTACTGTAGTGGCCCCTAATTTGGGCTTTAAATGAGACAAGAAGATAAACTTTGTATTACACAGTTTTCAATTTCTGATCAAAGAAGCTTACATATTTATGGGCAGTGGTAAGATTCCACACACCCCCAAAAAACAAAAAAACTAGCCTCCTGGGCCCTTGAATGAGGAACACCAGGTAAATAATATCTCCAACCAGAGCTTAATAATAAAGTTTTAAAAATAAATAAATAAAATACAAGGACACTGTCAAATGGAGGAAGGATTCTAAAATAAGTTGCTACTCAATGAAGGCAAAACAGTAGGGGGCTGAGATAACTAGGCTCAGGACTGTGCTCTGTGATGCTGTGTATTAGTTACGGACAAGAGCCGGAGTGTCTGAAGGGATTGATAATGTAGTGTGAAAATAAGGTTAGGAGAAACCTGGACCTGAAAGACCCCTATTAGTTCTATCAAGAGTTCATCTATGGGCTTCCCTGGTGGCTCAGTGGTTGTGAATCCGCCTGCCGATGCAGGGGACACGGGTTCGTGCCCCGGTCCGGGAAGATCCCACATGCCGTGGAGTGGCTGGGCCCATGAGCCATGGCCGCTGAGCCTGGGTGTCTGGAGCCTGTGCTCTGCAACGGGAGAGGCCACAGCAGTGAGAGGCCTGCATACCACAGAAAAAAAAAAAAAAAAAAAAAAAAAAAAAGAGTTCATCTATTGGAAAGCTGGGAAGAAAGTTTGTTTTTTTGTAATTTTTAAATTTTTTAATAAATTTATTTATTTACTTTGGCTGCATTGGGTCTTCGTTGCTGCGTGCGGGCTTCCTCTGGTTGTGGTGAGCGGGGCTACTCTTCTTTGCGGTGCGCGGGCCTCTCATTGCAGTGGCTTCTCTTGTTGCGGAGCGTGGGCCCTAGGCACGCAGGCTTCAGTAGTTGTGGCACATGGGCTCAGTAGCTGTGGCGCACGGGCTTAGTTGCTCCGTGAGGCATGTGAGAGCTTCCTGGACCAGGGCTCGAACCCACGTCCCGTGCATTGGCAGGCGGATTCTTAACCACTGCGCCACCAGGGAAGTCCAAGGGGAGAAAGGTTTTAAAGTAAGATAATATATGTCAAAGTGCCCACCTTCAGTGCTTAATAAATATTAACGGAGAGGAATCTGTTTCCTGTGTGCCAGCTGTTTGGGGTGGTTAGCACATCTATTAGACCGTCTCTGGGCTATCAGATGGCTTTAAGAAGCCTTTGGCAGGGACCCTGCAGCAAGCACTGAATTCCCGTTTGCTGATAAGTATGTGTGTTGCAAATGGTCTGCTTTGGCTCGAGGGGAAGGCATGTGCTTCTGATAACCAGGCAAAGTTGTCATTCACTGCCAGACTTGGAAGGGAAACAGAGATTATCTGGTAACCCAACACCCTCTTTCAACTGCTCAGTACACCGGGACTGGGGAAGGTGAAATGCCTTGTCTGGCTAGGGCTGCTTAGCAATTTAGGTGGGACCAGGATTAGCATCCTGGTCTGCCAAGCCCCAAGTTCTCGCCCTCCCTGCTGGGTTAGTCCTTTGTGCCTGGAAAGATCTGCAGTTAGTTCACTCCCTTAGAGTTGTGGTGAGAAAAATCACAGTTTCCTGAAGTCATCTACCACTCACTGTTTATCAACTTCTATTTTTGGAATGCTCTTCCTCCCTAAAGTACCTCAGGGAGAGGTGGTCTCATTTCCGGCTGTGGGAGGTGGGCAGGACCCTCTGTGAATCCTGTCCAGGTCAGTCCCCCTCCCTGTGCAGTTCCCAAGGGACACGTGTGCTCAGAGGACGATAGAAAATGGCAAATGAGCCCCATTTCATTGTGAACCGAGTTCCCTTCATCTCTGGCTTGGTGTGCCTGGTAAACTGGCCTGGAAGACGTAGTTTATACTCAGCCCTTAACTAGGGCCTCTCCTCCTCCACCAGATTTTACTTCTGGTTGAGGCTGCAGTGCCCCATAGCACAAGGGTTAGAAAAGGAGGAAAAGCGAGAAGTCAGCCCTGCCTGGAATCCCCTCACCTGAGCTTAGTGAGGAGGAGCCAGGGAGCTACAGCTGGGATGTCCTTGACCTCTGAGAGCCCCCAGAGCCTATTCATTAGTAAATCTGTCCTGGTCACATTACCCTGTCGTCCTGCTCACGGGTGCTCAAAGGGAAGAGGAGTGGAGCCTTTCTCTCCCCACTACAGTGTGCGCAGTCCGAACTTCTGGTCTGCACACGACAACCAGTCTTGTACCATGGCTTGATACAATGTCTGCTAAAGCTGAGGAAACTTGACCTTTAATTGTCCCATCTCTATGAAGGTAAAGGCATGGTTTCCATTAGACTTTCTGAAATATTTGAGAATACTTAGAGACCCTTAGAGCCAACCTTCCAGCCTAGTCGAATCTCTGAAATAATGATTTTCTTTGGGTTTGCTGTCCATGTTTCTGGTCACTCCCTCAGGAGATGTTTATTTTGGGCCATTGCTTGCCATGGTCCTGATATGCGTGTGGGGAACAGCAGTCAATAAGGCCGACCTCCACTTCCGGGGAGCCTACAGCCTGGCAAATTCCTGCCAGGTTGTCGATAAAGAAGTTCAAAGCCCTTTTTCCTCTTTATCCCCAAGATCAAGGTTACATCTGCCAAGAGACCTTGCTTGGCTACCACAGTTTGGGATATATTTTTTATATATATCCTAAAACATTTGTAGCCAGTCTATATGAAGAAGATTATATGGGCTGGCCAGGAGGTAATTCCTGAATAGCTAGTCAAAGGATGAGTTTAGATCACCAAATCTGGCAAATAACTTCTGTTGCTCTCATTTACTGGATGAAGTGGAACGGAATATAACTCTGAGATTTGTGTAGTGGAAGTAGAGTGATTAAGTTCTCACACTTCATTGAAGATACTATTTGGACAACCCAGTGTTATAATTTATACATAGGGGAAATAGGCTTGACTCTAGAGTTTTGAAGGAGAGTCTGGAATTTGAGGGTAAGAACTTTGCAGTAACATACAAGAGGGGATCTCATCTTGCAGAAGACCATGGAGCCTTGAGGTGCAAAAAATTAAAAGGGTTCTGCCTGTCCATGGCTCCATGAGGACTAAGAGTGTATAGTGTCCATGCTACACATGACAATTTCCAGTGACACACTTGCTTTCCTTACGTTCTTGTCATAGTGGAAGGCTGAGCGAAAGTACAGCCTCACTGCTGCAAACTAATTGGGGATGGCTGGTCTCTCCTTGTGGTGATGGAAGGGTTCTGTATTTTGCCTGTGGTGGTGGATACATATACCTACATATGATAAAATTGCATAGAACTAAATACATATGCACTTGCACACATACACAAGTGAATACACGTAAAACTGGAAAAATCTGAATAAGGTTGGTAGATTATATCAATGTCAATTTCCTGGTTGTACTATTATTTTGCAAGGTGTACCACTGGAGAAAAAAAAAAGTGCTCCAACATTTTAAATTAAATCCAATTTTTTAAAGACAATGTGCCTTGAAATATCATTTAATAAAGCCTACAGACAGGATCCTTTTAGTCCATTAATATGACCTGTGTAGTGGGCTTGTTAGTAAGATGGGAGGGAACATGGCTGAGTCCAAGCAGATGATGCCTCTATCTGCCCCCCTTCCCCTCTGTTTCCTCTGTGTGAATCAAGATGTGAGGTAACAGGCTCTGGGTTCAAATTCTGGCTTCTCCACTTGCTAGTTGCATGGCCTTATCACGTAACTGGATGTCTCAGTGCTTCAGTGTTATCAAATAAAATTGGTATAATATTGTTCTGTCATTGCCGATTGTTATTAAATAATGGCCCACAGACCTCCTGAAATTAGACATGGATGGCAATTTATCTCCTTTATGGTTCCAGAAAAGAATCTTTTGTAAAATTTTGTTCAAGGCTTCAAAATCCTACAGTTATTTTGACTGTTACAGCCTCCTGCTTGTTCCACACTACCAAGGTATTTCAGAGAGCGGCTTCCTGAAGTGACTTCGTTCATCTGAACTCTGGGGTGTTCCATTGTATCAGTGGTGAGCTTGAATCTTCCCTTTCATCTCAGAAAGCTGTGAGTCATTTATCTACTTGTACGAAGAGGACAGAAACATTCTAGCTCTCAGGCTCATCAGTCTGTTCAGATCTATAGCGCTTATACTGGAAAAAACCTGGCTAGTAGCCATACAGGCAGGAAAAGGCTTACCACGCACATTGAATTATGTGTCTATGTGTTGTTGAAGCCTGCGATGGAAATACAGTGATGTCACCTTTCATCTCTAACTTGCATGTGGCTGAGAACCCCTGAGGTGTGAATTCGCCCTTTCCATCCTCCTCTGCACTGGTGTCTACGACCTGTTGTGCTTTTGTTTGGTGAAGAACTCACTGCTCTTTTGAGTAGATGGGGATGCAGAGCCCAGAGTCTACTTCTAAACTCTTCTAAATACTTAACTTCTACTATTGGAAGATATCTAGATGGAGGAGAAATGGACTCTGGTTAAACAGCATGGGGAAATTCCAGTTAAAAAGAGAGATACAGATTTTTTTTTAAGTTATAAAATGTTTTAAACATAGAGGAAATTGAATGAGTAGTACAACACCCATACAGCTATGAAGAAGTTATTGCCCATAGATACCAAGGGCCATTTTGAATTTCTAAGAAGGTGAATATAGATTGTGGCATTCACATATTTATTGGACTACAGAGCCTTTTTCTTTTTTCTAGAACGTCTTTCCCTTGGGATACAATTTGGGAAATACCGGTTTAAAATTATTTTTCTAAATGGGAAATCCATGGATAAGTCGCTTATACTTGGGATAACTTACTAAAATGACATTATTAAAGAAATAAATTGTCATACGCACAGAGAAAGGTTAAAATATTGTTAGTGGGTCCTGCAAGCTTTGAAATATTTTTTCTCATAAAGCTGCTAATTTCTTCAGTATCAAGTTTCTTAAAAAAAAAAAAAAAAAGGGAGTATTTTATGTGGTAAATTTTCACTTATGTATCCGTGAATATCATTCCTGTGTGTGAAATTAAAAAAACGGTAGCAAACCCTACTTCTCTTGGTAAATCAGGCTCCATGATGGATCTAGTGGAGGAGATAGGAGGTATGGGAAGTGCTATCATGACAGAATTAAAAGGTTCCCAGGGAGCAGAAAAACACATGGTGCTGATACCCAGACAGGTATATTTAATAATATGTTTTCCATATTCTAGAAGAAAAAAGATTGGAAGTATCACAATTGTTTAAATGAAGAGAATGTATAAATTCAGTAGGAGACTAGGATTGACACATTTTCTGTCAACAACAGTATGACTACTGCAAATAAAGGAGTTAAGCATTTGTGAACACAGTACCTTGTGTAAGGACTCTTTACTGGCTATTGTTCAATATTTATTTCAGTATTACCCAACATTTAATGCATTATAATTTTTAGAGGGCTCTCATAGCTAACTTGGTAATCTTAGAAGGTGGATTTTATTATCTCCATGTTATAGATGTGGAAAATAAGTGTTGGAGAAAAATGGGGCAGTTTCTGTGGACAAAAAAATATATAGAGAATTTTTTTTTACCAAGTGACATATTTGTCAAACATTTCAGAAAACATTTGGGGCCAACAGATTTAAAAAATAATTGGAATTGTTACCTAAGCAACAATGGAAATTTAAGGAAAGAAGGGCTTTATTTTGCAGTAAATTTTAAATTAAAGGAACATGAAATACAATTTTCATACGTTGTCATAAACACTTTCATGTAGCTTATTTATTCTTTGAAAGTCGGTTACAAGTGCTTGCTGAAGAACAAACCTCACTAATTTGTATAAGTTTGGGTTAGGATACAAAGTTTAACTTAAAGAACAATTTTTTTTTCAATGTAAGCTTTTGACAGTGTTTCAATTAACAAGTCATATACTTACAACTCAAAACTAGTTTAACAAAATGTTAGAAAAATAATAGAAATATTAGCACAAGGATCTTACGACTTATAAAAAATGAATATGTGAAGAGTATCTGAAGGAGAAATAGTCTTTTTCATCAGTTATTACTTGCAATAAAAATTATCTCAGAAAAAGGAGGAAAATGGACCTCTGAGCCTATGTAAGCATACACCGAACACTGTAGCAACTTAGAGTAGGAAAGAGGAGGTGGACAGTATGGGAGGAGCTACTAGAAGGTTTGAAATGACCCAAGGTAGGGTTTATGGAAAGGGAAGAGGAACTGCCATGCCTGGTGGATGTTTATGAGGTTCTGAAAATGTGCTCTTAGCCATCTGTTGGGTGACAGCGTATTCTTCAGCTCTTTATTCTTATTCTAAAAGGGAGTTCTATTCAAATAGGTCTCTCAGCTCTCTGTTGATTTTGTCAATTGAAATTTTCTTGCAATCTAGCACAGAGGTTATTAGAGAAAATTCTTTTTACTTTAACAACTATAATAGAAATGATGTAGTTTTCACTGCTTGTAAACTATGGCTATCTTTATGTGTTAAAATTGAGTTATCTCAAAGATCTTGTTTAAATTCAGGGACAAGTTAATGGTTTGATTGTTTAAAAAATTTGCGTGGCAGGTGGTCGCTACTTCGTTCAATCCCATGGTTATTTCATTCAACAACTATTCACTGAGCTCCTACTCTTTGTCATCTCCAAGGACACAGGAGGGAAAAGACGTCGTCGGAAGGGTTCCCGTTCACATTCTAACTGGAGAGACAGACAGTAAACTTTGCAGATGGTTGTGCGTTGCTAAGCTTGGAATGCATGGAGGAAGAGAAGATTTGGGTTGGAAAGGGGAATCGAGTTCTGTCTTACCTATGTTAAGTGTGAGATGCCTGTAAGACCCCCATGTGGAGATGTCAGGTAGGCTGGAGGTAGGTGGAGAAGACAGAACTAATGATAAAAATCAGAAGTCATGGGCACATGGACAATATTTAAAGTGATGGGATTGGGTGAGAATACCTACAGCGCAGGTAGAGAGAGAAAGTGCCTAGGACTGAGCGCTGGAACACTTCAAATGTAATTCTCCATCCCTCTATTTCTCTCTCTCAACAGCTTTCTTATGACTTAATTCAGGTAACATACCATATAATGCTCCCTTTTAAAATACACAAGTCAGTGTTTTCTAGTACAGTCACAGAGCTGTACAGCCATCACCACTATCAAATTTTGGAATATTTTGTCACCCCAAAAAGAAACAGTGTACCCATTAGCAGTCAGTACTCTGTACTGCTTTGTATGCACCTATACTTGTGTTGTTTTACTTTATTTTTCAGTGCCAATAAGTCTTTATTCATTCATTGTGCTTCTTCAGGAAGAAGAGAAAGCAGGAGGGAGAGAATGGTTAACATGCATTAGAAAACAGTAAGAGGAGGGAGAGAAAAGAAAAATCCAGTACAGCAAAATCAACCATTTAATGAATAAACCCCAATGATGGGGGCACCACAGCACAAGGGAGTCTAGTCTCCTGCAGTTCAGGAAAAAGGGGAAAGGAATCAGAGACGGGACACAGACAGGTCCTCATTTTCCTCCCCCACTCTCTTCCTTCTTGTAAATTCCAGATAAAACTTTGGTTTCTAGCAGCAAACATGGAGTTGAATTACATCCAGTCTACATCCTATTAGATAATCTTGTGTTCACTTTGACATCAGATTCTTGCATCAGCAGAAGAGTCCCTGAGTGCACTGGATAGACTTTCTTTCCCTTCTCAGCCTCCCACTGTGAGTTTCTATGTGGAAGCCCCTTGCTATGGGTTGGAAATGAGGGCGAAAGAATTCCTAGTTTATTCAGGTTTTATGCAAGTCTTTTAGGGTTTAGAGTCATCCCGGAAATTAAATATGTATGTGTGTCTTCTTGTTTGTTTTGGCTAAAGGTGGGACAGGAGTCAAGTTTTCAGGACAGAAGAACTTGTCCAAAATAGGAAGTAAGGGAAGGAGCAGGATGAGAAAATGGGTGAAGGAGGTCCTGCTTTGTGAAAAGTGACACGGAGATTATAGTTCAGATCCTCTTGCCTGGTGCAGACTCTTTTGACAAAAATGCTTTGATTATTTTTCTTTCAATACAAAAAGAAATTTGTAAACAAGAAACACCCCAGGGGGCTTCCCTGGTGGCGCAGTGGTTGAGAATCTGCCTGCTAATGCAGGGGACACGGGTTCGAGCCCCGGTCTGGGAAGATCCCACATGCCGTGGAGCGGCTGGGCTCGTGAGCCACAACTGCTGAGCCTGCGCGTCCACAGCCTGTGCTCCGCGACAAGAGAGGCCGCGATAGTGAAGAGGCCCGTGCACCGCCATGAAGAGTGGCCCCCGCTCACCGCAACTAGAGAAAGCCCTCGCACAGAAATGAAGACCCAACACAGCCAAAAATAAATAAATAAATAAATAAATAAATAAATAAATAAATAAGAAAAAGAAACAACATGAGAAAGACCAACATATTATATTTACATAAACTAGATCACATAACAGTCACCAAACCAGCAACTGGTGAAGTCCTGCAAAGCTTGGATAAATCCAGAAACTGGAGGGAGCTCGATTTGGGAAGACTGCACCCAGGATGATACACCTTGCCCACTGTTTTCTATTACATTTGCCATATTTCAGTACACAGTGCTTGGCGAGGTAGGTCTCTGCTGCTCTCCCGATTTGTCAGTAGGGTTCTCCTTTCTCCATTAGCTACCCAGGCACTGTTGTTACCCCTGCAGCAGGGGACACTGGCCCTGGAACCACAAAGAAGCTCTTGTTTAGAGGACCATCTGGAAGCCACACAGAAGTACAGAGTTTTGAAAGGTTAAGGATTCTAATTTTGTTCCAGGCATACATCCCAAGCAGCATGGGAGAGTACAGAAGTTTCATTCTTAAAATCTTGCTTACCTAACACTATCTTGAGATTTTTATACATGCAAGAGTGTGTGTGCTTATACACACACACACACCCCTACACACACCTTTGTGTAGTGTAGACTTGGCCTGATCCTACGGAAGATAAGATCTCATGTGGAAAGTGAGCCAGTGTCCCAGAATTAAAGGTTTGGTTAGGAATCCTTAAAAAAATAATAAATACACACACACACACACGCCTTACTCTTTGTTTTCACTCAGACCCTTTTGTCAACTCTGACCTGTTTTAACCTCTCTGTGTACCTTCCTGTTCAGGGCTGATTTACAGTCATCCGGTTGAGAGGTGAGTCAAAGTCGTTCTTTAGAGTTAAGTTATTCCTGCTCTGGAGCCCTGGAGCCCTGAGATTCCTCCTATACCTTAGAACACAGTGTGCAAATGAGGGCCTCTCAGAATAATGTATTCAAAAATACAAATTCAAAAGAGTTATATTAAGAAAAATAAAGAAAAATATTTAAGTACACAACAAATGTCATTCCTACATAGCTAGTACTTTGGCATCCTGAAGGGAAGCATGACCCAAGTTAGAGTTATGAGCAAATAAAATTGTAATAGATCAGAATAGCAGGGGAGTTAACCCTAGTGGCAGCAGGCCTTCAGATGGTCCCCCAACACCCTTTTTTCTACTATCATAACCTGTGGCTTAGGATAGTTCCTAGAACCCTGTACCAACAGTGGGTCATAGAGGAGACAAGACACGGAAGAACCCTGCCCTACCCCAAGAGAATCCCTATCACACAAAGTAATAGCTTCTTGAACCTATTAACCTGGTCTTAACGTTTTATCTTTTTATTGATACTTTAGCATGAGACATACATCCCTCTTCAAAAGGAAAACAGCTTCCCTATCTAGGCCATTTTCTAGCCTAGAACCTAAAACCTATGATCAGAGATAAAGAAGAATATCTCATAAAGTTAAAAGAGTCAATTTATCAAGAAGACATAAAACCCTAAGTATTTATACACCTAATACAGCTTCAAAATATGTGAAGCAGGGCTTCCCTGGTGGCGCAGTGGTTGAGAGTCTGCCTGCCGATGCAGGGGGCACAGGTTCGTGCCATGGTCCGGGAAGATCCCACATGCCGCGGAGTGACTGGGCCTGTGAGCCATGGCTGTTGAGCCTGCGCGTCCAGAGCCTGTGCTCCACAATGGGAGAGGCCACAACAGTGAGAGGCCCGTGTACCGCGCAAAAAAAAAAAAAAAAAAAAAAAAAAAAAAAAAAAAAAAAAAAAGTGAAGCAAAAGCCTACAGAACCAAAGGGAAAAATAGACAAATCTACAATTATAGCTGAATATTTTAATTACACTCAATTATTGATGGTTGGTAGCAAGAAAATGTAAGAATATAGAATATTTGAACAATACTGTCAACCAACTTACCTAATTAACATTTATAGAACACTACACTGAATAATTGAAAAATACTGGTTTTAATTGCATAATAAATATTTACAGAGATATACTGTATACTGGGGGGAAAGCCAAGTCTCAATAAATTTCAAAGGGTTGAATTAAACAGAGTAAATTCTTTAACCACAATGGAATTAAATTTAAAAATCATTAAAAAAATGGTCACCAGAAAATTCCCAAATATATGAAAATTGATCAGTAGTCTTCTAAATAATCACTTGGAAGAAAGAAGAAATCACAATGGTAATTAGAGCTTTAATTGAAAATTAAAATGCATCCTATCAAAGTTTGTAGAAGTTAAATCACAACTTAGAGGGAAATATATGGCTTTAAATCAGTGGTCTAATCTGCCATCCAAAGAAGATAGAAAAAGAAGAGGAAAGAAATAAAAAAAGATACGGTGGGAAATCAATGAAATAAGAAATAAAAAACAATAGAGAAAATGTATGAAACCAAAAGCTGATTCTTTGAGAAGATCAAATCCTAGTTATACTGATTTTATAAAGAGAAAAAGCACAAATTGCCGATATCCAGAATGAATGAGAGGATGTCATACAGGTCTACAGACTTTAAAGGGATAATTAGGACATATTACTTTATGTTAGTAGAGGACTTTATGCCAGTATGTTTGACAGCTTGGATGAAATGGGAAAATTCCTTGAAAAACATAAATTAACAAAACTGACCACCAGAAGTAACAGGATGTTTGAATAACCTACCATCTGTTAAAGAAATGGAATTTATAATTGAGAACCTTTGCACGTAGAAAACTCCAGGCCTGGATGCTTCACTAATGAACTCTATCAAATACTTAAGGAAGACATATGTAATACTAATCTTACAAAACCCTTTACCAAAAATAGGAAGATTGTATATTCCCAGTAAATTTTATGAGGCCAACATAACCGTAATACTAAAAACATACAATGACATTACAGATAAAGAACAATATAGAATTTCAATATACACAGATACAAAAATCTAAACAAAATATTAGCAAATCAAATCTAGCCATATAAAAATGGATAATACATTATGACCAAAGTTTCTTTTTTTTCTTCCAGGAATATAATTTTTGTTAAATACTTGAAAATGAATTGGTATAATTAACTATATTAATTAGATAGAAAGGAAAAAGCCACATGATCATGTCGATAGATGTAGAGAAAACAAAGTTCATCACCTATTCATGATTTTAAAAAAACAAACCTCTCAACAAATTAGAACTAGGATGGAAATTCTTGAATTGATAAAGAGCATATATAAGAATCTGATAACATCATAATTAACAGCAAAAGAGAGTTTCCTCCACCAATATTAGGAACAAGGCAAGGATGTATGCTCTAACTCCTTTGTTCAACATAGTGCTAGAGGTTTAGCCAGTGTGATAAGGCAAGAAAAATAAATGAAAGGCATAAAGATTAGGAAAAAAAGAAAACTGTCTCTATGTGCAGATGATATGATCATCTACAGAGAAAATCCTAAGGAATAACAAAACTACCAGAACTGATGAGTGAACTTAGCAAGGTCACAGTCTACAAGGTCAGTTTACAAAAATGAGTTTCATGTGCTGCATTGAAAAAAATGAAATTTAAAAAAATGTTTATAATGGCATCAAAATCCAAACACTTAGGGATAAAATTAATGAAAATATACAAAAGATATGTGTGAAACCTATTAGACAGTGATGGGAATAGTTAAAGAAGACCTAAACAAATGAATTGACATACCATGTTCAATTAGTAAACTCAGTATGGTTAAGATGTCAGTTCTTTACAAATTGATGTATAGATTCAGTGCCATTCCCAGTGAAAATCTCAGCAGGACTTTTTGTAGTAATTCACAAGCTAATAGAAAATGTCTGTGAAAATACAAAATATCAATATATAATAGAAAAATAAGAACAAAATTGCAAGATGTACTCTACTTGATTTCAGGACTTACTATAAAGTGAGAGTTATCCAGACATTGTGCAACTGGTGCTACAGGATAAAAAGGTAGAGTCATGCAACAGAATAGAGAGGCCAAATACAGACCAACATAGAAATGGCTTAACAAAGTCACCGAAGAAATTCAGTGGAGAAGTCTTTTCAACTAATGGTCGTAGAAAGAAAAGAAAAAAACCTCTATCCCTACCTTGCACCATACACAAAAATTACTTCAAAATGAATCATATATATATATATATATATAAAAGCTAAAACTTACAAACTTCTTGAAGAAAATAGAGGAGAAATCTTCAACCTCAGGGTAGGTGAAGAATTTTTAGACAAGAAAGCACTAACTATAAAAGAAAAAAATTAATGAATTAGATGTTATCAAATTTAAATATGTATGACCATCAAAGGACACAATTAAGAAAATAGATTAATAATTAAATAGATTTCCTCTGTTACTACTTTTACTTGGGAATATCGAAACATTGCATTCATTTTGTGCCTACTCTGTATCAGTCCCTTTGCTGGATGCAGAGAATATATTGTTGGATAAGAAAGATGTGGTCCTCATGGAACATTCAGTTTAGTGGGAGAAATAGACAAACAAATAAATAATTACAATATGAAATGACAACTGCAAGGATGGTGAAAGTATAGCACTCATATTATGGTTTTCATTTTACAAATGTAGAAACCTGGCAGTGGTTAATAATTTGCTAAGTTGCAAAGGCAGTCTTAGCTCATATTTGCTGACTCCTATTCTGCCCCTTGCCCTCCACCTTTTTTTTTTTTTTTTCTTTCTGTTCTAAGCAAAGCGAGCAGAATTTTAAACTTAAGCTTAGTGGCCAGGATCAAGTAGCAAATGGTATTCATGCTTTTAGTATACTAGGAAGAGACATGGAATTGTAGCTAGTTAAAGAAATTCCATTTCAATGTTGCTGTCTTAAAGCCTTGTTTTTTTTGCTCTGTTTTTTTTTTTTTTTTTGACCTCTCCCGTTGCGGAGCACAGGCTCCGGACGCGCAGGCCTAGAGGTCATGGCTCACGGGCTTAGTTGCTCCGCGGCATGTGGGATCTTCCCGGACCAGGGCACGAACCCGTGTCTCCTGCATCGTCAGGCGGATTCTCAACCACTGCGCCACCAGGGAAGCCCCAAAGCCTTGTTTTAAAGTTAGTTTTCCAGACTATGATGTCGACATCAAAGTTAGGCAAGTTTCTCAGAGGATATTCTCTTGCTGTATAGTGCCCAGTGAGTTGCAAAGGAGAGCTCTGTTCAGGCAGCCCGTCTAATCTTTGCTTTGCTAACTAGTTTTGGTGTATCCTTTTTTTTTAAAGTTGGCAAAGTTAACAGGAAGGTGTTGGGAGGTAGAAGTAGAGAAAAATATAGGATTTGGATCATATCACTTGGGAGAGAAGACTTTACTTTTTAAAGTAAATGTGTAATGGGAAATGTATGCTTTTGTCCTTCTTTTTACCCTTGCATTTGTGACAATAAAATATTTATTGTGTCTTGTACAGTGCTTTGTACTCTTTAAATCATTTCACATACAGTACCTTTTGTATTTCTTATGTTTTTGACAGTCCGTATCATTTCAGTTTAATCATGAGGCAACCCTGGCCAGAGGTTAAATGGCTATTTCAGGATGACTTCATAAACAACTTTGAATCCTTTCTTTCTGATTTTCCACCTGTTTTTGTCTCATCTGCCATATATTTGTAGATTTTCATGTTGATATGTTTCATTATGACTCATTCTTGCTTTAGTCTTCTGTTTTCCCACGTGGAACTAGTGATACTTACCTTGTCTCCCAGTGACTTCCAAGCCATCATCGTCTTTCCTTCCTCCAAAAAGTCCTGTTATTCTGATTTTCTCCATTGTTAGTGGTACCAGACCCCATTAAAGATACTTGAGTAGGAGTGGTTGCTCAGTAAACGTTTATATGCGTAGAAAATGAAAGAACAAGCATGCCATTGTACACTTCCTGTTGATTTTCCTCTACCACCTTCCTTCTCTGTATCTCATTTATTACCAAGTCATATTTATTTTTTCTACCATGTTTTTTTCTTCCCTAATAATTACTCTCTTTATTCCTATAGTATCCTCGTTGCGTACTTTTTGCTTCCATTCCCTCCTCATTAAAGTCTGTTTTCCACAAACCTGCTAAAATAATCTTTGGTTTTATGTAACTTTTTCATATCATAGAAGTAATACTTGTCCTGATAATTCAAAAGTCCCCATGAGAAGAAAGAAGGGGGCTTCCCTGGTGGCGCAGTGGTTGACAGTCCGCCTGCCGATGCAGTGGACAAGGGTTCGTGCCCCGGTCCGGGAAGATCCCACATGCCACAGAGCGGCTGGGCCCGTGAGCCATGGCCGCTGAGCCTGCGCGTCTGGAGCCTGTGCTCCGCAACAGGAGAGGCCACAACAGTGAGAGGCCCGCGTACTGAAAAAAAAAAAAAAAAAGAAGAAGAAGAAAGAAGGAATTAATAATCACCTAGAATTCCACTCATCTTACACCTTGCTGTGTATATTCTTCTGGACCACAGAAATGATATCATTTATAGGGAGATCACTTATCTGGCAAACTCTATTCTTGGTGACCTACCTTAAAAAAAATTAAGCTAACAATGCCTGAGGAATTGAAATAGATGTAAAAATACAGCTCACATGTGTTTAATTCAAATCAGAAAACATTCGTTTAGGGCCATGGTATACAAAACACCATGCTAGGCACTTTGAGGGCTCAAAGGTAGCAATGATTACTTATTTTCTAGGAATAGTCAGTCCAGTGAGAAGCAGCACCAGCCTGTTGCCTTTATTCACTCTTAACACTCAGTCCCAACAAACGTGGTTATGTGGTTTCTTGGCCCACAGCAGATGAAAAGTTGGGAATTAGCAGAAAGAGAATACCTCTCTCCATTAACCATCAGTGTCCCGAGAGCAGCAAGCATAAAACTGATGTTGATGGAGCATATGGAATATGCTCCATATATGAAATAAAAAGTTTTACAACTCTGGATCCATTTCATATGGTGGCAAGGAGTTCCTGAGGGCATATCACTTTATGTTACAGTTTAATAACCTCTCTATAACATTGTACCATCAAGCAACGTTTGTTATGCTCAGTAGAGAAGCAAGAAAGCAGCTAATACATTTCTGAGAAATTTACAGCAAAACTTATTAAAGTGTATCAGCCAAAGCAGTAGAAACTTCCTTTATTAAAAATTGATTTATGTCGCATAAGTGTACTAACATTGTTAGCCTTACCATTTTTACCATGAGTACATCAGTATGGAGGTACACCCCCAAATAATTTCATTCATCCCCAACAGTTGTCTAAGGGTTCTTGTCACCAAAACCGTTTCCCTGCCCTTCCTTTCTAGGTGCAGATCTTAAAGATACAAGAGGTGATATTCTAACCTTAGTGTCCAAAGTACACTGGACATATCACATGGAGTGTGTTTTTCAAGAGGATCCCTATTGCCTGAGGGCACTGGATTTTTTTCTTAGCTATTGCTTTCCAAGTTGTATTGTCTTCTAGATTCACCTACCAGAAAAGTAAGTCCCACCCTACATGGCTACTAGCATACAGGATTCTGAACAAGCATGGCTTTTGTCTCTAAGCTCGTACTTCGAAATGGGAGTCCTGAGAGATCCCTGCCTGGATCAGCTGGAAAAAAAAAAAAAAAAAAAAAATGTCCCAGCCTGTGTACTTGGCGCATGCCTTTTTCCTAGATCATGAGAATAAACTTGCCCCTGTTTTCCAAAAAATGAAACAATAGCCTAATCCGTCAGGCCAATGGTTGGGGCCAATCAGGAAGCAGGCCTGCTCAGTTTGTCACCTGCTTTATGTCAGGCGCTTTCCCACGGTCCCCACCTCAGGTGTTTCTGTCAAATAGGGGAAACAAACGTGTTTGCGATATTCACAGTCCAGCCCTTTGAGTTCTGTAGGAACAAGCTCAGAAGTGTTCTGGGAACACAGAAAGGGGGAAATGACTACTCAGGGCAGTCCGTGAGGGCTTTGGAGTAAATGATGTTAGAACTAAGTCTAAAGGCTGAGAAAGAGATTGTAAAGTGGAGAAGGAGGAGAATGACACCCTAGGCGAAAAGCAAAGCAAAATTAGACAACAGCAGCGAGAAGCACAGAGCAAGTCCAGACACCAGGGGACAGGACGGAGCCTGGTGGAAGGACAGGGAGATGGTGGCAGGCCTTAGTGCCAGACTGCATCAGTTTTGCTGGCTTTGCCAGTGACATGCCATCATGTAAGAAGCATTTCGATGTTATAGGGAGATTTTTTTTTTTTTAATTTTGGAGGGAGGGGAGTGCTTAAGTACTTTTTATCCCATGCCTGTATTATACATGATTTTTAAGTTGTGTTTCTATAAATACAGAAATAATGAGCTGTAGAAAGATTGTGATAACCTGTCAATTCTGAAAAAAAAACCCAAAAAACAATGTGCAGTGTAGTTTCTATGTTAGAGGATACAGACAGAAAACAAAGAAACAAAAAAACCTCATGGTATGGTGAGTTTAATCCCATACCATGCATGTGATATAAAGCAAATAATGGGGCTATAATTTAAAAGCAAGCCACAATAATAGTCAAGATTAAGAATGAATTTCTGTCCAGTACACGATTGAAAAGCAAATATAAATAAAGGTACAAAATCAGCAAAGTTACAAAAAAATTGAGTAGGATCCTCAAAGTTACCATTGAATGTGAATGCAAAAAAATATTTCAGAAAAAAAATATTTCAGGAAAAACTGATGTGAAACATAGCAGAACAAACTGAATGGAATCCTGGTGTGTGATGCTCATGGAACAATAAAAACACATATTTTATTGGGCAAGAAAAATTGATTTCTAAAAAGAAACGTATTTCATTGAACTTTAAAGCTATATAACAAGCTCCTAAAATGGTAACAGAACTATCATAAAAGTTTTAATCTTCATCCTCAGAGCTTAAAAGTCCATCATCTTCAGAGCCAGGTAAACAGAGCCTGAAAATCCACCATCACTACCAAAATCCCAATCATTATTGGAACTCACCGCAGTGCAAATTTAGTCAGCCCCCTATGCAGGTTACCACTCTCCAGTTCCTTATAGTGCTTTGTTGCAAAGTTTATACTGTTAAGATGGAACTGAGTATTATAGTAATGCCTTTGTCATCATCTTTGGGCCACAGATTACAATAGTAATAAATTTAAATTTTAAGCGTGAGGGAAGTAAGGAATTCCACCTCAGATGGGCTGGACTTACTTGTTGCATGTGGCTTATTTCTGTGAAGAAAAGGACTGGCCTGTGTCTTTCCTGGGATGTTCTGTGTGGCTGGGCTTGCCACTGGCGAGGGTGGGGGCAGGGTAGTGCAGTAGTGTCTGGTAACCAGTAACTGGTGATTACCATCTCCTGTGGCGGTCCACCTTCTGCCCATAACATGGTATCCTAAGCATAGAACATATTTGGAGGTAAGTCTGGGCATCTGAATAGAAGTCTCTTTCATATGTGTTATTCTATATAAATGAGGTTCCTTGCCTTGAATCTGGTCAGATTTGCAGTAGAATTGTGTGACAAATATAAGTCTGTACCTTTTTTCTCTGAGTTCTTATTATATTTTTCTTATTATATATATTCTTATTATACTTAAGATAGAACCGTGTAATACTTAAATGTAGTACTCGCTTATCCCCTTAATATTATTCCATGTATCCTCAACTACATTTTTTAGCTGTTTGAAGGTACCTTTAATATTTTAACCCCCCAGTATGGGGTGGGGACAGTAGCGATTGCTTATTTTATTATTTGTGTTAAGGACTGTGGCATAGTGGGAAATTCAGAGGCCTAAATCTTATTTTTGACTTAGCTCTTAACTAAAAGATTACAGGGTAATCTTGAGTAAATTTCTTTACTGCTTGTTCCTTTGTTCACCTGTAAAACGGGAGTAGACTATATATTTTTCTTTTTTACATTTTTTGGCTTTATAAAAAGCTTTAAAAGATAATTGTAAATTCACCCACAGTAGTTCTAAGAAATAATACAGAGAGAGCCTGTATATACTTCACCCAGTTGCCTCCAGTGGGACCATCTTCCATAATTCCAGTGCAATATCACAACCAGGAAATTGACATTGATACAGTTCACTGACCTTATTCACGTTGTACCAGTTTTACATGCATCTGTGTGTGTGCACAACATTGTCACGTGTGTAGATTCATGTGACCAATACCACAGTGAACGTACAGAGCAGTCCCATCACAAGGATCCCTCTTGTTGCCATTTATTTATTTATTTTGGCTGTGCGTGGTCTTAGTTGTGGCACGTGGGATCTTCGTTTGTGGCACGTGGGATCTTTAGTTGTGGCATGTTGCCCTTTTATAGCCACAGCTACCTCTTTCCCACCTCTAAATCCCTAACCCCTAGAAACCACTAATCTGTTTTCCATGTCTATAATTTTATCACCCAAGAATGCTATATAAATATAATCATATAGTCTGTAACCTTTTGAGATTGGCTTTTTTCATGCAACATAATTCCCTTGTGATCCACCCAAGTGTTGGAGGAGGTCATCGAGAGGATGTGACCACCGGTTGACCCCAGAGTTGAACCTGGGCAATTGGAGGCTCCTCACCCCCGCCCCTGTCTTTGGAATGTACATTCAGCCCACTGTTTGCACACTAGGAGCTGTTTCAAGAATGCAGCCTTAAGAGAGAAGGGTGTTGCTGAGACCATCTGGACTAGATAGTAGCTGAACCCAGTTAAGGCCTCTGTACAATCTCTTAAGATTCTGGTGGGTGTGTGGAGATTTAGTCATCTTGCAGTCGCCCAAGGGAAGCCTCCTGTATAAGTTCCCTTGCTTATGAAAACCACCACCCAACAATGTGGAGTGGCTGCCTCTTTCTTCTGTCTCTCCCTGCCCTCTGTGTATGGGGACCAGTTCCAGATTTTACCTGGGAAGCCCCCAAGGTTTTGAACAAACCCCAAGTAGTTGCATGTATCAGTACTTTGTCCCTTTTAATTACTGAGTGGTATTCCATGGTACGGATGTATCACAGTTTGTTTAATTGAAGGACATTTGGTTTGTTTCCTGTTTTGGGTTATTATGTATAAAGCTACTGTGAACATTCATGTACACATTGAATTTGGTGTACACTTTGCTGTATACCTGAAACTAACACAACATTGTAAATAAACTATACTTCAATTAAAAAAATTTTAGGGACTTCCCTGCTGGTGCAGTGGTTAAGAATCTGCCTGCCAATGCAGGGGACATGGGTTCGATCCCTGGTCCAGGAAGATCCCACATGCGGTGGAGCAACTAAGTCCGTGCACCACAACTACTGAGCCTGTGCTCTAGAGCCTGGGAGCCACAACTACTGAAGTCCGTGCACCTGGAACCCATGCTCTGCAACAAGAGAAGCCAGTTGCAATGAGAAGCCCATGCACCACAATGAAGAGTAGCCCCTGCTCGCCACAACTAGAGAAAGCCCACACGCAGCAACGAAGACCCAATGTGGCCATAAATTAATTAATTTATTTATTTTTAAAAGTTAAAAAAAAAAACTTTGCTGGGATTTTGATAAACCTATGTTGACAACTTTACTATGTTGGGTCTTCCAATCCACTACCTCGATATGTCTCTGCATATATTTATGTCTTTCATCTCTTTCAGCGGCGCTTTTGAATTTGCAGGAAACAGGTTATTCTGTATATGTTTTTGCTAGATTTATATCTAAGTATTTCATTTTATTTTGAGTGATTGTAAGCGTAACTGTTTTAAATTTCAGTTTCTATGTGTTTGTTCTAAGTATATAGAAATGTGATTGTTTACTCTTATATCCTGTGAACTTGGTGAGCTAGATTTGGAGTCCTTTTAGCTCTGAAAATCTGAAAGGACACTGACTAATTATTCTTTTTCTCCAGTGGAGATGGAATGAGTGGAAACCAAGTTGAGTTTCTCTGCAGTGGAAACCAGGTTAAGTCCAACCAAAGAACTTATTAACCAAAAACAGGACCACTTCAATAGACCACCTAGAAAATGCCTCCTTCTCTGAGAGTTTTGACAGTGCTATTGTTAGCTTTTCATGGAAGATATACTGCTTGGCTTTAGATAATCTATTTAGTTCCCCAGTAAACCCTAAAGATCTCTTGATTCGTTTAGAAATGGTCTGGTAACAGTATCCTCAAAGTAGGAGAATTAAGACTTGAATGTGTGTGTGTGTGTGTGTGTGTGTGTGTGTGTGTGTGTGTGTGTGTGTGTGTATTAGGTCTCTTTACTTTAAAATCTGGGTTACTCAGTAAGTCTGGAATGTTTTTTAGTTGTACCCTCCAAAATAAATATCAATTGTATTCTAAAGTTTCTGCTTAGGAAATAAATAGTTGCTGCTGGAAACTACATGTACGTTTCACTCCCAAGTACCTGCTAAAAAAACACCAGTGAAGAGTATGTAAGTCGTTGTCAATGAAATGAGTCCCTCAGTAAGATGAGTATGGCCCTGGATTACCTTGGTAGGGAGGCAGATCTCTGCGAAACCAGAAGGCTGATTTAGTCATGAACAGCGTTTCCTGATAACAATCCAAGGTAGCTTCGTCCTGTCCTTCAAAAGCTTGAACATCCAACACATAAACCCAGCAATATAGAAATCAACAAGACATTCTTTATTTCATTTATTTAGTATTACTATAAATGAATAGCGCAACACAGTTTTTGGTATCATAGAGGTTAGGGGTTTAGGCATTTTACTTTAGCAATTAAAAAAAATCTTCTAAGATTAAAGCACATACTTCCCTCCCCACTGAGGATGCACATGGAGACTTAGGAATATCAGGTACTGGGGTTTTAATGTGGAGACTCTTACGTCATTCAGAGTTATTAACATCTGAGTGAAATGGCCCCTCATTGCTAAATTTTGCAGGGGTTTTTTTTGTGTGTGTTCTTCCTTTGGGGGTATTTGGTTGTGCCTCTTCTGCTTCAAAATCTGACTTGATAAGTCTAAATTCATGATTCTGAGGATAGTTTCTTCTCATCTTACTAACAGTAAAGCCCACAGTCTTTAAGACTGATAGTTCCTTTCTCAATGCTGAGAGATCTTCCAAATTCTTGGTGATGTTTGTAGAAGTCTGTGTCTGGACGTGTGGAGTACTTCTATCCTTAAAGACGAATGCAGAGTATTGAAGTATACCAGCCCTTTTTTGTTCTGATACGAGCTAGACAATCAGTGTGAGAGACACAAACAGCACAAGTCACATCAGCACCGCTTTTCATCATCAAGTGCTTGAACTTCCTAAGTGTAGCCAAGACCCTTCTTATCAGCAGGGTCAGCTTCCGGTGTGAGGAAATTGAAGTGCAAGTGCAGGAAATGACCTGCCTTAGATTTGGCATCGAGAAGGCCCTACTGATGATTGTGTTTGCCTAGAGCTCAGTCGGGTCAGAGTCACTGCAAAAGCGAGGAAGGGTGTGGCATAGGTGCTGAAGGTCTATATATTATGAAGTAATATGTGTTCTTCTATGTATATTAGGTTTTGGTGGTCTTAAGAGGCTAAAAGTTTATTGAGGAGAGCATAAATATATGATCAGCAAATAGAAGAGAAGAATATAGGTCCTCTATAGCTTCCATTTGTAAATCTTTATGGTAAGCACCTCAGGGGCTCCAGGCTTTCTTGAAATAAGTCAAGAAATATTTCACATTCAGAAATAATTTTTAAACTGAGGGTTTTGATCGTCTCCACATAAAATTTTAATAGCATATTTAGCTTGGAGGTAGCATTTTAAAATTTAAACTCCAAGATGAAGTAAAATGAGAAAAACAGCTTTTGTTTCCTGCCTTCACATCTTTAAATGCCTTGTCAGGTCCCTGACTCCCAAAGTGGGATGGTGGATCCACTGCTCTGCCCGTGTTCGGAGGTTGTAGGAGGGAAGTAAAGAACACAAATGCTTCTCACTGGCTCCCTCTCCTTCACTTCTCCCCCAAATCAAATCCGGCATCCACTCCTGTTGATTTTACTTCCTAAGTATTTCTCAAGTCAGTCTCCTCACCCTCCGTGCCATCACTATCCGAGCATCTCTCCACTAGGCTGCTGCATACAGCCCCCTGGCTGATCTCCCTGTGTATTAGGGTTCTGTTGCCATTGTAAGAGGTTACTGTGCCACAAGTTTAGTGGCTTAAACCAACACAGATGTATTCTCTTGCTGATTTGGAGGTCAGAGGTCCACAGTGGTTCTGACTTGGGTAAAGTCAGGGTGTTGTCAGGGGTGGTTCCTTCTGGAGGCTCTAGGGGTGAATCCGTTTCCTTGCCTTTTCGGGCTTCTGGTGGCCACCTATGTGTCTTGTTTTGTTGGCTTCTGCTCTGTTTTCAAAGCATATTGCTCCATTCTCTGCTTCCATTGCTACATACCCTTCTCACAGTAGAGTACTGTGAAATTTCCCGCCGCCTCCCTCTTACAAGGACATTTGTGATCACAGTTCAGGCTCACCTGGGTAATTCAGGATACTGGATTGCAGGATCCTTAATCCCATCTGCAGAGTTACTTTTGCCATATAAGATAACACTCACGGGTTCCTGGGATTAGGATGTGGATGTCTTTGGGGGCCATTATTCAGCCTACCATATCTTGCATCCACTCAGCCTCTCTGCAGTTCACCTTGACACTGCAGCCAGAGCAAATGGCACATCTGATCTACAACCCTTCCTCTTCCCAATTTAAACCCCACCCATGAATTCCATGATCTTAGGATCAAGACCATAGTTTTTACCATTCCTTGCTAAGGCTGCCATAACAAACTGCCATAGACTCTGGTACTTAGGCAACAGAAATGTATATTCTCACACTTCTGGAGGCTCGAAATCCACGATCAAGGTTCTGGCAGGTTTGGTTTCTTCTGAGCTCTGTCTCTCCTTGGCTTGACGATGGCCACTTTCTCTCTGTGTCCTCACATGTTCATCCCTTGGTCTGCATGTTTTTTCGGTCCCAGTCTCCTTTTCTTAGGAGGACACCAGTCATATTGGATTGGGGCCCACCTATAAGACCTCATTTGGTGTTAATTACCTCTTTAAAGGGCCTGTCTCCAAGATACAGCTACATTCGGAGGTACTAGGGATGAGGATTTCAACATATGAATTTGGGGCACGGGGGGGCCACAATTCAGCTCCTAACACATGGTCTAGTCCCGTCTCTCTCCGTGTCCTCATCACATGCTCCACACCATGCTTTACTCTGGTCTCCAGCCTTACTGGCTTTCTTTCAAGTTCTTAAGCTCGCCATGCTTTCCTGACACAACCACCCATCACCTGGTAGCTCCACCTCTCATCAGACCTCAGTCTAACCATCACTTCCTGCTACGGACTGAGTGTTTGTGTCCCCCGCCCCCAGCCCCAAATTCATATGTTGAAGTCTAATACCCAATGGGATGGTATTTGGAGATGGGACCTTTGGGAGGTATTCGATTTGGATGAGGTCTTGGGGTAGAGCCCCAAGATGGAAATGATGTCCTTATAAAGTCCGGCGCTCTCTCTCTCTCTCTCTGCCACAAAGGACACAGCTGTCTATGAACCAGGAAGCTAGCCCTCACTAGGTACCAAACCTTCCAGTGACTTGATCTTTGACTTGTCAACCTCCAGAACTGTGAAGAATAAATGTTTGTTGTTTAAGCCATCTAGTCTATGGTATTTTTGTTATAGCAGCACAAACCGACAAAGATGCTTTCTCAGAGTTGCCTTCCCAGATCTCTGATTTTTCACCTTTCATGTGCTCATAGCTCATATACTTCTCTATCAGAGCATTTGTTGCAGTTGTAATATTATTTATGTTTGTGGGGTTCAGTTATTTCTGACCCTCCTTCCCAGTGATCTCAAGCTCAATGAGTATAGCGACCTTTGTACTGTTTTAATGTATGTATATATGTATTTATCGCTCTTATCGCTTGTGCCTAGAGTACCTAGTAAAAGTATTTGTTAAATGAATGCCTACTTTTCAAGCAAACACTCTTTTCAGAGGTCTACTAAAATACCTTTCTTTCTTATTATCACTAGGAAAAAGGAGATGGATTTATGTGTGGGTTGGAATAAATATTCAAGCTTTAGAATTTTTATCTCCTTTAAAATCTTTTATACAACCTCTTTTAGAAAGAGTTCCAGGAAAATGATTTTTAAATAAGAAAATTAAGAGATGTTTTAGTGGGAATTAATGTATTAACATATACTTTAAAATTGTGTGATATACAGAGATACAGAAGGTGTTTATATAGTGTCTATCACTTGTCTGCTGTTTTCCTGGAAGAATGTACATGCTTCTGGCTGTAAACAAGTTATTTGCCTTTTGAAGCTAGAGAATAAATTGTGGCTTATTCATATTTTACCTTTTTTTAAATAGAATATCCTTTAAATAGCTAACATGAACAAAAGAGTTCGACTTTTAAAAACCTAGATGTGTGCTCTTTGACATTCATAAACATATGACATATGACATATGAATCATTTGCTCTGTGTAGGGTCCTGTGATAAGTATTATTTGGCTGCCAGCCAAGTTTCATTTCTTCTACTAGGGATGCCAGGGCCACATAGTTGTGTTTATCAGGCGAATTTTATTATACAAAGACTGTCAAACTACTTGCAGAATCCCACCGTCTACAAATTCTGTCTTTGAAAGTAGTCAGTTAGATGCCACCATTCTAGAATATACGTTCCTATTTCATTAACTTAGTAAATAGATATTTCTCCAAAGAAGATATGCAGATTGCCAACAAACACATGAAAGAATGCTCAACATCATTAACCATTAGAGAAATGCAAATCAAAACTACAATGAGATATCATCTCACACCGGTCAGATTGGCCATCATCAAAAACTCTAGAAACAATAAATGCTGGAGAGGGTGTGGAGAAAAGGGAACACTCTTGCACTGCTGGTGGGAATGTAAATTGATACAGCCACTATGGAGAAGAGTATGGAGGTTCCTTAAAAAACTACAAATAGAACTACCATATGACCCAGCAATCCCACTACTAGGCATATACCCTGAGAAAACTGTAATTCAGAAAGAGTCATGTACCAAAATGTTTATTGCAGCTCTATTTACGATAGCCAGGACATGGAAGCAACCTAAGTGTCCATCAACAGATGAATGGATAAAGAAGATGTGGCACATATATACAATGGAATATTACTCAGCCATAAAAAGAAATGAAACTGAGTTATTTGTAATGAGGTGGATAGACCTGGAGTCTGTCATACAGAGTGAAGTAAGTCAGAAGGAGAAAAACAAATACCGTATGCTAACACATATATGGAATCTAAGAAAAAAAAATGTCATGAAGAGATTGGTGGTAGGACGGGAATAAAACACAGACCTACTAGAGCATGGACTTGAGGATATGGGGAGGGGGAAGGGTAAGCTGTGACGATGTGAGAGAGTGGCAGGGACATATACACACTACCAAATGTAAATTAGATAGCTAGTGGGAAGCTGCCGCATAGCACAGGGAGTTCACCTCTGTGCTTTGTGACCACCTAGAGGGGTGGGATAGGGAGGGTGGGAGGGAGGGTGACGCGAGAGGGAAGAGATATGGGAACATATGTATATGTATAACTGATTCACTTTGTTGTAAAGGAGAAACTAACACACTATTGTAAAACAGTTATACTCAAATAAAGATGTTAAAAACTAAAAATAAAAAAAATAAAAAAATAAATTTCCCCCCAAAAACGTAGTAAAGTTTATACTAATCCAAAGTTCCTGTTTTTTAATTTAAAAAAGCTATAAATTGAATTAATCTATAGGCTAAGTATATTTTTAAAAGATTGGTGGAAAATAATTTCTTCCATATGATTTGCAGCAGTAAACAGCCATAGATACATTTTAATATACAAGATACGTTTTGGCAACAGCCAAAGTAGAGCTGTCTTTTTGCTCATTTCTTGAGTTGAAGATGAAAGCAGATGTCAGCAGGTGAGAAGGTAAACCTCTATTTGGCATGTTTTCTAGCTTGTAGGCTTGCCCTCTGTCTCTGTTAGGGAGACTCGTGCAGGATCCTATGGATGTGAAGAAGATTGCTCCTGTGGTTGAACAAGGTTTGGGATGTAGAGCAAAGCAAGGGATGATGTGCTATCACTGAACACTTCCTCTTCCTTCTTCCTGCCCATCTTCCACTGTGGATTCTATTTCCTATGCATTCCTGAGCAAGGTTAGAGTTCAGGAAGTGGGATGATTTGGACCGTGGTCAGAGACATTGATGGCACCCCACTGGGCTCACTCCGGGCAAACACTTTCTTTAAGAGAGAGATGGGTTTCGATATCTCTTCCTGGGTTTTTTTTTTTTTTTTTTTTTTTTTTTTTGCTATTTCTATTTTTCTTATGACCCATTTCCCACTCAAGGCTCCCAGAAGCCTTACCTACCTCTAGCTGCCCCTGGTGACCCAAACTGTCCTCTCTGAGCAGAGCCCCATCTCCCCCACCGGAACCTCCTGTTTTTGTATGTTTGCGTTCCCTTTGGTGCACTAAACCTATGTCAGATTGCTACAGTACTTTGTCTTTCACTTACCAGCACACTGGATATTAACCACTCTCACAAACTAATTCTCAGTAAGGTATTGCCAGAGAGAAATGATGCCTATTTACCATGCATCAGTCACTTTACTAGATATTTCCCTTTGATCCTTTCTACCAACCTATCATCCCTGTGTTACAGATGAGGACCAGACCTTGAAGTGCAGACAGGTTAATAAACTTTCCCCAGATCAACTACCTAGCAAATGGCAGGACTGGGATTTGATTTCAGTTGTACATGAGTTCACGGCAAACATAGACTCCTTTTCTTGGTTTAGTTATAGTTTAACCAAGGATGCTGGGTTAATGATATAATTAACCCTATGATTTAACCCTATTGAAAATATTTCTGGCATTCTTAGCCATTGGAATGTATATCTCAACCAGGGATCTTCATGGTACCTTCAAGTTGTATCACATAGGTAGTTGCCTAATTAAATGATGTTTTCAAAAGTTTAATAGCTATAACTAAGAACACTAGTTTATTAGCATTAATTTTTATATGGTATGTTAAAGTTATGAAATCTTCTTTCTTATTTTATTCTCTCAGTAGCATTCTGAGGAGTTAAAGTAGAAGTGGGTAGATTAGACCAGAAGTTACTGTAGTAGTCCAAAGAAAAATGATGGTGGCAATAAAAATAGAGAAAAGTACATAGATTAAAAAATATGTGTTGGGGGTAGCAGATAGAGGAGGCTGCGAAGAAAAAAAAGAAATCTGGAAACGTGTGGTGGCATAACAGTACTGTACATTGGCTCATTCAACACCTCTGTATCCCCTTCGTATATTATTTTTCTGTGCTGCCGTGGCTGGAACTTCCCAGATACCTTGCAGCCAGAATTCTGTGTGACTTAGGTTCTGTCAAAGCAACGCACCCACCTGAGGCATGTGACCAGGCACAGATACGGCAGTGAGGGGTAGCCACGTACAGAATCGACCTCTGGCAAAACACAGTGTCAAAGTTTCCTGGTGCTGTAGGAGCATCTTGTGGAAGTTCTAGCTTTCGGTACCTGTTGTCGTGTGGTACTTCTGCTGGTTGTGATGTGGTCAGACCTTCCTCCTGGCTCTGTGCAGCTGTTCTGTTGCACATCCCAGCCTGACTCTCCAGGGTTCTTAAAAGAGCCTGTTGTCTTGCTCTGCAAATAAGAATTGGCACTGGTCCTGCTATCGTAAAGCCAAGAGAAGATGATGCTTCAAGGAGGCTAATTGTGTTTAGTACGGAGAGAATAGAAATTTTAAAGTATGTATTTATTAAATTTAGTGATATACCCTGTACAGTTCACTGTGACTCCAGCAAAAGCATGATTTCTTCATGTTTTGGAGGAAGTAGAAATCAGTGACAATAAGCTGAAGAGTAAATAGGAGGTAGGGAGTGAAGGCAGCTCATGTACACATCTCTGTTGATAACGCGACTTCAACAGGGAATACAGCAGAGGTGCAGTAGTTGAGCAGGATCAGAGGTCAAAATAAGGTGGGTTCTTTTTTAAAGATAGGGGATATTGGAGAACGTTTGATTGCTGATGGGAAATATCGAGTAGAGAGGGAGAGCAAGGAGGGCAAAGACCTGTGAGACCTCGAGTCAATTACGTAGTAATTTTAGCTTTAGTTTTCTTACCTATAGTTTTCTTATCTATAAAGTCTGGATAATAAGATCTTCCTCTTAGGATTTTTTGGGACTGGAATGAAATAATGTATATGAAAAAAATTTAATGCAGTGTCCTGTACTTAGTAAGGGTTTAATAAATGTGGCCATTATTATTATTATTACTACTACTACTTTTGCTATTGTTATTGTCTTCTGTATACTTTAGAGTATTGTGAGTGTGGAAATCACTTCTGTCTCCAGATTTTACAAATCTTCCTTTCGGCTCTTATAGGCTGGCCCCATTGCTGTCTTATCATCACTTAATTATATTAGTTAAGCAGACATTTACCAAGCACCTTGAATGTGCCAGGTATGCATACATCAGGCGTCTGGGAAACAAAACTGAGCAAAACTTGTTCTCTGCCTCTAACAAGCATCTGGACCAGTAGAGAAGAGGGCTAGGGGAAGCATGACTACCTCATACAAGTTTTATATTGTATCAGTCAGGGTTGTAGCAGGAGCAGAGCTACTAGGAGGTATGTGTATGTGTGTTGTATTTTTTCATTTGTACATAAGTGGATGCACGCACACATGCAGGCACACATTTACTTATTTATTATAGCTGGCTAAGCAAGCCTGAAGTCCACGGCCAGCAAGGCAGGAAGGAAGGATCGTGACCAGACTGAAACCCCACGAGCACACCTTTCTATCTTAAGTTCTTCCCAAAGCTCATTGTCATGGGTTAGCCCAGTTCTTCCGTTGAGCCATCTACCTTCTTATGAAGGACTGTGTTGAAGTGGGACGTATTTCTCATGTTCCCATCTACTCTCTCACATACCTGTTGGACCTTGATTCTAAAGAATTAAATTTATGATAAGCAGATTTACAAATTTATTCTAATATGTCCCGTTTAATTTCTTGAATACACTCTAGCTGCATTTATTAGCAGATTTTATTTAGTCATCTGTGCAGCTAGTAGAAGTAATTGGCTGTCTGTGAATTAAGAGCCACATGCACGCTAAAATGTGAATTCATTAGCTTTCAACTTCAGTTCTTAATTTCACCTGCTGTTTACTGCTCAAGGAATGACAAATTGTATTTAAATAAAATGTATATTGAAGGAAGAACACTTAGCAACTGGCAATTCTTTTTTACTTAAAAACTGCTTCTTAATCCGCTCTGAAAATTAAAGAAGTTGTGTTAGCCTGTGGCAACCACTGATAAATTGGAAAAGCTGCATTTATAGTTCTTATTGCCAAAGGAATTCAAGGCATTGGGTTAGTTAGTCCAACTCTTTTTGTTGCAAGAAGTGGAAACCAGCTCAGGTTTTGCAAAAAATGAAAGGTGGGGTGAGGTGGGGTGGGGCGGAGATTCTGATGAGGAGGAGGGAGATGCAGGTGTCCAGGCACAGAGGCGACTTACAGCCAGTGCGCTCAGGGTGGATGAGGACTTGGGGGGTGGGGGGATGGGGCAGCTCTCAGACGCCTGGTCTGTCTGAGGACCTTCCTGCCCTCTGTTCCTCTTTCTCTCCAGCGTGTTCCTCACTCTTTCCTGGTTTCCTCTACTTTCTCACATGCCCGTGGCCTGACCTGGTCACCCACGCTGTCACTCCGAGCCACCAGCACTAATTGACCTCATTTTCTGGCCTCTGAGATGAGGCTCTTGAAAGAAAGGATTTGCTTGGTCCTGTTTGTGCCCAGAGAAATTGTGCATTGTCCTTTTCGAGAACTGATTTGCCCTTTAATTTATACGTATCAGAACTACATTCTCCAACTTACCAAAAAGTTCTGTTCTAACCACTTCTGGGAAATGTGTGGTTTGGTCAGAAAAATCATGTTTTAGAGTCTGGTTTGATTCCCAGGTCAATGGCAAACAACCATATAACCCGTGAGGAAAATGAACACATTGCTTGAATTGCCAAGAACCTCTTCTTTTTTGCTGTGTATGTTTGTGCCTAGGATTCAGGCCAGGTGGGGACAAGGTTGCTCAGAGACCCTCAGCAGGGGAGGAGAGGAGACTTCTGGGAGATGGGGATGGGCTCCAGTAGGCGGCCGTGGAAGAGGCTCTGTGAAGTGTACAGTCTCCAGAGTGGCCCTCTGTTTCGTGTGATGAGCACAGGAAGGTTCCAGTGCGAGGAGACTGTGCGATTCCCCTGGGGGGAAACGACAGTGAGGACAGGTCAGAGACAATGATGCCTGTCTTGCGCCCAGGGGGCCCGGCTCCTCCTGGCAGTGGCAATCGTGGGCTTTATGTGGCAGTCACAGCAATTGGTATGGACAAGTCTTCCATAGGTCAGCCGCCCCTCAGCAAAAAGCTGTCTGTTCACCTTCAGAAAGAAACTCCTAAGAAAATACTTCAGGTGCGACCCAAACCCTATCAGCAAAAACAGTTACTAGGAACCAAATGGGGAAGAAATGACATTGAATATCATATTGTTATTCTTGACTGTAAATGTTAGATTTCATTGGGCGAATAAGTGGCCTGGATTTGCTGTGAGCCTCAGATAGGTGCGGGAAGTGTTTCTGGGCATCTCTGGGGACCAGGCTGCTCCGTGTCCTGCCCCTTATAGGAATCTCCACTCCCCAGGAGTTTTGGAAATTATAGAACTTTAACTGTGACTTGGTTGTGAAATTCTGCCTTATCTCTCTACAGGTTGGTCCTGGGTTAACTGGGTGATATTTGTAGAAGGAAAGTTCAGAGTCCCTTAATTTAGAAGTAAAACAAACCCTATTTTCTTTATAGATTTTATTATACAATAAAGATTGCATTCCTGGAGATAAAATCCTCCATGAAATAAAATTGAACACTTGATAAGGAAAGGATTAATATAGTAGCCATCCAGTAATTATTTTTCACCTCTTCTCCAAATTATAGCACAATTCACTATTTCCTTCTTGGTAGCTTAGGAAATTTCTATTGAATATGACCCCACTCTTCGCAGGTCCAGGAACTTGGCATCCATCCTCCTTAGATTTCTTTAGTAGGTGCTACCCTATAGCACATATAATCACCTAAAAATTCATTCATTTATTACTCCCTAAATGCTTATTGAGGGTGCCCTCTGTTTCAGATGCTCTTCAATGTACTGGAAGCATCAGTACACAAAATAAAACTACCCTCATAGAGCAAGATTCTGGCAATGCAACCTGGACAATAAACATCATAAATAATAAATTATACAGTTTGTTATAAGTGCACCACGGTTCTAGAACAACCGTAGAATAGAATGTGGGAGATGAAGAGTGGGAGATGAGCACTGCAATTTAAATAGGAGGGTCAGAGTTGGCATCACTGAGAAAGAGATGTTTGAACAAAGGCTGAAAGGGTGAGGAAGCCAGCAGTGTGGATGTATTGATATGAAGGAAGAACAGTCCTGGGAGATGGGGCGGCCGGTGAGAAGGCCCGAGACAGGGGTGTGCCTGGCCTGGTCAAGGCCAGCAAGTGTCGAGGGAGAGGTAAGAGGGGAGGCAGGAAGTAGGAGAGGGTGACAAGAAGGATTCGGGAGGCCAAACCAAATGGGGCCTCAGAGGCCACTGCAGGGACCTTGGCTTTTATTCTTTGTCAAGTGGGGAGCCACTGGAGGGTGCTGAGCTGAGGAGGGGCATGATCTGACTCTGGTTGGTAAGGGACAAGGTGGCTGCTGTTATTCAGAAGGAACTGGGGGGTGGGAAAAGCATGGCAAGGAAGGAGACAGGGATCCAGGGAGGAGACTGTTGTACAAATTCAGGTAAGAGATGATGGTGGCTTGACCAAGACGGTAACTGTGGAGGTGATAAGAAGTGACTGGATTCTGGATATATTCTGAAGGCAAAGGCCACAGGGTTTTCACATGACTGGGTGTGATTGGTTGAATTAAACTCTGACTTACGTAAAATAAATGGAATACCTAATTACTGTATTAAGTTCAAATTTCTCTATACTAAAGTTAAAGCCAGTGAGGGAGACCCATATTGATATTTCCTCTCTCTCCTTACATTTGGTTGGAAAAAATACACAGGTGACTTTAGCCAGGCTTGAATGTAATACTGCACTTTATAGAAATAGGTATTTCCATTCAGGATTTTAGAAAGGATGTTTAAAAATACTCACGTAGTTTGTTCTCGCTCGCATCATGTTACTAGAAGGCTTGAAACTTCGGCCAAGTCGTCCACCAAAAAGTTTTGCAATAACTTTCCTAAATGTGTGGCTGATTGATCTGCCATTAGGCAAACCAAGTCATGCTTCGTTGAATATTAAACCGTCGAGATATTAGAGGTGAAACTTGCCGTAGTAAACCCGGCGTTCACAATACTGATCGCTGCGGTAGTGTAGCTGTGTAGCTGCCTTCACAGTGAGGGTCTCAGCGCTGTGGTGCTGAGTTTTACTTCTCTCCCCATCCTCACACCAGCAAACCAGGATGATTTTCACCAGCTCGTTACTCTGTCTTGGTATAGAGAAATAATAAACTTGAGGGTACAGCAGTCAAAAACCACTTCATTGTTTTCAGAGGGCTAAGGGGATAAGACGATCAAGGGGCTAGCAATTGGAAGCAATTATTTTTAAAGTGTTTCTACTACAGCTGTTCATTAGGACTGGATAGATTTGCCATCCAACTTATTTTTCTGTGTACGTAGCATGAAATTTGAAGCATTTACTATGAAGTGATGAGTAAAGTTCTGTTGACTATTTTTGGACACAGTCTTTGTCAGTCAACTCAAGAGTCTGGTCTTTCTTTGAGCATGACCCTTAGTAGTAATATTTTAAATTATCTTAAAAATCAATTGTTCCTATTATTAATATTACCTTTGCTTCTTTTGTAGCATGTTTTAAATTCTGGGAGAGTCTGATTACATGCTTCACACTGTAGTTGGTGTGTCATTGTCATCTGTTACTAAATATGTATATTTATGTGTTTTGAAAGCAAGTTAAAAAAAATAAATCCTAAGGTGGGGAAACACAATCTGAAATAAGGAAAATTCTCGTATAGTTTGTCAGCTGGGACTGTGTGGTTGCCTGGTGAATGGAAGAGTCTTAAAGAGTTGCTTGGCCAAATGGACCATTCTCTTGCCTCCCGTGGCTCGCTCTCCGAGAGTGGTTTTTGCTGTGGCCTGAATTTCGTTTCCTTTTCCAAAATTTCTATACTACTTTCTTACTATTCAGAAAAGCCCAGAAGGCAAATGGGTTGACTTTTTGCAGATTATTCCTGGAAATCCAGTTAATCTCCAGAGCCAATTCCTCAAATCTTATTGGGTTGAGATGAGTAAGTGAGGACAGTTTCCAAGAGTGAGTGTTGACACATGCATTTTGGCATCTTATTACCGTATATTCATGGGGAGGGTATTGGAATTAAGGTAGCCTGGAATGCACTTGAATGTAGACAGAAGGAAGGATTGATCAAGCAAGTGGACTGATGCTAGAAGCCATCCTGTTTTCTGATGTGCTGTTAGAATCCTCCTGTGGAAACCAGATGTTTTTGTATTGAGAAAAGCTGACGAGCTTCAGTCCAGTTTACAAAGGGCACCATTTAGAGAAAATCAAGATTGAAACAGACACTGTTAACTCCTTGTTTAAAAAATTGCACTTTTCCCAAGCATATCATATTTATAGTTAGGCTGTTTATCTTCATCTAGGAAAACAAAAGCTGTTCGTTG
The DNA here is from genome assembly GCF_026419965.1 of Kogia breviceps. Lineage (NCBI taxonomy): Eukaryota > Metazoa > Chordata > Mammalia > Artiodactyla > Physeteridae > Kogia > Kogia breviceps. The sequence continues at coordinate 22,627,615 of NC_081326.1, read as the reverse complement.
GAATAAAAATTTTGAGTTTTATTTGTCAGTTAACTCAAGCTTTGTCCCCTTGAAGAAATTACACTGGATAAAGCGTGTGTCTGTGATGTGCTATTGAAGGGCTTCTGTGTTGGGAAGGAAGAAGGAATTCAATGGTAGTGCTTGTAGTATGGTATAGCTGAGAGGTGCTGGTAATCAAGGAAAGTAATAGTGCAGTTGTATGGATCATTTTAAGTAATTCATTTTTCCCCTTTAGTATATGAATATATACTAGTAGCTGAAAGCTAGTGGAAGAAAAAGGTATTAGTTATATAAATGCCAGATTCTTGAGAAACTTAATTATATAAAACTGATGTGTATTTTTTTTAAACAGAATAACTTTATAAATTTAAAAATACCAAACTATACATGAACATTATAAAAATTACAAACAGGATAAAAAGCAAAATTGGACCATAATTCTGCTTCCAAGGAGAACCATTCTTAACATTTTGGAATGTCCTTTCAGAATTGTTTTCCTCTTTATATATATACGTCCCTCCTCCCCGAGATTGTATTGCATAAACTCATTTGGATTTCCCCTTTTCAGTTAAGGTATTAAATGTCTTTCCATTTCAATAAGTAAACAAATATATCTTTGTTTTCAACTATACATTTTATTTGTTCATATTTAACCCCAAATTTATTGATGGATTTTTAGGGAATTTGCATTTTTTAATATTATAAGAAATTCTGCGCTAAATGTTCTTGCGTGCTTTTCTAGGTATTTTTTTTTCCCTTAGATGTAGAATTGCTAAATCAGAGGGGTGCACCATTAAATTCGCTGCCTTTTAACATGCTGTCCTCCTTCAACATGTATATCCCTACCAACAAGTGTTGAGAGTACCAGTTCCGTCATATGTTGACCAGCACAGAGGATTATTCCTCCTACTTTTTGTGAACCTCTATAAAATCCCCTTTGTATTAATTTTTTAAATTTGAAAACCTAAAAAAAGTAAAAAAAAAAAAGCCCATAATCTCAGCACTTGGAAGCTGTGGGTGTGTCTGTATGTGTGTACACATGTATCTCATTATACAAGAAAAGAAATAGAAGAACCTTCTTGGCCCAAAAGGTGTGTAGCTTTTTAGCAAACTACTTTGTTTCTGAAAAGCAGTGAAATCATGCCTAACATACTAGTCTGCAACTTACCTGTTTCTCGTAGTAGATCATGAGCAAATGTGTTCCTCTTACTAGATCATGGATTTATTCTGAAGCCCTTCTTTTCAGTGACTTCATGGTTAAGTCCATTGTATGGGCATTCCATAGTTTGTTCCCAAATAAAGCAAATTTTGGTTGGCTGAGTCAGCAATTCTAACCTCCACGTTTTCCTACAAAAATGCTTGCACAAGCATGAAGGTACGTGCATACATACAACAAGGATATTCATTGTGGCGTTATGTTTAACGATGAAAAATTGAAAAGTACCTCAATGTCTGCGAGGAAGGGATGGGTTAAAAAATATGATCTTGTGAAACGTTATAGTATTCAAAAATTTTAAATATAGTACATCTACAACTAACATGAAAAGATGCCCATGATTTATTGTGTATTGCAGGGCAATACATGCAGTATAAGCACATTCATGTTTAGACACTCCAAACAGTATATATACACAGATAGGTATTTAATGCCTTTTAAGTAAGTTGAAGTTTTGCAGTAAATTGTTAAAAGCTATTCTTTCTAGGGGTTAGACCTGACTGAGCAGGGTTGGGAGGAGGGTGGGGAAGAATAGAAAGCTGTCCCCATTTTATTTTATACACATTTTTACTGAAATGTTAACAACAAGCATATATTCTGTAATGAACGAACATTTGTAAAACTGAAAAGTACATTCAGATTCTATACGAATGGTGAAAAATAAAATGTTAATGTGAGACTAGGTAGTCTCTGAGACTCCACCTGCATAACAGATTATGAGTCCATGACATCACAGTCAAGTAAAAAGTAGTCAATCTTTCTTCTAGATACAAAATGTTTCATTCACAATGTGGTGGAAGAGTGAGAAGAAAAGAGGAAGAGAGAGTAAACTATAAGGTCAGAATGCGGTCAGCCAGAAGCAGGAGTGGGCAGCACTGATCCTGGTTCTGGAGGAACACGGAACTCAAATTCCTCTTCAAGAGGGCTCTAACACGTATTTAAGAGAAGCTATGGGGGCCTTAAACTTTATGTTTTGTAGATGAAATATTCCCAGATTTCTCCTAATGAGATCCTTTGTCATCCTGATCACCGTGTTGACAAGCAGAATCAGATACCGCTGCCTTCCAATTTACAGTCTCCTCACTGTGGGATACAGTCAGATTCACCCCTCCTCACGCAGGAGACACTTTTTTTTTTTTTTTTTTTTTTTGCGGTATGCGGGCCTCTCACTGTTGTGGCCTCTCCCGTTGCGGAGCACAGGCTCCGGACGCGCAGGCCTAGCGGCCATGGCTCACGGGCTTAGTTGCTCCGCGGCATGTGGGATCTTCCCGGACCGGGGCACGAACCCGTGTCTCCTGCATCGGCAGGCGGATTCTCAACCACTGCGCCACCAGGGAAGCCCAGGAGACACTTTTAAAAAAATCTAGACTAAGATTTTTCCTAAACCTCTGCCTTGTATTTTCTCCTCGAAATTCCCGGTTAAGAGTTGTGCTGGTTTTCTTCATTATTTGCCCCGTAGGCCTTCTAGATTTGGGGCGTGCGTTTGTTTTCTCTGGTTGTCTTCTATTGTTGAACCTTTGCCTCCCCTAGAGCTGTTTCACAGAGAGATTTCTCACATTTCCCCAACTTTTAACAAAAATATCTGCTCGTGTGAGTCACATCATTAATTGATATCAGCTTCAAGGAAGGAAGCTAACTCGGCCCAGGCCCTGCAGATCACCAGAAGGGTTTCCTTTTGTCACCAGGGCGTTGTGCAGATAGGGAAAAAAATAAGTAAGAGTGCCCTCTCTGGGCAGATGAAGTGCAAAAAGTTCTTCTCCGGGTGGATGAATTAGAAAAATGTCCCTCTTGCATGGGTGAAGAGGCCTGGGGACCTGGCTTGAGTGGGGACTGGATTTTAGCTGATCTTTCTTGTGCACAGGGTATAACAGCACAGCTACTTGCAGCAGCCTGGGTTGTCAAGCACCTCGTGGCTGCCCCTTTGTGGCACCGTTTCCCAATTTCTGGTCTAGGCGGTTCTTGGGGAATATACTTTCTACACCAGTTACTCCTGGTTTGGTTCCTTCCTCCTTTCCTTTTTTTTTTTTTTTTTTTTAAATTTACAGTACTATCGAGGTATAATTTGCATGCCATAATATTCATCCCATTGTTAAGAATACAGTTCAGGGATTTTTGATACATTTATAGCATTGTACAAATCACTACAGTCTAGTTCCAGAACATTTCCATCATGGCAAAAAGTTCTCCAGTGCCTGTTTGCAATCAGTTCCTGCTCTCAACCCCAGCCCCAGGCAATCACCGATCTGCTTTCTGTCTTTATGGATTTGCCTTTTCTGGAAATCTCATATAAATGGGCTCATATCTTCCTTTAGCTGCTTTCGTCTCCTAATCTAATAGGGGATCAAATTTAATTGGGGTTTATATCTTCCTTTTGCTGCTTTCCTCGGCTGATCTGCTGGAGGTGCAATGCCTGCATGCTGGCCCTGGCCCCTTTTACTGCTCCTCCAAACCCTCACTCATCCCTTCCTTTACATCCTGCCTCAGCATTCACATGTGCTCTGTTACCTCCCATCTTAGAGCATTCTCCTTTGTCCAACATCCAACCCAGCCACCACCCTATTTCTCTGGGCCATTTCTGAGCCCATGTCTCAAGATTTGACTTCATATACTTGCTCCTTTCTCTTCTCTCCTGTGTACTCTCCTTTTAAAAAATATTTTTAAATATAATATCTGCTCTGAATAAAGGAACATTAAAAAGAAACTGTAGGGACTTCCCTGGTGGTGCAGTGGTTAAGAATCCACCTGCCAATGCAGGGGACACGGGTTCGATTCCCTGGTCCGGGAAGATCCCACATGCCATGGAGCAACTGCGCCCGTGCGCCACAGCTACTGAGCCTGTGCTCTAGGGCCCGAGTGCCATAACTACTAACCCCGCGTGCTGCAACTGCTGAGGCCCACTAGGCCCTCTAGGCCCTCTAGGTGCCTGGAGCCCGTGCTCCTCAACAAGAGAAGCCACCGCAATGAGAAGCCTGCGCACCGCAACGAAGAATATCCCCCCTCGCTGCAACTAGAGAAAGCCTGTGCACAGCAACGAAGACCCAACGCAGCCAAAAATAACTAAATAAAATAAATTTTTAAAAAAAGTACATGTAATATACATATAAATTTAAAGCATAGTGATATAATGAACATCTACACCTGTCACCCACTCCTTCCACCAGCCTTACAAACAGTGGAACCTATGACTCAAAGTATCTAAAGTCTCTTGCTCACCTCTACACTTTTTTCCTCTTCTTTGATCATTTCTAACTCATTTTAATTCCACTTTTAAAAAGGAGTCTGGGCTAAGTAGTCTTTGAAATTCATTACATTGCTAAAATTTCCTGATTATTATTGAGAGATTAATTTTATGTTTAGAATGTATTATGGAAGATTTATAGCTTACATTGTTGAATATTACCATAATTTATTTTATTACGAAGTCTCAGCTAAGAGCATGACATACAGTTATAATATCATTTCTATAGGAAGTTTATTCTACTTTGTATTAATTTGCTTTAGATGCTGGCTTTTTTCCCTAAATTTTTGGAGCTAAAAGCTAAACTTTCTATAATGTTCTCCCTCAGCCCTCCTCTCTTTGGATTGAATTCATTTAACCAGTCCAGTTGACCCCAAGGGAGGTATGGATGTCAATTATTGCTACAACTTAATACTAATGACTACTTAAATATTTAATTACTGTAACACTTGACACTCAGGGAGAAACTATTTATAATCATCAAAACCAGGCCTTTGTTTTCGTCTTTCATCCCTGGCGTTTGGCATATTCCTGTTGTAACACCGCTGGGAATGAGCTGCTCTAGAGGTGGAAAAAATGCCTCCCTCTGTCTTCCACCTCCAGGCAGAAGAAGTTGCAATGAAAGTGATTAATGATGGATATTTTAAAAATTTATAATTAATTAGTCAGTTTTCCAAACTACATTTTTATTGAAATTTTATTACAGTTTAGAAGTGTGAAATATTTTCTTATTCCTTTCTATTGAGTATCGATGTCATTAAAACAGCTCTTAAAAGCACTCATTTTTCTTGGACTCTTACTTTGCTTCATTAACTAATGCATTCTAAGAAATATGGTAACTTTTTAATGAGTTGCAAGTAGACCCAGGTGGCTGACCATTGTCCTGTGGAGCTGGGGCTTGATCTGGCAGGAACACCATGGAAGACATTCTCTTTTTCCTGACAAGTGCAGGCCAGGGAGAGCAGGGAGCTCAGTTTAGGGCTCTGTGTTCATGTGAAAGATACATTCCAGCCAAGGCAACCCTGCGGCACAAGTCATCCCTGGGCTCGGGAAGAATGCATATGTGAGCAGGTCCTGTGACTCCCAACACACATATACTTCAGAGTTTTCTTTTAGTCTGAGAATTTCTAGTCATTAATACCATACTTTGCCAGTCTCTGCTGTGACTGGGCCCACATATTCTCATTTTATTCTGAAGATGCTGTATGTTTATGGCTTTAGCTCCTATTATTCTAAATCTATTTGATCACATGCTTTGTGCTTTTCCTCCTAACTAAAATTAAAAAGAAACAAATAAGCATATCCTCTATTTAAGTGGGCGAGTGAAGATTTACTGACTATGTACACTGACTTCATGAAAGGGAGAGACTGTCTCTGGACCTGTGAAATGTCTTACAGATGCGCATTTTTTTTTTAACATCTTTATTTGAGTATAACTGTTTTACAATAGTGTGTTAGTTTCTCCTTTACAACAAAGTGAATCAGTTATACATATACATATGTTCACATATCTCTTCCCTCTTGTGTCACCCTCCCTCCCACCCTCCCTATCCCACCCCTCTAGGTGGTCACAAAGCACAGAGGTGAACTCCCTGTGCTATGCGGCAGCTTCCCACTAGCTATCTATTTTACATTTGGTAGTGTGTATATGTCCCTGCCACTCTCTCACATCGTCACAGCTTACCCTTCCCCCTCCCCATATCCTCAAGTCCATGCTCTAGTAGGTCTGTGTTTTATTCCCATCCTACCACTAATCTCTTCATGACATTTTTTTTTTTTTTAGATTCCATATATATATGTGTTAGCATACGGTATTTGTTTTTCTCCTTCTGACTTACTTCACTCTGTATGACAGATTCCAGGTCTATCCACCTCCTTACAAATAACTCAGTTTCATTTCTTTTTATGGCTGAGTAATATGGAAGCAACCTAAGTGTCCATCAACAGATGAATGGATAAGGAAGATGTGGCACATATATACAATGGAATATTACTCAGATGCGCATATTTTGAAACGTACTCTGCTGATTAGTGAGGCTCTGGGTTGCCATATAGTCTGGTTCTTCTTTGTATACTTAGGACTTTAACAAGTTCACTCCAGACCTCATTTACAGTGCCAATCACATTACTAAATCCTTTTTCTTTTTTAACTTTAGTCTCCTTGTTCAGTCATCACAGTCCTAAAATCTGAAATAACCAGTTTTAATTCCTTGAGGTTTAAATTCATATTTGTCTTAAACTTTATTCACCATTGCATTTAGTAAAAAATCCTAAGAAAAATTAATATGACTTTTTAATTGTCATACTAATGAAGGATTTCATTAGGATCTTAACTGCTATAAATAAAGGATAAAAAACAATTCTTCAGGGCTTCCCTGGTGGCGCAGTGGTTGAGAGTCCGCCTGCCGATGCAGGGGACACGGGTTCGTGCCCCGGTCCGGGAAGATCCCACATGCCGCGGAGCGGCTGGGCCCGTGAGCCATGGCCGCTGAGCCTGCGCATCCGGAGCCTGTGCTCTGCAACGGGAGAGGCCGCAACAGTGAGAGGCCCGCGTACCACAAAAAAAACAATTCTTCAATAGATAAAGAGTGTGGTTAAGATCAGTATTCATAGTCAAAGATCAAAGATATAAGGCTTGACTTTATATGTATAGCTGTCTTTATTAAACATAATCAGCTTGAAATATTTAAGAATTTATTTACTTAATTGAGTTTTCTCAGTTGTAGAAGAGAAAACAATAATGTGTAAAATTTTTAGATTTTTTTAAGTCTCATGCTTTCAAGCCTTCGAAGTTTTTGCACACCTGAAAGGCTTCTCTTGTGCTTGCGATGCTTCTTGTTTGCATTATGACAGGTGGTACATCAAATGTGCATTACTTTGTAATGTCAGTCACTTTATTTCTGTGTGAATTTTTTCCCATTTAAACTATAAAATCTTCAAGATGAACAGGGACAGCAGAGTCTGTGGTCTCTCTGTCATGGCCATCTGCACATAGTCATGCAAAGCTGATATTTTGGGTGACTAAGAATCTTTGCATTTCATTTCACAGGTGGGCAGCATTAAGCGGGAAATGGCCTTCACATTTCAACCAGAGGACTTAAAACGTGACTCTAGTAAAAAACTGTCTCATCAACACTTGTTCCCCTTGGCCATGGAGGAGGATGTGAAAACAGCAGACACCAAAAAAGTCAACCGAGCCCTTGACCATGAAAAAGAAAACACTCGCTCCATCTGTCTCCTTGAACAAAAACGAAAAGTTGTTTCTTCCAATATTGATGTTCCTCCAGCAAGGTAAGGGACCTAGACCTTATATGTGTCTGCTCCAGGAAGTCAGTGGAGAGCATGTGTAGTCTTCGCCGTATCTCTCTAAAGTATAGACTTAGGAAGGTTTTTCTGCCAAGAACATTTTTCTGTTGCTTGTGTGAAATAGAGCAGGTGGCCATGCTCTTCAGAACTGACTCTGAGGCTGTAGTCGTTGGAACTACTGTGGCTCCAGAAAAGAATGTTTTATTAGACTTTGGCAAATGAACAACAAAGAGCAAAAGAATAAATATAAAAAAATAAAAGAAACATGAAATGTATGACTGAGCATAGCCACTTAAAAGCAAGGATACTCATATCTTTTGGTCAGGTGTTGGAGAGCTACGGCTATAGGGCAGATTCAGCCCCTGGCCTGTTTTTGTTTGGCCTGCCAGATAAGAATAGTTTTACATTTTTAAAAGGGAAAAAAAGTGTAGAATATGTGATATAGATCATAGATGGCCTGCAAAGCCTAAAATATTTACATGTGACTCATTACAAAAAAAGTTTGGTGATCCCAGGTTTATATCATGGTAATCCTTTTAAGACAGATCTAGCTTAGAACTGGGCCAAGAGGGTTTATCTGAAATATTTTAAAAGGCTTTTATTACATTGTAATTCTATTTAAACCACATCCAGCACGATTGAACCAAAGGACAATATTATGGCAGAATGACAGTGGAATAGTAGTAGAATATACATGCTAGACCTTTTACTTATTTTCTTGCCTGTCATTTATCTCACCGAGAAAGTAAGTTCCATGTTGGCTGTGATTTTAGTCCCTCTTGTTCAATGCTGTATCCCTAGTATTAGAACCATGTTGAATTATATATGAAGGGCGCAATAAATATTTGTTGAATGAAGAAAAGAAAGGAAATGCTGTAGCATGAAAGCTTGCTTATTTTTAATATGTGAAATATATTTTGTTACCAAAAACCATCTATAGTGAAACTTTATAAGCAATTGTTTGAGAAGTTCTGCATTTGTTTGAGTGGTTTCTGATAGCTAACTAGGAAAATAGTATCTTTGGAAAAGGAATAAATGTTCCTTTTCTACAGATTCACTTTTTGTAATTCGAATTTCAGTTCTTTTTATATGAAATCAAAAGTATCTTCTCTAGAAAAATACATATTTTTCTATTCTTCTACCAAATTTGTCAAACTTTATAAAATTATAGGCCTCTTTATTTTCCTTAGCTTTTAATTGAAACTTTTCATATATTCATTACCTCTGTTTAACTACTTGGAGTTATTTGCTTTTCTCATTTTTTCATATAAAGTACATGCTGAATTCTTTAGGATTAGTTCCTTTAACTAGGGATTCATTATGAAATGTCTTATCATGCCCTGAACCTGGTAGGCACCTAAATTCATATCTGTTATTTGGTTGACTCATAGGTAAAATGACATGTAGTTTGAAATGTGAAGAGCTATGGTTTTATGTTTTCCTAAGCCTGTAGGGCAAGAATTAGACTTCCCAGTATTACATAGTTTAGGGCCAACTTGCAATTCTGTAGAACTTACTCTACATAAAATTTTCATTAGACCATTTTATATGTTGAAAGACCTGGAATTCATAATTTTAAATTGTCATCGATTGTTTTAGGTATATCTTTATTCTTTAATTTTTACCCACTTGCAGTAGTTTCTGGGGAAAATAATGAAGAGAGGAAGAAGAAAAACGTTTTCTGCCTTTTGTGGCTCTGTTGTGTGGAATATTCTTTCTTCCCTCTCAAATTCACTGAATGCACTTAAAAGTCAAGCCAGTCTTATTATGGAGTTCTTTAAACAATATTGGGAAATTAATTGGAAACCCAATTAATGTGCAGACAAAATTCCCCAATGACAAGGCATAGTTTAGATGTGTTAATCTATTATGGGAAAGACTAGTTAAAGCTTCAATGTTGGAGATCTCCACTAATACACTTATTTTCATTGCTGTAGTAAGAGTTTAATTACCAGAAATATGCCAACCGTTGGTGAAATAAATTACTCTTTTTTAAAGTGATGATGAAGGAATCAGAAATTGTGGAGTTCATCTAGCTCTCCACTCTTTCTGTTCGATTTTCTTTTACTGTTATCAAGTTATTTTGTAAATGTAAACTTTCCACTATCATCTAAATAGATCAATATTTTGTTTTAAAGAAACTCCTTTACCTGACATGTAGAAAGATACAGGATTTTTCTTTTTGTTTTTTTTAGAAGAAATAGTTATATCTGTTGGCAGTATATAAATGATGAGGCTTGAGTAAGTCTATAGGTATACGGGAATATTGGTATGAGTAAACCTATATATCTATATCTTATATAGTATATCATATATAACACACATGTATTATATATACCCCATATATATTCTATATTGCTATATCTAGCCACATGGTTATTGCAACTTACTCTTCTAAATCCAGACATTATGTATTGGCCAGCTCTTAGAAGGGTAGGATAACGATTTTAGGTGAATAGAGTATGACTGGTGCAGAGCTCCTCATTGGTTTAAAAATCAGTTCTCTATAATCTTTCTTACTTTATATTTTGCTTATTGCCACTGTAGCTAACGGACATTTTGTTGAACTTCACTTTCTGTGGTTTGTAAGATGAAATGTGAAGTTTTGTTCTATGGTTTGTGTAATGAAAGCAATGGGTATATTTTATATGTTTTTTCATATCCCTAGAAAGTTCTGAGAACCACACCCCTTTTTTATCGCTGTACCTCACTGCAATTAAGCATCACTGATTTCATCTCCATTCAGTAGACATTTATTGAGTACCTGCTATGAACTCAGTACTCAGTGAAAAAGTGAATGAGGCAGGGTGCTAACCCTCCAGGACCTTACTATCAGAGAGAGACTCCTAAGTGGTTAATATCAAATAACAGTTCCTAACTTGCTCCCTTCTCATTAGAACTGGGTGAATTTGTATGTAACGGAGAATCTCTTAATATTAGGAAAGTTGTTCGTGTGACACAACTATGTAAAAGCCTAATTTCCTTTTATTAGTATCTTTTTCAAGGTGGGGATAAATGGAACAGAGGAGGAACTCTGTCTCTGAGATGTGCATTACAAAATGCCTGTTTCTTTACCCATTTTCTGAGGACCCACTTAAGAGCTGCTAGTTTCAGGAAAACGTACATTTAAGTAAGTTATTAATCCAGATGTGTCAGGCTGGGTCATCCGAGAAGCAAATGCCAGGATAGGATTGAACGTGCAAGTGTTTTATTAGGGTAAACACCTGGGGTGGGTGGAGGCAGGGAAGGCAGGAGGTGCAAGTCAGACAAAGGTGCAGGTCTGAGCGCAGTGAGGGAGACGGGTGAGGGAAGGCTGGACGGAAGTGTCTGAGACTGCCTCGGAAGGCCACCGGGACTCCTGCATTATATTAATTACATGAGTTATATTAATTCAAGAGAGTCCACTTACCCATGGGATGTTGCTTGATTGATTTCAGGAAGAAATCTTTTCTTTTTTTGTTTCCGGTGGGGGGGCAGGCGGGGGGTGGTGCAGAGGGGTGAAGGCATTATAAGGTGAGGTCCTCAAAACATCCCTTGGATTATTCCAGGTTCTTCAGGGGAGAAAACGAAATAGGAAGAGCACAAGAGTATGTAAGAGAGCAGGTGAATGAGCAGTGTTCGTCTTTGGACCTAAAGATCTATCATTGACAGATAAAAAATTCTTCCCAACTTTAGAGATTATGGAGGAGGAATAATTTGGCGGGGCGTGAGGTGACCTGTACGAAGCGTGTCAGTGCTAACAGTGGCGACGGCAGTCTTTAAATGACTGATCCCTCTCTCTGAGAGTTTCATCACGTATTCATTTAGTAACGTCTGGTTATAAAAGATAACAGCTCCCTCCGAAAGAGACTGTGAATTGAAAATGAGGAGTTACTAATTATAAACATGTTATCTTAAGTATTTTTTAATCTTCAGGGAAAATACTAGCTTTAGTGATCTCTATGGTGAGTTAGGAAAATGAGCTTTAAGAGGATAAGGACAGGAATACAAAGAGACGGGGGGTGTGTGTGAAGAGTTGAGCCAGAAGGAAAATCCAATACTGTAGTTTGGCCCAAGAAGTGAATAGGAGGCCAAGGTCAGTAAAGACAAAGACCAGTCACAGATTTCCTGTGGGCAGAGCTCAGTGGTCCATTAGCCAAACAGTATTTTAGCCTGATTGGAAAAAGATGATGAGCCTGGGCCCAGATAATCAATGAAACATGCCCAGTTTAGTGGTCGAAATTTGGGGAAAAGAAAGAAAGATTTGAAATCCAGAGTAGGGAATTTACAGATTTTTCCAGGGATGTAGGGCAGAGAACTAGTTGGAAGGAATTGTTCAATTCTTCGGATGTGTGCCAGGCTATTGCAGTAGCACGAGACTTCTGTGAATTGGCCTGATTGGATACCGTTGGTAACACCAAATTCCTTCAAAGTCCAAGTAATGCTCATTTCAGTGTTTGATCTGTCCTGATGGGTAAACTAGGCATGTCGGTAAAGCCTGTAAGTACCAGAAAATATAACATAAAGGACTCAGGAGAGCCACTTTTGGAGGAGAAATTTTCTACTCATTTTAACTCTGCCTGGTTATAGGTAAGGATCGAGGTTTCTTTTTATTTTCCCATATGGATATCCAATTGTTACAATTGTTGGACAGATTATCCTTTCCCCATTGCATTACCTTGACATCTTTTTCAAAATCAACTGACCGTATATGTGGGTGTCTAGCTCTGGACTCTCCTCTGTTCTGTATCTTTGTGTCTATCCTTATGCCAGTACTATGTCCCTTTTTTTTTTTAACATCTTTATTGGAGTATAATTGCTTTACAATGTTGTGTTAGTTTCTGCCGTACAACAAAGTGAATCAGCTATAGGCATACATAAAGCCCCATATCCCCTCCCTCTTGTGTCTCCCTCCCACCTTCCCTATCCCACCTTTCTAGGTGGTCACAAAGCACCGAGCTGATCTCCCTGTGCTCTGCAGCTGCTTCCCACTAGCTATCTGTTTTACGTTTGGTAGTGTATATATGTCCATGACACTCTCTCACTTTGTCCCAGCTTACCCTTCCCCCTCCCCATGCCCTCAAGCCCATTCTCTATGTCTGTGTCTTTATTCCTGTCCTGCCTCTAGGTTCATCAGAACCGGTTTTTTTTTTTTAGATTCCATATATACATGTGTTAGCATACGCTATTTGTTTTTCTCTTTCTGACTTACTCCACTCTGTATGACGGACTCTAGGTCCCTCTTGATTGCTGTAGTAAGTCTTGATAGTAGGTAGTATGAGTATGCCAATCTTGTTCTACTTTTTTAAACATATCTTTCTAGGTTTGCTGGGTTTCCATATAGATTTTAGAATATTCTACCATTTTCTACACTTCAGAAAAGCCTATTGGAATTTTAATTGTTATTACATTTGAATCTATAGGTCAGTTTAGGGTGAATTGATATCATAAAAACATCAAATCTTCCAATTAATAGACAGAATATGTCTTTACATTCACCTAGTTCTTTTATTCTTCTCAGTAGCATTTGTAGTTTTCAGTGCTTAGATCTTGCACTTATTTTGTTAATTTAATTTGTAAGTACTTTATGTTTTTAGATACTGTTCTAAATACTACTATTAAATTTTTTTGGTAATCCTCTTTTTTCTTCCAGTTTTATTGAGATGTAATTGACATACAGCACTGTATAAGTTAAGATGTACAGCATAATGATTTGACTTACATCATGAAATGATTAGAAATCTGGTGATTATCACAAAAAGTGTAGAGAACATCCATCATCTCATATAGATACACTAAATAAATATAAAATTTCTTTTCCTTGGGATGAGAACTCTTAGGGTTTGCTTTCTTAACTTTCATACACAACATACAGCAGTGTTAATTCTATTTATCATTGTTGTACATTACATCCCTAGTACTTATTTATCTTATACCTGGAAGTTTGTACCTTTTGACCGCCTTCATCTGACTCTCCCTCCCCAACTACCTGCCTCTGGGTAACCACAAATCTGATCTCTTCTTCTATGAGTGAGTTTGTTTTTGAAGTATAATTGACCTACAGCACAATGTTAGTTCTTGTTATATGACAGAGTAATTGAATATTTCTGTACATTTCAAAATGATCACTGTGATAAGTCTGGTTATTATCTGCCACCATACTAAGACATTACATAGTTTTTGACTGTATTCCCTACACTGCATATTGAATATCTGTGACTCATTTATTTTGTAACTGGAAGTTTGTACCTCTTATTCTCTGTTACCTATTTCTTTCCTCTTCCCCCCGGCCCTGCTCTGGCAATCACCTGTTTTTTTCTCTGTATCTATAGCTATTTCTGTTTTGTTATGTTTGTTCATTTGTTTTGTTTCCTAGATTTTACATATAAGTGAAATCGTACAGTATTTTTCTTCCTCTGTGACTTATTTCACTTAGCATGGTACCCTCTAGGTCCATCCATGTTGTCATAAATGGCAAGATTCCATTCTTATTTATGGCTGTGTAATATTCCAGAGTGTGTGTGTGTGTGTGTGTGTGTGTGTGTGTGTGTGTGTGTGTGTGTGATATCTTATTTATCCATCTATCTATTGATGGGCACTTATGTTGCTTCCATATCCTGGCTAGTGTAAACAATGCTGCAATGTACATAGGGTGCATATATCTTTTTGAATTAGTGTTTGTTTTCTCATTGGAAAAATACCCAGGAGTGGAATTACGGGATCTTATGGCAGTTCTATTTTTAATTTTTTGAGGAATTTCCATACTGTTCTCCATAGTGGCTGTAACAGTTTACATTCCCACCAACACTGCACAAGGGTTTCCTTTTCCAAATAACACTTGTTATTTCTTGCCCTTTTGATAATAGCCGTTCTGACAGGTATGAAGTAATATCTCATTGTGGTTTTTTTTTTTTTTTTTTTTTGGTATGCGGGCCTCTCACTGTTGTGGCCTCTCCCGTTGCGGAGCACAGGCTCCGGACGCGCAGGCCTAGCGGCCATGGCTCACGGGCTTAGTTGCTCCGCGGCATGTGGGATCTTCCCGGACCAGGGCACGAACCCGTGTCTCCTGCATCGGCAGGCGGATTCTCAACCACTGCGCCACCAGGGAAGCCCTCATTGTGGTTTTGATTTGCATTTTCCTGATGATCACTGATGTTGAGCATCTTTTCATATGTATGGTGGCCATCCGTATGTCTTCTTTGGAAAAATGTATAATCAGTTCCTCTGCCCAATTTTTAATAGGGTTGTTTGGTTATTTTTGATATTGAGTTCAATGAGTTCTTTATTTTGGATATTAACCCCTTGTTGGATGATATATCATTAGCAAATATTTTATTAGCATATAATTGTTCATAGTAATCTTTTATGATCTTTTGTACTTCTGTGGTGTCAGTTGTAACGTCTCCTTTTTCATTTCTGATTTTATTGACTTGGGCCCTGTCTCCTTTTTTCTTGACGAGTCTGAGTAAAGGTTTATTAATTTTGTTTATCTGTTCAAAGAAGCAGCTCTTAGTTTATTGATCTTTTTCTTTTTCTTTTTTTTTTGTCTCTATTTCATTTATTTCTGCTCTGATCTTTATCATTTCTTTCCTTCTACTAACTTTGGGTTTTGTGTGTTTTTCTTTTTCTGATTTCTTTAAGTGTAAGGTTAGGTTGTTTCTTTGAGATTTTCTTGTTCCTGAGGTGGGCTTGTATCACTATAAACTTCCCTTTTAGAACTGTTTTTTCTGCTTCCCATAGATTTGGGATCATTATGTTTTCATTTTCATTTGCCTCCAGGCATTTTTAAATTTTCTTTGATTTCTTTAGTGATCCATTGGTTGTTTAGTCGCATATTGTTTAGCCTTCATCTGTTTGTGTTCTTGCAATTTTTTTCTTGTAGTTGATTTCTAGTCTCATGGCATTGTGGTCAGAAAAGATTCTTGATATGATTTTTATTTTCTTAAGTTTACTCTGTGTGGCCAGGGCCCAGAGGGTCTTGGGGCTGATGCCTTGTCCACTGGTGGGTAAGGCTGGTCCCAGGGCTAGTGCCAGCCCATTAGTGGGTGGAACCAGGTTGTGGGGTCTCTGGCCACAGGGCCCTGTGAGTCCAGGGGTTGGTATCAGCCTGCCGGTGGGCAGGGCCAGCTATGGAGACAGCTGTTTCAGGTCTTGGGCCCTCTGGTGGACAGGGCTGGGTCTCGGGGCAGCTGTGGGTTCAGGGGGTCTTAAAGAAGCCCGCCTGCTTGTGGGTGGGGCTCTGTCCCTGCCCAGCTAGCTACTTGGCCTGAGGTGTCCCAGTACTGGTGCCTGCAGGCTGGTGGGTGAGGCAAGGTCCTGGTGCTAACAAGCTCGAGGGAGGATTCCAAAGTGACACTTGCCAGCCCCAATGTCCTTTTGGTAGAATGAGCTCTCTAAATGGCTGCTACCAGTGTCTGTGTCCCCAGGCTGAGCTCTAGATGCCTCCTGCCTCTCAGGGAGTCTCTCCAAGGTCAGCAGATGGATCTGATTCAGGCTCCTTTCAGACTTCTGCTCTGGGTCCCAGAACGTGTGAGATTTTGTGCGCGCCCTTTAAGAGTGGAGTCTCTATTTCTCCAGCCCACTGGGTCTCCTGAAAGTAAGCCCTGCTGGCCTTCAAAGCCAAATGTTCTGGGAGCTCGTCTTGCTGGTACTGGAAACCCAGGCTGGGGAGCCCGGTGTGAGGCCTGGACCCCTCCCGCCCTGGGGAGAACCTCTGCAGTTGTAATTATCCTGTCATGTGTGGGTTGCCTACCCGGAGTTATGGCCTCTTGACTGTACCACATCTTTGCCCTGCTTACCCGTCTCACTGTGGTTCCTTCTTTATATCTTTAGTTGTAGCAGATCTTTTCCACTTTTCTTCTGGTCCTTCGCATCAATAGTTGCTCTGTAAATAGTTGTAGCTTCGGTGTGCCCGTGGCAGGAGCTGAACTCAGGGTCTTCCTGCCTTGCCATCTTGGCCACTCCCCCACCAAATGATATTAATTTAAATGTCAACTTCGGGCTTCCCTGGTGGCGCAGTGGTTGAGAGTCCGCCTGCCGATGCAGGGGCCACGGGTTCGTGCCCCGGTCCAGGAAGATCCCACATGCCGCAGAGCGGCTGGGCCCGTGAGCCATGGCCGCTAGGCCTGCGCGTCTGGAGCCTGTGCTCCACAACGGGAGAGGCCACAACAGTGAGAGGCCCACGTACTGAAAAAAAAAAAAAAAAAAAAAAATGTCAACTTCAAGTCATTCATTGCTGATACAGAGAAATACAATTCATATTTTGACCAAGTATACTGAAAGCTTACTAAACTCAGGCATTGGGTTTTTTTAGCTTTTTTTGGTAGATTTGTTTTTAGGAGGTTCTGCATAAATGATCATGCTGCCTGCAAATAAAGACAACTCAGTCCTCTCCCGTATGTATACCTTTCATTTACGTTTTGTCTTTTTGCACGGGCTTGCACCTCCAATGTAATACTGAATATAAGTGGCAAAAATGGGTATCCTTATCTTGTTCTTCAACGGGAAAGCATTCAGTATATTTCACTGTTAAGAATGATGATAGCTGCAGGATTGTTTTCTTGTTTTATGAGAGAATGGAAGTACTTTTCCATTTCTAATTAGCTGATGAGAGTTTTTATCATCAATAAATGTTGAATATTGTACAAAAAATTGCATCTATCTACATGAGCGTACTTAACAGTTATTTTAATGTGTCAAGTTACATTCATTAGTCTTCGACCATTGAGTCAGCTTTGGATTCCTGAGCTAAAACCCCCTTAATATATCAAATTTTTGCTAAAATTCTATTAAGGATTCATTCATTTCCATCCACCGACCTATCATTTTATTTACTTGGATATTGTTGTGTGGTTTTGATATCAGTTTAATGATGGCCTCATAAAATAGGTTAGGAAGTGTTCCCTCCTCCTTGTTTACTGACTTTGTTTTAAGACTGGTATTACTTCTTCCTTAAAGAGTCGGTCTACTGGTGAAGCCATCTGGACCTGGAGGTTTCTTCATGGGAGTATTTTTCATTACAGATTCAATATTTAAAACTGATATACAGTTGACCCTTGCACAGCACAGGTTTGAACTGTGCGGGTCCACTTATACGCAGATCTTTTCAGTAGTAAATACTGTAATACTACATGGTCCACAGTTGGTTAAATCTGTAGCTGTGGAGGAACCGTGAAAACAGAAGGCCAACTATATTATATGCAGATTAAACCCCATCTTCTTCAAGGGTCAACTGTAGTGCTATTCAGCTTTCATGTTTCTTTTTGAATCAGTTTTGGTAATTTGTGTCTTTCAAGGAATTTATCCATTACATATAAATTGTCAAATTTGTTAGCATGTTGTTGCTCATAATATTGCCTTTTTAAAATATACGGAGAACCTACAGTAATGTAGATTCTCCCATTTCTGATATTGGTCAATGTGTCATCTTTTTTTTTAACCAGTCTAACTAGCAGTTTATCAATTTTATGGCTGTTCTCAAGAAGCCAGCTTTCACATATATTGATTTTCTCTATTGTTTGTCCATTTTCTATTTCATTGATTTCATCTTTTATTATTTCCTTCCTTCTGCTTATTTTGAGTTTAAATTCCTCCTCTTTTTCTAGTTTCTTTTCTTTTTTCTTTTTTTTTTTTTTGTGGTACACGGACCTCTCACTGTTGTGGCCTCTCCCGTTGCGGAGCACAGGCTCCGGACGCGCAGGCTCAGCGGCCATGGCTCACGGGCCCAGCCGCTCCGCGGCATGTGGGATCTTCCCGGACCGGGGCACGAACCCGTGTCCCCCGCATCGGCAGGCGGACTCTCAACCACTGCGCCACCAGGGAAGCCCAGGAGGACTTATTTCAGACTGAGGCATAAGGAAAGGCCTCTTTCATGAAAGTACATTTTAGCTGACACCTAAAGAATGAGGAGGCGTTAGACGGACTGACTAGAGAGGAAGGTATTCCAGGTAGGGGAGAGTATGCCTGCAAGCCCTCAAGGTAAGAAAGAAGGCCAGTGTGGCTGCAGCGCAGAGAATGGGGGAGAGCAGCAACAGATGAGGTTGGAGAGGCGCACAGGAGCCAAATCATGTTGAGCTGTATTGATTGTGTTAAAGACTTTTAAAGTATATATTTAGATCAATGAGAAGAGTTTTATGGAGAAGAATGATTCATGTTCCTTTTGTATTTAGGAATGATCACATTAACTGTCACATGTAGATGGGGTTTGAGAAGGACAAAGTGGGTGCAGGGAGACTAGTCGGGAAGCTACTCCCTTAGTGCAGACCAGATGTCCTGGGAGTCTGGACTACACAGAGTGGTGACAGCTGAGATGAAGACAAGTGGACAGACTTGAGGTGCATTTTTGAAGTAGATGTGAGGCTTCTTGGTTGTGAGCAACAGAAAATGGCTGATTTAACAAAAGATGGAGTTTTCTGAAAGACTTACAAAGTTTCTAGGAAGGTGGTTAGAAAGTGGCCAGGAGGGTGGGCAGCTAGAAACAGTTATGTTCATTCATTCAACCAGGGCCTGCCACTGAGCTTTTTGGCTTCTAAAGCAAGAGATGTATGTGTTTGGAAATTCTCCGGGCACTGGAAATAAATTCAGGCACTGGAGCACAAATTTAACAAATGACAGACCTAAGACTGGGAGGTTTCTGACCCCAAGTGAATTTTTGTTTCGTATTACCATCATTAGTGTTTATCAGAGAACATTAATTTATTGTCAGTTGCAACTGTGATGCCTTAAAATACATTGATAATTCTAATATCACTCGCTGTCCAGAGTCTAAAAAAACAAAAAAAAGTCAACTGTTAGGAAAACATTATTAGATAACCTGGATCATTAGAGCATGGCATTTGTTATCCTCTTTTTACCAGACGTTGGTTTTTTTTTCGGAAGTACTGATGCTTAAACTGGTTGGATTTCACCCAAACAGCAATTACAATTTGATTACGCAAAGTAGAAACTGTCTTCTAATTATAACTGTAAAGCTGAAGAAGTCTATTAGCAAACCAGTTGTAACAAGGGAAAAAGAAAAGTTTGGCCAAAAATATTCCTAACAGCAATTTATTAGAATACTCCAGATTGTTAGTTTGCTGTTGGAAAAAAATTGAACCATACGGCACTGTTTGTTTTGCAGGGTTTTAAAATATAGTGTTGTCATATATATCACTTGCTGGGTAAAATGAAGTCATCTTCTCCTTATAGAATGCCCCTCTGGGAACTGTATCATTTAGAAAGAACTTCAGAAACTCATTAACCTTTGGGTTCAAAGTTAGGAAATGACCTGAGCTTCAAGCAATATCTTATGTGGACAGTGGAAGATTGTGAACTTATTTGGGCTACCATTTTCAGTGGTGTTCTCTATATTTTCTCCTTTGTCTTTTATGTACTATATATTACTTATAGAAAAGTCTTTTATGTCAAACTTGGAATTAAGTGAGAGGTAAGGCAAAATTGGTATCATTATTTCTGAATCTCCAGAAGCATAGCAGTTTCTGGAGCAAATGTTTAATGTTTAAATGTATTAAAAACTTTTCAGGTCACAAACTCTGTAACCAATATGAAACTACTGAAAAGAGGGAAAAGTTTAAAGGGTCTCTAAGCTTATCCCATTGAACATTTTCTTTTTAAAAAGATATATTGGGAGGGCAATATAAATGTACCTACCCATGTTGGAGAAAGACTAATACTATGTAATTGTTAAGAACCAAAGCAATCTCCACAAAGTAGCTATGAAGACCATGTTTTCCAGGAAACCTTTTTTTTAAATTTTTTAAAGTTTTTAATTTTATTATTTATTTATTTATTTTTTGTCTGTGTTGGGTCTTCGTTGCTGCACGCGGGCTTTCTTTAGTTGCAGTGAGCGGGGCCTTATTTTCGTTGCGGTGCATGGGCTTCTCATTGTGGTGGCTTCTCTTGTGGAACACGGGCTCTAGGCACACGGGCTTCAGTAGTTGTGGCTCACGGGCTGTAGAGTGCAGTCTCAGTACTTGTGGCGCACGAGCTTAGTTGCTCCGCGGCATGTGGGATCTTCCCGGACCAGGGCTCGAACCCATGTCCCCTGCATTGGCAGGTGGATTCTTAACCACTGTGCCACCAGGGAAGTTCCCTCCAGGAAATGTTTATCCACTTCCATCCCTTCCCATCCTTTTAGTAATTCAGGTCAGCAAGTAACTGTTGTTTCTGTTTTCTTGCTTCAGTCTGTCTGTCTGTTACACAGCAGCCGAAATGATCTTCCCAAAGCACAAGTATAATCATGTGGATAGAGGGATGGAAACAGGAAATTGCTAGGAAGGACATAATTGACATTATGACTTAATGAAACACATTGTGCCATCAGAACACAATCAAGTCACATCTTGCTGGGGATTTAGGTTCTAAAGTCAACCAATAAACCAAGATTAAGTAGAAACAAAATTACTATTTACAACGTCTTTGATCACTTATGAGTCCAGAACCCACTATGAAAGAGTTGAGATTGGAAACCAATTATAAAAAAGACAGTCATTCTCCCCCTTCCTACTCAAAATTTCATTAATCGGGATTGTGGAATTTATGCCTATTTTTTTAGTAAAAGAATGAATAGATTCATTTATTAGCATCTGTAAAAGAGACATACAACTTGAATAATAGAAGTATGAAACCATGTAACGTGATGTTCCGAAGGATTTGAGGCTTGCTAATTTCTTTTCTACTTCTAGAGGCAAGAACCATGAAGTTCTAGATTAGAAATGTTCTCTCTTCTAATGGTCTTTCCATTGTAAGTCTGAGCTAGGAATGAGAAGACATGGTAGGATGCTGATGAAGTTGATCATTTCTGTGCTCTCTCTTCAACTTACTATTGTATGAACTTCTAGTTCTTGGCAGAATTTGGGGCAACCTTGAGCCATAGGTCTCTGGGGATGAGGCTCAGTCTAAGACTTCCCTGGGATTGTTTCACTCCTCTAAGTTCTCCTCAATTTAAATCGTGTATACCCTCTTACAGCACCTGAACTAAGCATCTTAGTGAAGTTCTAGCAAATAATAATCATAACTCTCACTCTGAAAACAGTCCGGGACTGAATAAGATCTCAGACGAAGACACGATCTTAGCTCTCCCACCCACACCCCACCTCTGCTTATGGAGACAGTTATACTGGGGGCCCAGGGAAAGCACCAGGGAGGAGAGACAGCATACTATCGGTGCTGACCAAGAGTTCACAACAGGCAGTGGACGATCAGAGCTCCTTTAGGTTACCTGTGTTTTCGGACAATTAATAAGGTAACATAAGGAAGAAGTGAAGTAGGGGGAAAACTTGTAAATATCAGTGAGACTGACAAGGCCCATGTTCTCGGAAGGATGTTTGGGGCCATAAAGCAGAGAATAATCATTAAAGCTTTTTAAAAATATATAGGTATCTGGTGTTGAAGTGGGGAAATTTTCCCCTTGACCTCTCTTGAGTTTTTGTGGCTGAACTAACATTAAAATTTACACAAGACAAATTAGCAAGAGAAAAAGAAATAATTTTTAATTCATGTGCACAGAGGTCTCATAGAAATATGGACCTAAGAAGTGGTCAAAGCAGGGAGCTTTTATACTTTTTAGACAAAGCAATGATACATTTGAGAGGAATTGACAGGACAAAGAAGCTTAGGTTTGGGGTGCTTGATTTGTGAAGAATCTAAACAGAGTTTGGACTTGTGGTAAATAAAATAAGTAACAAGGTTTGTTTATATAGGCTTCTAAGCCCGGAATTCCCTCTCTCTGGCAATAAGGGTGTCCTTCTACCTCCAGATGCAAGGAGTATACCTCTCATGTGCGAGATTTATTTCCTACTTTCACGAAGACAAATATATATGGAAAAGAATATGAAAAAATATGCAAAAGGATATCCTTTTTCATATTTTCCATTATGGTTTATCACAGGATATTGAATATAGTTCCCTGTGTTATGCAGTAGGACCTTGTTGTTTATCCATTCTATATATAATAGTTTGCATCTGCTAACCCCAAACTCCCAATCCATCCATCCCCGATTCTTAAGTAACTTTAATTCAAAATAATCAATATGCCATTGTGGCATATTTAGGGGCAGCCCCCCCGAGCCCCAACACTGGTATGAACCTCCTTAACACTGTCCCTTTTCTTAAAATCATTTCATAGAGATGGGAAATGACCAGATTCTCAGGGAACAGCCTTGGCACTTGGCTTTGTGTAAAGAAGTCTGGTGAGTGAAGAGATTTTTCCTGCAACCGTAGGCCAGGAAAAGTCCATACAGGAAGCTCCTTGGTGTTGTTCCTGGACACCTCCCTACCTTTAAGGAAAGACAGGAGGTCTATTATAAGTTATAGCCTTGAGATCACAGTCTTACAGAACATTCATTAACAACATCTTGTCTCACAGTGTTTTACACACAGCTATGCATCAGGCTAGAGAGCAAGTTACTTACTCGTTTATTTGGTCTGAGGCCAAGTGACCTGCAGTTAAAAATTGAGAGAGACTGAACATGGATAGAAAGTCGAATCCCTGTTGTTTTTTTAAAGTTCTCTCTTTCTGCCAAATGCTTATAGTTGAATTTCTGTAATTTAAATGCACATATGCTACAACTCTAGTCTCATAATATTCTACAAAATTATGAAGGAAGCTGGGGGGGGGAATGGGAGGGAGGTCCAAAAGGGAGAGGATATATGTATACATATGACTGATTCACTTCGTTGTACAGCAGAAACTAACACAACATTGTAAAGCAATTATACTCCAATTTTAAAAAATAATAAATTATTTAAAAAATTATGGGGCTTCCCTGGTGGCACAGTGGTTGAGAATCCACCTGCTGATGCAGGGGACACGGGTTCGTGCCCCGGTCCGGGAAGATCCCACATGCCGCTGAGCGGCTGGGCCCGTGAGCCATGGCCGCTGAGCCTGCACGTCCGGAGCCTGTGCTCCGCAATGGGAGAGGCCACAACAGTGAGAGGCCCGCAAAAAAAAAAAAAAAAAAAATTATGAAGGAAGTTAGTAAGGTGAGTCAGAGAACCAACAGTTCTAAACCAGCAGTTCTCTTTCCCATACTGACACCTATAGCATTGACTGACACTATCTTTATTTTCTTAGTGATAACTTAGGAAAGCTTGTGCTTTGTGACATAAATTTGGCTCAGTTTATGTGTGTGTGTTTGAGAGAAAGCTTTACACACTTGTTTGTGTTGACTTTATTTTTTTTTTATTGGACTAAAGTTGCTTTACAATGTTGCGTTAGTTTCTGCTGTACAATGAAGTGAATCAGCTCTATGTATACCTATATCCCCTCCCTCTTGGACCTCCCTCCCATCCCCCACCCCACCCATCTAGGTCATCACAGAGCACCGAGCTCCCTGTGCTGTACGGCAGGTTCCCACTAGCTATCTATTTTACACATGGTAGTGTATTTATGTCAGACCTAATCTCCCAGTTCATCCCACCCTCCCCTTCCCCCCACTGTGTCCACATGTCCATTCTCTGTGTCTACATCTCTATTCCTGTCCTGCAAACAGTTTCATCTGTACCATTTTTCTAGATTCCACATATATGTGTGAATATACGATCTTTGTTTTTCTCTTTCTGGCTTACTTCACTCTGTGTGACAAACTCTAGGTCCATCCACATCTCTACAAATGATCCAATTTCATTCCTTTTATGGTTGAGTAATATTCCATTGTCTATATGTACCACGTCTTCTTTATCCATTCGTCTGTCGATGGGCATTTAGGTTGCTTCCATGACCTGGCTATTGTAAACAGTGCTGCAGTGAACATTGGGGTACATGTGTCCTTTTGATTATGGTTTTCTCAGGGTATGTGCCCAGTAGTGGGATTGCTGGGTCATATGGTAGTTCTATTTTTAGTTTTTTAAGGAACCTCCATACTGTTCTCCATAGTGGCTGTATCATTTATATTCCCACCAACAGTGCAAGAGGGTTCCCTTTTCTCCACACCCTCTCCAGCATTTATTGTTTGTATATTTTTTGATGATGGCCATTCTGACTGGTGCAAGGTGGTACTTCAATGTAGGTTTGATTTGCATTTCCCTAATAATTAGTGATGTTGAGCATCTTTTCATGTGCCTCTTGGCCACCTGTATGTCTTGTTTGGTGAAATGTCTATTTAGGTCTTCTGCCCTTTTTTTTTTTCCGGTACGTGGGCCTCTCACTGTTGTGGCCTCTCCTGTCGCAGAGCACAGGCTCCGGACGCACAGGCCCACAGGCCATGGCCCACAGGCCCAGCCACTCCGCGGCACGTGGGATCCTCCCGGACCGGGGCACGAACCCGCATCCCCTGCATCGGCAGGCGGACTCTCAACCACTGCGCCACCAGGGAAGCCCTGCCCATGTTTTAAATGGGTTGTTTGTTTTTTTTATATTGAGCTCCATGAGCTGTTTGTATAGTTTGGAGATTAATCCTTTGTCCGTTGCTTCCTTTGCAAATATTTTCTCCCATTCTGAGGGTTGTCTTTTTGTCTTGTTCATGGTTTCCTTTGCTGTGCAAAAGCTTTTAAGTTTCATTAGGTCCCATTTGTTTATTTTTATTTTCATTACTCTAGGAGGTGAGTCAAAAAAAATCTTGCTGTGATTTATGTCAAAGAGTGTTCTTCCTGTTTTCCTCTAAGAGTTTTATAGTATCCAGTCCTACTTAAGTCTTTAATCCATTTTGAGTTTATTTTTGTGTATGGTGTTAGGGAGTGTTCTAATTTCATTCTTTTACATGTAGCTTTCCAGTTTTCCCAGAACCACTCATTGAAGAAGCTGTCTTTTCTCCATTGTATGTTCTTGCCTCGACATTTAAAATTCACCTATTTCCAATCATTTTGTTTTATATCCCTTTATTATAAGCACACATTAGTACCAAACTAGAATGTACCACCTGTTTATAATTGCATTGTGAATTTTGAATTTTGGTTATTAATATGGATTTTTAAAATAATAATTTATGTCACTTTGCTCTTAACAAAGGATATGCTCTCTGCATCAATTGGGTAGTATTGAATAAAATACTGAAAGTGTAACCCAGAGTATATTATGCTTACTGAAATAAGTCAGATAGAGAAAGACAAATACTATACGATATCATTTATATGTGGAATCCAAAAAATAATACAAATGAATCTATATGCAAACCAGAAACAGACTCACAGACATAGAAAACAAATGTATGGTTACCAAAGGGGAGGGGGAGGGGAATAAATTAGGGGTGGAGGATTAACAGACACAAACTACTATAATAAAGTGGATATGCAACAAGGATTTACTCTATAGCGCAGGGAATTATACCCAATATCTTATAATAATCTATCATGGAGTATACTCCTAAAAAAACAAAAACAAACAAACAGAATCAGTATGCCGAACATATGAAACTAATCCAGTATTGTATACCAACTATACTTCGGTTTTTAAAAAGTGTGACATTCAGGCATTTGCAGGCATCACTTCCAGAGAGTCTTTGGATAATTAATAAATGCTCTTCCATCTAAATCATTTATGGCAGCAAAATGGAGAAAATTTAAGCCCCGAAACTTCAGGTGGACCAGTAGCTCTGTTGTGCTACAGTGGACCGCTGACTTTGTTGCCCAGGTTGGGTAAATGGGGATATTCCAGAATGCTTAGGAGTGGCATTATTCTGCCTTCCCGACGCCACTGGTTGCCTCTGAAGAATTGGTTTATGTTTAGATTTTACACATCTTTTTTTCTCTCTACTTCTGTTCAAAATTTAAACAATCAGGTAGTAGAAATAATTGGATTTCTACTACCTTCCGTTCCCCACCTCCTCCTGCCAGTATAAATTCTATATTCTGCTTTTATCACAGTAAGGCAAATAATAAACAAGTTGTTTGTCATTCACTTATTTCAAAAGAATCATGTCTGAGCAGCATTGTACAATACAAATTTAATATGAGCTATATGTGTAATTTAAAAATTTCCAATAGCTGCTTTAAAAACAGGGTAAAGAAACAGGTGAAAATTATTTTAATACTGTATATTATTTAACTCAACATATCCCAAATACCATTATTTCAGTTAATCAGTATAAGGTAGCCAGAATGGTTAGTGACGACTATTTTTTTTTTTTTTTTTTTGTGCTGTACGTGGGCCTCTCACTGCTGTGGCCTCTCCCGCTGCAGAGCACAGGCTCCAAACGCGCAGGCGCAGCGGCCATGGCTCACGGGCCCAGCTGCTCCGCGGCACGTGGGATTTTCCCGGACCGGGGCACGAACCCGTGTCCCCTGCATCGGCAGGCGGAGTCTCAACCACTGCGCCACCAGGGAAACCCTAGTGAGGACTATTGAATGCTGCAGGTTCAGAGTAAAGCATTGGTTAATTATACATTTCAGTCCAGCTTATCATTTATCCCTAAAACAGTGGTTTCTCTTTTTTTCTGCTCCGACAACACACGTGAAGAAAATGCCTCACTCACACTGATAGGGTGGAATAGTAGCTTTCTACGACAGTGTTTTTTAAGGGTTAGAGAGGGAGGAAGGAGTATCCCATGTAAAGAGAGAGCATCTGTGGGTCAGGAAAAAATCTACAGCACAATTCCAGGATGTCTCCTAAAAGGAAAGTCAGTCCCAGTTGTGAACAACTGATGTTTTTGTACAATTATAATTACTATGAAGATGTTTAAATTTCATCTAAGTAAAAGAAAGGTTAAAGTAATATAGCCACAGTTCTCGTTTTTTTAAAAATATGAAAGCAGCTTCATTTCCAGAGTTTGAAAAGGCCTCTTTACTTGTTACCAGATACTCTGACATTCCCTACGGTAGCAACTGTTACCTGTTTTAACAGGCCAAGTCAAGGACTTTAGGCTTGGACATGGGTTGTCACACTTAATGCATTTCTTACGGTTTTTTATATAGTAACAAGACAGTTAATGAATACATGCTACTTGTAAAGTAGGAAATGCAACCGATAAATCATTTTTTAGAACGACTCCTAGGAACAATGGGTTTACTTTGTTTCTAGCTCAAACTATTATTGATTCTTCTTTTAAATATTAACCTATGTTCCCCCACCCCACCCTGCCCTAAATAGAGTTCTGGGCTGGGAAGTGTTAAGGGATAAGGCTGGAGAGTTAGGGCTTCACTTGGAATACTTTAAGACTTTGATTTGTATCTGTTAGGTTATGGAGAGCTATTCAAGTGATAACTTAGACTGACATTTCAGAAAAGTCTTCTGGTATCTGTGGAGATGAGGAGGTAGGGAGGATGTGTATTTCAGTTTTGACACCGAAGGCAGAAAGAAGAAGAGGCAGATGTAGAAATCTGAGAGAGATCATTGTGAAACCTTTAACTAGTACAGAATCATCACAGAAGAGGGCTGTGTTCAAGAGAGTGTGAAGTGCAGAT
This sequence comes from Kogia breviceps, assembly GCF_026419965.1. Taxonomy (NCBI): domain Eukaryota; kingdom Metazoa; phylum Chordata; class Mammalia; order Artiodactyla; family Physeteridae; genus Kogia; species Kogia breviceps. Next base: position 22,599,542 of record NC_081326.1, on the reverse strand, counting down.
TCTACAGAACTTGGGGAAATAAAGCAGATGGGAAGCCTAGTAAGTACTCGGGTTGGTTCCAGAATTTCTGGCATGGGCATCTGGATGGATAAAGTGGTTGGTAATGCTGTTAAAAAAATAAGTAATTCAGAAGTAATACAAAAGAAAATAGATTGGGTGGAGGGAAGGGGTTTGGTTTTAGACATGCTAAATCCAAGTTACCTTTAGCAATAAAACTGTAGTAACAAAGACCTGCACACTTTAAGCAAACGTCATATGCATAATAAATGTGTTTATGAATAATGGTATATAGACCAACTTAAATAGTCAAAACATAATCATAATGTAAACACATTACTAAAAGTGCTTGCTAGTTTAAGAAATTTTGTTTTAAAATAAATACTACCTCTCTAAATTTTGATTTATATATATTGGCTTTTCTTGCGGCAAGCTTTAATTGTACAGCTTAATCCCTAAATGATGAAAAGATTATTTATTTATTTGTTTGTTTGTTTGTTTATTTTTGGCTGCATTGGGTCTTCGTTGCTGCGTGCGGGCTTCTACTCTTTGTTGCAGTGCACGGGCTTCTCATTGTGGTGGCTTCTCGTTGTGGAGCATGGGCTCTAAGTATGCGGACTTCAGTAGTTGTGGCATGCGGGCTCAGTAGTTGTGGCCCATGGGCTTAGTTGCTCCGTGGCATGTGGAATCTTCCCAGACCAGGGCTCAAACCCGTGTTGCCTGCATTGGCAGGCGGATTCTTAACCGCTGCGCCACCAGGGAAGTCCTGATGAAAAGATTTTGATGGCTCTCCCCCACTCAGGATTTGTTTCGACTGGATTTGGCAAACGTTCACTTCTTCAGTGGAGCGCATGAACTCCCCTTTCCTAAATCAACCCTCAAGTTCAGTCACATGATAGATTTGCCTAATTTCACTGCCCCTTTGTAAGAATAATATCTCATAAGGTCATCTGCTATTTTCTATATCCAATTTGCGACCACATACTAAAAATTAAATAAAATGTGGCTTTCATCTTCAGAAAGTGAGATTTCATCAAATCACATTAGAAACTTTCATTTTTGTTCCCTGGCAGTGATTACATCAGGATAACGCTAATCTTTAATGTTACTTGGATGTGACCAGACTGTTCCAAGTTCTGCAAAAGCCACTGAATAAAACACGACATTGAATCTTAGATACTGGTAATTGTGAACTGTTTTTGGAAAAACTGTATTCTCTAACCACAGTTGGTAAATACATTAACCATGTGGTTTTCAAAAATATCACTCAGTTCTTTGCACATGTAATGTAATTTCACAAATACTAAACAGGTAGCATTAATGATCATACAGAACTATCACTGGCAAAAGTGCCAGACAGCTGCACCACATTTATAAGGAAGGCTGGGGGCATGGGGAGCATGGCATTTAGCCTGTATTGTGCCTCGTAACCTTCATAGAAAGCATTACCCCCATTGAAAGCTATATTTAAGAATTGTGGGGCTTCCCTGGTGGTGCAGTGGTTGAGAGTCCGCCTGCCAATTCAGGGGACACATATCTGTGCCCTGGTCCAGGAAGATCCCACATGCCGCGGAGCAGCTGGGCCTGTGAGCCATGGCTCCTGAGCCTGTACGTCCGGAGCCTGTGTCCCGCAACGGGAGAGGCCACAACAGTGAGAGGCCCGCATACCGCAAAAAAAAAAAAAAAAAAAAGAATTGTGTTCCCCACATGTTTATTTTTCAGGGCTAATAAGTTTCCCTTTTGATTCGTTCCTAACAACTAAACTATGCCGTCATATTTTCCACATAACTGCAGTAATGACACAGAGTGAAAATTAACTTTTGTATTTGTAGAGAAACTGCTACAAACCTAAGAAGAAATGAATTTTTGTGATTTGCCACGAGTATTTTACCTCAAATCCATCTTCACATTCAATTAATAACTCTCCCTGTCTCTGTAGGCCATTTAAACAAAATAAAGTAAAATTCTCAAAAAAAAAATCTGCTGTAACTTTCAGATCACTTTGGGAAGAGTATAATTTTAAGGAATAAGAGAGTTCTTGAAGAGCATACCTCAACATAATAAAGGCCACATATGACAAACCTACATCTAACATCATACTCAGTGGTGAAAAGATGAAAGCATTTCCTCTAAGATCAGAAGCAAGAGAAGAATGTCCACTCTCACCACTTTAATTCAACATTGTATTGGAAGTTCTAGCCACAGCAATCAGAGTAGAAAAAGAAATAAAAGAAATTCAAATTGGAAAGGAAGAAGTAAAACTGTCACTGTTTGCAGGTGACATGATACTATATATAGAAAAACTTTACACCACCAAAAAAAACTATTAGAACTAATAAATGAATTCAATAAAGTTGAAGAAATATGTTGTGCTTCTGTATGCTAACAATAAGCTATCAAAGAGAGAAATGAAAAAAAATCCCATTTACAGTTACATCAAAAATAATAAAATACCTAGGAATAAATCTAACCAAAGAGGTGAAAGACTTGTACTCAGAAAACTAAAAGGCATTGATGAAACAAATTGAAGATGACAAAAACATTGGAAAGATATACCTTGCTCATGAATTGCAAGAATTAATATTGTTAAAAATGACCATACTCCCCAAGGCAAGCTACAGATTCAATGCAATCCCTATGAAAATACTAATGGCATTTTCCACAGAATTAGAACAAATAATTCTAAAATTTGCATGGAAACACAAAAAACCCTGAATACCCAAGGTGATCTTGAGAAAAAAAAAAGCTGGTGGTATCATGAGCCTTGATATCAAACTATACTACAAAGCTACACCAATCAAAACAGTATAGTAACATGGTCAAAGGCACATGAAAAGATGCTCAGCATTGCTAATTATCAGAGAAATGCAAATCAAAACTACAGTGAGGTATTATCTCACACCAATCAGAAATGGCCATCATCAAAAAGTCTACAAATAATAAATGCTGGAGAGAGTGTGGGGAAAAGGGAACCCTCCTACTCTGTTGGTGGAAATGTAAATTGGATACAGCCACTATGGAGAACAGTATGGAGGTTCCTCAAAAAACTAAAAATAGAGCTACCATATGATCCTGCAGTCCCACTCCTGGGCATGTTCCCAGAGGAAATCATAATTCAAAAAGATACATGAGCCCCAACGTCATACCAGCATTATTTATACAATAGCCAAGACATGGAAACAGCCTAAATGTCCATTGACAGATGAATGGATAAAGAAGATATGGTGTATATATACAATGGAATGCTATGCAGCCATAAAAAAGAACGAAATAATGCCATTTGCAGCTACATGGTTGGACCTAGAGATTATCATACAACTGAGTCAGAGAAAGGCAGATATCATATGATATCACTTATGTGTGGAATCTTTAAAAATGATACAAGTGAACTTATTTACAAAACAGAAACAGACTCATAGATATAGAAAACAAACTTATGGTTACCAAAGGGGTAAGGTTGGGAGATGGATAAATTACGATTTGGAGAACAACATGTACACATTACTATATATAAAACAGGGCTTCCCTGGTGGCACAGTGGTTGAGAGTCCGCCTGCCGATGCAGGGGATGTGGGTTTGTTTCCCCGTCTGGGGGGATCCCACATGTTGCGGAGCAGCTGGGCCTGTGAGCCATGGCTGCTGAGCCTGCGCATCCGGAGCCTGTGCTCCACAGAGGGAGAAGCCACAACAGTGAGATGCCCATGTAACGCAAAAAAAAAAAAAAAAAAACAGATAAATAACAAGGACCTACTGTATAGCACAGGGAGCTATACTCAATATTTTATAATAACCTATATGGGAAAAGAATCTGAAAAAGAATGTGTGTGTGTGTGTGTGTGTATATATATATATATATATATATATATATATATATATATATATATATATATACATATATATATATATATATACACACATATATATGTATAACTGAATCACTTTGCTGAACACTTGAAACGAATACAACATTGTAAATCAACTGTACATCAACAAAAATATTAATGATTTTTTTAAAATACAAAATACCCCACAACAGTATGGTACTGGTACAAAAACAGACACATAGTTCAATGGAACAGAACAGAGAACCCCCAAAAGAACTCATACTCTATGAACAGTTAATCCATGACAAAGGAGGTAAGGATATACAATGGGGAAAAGACAGCCTTTTCAATAACGGTATTGGGAAAACTGTACAGCTACATGCAAAAGAATCAGACTGGGCTACTTTATCACACTGTGTGCAAAAAATAACTCAACATGGATTAAAGAGCTAAGTCTAAGATGTGAAACCATTAAACTTCTAGAAGAAAACACAGGGAATATGCTCTTTAACATCAGTCTTAGTAATGTTTTTTGGATCTGTCTCCTCAGGCAAGGGAAACAAAAGCAAAAGTAAACAAATGTGATTACATAATGCTAAAAAGGTTTTGCATAGCAAAGGAAACTCTAAACAAAACAAAAATCCACCTACTGATGGGAGAAGATATTTGCAAACAACATAACTGATAAGGGGTTAATATCCAAAATATACAAATAGCTCATACAACTCAACATCAAAAAACAAACAAACTAACCCAAATAACCCAATTTAAAAATGGGCAAAGGACCTGAATAGACGTTTAAGAAGATATACAGATGGCCAACAGGCACATGAAAAGATGCACAACATCACTGATCATCAGGGAAATGCAATCAAAACCACAATGAGACAGCGCCTCACACCTGTCAGAATGGTTGTCATCAAAAAGACAAAAATGACAAGTGTTGGCAAGAATGTGGAGAAAAGGGAACCCTTGTGCACTGTTGGTGGGAATGTAAATTGGTGCAGCTACTATGGAAAACAGTATGGAGATTCCTCAAAAAGTTAAAAGTAGGGCTACCGTATGATCCAGCAATCCGACTTACGGGTATTTACCCAAAGGAAACAAAAGCACTATTTGAAAAGATATGTGTACCCCAGTGTTTACTGCAGCATTATTTACAATAGCCAACATATGGAAGCAGCCTAAGTGTCCATCAGTCGGTGAATGGATAAAGAAGATGTGGCATATATACACAGTGGAATTTTGTCAGCCAAAAAAAAATGAAGTTTTGCCTTTTGCAACAACATGGATGGATCTAGAAGTTATTACGCTAAGTGAAATGTCAGACAGAGAAAGACGAATACCACATAATCTCACTTATATGTTGTATCTAAACAAACAAACGAACAAAACAAAACATAAACAGAGTCATAGATACAGAGAACAAATGCCTGGCTGCCAAAAGGGAGGGGTCAGAAACTAGGGAAAATAGGTGAAGGGGATTAAGAAGCACAAACCTCTGGTTATAAAATAAATAAGTCACAGGTTTGTACTATACAGTATAAGGAATATGGTCAATAATATTGTAATAACTTTGGGGATAGACGGTTCCTTGACTTATCATGGTGATCATTTCATAATATATGCAAATGTCTAATCATCAAGTATTACACCTAAAATTAACATAATATTCTGCATCAATTAATATATTTCAATTTTTTAAAAAACCTACACACTTTTCTCCACTGAATAGGTGTTCTGTAGGAATCTGATTAAGTGGGCTCTTATCCATTGCTCTTGGCCATGAGGGCTCCCTGTTCATTCATCACATCATGGCAAACTCCACTTAGCAGTGACAAAGAGCAGCAGCCACTGAAGCCACCTGAATGTGCCACCCAGGACAAGGTCATTGCCTACTCTGTGTACAAGTAGGAGGCCAGGGCAACACACCCAGTAAGGAACAGGTTTCCACAGCTTTTCATTGATGTGTTTGATGTTTCCGGACTCAGCATTTTCTATATGTACTGAATCATTCCTTCTGTTACCACCCTTGTAAATAGAGGGAGGCACTATTATGTTGGAATTATAAAGCTGCTTGCATTTCCTTCGGAATCATGCCCAGCTGAGCTGACTGAGTGACGTTGGCTTCCTTTGATCTCAGATGTGAATCCACCAGTTTGCAAATTTGCTCCAGCATCCATGGCAAAAAAAAAAGTAACTTCTGCTTCAGCCATTCCTTTAGTGTATGGTGAAACTATGTGCAAAAATGGAAAACTATTTCTTTGTGTGTCTATGGCAGCAGGCTGATGACAGCATGGCCCTCGGTAGCAGTTGTCACATCTGGAAGTTACCCAATGGCAGAGGTGTTTGCCGTGAGGGACATCTCTCTGCTTGGTGTCAGTCTTCTTCTTTCTTAACCCCAGTCAAAACTGGCAGAATTCCCTGCATTTGCAGGGATCTGTTGGTGGCAGAGGGACAGTTCCCACTCTTGGTTATGGTGTTTTGTCCTCGCATTATCGAAAGTTCATGTGTCCTATTTGGCTTCAGAGAAACCAACCTTAATAGGGGGTAAAAAACCTTCTTTCAAGAACAGAAATGAAAAAACACTAAGTTTTTCTGAGCCTGTAGCTGAAACTCCAAAGTCCAAATATGATTGTTGCTTGCTCTTTATTTCCCAGACTCTGAGTAATTTAATTTTATAAATTCTAATTATCCACAGAAAGCGAAAACACAAGCCTTTTTTTTTTTTTGTGTGTGTGTGTGTGTGTGTGTGTTACGCGGGCCTCTCACTGCTGTGGCCTCTCCTGTTGCGGGGCACAGGCTCCGGACGCGCAGGCTCAGCGGCCATGGCTCACGGGCCCAGCCGCTCCGCGGCATGTGGGATCTTCCCGTACCGGGGCACGAACCCGTGTCCCCTGCATCGGCAGGCGGACTCTCAACCACTGCGCCACCAGGGAAGCCCCACAAGCCTTTTATTCTGCCTTCCTGGGCTAGAAATGAAATACGCTATTTCGTCTGGATGATACCTCTAAAAGGTGTCAGGCATCTGTACTGTTATGTGCCAGAGTAGTGCTGTGTGTGACGGTCATTGTATTATGCCAGGATGTTGTCACAAATGTCAGGTTTTCTATCTCACAGAGCAAAAGGAAGTATGCTCATCTTGAACATCGTCTGGCCTATCCACATTATTTGAAAGATGGGAAAATCGATTAACAAAAAAAAAAAAAGCTCGGAGGTTGGGTTTGAAAAACGGACTGAAACACTTTCTAAAAGCTGATTTTTCAGATTTTGCCACATTTTCATTTGTGAGGCAGCACTTAAAATTCATCGAGCACGACTTTATTTGCTGATGTGCTAATAGTCTCCCTTCTTGTTTGAAAGGAAGAGATACTACTTTCTGCTCCATCCTCCGAAACACACCACCTGCTTTACCAAGCTGGAATGTGGTATTTTTCCACTGAGGGAGGGCACTTGTTTTTGCAGTTAGAACACAGCAGTGCTGTTTGAAGACTGCACTGTTGATGGCAAAGGATCAAAGGTGGGAGGCGATAGCAGGTGGCAGCTTAAGGGGTGATCAATGTAACCAGTGTGATGCATTGCAGCATGCAGATGCACAGGAGCCCAGCGAGAATCCTAGAGTAAAGGAGAAAAGCTGAGAATCAAAGGCAGGCTATAGTTTCATGTAAATCTGATCATTCTAGGAAATATTAAAAAGGCCACTGTTACTCTAATTAGAATTATGATCAATCTCTTGGAAAATGGATTGTTTAATTCAATGGATAGAACACTTTATCTTTGTCCTCTTATTCCTGTACCTTTGGACACTAAAAGCAAATGAACAAAATTTTTAAAATTCAGTGAGAAAGAAAAAAATTTGTAAACCTATAGGGAGAGAGATGGAGTATCTATTTTTTTTTTTTTTTTTTTTTTTTTGCGGTACGCGGGCCTCTCCCATTGCGGAGCACAGGCTCCTGATGCGCAGGCTCAGAGGCCATGGCTCACGGGCCCAGCTGCTCCGCGGCATGTGGGATCTTCCCGGACCCGGGCACGAACCCGTGTCTCCTGCATCGGCAGGCGGATTCTCAACCACCGCGCCACCAGGGAAGCCCTATACCTGTACTTTTTCAGATTCTTTTTCCTTATAGGTTATTACAAAATATTGAGTATAGTTTCCTATACTATACAGTAAGCCCTTGTTGGTTATCTATTTTATATATAGTAGTGTGTTTATGTTAATTCCAAACTCTAGTTTTAACGTTCATTCCTTTTCTCAGGGGCTTTCTTTCTCTTAGTTAACTGAAATTACTCCCAAGAAGCATTTCCCGTGTTATCTAAGAGGAGATGTTAGATCAAGACTAGGTCCCCCATGATTCCTCTGAAGACTCTGCTATTGAGTTGGTGTTGGTCCCAGGTTGTAGACTCAGGAATGCGGGGCAGTGTCTTTCCAGAGAATGGGGAGTTCCTAGCTCCACTTTGTTTTCCACGTTCGCCAGAGCTGCACATCACAAGCCAAAAGTGCTGAGGAAAAGCACAGGATGACTGCTTCAAAGGCAACGATAATTTAGTTAAATGACAAGGTAGATCGCCAAGCTTGAAAATTCCACAGCAGACAACTGGTCTGTTGAGGAAGAATGAAATTTTATATACCTATACTTTGCCTTCTTCCGTGGTAAGATATTTAATTTTTACAGTTTGATCACGTACTGATAGTTACATCCCAGCACCCGTAGCATTTTTAAAAGAAGACCTAGTAAACCTTAGTAGTCATTGACTGAATGCCTGCAAAGGGGATCAGAAATAAGGAGCTGGTAAAATAATCAAGTGGTATATTGGAGCATATACACACTGGTTCATGATGAAGTTTTCAGCCTGATGGGCAGTCTTTTGTGTAGCTGCTACATTTTTTGGTGATAGAATGGCTTTTCTTTTATGAAATCATCGTGATAGATGACAGGGTGTTTTTAATCTTTAAATTGTGGACAACTTAGTGTAACCTCTTGTTAGTTTTCAATTTTTAAAAATATCGTGGGGTCTTGAAATCCCCAAATTTGTAAACTAAAGGAAAGAACTCCCCTAAAAGTCAAGAGACTTGGATTCTTCCGTTTTGTTGATCGCGCGCCCTTGGCTTGTAAGATCCGCCACTTTGTCACCTGTTTTTACAGATGTCTTAGGCAGTTGGACCAGTTGAGCTCTTAATATCCCTTCCAGCATGGAAAGTCAAGAAACATCAGGATTCCTTATTAAATACTGTCTTGTTTCAGGAGAAATCAGCCTTTACCTTACAGTTCAGGCCTATAAATTAAAAGATAAATCCAATTAAACTCTAAAACATTTTATGATTGAATACTTCAGCATAATGCATCATTATAATTATTCCTTGCAAATTTTATATGTATTATTAGAAGCCTACAAGTTGGCATTTCCAGGTTTTATTTGGTTACTAAATATGGATCCATTTTTCAAAGAAGCAAATGGTTATGCCAGTTAAAGAACACAAATGTCGCAACAGTCAAAATCAATTGTTTTCGATGGGTGATTATTGTCATCACTACCACAAAACCCCATTCCACTCAGGAGACATTTGGAAATGTATAGGAGGCAGTCTTGGTTGTGCAAAATAGTCCAGCACAAGGAGGACTTCTCTTGCCCCAAATACCAGCCCAACCTCATTGAGGAACATTGGTTGCTTTCATATTTATTGCGAAATGGTAGAATAACAGCTGAATATAATTTGATTATGAAATTAACTGCACAAAATACTGAGCATAAAGGGTAGTTTTTTGTCAAGTGAGCCGTGCTGTGAATCAGAACACTGTTCAGATGCAGTCTTTTGAGACATTTCATTTTTTAGCTTAACATAACGTAAAACTGTGCTTTCCATGTTCCAGTCAGTCCTGGATATATTTGGCTGATAGTTTGAAGAAATAAAATCTTCCTGCAGCCTTCAGTTATTAAAATAGAACCAACCACCCACTCATTTTATTACATTCTGTGGAATGTTTTTGAATGACAGTCTAAGTATTTTAATTGGTCTCCCGCTGATTTATAACCCCTTGTTTTCTGTTTCACATTTTATATCTCAAAATTACAAGTTATAGTGCCATTTTTATAGTGTGCCATTTAAACAGAGCGAACAGCATTTTTTAGAAAGAAAACGTTTCATTCAGAAACCCAAGGGTCATTCATTTGCATTATCTATATTTTGGGGTGCTGGTGCTTCTTGGCTGTCCCAGCTGATTACCTGTGGCTGCTATTCATGTAGGTTCTCCGTGTGTGCTGGGGGTTAGGGGAAAGACAGCTGCATCCTCTCTACATCCAGGAAGTAAGATATGTCACTCATTTCCCGGTTTTGAATGCAGACTCGCTCAGTTCTGTGTTCACCCTCTGCAGTTCTGTCCCCATGCGATGCTTCATGTACCATACATTTATGCTGTGGTTCCTCACTTCTGTTTTCATAAACTTGCATGAAAAAAGTTCCTTAGAATTCTACTCATTGGACCATAGGAACCAGGCAGGGAAAATAATCCTAAATTTTTCCTCCAACCCTAAGCCTTAGTTACAGTTTCATCATTTTACGTGTTTACCATCAATGGTTCACGTATTCAAAACTTATTCACATCCACTTGTTGGTTTGTACCCAGACACAGCTTTGTGTGTGTCTAAACAGAAGCAGAATCTGTAATTAACTCTGCATTTGTTTGCAAAGACCTTGGTAGTTTTAGTGTCTGAGTTCCTTGGTCTAGGAGCTGTTGTTTCAGGTTCATAGCTTCTTCCCCGAGAATAAGGGAGACAGGTTGGGAAATTAAAATTACTTTTTATACTCAGCCATAAAAAAGAATGAAATAATGCCATTTGCAGCAACGTGGATGGACCTAGAGATTATCCTACGAGTGAAGTAAGTCAGACAAAGATATCATATGATATTACTTATATGCGGAATCTAAAAAAATGATACAAATGTACTTATTTACAAAAGGAAAATAGACCCACAGACAGAAGACAAAGGGGAGAGAGGGGGAGGGATAAATTAGGAGTTTGGGATTAACAGATAGACACACACTACTGTATATAAGATAGATAAACAACAGGACTTACTGTATAGCACAGGGATCTATATTCAGTATCTTGTAATAACCTATAATGGAAAAGAATTTGAAAAAGAATATATATATATACACACACACATATATGTATATATATGTATGTATAACTGTACATAGTTTGCTGTACACCTGAAACATTGTAAATCAACTGTACTTCAATTTTTTTAATGCAAAAAAACTAATAACTTTTTAGTTTTTTTCAGTGTGATATCTTGCTGCCCCAAAGAGTTGATTTGTCTCCTGAAGAGTATTTTTATATTGGGTGGTTGTCTTTTTTATGGACTGTTTCCTAGAAAAATTTTTGAAATGTTGAGCTACAAAATGAACTGAAGTTTTCTTTGATAGTTAACTTGATCTAATATTTTTCTTACGTAATTATCATTAGAGTCAAACTTTGAATGATTACGGTATGGGTATATTTTTTAATAAGGCCAATACAATGGAAGAAACTCAAGTTTCTGCCCTAAAATTACCTGTATTCTGAAGAAAGAGATCAGCCAGGCCAAAAAAAACAAAACAGTATTAAGATTTCCTTAGCAACAATACATTTCTCTTCCTCTGTGGTGTGTACACATCTTGTCTGTTTGTATTTGCACTGCCTAGTTCCTCTCATTTTTGTAACTTTGTTACCTCTGTTTTGTCCAATTGATGTCAATTTTCTTATTATTTATGCCATGTATCAGTTTTAGATGTTGTCCATGTAATCCTATCCATTTGTAGCAGTTATGATGTCTCTGTAACATTCTTTGAAATTCTTCTATTTCTTTGTTTATATTATATACCATCAAGTACATCCAGCCAGTAGGAACTAATCACTTACCCTTCTTCCACTGATTAAGAGATGGTGCCACGTTTTCTTAGTTAGCCAGTTGTTTCTTTCCAGCCAAATCAAATCAAATAACTCTTCTCAGTTTTCACTGTGGCACATAGAAGGCAATTGATAAAAAGAATGAATGAAACTTCCTTAATTTATTGTGGTAATCGGTGTTGTTGATGATCCCCATTTATTGTTCTTTTCCTCTTACTCATACGTTTAATTGTGCTTTTTATTACCATGCAGCGCACAGTCATTTTAAACAATTTGTGAGTATAGAAAAGCAGAAGAAAGAAAACCAAAAAACCCAAAACACACTTAGTGCAATGATTTGATGATAACTACTATTACCACCTTTCTATGTATAATTCTACTCACTCCTTTATACTTGCACATATATAAAACATATTTATTCCACATAATGGTTTTGTGGCACAGAATATTTTGAACTTTAAAAAAATATAATGAATACACTGCAGACATATTTCATAAGTATTTATATTCATCTATAGCATAATTTTAATAGGTGAATTATATCATATTTGTATACTTTTTTATTCAACCAATACCTGGTCATTTTGGTTTGTTTCCATTTGTTTCTTATTACAAATAGCACTGTAGTTAACTCAGTTATCTACTGCTGCATCAAACATTACTCTAAAACCTATTGGTTTAAGAGAACCCACGGTTTCTGTGGGTCAAGAATCTGGGCGTGGCCTAGCTGAGCCCTCTGCTTCAGGATGTCTTACAAGTCTGCAATTAAGGTGTTATTAGAACTGAGCCTTATCTGAAGGCTCAACCGAGGACACATGCACTTCTCGGCTCGTGACTGTTGCACAGTTCACACTTCCTCAAAGGCGGCTGGACTGAGGGCCTCAGTTCCTAGCTGGCCGTGGGCTTGAGGCGGCTCGCAGTTCCTTGCCCTATGGGTCTTCCCAGCATGCCCATTTGCTTTAGCAAAGCCAGCAAGAGGAATCCTTCTTTACCCTGGACGTGTTAAAATGATAGCATGCACTTACTATGCTGGAGAGAGCAACAGCAAGACAGAAGTCACAATCTTACATAGCCTAATCAAAGACGTGCCATCCCATCCCCTTTGCCTCATTCTCTTTGTTAGAAGCAAGTCACTAGTGCAGCCCCACACTCAAGGGAAAGAAAGGTATTTTACAGCGGTGTGAATACCAGGAGGCAGAGATCATTGGGACTCATCTTAGAGCATTCCAGCCATGTTAACTATTTTGTAGCTAAGTCTTATACATATTCTTTCATATTTCCAAATGCTAAACTCAAGAAAAAGTATTCCTGAGTAAAAGCTGTGCATACGTTGGGAAGGTTTTGATGTCTGTGGCCAGATTGCTTTGTAGACGCTGTTCAGGCTCACAACCCCAGCAGCAATTGCACTCCCCCAAAACCTGAGCGGTTCTCCCTCGGGACAATCTTTATCAATCTAATAAGTGACAATGGGACTACCCAGAATTACTCCCCTTGACTTTCATGGTGTTGAACTTTCCAGGAGTCCCACGCACTGACCCTCTCCTTTCTGTCTCTTTTCTTTAACTCTTCTTTCTACTCCCCCCGCCCCCATTAGAGGTGCCCCGAGGCTCGTCTGCTCCAGTCATTCGGCAGATGTTTGAGGGCTGACAATGTGCTGTGCCTGTAGTAAGCTCACCCACTCATGGGACAGGGAGCCCCCACAGAGAGCAGATTCCCAAGCAGAAGTCCAGCCTGGCCCTTCTGGGCTCTGCTCCTATTATTCCGACCACCTACAGCTGTGCCTGCCTGGATGTTCTGGACATACCTTAGTCTTAACCTCCCCAGCTAAGTGCATCACTTCCTTGGTCCTCCCTCCCCACGGAACCTGCTTCCCTTTCTGGCTGTCCCCTGCTGCCTTGCCGACAGTGCTGCCACCATCCTTCCAGCCCAGGGAACTGCACACAGAAGACAGCAGCGGGGGTAGGGGGGGGCCTCAGCAGATTCTCCCTGCAAAGAGTAAGGAAGTGTTTTGAGGTTTAGGTAGGAGTCCCTCTTGGGGTAGGGGAGTTCAGTGAGCTATGCAGGTCTGTGAATCTGTCTGCTAATAAGACAGTCATGGGCTCCTGTGGCTGAGATTTAGTGGTTACCTCCCCACTGAGAATGCCCATGGGTGAGCCACCAAGCTGCCCATAATTTCCTGCCCCTGGGATAGCCTTCACCTCTGATAATTTGTAACTCTGGATCTTGCACTTATCACCTGCTCTGGCTGGAGGTGAAAATCTCTTTACCCTTTTCAGGGAAGAGTCTGTATTTATTTCTGCTTAAGGATCTCCAGGGACAGGGACTGCACTAGCTAGTGACACACTAATTTCCCGCTTGCACCCCTAGACATGCTCCTCTGTCACAAGGGCTAAGCATGAACAGGAGGTCCTTGTTATCTGTCTCCTTCCACCCCAAAGTGCAAGTACGTTTGCACATGGAAAACATTCTTTTACCTCCTGCACTCTCATCTTAATTCCATTCCACCTATATATATTGGGCAGAGCAATCATTTTTCACTCTCCATGAGCTGTAAGATCTCATGCAGTTACCAAACCAGCTCCACTCCAACCTGTAGCTCTTTCTTGGAGTGCCCACTTTTCCCTTCCCACCCCCAACCTCACACAGCATCTTTAAATACTGTGTGGGCTCTGTTCTTTCATTCAGCCTCCCTCCCCTCTGAGACAGGGTCCTTGCAATGTGCAGTCTCTCCTTCCCTTTTCACAGGGTTCTCTCAACCTGAATTTTTGGTTCCCTCTTTCTTAGTTGTCTGCAGCTCCTTCAATGTCTCTTTTCATTTTGTTCCTCCCCCTTTTCCTTTGGTGTCCCCGGCATCCTCCAGTGATCTTGCTTCCGTGCCCCAAAGGTTCTTTTCTCCAGGTTACACACTCTGCCTAGTTTGCCCCCGCCCAAGTCATTCCACCTGGGACTTTTGCATCTGCCTTTAGCTGCTCTTCCTGTTCCCGTCTCTCTGCACTGGCCCTAATCCATTATGCTCCTTGCCCTACTATCGTTGTCACCTGGTCACTTCCTTGCCCAGAATTTTCCATTTCCTACCACTGTTTTGTTTTGTTTTTTTGCTGTACGCAGGCCTCTCACCGCTGTGGCCTCTCCCGTTGCGGAGCACAGGCTCCGGACGCGCAGGCGCAGCGGCCACGGCTCACGCGCCCAGCCGCTCCGCGGCACGTGGGATCTTCCCGGACCGGGGCACGAACCCTCGTCCCCTGCATCGGCAGGCGGACTCTCAACCACTGCGCCACCAGGGAAGCGTCCTACCACTGTTTTTAAAAATGTCTATGAACTGGTCCCATCTTACATATGTATGTATCCTATGTATTTTTTATTTCACAGAACTTTCTAATACTCTTATCTCCACTGTTCATCACTGTGTTTTGCCCTCGGTCATTCCTTCCTCCATCCCTTTTCTATTTCCCCTTCTAGAATACTCATCTTCCTTCTCCCCACTGATCTACTGTGCTGCCCATCCGCAAGGTCCAGCTCAAGGCCCATCCCCTAGCACTCCAGCCCAGGGAATCTCAACCCTAACTGACATCAGAATCACCTGAGCTGTTTTTTTAAATAATATTTGACCTGGACTGGGTCCTGGAACAGTTGAAACCTGAACGCTTGTGTGACATGCAGGCATCTTTGTTTTTGTTCTACATCCCGTCCCCCCCGCCCCCCCCCCCCGGTGATGCTCAGGAATGAGAACAGCAGCTTCCAGCTGATACAACATGCTAGCAGTGCTGTGGCATTTATACCCAGCTCCACGCAGCCCCACACTGATTTTTTTCCCCACCTCATTTACCTTTATTCTCCGACCGGATGCTGAAGTGCCTACTTGTCAGTAAGTATCTGTTGATCGACATGTTGATTTTAACATACAGATAACACATTTGTGAACATCTACCCTTCCTCTGACTATTTCTTCTTGAGCACCTTTGTTGAGTCTAATAATCTTTATCCCCATCAAACAGAAGCACAACCTTGGGAGAACGGCAGAAGCTTTGGGAACACTTCATTTTATTCATGCAGCATTAATTGTTGAACCTGAACCACAGGGCTTGGTTTTGGTCATTATATATGATCTTTGTAGTGTTCTTGGTGGTTGCCGTCTTTAACAATCAATTTAATTTCGCCTGTTACAGTACTTCATCTAAATGTACAGTATATTCTATCTTCGTTGATATGCCAATCTAAGTATGATAACTAAAATTAGACACGATAATCAATAGCTAGTTCCTGTCCCACCAGAGCCTGACACTCTCTCTTTTTGGAGTATGTTTACTGATGTTTTCTCTTGCGTTTAGCATTGTGTCATTGTATTGGAAAGCTCAATAACTGCAACTAATTACTGCACACATACCAGTATTTCATTTTACTTGAACACTGTGTAATGCTTTGGCACACATCATCCCTCAAACAATGACAATTTTAATTTTAAAATATTCTTAATGAAAACAGTGCATTACTTTCAGGAGCACATATTTATTCAAAGTCAGCCAGCAGTATTTCAGAGTAGAGGTCCTCAGGAGATCTGCTGTGAGAACAGCTGGGTAGTGGTTAGTCTATTAGCTGTTTTCAAGTGGGTATTTTAAATTACTTAAGGGTGCTCGGCATTAGCTTTATAGTTAAAATTGGTTTGGCAACATGTAGTAGAAATCTCACTAAGAGTGGCTTAAACGAATTCGTTTTTCCCCCTTTCATGTAATAAAACATCTTAAAGAACCACTACATGGTTTATGCAATAGCTCAGTATGCCATAGGAGACCCTTGCTTCTTGACTCCGCTCTCCACCTTCCTTCATAGGTGGCTATCATCCTCCTAGACTCAAGATCCTTTCTGTAGTTTCTGACATTGAACTTTTTTCCAGGCAGAGACTAGAGGAAAGGCAGAGAGCAAAAGGTGAAAAGTTGAGCTTGCTCTTTTAAACAACTTTCCCTGAATTTCCCTTCTTTGAAGGCTACCCTGTGCCTTCCAATTACATCTCGTTGGACAAAATTGTCACTTGGCCACTTCCACAGCCTGGGAAATGTAATTTTTTAGCTGAAAACATTGCCCTCTCAAATAAGCCAAACATCCTGGTAGTAAGAAAGAAGGGCAGACCGATTATAGAATTGGTAGTTGGCAGTGTCTTCTATTCTATTTCATTGACTATTTTAACTTTTCTATCATAATTTTTTGCTAAAAGTTATGAACTTTATCATCTTAAAAGAGTTATTAACTCAAGAGTGGCATTTGCTAGATTTTTCTAAATTATAAATGAGTTGGGTTCAACTGAGTAGAGTTTTACTCTGTTGGTTTTCCTTTTTTCTACGTTTATAGAAGTGTCCAAATACTTCAATTGTTCCAACGCTTTTAAAAAATCATGTCAACTGCATTTGTACATAATTCTGATTATTGTCATGCATGGAATTTTATTAATAAAAATAAAATATGTCATAAATTCATAGTGCCTGGTGTTTTGATTTTGAGATTTGCAAATATTCTTGAAAGCCCTGCTAATATGGGAAAATAGGAACCTGCGGAATCATTATGGCTACAATACGGCAAAGAAACTGTTTCCCTCCTCTCAACAGAGTGGGCAGTTTTAGATGGAAAACATATTGTAGTTAAGATTTTATAAAAGATCACTTTTTAAAGAAATAAATTTCTTTATAATTTTTTTCTTCTCTCTTTACAACATACTGGTGGTACCCATGGGCCATTTTCAGTCGCAAACTCCATTGTGGCCCTTGGACCCCAGAAATTGGAAAGTGGAGAGTGGAACTGAGTTTGTCACCACAAATATACTGGGAAGGGATGAACACGAGTCAATAAAAATCTGCCTTGCTGTTAAAAAATTTAAAAAGAAGGAAAATTAGATGAGTCAGCCTATTCTCGTTGACTCAGTTGAAGTACTTTTTTCTTTTTCACTTAAATTCCTGACGACTTCATCCTGCATAGTTCATAAGAACATAGGTGCCTGTATAAATACAGTTACCCTCCACATGATGCCATGGCTGTGTTTATTGAAAGCTTAACTTAGGAAGCTCTTTCATCTCCTGTTGTAGTGTTTGTGTTATTCTTTTCGTGAATAGGAACATCTGGGTTGCTAGTGATGTGTTGGTGACATGATTAGATCTTTATCACTCACTGAAGGAGAGTGAAGGTGTATGTGTGTCCCCACACCTACGTGTGCTCCCATATGTATAATTTTTGAGGAAAAGGAGAGGTAAAGAGAAAAAAAAAAACCTGGCAGCATTTCTGGAAAAGGTGTTCAGAATTACCTGATTTCCTTGGATGCTCTCCCGGAAGCTTCTCATCAGATGAACTAGCACACAGCATACAGCAGATGTAAAATAACGCTTGAAATCTTTTCTCTGCATGAGGTTATTGCAATGGTTCAAATATTTGC
Organism: Kogia breviceps; assembly: GCF_026419965.1. Taxonomy (NCBI): domain Eukaryota; kingdom Metazoa; phylum Chordata; class Mammalia; order Artiodactyla; family Physeteridae; genus Kogia; species Kogia breviceps. The sequence goes on along the minus strand of NC_081326.1, from coordinate 22,581,413 downwards.
TGTAATCTTAGCAATTAAAGTACATACTATCCACCTCTACTTCAGTCACACTTATTCAATAAAAACAAGCCTCTTCTGTTATTTAGTATATTTTACTTCCATATTTAACAACTAAAGGAGACTTACTAAAATATGGGGGGGGGGGTTGTATAATAATAATCAGGAGTTTTATTTATTCATTTCTTGATAATAAATCTCAATCTTTGGGGATTAGATTTTGGACTTAGAATTTAACACCATTTTTATAAAAGCAGCTCTTATTTTAAGGCTCATGGCTCTCAGTGAGCCCAGTATATGCCCAGTACAAGAATCTCCACCATAACATCCAGGACAAGTGGATGGTGATCCAGCCTCTGAGCGTATCTGTTTATACAGAGTTTATGACTTTTCAAGACCAGCTCATTGCTTTTTAAAATAACTTTCAGATTTGTACATATTTTTTCTTAATGTTAACTTCAAATTGTCTTCCATAAAAAGCTTAATGGTTGGTTCTGGTTCTGTCCTATGGAGCTACCCCAAATGATCTCTCTTTGGTGCAACACTTACTCAGATATTTGAATACAACTATTATATCTTTCTAAATATTTTCTTCTCCAGACTGAAAATCCCCGTGGGTGTTTGAAGCAAGGAAGGAGTAGTGTGTAGCAGGGCATTTTTTCAAGTAAAGGCAGACACAGAAGCTGGATCTCTTTAGAGTTGACCAGGTAATTGCATGTGAGGCAGCACCTAGGCAGCTCACATGAGAAGGCGGTTTAAACGCAGAGGCCACATTTATAGATATGTCTGTATACGTGAGTGAGTAGACACACATATATTTCCTCCTTCTGTCAGCTGAGATGGCCAAGAGGCAACAACACTCCTGCAGCAGCAAGCACATCCCGCACTCAGATCTTGGTCTTCAATACTGTTCTCTCCTAGAAGGAGCAGAGGATTGGAAAAATGACCGATGCTAGGACTGAGGCAAGAAATATACAAGATGAGCCTGGGGCCTCTCATCATGCAAGAAAGTAAGAAGTAAAAAAGAAACAAACAAAAAACCACATTGCTAGGTACACATTGGAGAGCCCAGATGCAACAGAAAGCACTTCCAGCATCCAAGGTGGAAACAATTTAAACAACAAAATAAAGCAGAGTCGGATGATAACCCAAAGTATTGGATAAATATCCATGAGCCGATATATAGAGAGAAACAATTTGATAAATAAATTACAGGGGAGAAATTAAACAAATCTCTTGGCAGAAGAATTCCAAAGAATTTATGTAAATACTCCCACCTCAAGGACATAGAGCATAATATACTCTTCCATTCCTTCCGTATAAACTGCTTAGAAGGTGACTTCCTTCTAAAGAGTACAGTGTAGAAAGGAGGAAAAAAAGGTAATTGGTGGAGAAGACTAACAAATACAGTTCAGCCAGGTTATCAAGGTCATCGTCAGCAGTGATAAGTCATGTTATGCATGTTGTACACTTGATATGATGTGACGAAAACGGCATTTTATACTTCTGTGGTCTTCTTCCCCAAACCAATAACCCCAGTATAATCCTGCAAAAAACATCATACAAATCCCAAATGAGGACATTCTATAACGTACTTGACCTGTATGCCTCAAAACTGCAAGGTCACCAAGAAAAAGGAAAGTCAGAAACTATCACAGCCAAGAGGAGCCTAAGGAGACGAGACTGTATTTAGTGTTGGTATCTTGGATAGGATCCAGAAAAGAGAGAGGACATTAGACAAACTAAGGAAATCTGAATAAGAATTATGGACTTCAGTAAATAATAATGTATCGATACTAGTTTATAGATTGTTTCAAAAGTATCATACTAATGTAAGTAGTTAGTAATAGGGGAAACTGGATGAGGGGGTTTAGAGGAGCTCTGTACTATCTTTTCAATTTTTCTGTAAATCTGAAATTGTTCTAAAAGGTAAAGTTTACTTAAAAAAATATGTTAAAAGATTCCTAGGAGAAAACCTGGAAGATCTTAGATACAACATCAAAGGCATAGTACATGAAAGAGATAATTGATAAGCTGGACCTCATTAAAATTGAAAACGTCTCCTCTGTGAAAGACAATGACAAGAGAATGAGAAGAGAAGACAAGCCACAGACTGGGAGGAAATATTTGCAAAAGGCACGTCTGATAATGGACTTTTATCCCAAATATACAAAGAACCCTTAAAACTCAATAGTAAGAAAACAAACAACCCGATTTACAAATGGGCAAAAGACCTTAGCTGACCCCTCACTAAAGAAGATATATAGATGGAAAATAGCATATGAAAAGATATTCAACATCATATGTAATTGGGAAATTGCAAATTATTATTTTTTTATTTTCTTTTTTTTGCGGTACGCGGACCTCTCACCATTGTGGCCTCTCCGGTTGCGGAGCACAGGCTCCGGACGCGCAGGCTCAGCGGCCATGGCTCACGGGCCCAGCCGCTCTGCGGCCTGTGGGATCTTCCCGGACCGGGACACGAACCCGTGTCCCCTGCATCGGCAGGCGGACTCTCACCACTGCGCCACCAGGGAAGCCCCAATTGCAAATTAAAACAACAAGATACCACTACACATCTATTAGAATGGCCAAAATCTGGGACAGTGGCGACACCAAATGCTGGCGGGGTGTGGAGCAAGAGGAACTCTCATTCATTGCTGGGAATGCAAAATGGCACAGCCACTTCAAAGGCAGTTCAGCAGTTTCTTACAGAACTAAGCGTACTCTTACCATATGATCCAGCAAACACACTCCTTGCTATTTACCCAAAGAAGTTAAAAACTTGTGTTCAGTTCATCCAAAAACATGCACACAAGATGTTTATAGCAGCCTTATTCATCATTTCCAAAACTTGGAAGCAACTAAGATGTGGTTCAGTAGGTGAGTGGATAAATAAACTGGGATTCATCCAGACAATGGAATATTATTCAGCACTAAAAAGAAATGACCTCTCAAGCCATGACAAGACATGGAGAAACCTGAAATGCATGTTACGAAGTGAAAGAAGCCATTCTGAAAAGGCTACGTACTGTGTGATTCTGACTATAGGATATTCTGGAAAAGGCAAAACTGTGGAGACAGTAAGAAGATCAGTGGTTTCCAAGAGTAAGGGGAGGATGAATAAGCAAAGCACGGAGGATTTTTAGAGTGAATCTGCGCCGTATGATACTACAGGGGTGCGTATGGGTCATTATGCAGTTGTGAAAACCCATGAGGAATGTACAACACCAAGAGTGAACCCTAATATAAACTGTGGACTTTGGGTGATAACAATGAGTCAGTGTAGGTTCATTGATTGTAACAAATGTACCACTGTAACAGGGGATGCCAGTAGTGGCTGAGGCTGTCCATGTGGTAGGAGGTGGGGTGGAGGGTGTATGGGAACTTTCTGTACTTTCCACTTGGTTTTGCTGTGAGCCTATAACCATTCTAAAAAATAAAGTTTATCAATCTTTCAAATAAGCAATGTATGACATTCTCTCCCGGTAGGCAAGCTGAATCAAGGTCCTACTATCCCTGGCTTAACCAGGTTGCTAGAACATGGAATAAGGACAAGGAAAGACTTAAGTCGTATGATTTAAATTACGAAATGACTTCAGACCCCAATAATAGAATGTGCTCATCTTTCTCTGATGGACAGGCCTTCTCTCCCTGTGCAGTGCAGGATGGACAAGACGAGTGTCTGCTTCTGTGGCTCACTTTTGCTCCTGCCTCCTGGTAGACGTCCACACCTCTGCTGGAGCACACATTATGTTCTACCTTGTACCTTCAGGTCTGCTTTCCGGGAGCCACATGGATAGACTTGATGCATTTATGGCTTTGACCCATTATGCTTTGATTGTGCAGTTTAACTTTCAAAATGTGATGTGGCTTTTGTTTCCAAATATTTCCAAGTGCTTCCTCAAAAGCACTGCTGACAACTGCAACCCCTTCAAATATTCTCAATGAAATATATTTTTCAGTTTCTCTCTTACCCTGTTCTTCCTCCTTTGTTTACACTCCTATTACTAAATACCTTTCCTCCTATTTTATTTTAATGTTCCTTTTAAAACCTAATGCCCGATATTGCCAAAGGACTCTACATGTCATCTGATTGCTTCAGAGCACAGTGGACTCTTGTATTCATCTGGACATTGTAATTGCGTTAATGCAGCCAAAAATTATATTAAGTACTTTAGCGGCCCCATCTCACTAGCTCTTGTTGAGACTGTAGTTGAAAACATCCCCGAGGCCTTTATCCTGTGAACTGGTGCATCACACAGCTGCTCATAAAGTCTCTCCTCCAACTTGTGCTTTTATAATCAAATCTCTTTAAATGTAAATGCAGACAATTACATTTGTCCTAGTTCAATTTCATCTTATTATTTTGAGCCGGGAGTTTCAGCCTGTTGAGATCTTACTGAATCTTGGTTCGGTCATGGATTTCTCTTATGTTTACTTGCTTCTGTCTACAACCCATAGAGAGGAAGTTTGCAAATAAATCTATGCAGCTGGACTAACTCAAAGCCAGAGGAACAGAGAGGAGACAGCAGTGACGATTGCCTAGGAAGGGAGAAGGCAACCTGCCTTCTCTAACAAAGTAGCAATTCTCTAATATTTTTAGTGGCAGCTTACGATTTGACATTGTGAAATATACTGAAAGTCGTTTGTTGCTAATTGCATTGAACAAATTGAAATGTATAAAGGACTTAGAAGTTAGAGTGAACCTGGGACCATCTCTGTCATCCCTCCTACTCCCTTGCATCCTCCAAGACATTCTCCAGTGGGAGAGAAAGGTGGAAGGAAACCAAGCTTTCTCATGTAGGTTCCAGCCTGTACACTGGGTTTGCCCACCACTGCTCCAGCACAATGGCCCTCAGTCTATTTTTAAGTCCATGGCACGCCTGGAGGATCATGTTCGCATGAGTGACACCCTTTTGCAGTGTGATTGCATATCACGGCTGCTGCTTTAGCACAGGCTGCCAGCATGCTGGGGATGATCCTGGTGCATCAGATGTTCACTGCTCCTCTCTCTCCTGCTGCTTCGTGACATGCCACTGGCTAGAAAAATCTCAGCTCTAACGTTTAAAGCAGCAATTTGCCAACTACGGCATGTTAAAGCTGGGATTGGCAAACTATGGCCCGTGGACCAAATCTGGCTCACCACCTGTTTTCGTAGATTGTTAAATGGTTGAGGGGGAACAAAATTAAAGAATAATATTTCATGACACATGAAAATTATATGAAATTCAAATTTCAGTGTGCATAATAAAATTCTATTGGAATGCAGCCCCTCTCATTTGTTACATAGTGTCAGTGGCTGCTTTTGTACCACAATAGCAGATTCAGGTACCTGCAACAGAGACTTTATGGCCCATGAATCCTATAATACTTACTATCTGGCCCTTCATAGAAAATGTTTGCTGACTTCTATGTTAAAGGTTAAAGGGTCACTTGCATCAGACTCACCTGGGATGCTTTTGAAACTGTATTCCTGAGCCCACCCCTGACCAAAGGTATCAGAATCTGGAGATACGGGGTCCAAGAATGTGCCTTTAAAGCAAGCTCATGTATTGCACACCTAGACGAACACTAAGGCAAAACTAATGATAATGAACTAGGATATGGGGAAGGAAGAGATTCTGCCCTGCTTTTTCTGCCCAACTTACTGTCTTATCCTATGGGCCATATATTTTCTACAAACCGTGTAAATCATATTGATCAGTTTTTAAGCACTTCTTAAAATCAGCTCTCTTCCAGACTTTTCTATCTTATAGTAAGAATGCTTTTATTCATTTCCTAGGGCTGCCATACAAATTACCACAAATCAGATGACTTAAAACTACAGAAATATATTCTCTCACAGTTCTAGAGGCCAGAGTTCCAAATATCCAGCAGAGCTGTGTTCCCTTTGGGGGGCCTCAGGGGAGAGTCCATCCTTTGCCTCTAACAGAGTCTGGTGGCTGTTGGCACTCCTTGACTTGTGGCCTCATCACTCCAATCTCTGCCTTCTTGGCCACCTTGCCTCCTCTTCTTCTCTACATCTTTTCTCTCTGTCTCAAATCTTCCCCTGCCTTGCTCTTATAAGGGCACTTATTGTTGGGTATAGGGCCCACACAGATAATCCAAGATGATCTCATCTCAAGATCCTCAACTTAATTGCATCTACAGAGACATTTTTTCCAAATAAGGTCAGGGATTAGGACATGGATGTATTTTGTGGGGACGCCACCACTCAACCCGCTACAAGTGCCATTGTCCTCCCCTCCCCCCCAACAACCATTCAATTTCCAAGTCTTGGAGATTCCATCCCACCCTCTCCAGTACCATTATGATTCCATTCTGTCAACAGGAATTCCTGACTGAAAAGTTTATAATGGTGTCCTACTGTTTGCAAAATTCCAGATACATTTCTGAGCCTGGAATTAGGAGCTTTCTGCAGTCATGTTGCCAGCGGTATTTTCCATTTCCTTCTCCCTCTTCTTCCCTACTTGTCCCTTAACTTCCAGCCCCACCGTGCTATTTGCTGTCACCCTCCCTGCTCCTGCCCTCTTCCTGAACTCACCCACACTGTTCCTTCCTCCTAGAAGACTAGGAGACTGGCTCTTCCTCCATCATCATCACCACCCTTGCATCACCTAAGACCTAAGCATCTTTTAAAGTCCGTTTGAGGTCCTGATTCCCCATGGGAGCTTCACTGCTCCTTCGCACTAGATGTGAATCTCAGAACCTTCTGCACCTTTTAGAGTATTTACCTTATCCCTCCTTATGTCATAACGCCTGTACTTGCCTTGTCATGGCTTTAGATGTAAACTTCCTCTAGATTAAACTCCTTAGGCCAGGGACTGTGAGAGACAGTATTACTCAGTGGTTAAGAACTAGGGCTCTGAGTCAGACTGCCTGATAGACCTCCAGTGATTTACCGCCATGTATCCTTGGGCAGGTCATTTAAGGTCTCCTTGCTATAGTTTTTTCATCATAAATGGGGATAATAATAATAACTCCTTCCTGGGATTATTGTAGGGATTAAATGAGAAAATGCATTGTAGAGTACCTGGAATACAGTAAGCATGCAAAATCTAGCTGTCATTATTGTCTTATCTCTATTTCCTGATGCTAATACAAGGACTTCTCTAAGTAGGTACTAAGTAAATGCTTATAGAGTTTAACTGATAAAATTCAAACCTGAGACCAGAAACAGTGCCCTGAGTTCTGTTTGAATCCCATCTCTAGGTATGACATGTCTTTAGCAAGAACCAACATAAATAAACCAACTTTCTGTCTTTTGCTGGACATGAGTATTCTTGAAATTCTGTTACGATGTTCTTTTGGATGCTGTTTCTTTTCATCAAATGGATAGTTGATGGTTAAATATGGTTTTCATTTCTTAGTGATTTCTATCATACAACCTAGTTTGTAGCCAGACAACAAATAGCCTGAAGTAACCAAAGGGTAGAGACTTTCTTTTTTTTTTTTTTTTTTTTTTTTTGGCGGTTCACGGGCCTCTCACTGTTGTGGCCTCTCCCATTGCAGAGCACAGGGTCTGGACGCGCAGGCTCAGCGGCCATGGCTCACAGGCCCAGCCGCTCCACGGCATGTGGGATCCTCCCGGACCGGGACACGAACCTGCGTCCCCCTCATCGGCAGGCGGACCCTCAACCACAGCACCACCAGGGAAGCCCGAGACTTTCATTTTCATGAAGTTCTTTGATGGGAGCAAGTGCCTGGGAAAAGGAACGGAAATGTGGGCCTATGATACCTGCCAGTTACTAGTAATTTATAGCTTTCTTTTCAGCCTTGCAGTGATACTCATAAGGAAGCGTGTCCTTGTAGCAAATCCCACTCAATATGGCCCTTGAATACTGCACTTGCTTCATGACCTAACAAGCTCTTCTGCAGGACAGGGGTTCCAGGTAGAGGACACTCCTGGTGGCTGCAAGGAGGTGCCCAGCTCTGAATGAGTTTAGAAGGTGGCTGGTCTTTAAGACTTTTAGCCCAGTTGATGAACATGGTTATAAAGAGGATTTAAAATGTGTTTTTCTAAACATCAGTTCTGGGTGTCATGGTCGGAAGTAGTAAAGGAATGTGGGCAGAGCTGTGGCTTAGAACCAAATTTTGAACACATTTTGGAGGAGTTGCTATAATTAGAGAACTTGGCAATACAGTTGGATTGCCAAGATCAATCTGCCCCAATACAGAGACTGCAGTTTATAAAGAAGGGACCTGGTTAGGCTGGTACTGGGTTCTGGTGTTGGGCTTTCTGGTTTCACAGAATTTTGCTTTTTGAAAAGTCTCTGGAATTTTACTGAGCAATCCTATTGCAGGCCCTTTTAGATATTATTAAACTTCTTTCAGACATAAATAAATTCCCCAACAAATGGATTGTCCTCATTTATGAATCGTTTATTATGGAATTCAATGTATGTTTTTCCCCATGGAAGCAAAGTTATTAAGGTCACTTCGAAGGACAATAAAGAAAACAAAATCATGTTTAACCCATAATGTAGCCAAAGTGTAATACATTGGCAATAAAATGTATCCTTAGAAACATACTATTTGTCAGTCTTTCCCACCCTACCTATCCACAGGGAGCATCCTACCACTTGGCAGGAATCTCACCCCTCAGAAACCAGGGAAGAATAGCCAAGTAGATAATTTTCAGCTTTCTCTCCAACTCTCTCCTTGTACTGGGATTTCGAAAGTCTGTTGGTTGAAAACTAAAGCTGTCTAGATGTCCCTAAAATAGTAGCTTCGGTTGCACAGTTTGTACCCAGGTCTGGTATATGGGGTTTCTCATTCAACCTGGAAACTCTGTGCCTAAAGAATAATTTTTGCAGTGATTTTAGAAATAATAACTAATACACATATAGCACTTACTCTACACCAAGCATGGTTCCAAACACTTTACATATGTTGATTCATTTAGTCTCTACAACTCTATGAGATTTGTTACCACCCTTTTCTGGATATGGGAAACCAAAGCACTGGAGAAGTTAAGAAAGATGCTAAGATCAAACAGCTAACAAAACAAGATCCAGGATTCCAACCGAGGCCATCCATCCCCACTGTCCAAGCTCTAGACACTGTCTGACCATCACTCATGCCTCTATGGCATCCTTAGATGTATTTTTCTAGTTACTGCTGTAGTCTGCATATAACACTCTGACCTCAGGAAATGAGCTGTACACATGTTCCATTCCCGGGGATGCCCCACTGCCCTCCACTGCATTACCTGGAGCTGCCATTGGCCTTTGCATCTCCCTGCCCCTTGTTTGTACTTTACTGGTGATGTTGACCCTTCCCCAGAGCTGCTGCTTTTGCCTTAGACTTTCCAAAACTCCAGCTTCTCCTATTTGTCCCTCGTCCATGTCCATTTTCCTCCCCTCCAGGCCTGTGTCATGCAGGTGATGATGTGGTGTCCCCTGGCCCTTCTGATACCCAAAGCTGGACCAGTTTAATACCATTTATTCAAAGAAAGCAAAGCAGCACAAAGAGCTAATAAGATGAACTTTCGTACTCTTTTTTTTGGCTGCACCGTGCAGCATGCAGGATCTTAGTTACCCGACCAGGGATCAAACCCATGTCCCCTGCATTGGGAGCACAAAGTCTTAACCACTGGACCACCAGGGAAGTCCTGAACTTTCCTACTCTTGACGCTGATCAGGAAAGAAAAATGAGTTTAACCAGAGGAATATGTAGGGTGAGAATGTAGGGAGGGATTTGTGAGAGTCAACAGGAAACTTAGTTTTTTTCAATGACATAAAGCTTCACAGAACTGAAGCTTTATTAAATCTCATTTCACTTCATTTCTTATAGTGCAGTCTTCTCAGTATTTGTCTTAGGGAGGTGAGGAGTGATTTTCGTGAGATTCGTAGGAAAGCGTGTCAGCCTGTGGAAGCAGAACTTGTGTGAAGGCCCTCATGTGCTGAGTAACAGCCTCCTGTGATGACTTTGATGCTTTGTGTTTGTTGGAAGAGAAAACATGGCTTGTACATGATCTTTTTAAGGGAGAAAAAATGGTAAGGAAGAGAGGTGATGTGGCTTGTGTGGGATTCTGGGGCAGCAGTGCTGACAGGAGAGGTAGGGCTGGGGTAGAGCAGGGATGGGGGTAGAGATGGCCGTGTGCCAGGCAGCTGCTAACACTTGTTTTGTCAGCAACTTGACTTACACCCTGGGCATTGTCTATAAGTATTTACATCTGAGTATAGGCACAAAGTAATACAAAATACTTTGTATTTTCTCAGTGTATGCATTACTTTTATTTTAAAAGTTCTTTGAAAAGAAAATAAAGTTCTTTGAAAAATAATGTGCTGGATTGCAGCTAAAATAGACACATGAAGTGTATCCAAAATTAAACGTTTAAACAAAAAAATGCAAGAATTTATTCCATCAAAGGAGAGTTGTAAATTAAAATACTGGTATGGTTATTAAGTAATTGTAATTCCTGGCTTTCAGAAAGGCTGCTTTTGTTCAAAATGTTTTTGGAATTCTTTTAGAAGCATCTATCTTTTCTCAGTGTCTTTAAGAAGGAACGATCACTATCATATTCATATTTAATATTGTTTTAGAAAATTTTGGTCACATAGATAATACGTACATGAGAAAGAAGAGATACAATTATTATTATTGTAAACAGATATTTTGATTGCATACCTAGAAAAATTTAAATAATGAGAAATTAATAGAAGTAATTCTAGAGTTTAGTAAAGTGCCTGCAAATAAGACCAATAAAAAGAAGAATGCAGGGCTTCCCTGGTGGCGCAGTGGTTGAGAGTCCACCTGCCGATGCAGGGGATGCGGGTTCGTGCCCCGATCCGGGAGGATCCCACATGCCGCAGAGCGGCTGGGCCCGTGAGCCATGGCTGCTGAGCCTGCGTGCCTGGAGCCTGTGCTCCGCAACGGGAGAGGCCACAACAGTGAGAGGCCCACGTACCGAAAAAAAAAAAAAAAAGAAGAAGAATGCAGTTGCCCTCTAGTTAGAGAGTGACTCCAGTTTATAACTAGTAAGAGAATATAACTTTAAAAAATTCTCAATTACGAAATAATGTAACTAATGTTACAAAATAATACTACTAAGTATGTGGTCTATATGAAGAATTTAAAAAATTTTTGAGTTACAAAAGAAGATGTAGAAGAAGACTTGAAAATTATATAAAAATATCCATTCTTCATAAATTTGTTGTAAGAGTCAGTGCAGTTTTCTCTGGACTACTTCAAATACTACTTCAGAATTTTATTTATATAAATACAACGGGATCAAAATTCCAGTAGGATTTTGAAGGTAGAATTGTACATGAAGAGAGGAAGAGATGAGACTGGAGCTTAGAATAATTCCAAAATTTATTAAAAATAATACTCAAGTGAGGAAATTGTCAGAGAAATCCAAAGTTTAAAATATTCTGTGAAACAACTGGCCTGGACCTTTAAAAAATGTCATGTCATGAAAGTTAGAGAGAGCTAGAGAGATGGAGAGAAAGAGTGAGAGAGAGAGTGAGAGAAAGAAGAAGGTAGAAGAGTAGAGGAGAAGGGAGGGAGGGAAGGAAGGAAGGGAGGGAGGAAGAGAGTGAGGCAAAGAGAGAAAGAAAAGAAAGATGGTCAGAGGACCTGTATTAAAAGAGATTAAAGAGACATGACATCAACTAAATGTAATGGATGATTCTTGGTCAGATTATTTTTAAGCTATAAAGTTAACTGTGGATAAATTGAGGAAATTTAAATACTGACTGTGTAGTGGATAATAATATTGAATATAATAATGTGTTGTGGTTATAAAAGAGAATGGCTTTGTTCTTAAGAGATGCATACGGAAATATTTAGAGATAAGGTGTCATGATGTCTCCAGGTTACTTTCAAAGAGTTCAGAAAAATAAAAAGTGTGTTTACATGTACTGTTGTATACAAATATGCAGAGAGAAAATAAAATGTGACGAAATGTTAGTAATTGTTGAGTCCAGGTGAAGGGTATACAGGTGTTCATTATAGCCTTCTTTCAGCTTCTCTGTAGATTTGTTCAAAACAAAATGTTGGGGATGGTGGAGAATAACACACATGAGAGAGAATATTAGGGAAAATTCTTAAAAATTAGTGATGAGGGCTACTAGCCCTGTCAGATTCTATATTCATTGAACAAGTAGTCTATATTCATTGAACAAGTATATTCATTGAACAAGTAGTCATGAATGACTGCATGCTATTTTCTGTATTCCTGAAGTAGTTAAAACCGTAATGGCTCAAGGTTAAATAGGGATCAGTGCGCTGAAATAGGCAGGCAGAGGACTTGGCAGAACTAAGAATTTCTCACATGATAAATCAAGAATGAAGGGCAGGATTATTCATGAAATCATAGTGAGATAAATTCTTAGCAATTTTCAAAAAAAAAAAACACATCAACTTTGCCCTTCCACTCAAAACAAACACTTAACTAGATTATACTGGATAGAAAGTATAAAACATACATAAATATAAAAAGAAAAAAGCAGAATTATAGTGAATGACATTCTTAGCCTAGAATAAACTGAACAAATCACAAAGAAAAGAATCAGAAATTTTACCTTTATAGAAATGAAAACCTTATTACATTAAAAAATATTAAAGACTGATTTGGAAAACAATTTGCAGGTTAATATTTTAAGTATTATAAAGAATTCATTCAAATCGATTTACTATAATCCCCAAATCCGAGGAGATGAATGGCAAAGGTCAACCACAGATATTTCCGGCAAAAAAAAATAAAACTAGTAAACAACTGCTAACTCAAGCATTGCAAATGAAGCAATTAATATTTCAACTCTAAAGTCACTTTCTTTTTTTCAATAACAGTGACTTGGTGGAAAGGATGCAGACAAGCTCCTCTTCTCTAAACATTGTTGGTGGTGTTACAAAGCCATTCAAGTCTGCTGGGAAATCATTTAGCAGTTCTTATTATGAGTCATAAGAATCATCATACCATCAGTTCAGTAATACTATTTCATGGGCTCTAGCTTAAGAAATTAATCTCCAAAATTTATAAGCAACTCATGCAGCTCAATAACAAAAAAACAAACAACCCAATCCAAAAATGGGCAGAAGACCTAAATAGACATTTCTCCAAAGAAGATATACAGATTGCCAACAAACACATGAAAGAACGCTCAACATCATTAATCATTAGAGAAATGCAAATCAAAACTACAATGAGATATCATCTCACACCGGTCAGATTGGCCATCATCAAAAACTTTAGAAACAATAAATGCTGGAGAGGGTGTGGAGAAAAAGGAACACTCTTGCACTGTTACTGGGAATGTAAACTGATACAGCCACTATGGAGAAGAGTATGGAGGTTCCTTAAAAAACTACAAATAGAACTACCATATAACCCAGCAATCCCACTACTGGGCATATACCCTGAGAAAACCATAATTCAGAAAGAGTCATGTACCAAAATGTTCATTGCAGCTCTATTTACGATAGCCAGGACGTGGAAGCAACCTAAGTGTCCATCAACAGATGAATGCATAAAGAAGATGTGGCACATATATACAATGGAATATTACTCAGCCATAAAAAGAAATGAAATTGAGTTATTTGTAGTGAGGTGGATGGACCTGGAGTCTGTCATACAGAATGAAGTAAGTCAAAAGGAGAAAAACAAATACCGTATGCTAACACGTATATATGGAATCTAAGAAAAAAAAGTCATGAAGAGCCTTGGGGTAGGACGGGAATAAAACACAGACCTACTAGAGCATGAACTTGAGGATATGGGGAGGGGGGAAGGGTAAGCTGTGACGAAGTGAGAGAGTGGCATGGACATATATACACTACCAAACGTAGGGTGGATAGCTAGTGGGAAGCAGCCGCATGGCACAGGGAGATCAGCTCAGTGCCTTGTGACCACCTAGAGGGGTGGGATAGGGAGGGTGGGAGGGAGGGAGAGGCAAGAGGGAGGAGATATGGGAACATATGTATATGTATAACTGATTCACTTTGTAAAGCAGAAACTAACACACCATTGTAAAGCAATTATACTCCAATAAAGATGTTAAAAAAAAAGAAAGTAATCCAAAATAGTGGGTAGGGTGAAAGCTATGTACAAAAACTTGCCACTCATATTATTATTTATAAAAATGAAATGTTGCAAGTGAGTTAAATGTTTAGCAATAATGGACTATTTAATGAATTATGATATACTGCCCAAAGGAATATTGTGCAGCTATTAAAAATAATGATTATAGGGCTTCCCTGGTGGCACAGTGGTTGAGAATCCGCCTGCCGATGCAGGGGACACGGCTTCGTGCCCTGGTCCGGGAGGATCCCGCATGCCGCGGAGCGGCTGGGCCCGTGAGCCATGGCCACTGAGCCTGCGCGTCCGGAGCCTGTGCTCCGCAACGGGAGAGGCCACAACAGTGAGAGGCCCACGTACCACAAAAAATAAAAAGTAAAAAATAAAAATAATAAAAATAATGATTATAGAGATTGCATGAAAAAATTATTTTGAAATGTGAAGTTTTAAAATGTTGAAAAATTACATGTATAATACAAATGATATTTTTAAAGCCAACTTTATGAACTACTCTTTATCATTAAGATCAATGTTCATTCAGCTTACCAAAGTTTTTACCCTAAAGGTATATCTTTTTACCCCAATCAAGGAAGAAAAATAATTCAATGAAATCTCCCACATAAGGCATTTATCTATATATTAGAGCAAATTTTTATCACTTGCCATTTCACGCTAGAATTGTCCAGAAAGATAAGTATTCAAACAACTATATTTTATTGTTGCTCTTGCTGTATAATTTTCTCATTTTTCCACCCTATCATTTATACCACACTCAGAGTAAATCAACAAGCAGACTGAGGGAAGATATTCCCAGAGAATGATATATTTGGAATATTCCACTAAATAAGGGTTACTATTCTAAAATTTTTGCCTACCATAGATTTGGCCCCATCTGTGTACAGACTACACAGGTCTACCTATATAGCTGAGTATAGTCTGTACCAAACTACTCTGTAAACTGAAAAATAACTTGTTGAAAACAACTTTATGATTTATTTTTCCTTCAAGCTCTTTTCATGGCTTCTCAGGTGGTACTACTATACATTTAGAAAGGCAGACTGATAAGACACCCAAATCATTAGCATCCATGCTTTTATCTAACTGTAGGTAGAGAAGTTGATATTCTAATTTAAAAACTATTCTATGTCATGTAAATAAAGAATGAAGCAGAGATCACAAAAACCAAAATCTTCTCTACAGATATTATCAGTAAATTCTTTGCAGTTAATCTAGGAAAAATCATGTTTTTATAAGCAAAATATTTGATGTTTCATAATTATGGCAAGAATATCAACTGATATGTTGGGATCCAGTGGTGGGTTTTTTTGTTTTTGTTTTTTGGGGGTTTTTGTTTCATTTTGTTTTTTATTTTTAATCCCTAAGGTGACAAAGTAGTTAAAAAAAAAAAGCTGAGTGGGGGACCAGTTTTCCAGAAGTTGGGGTAGCCCCACTCACACCAACACAAGGACAGTGGGGAGTCTAGACCTCCACCCTCATGAAGCTATGAGGGCCCCACCAGGGTGTTCCAGAGAAGACCAAGTAGGGGGCCTAGATCTTTCATCCCATTGGGCAGTAATGACCCCCCCAGTGGAGCCCAAGTGGAGAACTGGAACTCCCACCCCCAACCAGCAGGAGCCCCCAACCTCAGATGTCAACTGACCATTTGGGGGACCTTGACTTCTGCCTCCACTTTGCAGTAACCGGACAGGACCTCCCCACTTACCTCGCCAGAGGCATGTCAAGGAAAGCCAGTTAAGACAGGAGGGTTAAATGACATCCAGAGTTTCATCACACAATACAAAAATGTCCAGGTTTCAATTGAAAGTCACGCATACTACAAAAAAAACAAGGTCTCAAACTGAATGAAAAAGGCAATCAGTAGAGGCTAACACCAAGACAACAGAGATGTTAGGATTATCTGACAAAGATTTAAAAGCAGTCATGATAAAAATGATTCAGTGAAAAATTATGAACATGCTTGAAACAAAAGAAAAATAGAACGCCTCAGCAAAGACATAGAAGATATGAAAAGAACCGAGTGGAAATTTCAGAACTGAAAAATACAATAACCTAAATAAAAAGCTCAGTGTATGGACAAAAGAGCAGTCTGGAGGGGTCAGAGGAAAGAATTAGTGAACTGGGAGATAGAACAATAGAAATTACTGAGCCTAAACAACAGAGAGGAAATAGGCTAAAAAGAAATGAACAGAGCCTCAGAGACCTATGGGACTATAGGAAAGGATCTAGCATTTGTGTCATAAGATCACTGGAAGAAGAGAAGTGAGAGAGGCTGAATAATGGCTAAAAACCATTATTGGCAAGAGACTTAGCCCTACAGCTTTAAGATACTCACCGAACCTCAAATAGAATAAATCAAAAAAACCCATGCCAAATGTATTAGTTAAGGTTCTCTCTCCCTCCCTCCCTCCCTCCCTCTCTCCCTCCCTCCTTCCTTCTCTCTCTCTCTCTCTCTCTCTCTCTCTCTCTCTCACACACACACACACACACACACACACACACACACACACATCCTATTGGTTCTGTCTACCTTGCAGATTTTGGACTTGACAATGTCCACAATAATGTAAGCCAATTCCTTAAAATAAATCTCTCTCTTTCTCAGAGATACAGAACTAATAGAATGTGTGTGCATTTATATATATTTTTTTACATATATGTGTGTTATATATACAAGTATATATAACACAAATGTATATGTGTAACCTGTATGCATGTATATATATATGTGTGTGTATTATATATATATAATACACACACATATATACACTTACAAATATATATGTATATATAATACACACACATATAGAGAATACATACACACATACACCCGTACACACACATCCTGTTAGTTCTGTCTCTTGGAGAGATTTATTTTAAGGAATTAGCTCACATGACTGTGGAGGCTGACAGGTCCAAAACTGGCACAGTAGGACAGTAGGCTGTAGACCTAGGGAAGAGCTGATGTTGTAGTTCAAGTCTGAAGGCAGTCTGGTGGCAGAATTTCCTCTGCCTCAGGGGAGGTCAGTCCTTTTTCTATTAAGGGCTTCAACTGATTGGATAAGGTCTACCCATCCGATCAGGATTATGGAGGATTATGGAGGCTAATGTGCTTTACTCAAAGTCTACTGATTTAAATGTTAATCTCATCTAGAAAAATATCTTCACAGAAACATCTAGAATAATATTTGACCAACTATCTGGGTAATGTGGCCTAACCAAGTTGACAGATACAATTAACTGTCACATCAAGATATACCATAATTACACATCTGAAAGTTTTCTTTGTCTGAGACAAATCTTGGAAGCAGCCAGAGAAAAATGATTCCTTACCTATAGGGGAAAAACAACCTGAGTGACAGTAGGTTTCTCAGAAGAAACCATTAAGAAAAAAATGACAATATATTTCATCTCTTGAAAGAAAAGAGCTATCAACCCAGCATTTATACTTAGCAAAAATATCCTTCAGTAATGAACTGAAAATCAAGGCATTCTTAAGTAGAAGAAAACGAAGAGAATATTATGCTGTGAGCAGAACTACCCTAAAATAATTGCTAAAAGAAGTACTCTAAACAATAAATGAAGGAATCTTGAAACATTAGGAAAGAAGAAAGCACATGGTAAGCAAAAATATGTGTAAATACAATAGGCTTTTCTGCCTTTGAAGTTAATATTACCCAGATACCAAAACCAGGCTAAGACAGTACAAAAAAAGAAAACTACCAAGCAATATCTCTCATGAATATAAAATTGAAAATCCTTAGCACAATATTAGCAAATAGAATTCAGCAATATATAAAACAAGTTCTACATTATGGCTAAATGGCATTTATTTTAGGGATGCAAGGATGATTCAATGTTTGAAAATCAGTCACTGCAATCCACCACATTGACAGTCTAAAGAAGAAAAATCATATGATCATATCAATGCAGAAAAAGCATTTGACAAAATTCAGCACTCATTCATGAAAAAACTCTAAGAAAAATAGGAATAGAGGCACCTTCCCAAACCTGATAAATAGCAACTAATATTATATTTAATGGTGACAAACTGCTTTCCCTGTAAAATTGGAAACAAGACAAGGATGTCTGTTTCCAACACTCTTATTCCACATACTGCTGGAAGTTCTAGCCAATGCAATACAGCAAGAAAATGAACTAAAGACACACATGTTGGAAAGGAAAAGAACTGGCCTTATTTGCAAATGACATAATTGCCTATGTAGTACATTCCAAGGAATCTACACACACACACACACACACACACACACACACACACACACAAACCCTCCTAGAACTAACAAGTGAGTTAAGTGCAGTCACAGGATACAAGATAAACATACAATTGTATTTCTGTATGCTAGCAATGGACACTGAAATTAAAAATACAGTATCACTTACAATTGCTCAAAGCAGAAAATGTATACTTAAGTATAAATCTAACAAAACATGCATAGGACTTATGTCCTAAAAACTACAAAACTAATGAAGGAAATCAAAGAATATCTGAATAAATGAAGAGATCATTTCTCCCAAATTGAGATACAGGTTTAACATACTTACTCTCAAAATCCCAACAAGATATTTTGTAGTTGTACATAATAGTATTCTAAAATTAAATGGAAAGGCAAAGGAACTAGAATAGCTAAAACAATTTTGAAAAAAGAAAGGATAAAGTAGAAGAATAAATTTCAAGTCATATAGTAATCCATATGTGTCTGTTTGCAGAGAGATGGTCACATAGATCAGTAGTACAGAATAGAGAACCTAGAAATCGACATACACAAAAATGCCTGATTTTTGATAAAGGTGTAAAAGCAATTCAATGTAGAAAAGATAACATTTTCAACAAACAGTGGTGGAGCAATTGGACATCCAAAGGAAAAAAAAATCTTAACCTAAGTCTCATACTTATATAAAAATTAACTCAAAATGTCTCATGAATTTAAATGTAAAATATACAACTAGAAAAAATAGGGGAAAAACTTTGCAATGTAGGGCTAGGCAAAGAGGTCTCAGATTTGGCACCAAAAGTACAGTTAATAAAAGAAAAATTGTAAATTGGCCTCTATTAAAATTAAAAACTTTTATTTGCAAAGGACTCTAAGAGGATATAAAGGCAAGCTAAAGAGTGGGAGAAAATATTTGCAAACACATACCCAACAAAAGGCTAATATCTAAAATATATAAAAATTTTCAGAACTCAACAGTAGGAAAAAACCAAGTGATCAAAGTAAAACATGGGCAAAAGACATGAACAGATCTCCTTTCACCGAGGATATACAGATAGTCAAATAAACACATGGAAAGATATTCAAAATCATTAGCCATCAGGGAAATGCAAATTACGACTGTAATAAGATATTACTACATCTATCAGAATGGCTAAAATAAAAAATAGTGACAACACTGAATGCTGGAGAAGATGCAGAGAAACGATCATTCTTATATTTGCAGATGGAAATGTAAAATGTTGCAGCCACTCTGTACAACGATTTCTTAAAAAACTAAACATGCGGGACTTCCCTGGTGGTGCAGTGGATAAGACTCTGTGCTCCCAATGCAGGGGCCCAGGTTCGTTCCCTGGTCAAGGAACTATATCCCACATGCATGCTGCAACTAAGAGTTTGCCTGCCACAACTAAGGAGCCTGCAAGCCACAACTAAGGAGCCCACGTGCTGCATCTAAGGAGCCGGCAAGCCACAACTAAGGAGCCCACCTGCCGCAACTAAGACCTGGCTCAACCAAATAAATAAAAATAAATATTTTTAAAAACAAACAAATAAACAAAAAACTAAACATGCAGCTACCATATGACCCAGCAATTGTACTAAGAAGCATTCATCCCAGAGAAATGAAGACTTATATTGACACAAAAAGCTATACATGAATGTTTTATAGCAGTTTTATTCATAATAGCCAAAAACTGGAAGCAGCCAAATGACCTTCAGTAGATGAAGGATTAAATAAGCTGTGGAACATCCATGCCATGGAATACTACTCAGCAATAAAAAGGACTTGCCACTGAATTATGCTGGGTGAAAAAAAAAAAAACCAATTCCCGAATGTTACACACTGCACAATTCCATGTATTTAACATTTTTGAGATGACAATACTACAGAAATGAAAAACAGACTACGTAGTAGTTGCTGGGGGTTAAGGAGAGGGTCAGGGTGGGAGGTGAGGGGGTGTGGCTGTAATAGGTCAATATGGGGGATCCTTGAAGTGATGGAATGTGCTGTTTCTTGATTGTATCAGTGTCAACATCCTGATAGTGATATTGTGCTACAGTTTTGCACAATGTGATAAAGTAGTAAAGGACAGTGGATAAAGGATACATGGAATCCCTCTGTATTATCTCTTACAACTTCATGTGACTCTACAGTTATCTCCAAATAAAAGTTTAATTTAAAAAATAGCTGAGTGAGTGTGCCACGCTACTGTAAAATCACCAAATCAGATATTTCAACAGTTAGTCTTTATACTTTCAAAAAAAGGGCAAATTTTTTTTATTCCATTTCACTGTCTAATAGAGTTTTTTGGAATCTGTCACCATCAAGGACCATCTAAGTCAGCTGGGATAGGCTAGAATTTTAACTGGTCCATACATTTTAGTAAACTAAGCTATAAGCTGTTTTATGGCGGAGACTGTAGGTTGTCTTTGTACCCTCAAAGTTTATCACAAGATCTAGCTAGCACACATTAGACTTCAATAAAAACGTGTTAGATGGACGGATGAATGGATGAAAGCAGTGTTTTGTTGGTAAATGTTTAATAATTAGCACTCCAGAAGAAAAAGAAAGCCCTGATTTGCATCATTTGCTGATTTCTCTGGTGTAAATACTCCTACTTGGCCATTTTCAACCAACCCACAATCTCTAAACACGAAGTCAGGAATTGCCCTTCATGAACCAGTATGAACCGGGTGGAACTGAGTTGGATAGTGTGTTATGCTAAGTGCCCTTATTTTCTGATGTCAACCTTGTGTCATCCAGTTAAAATTACAGAGAAAACTGGGTGTCAAGTTATTGTCCAGTCTCTTCCACGAGGATATCATGTTGGTTTAAGAGATCCAATGAGAATTAGTAAGTAGTTGGCTCAAAGTAAACCTATGATCTCCACCTAGCAAATAAAAGTAGAAAAGAACATGGCTTATTGTTGGTGAATACAGATCTTTTCATTATGGATAGGATGTACGAGTGGAGAGCTGAGAAAGGTGTGAATTACAGTGATTTACACTAGTCCAGCTACGGTGGAAGCAGGCTAATTTTTCCTGATTAGCCTTTTGATTTCTTCTTGGGGGTGATTACTTATGGATGATGTACTTAAAAGGACACACAATATAAAGCTTTCTGTTTTTAAGGAGTCTAGAAAGGAGAAATCTCCTGTCAGCTTTGTACTGTGGGTTTGTTTCTCAGTATTAAAGCCTTACTTCTAACATCTGAGTAATCGCACTTACCTTCTGCTTGCTTTCACTCTTGTTGAATGTTTCTGAAAAGTGTTTCACAAACAATATCTTCTCTTCACTCTGTCCTGCAGCTGCTACATAATCTATACTCAAAGCTTGTGTTGTATCACACATGCCCTTGGGCCACAATCTCTGCTTGCTTTGGCATGGTTTATCTATTCCAAAGATATCTGTACATTGGGGTTGTTATAGAGTCAGCTAAAGTTTAGCTTCAAGTCAGCTAAACTGTCCAGGAAAACCTCAGAGAAGTCAGTTTAGTATCTTCTGAAGCTCAAGGTGATTAACAGACCTAGATACTAAAAATTGTGCTTAAAATTTGTGCTGCAAGGAAAGGAACCCATAGGAAGTGCGATTTAATGACACTGGCTTGAGAGGGCAATTTTGAAAGCTGCAAAACAGCTGAGTAGAGGGAAGTGGGAGAATTTCTTTGTAAACATGGTTATGAGAGAACACCCAGGGTGTTGATTAACATATTAAGGTCTGTTTCTTTGGGAGATTGGATTTTAACTGCTCAGTATTAAAAAGTTTATAAAAACTAGCCTAAGAATTACATAATTCAAGGGCATTGCTTATATCAACTTCAGACATTAAGACATGAGTCATTCTGCCTTTCTGTATTTTCATATTTCCTTTCATGTGTAGTATCTTGTGATTTAAAATAATACATGATTAGAAAATGAAACAGCATTATTGATTATTAAATAAATGTAATTATTCTTATTATTTGTGTAGCAAATATTACACAGTCTAGAAGTGAAATGGTTAAAGTAAACCAGAGTATAGATTAGTAAACACAGAGTTCCTTATATTTAAAAAAATTTGAAAACTGGTGACCATGTGTTTTTCTTGTGGTTAGAATCGGGAATGAGTACTTTTATGGGTGAAATCAAATAAACTCTTCTTAAGTTTTATGTTACTTATTAATTAACCAAGTTAATTACATGTCTTTGAAAGATGACAGATTTGTGAGGGAGCTTTATAACAAAAGTCAAGTTCTTTAAATTAAGCCTCTATAAATTCTTCAAAGTAATGCTATATGATAGACATCACTCACTGGAATGGGTACAGAAGGTCAAGTTTTAGGAAATTCTGGCATGAACTAACTTTTATCTTGGAAAGTAGCTCCACCTCCCTGAGGTGCAGTTTCCTCCTTTATAAATGGGAATCAGACCATATAACCCCTAATGTCTCTCTCACTGTAACATTCTGTGGTACAGCAATCAGCTGGGAGTGGTGTAATTTAGTAACAGAACAATTACTTTTAGACAAAGATGAGGGGCCCAGATATTTCAAAACATCAGTCACATAGATCAGGAAAGGACAGTCTGAAATAGTGAAAAATCTTCATCCGTGTATTACCTCAGTCTTTGTCAGTGGAGGTGACTGAATCTCAGTGGATCCTTGCTAGGATCTCAGAGGGCGTTTACAGTTAGGTTTCTGTGACCTGGAGAAAGGGCAAGGGTGCAGCTGCACTTCGGAAACTCCATCAGCAAGGACTGGAAGGAACCAGGCTCTCCCTGTCTGTCTCTGCTTCTGAGCACCAGGCTGTCCTCTCCTCCTATAGAATGCTTTCCTGCAAATTGCGGGGAGCATGGCCATTGAGAATTCAAGCTGGTCTCTCACAGCTTTAGAGCTCAGGAAGGACTCTCCGTTACTCTCTCTTGCCTCACATGAAAACAAAATCTTGGAGGAAGATTCCTGTTAGCCCATCCTTGGTTGATGAGGTGCCCAACCTTGGATCAGTCACTGCGATTGGTGAAATGAATTAGATAAGATAAAGACCCACTAGAACAACATGACAGGAGTTAGCGGAAGTAGCATTTTCTAGGAGGAAAGGTTACATTTACCAAGAGAAGGGGAGTAGTTAGACAATAAAATCATAAAGTCCACTAACCTTTTTGAAAAATTGTCAAATGTAATGAATATTTAAGATTTCTTGTATATGCAGTAACTATACTAATGAACTGTTGCTTGGTAAATGTGGCCCTTGATTCACTAATACCATGCAAGAATTTACCTAGTGGGTGCTCATTAAGTGGTAGCTGTTATTTTTCTGATGTAACCAAGACATTAAAATCACAATTGGAATATTTTGGTATCAACTATTTGAGAACATCATAAAGTTCCATGACACAAAGAAATTTACCTTCTCACCAAGTGTATTAGTTATTTATTACTGCAGAACAAATTACCACAGACTTGGCGGTGTAAAATAACACACATTTTTTTATCTCATAGTTTCTGTGGGTCAGGAATCTGGGCACAGCTTAGCTGGACCACCTGCTTGGGGACTCTCTCGTGAGGTTGCATTTAAGGTGTTGGCCAGGGTTAAGGTCTCATCTGGAAGCTCAGTTAGGGAGGGATCCTCTCTCAAGCTCATCTAGGTGGTTATCGTCAGGATTCACTTCCTTTAGGGTTGCTGGACTGTGGGCCTCAGTTCCTAGCCGGCTGTTGTCCAGAGGCAGCTCTCAGTTTCTTGCCATGTGGGCCTCCCCCAGTATGGCAGCTTGCTTCACTGAAGGCAGTAAAATGGAGAGTCTGCTGAAAAGATGGAACTCACAATCTTAAATAGGCTAATCACTAAAGTGACAGCCCATCACTTTTGCCATATTCTGTTGGTTACAAGTAAACCACACTCGGGGAGGGTATTACACAGGGTGTGAATACTAGGAGGGGAGGACCATTGGCGGCCATCTTAGCATCTGTCTGTCACACCAAAATGTTGATTTAAATAGTACTCACCCAGTGTAAGGCTAGGAGTGAGATATTTAGCTAGTGAAGAAACAGCTCTTAGTGGAAAGAAAATAGCCCTGTAAAGGAAGTCCAGGCTTAGATCTGCTATTACTCTAGAGTCCATCAAAAAGGTACTAAGCTAAACATTCTAGTTAACGGCTCAGATACCCACAGTCCCTAGTTAGTCCTATGAAAAGCTGTCTTACTCATCTCTGTACCCCCAGCATTCCCAGCTTGGTGGCTAACTCATAGTGGATGCTAAGTGCTGAAAGAATAAATGTTTATTTAGCCTGTATTTTCATGTGGCGGCAAGCAGTAGAGTGTTACCAGTTCAGAGCACAAACTTCGGAGCCAGAAAAAGCTGGGATAACATCCTTGCTCTGCCATTTACTTGCTGTGTGACCTTGGGCCAGATACTCAAATTCTCCAAGCCTCAGTTTCTTCATCTGTGAAATGGGGCTAATCATACCATAATTTTTTCATCTGAGGCACCATGGGGTTTAGAATATAGCATCATTTTATGTGTAATTCATAAAGAAAAATTGCTACCAATTAAACGATGATATAACTGTCTTTAAATTGAAGTATAGTTGATTTATAATGCTGTGTTAATTTCTGCTATACAGCGAAGTGATCCAGTTATACGTATATATACATTCTTTTTCATATTCTTTTCCATTATGGTTTATCACAGGATATTAAATATAGTTCCCTGTGCTATACAGTAGGACCTTGTTGTTTATCCATTCTATGTGTAATAGTTTGCATCTGCTAATCCCAAACTCCCACTCCATTCCTCCCCTCCCCTCCTCCCCCTTGGCAACCACAAGTCTTTTCTCTATGTCCGTGCGTCTTAAACTGTGATACAACTTGATTGATTATAAGATGTACCCTGTTTGCAAACATATTAGAATATGGAAAAACATGTGTGCTTTAGAATTGATGTATTGTGCTGGTGCCGACCTGATGTGGTTTTTATAAAGTTTAAAAGAGATGGCATGCGTCAAACACCTAGCAAACGGTACCTTTTATATAGTAAGAGCCTAATAAGTATTAGCTATTATCATTAGCAATTATGGTCATCTTGCAAATCCTAAAACAAATCATTGTGTGTTGTTTTCTTTTTTAATATCTGAAATCAAGTTGCAGAACATATCTGCAGAGCCAGTGTTGATTTTTGCAAATAAGGAGTGGGGTATCAGCAACGTGTCTGTCTCAGGCCTGTGATTCTGTCCAAAAAGCTCAATAAGTGTGACACTTGACAGAGGGCTTTTGGTGGGAAGTGTGCTTCCCACATTTCATGTCTTAAACAGAGGTAGAGTAAAGGCCCAAATTATGCTTAGTAACTCAACAAGTTGAAAGCCAGCTTTTAATGCAGCTCTGCTCTGCTTGCCTACTCCTGTGATAACTGATCATTTGATGACTAGCTGAGCAGTTGCTCCACAGTAAACCACAGGAAGGCCTTTATGCCCAAAGCCAGCAATGCTTCAAATGACAATGAAGAGCTGTTTGAAGCAACATGATATTGATACCGGTTGCTCTGAAGGTAGAGCTACAAGACAGCACCAGAGAAGGACAAAGCCTGGACAGAGAGAGTGTATGTTAAATTGACTGCAGGTATAAGGAACAAAGCCCAATGCACTTCAGGTGAATGGAAGGACAGCTGACCATTCTTTGTCTCCATGGACACCTTGAAAGACCTCATAATACTTGTCCCATCATACCCCTTAGCACACGATTCTTGCTATTTAATTGCCTGTGTGTCTAGCTGGACTCTAAGCTCAGAGGCGGCCCTGATTGTGTCTCTCCTGCTCCCATTCTATCTGCAGTGACTAGCCCTCAGAAGGTTCTAAAATCTTCACTGGATAATTAATTGAATACTGTTTAACCTTAAGCAGAGGAGTGAATAATGTATAATGATGCCAAACTTTATCAAAACTTCAATTTAAAACACATGCATTTGAATTTGAACGGAAAGGATTAGTCAATATGTATTTGTCAAACTTCTGCGTTATGGTCTACCATTAAGGCATGTTCTTTCGATTAAAGCAAGTTCCTGGGAAATAGGCATTGTGACAATGGGAAGAGCAACAGAGAATTGTTATAAGCCACCTGTCCCTCAGCTTTACTCCAGATTATGGGGCAGATTGTGAACACCTCTCTTCTCTTTGTTCTTCAGTGATATTCATAGCCATGTGATGGTGGGCAGGTCACTTAAACTTGTAGTCTCAATTGCCTAGTCTCTAAAATGGAAATGATAATAATAGCTCCTCATGGGGTTGATGTGAGGATAAAAGGAAACCGTATCTTTAAAACACCTAATATTATTCCTGGTGCATAGTAGGCAGTGAGTGAATGGTAAATAACGTATCATCGTCACAGTGGAAACACATGCATTCATATATCTGGGTACAAAGAGACTTCAGATGTTCTTAGGGGGAGAGAGATTGTATGGTGCCCTTGAATATTCTCTCCTGGTGTCCAAAAGACTTGGGTTTCTGATGTTCTTTGACGGGCTCCAATGATACTCTAGCTCCTCAGCTAACCTCCTTTTCCCTGCGAACACACCCCATATATCTGTAGTGTCCCTTAGCCCAGTTGACTTTCCACCCCGATCCTGGATCCATACTGAACTTGTGTTCAGAGTCCTGTGGGACACCTGACTCCCTGACTGTTAAACAGTCACATACTGTAGTGTTGGTATTAGAACTACTGCTTCTGGTTACTCCAGGGATGGAATGCTAATAGTATGAGAAGACCAATGAACCATGGATTGGGAATGTGTTCTGCTGCTGGACTAGGGGAAAAGTGACAATCCCAGTACCTAAGGACACTCATTTCACGTAACATGGACATGCTAGTTAACGGCACAGTTGTTGATGCATTTCTTTCTTTCCTGGAATATTTAATGTCCCAGGACTGAAAATGACCAGAGCCCAGAAATGTGAAACCATGGTTCTCAAGCCGGGAGACCACAGGGGGAGACTGGGAAGCAGTACAGATGCCTGGATTCTAACTGGAACCAAGTAAATCTGAATCTTTGGAGCTGGGCCCAAATGAGCACTCAGTGTTGAGAACATTGGATTTAGAGATTCTAGGAATCACTTTGTTTCTCAGCATTCATGTCTGTTTTCCTTAGCTGGACCCTTTCTGTTTGGTTTTTTCTTAAGTGTTTTATTTGCTTTGAGTTTTTATAGAGCTGCTAGGAGATATCATAGAAGTTGACTAGCTGTGAATCTTAAGCTGTGGTGGGTTGGGGGCCCTTGTAAGGATGGACTTGGGTGCCTTCTTGGTACCAGGACCTGTGACACAATTATCTTCTGCTAATTACTATTAATCATTTACTAATTTACTATATCGATCAGTTAGGCTCGGTTTGCTGTGGTAACAAGCAACCCCCAAATCTCATTGGGTTCCAACAACAAAGGTTTATTTCTGGCTTATGCTTCATGTCCGTCTAGGACTCGGGTAAATGTAGCGAGGAAGAGAGCACAGAGGCCTGAGCACCGGTATTAGAAAGGTGACATGTGTCATTACCGCTCACATTCCTCTGACCCAAGCAAATCATGTGCCGTGCCCAACTTCAGGGGGGCAGGGCTTGAATTCCACCCTGGGCCCGGAGGAAGGAGGCCTTGTGAACAGTCCCAAAGACCCAGACACTGAGAGTGTCTTTTTGTTTGACAGCTAGTCAGTTTCCTTTGCATTTGTCCACTCACGAAATCCCAAACTAGAAGAGGTTTTATATAAAATTATAACTTTCAGAAGTGTTCGGGCTTCCCTGGTGGCGCAGTGGTTGAGAGTCCGCCTGCCGATGCAGGAGACACGGGTTCGTGCCCTGGTCCGGGAAGATCCCACATGCCGCGGAGCGGCTGGGCCCGTGAGCCGTGGCCGCTGGGCCTGCGCGTCCGGAGCCTGTGCCCCGCAACGGGAGAGGCCACAACAGTGAGAGGCCCGCATACGGCAAAAAAAAAAAAAAAAAAAAAAAAGAAGTGTTCATACTTCACGTCCAGTGAGCCTATTTTGCATCCATATATCATTTAGTATTTTCAAGAAATTTGGGGGAGAGTTTTTTTTCATTTAATACTTATTTTAGTTTTTTGTCATAATATTAATTTTAGGGTGGGAGAATGGCCGCAGAGCTGCAGATATTCCTTCCTTAGTATATTCGTTGAAGTCATTAGAGGTGATGACACATGCCAACGTGGAGGAAATACTCAAACCACCGAGCGGCTGTGCTGCTCGACGTTGCGTTGATGGCCGAGTTTAGCTGTCCTGCTGCTACGTTTCTCGGCAGTGAGTGCCATGGCAGGATATTGAGCAAAAGGAAATGTTGAAATTAACTCAGTAAATATGATTGTAAGAAAAAATACACTGGAAGAGAAAAGTCGGGAAGGGCCTTTAGGTTGGAGAGAGCTGTTTGCCTCGCTCATTTCTCATACGGCCTGGCATTCCACGGTTTGGAATGGGCGTGGGTAAGTCTTGCAGCTACTAGCTCAGGGGGTGTGTATCAAGGCCTCTGGCCATGTCACTTCTCTTCCTGGTAAAGAACCCGGATGGTCCCAAATGCCAGATGTTCCTGTGGCAAAACAGCGGAATACTAGGGAGCGTTTCTCGCTGTGTCTGCATTTGAGGTCTGGAGAGGCCTGGCAATTTAGCACTGCATGTTCTTTTCCCATCAGCTCTGCAGCTAGCTTTGGCATGTCACTTTGTTCAGGGGCTAACACATCTTTGGGGAAGTCGACAATCCCAGCCTGGATGATATTACTTAAAAAATTTCAAAACATTCTGTCCTTTTTATAGAAATTGGCTTCACTGCTTCCTTTAGAGCGTAGGACACGTTTCACTGATTAGAATTACGAGAAAAAAAGCGTTCTTCAGTGCCACATCCAGTACTCAACTGCTTTTGAAGAAGGAGTGATGTTTGACACAGAAATGCATCAGTGGGGAAGGCCACATTTAACGTTTGTTGTTTGGGTTCAGCGCTGGAACCAAACCAGTTTTTCTTGTCTCCCCCTTTTTTTTTTTTTTCCCTGTCTGAGTGGCCGAAAGCCCAGAAATATAAGTCTGCATGCCAAGAGATGGCTCTAAATATAGTGCTGGGTGGGCAGCAAGATTGTTTCCTCGTGAATGCAACTGGTGTGTGCTGAGTCTTCCTCACTACCCTGCAGCGGGAAGGGGCTGCTTTCGCGCTGCTCTCCAGACACGGGCTCTCCTTCTGACTGCAGAGCACAGAAACATGAGCCTGCTGGGCAGGTTTGCTTTGCACTCGCATCTCCACCCAAGGGGTGTAGATCAAACAATCACTACCTAGCTGGCTTCTTTACTTTTCAGGATTGAGGCAAGTAATTAAACACGTTAACAATGGCCAGCTTTTAGAGACTGGGGAGAAGGTATGGTGGATGCCTCGTTTAAACCCAGGTTGTTTACAAGAGGTGGAAAAAATGTTGCTTTGCCTTGTGTTTGCTTGGCAATACGGGAGGGTGTTGCCGGCTACTGTCTACCAGCCAGCTTTGAAACTTGACTATTTTTCTCTTGTTCTCCAGGGTGGCTTTTTATCTTTCCTACCTATTTACTCTTGATGCAGTTGAAAGGAAATAGAGCTAGTGGGACTAGTAGACCAGCTTGAAAGTGCCAACTTGAAAAGATTGTTTTTCAGTTTTCCCCAAAAGCAGAGCAGGTCAGTGCAATAGAGAGCTTAGCTCAAGAACACCTCCCGAGCTCTTGCCCTCAGCAATTAAATAAAATATAATTTAGAACCTCAGTTTATAAATCAGATTGCCCGGAGGGAATGGAGAAAACTGGTTTGATAACTGTCTGGGTCCAGTTTCCTGTTAAAGGTTTACTTTATCTCACATTGCTTTTTTCATTTTTCTCTTAGCAGTGGACATAAACTAACAGCTTTGCAGATTAACGTTGACTTGGTTTTTAAAATCGACGTTCAGGGCTTCCCTGGTGGCGCAGTGGTTGAGAATCCGCCTGCCGATGCAGGAGACACGGGTTCGTGCCCTGGTCCGGGAAGATCCCACGTGCTGCGGAGCAACTAAGCCCGTGAGCCATGGCCGCTAGGCCTGCGTGTCCGGAGCCTGTGCTCCGCAACGGGAGAGGCCACAACAGTGAGAGGCCCGCATACCGCAAAAAAAAAAAAAAAAAAAAAAAAAAACATAAAATCGACGTTCATAAAATGACAGCTTGCAGATTAACGTTGATTTTGGTTTTGGTAAAAGCTTATTATGCCTAAGGAAATACTGCAAAGTAGCAGGTACGTGTTCTATAACGCAATCATCTATGTTGAATGTATTAGCATTGAGCAGTTAATCTCGGCATGCTGTTGGTCCTAAACCAGTGTTGCTTAACCAGAAACATGAACTCAGTAACAAAGAAGCAGTGGGAGGTTCCCCTCTCAGGGGAACCCTGGCTGACAATGAGCTGTACCACTTGAAGGAGAGCAGAAACTGTGATCTGATGCTGACCAACTCGGTAAATCGTCATGTGTGATACCGAAAGGCCACACTTTAGCATCAGGCAATTTCACAAATCCTCACACGTACTTTTAGATTCCATCAATTGCAGGAAATGCAAGGGAGAGATAACTACTAGTAATTCATTAATACTTTTACATTAATTTTTCTCTTATTATAATATCTGCCATCTATATTTGGGAAATAGTACCAATACATGGGAGACAACTGTGCAGCCCCTGAAACGGGGCTCACCTCATAATTAGCAGTCAATAAATCGTTTTGACTGAAAATCAAACATTATACAGTCAAGGGACAATTGTTAGCGTCCAGGCAGACTCTAAAATCATCAGGGCCCACGGGTTGGAAACCAAGATGCAATCTATTTCTGTGCCGCTTTATAGGGCTCTTTGTCCTGCCACTGTAAACAAAGATTCAGAAAGAAGCAGTGGGCAGGCTGACGGAACCATCCTTTGGTCAGGGCAGAATGCCCCAGCGGTGAGAAGCATCTGGCTGCCCACTTCACTTTGCAGTGTGATCATGATCGTGCTTGCCGGCTGAAAGTTTAAAAACTTCCTCAGCTTTGCCACTTCTCAGATGTGTCCAGATATTAAGATCTTAGTGGCTGAAAAGAAGCAAAGGTTTCACAACAGCATCCTTGTGTCAAAATAAAGTTAGTAATCAATGTTGCAAAAAAGAGTTTCCCACACAGAATTTATTAGAGCTATCATTCTGTAAACACTTTATTTTTCCTAAATTAATATTTATACAGAAGTTTATCTTTGAACAAGATCTCCTGAGAGATTTCACTGAACGCCTTAGAGCTGAGCTCTCCAGCACAGTTGCCGTGGGCCTCAGCGGCTGTTGAGTTTTGAGATGTAGCTGGTCAGAACTGAGATGTGCTCACACAGTGGGTTCTGAAGGCTTTGTAAGGGAAAAAGGATGAAAAATATCTCAGTAATTTTTATGTTAATTATATGTTGAAATGACAACATTTTACATATGTCATGCTAAATAAAATACGTTATTAAAGTTAATTCCTCCTTTACCTTTTTTTTTTTAATGTGACTGCTAGAAAATTCAAAATGACGTATGCAGCTTGCGTTATTTTGCTATTGGACAGATGTTTACTGAATGCTGCCTGAGAATATGAGAAGAGCCCCCACCCCAAGTCAGTGAGAGTGAGGAGTAATAGCTGGCCCCCAATTGGACACCACTTAGCACTCGTTGTTTCCTCTTCTAGGAGTAGACTTGGGTGGATCTGAGTGACCCCAAGGGATCATTTCCTATGCCAACCCCGATGAGTGTCACAGCTGCCTGAGGGGTGTGTTGGGGAGGAATAAGGGGCCATACCTTGGCTGAGTGGGCAAGAGAGCTCTGAACTCCTAGCCTCACCTCACTTGCCCACCCAGGAGGAGTTCTTGATGCACCTAAAGGACAGGGAAGTAGAAGCTTCCTGGGCACTAAGTTCAGGCCAAAGCTAAAGTAGTTTTGTTAGAACGAACGCCTAAAAGGAGTTGGTGCAGCCCTGGTGAGAGAAGATCTGCGCACCTGGAAAAATCCAAACTGACCAAGTCCAGCTTGAAAAGTCACCTCTGGTAAAGAAGGAAGGAAGGAGGGATGGAAGATGAGTCCATCCCTGGATGGGTGACTGACACCGCTGGGGTAGGGTCACAGGGGCTCACTTCTTGCTGCTCTCCACAGGGACAGATTTCCTCCGAAGACACTTGCTGACTAACTACACATTTATTCAATGGGCCGGGCTCTGTATTTTCTTTCTGTGCATTCAATGATAAAATAAGAAAAGATACAGTCTGACTTCAAAGGGATTGTAATCGACTTGGGGGTAAAGGCTGTTGGTCATTTGAAGATGGTTAAAATGGTATAGGCGTAAGGAAGTAGAAGGGGGCATTCTTTTGTGGGCGGGGGAACTGAAAGCATCCCTCACTCATTGGGAGAGAAGCCTGGATATCCAGCTGCTTTAGACCTTCCCACAGAACCGAAGTTCCATGAGAACAAGGGTTTTCATTTCTGCTGGTTCACTGCTGAATCCCCAGCACCCAAAACAATGATTAGACAGTTAGGTGCTGAATACCTCTTTGTTAAATGAACGATGCTTGAGGTGAAATTCTGTACTCCCTATTACTCTCCAGGCCCGACCTGGTTCCTGGAGGCCTAGAAGCTGAAGAAGACAACTTCAAACTAGTTAACTTCCTTTGTCTTTTCTTTCCTTCCGAAATTTGCTGTCTTTTGTGATTCTGAGCCAAGTCGCCCCTGCCCCAGTCAGTCTTTCTCTTTCCGGGACTTTCTCCTTCTCTTTCCTCTTCCCACCCCAAAACAAGTTGCTTTTTCTCCTGCCATTTCCTACCATCATTGCCCATTCCTCTTCCATTTCTACTTATCTAGGATGTGGATTTTATGTAGTGGTTTAAAAAGGAAGATGTTGCTAAACCTTTGCTTTGGGTCATCAGGCTATGAGGAACGCCTGTGAGATTCTTCCAGGACAGAGTGAGACCTCTAAGGTCAGAAGGATGGCTGCCTATGAATGTAAGGCACTGATGCCAGGGCTGGCAGGGCTGGATGATGGACTTGACCCAGATGCCTCAGGCACCTTTTATTGTTGGTCAGCTTGTCCTTTCCAAAAAAAAAAAAAAAAAAATCTTTCCTCCTTGTTTCATCATAACACTTTCCCTGTTCACATGAGAGGGCTCGAGTATACCCTGGTTGGGAAGAGGGTTCCATTAAACTTTGCGTAGGGTGGTCTCTGAGTATCTACTTGCCATTATTTGGGGGCGGGGCATCTTTTAATCTCAACCCCTTTTTCTTCTGACAATCCAGAAAACATCTCTAACGTTGGACTATAATACAGTTGTTTCTGAAGACGGAATATAAAGTTCACATAAAACCCTTTTGCCACCAATAGAGGTATTGCTTTATTAACAACGACTGCAACCTCCCAAGAGGGAAATGAAGTGCTTTAAACGTTTTTTTAAAGCTACTTAAACAGTTTAAGATTCGTGTGGTTGGAGTGACTTCCATCGTAATTGCTAATGCACACCATGGATTGAGGATGTGCTGAACATAGTCTGCGTTAGTCTAATGACATCCTCCTTCTTCCAAGTTCATTTTAATGCCACAGTATGTGGAAAGAGGAATTTTCTGCATCTTTGTCCTCAGTCCCACTTCCTACTTCCATTTTTTTTTTTTTTTTTTTTTTTTTGCCAGAGGTGTGTGTAGCAAATAAAACAAAGCAGCAAATACAGATCAAAAGTTTTCCAGCAGAGTTAGTGTTTCTTGTACCACTTTAAAGTTCTGGTTATTTATGGTGTAAACTGTATTTCAGCCCCATAAACAGAACCTTTCAATTAAATTGAAAACAAATTATTAAGTACTCAGTGGGTTCCAGAAAATCAAGAAGCTTGGTTGTTGCAAAAGCCCGTTTCATGGTTAGAGGCCAGTGTGGCCGACCACAGAACTACACCACAGACTGTAAATTTAGCAAATCCCAGAAACTTGACTGGAAGTCAGAATTGGCCCCGTATGATTATAAACAATTTATTCAGTTACCTAATTCCTTCAAGCAGAAAGCTACAAGTGTTGGTATCCGAGGAAGCAGATGTGGAAAACCCAGATTAAGCACGTGCCTTAGGAAGACAACGTATTGTCAGAGAGAGTATAATCTGGACTCAGGACCATCGACCAATTTTCCATTTTAATACTATTGCCCTTAAAATGGAAATAGACTGCCTTAAATTAGAAAGGACTTTATGGACTGATTAGTGCCTTCACAACTATATGCTCATGTTATTTTCCTAATAATATGGTGGATTTGTGAGTACATTTGGCCTGGTTTACTCTGCAGATTGCATTTAAATGCTCTTCCTCCAGGAAGCCTTCTCTGACTGACTGCTGCAACCAATCCCCTTGCCAGCAAGCAGGGTTCAGAGCCCTCCCCACAGCACTGAGTCTTTACCCTGCTCACAGCACCTACTGCTCTCCATTGAATTTGCTTCTGTTGTCTGCTGCGTCCATTGGATTTGTAAAATACTTGAAAGCACAGGTTCTATTTAGTTGATTCTTGTGTCCCCCAACTCAGTCTGTCAAAGGTGCTGAACTGAATTGAATTATGCAGGTGGAAAGGGAAGTGCAGAAAACGTAACCGTCTTGCCCAAGGCACTAGAATGTAAACCCCCTGAAAGTAAGGTCTTGGGCCATCATATTCAATATGGTATCCCCAACACCTAGAAGAGTGCTTGGCACAGAGGGTGTGCTCAAAAAGGTTGGATGCATAGATATGACAGATGAATAGCAGAGCCAGGACATAAACCCAAGTCTGCACTATGGAAATTCTATACTCTATTACATCCAAAAACATGAAAGGAGATTAAAAATATTATTTAATAAGCTCCTAACACGTGCATGACTCTGTGTAAAGCACTTTCACGAATATGATCTCATTTAATCTTCCCCACGGTCCTGAGAACATTCTTGTGTGAGATTATATTTCCCTTGGGTAAATACCTAGAAATATAGAGTAGATATTTGTTTACTTTTGTAAGAAACTGTCACACAGTTCTCCAAAATGACTGCACCGTTTTGCAATCCTCACAAGAGTCCTGAGAAAGTCTGAGTTGTACTAGGAAATTAAATCTACTTTCCCTTGGCAGAAATATATTTAATCAGCTAAGAGCACCTGAGGCGATTTTGACATTTTCCTTATCTTTCCAAAGGGCCTGCTTGTTCCTGTTCGTACACTCTGTCTGTCTTGAGAATCTGCTTCGTTCCAAGCTCATGTTCCAGTTCATGTTGAAGCACAGTGTTTATTCAGCTGTAGTCTGATCTGTGGAATTTGGCCATGCTCAGAAAGAGGAATCGCAAAGTTTGCAAAGTAATTTTTTTAATGGATACACTTATGTATAGGAATGCTTCCTGTTGTCGTATACAGGCTTTCTGGCAAAACTGCATGTAAATTTATAAGAGTAGTCTGTGTACTAATATTATAAGTTTAAGGTATCTCCCTTATTTAAATAAACTTTGGCTGCCATGGGTGGTCGACATATTAAGATACTGGACATTATCAACACATAGTGTTATTTGTCCTGGAAGATTTTATGCCCAGCTGTAGTTAGACTTCTCTTTAGAACAGTTTTCTGGTGCTGGAACTTAGCTGCATAATTGCCACAGCCCTATCAACCGTAACTAAGGAATTTCCCTCTGTGCTTAGGGGATTCTTTGAATTGAAATTTCTCTTTTTATCTTGATTATCTTTAAAATTTAATACAGTAGATAATAACATTGAAGAAGTAAGGGGTGCCATCAAAAATATAATGTTAACACCACTTTAAAATTCCACAGGGGCTCAAAAAGAAGTAAAATTATTTAGTTTCTGAATTATTAATTTGGGAATTTTAAATTTTTTATATTAAGTATGGTGAGATGGTGATACCTATACTTAAATTACATTATGGAAAAATCAGAAACAGAATGCTACATGCTGTGATAGGAATGGAAGAGATGGGTCTCCTTTAAAAAAAAAAAACCCACAATTTTTATTCTAAACTTACTTACACCTTTTAAAAGTTAACCATTCCAAATGTAAATGTTTTTCTTAAATGATTGACCATAGATTTCGTTAAAAGAGAGTTCCTCAGTGCATAGAAAGGTTGTTTCTTTTTGTTTGTTTTGTATTGTTTTGATTACTTTTTATAGCAATTTACTACCACGAGGGAATAAGTTAAAAGTTTAGGAGCTACTGAGTTTTGAGGGTCCGTCAAAAATGGAGATGCATCTGTTTATTCTCTGGTTCAAATAAACCATGTAATTAGCTATGTGAATATTTAATATTGGTTAGTTCATGTGTGTCTGCCCATTACCTCTAGCCTCCCCAACAGTAAAAGGGACAGTCCCTTAGTTAAGCACATTATTTTCAGCAAAGATAACCCTTTCCCTGGTTCTGTGCATAAATAAGTGTATTTGTGCCAGTTGAGTGCATTTGTGGATTGTGATAAAAATGTCATGCATTAAATTGCAGCCAGATTAGATCAGACAAATATAGCAGGGATAACAAGAACATTTCTTGAATGGATATTTGAAATTTTCCGCGATTTGAAAGTCCCTCAGCTCTTTGCTCTCGTAAGTGATTACGCACTGCAGCAGGGGAGACTATATTTAATGATGTGATAAGCAGTTTGTGCATATTCGGCTTCATGCTTCCTTGTAATTGAGTTACTTTCAAGCAGTATCTTAGGGAGATGCATTAACTCTTACATGGCCGAGGGTATAATTCAATGAAGTATTCTCTCAATGCTATTTTTTTTTTTTTTTTTTTTTTTTTTTTTTTGCGCTATGCGGGCCTCTCACTGTTGTGGCCTCTCCCATTGCGGAGCACAGGCTCCGGACGCGCCGGCCCAGCGGCCATGGCTCACGGGCTTAGTTGCTCCGCGGCATGTGGGATCTTCCCGGACCAGGGCACGAACCCGTGTCTCCTGCATCGGCAGGCGGATTCTCAACCACTGCGCCACCAGGGAAGCCCTCTCTCAATGCTATTTCAGTGTTCTAGACTGGCTCAGTCCAAAAATATATATTGCAAGACACATATGTAATTTTAAGTTTTCTGGTAGCCACATTTTAAAAAGTGAAAAGAAACAAGTGAAATTAACTTTAATAAATTCTATTTTATCTAACCCAACACGTCCAAAACATTATCATTTCAACATGTACTCAATATTTTTAAATTATTAATGAGATGTTTTAGATTTTTTTTTTTTCCAAAATAAGTCTTCAAAATCCGGCATTTATTACAACACACCTCAGTTTAGGCTAGCCTCATTTCAAGTCTAGAAAGATCTCCCTATCCTGCTGCCTGGGAGCCACTCGCTTGGTTTTGTCCTGAAAATTCCTAACTTTTTTCCTTAATTTTCCACATTTCACTATCCGGAAGTCTTAAGATCATTAGAAAGGGACGTTGTGATAATTATACAAGCCATCACATACTGAACCATCCACTGTGCTAATCAGCATTTTGCACTAATTAGTTCTCTCATTTACTCTCATGGGACCCTATGCAGTTAGGCACCCATATCTCTATGTTACACACGAGGAAACTGAGATTCGGAGAGATTGATTCACCCGGCTAAGGTCACGTGGGTAGTAGGTGACAGGGTCAAGATTGGAACCTGAGTATGCTGGGCCCTCCCCAGCTCACTGTGCTGACGGCAATGGGCTGGAGAGGAGACTCCGGGCTGACTGAGCTACCAGGAGCCTTCAGAGATCCGCTGGAACAGAGAGGGTGCAGAATGGCACAGCACAGCTGAGAAAACTGCTAGGTCAGCTCTGAAACCTCCCTGCTTTTCTGAACATCCCTGGGCCCTTGCTTCTCTCTTTCCAGACCACGTTTTAGTTCGTATTTACTTAGTGGGACATGTAAGGATATTTACCCACGAACATCATAGAGACACATCCTTAAGCATATTTCTAAGTTCTGCTCAGTCCTTACACCCCACATTGTTTAGTGGGGAGGCTTTTTCTTTTTCTCTGGCGTCTGTAAGGATGTAGACCTGAGAGTCTCTTAACTATAGACGTAGGCAAGGAAGTAACCTCCCCCTCCTTTGCTCCTGCTCCAGGAGACAGTGCTTTGAATGGAGAGAGAGAGAAAACAGACAAGGCTTCTGAACATACTTTCCTGCTAAAAGGCTGAAGAGAAGGAAAATGTTTGGCGGTGTAACTGATCCCATGAACCTCCCTAAGTTTGTTAGCATGTTAACCGTATCCGCAGCTAGCCCCTTCCTTTGGACTGCTTCCGTTTGTCCATCTACAAAGCAAACAGGACAAGGTCGGGAAGGATGGGGAGAGAAGATTGCAGCTTTGCTGCCTTCCTCTCCCGAGGAAAGGTTTGCTTCTGCATCCCAGGGAGACAGGGTGTTCCAATTAAACCCAAGTATGGGACACCCACCCACCTGAGCCATCTGGATACCTGCCATGTAAGAAAGGTTGACAGAAAGACTAATGGTTTCCTGGAATCTAGACTCCCAAATACCCAAGATTTGGAGAAAATGACTTATTACGTATGACCCAGAAACATGATTCCTAATCCTTGGTGGGATGAAAACAATGAACTACTATAGAAACCCCAAAATTATACTCATAGCCTGAGTGGATCTCTGGGCTGAGCATTCGTTAAATAACCCAGATTGGTATCTGCTCTCATCATACTTGCGTATTAAAGTAGCAACAGAAAGAGGGGAAACTTTAACATTCGTGGCTTTTCCTACAGTTCTAGCCTGATCCTCAGGTTCTCTTCAGTCATTCTGCTGTGAACCTGTCATATCTTGGCTCTTAGCCCTGGGTCTGAACATGAAGGGATCAACCACTGTAAGTTTTGGTGTCTGCTGGTAGCCACTCAAGACAATGTGGGAAACAGTGGGGAAAAGGAGTCACTTTCTTTTCAGGCAGGAAGTATTTCCTGAGTACCTGTATATTAGGTGCTCAGGGGAGACGAAGTATATAAAACTATGTCCCTGCTTTCAAAGTCTGATTGAGAAAGTCAGACATACATCAGAGAAACAATATGCAACGAGATATAAGCAAGCAAGCCCTGTACTGCCCTTTCTAACAAGTTCTTGGGAATTTTGTAGAATATTAAAAATACGTTTGAATGGTACTAAAAACAGGTTCTTAGTAGTGCAAAGGTTAAGGGGCTCAGTAAAAGAACATAGACTCTGGAATCAAACCAACCTCATGTTAAATTCCAGGTCTTACTAGCTGTGCACACCTTTATGTGCACACCTTTAAAATATGTCCACCCAAGTGTCCTCTACAAAGAATCCCAAATAATTTAGGTAGATACCCTTCCTCCAGTAGGTACATGTTAACTCCCCTAGACGTAGTGGGCTAGACGTAGTGATTCACTTCCAAAGGAGAGAGCATGGAAAAGGAAAAATACTAAATTTACAGTGGAGAAGCCTGGTAGATAGCCCTTTAACCAAATGGTCAAGGCTAACATGATGAGAGAGAGGTCATGTTGATATGATCTCCCTCCTGAAGGGGTGTGATGAGAAAAGCACTCTACCTCTGTGGTAATCCCTCCCAAAATGCATAACCGCAGCCTAATCATGAGAAAATACATCAGACGAACCTAAATTGAGGGACATTTTACAAAATAAATGACCAGTACCTCTTAAAACCAGTCAAGGTGTTGAAAAACTTGGAAAAATTGAGAAACCATCACAATTCAGAGGAAACATGGCAACTAAATGCAATGTGGTATCCTGGATGGATCTTGGAAGAGAAAAAAGACGTTAATGAAAAAAGTCGGGAAATCCGAATAGAGTCTGGAGTTTAGTTAATAGTAATGTACAAATGTTGGT
This sequence comes from Kogia breviceps, assembly GCF_026419965.1. Taxonomy (NCBI): domain Eukaryota; kingdom Metazoa; phylum Chordata; class Mammalia; order Artiodactyla; family Physeteridae; genus Kogia; species Kogia breviceps. Next base: position 22,541,347 of record NC_081326.1, on the reverse strand, counting down.
TTCTTAACTTGGACAAACATACCAGAGTACTGTGAGATGGTAACATTAGGAGTAAGTGAAACTAGGGGTGTACAGGAAATCTCTGTATTGTTTTTGCAACTTTTCCATAAATCTATTCGGAAAATTGTTCCAAATAAAAAGTTAATTTTAAAAAAACATATGTCCATTTATTTTATGCAAATATATAGAAATATATAGAGAAATATAGAGAAATATATAGAGAAATATTTAGAGAAATATATAGAGAAATATATAGAGAAATATAATATAGAGAAATATATAGAGAAATATAGGGAGAAATATTATATAGAGAAATATAATATAGAGAAATATATAGAGAAATATATAGAGAAATATATAGAGAAATATAATATAGAGAAATATATAGAGAAATATTATATAGAGAAATATATAGAGAAATATATAGAGAAATATATAGAGAAATATATAGAGAAATATAATATAGAGAAATATATAGAGAAATATATAGAGAAATATTATATAGAGAAATATATAGAGAAATATATAGAGAAATATATAGAGAAATATATAGAGAAATATAATATAGAGAAATATAGAGAGAAATATAATATAGAGAAATATATAGAGAAATATATAGAGAAATATATAGAGAAATATAATATAGAGAAATATATAGAGAAATATATAGAGAAATATTATATAGAGAAATATATAGAGAAATATATAGAGAAATATATAGAGAAATATAATATAGAGAAATATAGAGAGAAATATATAGAGAAATATAATATAGAGAAATATATAGAGAAATATATAGAGAAATATATAGAGAAATATAATATAGAGAAATATATAGAGAAATATTATATAGAGAAATATATAGAGAAATATAATATAGAGAAATATATAGAGAAATATATGGAAAGGCCTCATAGCATAGATGGTGCTCATTGATAATAATGGTCACCTGGAGGGAAGGACCTGGAAATTGAATGTGTTGGTGAAGTAAGACTTAGTTTTATCATAATATTTGCATATTTTACAATGAGACTACATTTACATATTCATTATTATTTGTATAATAAAACAAAGCTTTAACCTATTTTGGCATGTTTAGACTCAGCTGGAATGGGTTTCAGGAGGTATTTCTATCCAGCAGCTTAGCTAGTGTGGCAGACAGAGTAATGGTCCCCCAAAACGTCCATGTCCTAATCCTTGAAACATGTGAATATGTTACCTTACATTGAAAATGGGACTTTACAGATGTGTTAATTTAAAGATATTGAGTTGTGGGGCTTCCCTGGTGGCGCAGTGGTTGAGAGTCCGCCTGCCGATGCAGGGGACACGGTTTCGTGCCCCGGTCCGGGAAGATCCCACATGCCGTGGAGCGGCTGGGCCCGTGAGCCATGGTCGCCGAGCCTGCACGTCCGGAGCCTGTGCTCCGCAATGGGAGAGGCCACAACAGTGAGAGGACCGCGTACCGCAAAAAAAAAAAAAAAAAAGATATTGAGTTGTGAGATTATCCTGAAATATCTGGGTGGGCCCAATGTAGTCATAAAGGTCCTTATAAGAGGGATGCAGGAGGGTCAATCAGTAGTCGATGTGACAGTAGAAGCAGGGAGAGAGACTGGAAGATGATACACTGGCTGCTGGCTTGGAAGATGGAGGAGAGAGCCACAAGCCAAGGAATGTAGGCTGCCCCTAGAAGCAGGAAAAGGAAAGGAACCGTGTTCTCCCCTAGCATCTCCAGGAGGAATGCAGCCATGATGATCCGTTTTGAACTTCTGACTTCCAGAATTATTATAATTAACAAATTTGTGTTTGTTTTAAACATATCTATATATCTATATACATCTATATATATATATATATCTCCACAAATTCTTGGATACTCCCGATTTTGACTGCCTTCCCCTTGAGTGGACTGTATTTAGTGATTCACTTCTAGCGAATAAAATGTGGCATAATTGATGATACGTAATTTCCAAGGCTACATCATAAAAGGCAAGTGACTTCCTCCTTGCTCTCTCTGGGATCACTCACTTTGGGGAAAGCCAGGTTGTGGAGTCACTCAAGCAGCTCTGTGAAGAGGCCCACATGATAAGGAACTGAGCCCTCCTGCCAGCAGTCATGAAGGAACTACATTTTCCTGCCAACCCCCTTGCCATTGAGGCTTTCTATAAAAGGGCTGTCCAGCCCCAATCAGGCCTTCAGATGACTGCGGTCGTGGCTGATATCTTGCCTACAACCTCAAGAAAAACCTTGAACCAGAACACCAAGCTAAGTGACTCCCAAATTTCTGACCACAGAAACTGTGAGACACAAATGCTTGTTGTTTAAGCCATGAAGCTTTAGGGTCATCTGTTATGCAGAAATAGATAATTGATATAGTATGAAACATGGTTAACATGCTGCCTGGTATACATATATAAGTACTGAATAAATTATAGTTTTTATTTTTATTGTTAAGAAACTTATTTTTCTTCTCGTTATTCTAGTCTTCCCATTTTCTCTCCACTTGGAACAGTGATCCTTAACCATAACTGCACATTAAAATCAAAAAACAAAACAAAACAAAAAAACCAAAAACAAAAACAAAACTAAAAAAAGCCATAGGACCCAAAGCCTTAGGCCAGATTAATTAAATGAAAAATTCCGGATGGGCTCAAACATCAATATATTTTGAAAATTACTGTAGCAGTTTTCATGGACAGGTAGGGGAAACGGCCTCTGCTATAGAAACAGTAACATTTAAATAAGGACTGCTAAAATTCTATGACCTCTGAACTTAGGAGCATAAAGTTGTGTTTCTTGCTAATTCACCAAAATAGGCTTTACACATTGAGGAAAATGTGTTGCCAAAAAAAAAAAAAAAATTAAAAACTGTCCACTGAAATAGAATGTGATCTTATAGCCAGCTTCCTTTGAAAGGAATGAAGCAATCTTTAACCAAAGGAGTTTATCAACTAGGCAGAGAGACCACAGAATAATTCTGTTGACCTTGCAGCAGCAAAATGGACTATTTGTGGATTGTATTCCAAAGGACAGTTAATGTTTTCCTTGGTTAATGTGCTGAACTGGAATTCCTTCTTTCCTGTTTATATTTTCTTTCTCTCTGTCAAGCATAAGTACCAAAGAAACATTTGCTGAATATGAATTATCTGCTTAAGGCATCTAGGAAAAAATTAATTACAAATTTGTTTAAATATCTTTTAGTTGATAAAAAAAAAGGTCTGCATATTTCATACGGAAAATACGGAGCCATGAAATAGGGAATCTATAATTAACATAGAAGAGTTTGTCGGGCTTCCCTGGTGGCGCAGTGGTTGGGAGTCCGCCTGCCGATGCAGGGGACACGGGTTCGTTCCCTGGTCTGGGAAGATCCCACGTGCCGCGGAGCGGCTGGGCCCGTGAGCCATGGCCGCTGAGCCTGCGCGTCCGGAGCCTGTGCTCCACAACGGGAGAGGCCACAGCAGTGAGAGGACCACGTACCGCAAAAAGGAAAAAAAAAGAAGAGTTTGTCATTTCATCCCCTTGCATAACCCAAGGAAGGAAATAATCCACTAGGAGTCAGGTCTCTACCAAAATGAGTTTTTACCTTTCTATCTTGTCATCTGGGTAGCTCACTGGCAAAGGAGTGAATCCAATGGTAATTCCTGGGCTAAGCAGGCTCATTATGGTCCAATGAAAGTCTGTTACTTAGATTTGGACACTAAGTTGCATATATTTAAAAGGCATTTGTTGGGCTTCCCTGGTGGCGCAGTGGTTGAGAATCCGCCTGCCGATGCAGGGGACACGGGTTCGTGCCCCGGTCCGGGAAGATCCCACATGCCGCGGAGCGACTGGGCCCGTGAGCCATGGCCGCTGAGCCTGCACGTCCGGAGCCTGTGCTCCGCAACGGGAGAAGCCACAACAGTGAGAGGCCCGCGTACCACACACACAAAAAAAGATAAAGGGCATTTGTTGAATGTAGATTTTTTTTTTTTTTTTTTTTGTGGGTGGCACTTTAGAAGATTATTAAGATTCTGCCCCTGACTCAGCAGGTTTGCAACACCATTGACAAAATGAAAGTTGGTATGTAATGCACTTCAAGTTTTTGCATTTTAAAACATGAATAAAATACAATTTCAAAGAAAAGGATTACAAGCATGGATCAAATTTGATAGAGAAGGTATGTAGGAGAAGGCAGTATTTGGTTCTAATAAATAAGAGTGCTAGGTCCTTGGTATTTGATGACCAGATCATGGATATAGTTTGAATAAATAAGGAGACAGGAGAACATCTAGGCTGGACTTGAACCACAAAAGCAAAAATAAGCATCATGTGGGGAGTAGTGAAATGACTGACTTATATAAAGTGGAAGTTTAGTTGAAAAGAAATAAGGAATAAGGAGACCAAGGCCAGATGATGTTGAAGCCTTGAAGACCAGGTTGAGTACACAGAAGTCACTGAAGATTTTTGAAAAGATTGAAACGGGGGGATGTGTACAGAGAAGAGGGTAAGCGGAGTAAGCAATATGCTGGATGATTTGGAAAGAGTAGAAAATTAGAGAGAGAGACAAATCTCAGACATGGTAGAAATGAATCAAGAAACTTGACTTGATGATTAATTAGATAAATGGTCTCCCTTTAGTGGGTATGTCTTAGTCAGAGGACCAGCTTCATGTGGCCAATAGCCATCAATAGATAGTGATGGAGATAAAAATATAATCAACAAATAATTTACTTTGTACCACATCTTCTTTATCCATTCCTCTGTCGATGGACATCTAGGTTGCTTCCATATCTTGGCTACTGTAAGGGGTTTTTTCGGGGGGGTTGTTTGTTTGTTTTTTGGCTGTGCTGTGCAGCATATTGGATATTAGTTCCCCAATGATCAACCAGGGATCGAACCCGTGCCCCTTGTATTGGAAGTGTGGAGTCTTAACCACTGGACCACCAGGGAAGTCCCTGATGTCTTGGCTATTGTAAACAGTGCTGCAATGAACATTGGGGTTCATGTATCCTTTTGGAGCATGTTTTTCTCTGGATATATGCCCAGGAGTGGGATTGCAGGATCATATGGTAGCTCTATTTTTAGTTTTTTAAAGAACCTCCATGCTGTTCTCCATAGTGACTGTACCAATTTACATTCCCACCAACAGTGCAAGAGGGTTCCCTCTTCTCCACACCCTCTCCAGCATTTATTGTTTGCAGATTTTTTGATGATAGCCATTTTGATTGGTGTGAGGTGATATCTCATTATAGTTTTGATTTGCATTTCTCTAAGAATTAGCGATGTTGCATCTTTTCATGTGCTTCTTGGCCATCTGTATGTCTTCTTTGGAGAAATGTCTATTTAGGTCTTCTGCCCATTTTTTGATTGGGTTGTTTGTTTGGATGATACTAAGCCACATGAGCTGTTTGTAAATTTTTGGAGACTAATCCCTGTCAGTCACATCATTTGCAAATATTTTCTCCCATTCTGTGGGTTGTCTTTTCATTTTGTTTATGGTTTCCTTTGCTGTGCAAAAGCTTTTGAGTTTAATTAGGTCCCTTTTGTTTATATTTGTTTTATTTCCATTACTCTGGGAGATGGATTGAAAAAGATATTGCTGCGATTTATGACAGAAAGTGTTCTGCCTATGTTTTCCTCTAAGAGTTTTATAGTGTCCGGTCTCACATTTAGGTTTGTTTTTTTTCGGTACACGGGCCTCTCACCGCTGTGGCCCCTCCCGTTGCGGAGCACAGGCTCCGGACGCACAGGCTCAGCGGCCATGGCTCACGGGCCCAGCCGCTCCGCAGCATGTGGGATCCTCCCGGACCGGGGCATGAACCCGCGTCCCCTGCATCGGCAGGCGGACTCTCAACCACTGCGCCACCAGGGAAGCCCTCACATTTAGGTCTTTAATCTATCTTGAGCTTATTTTTGTGTATGGTGTTAAAGAATTTTCTAATTTCATTTTTTTACATATAGCTGTCCAGTTTTCCCAGCACTACTTATTGAAGAGACTGTCTTTCCACTATTGTACAGTCTTGCCTCCTTTGTCATAGATTAATTGACCATAGGTGCATGGGTTTATTTCTGGGCTTTATATCCTGTTCCATTGATCTATATTTCTATTTTATTACTCAGCCATTAAAAAGAATGAAATAATGCCATTTGCAGCAACATGGATGGCCCTAGAGATTGTCATACTGAGTGAAGTAAGTCAGACAGAGAAAGAGAAATATAGTATGATGTTGCTTATATGCGGAATCTATTGATAAAAAGAAATGATACAAATGAATTTATTTACAAAACAGAAATAGACTCACAGACTTAGAGAATGAACTTATGGTTACCAGGGGCATGGGTGGGGGGAAGGGTGGGGAGAAGTGATAGTTAGGGAGTTTGGAATTGACATGTACACACTGCTATATTTAAAATGGATAACCAGCAAGGACCTACAGTATAGCACAAGGAACTCTGCTCAATATTATGTAACAACCTAAATGGGAAAAGAATTTGAAAAAGAATAGATACATGTATATGTATAACTGAATCACTTTGCTGTACACCTGAAACTAACACAACACTGTTAGTCACCTGCACTCCAATATAAAATAAAAAGTTAAACAAAACAAAACAAAGAAAAACCAAATAACCTACTTTGAGCATTTGAGTCACAAATCTATAAATCAGGAGAGGAGTGTGATTCTGTAATCCTGTAATTCTTGTAAAATCCTGTAATTCAGTTGGAATACATGGTAAAACTTGCAAAGACATTTTCAGTAAATGTCCATCTTTCTCTTTTAGATAAACTATATTTCAGCAGAAAAAAAGGTTTCATCTGTGATATATAAAATATTCCTTTTAAAATGACATTGTTACATGTAGGAATTTGTTTCCTCCACTCCTAATCAAAAGTACCTGACAGGGCTTCCCTGGTGGCGCAGTGTTTGAGAATCTGCCTGCTAATGCAGAGGACACGGGTTCGAGCCCTGGTCTGGGAGGATCCCACATGCCGCGGAGCAACTAGGCCCGTGAGCCACGACTACTGAGCCTGCGCGTCTGGAGCCTGTGCTCCTCAACGAGAGAGGCCACGATAGTGAGAGGCCCGTGCACCGCGATGAAGAGTGGCCCCCACTTACCACAATTAGAGAAAGCCCTTGCACAGAAACAAAGACCCAACACAGCAAAACTAAATAAATAAATAAATAAATAAATGGATAAAAAAACTTCATAAAAAAAAAAAAAGTACCTGACATTTTAGGTTCTAGTTTATCTTGTTTGATCTTTTACTAGACATCTAGTACTCTAAGTGGGAGGGTTGTTCTAAATTTTGACCCTTACAAGAAGTGTATATTGTTATTAATAGTCATATTACTATAAAAATAAGATTTCCTTATGTGTTTGAAACATTTCTTTCTTTCTTTTGCTCAGTAAGTAACTTTTAGGTAGGCTCTCTGATGTAATGATAGTATCAAATGATCCAGAAAACAGTGGGGAATATTCTCAGTGGCCTGTAGGCCTCTCCATAGTGCTGATTGAGTGTCCTTACAACATGGCTACTAGGTTCTCCACAGAACTAGAGCCTATGCCCTTTTCTGAAGGCTAAATGTGAGGAGCAATGGCCTCCCTGTCTAGTGATTTGGCCTTGGAAGAATTTGCTTGACATTCTCTAGAAACTGTTTATTTCTATCAATAGGGTTTTTTTCATATTCTGTTCTGACCAGCTGACTTGTCATAAATGAGTGGACTGGCAGCTGTTCACAACTTTGTTTAAAGAGTACTAGTTCCTATAGTATGAAAGTGGTTTGAAGAAGTAATGCTGTTAGACCCTTAGCAAAACAAAGTACATCTTTTGTTTTTGTTTTCTGATGTAACTGTATTCTAGATTAGCTAATAAAACAATGCAAGGACTTCCACTTCTCATAAGGGTCAAAATTTAGGCCAGTCCTCCTACTGACAACAATAAAAACTGGACAAAATATACTTGCTTGGAATTGCTTGGAGACATCAGAGATCTAACAAGGCAGAATTATGGGAAAGACATGGAATATAAGAAAATCTAGAGAGGTGAGCCTGCCATAAGGGGCCACTTTTTCACTCAGATGTCTGCTGACCCCAGAAAACATACCTGAAAGGCTGAGAAACTGAACAGGGCTCCTGGCAGCTCTATGAAATAGGGGAATAAAACTGGAGTCTAACCCTCCAAAGCTGGGGTGAGTCTGGTAAATACCCCAGGCTTTGGATTGAGACACTAAGGAGCTACCCACTAGGAGTAAGAATGAACTGTAAGTAGACTATCCTCTCAGAGCCTGAAGCTCAACTTCCAGTCATTTTTAATCCTTGAAATTGAATCAAGCTGATCTCAGATTGCTAGTTTCTAAACCTGCTGATAGCAAAGTAAAGTCTCTGTCAAGGAAGAGAACATCATCAAGGTCTCAAATTATTTCTACAAATTTTCACATACCATGTCCACTATTTTAATAATAGTCAGGCTCATGAGGAGATAAAACAGTATGGATGAAAAAAACAAGAAAAATAGAAGGTAATGGAAACATGGGGCTCCACATAATAAATTCAGCACACACAGACTTTTAAAAGATACTCTTAATATGTTCTGTGAGATTTTTTAAAAGACTGGAAATTTTAGAAGAGAACTAGAAACTATACAAAATGAACCAACTGAAAAATTCAAGAACTGTATTTTAAAACTTGATTGATGGGTGGATTAGCTATTTATTGCTATGTAACAAATCATCCCAAGACTTAGTAACTTAAAGCAGCAATAATCAATCTTTCTCATACTTTCTGTGAGTCAGAAATTCAGGAATTGTCTTATGAGGTTTCCATCAGATATTGGCTGGGGGACAGTTATCTAAAGACATGACTAGGGCTGGAGCCATCTTGAGGGGGTTCACTCATATGGTTGGTTCCTTTCAATGTGAGCTTCTCCAAGGAACTACTTGAGTGTCTTCATGATATGGTGGCTGGTTTTCCTCAGAACTAGAAATCCAATAGCATGAGGCAGAAGATGCAATGCTTTTGATGACCTAGCCTCAAAAGTCTCACACCACCACTTCTGATATAACCTATGATATTCTGTCATACCTATCTGGTCATACAGATCAGCACTGATCTAACGTAAGAGGAAGCTACCCATGGGTGTAAATACTAGATGGTGAGAATTTGGGGGGTTGGAAGGCCCACTTGTTAACTGGCTGCTGTGAGTAGACACAGCAGAAGAATTAGTAAACAGGGAAAGGGAATTAGTGAACAGAATAGAATACAAAGAAACAAAAGGATAGAAAATCCAGAAGAGGGGGTATGGATATGAGGTGTTAATTGGATTTTCAGAGGAGAGAAGAGAGATTAAGGCAGAAGCAGTATTTGAAGAGATAACAACTGTACTCTCCCAAAACTGATGAAAGATATCAAGGTACAAATTCAAGAAGCCTTATGAATTCCAAGCAGGATAAAAGTGCAAAACGATTGTCTCTCCCACACTATATGCACATATAATTGGTCTTTGCTTAAATTTTTCAGCCTCTGTTTGAAAACATTATTGCTGGTTTGAATGCATTGTTCATTTTTATAATTTTGTAAAAGTTCTGCCTTAATATGATGTGAGAGTTTGGTATTGTTTGTGTTTCATTCTTAATTGTTCCTAGTCCTTGGTTATTAGCCTTTGGATCAGCCTGAAGCACTATATAAAGGGAAAATGTACATTATGACAAAGAATAAAGCTCTCATTAATTTGATGTTATCTAGCTATCTAGCATTCAACTATTACTAACTGGTACTTTCATACATGTAGAAAGCAGTGACAGTTGAAATTTATGAAAATGATTTTGAAGTATTGAAATCCCATCAGAATCTTTCTTTTAGCATTATGATGTATTTATTATATTTGGGGGGTTCAGTACATCATCATGTAATCCAGTTGGTTAGAAATTGACCATGTGTATAACATTGGTAACTGAGTGTCGGAATAAGGACAGACACCATTCCTTGGCCATGCTGTATCAACAACAGTTAACCTGATATATACCTGACTCTTTTGTTTAGAAACACTGCTACTTTTGCATCTACTAGTTGTTTTCAAATGGCAATTATTTTAAGTGATGGCAAGAATTTAACAATAGAAATTGATTAACATCAAGCCCCCAAAATGTGATTGGTATGGAGTGTCCATTTAGAGAATGCTATCCATTTTGAGATGGAATCTGGTTCTTGTTCATGACAGGTAGGGACAGATGGCCATTCCAGCTTAACAAGTAATTTGGTGGCTGTCATAAGGAAGCAACTAACTTAAAACAGATTGGATTTAGCCCATTATCTCCTAGACTGGCCTCCTCTCTTTTGTTCAAAAAAAATCCTCAGATGAACTTGTTTTTCTCTAAATATAAGAGCATTTAAAAGTGTCTTAAAAAAAATAATAAATAAAATAAAATAAGTGTCAAGAAATCAGTTTCAGTTATCAAACTGTATGATTCTGTTTGTTTCTTCAAAGTTTAAAAACAAACTTGGGCATATGAGACATCCATAATATTACACCTTTCATTTCCCAATTTGTAATAAATTCAACTCATGTTGTTTGACCGTTTTCAATTTCATTACAAAGATTGACTTCGTCCTAGTATAAACCACCAGCTTTGCCCTGGTACACCAGGGCAAAGTTCAGAAGTAATGTTGTTTGTAAACATCCAGTTTAAAATAGTGGGGAAGGAGATGCTCCCACAGTTGGAGAAAATAAATCTAACCTTTGTAATTAGAAATTAAAGTACATTTTTCACTGTTGGTAATTATTATGCTTTATCACCTGAGACCACAAATAGCTAAATCCACAACTGTTATGAAGGATTGCTAAACCAATACAGCATGATTTCAGATATCATGAAGTGTGCAAACAATATTTTCTGGAAGTATGTGTACTTCTCCTTTTAAGTGTAAGAGAAGAAATGCTTTCATAGGAATTACATTTTTTAAGTCCACTTCCTCACCATGTGACTGAAGCTTAAATTTCATTTCTTAGTGCATCTCCCCAGGAATGTTCTGTTTCTGGCACCCTATGGCACAGATTTTGGTGCTGTTAAAAATCAAGCTGCCTAATTAGTTTAATAGGTGTTAGAAGTGGTCATGTAATATTATAGACAGATATCTTAGGCACAGATAAGAAGTCGCCCTCCAGGTGATTCTGTGCTATAGGGCTGATCAGAAATTTGATCCTAGCTCTGGGGGGGTTCCCGTAGTAATCAAAATCTATTCTCCATGCGTGAGATTTCATTATACCTAATCAGCCCAGGTTTAATGAAATCTCACACATAGTGTGTAGATTCTGTATTCCGTTGGAATCCCCCAGAGCCACGATTGCGCTTCTGATCAGTGATCAGCTCTACAGCTGAACTGAAGTGCTCAGTTACCTGCCAACTGGGTGATGCTTCCACACTGCAACCAGCGTTGGAACTAAAATGCTTGGAAGAGAGTGGGCTGGGAGTGAAAGTGTTTCTGGTGGAAAAAAATCTTCCCCCAAATTCACAGGAAAGTCATCGGTTCCCACTTAATCCAGTGAAACATGGTTACTCTCTGTGAACCAAGAGGACGCCAGGTTTCAAGCGCCAAGAAGGGGATTCTAGGTTTCTACCCTGAGTCACCCTGCCCTGCTCTTTACTGACCACACCAGGCACTAGGTTCAGAACTGTGCTTTATCTTATTTGATCTTCACAATAACGCAATGAAGAGTGTATTATCACCCCCATTTTACAGATAAGAAAACTGAGGCTCAAAGCCTTTGAGTCTATTGCACCAGGCCACCAGACTTTTGTAGTAGAGCTTGTACCCAAACCTAAATCCTCCAGACCCTCAAACCCTACACACAACTATTATGCCACATCGCATTTCCTCTCCTCTCAGTAGTTTTCATTCTACCTTCTCTGTCTACCCTTCCTTCTCCTCCACTGGCATCTGAAGTGAGACGAGGGGCTCAGTCACCCAGGATTGCCCGCCTACTTCCAACACCAATCACAAGTCTAGGTTTTACCTGTACTTCTGAGCAATCAGCTACAAATCAAAGGTTCCCACAACCCCTTCCTCAGGTTCATTTAATTAGCTAGAGCAGTTCACAGTCCTTGGGGAAAACAGTTTACCTACTGTTTACCAGTTTATTATAAAAGGACCAGGGGAGGGGGTTGGAGGAGGGATGCAGTAGGAACTCGAGGTCAGCAGATGTAGGCTTTTATATATGAAATGGATAAGCAGCAAGGCCCTCCTGGATGGCACAGAGAACTATGTTCAGTATCCTATAATACACCATAATGGAAAAGAATAATTTTTAAAAGAATGTATATAAAAAGAAATAAAAGGATCAGATAAAGGTTACAGATGGAAGAGATGCACAGGGCAAGGTGTGTGGGAAGGGCTGGGGAGCGTCTCCATGTGTTCATGAACCTGGAAGCTCTCTGAACTTTGGGGGATTTTTATTTTTATGTTCACATAGGGATGATCAATTATTAACTCTGTTTCCAGCCCGTCCCCTCTCTGGAGACTGGGGGGTAGGGCTGACATTTTCAAGCTCCTAATCATTGCTTGGTCTTTCTGGTGACCGGAGCCCACCCAGGAGCCCACCAGGAGTTACCCCATTAGAGCAAAAGACACTCCTATCGCCCAGAAAATTCCAAGGGATTTAGGAGCTCTCTGCTAGGAACCAGAGGCAGAGATGAATATATATTTTTTGTACTATTTCACAGTAGGTTCTTCATAAAGACTCCTCTCCCCACCATTCCCCTCTACAAGATGGGGTGTCTAATGAGGTGAGAAATGCCAAGCATGGCAGATACCCCAGCTTTGGCCTGTGATTTCTTGGGAGACACAATCCTCTCTTCTCTATTTTATTGAGTTGTTATTACACAGTACCATGCATGGGCCTGTCCTGGGGCCTACAGAGCAAGGTAGCGTAGTGATTAACAACATGGGCTTTGGACTGGAATCCCTTGGCTTTGCCAATTACTGCTGTCTGACCTTGGCAAATTACCTACCTCTCCAGGCCATAGTTTGCTCATGTTTAAAGTGCATATATGTGTGTATGTGAGGACTGGGGGAAGGGAATGGGGGATATGCCTACTTTGTGAGGTTGTAATAGGGACTAAATTAAATAACATATATAAAACATTTAGTACGGTTCCTAGTATACAGTGAGCTAAATAAATGATAATGATTATTACTATTATTTAATCTTATTGCTATGGTTATTCTTTTTATACTCTTCGGCTAAAATAACTTTAAAGAAACACCGAGCCTATCTCTTGCCATTTTAATTGGACCCTGTTTTTGAAGAAAGCCGCTTACCTTCCTAGTCTGATAAGGGCAGTAATCAGTGACTTATTTACTGATAAGCTCTGTTTTCCTCTGGCACAGAAGCTGATCTTAACGCAGGCAGTGTGTTCTGTTTCCCACGACACCTTTGAATAAAATGTCATTTCCTCAGGAACAGCTAGAAATACCGATGCTAATTTTTCCTGAGCTCAGGAAAAGCAAGAGCGCTCCCACTGTGGTGGACTGAAGGAGCTCTCCAGAAGCATTACGTCATCCTAATTTGCACTGCCAGGGGATGAGCTCATGGGGCGGGGTCTCACGGGGCTGCAGCTGTGCCGGTTCCTCACTTGCGGGATGTGCGTCCTCCAACTCGCCTCTCCCCGCTGTCCGCTCCGCCCACCCACTGCCGCCTGCGCCACACAAGAGGCACTGCGTGATGACTGATTTAAAACGGGAGGTGAAGTCCTGCAAAATATAATCAGGCATCAGAAGGCACAAAAAAGGCAAACTGCATTTTCGTCATTTTGTATTACTTTAGAGAGAACACACACACACAATTGCAGAACAGTTGTCAATGAGAAGAGACTTGTGTTGGTTGTCTTTGCTTCTCTTTGTCTAGAGCAGCATCTTTCCGCTTTTCTGCTTCACACAACAGCTTGATCCATGGCTGAACCCAGGCTGGACCTGAGAGGATCACACGTCTGGCCCTGAGCCATAGCTGTGGCAAGGGCGAAACATGCGAGCCATTTCCCCTTCTTCTCATTATTATATGTATTGTGAGTATAATTATACTCCTGCTAATTTACCTGGCAGTATAGGGAAGGGTTAAACGTGCAGACTTCAGAGTCAGGCAGCCTGAGCCTGGATCTCGATACAGACACATGCACTATCTTTAGGACAGTGAGAACTGTCACCTCTGCAAGCCTCAGTTTTCCACCTACAAAATGGGGATAATAGTGAAGACTAGATCAAAAGAGTGCTACAGACATTAAATGAATGTTGCATGGTAATCACTAAGCACAGTGCCTGGTCCATGGAATGTACTCAATTAATTGTGAGCGATCATTAATAAGGTAAACATGCGCAACTGCTCTATTAACCAGTCACTGCAAAAGAGTATATATATGCACAAATACATATATTTAAAATATAGGGTTTTCCTGGTGGCGCAGTGGTTGAGAGTCCGCCTGCCGAGGCAGGGGACACGGGTTCGTGCCCCGGTCCAGGAAGATCCCACATGCCGTGGAGCGGCTGGGCCCGTGAGCCATGGCCGCTGAGCCTGTGCGTCCAGAGCCTGTGCTCCGCAACGGGAAAGGCCACAACAGTGAGAGGCCCGCGTACCGCAAAAAAAAAAAAAAAAATATATATATATATATATATATATATATATATATATAAATTGGAAGGTGGATGTAAATGTATTATAAGATATGCTTCCGAGGAAATTATTCATTCATGAAAAAGACCTGTTTTGTTTTTTACCTTTTATTATAAAAATTTTCAAACATACACTGAAATCAAATCATATACTCAACCCCTCACATACCCATCACCCCAGTTCAACAATCATCAGCATTTTGGCAGCTTTGTTTCATCTACTCCCCACCCTTTCTTTTTTTAAAAACATTTTTAAAAATTTATTTATTTTTGGCATTGGATCTTCGTTGCTGCACGCAAGCTTTCTCTAGGTGCAGAGAGAGGGGGCTGTTCTTTACTGTAGTTCGCAGGCTTCTCATTGCGGTGGTTTCCCTTGTTGCAGAGCACAGGCTCTAGGCTCACGGGCTTCAGTAGTTGTGGCACGCAGGCTTAGTTGTTGTGGCTTACGGGCTCTAGAGCGCAGGCTCAGTAGTTGTGGTGCAAGGGCGCAGTTGCTCTGCGGCATGTGGGATCTTCCCGGACCAGGGATCGAGCCTGTGTTCCCTGCATTGGCAGGCGGATTCTTAAACACTGCGCCACCAGGGAAGTCCCACACTCTTTCTTTTCAAGTGGAGTATTTTAAGGGCAAATCCCAGATATTATATCATTGTACCTATAATACTTGAGTATGTGCCTCTAACAGAAGAGGATTTTATTTTTAATTTAACCCTACAACATAAAATAATTCCTTATTATCATCTAATGTCTGGTCCATATTCAAATTTCCACAATTATTCAAAAGTGTTTTCTTCTACCTTCAAAAAAAAAAATCACAGAAAATGTTCCTCAATGCATTTCTAAATATGTGAATTCTTGGCTTTTTCAGAGCTATATTTCAAACATTAATAAACACAGATATTGATATTCATGCAGTAGGACCAAAACAGATTACTAATTTGTTTTTGTTAATTATTAATCTGAATGATTTGTCTTAAAGTAAGAGGTTCTGTGTTGGTTAGAATGACTAAATAAATAATGAATATGTGTTAATTTTTTAGACGTTAATTTTATATCTGTGATTCAGACGGCCAGTATTTTAATGTGCTCGTTATCTAAGCATATGATTTTAAAATCTTACTTAAACCAACACTTAGTGTATAAACAAGATCATAATTTATTCTTTTTGCTGCAGATACTAGCTTGTTTCATCTTAATTTAATGTCTGTAAATCACTATACAGTAGAAGTTTATTTGGAAAGTATTTTGACGTTCAGAATGCCAATAGCTGTTCTTGGTTAAATGTAAACATTTAATTTAACTTTCAGAAAATACATCTTTTTCCATTTAAGGGGAAGCTCTGTATGACTCCTGATGTGTTTAAAATTCATATAATCAGTGTTACAGTACGTCTCCAGGGAGGCAGGAGTTATGTCCACAAAAATTTATGTGTATGCTCTATTTTTCATAAAGGATATAGTCTCTCACTGCTGAACATAAGTTCCCAGGATGACATCATATTCTTCTTTGACAAGTCAAGGTCACTCAAAGCCTCTGTGATCTGGCCTCATTCCTTCCCTGGCAGTATCCCCCATAGCTTCCTCTTTCCCCCATCCCCCATATACCTAAGACTCCAGCTGTGTTGGACAAGTGGCCATTCTCTTTGTGCTTTTCCATCCCTGCTCTTCTTCTCAAGCTATTCCACACAGCTGAAGCAGAGTTGCCAAATTTAGGAAATAAAAATACAGGAGGCCCAGTTAATTTTGAATCTCAGATAAACAATGAATACATTTTTAGTGTAAGTATATCTGCAATATTGCATGGGACATACTAATACAAAAATGTTATTTGCTGTTTATCTGAAATTCAAATTTAACTGAGAGTCCCGGGTTTTGTCTGGTGATGCTAACCTAAGGAAACTTTTCAAGGGCTGGCTTTTCTTCCAAGTAGCCTTCCTGAGTGCCACCCTGCTGCCACAGCATTTTGCTGGAACCTCTAATTACATATAGAAGCACCCCAGTATTTTTTAACTAGTCGTATGTATGTGTGTCTCCTTACCACTTCATAACACAAACACCCTGTCTTATTCCTAGAGTTCTAGGATTTAGCATTTACACCCCACTCCCCCTTCCCACTCCAGAGGTTGGATAACATTAACCCCTCACAGCATTTTTCCCAGTGCTTTTGGGGTTTTCTGTTTTGTTTTGTTTTCTTCATGTAAATCTGTATGGCCTATATTCACCATTATTGATTCCTAACAATGTACCAGGCACTGTGATAAGCAGTGGAGGTAAAGAGGCAAATTAGATAAGTTCTGACCATTAGGAACTCACAGCTCATGGTCTCAAGGTAGAAACACATAACTAGATACGTATTTTGGTAGGTATGATGTATTTGATAAATATTTATTAAAAACCCAATATATGTCAGGCACTGTTCTAGGCACTGAGCGTGCAGCCGACACAAGGAAAGCCCATGTTCTCCTGGAGTTCATTTCCTGAAGAAGGACTATCCAGTGGCTAGTTGTGAGTGAGAGTTTCCAGGTAACCTTCCAAGGTTTCTCATGAATAGCTGAGTCCTAAAGTAAAGTGGGAGTTTGCTAGACAGGTGAGGGGTGGGAAATAAGCACGCCAGGAAGAAAACTGGACAAATGCAAAGGAATGGACTAAAAAAAGCCCAGAATATAGCCTCTGTAAGGACAGGGACTTGATCATGTCTGCACTGATATGACCCCATGCATTGACTCGTGATGAGCACAGAGGAAGCACTTGATACATAGTTGAAGGAATGAATGAAGGCAAGCATGGTGTACTCAGGGAAAAGAAAGGGGATTAGAATGACCCAGGGCTAAAAGCTGGGAAGTGTCACTGTAGAAGCAGACAATGGGCAGATGATGAAAGGCTTTATAAAACATACTTAGAAACGTGAATTCAAATTATAAACATTGGAGAGACACTGGAAATTTTTCAGAACCAGAATGGCATGATTCCATTTAACTTCTGAAGAGGTTGCTTGGATGGCATTGGGGACAATAGGTTAAATGGCACGGAGACCAGTTAAGTGGCTATTGTTTTGGGAGGATGGACAAGGGCCAATATTAAGCAGTGGTGGTGAAATATCAAAATGGGACAGATTTTAGGGTTATTTCTAAAGTAAAATCAACAAAAGGTTGGATCAGTTGGGTCTAAGGGGTCAAGAAGAGGGACAAGGCCTGGACAGCTCCCACGTTTCTGGCTTCTACAACTGACTGGACAAAGGTTCCATTAGGACACAACAGGAGTACAGTTTTAGAACATCTGGACAGGAGCTATTGGGGGAAATCATCAGTGACTATTGAGAGTTAAAGCCATGATGATGGATGAAGCCAGCCAGCGAGAGTATATAAAATTAAATTAGAAGGGGGCCTGGAGAATGCCATTTTGTAGGTATGTATTTGTCATGTACATATATATGTATTTATGTATTTGCATATGGTTGAATGAGCCCAAACCTAACATCAGCTTGGAAAGGGAATAGTAAGTCATTAATATGGCCTTGCTATTCTATATCCAGAATGTTTTTATAAATAGGAAGAGTCATTGGTTTTATTCGATTTACTGTTGACACCATCTTTGACTTCCTATGGAAAGATCGCTTAACCCCTTTCTGACTACCTCCTACATATTTCATCAGGCTTTGTTAAAGACCGATTGAATACAGTCTACAAAGTACTTTGAATAGCATGGGAGAGGAGAAAAATGAAAATTCCAAAATCACAAGATAATTATTGATGATGGTAAACTATTATTTAAAAGCAATCCCTTCTAAGAATCTTCAAAGCAGCCCTATTTTTATGTACATGCAAAATATAATACAGTTCCACCTAAAGGCTTGTAATGGCTTTGGAAGTGTAAAAGCTGATAAGAATCAGGGTGTGAGTCACCACCAAATAGTGGTGACCCTCATTTATAACGAAGTAATGATTATAAAGGTCTTTTGAAACTTTAGAACTGTAGAATGTCTTTGAACTGACTCCCTGGATAAACCAGTGTTTTTCGTTCTGATACTGAAAACTCAAGGCTGACAGGCTACTCTCGGGATGATGGTCTTCAAAACTTCTTGCTCATGAATTCTGAGCAAAATTTAGAGAATTTTGAAAACTGTGCACCTCTCACACATTTTAAAGTTGATGTCTTAAATTGTGCTTAATAGATTTAAGTAGGTATTTAATTTAATTTAATTAGTAATTTAAATAATAATATTGATATTTTGATTAAAAAACTGTAGCATGACTTTTTAAACATCCAATAAAATCTAAATACCATAGAGATTTGATTACACCATCATCCGTTTTTCACAATACACAAACTTTTTAACTGGCAGAAACTCTACTTGTTCCTTTTCTTTTTAACTCAGTTTCTATTCCACCTTCTCCACAGAACTTTATCCTAATGTAATATATTTATGCTTTAAAGGTTTTTATTGATCACCCTACCATAATTCTTGGCAAAATATATATATATATATTTATAAACTAAATTAAAATAGTTTACATTTCATGTGACTATATGATTCTGAGTACTTAACATTTAGTCTGGTATAAGCTATTCTTAAAATTATTAGTAGTGCACATTTGACCAACACAACACACTAAAAATTTGATAAGCAAGTGAATATACAGATAAAATTTGGGCTTCCCTGGTGGCACAGTGGTTGAGAGTCCGCCCGCCGATGCAGAGGACACGGGTTCATGCCCCGGTCCGGGAAGATCCCACGTGCCGCGGAGCGGCTGGGCCCGTGAGCCATGGCTGCTGAGCCTGCGCGTCCAGAGCCTGTGCTCCACAACAGGAGAGGCCACAACAGTGAGAGGCCCGCGTACCGCAAAAAAAAAAAAAAATTTAAAAAATAATAAAATTTTATTGAAACTGCATCTCTAATGAGATACAGGATTTTTTTAAAATTATTTATCTGTGGATAAATATTACATATTACTAGAATGAGACACTATTCAGCATCATTTTTAGTCCCATTTTTCATTTTTAATGTGAACACTGAAAAAACACTTGTACACACAGGTAGATGGGAAGAAAAAGGGTTTCATTATATCAGCGTCACTCAATGAATTGAATTGCTTTCAAGTGAGATAAGTGGCAAATATCATAGCACTGTATCATCAAAAACTGTTTTTAATGATCTAACTTGATTAGGTTCTCCTTCAGTTCTCTTGAAACCAAAGAACTGGAAACCACTTGAATTGCAAAAGAACTTTTTTAATCCAATAGCAGAGTCATTCACTTTTTCTGACACGGACACTAATTTTTCTAATTGACTCGAGCCGCCACCTAGGAGGTCTTACCACACTGAAAACAGATGAAAAGATGCCTTTTTTCATAAAGTGGGAGAAGGTGCTTTGGGGTACAGACAAAAAGAACTCACCCTTCCCAATAGCAAATATATCCTCAGACCAGCTGTAGAAGATGTACATACAAGTTAAAGACTGTAGTAACAAATCATTTCTATAAAAACGAAGTTGATTGCTTTGAAAAAGGCAAGTTGCTTTAAAAATTGATGACAAACTAGGTGCTACGAAACGTTATAGAAGACTTGAAAAATCTTTAAATTAGGCACTTCTCTTGCTTGGTAAATGTCTTTACATTCTTGTTTCCCTTTAAATCACAACAAAATATTTTATACAATGCATGATTTATGCAACAATAATTAACACTTATTAGGAGGTTACCATGTGCCAGGAACTGTTTTAGTTAATTTATTTGTGTTCATTATGTAATCCTCGCAACAAACCCATGAGGTGTAGATAGCTTTTCATTCTCATTTTACAGGTAGGAAACTGAGGTGGAGAGAAAGTCACTTGCTCGAGATCACACAGCTAATAGTGATACAATCAGGCAGTCTCGCCCCAGAGTCTACGTTCTTAATCAGCAAGCCTCAATGCAGAGATCTTGATTTTGAATTAAAAATAAAATGTAGGGTTTCCCGGGTGGCGCAGTGGTTGAGAGTCCGCCTGCCGATTCAGGGGACACGGGTTCGTGCCCTGGTCCAGGAAGATCCCACATGCCGCGGAGCGGCTGGACCCGTGAGCCATGGCCACTGAGCCTGCGCGTCCGGAGCCTGTGCTCCGCAATGGGAGAGGCCACAACAGTGAGAGGCCCGCGTACAGCAAAAAAAAATTTTAAATAAAATAATAAAATAAAAATAAAATGTATAAAGTCCATACATAGCACTTTTATGATTTTCCTCTTTAATAAGCTTTTTTGATTAACTGATCGAGCAAGCATGTTAAGTGGTTCTCCACTGGACCATCCATCCATAAATGTTAAATAATAACCTATGGTTATTATTTTAGAAACTACAAGTCAGGAATGATGCAGGGCATCTCTTAGTGTCCCAAAAGTGCTCAGTCAGTTTGGTTACAAAAGCATAATAAGTCATTGTCTACATGGTGAAAATGGATATTAAAGTGTTTTCTGCAACTCTGAACAAGTTCTCCTCATTTGTGCCCAGAGTGATATCTATTCCTCTCATTTTAATGTGCCTTTCAAAAAATATTCTCAGAGTACCTTTAGGCACATCACAGAGTATGGCTGACACCATAAATATCAATGTATTTTAATTAAACAGACAAACCCCAGTGCAACTTCTAATACAAAGCATCTGAGACCACTTCTTTCCTCTTCTACTCCACCTTCCATGCCTTCCCTAATTCCCTGCTTTCATTTAGCCTAAGCTATTCAGACAGTAACATCTGCATATTTCCTTCCTTTTTATATTAAGGAAGCTCAAGCTTCCT
The DNA here is from genome assembly GCF_026419965.1 of Kogia breviceps. Classification (NCBI taxonomy): domain Eukaryota; kingdom Metazoa; phylum Chordata; class Mammalia; order Artiodactyla; family Physeteridae; genus Kogia; species Kogia breviceps. Next base: position 22,519,947 of record NC_081326.1, on the reverse strand, counting down.
CCTCTTTCTGTTTCCTTAAAGTTGCATCATTCCAAGTAAATTTAGTTTTTGCAAAATTTAACACTTAATTTGCAACTCTCTATTCAAGCATTACCTACAGGCCAGACTCTTGTTAGGCTCTGGATATGGAGCAAGGAACAAAAAAGAAAGTGCTTTGTCCTTCACAGAGCTTATAGTCAAGAAGAAGGTGTGAGCAACTGAGCCACAATCAAATACATGAACACTGATGCAAGATGGGTAGTGGACATACTTTGTGAAAGGTGCCCTGGCAGGGCCTAGAAGATGAGGCATCCAGTATCAGCCTTTGTGTTGTAAATGCCTGACCCCTGCCTGGCCCAGTAGCATCTGACTGCCTGGTTGACTGACTGTTGACTTCACTGACTCCCTTGTTGACTAGTTGGTTGACAGAGATTGATGAGACTAACCAAAGGGCAGTGGCTGATTAACCTTTGAATGGCTGGTTGCAGGATTTTGGTCCCAGCTTTTTAAGTTTTCCCTTCTGGATGAGAACATAGGGCTGATGGAAACTGTCCTTCTATTTCCTACTTTACCATTGAGGGGGATGAGAAGAGCTTTCTGGAGGTTCCCCTCCTCCCTCATGGCTTTGGCAGCTCTTACTGCCGCTGCTACATATGGCTGAAAGGAAAAGACCACAGACAGCAGGAGAAGGACTCCTTTCCTCACCCAGACACTTAGCCTCCTCCATGCTGAGTTACTGAAGTAGAACATTCTGGACTAATACAGGAAGAAATTTATATAGAGAGTTCCCGTGGCCACAACACAGAGACGACTCTATTAACTAGTCTTGAAAATGCACCTCATACTTCAGCATTTCCTATGTACAAACATGTATAGAAAGAAAGTTCAGAAGTTCTCTCATAACCTGCATGATCTTGGCCGCGAAACTTGGAGAACTGGGAGGAAAAAGGAAGGAAAGCCAAAGTGGCTTGGTGGCTGGGTCTGAAAGACTTAAGGGCTGATTTCCAGTAGAGGCGGAGCACAGAAATATACATCTCCTTGTAGGGGGCTTGAAAACCTCAGAGACAATCTGGGCTCAGGCTGCTATCCAAGGAGTCACATCTGGTGATAGAAGAAGGCACCAGGGATCACAGTGGGAGGCAGTGGTGTCCTGGGAAGAGCATGGGTTTCAGAGACAGACAGACAGACTTGAATTCAAACCCGAGCTTTACCGTTTAATCCTCATTCAGCCTTGGATAAATTAGCATCTTTAAAGCTCTTCCTGGGTCTTCCCTGGTGGGCCAGTGGTTAAGACTTCACCTTCCAATGCAGGGGATGTGGGTTCGATCCCTGGTCGGTGAGCTAAGATCCCATATGCCTCATGGCCAAAACACCAAAACATAAAATAAGTACTACCTCCCTCCATGTCAAGTAAGCTAAGAGATTTCCTGAGTCAGTCGGTTCTATGGAAGCCAGTCTGCACTGGAAGGCAGACCCAGTTCTCAGTCTGGAGTCGGCTCATTGCTCAAGTACTCGGTAACCTACTTCTGTCAGCGGCAACGGTGACCTGCTTTCTCCCAGCCCTCAGCTCCTAACACATCTCCTAAAAACAAAGTGGTAAACAAACCTCTTTTGAGTTAAACAGCCATGAACTAGCCAAAATCCTCGGTGACAAGGAAGAAAATGCCCACCAAAAAAGATCTGTGGGAGCTAGACACCCTTTTGAGCACATGTCAGAGCCCCCCAAATCTGCAATTTATAAGACAAGTCGTGGCTCCTTTGTCCCAGCTCCTTAAAGCCTTGTGATAATTGACCTATGTCACACTGTGAAAAGAGTAACCCTGCCATTATTGGCCTAGCAACTAAGAGTTATTTGTGTACTAATCAGTAGTTATTGTTACTTTGATCTTTCCTGGAAGCCTTCCATGGAAGCTTGTCAAATTGTTTTGGTACCGCCATGGGGGGCACACTAGGTAGTCTTTGATGGTAATCAAGACATCACTAACCAATAGCTCCCTCTGTTGATTTTAAACCTTAATAAATTGATTGTTATCTAATTGAAACCGACAACAATGTATAGAATGCCCACTCGGTGCAAGAATCTGAGTCGCTAAAGGATACAAAGATGAAGAGTGTGCCTCCTGCCTACGGAAGGAACAGACCTGTGTACGTGAAAAGCTAAAATACAAAACTGTACAAAAACTATATCAGCTAGCCGTTGGCACAGCAATACCGAAGAGCAAACCACCCCAAAGTCAGCGGCTTGAAATAGCAGTTCTATATCCTCACTCATTCGTATGTCAGTTGGCTGGGGGTCAGTTGGTCTAGACTGGATTTGGTAGGGCTGGCCGTCAATCTGCAGGTTGAGTTCAGGTTTGTTCCACATGACTCTCATCCTCTTTGGACCAGCAAGTTAGCCAGAGCGTGTTCTTCTCACACGCGATGACAGAAGTGCCGCAGGGGTGAATGGAAACCTGCAATGGCCCTTGAAGCCTAGGTTCCGAACGGGCACACCCAAAACAATGGGGTGAGGAAGAATGCTCGACCTCTAGAGGAAGGAAAGCAGTGTCAACTCAAAAAGGGCATGGACACAGGGAGAAGTGAGGTGCTGGGAAGAATGTTGCAAACTATCACAATAATATAAAAGAAGCTTAAAGTGTTAGGGGGCATAATATAGAGAGTAATTAATTCGAACTGGGGAATCAGTTGTCACTTTCTGAGGAACACGGAATCTGAGATAACCTTACGGAGTGGGTAGGATTTAGATAAGCCAAGCTGGGGGTTTGTGCACTCCTGGTAGGCTGAACGCCATGGAGAACATCATAGACAGCACTGACTTTTTTTTTTTTTTTTGTGGTACGCGGGCCTCTCACTGTTGTGGCCTCTCCCATTGCGGAGCGCAGGCTCCGGACGCACAGGCTCAGCGGCCATGGCTCACGGGCCCAGCCGCTCCGCGGCATGTGGGATCCTCCCAGACCGGGGCACGAACCCATGTCCCCTGCATCGGCAGGCGGACTCTCAACCACTGTGCCACCAGGGAAGCCCGACAGCACTGACTTTAATAAGCAAATGAAAAATCTTTTGGGGGTGGCTAGAACAAGGGATAATTGGAAGGTGGAAACAAAGGCAAGGCAGGCACAGTTTAGCCGTTTGTAAACATTCCAAAACCCAAGTTCATTTGAGAATTTGTTGTTCATTGGTTCCTACCATGTGCAACTCTGTGAATGCTCTGAAGCTTTCTGCTAGAAAAACGCACGTAATGCACTCTTAAACATTTATAGGCAAGTTCAGCCCTATAAATACATGAGAAAGAAGGAGACAGTTCTATAATGTACAACTGGATATTTGAATCTCACAATGATAAGTTAGTAGCCCTGCTGTTAAGGCAAGAATTATGGAATGATGGGTGGACTGTAGTGTTAGACTTAAGACATTTCACATATATTTTTTCCGCTTAAAACTTTCCCTGCCAAGGAGGCTTTCACATTAGCTAAAAGTATTCAGAGAGTCTTTAACTGCTGGAGTTATTTAAAGAGTATGGGATGCCTTTGCAACTTAAAAATGGATGTGTGATAAAGTTTAAGCAGTGTTTTAATTGGCCTTTCTTAGTTTTCCCTGAGGCAGATAAACCAAACCATCAGAAGAAGCTGACAGGGAATAACAGCAAGTAATAAATCTCGCTGATCTGGCACTTAGGTATTGGTCCTGACAGCACAGGCCTACCATGTAGAATTTAATATAAAGCTCCAGGGCTTCCCTGGTGGCTCAGTGGTTGAGAGTCCGCCTGCCAATGCAGGGGACACGGGTTCGTGCCCCAGTCCGGGAGGATCCCACGTGCCGCGGAGCGGCTGGGCCCATGAGCCATGGCCACTGAGCCTGCGCGTCCGGAGCCTGTGCTCCGCAACGGGAGAGGCCACAGCAGTGAGAGGCCCGCATACCGAAAAAAAAAAAAAAAAAAAAAAAAAAAAAATATATATATATATATATATATATATATATATAAGCTCCCTCAGTAGATAAAACTGATGAATATTGTAATCCCAGTTTGAATAGACTCTTGAGTTCTTTCTTGTTTTCAGATTTTAGGAACAGGCATGCAATCTTAAGGATACAGAACAGAGACCAGTGCCAAAAATGTAACTCTTTTGCTTGAAATTGCTAAGTTATGAACAAAAACAGATTAAATGACTCAAAATGGATTAGTTGAAGTTTTCTGGACATGCAATTAGACATCTGTCCCAAAACTCCTCCTGTGAATCAGGTCCTGACATAATAAGTTTCCTGAGAGCAATCGGTATCAGCTGTAGTGTTTAAGGATGGTAAGTGTCTTATATCCACTCTTTTTTAGATTCTTTTCCCATGTAGGTCATTACAGAGTATTGAGTAGAGTTCCCTGTGTTGTACAATAGGTTCTTATTAGTTATCTATCTTATATACAGTAATGTGTATATGTCAATCCCAATTACCCAATTTATCCCTCCCCCAACCCCTTTCCCCCTTGGTAACCATAAGTTCGTTTTCTCTATCTGTGACTCTATTTTTGTTTTGTAAATAAGTTCATTTGTACCATTTTTTAGATTCCACATATAAGTGATACATATGATATTTGTCTTTCTCTGTCTGACTTACTTCACTCGGTATGACAATCTCTAGGTCCATCCATGTCACTGAAAATGGCATTATTTCATTCTTTTTTATGGCTGAGTAGTATTCCACTGTATACTATGTATCACCTCTTCTTTATCCATTCATCCGTTCATGGACATTTAGGTTGCTTCCATGTCCTGGCTATTGTAAATAGTGCTGCAGTGAACATTGGGGTACATGTATCTTTTCAAATTATGGTTTTCTCTGGATATATGCCCAGGAGTGGGATTGCTGGATCATATGGTAGCTCTGTGTTTAGTTTTTTTAAGAAACCTCCATACTGTTCTCCATAGTGACTGTATTAATTTACATTCTCACCAACAGTGTAGGAGGGTTCCCATGAGACTTTTTAAAAGTTCATCAGAGTATCAAGCTTTCTGTTTTTTCAATTTTGTTTTTAAATTCCTTCTTGATTAATGGACCATTGACTACTCCCAAGGCTCTAAGAGAGTATTAGTGACTGTCTGGGAGCTTTTGGTACCTTTAGACAATCTCTTTCCGTGAGATTACTGGGTGCTATTAACGGTCTCCTCTGGGTACCTTTGATCTTTTTCTTCCTGGCTTCACATATTTACATCAGCAGTTTTCTGCAAGAAAAGAGGGCTCCGGAACTGAGTTTCTCTTATCAACCACTGGTTTCCATTTGATTGATGTCATCTCATAAAGCACAATTGTGAATAACATACCGGTCCCACTATAGGTCACATAAAAGGGATGGCGATAGGAGGCTGATAGGGCCACGACTGTGGTATTTCAGTAAGTATATATTTTCTTTAACACAAAATCTCTCTATTGCCACTGATCTTTCTTTTCTGCCATTTTGCCTCCATGCGCACAAAGAGAAGTCAGGTTTAATATTCATTAATTCAACGGATTCCATGGAAACAATAGTGATTTCTAAGATGAAAAAGAATTATGGATGCATGCTGATCATACTTCTTGGCTGCAAAAACCAAAATTCTGACTCATCAAATTAAATTACTCATTAAAATACAGGCCAAAAAACACGTACCCCGCATTCAGGTACTGATGTCGATCAGGACAGGGAATGAGATGATATCATGAAAGAAGAACTCACTCCCCTGCTCTCATGGGCAGCAGTACAGGATGCATTTCTAGGATCACTATTAATTTATTAAGCCCACACAAGATATGAATTAAATTTGACCTTGTCCTTTGTTTTCAATGAGACTATCTGAGATGCACCTTTTTATGCTCCTCCCCAAAGTGAGCATTTCATTCTTTTTCTCATGACAGGGCACTGAGACGCCATAGGAGGGCTCTGTGGGCTTCAGAACAGGTTCCTGAGGGCACAGTATTTGGGGGACAATATCCCCAGGAAACAGCTCATTTATGGCAGTGATTTTGCTATTTGGATTAGAGTGCCACACTCCTAGGCCCTCGGTACTGTGGCTTCAGACTTCTGTTTTTGGGGGGCGGGTGGGGTTACAGGGGAGCATAAGGTCCAAGGGAAGGGGGGGAGGCCAGAGGTTCATCCATGACCACGTTTCAGAGTCTTGCTTATAAAATTGATCTAATCCTGTATTCCCCTTACCTTCATGCACATTAGATTCCTTTGTCTAGATGCCCAGCTCCATCCCAGACTAATTAAATCAGAATCTCTAGGGTGGGCCTTGGGGCACTGACATTTTTAAGACTTCCCAGGAGACTAATGAGTGGCTTAGGTTAAGAACTACGGAGTCTGATTCAGGGGTTAACAGATGAGGAAATCCTTGTGACAAGGGGCTGGGGACTTCTATCAACTCCTTTCAGAGGGACTCTCTTGATATCATTTAATTTCTTTCCTCTTTCATTATAAACAGGAATAGGAGCATTAAACTAAGTCACATGACATACTGGAATTATGGGAGCTTAATTCCAAAGGCCTTGCTGGTGCTTATAGGTCAAAAAACTTTCGGATTCTCTCCAGTACTTAACAGGATCCATATCCTTCTGCCTAGCCTGCTTTCTAAAATACTCCTTTCCCTTGACAGGGTCAAAGGAAATCAGATCAATTAAAAACAAAGCAGTGACTCACAGAAGGCATCTTAGTTCATCTGAGACCCTCTACCCTTGGATCACGCAAAGACATCTTCCCTTAGCCTTCTAACCTCTGGGCTTCAAAAAGTCTCATGAACGAGAACCTACAGAAGAGGCCAAAGTTTTGAACCATGCAGAAATTTTCCTTGACTCCCTCACTTGTTCAACAAATATTTGTTGAATGCATCAGGTATTATTTTCAGCTCTAGGGACAAGGCTGTTATTTTTCAGTATTGATGGACTTTCATCCCAGAGGTGAGAGAGGTTAGGAGTCGGTTTTCCCTCGGTATATATCATTTGTATTAGCTTCAGTAGGACTTCCTCCTAAGTCAAATATTATTCTCTGTTGACTCTACAAACTTCCCGCAAAGTGGTATTTTCAACAGAGAAGAAGAATATGCTTGTAGTGTTGTGGTTGCCTGTGAAAAGAATTTGGACCAAAGCTCCAGTCGGCTAGTATTATTTATCCAGGAAGAAGCGGCAGCAGTGTCATCAGGCCCTCTCTAATATAACGATTTGAAGGAGTCATTTTAGGATTGCAGTGTATTCTTCTAGAATCTGAAACAAGACACTGCTGAGTGAGGCTCGTGGACCAGCCATCCCTGCCATGTGCCCCTCTGAGTGATCCCAGAGAGGGTATTCTCCTTCATATCCGCATCAGATACAAGGAGGGCCTTCTCCAAGTGCACCACTCTCTGGAATGAATCTTAAGCAATGGCATTTAGACATGACTGGCTTCTAAGATGATAGCAGAGACATAATTGCAACCAAAAGCAATTGTAAATTAAAGAGATTCCCCTGAATGACCCCTTACTGAAGAAGCTCACTATTTGAAATTATCTTGTTAGTTTACTTCTGTGTTATCTGTCTTCTCTATGCCTCCTCCATGAGGGCAGGTACCTCGTCTTCTTCACCAACCTAGACCAGTTGCCTGATAAGAACTTTATCAAATATTCCATGACTGAGCTGAATAACTGTTGATACAGATGATACAAACCTGGGAGGGACATCAGACTCCACATCCCAATGCTCTCAACTTAGTGGAATGACCAGCTAAACTGGAAAGGTGACGTTTAAGAGCAATAAGGATGAAGTCTCTCATCTGGGCCCCAATTTCCATCTGCACAAGGGCAGGATGGGGGAAGCTTGGCTTAACAGCAATACCCATGAAACACTTACAGGAATTAGTTGACAATAAACTCAGTATGAAAAGCAAATGTCCAATATCATTATTAGAAATGAGTCCCCCACTGCAGTCAATGGATTTTCCACAAGGGGGCCAAGATAATTCAAGAATCGTCTTTTCAACAAGTGGTGCTGAGACAGAGTATCTACACACAGAAGAACGAAGTTAGACCCATACCTCAACCATATAAAAAAATTAACTCAAAATGGGTCAAGACCAAATGTAAGAGGTAAAACTATGAAACTCTTAGAAGAAAACATAGGAGTAAAGTTCATGACCTTGAGTTAGGCAATGGTTTCTTAGGTATGACTCCAAAAACACAAGTGCCAAAAGAAAATTAGATGCATTGGGCTTCATCAAAGTTAACAACTTTAGTGCTGCAGAAGACACTATCAAGAGAGTGAAAAGACAGCCCACAGAATGGGAGAAAATATTTGCAAATCATATATCTGATCCTGGTCTAATACTGAGAATTTATAAAAGCTCTTACAAACTCAATAATAAAAAGACAACCCAATTAGAAAGGGTAAAAGACTTAAATAGACATTTTCCAAGGAAGGTATACAAATGGAAAATGAGCACACATAAAGATGTTCAACATCAGCAGTCACTAGGGCAAGGCAAATCAAGGGATTTCACACCCACTATGATGGCTATTATCAAAAATATAGGTAATAACAAGTGTTGGGGAGAGGCTATGGAGGAATTGGAACCTTCATACATTGCTGGTAGAATTATAAAATGGTCCAGCCGGTGTGGAAAACATACTGTCGTTTCCATTTTGTCAGAAGGTTAAACATGGAGTTACCGTACAACCCAGCAATTTCACTCCTAAGTACATACCAAAGAGAATTGAAAACATATGGCCACACAAACACTTGGATAGGAATATTCATAAAAATATTATTCATTCTAGTCAAAAATTAGAAACAACACAAAAGTCTATCAGCTGATGAATGGATAAATAAAACCTGATATATCCATACAGTGGAATATTATTCAGCAATGAAGAGCAATAACGTTCTGATGCAGGTTGTAACATGGATGAAACTTGAAAATATTAGCATGCTAAGTGAAAAAAGGCCGTCACAAAAGGTCACATGTTATATGAGCCCATTTATGTGAAACGTCCAGAAGAGACAAATCTATACAGAAAAGATTAGTGGTTGCCAGAGTATGGGGACTGCTAATGGGCATGGGGTTTCTCTGGGAGACGATGCAAATGTTCCGGAAGTGGTAATGGCTGCATAACTCTGTAGACGTACTAAAAACCACAAAAAAATGCTGAATTTTACACTTTTAAAGCATGAATTTTGTGCTATATAAATTATATCTTAACAAAGCTGTTACACAAAAGGGAGTCCCCCGGAACAAGGTCCCCTTCATAGACCACTTGCCACATCCTTCCTGAAATACTGAATTCAGTCCTGGGCCCAGGACAGAAGCAAAGTAAAACTATCTCACCAATGGAAAAGCAGCTTCAATAATTAGGACATTTAGACTTGTTCCGAGCAAAGCATTGAAGACATATCGGATGTTTAACCTGTTTAAACAAAGAAAAAAAACAGAGGACACATTCTAGTTCTTCAAATTTGTGTGACATTTATGTGGGAGAGGAATCAGAATTGCGCTCTGTTATGCTGGAACACTGTGCTACCTAAGGAAAAGGCTGGTATTGCCTCACCATGAAGGAGAACTTTTGAAACATTGAATTGTCTGAATGAAGAAAGGGCTCCCTCTGGGCGTGAGGAGTTCCTCACCGTGAGAGCAAGGGGTCAGAGTTCATGCGATCAGGATGCTATGGAAGGTGGCTGTGGCTTCAGATGACAGGTCGGACTGGCTGACCCCGAGATAGTTTTCCTTTGAGCGGATTCTATCATTTAATCCCAGGAAACTCTTGTGGGTTGTAACTGATCGCTCAGATCTCATATGCCTGGAAGTCTGTGATACTTTTTTTTTTTCTCTAAACGCATTTATTACCTTGCAGTTTCTCACGTTCACGTGTACCCATGTTTTTGTCTATTTAACATCATCTTAAAATACCTTCTGAAATCCATCCTTATCAACTAGAAGTCAGGATCATCAGCAAATGCAAACATCTTTCTGTGCCCTCGTCCAGATCATTTTTAAAACGGTCTCAGCAGCAGCTTCACAGGAATGTGGCTGTTAACGTGTCTCCATGAAGAGAGGTACCCATTCATTTTCACCTTGTTTCCTGTCTCTAAGCTGGTTCTCTGTTCATGACAAGGCTCCCTCGATCCCCTGATAACTCCACTTTTTAAAAATAGTCCATGAGGTGGAACAGTATTAAAGGCATTTTTAAAGACTGAAGGGGTCGCCTTCAGCATATTTACTGCCGCCAACTTGAAGTGGTTTGGAAGCCGTGTGTGGTCTAACCCACTAGATACTACCGCTAAACATCAGTAGGGAAGATGGAGGGCTGGGAGCTATTACCTTCACCACCTCCCCTCTACCCATGTGCACATTCATCTCCTCAAGGATTTATAACAGGTGCATCAGGCATAATTTGCTCTTGCAGAAGTCATGTCATTTGCTTAGTGTTCCGCGGCCGTCCTCGTTTACTTTCACCGGCATAAAAGATAAAAAATCTGAGCCTCAGTAGTTGGCGGTTTCCACAATCCCCAGGACTCCTTCTTATAAAATAGTTATACTAGGATTCTGCCCTTTAGCACAGGGCCATTTAAAGACAGGTTGCGTATTTCGAGCTCCATAGGTTCTCTCTTAAGTTTCTTTAAACAGTGAGTTTTTAACCTGCTGGAGGCTATGGATCAATTTCAAGGAATCCTTCGATTCACTGAAATAATATACAAAATCTTGCGCACATGTATACATCCATTTTTCTCTCCTGATTCAGAGTGTACACCTGACCTGCCATTCACAGTGGATTTCTCTATGTTTATTTCGTCCCACTATCCGTGAGGCTGTTGCTATTTGCCGCTATGCTCTTCTGTTGCCACTGCTGCTACTATCAAAACCGTCATGGTCGTGAGGACTGTTGTCAGTTTCCATCTTCCCAGTTGCGTATAGTCGCTGACATCCGTCACTAGCAGGCTAGAACGTGCACAGCTCTCGAGGCAATTCAGATTGTGGCCAGAAGTACACTAGGAACCACCACTGGACGGTACCAGGAAGAGTTGTGTTCGCCCTGGCCTAAGATTCTGGGTGCCTGCCCTGCAGTGCTGCCATGCACCCCAAGCTCATCAAGGTGAGCCCTTTCCCTCCCTGCTGCCAAGCCGGCCCAGCTTGTACAGTGAGTGTGTCACTGGTCTCCAACTTGTGGCAAACTGCACTCACGTCTGGCACCCTATCCACTTGAGGTCTTGCCAGCTCTTTCCGTGGCACACTGGGTAAAAACACTGTCTTAGCTCAGGCTGTGCAATATCGTGATTTATAAGAAATATACATATTTGGTCATTCAGATGACCAAATGTATATGTTTCTCACGTATGTTTGGTCTTCATCGACTGTTCCTGACTCACAATGCCCAGAACCCCTTGGAATTTTCTGAGCAGTAAGAGCAATGGAATGATATTTGGGCTCTCGTCCTCAGGTCCTGAAAATGCTTCAGGAAAGATGACTTTGGGATCCTAGCAAAGGATGGGGGCTGGCTTCCAGGAGAACCAATTATGTGATTAGAGAGTTGAAACTTTCAGTCTCCCCCTGTCCTTAGGGAGGGGAGTGGGCCTGGAGGTTGAACTAATTGCCAGTGGTCACAATTTAATCATTTGTGCTTATGTAATGAAGCCACTATAAAAACCCAGAAGAATGGGGGTTCAGAGAGCTTCCAGGTTGGTGAACACGTGGCACCTGGGGAAAGTGTTGCACCTGGAGAGGGCATGGAAGCTCTGTGCCCTTTCCCCATGCCTTGCCCTATGTGTCTCTTCATCTGCTGATTCAGATCCTCTAATATCTTTGTACAATACATCAGTAATCTAGTGAGTAGAAGGGTTTTCCTGGGCTCTGTGAGCTGTTCTAGCAAATTAATCAAACCCGAGGAGGGGGTCATGGGAGGCTCCAGTTTGTAGCCGGTTAGTCAGAAACACAGGTAACTACCTGGACTTGCAGTGAGCATTCTGAGTTGGAGGAGTCTTGTGGGACTGAGCCCTTTACCCGTGGATGCTGATTCTAGCCCAAGTAGATACTGTCAGAATTGAGTTGAATTCTCAGACACCCTGCTGGCACCTGAGAATCGCTTGCTGGTGTGGGCAAGTCTCCACATTTACACACTGGAGTTGGGTCCAGAAACCCCTTTGCAGGCTGCTTTAACAAAAATACCAGAGACTGGGTGGCTTAAACAACAGACATTTACTTCTCACGGTTCTGGAGGCTGGGAAATCCAAGATCCAGAGGCCAGCTGATTCAGTTCTTGGTGAGGGCCCTCTTCCTGGCTTGCAGATGGCTGCCTTCTTGCTCTTGTGTCTCTTTCTCTTATTATAAGGACGATAATCCCATCATGGGGCTTCACCATCATAACCTCTTCTAAACCTAATTACCTCCCAAACGCCGTGCCCCCTAATACCATCACATCAAGGGTTAGGCCTTCAACATAAGAATTTGGGGAGGACACAAACATTCAGTCAGAAACACAGACGATGGTGTCCAACTGCCTAGATGGGAATGCAGTATCTACCACTTACTTTGCCTTTCCTCTCTGTGCCTCAGTTTCCTCATCCCTAAAAATGGGGGTAATAATAGTATTGACCTCATAGACTTATTATGAGACTTAATGGAATTCATGAAAGTAAAGCCTAGAGCAGCGGCTGGCATATAACAAGTGCTGCATAAATGTTAAATAGTATGATTTATTTAAGGAGGTAGGTTATACCCTGGGTTTGACCCTGTAGGACCACAATCCAAAGGAGTTATAACAAAGGTAACTTTTAGGCAAATATCAGAGTGGTCTTTGGACAGTTCTGGAGACAGGAAGTCCTCCCAGGTGCTTTATTTAACTTGACTTTCTTTTTCCTCTGTACCATGACAGCAAGTATAACCCATGCCTGGTCAGGAAAAACACATAGGTAGACAGCTGGTCCTCAAGGAATGTATCTCAGGGAAGGTGTCCTACCTGGGGGTTGTCGAGCTTTGTCCGAAAGAAACCAGATCCCTGTGTTAAATTGCATAATCACCAAAAAGAAATAGTACTTGTGGAGGGCATGGAAATACACCTCTCCGATCTCCTTTCAAAATGAAGCTGCAGCTGCAGGGAGCACAGTTGCCGGCCAGCCTCTTGCTGCCACTGCTTTGAATCCGCCGCACCTGGTAAGATCATGCTTCCCCCTGGGCTGCTTGTCTCCAAGGACCCGGCACAGCAGGGCTCCCAGAGCTGGGTCATTCTGCACGACACGGGGCTTCTCTAATGGGCAACCTCTGCTCAGGGCACCGTCAGCCTGAGCTGAGACTTTCTTAGAACTGCTCCAAAGTACTTCCTAGCCAGTCCTGCTGTCCTCAGTCCTTCCTGACAGGTGTCAGACCTGGCGGGTGGCCTGCAGGCTCCCCTGCCTTCTCAAGCTCCCACCCGCTCTTCCTACATAGGCATCTTCCCTAGTAAGTCACTTACAGAGCTGCTCTTGTCTTGGTGACTGCTTCTGGGAGGGCTCAGACTGACATGGCAGCTATTACTACCTCTCTGAACTTCTAGAAGATTTACCAGCCTACGAATGAAAGCGGGTGCTTATTTCTGTCTGTGCTGGTTGAACCTCCATAGAAATAGCATACCAAGTGAGAAAAGAAATGTCCATGAAGTCAGTGACGTGTCATACTGAAAGGGTTTTTCTCCATAATTTTATAATCATTTTAATTGGCTCATTTTCTCATCAGATTTCAAATAAATCCAGATTCTTAGTCCGTATGCGTGTTAATTCCTTATCATAAGATTATTGGTTCATTTCAAGTATGTAGAAAAGCAAATTTATAAGCCTTCCTAATGATTCAAAAAAAAAGGAAAAAAGACAGATAGGTAACCACTGAGCTATTGACTGATAGGGGCCTATTTGTATGTGAAATATTTAGAATTTCACAATAGCACAGAATTGAAAGATATATTGAATGGGTAATTCCACCGTAGTTTAATCAACATGCTATTACAGTAAGTGCACCTATAAACTGCTGCTGTGCTCGTATGACAATTTAAATGAGTGAAAAATTATCACAGAGGTGGAAATTATTATTTATACCTGATAGCTATACAGTTGTTTTCAGTAATGCTCTTTACATTAAATATTAATTCCAGCATCCTAGGCTTATAAGCCATTTATATTGTTTTCAGAAGAAATGTGAAAGAGTAGCTACAATGCTTTCCTTCCCCTGCACTGTAGACTTCTCTTGGCTTCAGCCTAAGCCTTGTTTGGCATTACTAACCTGTATTCATCCACCTCTTATTACAGGAAGCTGGATATGCCCTGGCCAGTAGCCATCCAGCCATGTTACTGATCTGCTGTTATGTCCAGCAGTAACCTTTGCACTGTGTTCCTGACTGTATCAGTTTATCCTGCTTATTCCTTTGGGGGAGTCATGTTCCTTGTACACAGAGTACACACAGCTAAATGTGCAGTTGTTCAGCCTTTGGGTGTTCAATAAATAGGTTTGATTTCATAGTGCTTAGATTGTACTGTTATAAACACTTTAAGAACGATAGAGTTACCATTTTCTAGGGACAAGATACCTGACAGTATGAATTGATCTGTCACTAAATAATAGCTGTATGAATTGACAGAAACATGTAACCTTAAGATGGTTAAAATATAAACGAGAGAACACAGGAAACAGAGCCACTGATGGTGTGTGTGTGTGTGTGTGTGTGTGAATGAGGAGCCTCTGGAGGGCAGTGTAGATGCTTCCACTACCTCCCAGAATCTCAACATTCCAAGTGTCTCATGTAGAACATTGACAAGGTATGGGGCAAGGAATTCTGCCTAAAGCAGTACTTTGCACATAGTAGACATTGAATTGAAGCTTGTTTGAATTAAATTAACAGGAGATGATCTTCAATAAAAGCCAACTCAGAAATAAAAGTACCCACAGTACTTACCTCAGGAAAGACGACTGTCTGGCTCGTTGATCTGAAACAATCAGTTTAAAATGAGGATAGGGCTTCCCTGGTGGCGCAGTGGTTGAGAATCCGCCTGCCGATGCAGGGGACGCGGGTTCGTGCCCCGGTCCGGGAAGATCCCACGTGCCGCGGAGCGGCTGGGCCCGTGAGCCATGGCCGCTGAGCCTGCGCGTCCGGAGCCTGTGCTCCGCAACGGGAGAGGCCACAACAGTGAGAGGCCCGCCTACCACAAAAAAAAAAAAAAAAAAAAAATTAAAAAAAAAATAAAATAAAATGAGGATAAACTGGTTCACTTCTAGCCTTGAAACTAAAGATAAATGTTTCATAAGAGCAAATATCAGATTGAACCGTATGAAACTACCACTTTTGTAGATGAAAAAAGAGTGACTATCTGCAATTTCATATGGTAACCTAACAACAGTATAAAACAGGTATTTATTTGGGTAGGGGTTCGAATTTGGGTAGATGAGTTGAATTGAAATTTAATCATTCAAAGTATTTTAAGAATATGGTAAGAATTCTATTTAAAGAAAATCCATAGAGAATCTTTTTGAAAGCAAAACACTTTTTTTAATAGGAGTAAAAAGCTTAAATTCAATCTATTTTTGTCAACTTCAACTTTGATATGCTATGTTCTCATTAATGTGGAATCACCCGTGTATATAAAAGAAATCCTTGTCAAGGATTATCTTAGGGTAATTTTAAGTGTAATACAGGAAAAAAAATGTATATTCTAAAACATATTGCATGGGCTTCCCTAATGGCGCAGTGGTTGAGAGTCCGCCTGCCGATGCAGGGGACACGGGTTCGTGCCCCGATTCGGGAGGATCCCATATGCCGCGTGGCGACTGGGCCCATGAGCCACGGCCACTGAGCCTGCGCGTCCGGACCCTGTGCTCCGCAACGGGAGAGGCCACAACAGTGAGAGGCTCGGGTACCGCAAAAAAATAAATAAATAAATAAATAAATAAATAAAACATATTGCATGAACTTCACAAATATATTTCAGTTATAGAAGATGAGAAGCATGTCTTGAATTTAAAACAAGGTTATAAAGAAGACCATGAAAATGGCATTAGTGTGGGATGTGAAGACCCCACTGGGTCACTGGGATAAGGTAGGGCTAGCAGAATGGCCAAGTGCCCTTAGAAAATTACCAAAGTCTCCACATGTGTAAAATGGGGCAGTAACAGCAATAAATTTAAGTGACAGTTTAAAATCATGTACATAAAGCATCTGGTGTTGGGAATGCTCAATAAATATTAGCTATTATTAGAAAGAAGATGCAGTGTTTTAAAAAAAGATTACATTTTTTTCCCTTTTTTTAAGCCAAATGTGGAACTGGAGCAGCTTAAAAAGGAGTTAATTCAGTTACACCCATACCAGTTTGTCCCCTCTTTATAGCATAAGACAGTGGAGGCACCAGTCCTGCCACAGGTGTAGCTGAAGTCTGCAAGCAGGTCCCACACAGGCTAAACATGAAATGAACCAAAATCTTAAAATAGAACAACAAGCTCCAAATCCCCCCTTAGCCTAGAGCAGGGGAGCAGATTAGCCCATTGACTTGCTAACAGCTCTCCTCTGCCCAGCTGGAGCAGCCGCTCCTGGAGGGCAGGGCACGTACCCCAGTGCCTGCAGTATGTGGGCAGTGATGGCTCCAAAGCTGCTTTCTCCCAACGACGGGGCTCTCTCTCTCCCAGGAAGCCTGCTGGGGCGGCTTGGTTGGGAACAATATGAGCCTCTGTCTTTGGAAAAACAGGTAAGATGGCAACAGCGGTCACTCCTAGCCCACATTTAGGCCCGTTGCCAACATAAAAATGTCACCAGAATAATGTCTCCATAATGAAAGAGGAGAAGTAACAGAAATAAGAAAGTCTTTTTTAACCCTATTTTAAAAAAAAAAAAATCTAGAGAAAAACATCCCCTTCTTTTCCCCTTAATTGGCAAACCAGAAAACACTAGATTTGTTTTCTCCCAACTGCCCTTGTGAAATAACTTTCATCACCATAAATGTAGCTAGAAGTTCTTTACATTATTGAGACCTAAATGGATTTCAGGCCTCGGAGCAATTATATAATTAAGCCCACCAGAATGTCTGGAATGACCCGACTTGGACATAAAAGTAAGAGTGAGAGATGCAATTGTGATTACAGTTTTCTTCTTGAGGGCAGCTGTGACGTTTGACCTGCAGCCTGTTAACCTGCAGATGGCCTGAATGACTCGGGGCTTCAACCCCATTAACCTGGGCCCCACTGCCTCTACACACAGGGCAGGCCCCGCCCGACGAGGGGCTCCCCAGGACTCGGGGACTGACCAGCCGACGGCCCACAGCAGCCCAACCAGAAGCTGGCTGAAACGTCCATGAGCCCTTTCCAGACAGTCTGACTACCTTGCTTTGGCCATTGCTGAGTAGTAGGCAGATGCTTCATGGGGTGTAAAGGGTCAGCAGGGAGCTTGCCATTCCAGAGGCCAGGAAGAAAGAGACCCGCAGGCCCTGGGCAGGAGACAGGATCTGGGGCCACAGTCATCTGCAACGCCCTCCATCTCCTCCTCTGTGCACAGAATGCACACGAGTCCACATGTAGACACACACAGACCCAGACACGAAGCTACACACACACACACACACACACACACACACTCTCTCACAGACACACACTGACCCACACAGGACATCAGCACAGTCAACACAGGCAGACACAGACATGGAGATAAACACACACACACTCACACAGGACACATACACACTCACACATTCACAGACACACAGACACGAAGATATACACAAATACGCTCACAATTCACAGACACACAGAGAGACATTCACACACAGACCCACATAGGACATCAACCCACACAGACACAGACACGAAGACATACACACACACACACACACACACACACACAGAGGTACAAGAGGGGGTTTGATGTGCACCCTCTGGTCTTTTATCATCTGCTGCCTAAAAGGCCGTCCCAGAAGGGCACTTCCACGTTCACAGAAGGCTTTGTGTTCGGAGACAACTGCGTGGATTTCAGACCAGCCTCGTGGCTCCCGGGAGAACGTGTTGGCTGCAATCAAAAGCGCCAAACCTTCACAGCAAGGAGGCCATCCAGGGATGTTCACGACGCCTCACGGAGCTACACCCCGCAGCTTGCTCACATCCAGAAGTCCAGCTAACCGCACAGAATTGTTTTCAGGGGATTTGGAACTTATTACTTAATAATGTTATTGCTGCCATACCAGAGTTCACAGATGGGTCTGCGAGCCTTTGTGAATACAGGAGAATGAGCCCAGACACTGGAACCACATCAGTTCTGCAGAGATAGGCCAACATCTTTTTAGGACCAGTTAAAAAAAAAATGGAAAACTCTTGTGAATGATTTATTTAATAGCTGAATTTTTGAGAAACTGTTTTCCACACGAGGAACTGGATGCATTACCAGGTCTAATGAGCTGAGGGAGAGAGAGGAGAAGAAAACTGCAGAAGTTCTTCAGATCTGTTTTCTGTGCTGCCCCCTGCCAGCCCTCAGTCACTGCTCAGCGCCACTACTTCACGCCGGTTTGTCCCAAAACCCTTCAAGCATTTACTTTAAGCAAGGTTTCATGCTAGATGTTGGAAAGGGATGCCAGACCGAGTCGCGTGCACAGGGGGAGGAGCAAGCGCAAACAACCCAGATGACACAGCGGGGGCGCCTGGCATGGCTGGGCGGGGCGTCAGCAGGCTTCCCGGGAGCGGGGACGGAGCTGCTGATGGGAGGGTGAGGAGAAACAGGCCAGGTGGAAAGGGGAGGAAGCTTGTTCCAAAAGCAGAGGGCTTAGTAGCTTGTGCACGGCTACGGAGAGGAAGGTGCGTCTTCTTGTGGAGAACTGCTAGGAGTGGGGAGCCGCCCTGCAGGGCACCTGTGCTGAAATGGGAGCAAGATGGAGAGACCCCGCTAGAAGGGGCCACGTGCTTCCTGCACAGGGGTTTGCATCTTACCCTGAAGGCTGTGGGAACCTCCCAAGAGCGTATGTGTCCACATCGCCACTGCTGTCCGCAAGCTGTGACCTCCTGAACTCTCTTGTAAACCTCCTGCCACCCCTCCACCTGTCCCCTTCCTTGCCTCTCCAGACATCCTGGTCATTCACCCGTTATTAACAGCGTGAGCCAGCTTTCCTTTCCTGGTTGACGTGAGTGACCATTACAAACGTGGCCTCGCCGTTCATGAAGCAGTGACCCCCACCCCAACCCCGCGTCTGCCCTCTTCTCCTGCGGCTGAGCCTTGGCCCTGCCGTCTCCCAGAATCTCTCTCTCTCTCTCTCTGGAATTCCATCTCTGGTACTCCCGTCCTGCTCAGAACCTCCTGTTCTTCCACCTCTTTCTCTCTTTGGCTCCCACCATACTTGTGTTCAGACCTCATTAAGATCTCTGGTTTCTCTCCATTTGCTCTCCCATCTTTTGGTCCCCTCCAGCCTTCACTCATTTCCTAAGCCAGCCAAGATCGCACGGCACTCTCTCCAAATGCAGTTTTACCAAAACCTCCCACTCTCTCGCACACCTCTTCGTTGTCCCCCCAGGAAAAGCCAGCGGCTGCTCCCACGCATCCGTGCTCCGGCTCTCAGCCCCACCCCCCCGCCTCCAGTCACCATCATGAGAGGATCAAGGTTTCCAACCTCAGCAGAGCCTTCCCTGCTGCCTGTCTTTGGGTGTCCCGTTCAGTTTTCTCTCCCGTTATCCCTAACAGCGATGTCAAACCTTCAGCCCTCCAGGGTCCCCTCCCCAACTCCCCACGGAGAAACGTGTCTGCCTCTGAGGAAGGAATTAAAGCAGAAACCTCCAAAAAGAGACATCGTCGAGAGCCCGAGCCCCACGCCTACTCATGTGCCTACGCCCAGGCCACCTCTGTCCTCGTCATTCCAGTTATAGGGGACCACCTGAGCCCAGGACCCCGCTCTGTGCAGCCTCAGTAAAGACCTTGTATTGTCCATCCTCTCCTGGATCTTCAACCTCTCCATGCCACTGGCTCTTTCCTGTCAGCATTTCAATGTACTAGAGTCCCATTCATTTGCAGAAAAAACAAAAACCCTCTAACATCCTCCAGGAAATGCAGTCTTCTTTCCATCATGGCCAAGCTTCTTTAGAAGGTCGATTACGATCCCTGCCTCCAATTTCTCACCTCCTAGTAACCATTCGCTCCTCAACCCACAGCAGTGCCACTTCCTTTCCTGCTAAAGTTTCTGCTACTTCCTGGCTGCTAGTTCCAGGGGACCCGCTGGTCCTGATGGGCTTGGTCTCCACCTCCTTGGATGCTGTGAGCCTGTCCCTCCTTGAGAGTCTCTTGTCTCTTGTGTTCCTCAACCACTGTCCTCGTTCCTGTTCTACCCCTGTCCATTCCTGTTCAGTGTCCCTGTGCACAGGTGGGAAGAAACCCTTAAGCATGTTAGTGGACTGAGAAAAAGCAAGTGGGCATAGGAGAAGGAGCCAGGATGAAGAGGAGGATGAAGATGACACAGGTGGAGGCGTGGCTTCAAGCTGGAACAGCAACACTTGAACCACCTGTGAGGCTGAGGAAAGGAGGGGAAGAAGCAAAGTGTGAGAGAGGTCATGCCTGGAGAACTCAATTTTCTCTAAAATGTAGGAGGTTAAAGTATTAGCTAAAAACACTAATTCAAAAAGATACATGAAGCCCAGTGTTCATAGCAGCATTATTTACAATAGCCGAGATACGGGAGCAACCTAAGGGAGCATCACGAGATGATGGATAGAGAAGACGTGGTACATATATACGACGAAATATACTCAGCCATAAGAAAGAATGAAATTTTGCCATTCGCAGCAACATGGATGGACTTGGAGGGCATTATGCTAAGTGAAATAAATCAGACAGAGAAAGACAAATACTGTATGATATCATTTATATGTAGAGTCTAAAAAATACAACAAACTAGTGAATATAACTGAAAAAAAAGAGCAAACTCAGATATGGAGAACAAACTAGTGATTACTGGCCGGGGTCGGGGGGTGGGCAATATACAGGCGGAGGAGTGGGAGGTACCAACTATTGGGTGTAAGATAGGCTCAAGGATGTACTATAGAGCATGGGGAATATAGACAATATTTTGTAACAACTGTAAATGGAGTGTAACCTTTAAAAATTCTGTAAAAAATTTTTTAAAACTTTTTAAACAGTGTAGTATTGGCAGAAAACAGAGTTATCTGCTATATGGGTTTGCAGGAGTTGAACCTTGAAGAGAGAGGTGAAGATAGAGGATAATCCTGGGTGTAGCTGGAGCGTGTACCGACCAAGGACAGATGAAGGGCCCGTCTAGGAGGAGCACAGGTGGGATATATGCTGAGGCTGGACCCACTCAGCAGGGTCTCTGGTGGTTTCCATCAGCACTTGGCTGCCCCAGCGGGGGAGTAAAAAGCAGCCAGGGAGGATCCCACCAGGGTTTGGTTCTTCTGGGCCAGTGAAGCAAAAGGCTAGAAAGGCCAGGGATTCCAGGATGCTGATGAAAGACGCGTCCAGGGCATCAACTAGTGAACCCAACCGTAGGGAAGGAGGTAGACAGCGGCAAGCTGGTAACCTGGGGGAAATCAGAAGAAGCAGGAGACCGGCTGTCTCTGGGGGCAGAAGAGCAGGTGTGGTGGTAGTAAGGCCGTGTGAGCTAGAGAGCAGCGGGGTGTGAGGCTGGGGGAGAGAAGTAACAAATTGTGGCCCAACTCCAGGTTTGTGTACTTGTTTTTAATTTGTATTGTGGAAGTTTCCAGTATACATAGAAGTAGAGCGAATGGCCTAATGCATCCCTCAATACCCATCTCATAGCCTCAGCAGGTACTAACATTTTGCCCATGTTATATCACTTTGGGGGATGGGGGGAGAGGGAGGCTGTAGTATATTAAAGCAAATCCTAGTTTCCGTGTTATTTCACCTATAAATACTTCAGTGGGTATAATTCAGGTTTTTAACCTGAGAAAAGTTCACTGAAATAAGAGTTTGGATAAAGGATAAGGGTAATAATAATTATTATTTACTGAGTGTTTAGTATATGCCAGGTATTTTACATAAGTTATTGAATTCTTCCAACACCCTGTGAGGTCAGTATTATTATCGTTCCCATTTTATACATGAGGAATGAAGCTGCACAAAGCTATGAGATTTGCCTAAAATCACTCAGCTAGTAAATGGAGTTTCTGGGGACTAAACCTCAGTCTATCTGACTGCAGTGTCTTTCCCTCAAGTTCAGCACTCTGCTGAATGTTTTGGGGGCTAAGGGGCCAGAAGTTAGGATAGTGAGTGCTTTCAGTAGATCTCCTAGGATTGTAATTCCAGGCAAGGTTAAAAATAATGGCTATAATTTATGTGCCAAAATATTCGATGACTATTAGGCGAGAGAGGTGCTGATGGAAAGGCTGGTGATGGCCAAAATAGGAAGAGGGAGAGAGAACTGCACAGCTGAGCCTCAGAAACCCAGGAGTTTTTGCATGAGGGTGAAGAGGGACGGTCTCCTAGGGGGCAGGTCAAAAGCCAGCATCCTCTGCTGACATCAGTGGGGGGTGACGGGAAAAGTAACCCCAAGGGAAGAGAGGAGTAACTTCAGAGGAGAGCCCACGTACAGTACAGGGGAGAGGGTGAGGGATCATCGACAATGGCATGCAGAGTGAGAAGTCGGTGGTGGGAGGGCCCAAGAGGAGCAGAACGGCAAGTGGGGGAAAGAGGGACAGGACTGGATGGCGTCTTTTCAGGCAAAGTGAAATGTCCATCAAAGCAGTTGCCTAGTTCCACGTACTCAACGAGCAGTCCGTGGACCAGTGCGGGTCTGCGCTCCGTCACCAGCCCGCAGGGAGCTGGGTACAGAAATCGAGAGGAAGCAGCAGTTTAGAAATGTACATAGAAATTTAACATGGCCGTATCTTCCACAGCCCTTTTTTTTTTTTTTTTTTTTTTTTTTTTTTTTTTTTTCCGGTACGCGGGCCTCTCACTGTTGTGGCCTCTCCCGTTGCGGAGCACAGGCTCCGGACGCGCAGGCTCAGCGGCCATGGCTCACGGGCCCAGCCGCTCCGCGGCATGTGGGATCTTCCCGGACCGGGGCACGAACCCGTGTCCCCTGCATCGGCAGGCGGATTCTCAATCACTGCGCCACCAGGGAAGCCCCCCACAGCCCATTTTTTTTCCCTTGTATTTTACAAAAGTATTGATCTATGACAGATTAGAAATTTCTTAAAAATAATCCTTCCCCACAGGTCGTTTCAGAAGTACTGGCCTATGTTGCCTTACCTATTATGATGTGTTTGCTCTAATTTTTCCGTCTTGTTTAATCCAGGCCACTGGACACTTGAATGCACTGGAGGCAGCTTCTCTAATCTTCCCTATAGTCTTAAAGGAAACAACAGCCGAAATGAAATTGGAGGAGTTAACACTGACCACTTTTGCTACGAGATCCCTTTAGAAAGAAAATGGAGTTTTTGTGCTTAATCATGTTTAACAGTTACTGAATCCAGTTTTTCAAACCCTCAGGAAAAGCTTTCCCAGAATTCCAAGATTGGGGATGTCCCTGTGGCCTTTCTAGGGAAAGAGACTTTATTTTCAGACTTTCTTCCCTTGTTCGAAGATTACCACAAGTTTTTAAAGTAACTGAACTCGGTCTAGACAGCAGATTTTGGTAGTTGCTAAGGAACTGGATCGGTGCTAATCTAAGAAACGTATTCGTCATTTTCATTTCCGTTTACTACTACCACGCTTTAATTGCAGATAAATGGCTTTTATGGCTCTCTCGGGTGTAAAACACTTCTCTCGTAGCTGGTGGGTTAGCCAGGGGAGACCGTGTTTGTATGCACCCTGCAAGCAGATGGCATTCAGGCATGAAGTGTTATCAAAAGAAGAAAAATGCTTCTTGTGGCGTGAACAATAGCCGGGCTTCTCAGCGCGGGCCACGGCCGAGCGCTCGGGGCCAGACCGGCAGCGCCCACGCATGCGGGAGACCCCGGGCCCGGGGCCGTGTCGCCTGATGCTGCACAACCCACCCCCCACCCCCAGCTGCCTCTTTATGTCACAGGTGATGTCATTCTGCAACCTGCTGCCACAGTCACCAGGCAATCAATTCTTCTGATAAAAGATCGGTTGTCAAACCCCAGAAACTCATTTTCCCCATGGCAGCCAGAGTGAGCTTTTTGAAAAGCAAATCTGATAGCATCACCCCAAGCTGACCTGACCTCTCCCAACCCCACCCCACTTGAAACAATTCAGTGCTTCCCAGGGCCTTTAAGATAAGGGCCTTACAGAACTTCTCAGGCCCTACCTGTGCAGGCACACTTGTCA
Organism: Kogia breviceps; assembly: GCF_026419965.1. Lineage (NCBI taxonomy): Eukaryota > Metazoa > Chordata > Mammalia > Artiodactyla > Physeteridae > Kogia > Kogia breviceps. Next base: position 22,495,747 of record NC_081326.1, on the reverse strand, counting down.
TGCCTTTGACGGCAGCGTGGCTTGCACCCTCACACTGGCCAGCCTGGGGTGGCTCGTCCACGGCCTCAGTGAGGCAACACCAGGTCCCCTTCGAGTCCCCCTGAGCCGGGAGTTCTCCCCTTAGCCAGGAGCACCAAATCCATCCACTCCTTCCTGGCATTTGTCACGTCTGTAAGTTTACGTTTATTTGTGTGTATCCGATGAAAGTCTGGTTCTCCAACAGACTAGAGCTCCGGAGGGCAGAGACTCTGCTGAATTTTCTTGAGACTGTATTTCCAGGAACTAAAGGAGCTCTGAGCACACAGCTACTACTTACTGCAGGAGTGAGGGTTGAAAGCAGAAAGTTTTTTCAAAATTAACTCCAAATGGTCACTCAAGGCTTTGGCAACTTGTGGGCCGTCCTCAAGAGCCATGATGTCATGAGCTGTATCCTTGCCAAGGCATCAACGTGAAGCTCTAGCGAGGGACCCAGCAGCTGCCCCTCCCCGTGCCAGGCGCCACCTCTTACTCTTGTGAAGTTTGTGTCTTTATGCAAAATAACACCACCACCGCAAGCCACCCTACCCTACCCCCGCAAAAAAAGAAAAGTAACAACAGCTAGTGCTGGTGCTGAATGAGAAGAGCAAGTGAAGTAACCGAGCGCTTTCCTCTTTTCTGCGGCGTTCTGTGCTGTGGGCGTGTTCATGAACTTGAAGGTTCATAATAGCTAACATCCACGGAACCCTTACTGTAGTGAAGCTGTGTGCTTGGGCTTGCATACGTTTTCTCATTTAACCTCAACAGATCTATTTTTATCTTCCTCTTTCCAATAAAGAAACAGAGACTCTGAGATGTTAAGTCATTTACCCAAGGTCACACAGCTAGTAATGGCAGAGTGGATTTGAAGCCACATGATCTAACTCATTCCAAAGTCTGTGCTCTTCACCATTACCTTTACCGCCTCTCTCAGAGAGGCCCAGGACACCTCCTTGGCAGATATGTAAGGGAGTCTGTCCTCAAAGACTAAATGCTATCTGTTCATCGAGCAACAGATGTCTCTTAGTCTATTACTTTGGGTTTGAATTATGGTTTAACTAAAAATAGCTAAACGGCCTACCTTTAGCTTCTTCCCTTTCCATTACATTTTCCATTTTGACCCTTTTCTAAAATACAGATTGATCATCTATCTCTCCCCCAGGTTCATGAAGGTTCAATGGCTTCCCTCTGCTTACAAGAATACGACAAACCACTTAACCTGGCACATGAGGCCCCATGAACTGGCCCAGGCTCTGTGTTCTCATCTCCCATCCTTCAAATAGGACTCCTAAGTGGATTAGAAGACAAGGACTTGCCTCATTCCTTGCCTGAAATGTGATTCTCCCTTCTTGAAATCCTATTCATCCATCGAAGCCAGGTCAACCTGAGGGGCAAATCACATATAGAATAACAATGAATATTACTATTTTTAAAAAATAATTCTAAATGTTATTAAGTCCCATAATACTCAACTAAGTCTGAGAGAAAAGATTAATTGAAAAAGGTCTCAACCTTTTGTAAACATGTGATTAGTAAGGTTTTCAACAGTAGATTCAATTTCAAATTAGGAGAGAATATGTAGTATCACCTCCAGTGGTTTTGTTTTCCAGCCTCAACAACTCTAAATCTACCAGAAGGCCTTTGTAGTGATTCTCTCAAAGTGTAACAAATTCTACTTTGTATATCATCTATTTGTGTTTAATTATAAGGATTTGAATTTACAGCACCAATGAATCAGTAATTACATAGTACTGTACCAAAAGAAATTAAAGATAAAAACAAAAACACAACTCAGCAGAAGGCCGTATCATCCGGTACGTGTAGCATGATAAAAATACATCCTGAGAAATACAAGTTAATTGAATCATTAGCAATGTATTCCTTTGGTTTGTCGTCGTTAGTAAACTCCAGGGCCAATGGGAAACTTAAAGGTGATCCAAATTCACAAACACTCTGATTATACTCATGTTGATTCGCCTTTCTACTCTTCATCAGAAATCTGCTCTATGACAGGCAATTATTATTTTGAAACGTCAGCTTTTGGAAATGTGAAATAACAATGCATATTTTGTAATGACACGTACTCTATTGATCTGCATATTTAAAGAACACACAGATCAGCTTTGGGGTTAATTATCAGTGAGTCTAAAAGGAAATGTGCATGTTAGATGGGAAAAATCCAGAAAGCTACAGAGCAGATTGAGGAAGGAAAAATGAAGGTCCCTGAAACCAAGAGAGGAAAACCATGACTGTATTGCTATACCCTAATGGGACCAGCTATACCTGCTGGTCCCATTAGGGATCGGGGCAGGTGGCAAGGGGACCTTCTCCCTACAAAGTCATGCCATTTCCCTGTGCCTACCTTTAGCTTCTTCCCTTTCCATTACATTTTCCATTTTGACCCCCTTTTCCAAAATACAGATTGATCACCAATCAAAGAGGCTCATGGGCCTCTTTTCCAGGTTCTTACACCTTTTGTTAACAAAAGAGAAGGAGAAGACTGACAGTGGGAAAGAGAAGTCAGCAAGCAGCTCCTCTAATTCAGTCTTTGAAGAGGTGGCAGTGCAGCCTGTTCAGGTGCGCCCCCTGGAGTGATCCTGACAGCTGGGCTCTGGGCCGGCGGCCAGTCAGAGGAGCCCCACCATCTACAGAACAGTCTCTGTCGCAAGCCTTTCTCCTTCGAGGCCCCCAAGTAACTCAGTCCCCCTGTGACCAGGACTACATGGGAAGGTTGAGCCATAAAGCGCTCCAAGTTACCTTAAGGTGCTTTATGTTCTTTCCCTGGTGCTGTTTCAGGATCCCTCATTTCTGGGGGCGGGGGGTAAATGGCATCACTTTTACTCCCAAGTACAAGGATCTTATAAATTGTGGATACTGTAAAATCTTTTAATGGTATGCCAAATGAGTGAGTAGTTTCTTCCCTAAGTGTATGCAACTGTCTTGAAAACTTCTGTGCAATAAATTTCATTGTGTGCTCTCAAGCTCGTTTTCTAGAAGTATTTTTCTCTGAAACAAGTCATTTGTCTTTTTTTTTTTTTTTTTTTTTTTTGTGGTACGTGGGCCTCTCACTGTTGTGGCCTCTCCCGTTGCGGAGCACAGGCTCCGGATGCGCAGGCCCAGCGGCCATGGCTCACGGGCCCAGCCGCTCTGCGGCATGTGGGATCCTCCCGGACCGGGGCACGAACCCGCGTCCCCTGCATCAGCAGGCGGAATTCTCAACCACTGCGCCACCAGGGAAGCCCCATTTGTCTTTTGATGGATCAGTTGGCCAAGAGAGAGCATAAAGGTACTTTGAGAAGAACTATAGAAGAAAATGTCAAAGATTCCCATCTTTGGTACCTTAGATTGAAAGAGTATGCTTTGCTTAGTAATTCAGCACCCTGGTGAACGTCAGAGAGCCAAATTGTAATAATTTTTGTAACTTCATGTTGAAATTAATCCAACCCACCTAAACTGGGAACCGCTTGATTTTTCTCCAATTCAGGAATCTCTTTTCTCATTGTTGTTGTGAAGCAAGGCCATAAAGTTTGTCTAAGGGTTCATTGCTTTTACAAATTGTACAGCACACCTGTGAATGAAAGCCACATTTGTCAACGTGTCCATTCCTTTGTCGATACGCCTCATTAATCCTCTGGTGCTTCTTCAGCTGTTCCCTTATTCGAAATGTTCATCTCTCAGGAGATGGTACAGTGTATCTGATGTCAAGGTACAGCATACATTTTTGCCTCTCGATATTAACTTCTTTATTGAAATCAACTTAAGCTGGCTCCAGTTCACAGTGATCATTACCTGATGAACCTTTATTCGGGGTTAACTGGCCAAGATTAATGATCCATAGTAACCTCTTCATCTCAGTGGCTCTTCACTTTAACCTCATGGTAACTGCCCCCTGCCCTAGCCTTCCTTTAGTAGAGTGTTGTAAAGCAGAGCACTGGAGTTTATACACCCCTAACTGCGTTTTCCTCCACTCTCTCCATCTCGGTAAATGGCTCTAGTTCATGCTCAAGCCAAAGACCCGGGCACCTGCCCTTCCTCTCAGCCCGCACACCAAGTACAGCAGCCAGTCCTGCCAGACCACCTGCTACTGCCCCCAACCCTAGTCCATGCCGCTGTTTCCTCTTGTCTGGACTCCTAGCCATTATGTCCTAACTGGCCTCCCTGCTTCTATTTTGCCTTCCCTAAAATCCACTCTCCATATAGCAGCTCGGGTCATGAACTTAAAAATATTAATCATTTTATGTCACTAGACCTGCTTCAAGCCTTCTAGGGACTTCCTGTTGCACCTGGAATAAAATCGAAACACCTTCCATGGCCACACGACCCCACAAGACCAGCTTGGCACCACTCTCTCCTTCTCACATCAGTGGGTCTCTCTTGAAATATCTGGTGCTGGTTGCTGCTGCCTCGCCTTCACACAGCTGTCTCTGCCGCTTGGGGTCCATTTCCCCTTCCCCTCCTCCTTCACGCTTCACCTCACACATCACCTTCTCAGAGAACCTTTCCTGACCCCAACAAGTACAGCTGCCACAGCCATCGTCATGTCAAACTGTCTGTGCCCTACGTAGCACTTGTCACTATCAGAAATTATTCTGTTCCTTTTTGGCTGTTTACTGATCATTCTGTCTCTTCCCACGAGCCTAGTGTGTTCTTTACCATGCATCACCTATGCCTAGAAGTGCCTAGCCCAGTACTGTACTCTCCGTAAACACCTGTTAGATGAATGACCAGTGAATGAAACCATCACTTCCTAATACTGTAGGATTTTTTTAATAAATCAGGTTTTTTAAAATTTAATTTAATTTTTTTTGGCCACGCCGCGCAGCATGTGGGATCTCAGTTCCCTGACCAGCGATTGCACCTGCGCCCCTTGCGGTGGAAGCGCAGAGTCTTAACCGCGAGACCGCCACGGAGGTCCCCTAATACTATATGATTTTGACTGAGTCACTTAACTTCTGGACTTTGGCTTTCTTACCTGTACAATAAAACTAACAAAACGCTGGGTTTTCACTGGGACAAGCTAAAGGAGTAAACGTGGATGGTAGCACGTGGTCCTTGGCATGGTAGGTGCAGGATAAGCCCGGTTAACAACGCCCCTCCCTATTTTCCAGGAAATCTTCAGAGGAACTGGACATGGACAAGGTGACAGCAGCGATGGTACTAACCAGCTTGTCCACCAGCCCTTTGGTTCGGAGCCCTCCTGTACGGCAGAACGGTGAGGCTGGGGTACGGGGCACAGGGAGGACCCTCGGACACCGAGAGCAGAGCTTCTCTTTGAGGGGTCTCGTTCCTGCCACACACAGGGAACAATTAACGCTCACCCATCAGCAGGAAGTGAGGAGAAATGCGGAAGACGTGGACCCCAGAGCTATCAGCCTCCTCCTCATCATCACAGAGACCCCACCGCATCTCATTCCTACATCCATCCTTTCACTACACATTTATTGATCCCTATGACCTTTCCAGAACACGTCTTTGAGAACTTGTGTTCCGTTTTCCCCTAGGTAAATGGAGATTGGTCTAATGAAGTTACTTCCCCAGCTTTTTTTTTTTTTTTTTCTGTTTGCTTGGAGAGGGAGTTGGATCAAAGAGCTCTGAAGATTAAATGTTTTGAAAAAGCATTATCCTAGGCTTCTTAATCTGTTCTTTCATTCAGTATATATTTACTAGGTACCATAATAGATGGTTTGAGTATATCACTGAAGCAGTGTCCATACGCCCAGGTAGTGTACAGTCTCTTTGAGGGGCGGCGGGGGGGGGGGGGGGAAGACTATCACAGCTGTATTAATGGCTGGCATTTATTGAGCACTTACTATATGCCAAGTGCTAAGTTGGCTTTATCTCATGTAATTCTCACAACAATTCTATGAGATGTTATCACTGTTTTACAGATGAGTGAACTGAAGCACTTGGGGATTAATTAACTTGTAAAGAGCAGAGCTGAAATTCTATTCTATCTTCCTGATTCCAGATCTTCTGAGTCATGATATAATATTGGCTTGCATAATTCAATATGATAAATCAGGAGGGCAGTAGGAGATGAAGTTGGAGAGCCTGGCAGGAAATCAGGGGGCCATGTATGCCTGGTTATGAGTTTGGACATTAATCTGAGGCTATAGGAGAGCTATTAAATGATTTAGGCACTAGAAAGTTATAATTGGATTTACAGGCCCAAACAAAAAATAAACCAAAAAAACACATGTGGGTGTCCTGAATCTTGGTGGTCACAGTGTGGATGCATATAGGGCATAACTGAGAAATGTGAAAAAGGCAGAATCAACAGGAGTTGGTGATGGACAGAGAGGATGGAGGAGGGGGAGTGATAAGAGTGGCGTCTGTGAAGTTGCTGTGCTTCAGCAAGGAAGCCCATTCCCTGAGATGGGGAACAAAGACAGAGGAAGACATCTATTAGTGAATGTTTGGAGCAAGAAGTGGGGTTGCTGAAGAAGATGATAGGTCCAGCTTGAAACACGTTTAGTGGGGAGTACCTGAGGATCATCCGAGAGGCAGCATCTGATGGAGATCTGGGTGCAGCCTGGGAGAGAGGTCCGGGCGGATGTGGAATTGGAAGGCAACATGTTGAAGCCATGAGCATAGATGAAATGACCCTGAGAGAGTCGTAGAGGAGTGGAGGCCGAAGAGAAGGTGGCTCAAAGGAAAGTGCTGGGCCTTCTCATCATGGAAGGAAAAGAACCCAGGAAGAGGCGGAGGGAGGGGTAGCTGGAGAAGCAGAGATTAGCAGAGTGTGACTTCATGAAAGTCAAGGACAAAGCTTGTTTCAGGGAGCGACATCTGTTGCTTCAGAAGGTCAAGCATGAAAAGGACTCAATTCTGCCTCACGAAGAATTTGGTGGCTTTGGCAAGAGCATTCACAGTGCATGGCCCATGGCAGAAGCCATATTGTACTTCGGTCAATGTAATGCCCTGAGACCGCTAGATGGAACTTAACAGCCAGGGAAGACCTTCTCTCAAAAGCCAGCCTAGTCAATGATGAGCTAGAGCTAGGGTTCACCCATAATCTGGTTGTAAGCAGGAGGTGTTAAAATAAATCTGTGGAATATCCACTGAATCCTCACCAAAACTTACTCCAATCCATTTGTAAGTGGGAAGAATGGTCAAGATACTGGGAATTCAGATCAATACCAGAAAGCAGGGGTGCCCACCATCATGATTCACCTCAAGCTGGGGTGATGTCACCTCCTCACACAGAGTAGACACCGTGCTCTTGAGATGAGCATGATTTCTCCTGATGTCCCTCTCAGCTTGGCAAAGCTGCTAAAGAAAGATGATAGGAAAAGCAAAACTGAAGTCATCCCCAAAACCTATTCTAGGGAAAAGGAATTACAGAATTTCACAGAATCCTCAGGGGAAAACAGTCATTTTGATGTAATCATTCTTTTTAACCATTGAATATTTTTAATTTGAGAACATTTTTAATATTCCTTTGTATTGAAATGTTAGAATCAAAATAAACCTTTTGCTTCTTCAATACAAACTTTCCTTAGCATAGTTATAAAGAAAGTGTTCATTATGACTTAAAAAATAACTATCCAAATAGTAATCCCAAATTTCTGATATCTCTCATTTATTCTGCAAAGGGGAGGAAATTCTTAAAAAGGGAAAGCAATTTTTGATAATGAAGGCTTTCTTTTTTTTTAGAAATAAAAATTATCTCCAGAATGATTGTATACCAGTGAATTTTGAGAAACTGTTGCGATCCTTTACTGTGCTGGAAAAGGATCATTTTGTTAGGATGTGGGTCGGCAAAGAGGGTGAGATTCAGCAAAATGCCTGTCTGCATTTTTAGCAAACACATGTTTAAGATAAGGAGACACTGCTCGCTAAAAAACATTATGAATTGGTTCTGACTTTTTTCTGAAAAATATATTTCTAGATTCCATTGTCCTTCTGATTAAATAGTGTTTGTTTTTAAAATATTTATTTGGCTGCGTCGGGTCTTAGTTGTGGCACTTGGGATCTTCAGTTCGGCACGCAGGATATTTCGGCGCAGCGCATGGGCGCAGTAGTTGTGGCACGTGGGCTAGTTGCCCCACGGGATGTGGGATCTTAGTTCCCCAACCAGGGATCGAACCTGAGTCCCTTGCATTGGAAGGCGGATTCTTAAACACTGGACCACCGGGGAGGTCCCTAAATAGTGCTTCTAAAGGAAATGTCATTCACAGTTAAACAAACAAATTACCTTTTGGCATTGGCGTGAAGTAGTGTAACCATACTGCAACAATTGTTGGTTCTCAAAATAACTTCAGTTCCTCATGCTTAACATGATTACAGATTTTGCACTATGAACTTGTTTTATTTACAGGTTCATGCTGTGATATATTTATGGGCTTCCTGCCAGGTGAGTTTGTCACACCAGGTAGTTTTACCTAAGGCCTTACACTGGGCTCCTCTTGAATTCATGTTGTATTGAATGGAGCTTTCTTATTTATTAGAGGCAACTCGGGTCCAGGGAATATATCAGTCTCTGTGTAGACTACAGGGACTGAGATGCTGACTTGGTTTTGTTGCTGCTGTCAAGGTGTGAGCCTGCATAAATGACCATGTAATTCTGTTAGAGCCTGGCTTTAAGGAGATGGTCAACTTCTGCTATTCAACTTAAAACTTCATTCATCTAACTGAACTTTTTGCTTGACATAAGTTGTGGCATATTCTGGAAGCCTATAATTAGGCGAAGGTGGTTGAGAAATTTTTCCATGAATGCTAGTCTGCTATTTGTCTTCACTTCATTACTAATTACACAGATGTTAACAGCATTTTTTTAATGAGTCATTTTGGGATTTTTTTCCTCCTTGGAGTTAAAATGTAATTTTAATATATTCAAAATGTGCATTAATATGGAGAAGAAATTATCCAAAAAGAAAGTCGAATTTTTACAAATGCTAGTTAAGATTGGGCATTTTGAAAAGTAAAGCAAATCATCTGTGATGAAAAGAGCCCCCTGGGCTTCCCTGGTGGCGCAGTGGTTGAGAGATCGCCTGCCGATGCAGGGGACGCGAGTTCGTGCCCCGGTCCGGGAGGATCCCACATGCCGCGGAGCGGCTGGGCCCGTGAGCCATGGCCGCTGAGCCTGCGCGTCCGGAGCCTGTGCTCCGCAGCGGGAGAGGCCACAACAGTGAGAGGCCCAAGTAACGCAAAAAAAAAAAAAAAAAAAAGGAAAAGAGCCCCCTGAAGACATTCAAACTGGGCAAAGATCCCTCTATATTAGCAAGCATTTCATCATGTTTTCCCCCACAAGTGGAAAGGTAAAATTCAGCCCCAATCTTATCAGTGATTATTACCGATAACTTCTTTTATGATCTCAGCTTTGCCAGAGAGAAGGGAGGATGCTTACAACACAGGGCCTGCATGCCCTGAAGGAGAAAGAAGGCCAACTGGTATACCACGGTTTGGGGCCCTGGCCTGTGCAAGTTATGTACTAATCATGGTGAAATGGTAAATCACTTCAATGCCTGGTGACTCGGGGTCCTTGTCTGTAAAAGGGGCGTGATAATCCTTACGCTGAAAGATATTGTGAGAATGCATGAGATTGTGTGAATAAGCATTGTAAGATGTAAAACACACACCAAATGTAAGGCACGATTATTTCTTATAAAAAGCAGGATGGTAAATGGCTTTAGGTAACTAATCAGAAATTCTGTCTCTTAGGTTCTTAAATCTTAGACTCTTTCTATAAATGTATTTCAAGAATCACAGTCCTGTAAGAAATTCCTTTTCAAGTGTTAAAATGCGGAGGTGTGGGGTGTGGGGAAATACCGCAAATGACTTCTCGCTTAGGGATACAGTCCATAGACGCCAGTCTTCCCAAACTTAGGGAACCAGAACACCTTTTTTTTCCCCTCGTTTTTATGTAATCTCCACTCTCATCCGAAAGAACTAGTGTTGCGCAAAGCAGCACCCATCAGAAAACTCTTAGAGAAACCTGTTATCGTGTGGCTAAAATAAATGTTTATAAACTATAATGCGGCTTTTTTTTTTTGAAGTATAAATAGAGTCAAAGGTACGTGCGCAGCTGTTGCAAATTGCCAAGTGGGCCGCAGGTGCCTTCACCGGCATGGAATCCGGGCCCCCGTTTCCCCTCTGACCCATGCCTGGGCTCCCCGGGGTCCGGGACTGGGTACTGACGCTGTGCTTGTGTGAACGGACAGAGGGCCTGAGCGGATCGTGGAAGGAGGGAGGCGGCGTGCCTTCCAGCACGAGCAGCAGCGGCTACTGGAGCTGGAGCGCCCCCAGCGACCAGTCCAACCCGTCCACGCCGTCGCCGCCGCTGTCCGCCGACAGCTTCAAGCCCTTCCGCAGCCCCGCGCCCCCGGACGATGGCATCGACGAGGCGGAGGCCAGCAACCTTCTCTTTGACGAGCCCATTCCCAGGAAACGAAAGGTTGGTTTCGGGTTTCAGTTGCGGGACGGTGCTTTCCCTCCGCCTTCTAAGGGCGGGTTTGATCCTGGGGTGGTGATTTGGGTACGTCTACAACCCACGCCCCTTTTGATCAACAGGAACAGCCTCTGTTCCCCTCTAATGTTCTTTGAAGTTTCAAAGTTAATTAAGGGTCGCGGCTAAAGACAAATAGAAACGGCTAAAATATTAATATGTTTCTTCCAAGGACGCATTCCCCGCATCCCATCCCCATCCTCTCCCCTGGTTGTAAGTTGCTGCACCGGTTAAGAGTGAACATCAGATAACCTGGGACTTAACAGTATTTGGAAGTCAGAAAATTGGACTTCAGGCTTGGTTTGGTAATTAACTCACTCTCTTCCTGGTACTTAACTTCTTCATCTGTAAAATAAAATTAATATGTTTTTCTCTTTTCTGCTTCACTGAGCCCTGAAGCGTTGTTGGAAAGAGTATTTTGCATCTTATTTTTATAAAACCAGGTGTGGAATATACATGAAGGCTAACATATAAACGTATGTAGTATATAAGTAATATACCCGCGAATACACATTTATTAAATTAGAAGTGAAAAGGGAGGTCTAATTAATTGATTTAATAAATTAGTTGATTACACTTTTATTTAATCCTCGCAGCAGTGCTGTACGGTAAGTATTATTTTCCTATCTTGATAGGAGGAGACTGAGGACCAGGGAGAGAATACATTTAACTCTCTCCTGTCCTGCGGGTTAGGAAGGGCCAGAGCCGCCATTCAAACCAGGTCTGCCTGAAGCGAAAACTCATATTCTTTTCATTCTCTTCACATACGTTTAAATCACTGTGTTCACTCACGATTTTAAAAAGCATTTCTGTTTTCATTGAGTAAAGAAATTCTACTGCTCTATCTAGAAAACATTTTAACATTAGTTTTTAAATCTCCGTGTAAATATGAAACGGTTATTACATATTAGCCTTTTAATTTGCAATTGGCAGCTTCATTAGTAACGACTATTCACAAACAAAAATCCAAAGAAAACCCTGAGGACTGCAGTGCAACCTTTTTTTTTCCCCCAGTTCATTTCGAAGAGAAAAACAAAGAGATGGCACTGATCCAACAACGTCCCTCCCTGCGTCTCTCTTAGCATCGCGCAGCATGTGTAGCGGGGGCGGTGGTATGCGCACTCTCTCTGCGCAGAGAACAGGACATTAACGTGGTCTGCTATCCTTCCCGGAGGCAGTGGCATGAAGAGTTGCTGTTGGGCTTCCCTGGTGGCGCAGTGGTTGAGAATCCGCCTGCCTATGCAGGGGTCACGGGTTCGTGCCCTGGTCCGGGAAGATCCCACGTGCCGCGGAGCAACTAAGCCCGTGAGCCATGGCCGCTAGGCCTGCGCGTCCGGAGCCTGTGCTCCGCAACGGGAGAGGCCACAGCAGTGAGAGGCCCGCATACCACAAAAAAAAAAAAAAAAAAAAAAAAAGAGTTGCTGTTTCACACTCCAGTCCATTGGGCAGGGGGCCTGCAGTTGTTCCCGCATCCCGTGGGTCCCCCGAGACACTGCGTCCTCGCTTGACTAGCCGAGGAGAGAGGCTGGCACTCTTATCAGTGGGAACCCATAGGCAAGACGGCTGCGTGGACCTGGAGTCTTGTTCTGTTGCTTCAGGCTGCACAGACTTTCTCTCTGGGGCCTTCAGAGCGTGTGGCCTTGGCTCTCATCAAGCGTGGCCCAGCCTTGTGGCAAGGACTCACAGCACAGGGAACCCCCGATGCTTGTAAGGTGCACTGCTGAAGGCCCATCACAGCCTTTCCTTTCTACTCTAGCCACGAGCCAAAATTCATGCTCTTGCATCGCAATTAGGTTGCATTAGTCAGACTCGTATTTAAGGTCTATAGGCTTCAACTCAGTTAGGGGATAGTCAAGTCACCAAGGGAAAAAAAAAAAAAAAAAAAAAATTCATTACCTAGTGGCATTTATTTGAAGGGCACAGACCCACTCTGCAGGACTCAGGATAGTAAGGATATGCATGAACGAGTGAAAACCAAGTTCCTCCTTCTTTCTTTATGACTTCTCCCTCTGGATTTCCCCCCAGGTGATACCAACAGGATGAAGCTTGTAGTCTCGAATTTTTTTTTATTTTTTTATTTTTTATTTTTTTTGCGGTACGCGGGCCTCTCACTGTTGTGGCCTCTCCCGTTGCGGAGCACAGGCTCCGGACGCGCAGGCCTAGCGGCGGCCATGGCTCACAGGCCCAGCCGCTCCGCGGCATGTGGGATCCTCCCGGACCGGGGCACGAACCCGTGTCCCCTGCATCGGCAGGCGGATTCTCAACCACTGCGCCACCAGGGAAGCCCGTCCCTAATTTTTAACGAGAGGATTTTACATAGACCAAGTCATTGTCTTTATATATATACAGCAGGTTCTTATTAGTCATCAGTTTTATACACAGCAGTGTGTACATGTCAATCCCAATTGTCCAATTCATCACACCTGCCCCCCTGCTGCTTTAGTCGTTGCCTTTTGAACTTAATGGTACTTTGAATAGTGAGAGTAACAGGAAAGTATAGGATGATTGCAATTCATTTTTTTAATGTATTAAGTGAACCAATATTTATTGAGTACCCAGCAAGCACAGTGCTCAATGCCCCGAGATTAAGGCATAGCCCCTTCCTTCAAGGTTGCAAGTTGGGTGGGTGGACACTGATGTGTAAAGAGGCAATAATAATTATGAGTGATAAATGCTGTGCTCACGATGTGGTAGAAACACAGTAACTGTCATGCAGCTATTTTAGAGTTTTAAAAATCATATTTCAAAAGATTTCTGAGAGTTAATTGTCTAATCCATTAGGCAATGTGTTCTAGTTGGTGAAACTTTCTGAATTCATTTTATTTTCCTCTTCATTCTCTCAGATTCATAATATCCATTTGAGACCAGGGGCAGTTGTGCTGGTCCCGTATCCTGTGGGGATTGTTTGAGAACCTTCTAGATCAGTATTTTCCAAACTGCAGGTCTCAATCCACTAGTGGGTGGTGAATCGGTTTAATGAGCCCTGAACAGCACATCTTTAATGAATAGGACAGAATAGGGTGCATTGTACATAATCAGGATAAGTACTGTCTCTTGATGCTTTGGTTCAGTTGTACACTTACATGTCTACTGTACAAAATGTATCTCTTACTGTGGCTCCTGGTCAGAGAAGTTTGGAAGCCCCTGTTCCTTATTATAAAGAGGGATCATGATAAGTGGTAAGTGAAGGAGCCCTGATCAGAAATCAAAAAGATCCACATTGGGCTTCCCTGGTGGCGCAGTGGTTGAGAATCCGCCTGTCGATGCAGGAGACACGGGTTCGTGCCCTGGTCCGGGAAGATCCCACATGCCGCGGAGCAACTAAGCCCGTGAGCCATGGCCGCTAGGCCTGTGCGTCGGAGCCTGTGCTCCACAACGGGAGAGGCCACAACAGTGAGAGGCCCGCATACCGGAAAAAAAAAAAAAAAAAAAAAAAAAGATCCACATTCTCAACTCCACTTTGCTACCCTGAGAACTTAAGGAAAACACTTCAGGCTTCTTTTTTTTTTTTTTTTTTTTGCGGTACGCGGGCCTCTCACTGCTGTGGCCTCTCCCGCTGCGGAGCGCAGGCTCAGCGGCCATGGCTCACGGGCCCAGCCGCTCCGCGGCACGTGGGATCCTCCCGGACCGGGGCACGAACCCGCGTCCCCTGCATCGGCAGGCGGACTCTCAACCACTGCGCCACCAGGGAAGCCCCTGATCATCAGCTTCTTAATCTGTCAAACAGGCATTATCAAACCTCTCTCGAGGCAATCATGAAGATTAAGTGTGACCAACCATAAGTAGAAGGGGCTTACAAGCGCTAAAACCCCATGTACTGGAATGTAGCAACTTTGTAATGGACATTTTAGGACCCCAAAACAAAGGGGGAGGAGACATGCCCTATATTGATTATGAAGCAATGACCCTGATCTTCCTCCTCATTATAGAAACTCCTTATCGCTTTTCCTCACTGTCACCTCTTACGTGATCCGTGTTCCACTTGTGTAAAGAGGAAGAGAGATTCATTGCTAGACAAGGTGTTATCGCCTACTCTCAGTAAGCAAGAAACAATTGCTGACAATAACTACATTTGCATATTTTGTTACAGTTTACAAAATGCTTTTAAACGCAGCATGTCATTTAATCATCGCAAAAATCCTTGGCCTAGTCATATCCCTATTGTGCAGAAAGAGTCTCACTGAGGTTATGTTAATTGCCCCAAATCCTGTAGCTTATAATGTGTTAGAAATAAGATCAGTTTCGCTGAAAGAGCAAAGATGAAACTCTTGAGGCAAATTGATTGAAGGAATCCACATTTCCCCCTGCCGCCCAGAAGAAAACAACATGGAAAGAAAACAGACCCAGCTACAGCCCACATTACATGGCAGGGCGGGAGCGTGGTGCAAAGGATTCGCAAAGAAATTGAAGACAGAGAGAGGAACTCCAGGCTGTCTGATGGGGGCGCGACTTCCCTCAGGAAGCGCCCATCTCTCTTAACAGGCCCTTCAGCCAAGGTACGTCGGATGCGAGGAGGGGAAATGAAAGGCTTCTTTCTCCCGGCTCTGGAGATCAGCCAGTCAACTGCGTCAAGCCCCATTCTAGAAGAATTTTTCCTCTGGAATTTCAGACTGACAGTACTTCGAGGCTGCTCGGAGAAAAGCCTGGGAGCCAGGATTCCGGGACTACGGGGAAGGTGCAGTTTCCATCATGACCACAAGGTGGTGCAATGGCCCTAAATACAGCCGCTCCGGGCGTCTGGGAGAAAACAATTCTCTGGAAGGCCAAGAGTTAACCATCAATTCCTGACGACCTCTAGAAAATAAAGAGGGGCTGATAGCTAATTACTGATGCGCCTCTTTCCATGTCAGATTCCTAGTTCAGTCAGATTTTGGATTTGTCCATTGCTAAACAGGATGAAACAGTTCGGGCTCTGGAATTCGCACCCCAGCGGCCGTACTCGTGTGACCTTAGCAAATCACTTGACCTCTCTAAGCCTCAGTTTCCTCATCTGTACAATATGGTGAATGATAGCACCATATTGATCAAGTTGTTGTGAGGACTGTGTGAGCCGTAAATGCTGGCTGATGATATTTCGCTTTCCTTTTTACCCATTTGACAACAGACCGAATAGAATTTGAGAACCGTGGGTGTGGAGAGAGAAGGCTGCCTGCCTCCATCCTCTATCCTGACCGGGTCAGGGCCTCTGCAGCCCCTCGGCCATCTCAGCCACCTTGAGCTTATTTAGGGTTAATGGAAGAAGCCAGACTACATCAGGTGGGGGGTGAAGGAAGCAATGACAGTGGTAGAAATCAGGGCCCTGTGAGGAAATCTGACTCAGGACTCTGCATTTCAGAACATCAGCACAAATCAAAGGCAATCACGAAATTCCAGCTTTCATCATTTTCTTTTTTTTTTTTTTTTTTTTTTTTTTTTTTGCGGTACGCGGGCCTCTTACTGTTGTGGCCTCTCCCGTTGCGGAGCACAGGCTACCGACGCGCAGGCTCAGCGGCCATGGCCCACGGGCCCAGCCGCTCCGCGGCACGTGGGATCTTCCCGGACTGGGGCACGAACCCGTGTCCCCTGCATCGGCAGGCGGACTCGCAACCACTGCGCCACCAGGGAAGCCCCATCATTTTCATTTATTTCACAGGTGTCTTGACCATGAACCACTTTACCTGTGGACTAGAGAGAATCTCAAGTCAGAGAAAAAACAGCTCAGTTCACATAAGCTGCTTCGGTCATAGTTGTACAGTAGTAAACAGTAAACAGTAGAATTAATCATTTGCTCCATTCTACGCGTTCAGTCTTTCAGAATCAGAAAGCAGTGAATCACTTTAAATTGTGAATGACTGCTCCGGAAAGAAAACAGACCCTCAAGGCCCTCACGAGTACACCTGTTGCCAGTGTCTGCACGGACTTAATTCCTAACCCACTAATTTTGAGCAGAGAAGTGCCTTCTGTAAGAAGAACTCCTGCTCCAGAAATAGACCATCTGTTAGAACTGCTGGGGAGGGCGGTGCTAAGAAAAGCAGCCCAGGGTCACGCTGTACGGGTTTCACGGTGATGACACAGCACTACCAGCCAGAGCCGGGGAGCTGATTGACCTCAGAGAGGATCAGGGTAAAGAAGAGAGATCTAGGCAATTTAATGACAGCATCTTAGAATAGTCTGCCAGGCAGTGTGTGGTCCAGGAGCTCGAAGGACTTCAGAAATCATCGAGCCCAGGCTCAACCTTTCCAAGTTACAGGACCGCTTGATCATGTCTGGAAATGTACAGATGTCCCCAAAGGTGAGGTGCACTTTTAGAAATCACTGATCGAGAAAATATATAAGGACTAGGGGTTTCTATTAATTCAGGAATGCTTTTGTTGTGGTTTTAGAAATCATTTTAAGTCTACACCATATTTAGGTATCATTTCCACAGGATCAAATGCACTCACTTTAAATGTATAGTTCAGTGAGTTTTGACGAATGTCCCCACCTGAGTAACCACCACGGTGATCCAGGCCAGCAGTCCTCGTGTCCTGTGCAGTCAGATGCCACCCCCCCACCCCAGACAGGCAGCCGCTGCCCTGACTTCTGTCACTGGAGATTAATTTTGCCTGCTGAAAATGGAATCATACAGTGTGCACATTTTGGTGTACAAAATACCACATGTTGGCAACAGGAACTCTCATTCATTGCTCTTGAGAATGTAAAATGGTACAACCACTTTGTAAAGCAGTTTGGCACTTTCTTAGAAAGGTAAATGTATATTCACCATGTGACCCAGTAATTCCACTCTTAGATATTTACCTAAGAGATAAGAAGGCATGTCCACAAAAACACTTGTAGACAAATTTCGTAGCAGTTTTATTCATCGCCACCCCAAACCGGAAACCCGTGGTACGTTATAAAATGGAATACTACCCCACAATAAAAGGCAACTAATGACTGAAATAAGGAACAGTGGGTGAATCTCAAAAAAAATTATGCTAAGGTATAGAAGCCAGATACAAGAGGATACATTCTGTATTATTCCATTTACAACAATCTTTTTTTGTTATTTTTAAATTTTATTACCACGGAATCTATAAATGACACATACAGGTGAGAGATGTTTAATCCCTGCTTGGTATACATTGGAATTTACCTACACACCTCACACATCGAAAATCACTAATCTTGTTCAGTCCTCTTGTTTTATGAATAAAGAAGGAAAGTCCCAAGGTGGTGAGGTGACATGTATAGGGCTGCTCTCCCGGTAAAGAAAAGAATTGGAATCCCTACAACTTCTAACAGTTACTGATTTTTTTAGGACAGCAGCCTTTGGAACCTGCTGAAGATTCTGAGTAGCCATATTGGTTCTGAAAGAGCCGTTGCAGCCTCTGCCAGGGGCGTGGCTTCCCATAACGCAGGCTGAGGAAGCATGTGTGATGCAGCACACTCATCCGTGCAGAATAATTGGACCTTCTTCTCTCTGGGAAGCTTGGATGTATGAGCGTCCACCCCTCGCCCATCCCAACACACAGACACACACAGACACACACACACAGACACACACAGAGACACACACACACACAGACACACACAGACACACACATACACACACACACACACACACACACACACACCAATCACCAAATAAAACATACCTCAGGATCTTCTCAGTTGCCTTAGAAAAGGCAACTTGACGTTAACTCCAGGCAGCCGTCCGGTAAACTGGTCACGTGATGTTCAAAGCCATGCTTATGTACCTTCTGGAATATAGCTGTAATTGAACTTGTCCCTGGACGTGTCATGTAATACTCCAAAATCCAGCTGTGTTTGCACTCTCGGAATTGAAGGTGACTTTCAGCAGTCATCTTGTCAGTCCTGTGTACCAGTCTGGGTTCTATCGGGAAAATAGAAACTACTCCATGTACCCTGAGTATGAAATAATTCAAAACCAGCATGGATGTTTGCCGTGGAAAGGGAAGCGGAGAGAAGATGAAGAAGGAAGCCTTGGCCAAAGATCTTTCTTGGCCAAAGACGGAAACCTATAGCCCCAAAGCAGTCCGTATGAGAGACATTCTGGAATCCCCAGGAAGTTCTTGGGCCCCAGGAAGTTTTGGCCTACAAGGCCAAAGTTGGGTGATTCTAAACAGCTTTCCTGGCCGCTGCTGTGAATGTCACATTGGGCATGTGTGAGATTCCATGAGTCTGCTTGCAACTGCCAGGAACTTCAGCTTAATCAGGCCGATGTGTGGAGGACCCTAGCACGCTGTGCTTCCCAACCGACAGTGGCCTCTGTCTACCTCGGACATCCCAGCTTTGTGAACGTCTCTTCGAGCTGAGAAGAGAAGCCAGGACTGAAGCACAGATGGGCATGTTCAGACTTGGAGGCTGCAACTCCACCGGCAGCTTTGCTTGGTTTGGCCTCTTGGGGCAAGCTTGGACCCATGTGGCAATCTGGGTGTTTATTTAGCTATTTTTTTCCTGTTCTCCTCCTCCCATGGCTGGCTTTCCTTTAGCATAACAGTGAGTAGTCTGTAGACAAAGGATTTGTCTCCCTTGGATGTAGTCAGGGGACTTTGAAAAGTACTTAAGCACCATTTAAGGGGCCTCTGGTTTGACCGAGAACATTCTTCACCTAGGTAGACAGATGTCGCTTGATTTCATTAAAGTTGAGGTGCTTATGCTAGCATACTTCTATTCTCCAAAAATTAATCAAGCAAGTGTTATAGGGTGACTTTCATTTTAAATTTAAAATAGGGTAATTTTTATGTTTGGAAATTAATGTAAAAATAAGATACCCTTCCCCAATATTTCTACCATGCAATTTCTACCATGTAATTATTTGTATTACATACCTCCCAAATATATAATGTTGTTTATATTCTTTTATAACCTACTTTTTCCCCATTTCAATCAAGGTCCTGGGGGAAGCTGGTGGTGTTCTCAGGTAGGGTAATTGAGAAGACTTTAATGAAGAGGCTCTTTATAAAGGTGTAGATAGGGCTAGAAGGAATCAGAAGGGATGGTGTGGTACCCCACGGGCAAAAGAGAAAAGTAAGGAGGAAGCAAAGTTGATCATTTTACTTCATTTCCATTACCTAATTTTCTTTGGGCAACAGATTTCTTTGGAGCCCTTAGCAGGGGCCCAGAAAAGTGTGGGCGTGATTGAGGAGACAACACGCGAACGCTTGCAATTGGTAGGTCTCCAAGTTCCAAGGGATTTAGAGAGGATATTGGTCAGCTTCATTGTATTTGGGGGATTCGATACCTCTATACCAGCTATTTCCTCCTAACTAAGGAAAGGAGTTATACCAATGACATTTATTTTTCTATAATCAGTACCAAGCTTTACTAATCAATTCAAGAAGCAAATGCTTGACATATTATTGCAAGGACTAGGAACAGAATGTTATACATAATACTTGTTAGGGCCCAAAAATACCACTGTGATTGTCATTTCCTAAAACAATCAGCAGTTTGACCCTTTACAAAATTCCTACGATGTAGGATGAATTTGGCTCTATATGTTGTGTAATACTATTATATTAATTTCAAAAGGCTGTATCTAACTGACTAATTGGTAGGAATCATCAAGTGATCCTGGATAAGCCACATATCCCTTCTTAAACCACTTTCTTCTATTTGTGCTGGTAATACCACACTGTCTGGATTACTACTACTTTCTCCACTCTCTCTCTCTCTCTGGCAGCTGTTTCTCAATCTCCTACATGAAATATTGGATGCTGCAGTGTCCCGGGCCTTCTAATCATCTCTAGCTGCATTTTTTCCCCTAGATGATCTCATCCAGATCTGTTTTAAGAAATCCTTCAACTCCTGACTCCAAATGTACATCTCTAGCTCTGACCTCTCCTCAGTTCCAGGCTCATAGATCCATGGTCCTACTTGCCACCTCCTCTTGATCAATAACAGGTATCTCAAAATTAGCATATCCCAAACAGAACCACAACTCACAAAGCTACAGAAGTCATCTTTAACACCGCCTCCTTTTTTTTTTTTTCTTTTTTTGCGGTACGCGGGCCTCTCACTGTCGTGGCCTCCCCCGTTGCGGAGCACAGGATCCGGACGCGCAGGCTCAGCGGCCATGGCTCACGGGCCCAGCCGCTCCGCGGCATGTGGCATCTTCCCGGACCGGGGCACGAACCCGCGCCCCCTGCATCGGCAGGCGGACTCTCAACCAGTGCGCCACCAGGGAAGCCCTAACACCGCCCCTTTTAACATTCCTCATACTCAGGCCAACAGCAAGAGCTGTTTGATCTGCCTCAAAAACTGATCTTTTTTTAAAAAAATTTTTATTGGAGTATAGTTGATTTACAGTGTTGTGTTAGTTTCAGGTGTACAGCAAAGTGAATCAGTTATACGTATACATATATCCACTCTTTTTTAGATTCTTTTCCCGTATAGGCTATTACAGAGCACCAAAATGGATCTTGAACGTATCTACTTTTCTCCATTCTCACTGCCCAGACCTTCTTCAAGCCGCCCTCTTCTCTGACCTGTGGGAGCATCACACTGGTGACCTTATTGTTCTCTCCCCAGAATAGAGTGATGTTTTCTTAAAGCCTAAATCATATAATGTCGTTCCCCTCCTTCAACCCCTTCAGTAGCTTCTTTATTTTAGAATAAAATCCAAATTCCTTACCTTCACCTACAAGACCCTGCATGATCTGGCTCTCCTTGCCTCTCCACATTATTTCAAACAGATCACACCCTCTCTCCTTTCCCTCTAAATTCACTGTCCTTTCTGGCCCTACAATATGTCAAGCTCTCCCCCATCTTCACACCTTTGCATTAACTCTTCCCTCTGCCTGGAAAACTCTAGCTCATAGCATGACTGGCTTCTTCTCCAACCTTCAGGTCCCAGCTCAGAAGTCACTTTCTAGAGGCTTTGTCTGACCTAACGCAGCCCACCCCCATTTCCAATGACCTTACCATACCTGAAACAATCATCATTTATTATCATTTCTCTCTCTCTCCCACTGGGATGTAAGTTCCTGGAGAACAGCTTCGTTTCTTTCTGTCACCAGCCACTGGAATATTCCTTGCTAAATAGCTACCAGGTTTAATGAATAAAGGAATACCATCAGCAAAAAGGCTTGGAATGAATTAGAAAGTGTTTTCATCTATCATGACTTCATTTCCAGATGGATATTTGGACTCTCAGATACCTGTAATTTGGGTTTGAGTCATTAATTCCCTTAAGTGGGAGATAATTTTTAATAGTATAGCTTCATTGTTTGAAAAATGGGCAGAAAGCATTCCTAGGGTGAGGATTTGTTCACTAATACTGTTAAGTTGTTATATGCTTTGAATAAAAAACACCGAGTAGAATTCTTTTTTGTGAACCTTGGGGTTAGGGGTGGGGGGGCAGGGCAGGATTTAAACTCTCCCCCTTTGGCTCATCTTACATCTCAGGCGTTTGGATCAGTGGCTCAAGGAGATCAGGGAGCCTGAAATCTGTGAACTGTCTCCTTAGAATAAACACCGACGCGTCAGGATCATGTACTTTAAAGTCTCCTAATTCTGTCTCTGCTTCTCAGCTCCCCTCACATCCCTCTCTCACTTCTGCCCCGTCTCTTCGCTGCTGCGGCTCCTAGGGCTCAGTACTGCCCGTTGCAGCGGGGAGCGCGGGCAGGCTGTCTGAAATGCCCGGGAGCTACAGTGGGAATGGCTGGGTTGCTGTGTCAGGAAGGGCGGCCCCTGGGACCCCGGGAGGCGTGGGTCCCTTCTGCTGTCACTAATCTTTCCCAGCGGACTGTGGCCGTGTGCCACCGTTCTCTGTCCTCCACTTGCCACGCTGAAAGTGACCATTCCCAGCACACAGGATACTCCTCACTTCCGGGAAGTTGCCAGGTACCTTGTTTCAACTGAGAAACCTAGAGAAAGACTTGGGTGCGGGTGGGTGGCTGGCTGGATCAGGATATTAATCCCATCATAATAGCTGATGAGTCATCCTCTAAATGTGTAAATGATTGCTTTCTAGAACAGGGCTTGAGGGCAGAGATCCTACTAGACTTGTAAACAAAGCTACATCAATGCGCTCCGTTCAAGGAAGGTGTCATGACTTCTAGGATGATTGGCCAGGGGAGGCTTACGGTTGCAGCGACCCAATTCCCAAACGTCAGTGGCTTAACCCCGTAAAGGAGTTCTCATGTCACAATCCAGTCAGGTCAGCGGGGGTGGTGAAGGGGTGTCTCCGCCCCACACAATCCTCCAGGGACCCAGGCCCCTTCCTCCTGGTACAAAGGTTCTTAACCTGGAGTCCACAGGTCCCGGAAGGGGGGTGGACAGAATTCAGGGAGGCTGTGAACTTGGATGGGAGAAAAAGTATATCTTTATTGTCATTAATCTTTTAACTATAATTTAGCATTTCCTGCAATTTTGATCGAAGACATCAAACCACAATAATGTTAATGCCACCTGTGACTACTACCAATAGAAATCATGGATATTTTCATATCACCTTACAATTTTAGCAGATATCATGAACTATCATTTATGCTTACCACTACTTTGAAATTATGGTCGTTACTAGACTCACTTAAAGATCTTGTTGTTTAATGGGTTAAAGAGTACATACATTACCATTTCACAAAATTTTTAAATGTTTTGATAGCTATTTCAGTACTCTTGCAGTTTTTCGTGATCCTATGTATTTTATTTTAAACATTAAAAAACATTATTCAAGAAGGGGTCCATGGAATTTAACAGACTGCCAGAAGAGTTCATGGCAAACAAAAGATTAAAAATCCCTGATCTAAGGGCTTCCCTGGTGGCGCAGTGGTTGAGAATCCGCCTGCTGATGCAGGAGACACGGGTTCGTGCCCGGGTCCGGGAAGATCCCACATGCCGCGGAGTGGCTGGGCCCGTGAGCCATGGCCGCTGAGCCTGCGCATCCGAAGCCTGTGCTCCGCAACAGGAGAGGCCACAACAGTGAGAGGCCCGCGTACCGCAAAAAATAAATAAATAAATAAATAAATAAAATCCCTGATCTAAACAACAAGGTCTGACTATATAGCACAGGGAACTATATTCAATATCCTATGATAAACCATAATGGAAATGAATATTTAAAAGTAAATGTGTGTGTGTGGATATATATATATATATAACTGGATCACTTTGATGTACAGCAGAAATAAACACAACATTGTAAATCAACTATACTTCAATTTTAAAAGTATTGAAAATTTAAAAAGCTGTGATCTAGTGGATCTACTGTCCCCTAAGTCCTTGGGTATCCCCTACCTCTAGTCAGCAGAGTGGGCTTGGGTGACATTGAGAAGTAGTTTAGGGACGAGGCTTAGAAGGCATGTGTGTCACTTCTGCCCATGATCCCCTGGCCCTGACCCCACCTAACTGCAAGGGAGGCTGGGAAGTGAAGTCTAGTCTGTTCCCAGGCAAAAACGGGATGGGGCTTGGTGAGTACATGGCAGTGATTGTCACCGTGCCCATGGAAACAATCAGCAAAGAGACAGCAGTCCAACGACAAGCACTCTCCCTGGAGAAAACTCACTCCCTGTCAAATTCACTCCGGGAAGTATAATCGTAAGACCATAATAGCTGCCATTGGTTGAATAATGACTCCCGTCAGTATTGCGCTAAATGAGTCACTTTCATGACCTCATTTAATCCTCATAATAACCTTATGAGACAGGTACTATTGTTCCTGCTTGATAAATAAGGAAACCAGGACCTGAGGAAAGCAGTCCAGAGTCGGTGCTCTCAATCACTGTGCTGGACTGTTTTGGAAAACTTCTGAGATCCTTGTAAGAGAAGATGGAACTGACTCCTGGTGGAGAGAGTGGTTCCTGGAACCAGACTCCCAAACTTCATATCCCAGCTTTGCTGGAAGCTGGCTCATAGACAGGGCAAGTTTTCCTGAAGCTTTCCAGGAATCTGTAAAATGGTGATAATAATAGCATCCATCTTTTAGGGTTAAATGAGATAAATTCTTAGACTAGCACCTGGCACATGATAAGTGCTCAGTGAATGTTAGACACTGCCATTAATGCCTAAATGACACTGTGACCACCTTAATGAAAGTGAACTCAATGTTCCAGCAGGGCTCAGTGTTCATGAAGGATGCAAGAAAATCTCTGAGGTCACCAAGATCCTCACCAGCCAGGGCGTTTCCTAGAATGGTGTGCTGAGTTATAGTCAAGAGAAGGGGACGCCGCTACTCTTCTAATGAAGGAAAAAATTTTAATGGTTGGATTAGTTTTCATTTTAATGTAACTTTCTCTCCCATTTATAGAACTCCATGAAGGTGATGTTCAAATGCCTCTGGAAGAACTGTGGGAAGGTTCTGAGCACTGCAGTGGGTATCCAGAAGCACATCCGGACCATTCATCTCGGGTAAGGCAGCCCTCCCTTCAGAGCTTGGCGTATCTCCCTCAGTTCGATCCAGGGTCACTTGCACTCAGAATAACACACCACACTGTGCCTTAAAAATTCTGAACACAGGAATAGGGACTAAGCCGGCTTGGTCTTCCTAATCACTATGGAGATGCCCACTGCAGATAACATAGGCCAGTATGGCAAGTGGAAAGAAGGTGGACTTAAACTTGTAAAGCCTCCGTAATATACTCACTAAGTCAGGGGTCCCCAATCCCAGGACCGAGGATCGGTTCCGGTCCGCGGCCTGTTAGGAACTGGGTCGCACAGCGGGAGGTGAGCAGCGGCAAGTGAGCGAAGCTTCACCTGCCACCCCCCCATCGCTCGCATTACCGCCTGGACCATCCTCCTCCATCACCCGCTCTGTGGAAAAATTGTGTTCCAGAAAATTTGGTCCCTGGTGCCAAAAAGGTTGAGGACCGCTGCACTAAGTGATATTAAACAAGTCATTGCTTGGAGCCTCAGGTCCTTCTGAAAATGAGGCTAATAATATCAGCCCTGCAGGGGCATGTGTGAGGGTCAAAACTAAAATGTATGTTAGAATAATTTGTAAAAGATGGACCGCTAGGGTAGGGTAGGGTAAGGTAAGGTAAGGGGTCCTTGAACCCCCTGAAATTGTCTGTAAAATTAGCTGTGCACTTTTTTCCCAGTGGAGTGTATTCGTGACTTTGAGCCTCAAAGGCAGATATAACCTGAAAAGGGTTTAAGAACCACAGTGACAATCAGTGCTGCTGTTGCTATTCTTATGATGCCTAATGACCTGCCCTATCATTTTCCGTTGCCCAAATAAGTCCTTTATTTGTACAACGGACACTTCCTTGTGTTATATAAAAATCATTCTAAGGAAAGGTGAAACTAAGTTTCTGGCAACAGGGATTAGGGGCCCACTCCAGAGGGGCAATGGTAGTTCAGCTGCCTTGCACTTAAGTCTCCGGGTTTTTCTTGTCCAGGGATCTGGGACTGAGAAGAGACCTTGAGAAGCTGTAAGTCATAACCAGTGTGCGTAAGGCAAATCCAAATACATGACCAGTCCCCCAAAATGCTTGGACACAGAGGAGCCCTTTCAAAAAGATGAGTGTTGAGAAATAAACACTACAGTCACTTTGCCCAGCTAGGGATAAATTTAGGGAATGCATCATCCATAAAAAAAAGTGGTAGAAAAAGAAAACAAGAACTGGTTCTAAGGTGATTTTGCTGATTCGTGTGGATCGGCTCCTTCAGGGACTAAAGAGAAGCAGAGATCTATCTCCCTAACCCGTAGGCTTGGGACGCTGGAGACACAGCCAGACCCTTCCAGGGCACAGCACGTGGAAAGTCACCAAGCGCCGTGGGTGTGGCCCAGCAAAGCAGGGCGTCTGCTCTGCTAGCCTGAGGGTCCACTTCACCCTCCAGGAAACACCGCACCGAAACACTGCGGGGGCAGAACGCGCCCCTGTTCCTAAAGGCTTCGGAGGAGGAGATCCTGCAGCTTCTCCCCTCAAACCTCACTGTCAGCACAGCCCACAGAGTAGATAGCTCAGAGTTCTTTAAAGGTTTAGGAAGGGCTTCTGGAAGCTATAATCAGGACCTGGGGTATCTGTTTTCAAGTCCCTCTCTGCCCAACGATTCAAATCCTATTCAGCGCTACACAGAAACACATGCCACGTATATGTATTTATAGACTACAGACAGCATCACAGGATTTTCCTTTGCGCTTCCGGGGTGCTCTCGTGGTGGGTGAAATTCAACGTGCAGCTGCTGTATTCTCTTCCCTGGGATTCCCTTTTTACTCTGTGTGCTTCACATTGCCTTGGTGAATTAGGATTCACATCCCTGCCCGCCATCGCACAGGAATGGGCCTGGGTGCGCAGGACTCCCGGGCTGCTCTGTATGTATATGAAGCTCTCATGGACCTGGGTAGGGGTCGGAAGGGGACCGCCTTTGCCTTAATCCATGTCCTCCGTGATGAGACTGTAGGAGGATGGGGCATTTTTAATGAGTGTTGGCTGTGGGACCTAGGGGAAGAAGGGGGCATTCCAGAACCCCCAAATATGGGTCTTGCATCTTATGTAGCTGCAGTGCACACCATGCCAGTATAAAAAGTACACTGTTTTGCTCGTAAGTCTCACTCCATTCTTATACACCAGGGGCTGATCCTGATTTATCCCCATGTAGGACACACAATTTCCCCCAGGCCTGTGTGTCTATTAGTGGCGCTCAGGCAGCCAGGAGCGACTCGGCCTGCCCTTTACTGGAGAGGAAGTGGGGACAGGAATAGAACAGGTGCACATTCTTCAGCCCACTGTCTGGGGTCTTCCATGCTCTGCTTGTAGGAAAGCCTAGCCCAGCCTGACCTGATACAGTGCAGACACCTCCCTAGACGCCTCAGCCTGAGACCTCAGGGGAAATAGAACGAGGCTGGGAGAAGCCCCCGATGTGGCTAAACAGAAAGGCCGAGGAGAAGGGCAGATTTGTGTTTTAAGTTCTATACAGGGATTGTCAAGTGGGAAAAAAGTTTATTCCGAGTCAGTGTCCTGCGCCTGCTGGATATGGTCATGAAATTTGGGGATGCCCCAGGGAAGGGAGATGTGCAGAGGCTATCCCGTAAAACCAAGGAGCCAGATGTGCACCATTTCCCTAGAAATTCATAAATCCAATAAATGTTATTATTTATTCAACAGATATTTTATGCAAAGGTTTCTGTGGAAAAGTACAATTTTCAATATCTCAGGGAGAAAAACGGCGGAAGTACTAGAAGATATTTTTCCTGGTGACAGTAAACATTGAGGCTTTTTTTTTAATATATATAAATTTATTTATTAATTTTTGGCTGCCTTGGGTCTTCGTTGCTGCCTGTGGGCTTTCTCTAGTTGGGACAAGCGGGGGCTACTCTTCATTGCGGTGCGCAGGCTTCTAATTGTGGTGGCTTCTCTTGCTGCAGAGCACGGGCTCTAGGCACGCGGGCTCCAGTAGTTGTGGCACGTAGGCTCAGTAGTTGTGTCTGGCAGGCTCTAGAGCGCACAGGCTCAGTAGTTGTGGCTCACGGGCTTAGTTGCTCCACGGCATGTGGGATCTTCCCGGACCAGGGATTGAACCTGCGTCCCCTGCATTGGCAGGCGGATTCTTAACCACTGCACCACCAGGGAAGTCCCAACATTGAGGGGACATTTTAACATCAGCCTTATTTTTATTTAATACGCACTCAGTGCTTATTATGTGTGCGGTACACTTCTAAGCACATATGTAGTAGGCCCTCCATACCTGCAGCTGCGGAACCCACAGATATGGAGGGCCGGCTGTGCTATGTCATTTTATATAAGGGAGCAGGCTGCCAAAATCACACACACAGCTAAAAGCTGTCAGGATTTCAACCCAGGAGATATGACTCCAGAATTCATGCTGGGAATCACTGTGCTATAACGTCAGCTTCCTTCGTTCATTCATTCAACATTTAATAGGCACCGACTGTAGGCCAGATGCGTTGATGTGTGTGTTGTGACACAAAGATGAACAAGACATAGCCCTAGAGAATCAGTCTTAGGGAGGCGACGGGGCTTTAAAAAAAAATTACAGAAATGTGCCAAGTCATTACATAAAGTGAATTAAATAAACTGAATGCACCTCACAGGGAGCTCAGAGGATCTAACAGTTCGGAATTAAGTCCTAACACCTAACGTGCAAAATACTTCCCCGATTTGAGAGCTCAGGTCACTTCCACCTCCCACCTCTCGCCCGGCCACTGTCAACCGCTCCAGTCTGCTTTCTGGCCACCCACCCCTCTTGCTCTCCTCTCCTCTATTCTCTCCCCAGACAATTGCCACAGTGATCCTTTTAAAAAGTAACTTATGGGGCTTCCCTGGTGGCGCAGTGGTTGAGAATCCGCCTGCTGATGCAGGGGTCACGGGTTCGTGCCCCGGTCCGGGAAGATCCCACATGCCGTGGAGCGGCTGGGCCCGTGAGCCATGGCCGCTGAGGCTGCGCGTCCGGAGCCTGTGCTCCGCAACGGGAGAGGCCACGACAGTGAGAGGCCCGCGTACCACACACACACACACACAAAAAAAGTAACTTATGTCAGTGAGTCTATTTCTGTTTTGTAAATAAGTTCATTGGTATCATTTTTTTAGATTCCATATATAAGTGGTAGCATATGATATTTGTCTTTGTCTGTCTTACTTCACTGAATATGAAAATCTCCAGGTCCATCCATGTTGCTACAAATGGCATTAGATGGCATTAGAAAACAAACTTATGGTTACCAAAGGGCATAGCATGAGAGGGGGTGAACTGGGGAGAGATAAATTAGGAGCTTGGGATTAACAAATACAAAGTACTGTATATAAAACAGATAAACAGCAAGGACTTACTGTATAGCACAGGGAACTATACTCAATATCTTGTAATAACCTATAATGGAAAAGAGTCTGAAAAAGAATATATATATGCTTTATATATATATATAATATATTAAAATATGTATATAATTACTCTGCTGTACACCTGAAACTAACACAACATTGTAAATTAACTATACTTCAGTTTTTGAAAATAAAAAATAAATAGGGCTTCCCTGGTGGCGCAGTGGTTGAGAATCCGCCTGCCCATGCAGGGGACACAGGTTCGTGCCCCGGTCCGGGAAGATCCCACATGCTGCGGAGCGGCTGGGCCCGTGAGCCATGGCCGCTGAGCCTGCGCGTCCGGAGCCTGTGCTCCGCAACGAGAGAGGCCACAGCAGTGAGAGGCCCACGTACTGCAAAATAAATAAATAAATAAATAAATAAAAATTAAAAGTAACTTAGAGTCCTCAAAATCCCCAGAGGCTTCCGTCACATTCAGGACAAAATCCCACGTCTTTCCCCAGGGCTAGAAAGCCATGTGCCATCTTGCCTCTGGCTTCTTTGCCACTCTGCTCTCATTACTCTCTGCCTGGTGCCCCGAGCACCAGCCACCTGCCTCTCTGCCCTTCTTGGAAAGTGCCAAGACCGCCCACCCCAGGACTCTGTGCATTCTTCCCACATGGTTCCCACATGGGTTTCTCCCTCACCTCATATAGATGTCTGCTCAAATATTACCTCCTCGGAGAGTCTTCCTCTGAACATACTATTTTAAATCATGTCCCCGTCATTTACGCTAATTAAGGACACTCTTCATGCTGCTTAATTTTTCTTTCTGGGATTTGTCACTACCTGATGTATTAAATGTCTATTTCCTTATGGGTTTTCTTTATGAGTTGTAGTCGATGTACAATACTATATCAGTTACAGGTGTACATTCTGGTAATTCACAATTTTTTAAGGTTATACTCCATTTATAGTTGTTACAAAATATTGGCTATATTCCCTGTATTGTACAGTAATATATCCTTGTAGCTTATTTTATACATAATAGTTTGTACCTCTTAATCCTCTACCCATATACTGCCCCTCCTCCCTCCCCTCTCCCCACTGATAACTACTGGTTTGTTCTCTATATCTGTGAGTCTGCTTCTTTTTTGTTATACTCACTAGTTTGTTGTATTTTTTAGATTCCATATATAAGTAACATCATACAGTATTTGTCTTTCTCAGTCTGACTTATTTCACTTAGCATAATACCCTCCAAGTCCTTTCATGTTGTTACAAATGGCAAAACTTCATTCTTTTTTAATGCCTGAGTAGTATTCCATTGTGTGTGTCTGTGTCTGTGTGTGTGTGTGTGTGTCTGTGTGTGTGTGTGTCTCACATCTTCTATATCCTTCATCTGTTGATGGACACTTAGGTCGCTTCCATATCTTGGCAATTGTACATAATGCTGCTATGAACATTGGGGTGCATGTATCTTTTTGAATTACTGTTTTGTTTTTTTCTTTAGGTATACACCCAAGAGTGGAATTGCTGGGTCATATGGTGGTTCTATTTTTAGTTTTTTGAGAAACTTCTATACTATTTTCCACAGTGACTACACCAATTTACAGTCCCACCAACAGTGCACAAGGGTTCCCTTTTCTCCATATTCTCGCCAACATTTGTTATTTTTGTTCTTTTTGATGATAGTCATTCTGACAGGTTTAAGGTGATATCTCATTGTGGTTTTGATTTGCATTTCCCTGATGATTAGTGATGTTGAGCATCTTTTCATGTGCCTGTTGGCCATCTTCATGTCCTCTTTGGAAAGTGTATTCAGATCTTCTGCCCACTTTTTAATAGAGTTGTGGGCTTTTTTTAATGTTGAGTTAATGAGCTATTTATATATTTTGGATAGGAACCCCTTATCGGTCATATCACTTGCAAATATTTTCTCCCATTCAATAGGCTGTCTTTTTGTTTTGTCAATGGTTTCCTTTGCTATGCAAAAGATTTCAAGTTTAATTAGGTCCCATTTCTTTATTTTTTACTTATATTTCCTTTGCTTGGAGACAGATCCAAAAAAATATTGCTACAATTTATGTCAAAGAGTGTTCTGCCTATGTTTTCCTCTAGCAGTTTTATGGTGTCATGTCTCACATTTAGGTCTTTAACCCATTTTTTGTTTATTTTTGTTTATGGTGTTAGGGAGTGTTCTCTTTTTTTTTTAATTATTTATTTATTTAATTTATTTTTGGCTGTGTTGGGTCTTCGTTTCTGTGTGAGGGCTTTCTCTAGTTGCGGCAAGCAGGGGCCACTCTTCATGGCGGTGCGCGGGCCTCTCACTATCACGGCCTCTGTTGTTGCGGAGCACAGGCTCCAGACGCACAGGCTCAATAGTTGTGGCTCACGGGCTTAGTTGCTCTGCAGCATGTGGGATCTTCCCAGACCAGGGCTCGAACCCGTGTTCCCTACATTGGCAGGCAGATTCTCCACCACTGCGCCACCAGGGAAGCCCAGGGAGTGTTCTTATTTCATTCTTTTACATGTTGCTGTCCAGTTTTCCCAGCACCACTTACGGAACAGACTGCCTTTTCTCCATTGTATATTCTTGCCTCCTTTGTCGCAGGTTAATTGACCACAAGTGCGTGAGTCTATTTCTGGGCTCTCTATTCTTTTCCACTGATCTATGTGTCTGTTTTTGTGCCAGTGCCATACCATTTTCATTACTATAGCTTTATACTGAAGTCAGGGAGCATGATTCTTCCAGCTCTGTTCTTTCTGAAGATTGTTCTAGCTATTTGGAGTCTTTTGTGTTTTCATACAAATTTTAAAATTATCTGTTCTAGTTCAGTGAAAAATGCCATTGGTATTTTGATAGGGATTACATTGAATCTGTAGATTGCCTTGGGGGGTGTGGTCATTTTAACAATATTAATTCTTCCAATCCAAGAACACGGTATATTTTTCCATCTGTCTGTGCTGTCTTCAATTTCTTTCATCAGTGTCATACAGTTTTCTGAGTACAGGTCTTTTACCTCCTTAGGTAGGTTTATTCCTATGTATTTTATTCTTTTTGATGTGTTCCATTATGGGTTTTTCGTTCGCCTCTCCCCCTAGACTGTATGTTCCATCAAGGCAGAGTCTATTTATGTTTTGTTCACTGTAATAGTGGGACTCTAAAAAAAGAGCCAGGACATAGCAGACTCTCAATAAATTGTTGTTGAATAATTGATTGATTGGTTGATTAATTGAATAAATTGCTTTAAGAAGTCAAGGAAGGCTTCCCTGGAAGTGAGTGTTGCAGGATAGGTAAGAGTTTGCCAGGCAGACAGAACAGAGGAAAAGCATTCCAGACAGAAGGAACAGCATGTGATGTGCCAGATTTCAAGGCAGGAAAATGGCTTGGGTGAGTAGGATTGTTTTGCTCTCTTTTGCATTAGGCGTGTTGGGGAGTCTGACTACAGTGATGGAGAAGAAGACTTTTACTACACTGAGATCAAGCTCAACACAGACTCGGTGGCAGACGGACTGAGCAGCCTGGCCCCGGTTTCACCCTCCCAGTCCTTGGCTTCGCCTCCTACTTTCCCCATCCCAGATTCCAGCAGAACAGAAACTCCTTGTGCCAAAACTGAGACAAAATTGATGACACCCTTGAGCCGCTCTGCTCCCACCACCCTCTACCTCGTGCACACCGACCACGCTTACCAGGTGACTGGCAAGGGACTGTGAGAGTAATCACTTTACTCCTAACCAAAAGCAGTAGTATTCTGACCTCTGAGTAAAGGATAATTCAGTGGAAATTCAGCATCCAAGAGAGCCCAGTAGCAGAGTTCACTTTTGCTTTTTCTCCTTTTAAAGCCAGGATCTCGCACAGATGAAACCCTGTAGGTCCCTGGACTTTGCAGTACTGATTGAAGATCCCATCCCTGAGACACTGTTATGAGAATTAAAATCCTTAATACTGTAAAACTCTCAGAAGGGTGCCTGCCACATGATATAATTACCTGTTAAATAAAAAATAAAATAAGTGAAAAGATGAGCATTGGAAAGTGCTGACGCGATGCCACCCTCGTCCTGCACCCCAGTCCGGGACTTAGTGCACTCCCTTCTGAATTGGTAACTAACTCTCTCAGACTGGAGCTGTGGTTGTCAGTGTTCCCCAAATCAACAGTGTCAGCATCACCTGGAAACTTGTTAGAAATGTACATTTCTGGGCTTCCCTGGTGGCGCAGTGGTTGAGAGTCCGCCTGCCGATGCAGGGGACGCGGGTTCGTGCCCCGGTACGGGAAGATCCCACATGCCGCGGAGCGGCTGGGCCCGTGAGCCATGGTCTCTGAGCCTGCGCGTCCGGAGCCTGAGCTCCGCAACGGGAGAGGCCACAACAGTGAGAGGCCCGTGCACCGCAAAAAAAAAAAAAAAAAAAGAAATGTACATTTCTTGGGTTTGCCCCAGACCTGTGGGACCAGAAGGAGGGGTGGGCTGAGCAGTCTGTGTTTAAAAGACCCTCTAGGAGATTCTGCTTCACTCCAAAGTCTCATAAGACCTTAGAGACAAAGCCTGCAAATACAGGACACGGCTAAAGCTCCTTTTCCCCCAGCAATTATTAACTCTTTTAAGTGTTGATTTAGTGAAGTTTCAATACACTCAAATTTTTAAAAAAATTTTCCCATAATTATCAACCACCTTATGTAACTTTTGAGAAGAAAAATCTCCTGTACATATTTGTAATTGTGTTCTCCCACCCTTGTTTTATAAACACTTTCCATAGAACTGAATATATAACCAAATTCAATTAAATTAAAACATTAAATTGTTTTAATCATTCTTTTGTTAGGGATCTACTTTTTAGTCTATCCAGCTTTTTAATTATCATCAGTAAATCTACAGAGGATACCTCTGTGCCAGTAGCTTTATTTTTTCTTTGAATTTCCAGAAGAGTAATGATTGAATCTTAGGATATAATATGAACAGCTATGTATTGCCAAAATATTTTCCAGTGGTGCCAGTTACAAAACCACTGTCACTAGCAACTGTATGTATAAAAGTAGAAAAACTAAAGCTGTAGAGGAAGAATTCAGCCATTTATTTAGTAGACTTCAACTCAAGAGCAATTATTATTAACTAATAATTGCTAATAATAATAATTAATAATAATAATATATAATAAATTAATAATAATAATTGCTAACTAATAATTATAGTTAGCAACTAATTATTAAATTAGTTGATGCAATAATTGTCATTCCTGACTCTTCTTAATGGTGGTCAAAAGAATTATTCATTCCTTTGTTCTTGTTTGTCAGGGTCGCATTTAGGTCCGAAATCATGGGCTTGAACCAACTTAATTAAATTATTTTGCTTATCTACATAATGAGAGTTGGAACACACACTAAGGGATCTAGAAGTTCCTTCCCAAACCATATATTCACAATATTGGGATTTTTCTGTTTACAGATATTATAAATGCTCAGCATAAAAATATTAGAAACATAAGCAAAGAAAGAAAATCCATCCTTAGTCCCAACAACAAGAAAGCCCCTTGGTTCATATTTTTGGTGTGTCCTTCAAAAGTATTCTATGTGTGTATGTATACTCATTTTTTTTTTTAAAAAAGGAATCTATTGTAGTACTGTTTTCACTATGCTTTGTTTCTTCCACTTAATATCTCATGAACATTTTCCCACACCAATGAGTATTCTTGAACAACATCATTGTAAATGGATCCGTGGCTATATCATGATATATCTACCCTTTTCCCTATCATTGGACATGTGTTTCCAGTTTTGTTAAATATAATTCATAGTTCTGCAATGAACATCCTTATATCCATTTCCTGAGAATAAATTCTAGAAGTGGAATAGCTAGCATACAGAACACTAAGAATTTTTATATGTATTGCCAAATTACCCTCCCAAAGTGTTGTAATTTACAACCAACCATCACTGCATAAAAAAGTGACTTCCCAACTTGATAGTGAGGAATTGTATATCACAGATGTCCTAAAATATGTATATGTATGTATAAGCAAATTTCTTTTCAGAAATCGGTAGTCAAAAAACTTTCTCCTTTTATACCTTATTGCTTAGATATATAAACAGTTTATCTCTAGCTACTCTCTCTGTGTTTAATTTCCTCCTATTATAATTTAGTCATTAATATAGCTGAGATTATTTCTGAGGCCCTACTTTGGAAATGACAGCTTAAGACTCTGAGTAGAAATGTTCTTTCATAACAACTTTCTCTGTTTTCTATTTGACAGGCCACGCCCCCTGTGAACATTCCAGGATCGGCCAAGTTCACCCCCAATGGCAGCAGCTTCAGCATTTCTTGGCAGTCTCCTCCAGTTACCTTCACAGGCATTCCAGTAAGTAGAAAAGCAAAAAGCCAGAAATCTGGTCAAAGCCAAACGTATATTTAGAACAAATTGTAGAGACATGCAAGAAAAAGACAAAAATTGGAATGCCTGAAGAATTCTTTTTTTTTTTTTTAATGATATTTGTAAACTCAGCGAGGTGTCTCGTGGTCCAGACAAGCCCAACTTCTTTGTATAAAAGTGTTTTGACTGGAATTTTAGAAGCTAAAAGACAGTTTCATCTGTTGATAAACAACTTGTTGGAAATATATCAAGATTTTTTGTGTGGGTGGCATATCTGTATGTCTCCAAAAGGCTTTATAAAATGAATAGCTGAACTCAGACCCTGAACATAAAAGAAAGAGACCTTATATGTAAATGGCATTTATCATTATGAGTAACTTTATAAGATTTGACTTTGAAATTATTGTTTGTGGGTATGTCATTTTGCAAGTTCAAATAGTAGAAATTGAAATCACTTTTTTTCTTCCAAAGCCTGAATAGTCCATGCTGAAGCGTAATTTGCAAATAAATGAGTGCTGAAATATGCCATTGGGTTTAAGTAGTATATAAGAATTGATTTGACATAGTAAATGATTACTGTCTGAAAACTCAGCATGAATTTGCTTGATTCTTAACTATTCATTTAAAAAGATATTAGGTCTTTTATAGCTTATCACAGAATATCCATAGACCCCCATACCGCCGATGTTCAAGGGGGTTTATAACTCCTGATGAGGTTCAGGAAAGTGGCTTATGATAATAGACATTAACCTTATTTTCTCCTCTCCACCCCTCTCCCTAAGGACCTCACAAAAGCTTCTTATTGCAACCCCTGGCAACTCCCAGAGGTTTCCAGCAAATACCAAGGCCTCCTGTGGAGCTGATAAAAATGAAAGGGGCTCAGTCAATTACGCTGTGCTCTGTCAATGAATATTTATTAAATTCTCTAGAGGAATAGTCAACAATAAAAAGCATCCTGCTGGCAGCAATTCAAGAATTTGTGGCTTCCAGAAAATACTCCTAGAATAGGATTTTTAAACAGGATCATGGATCTGGAATAATTATGAAAGGTGTCTCCTTCACGAAGAGTGGAACTGCTGGCTGTTCTCAAAAATCAAGAATACAATGAGTGCCCTGTTAGTAACATTTAAAAAGAATAGCTTAGACACGTAGGTATTAGTTTTGTTTCTGGCAGGAACAATGGTTCCCTAAGGTGGGTGTCAGAGGTAAACAATCAGCCCTTTTGGCGACTTTTTTTTTTTTTTTTTTTTTGGATAGACATAAAAAGACCCAGAGTGGCTCTGCCATGACATTTGAGACAACCCTTCTACGCCAGCAAGGCAGCTACAATGACAGAATGACAGAGACCTGCTGTTCTGAATTCCGTTCCTCCCTTCTTCGATTTGAGCAGAATTTTCAAGAGCATCCCCCTAAAGCTCATCTGGTGTAAAAACAAGTACAGTGTGTAGACAGAACGGCCCGGTTCAGACCTCCTTTCAAATTACCTCTATGACCAGCCCAAATGGAATACTTTCCCCTTTGTTCTAGTAATTAAATCATCTCCCTCTGAAGTATAGTGTGACATCACGCTGTGTGGTTGTTCTTTTTAAAATTGGGGTACAGTTGTTTTACAATGTTGTGTTAGTTTCTACTGTACAGTGGAGTGGAGTTCCCTGTGCTATACAGCAGGTTCCGATTAGTTATCTATTTTATACGTATTAGTGTATACATGTCAATCCCAATCTACCAGTTCATCACACCCTCCCGCCGCTTTCTCCCCTTGGTGTCCATACATTTGTTCTCTACATCTGTGTCTCTAGTTCTGCCTTGCAAACCGGTTCATCTGTACCATTTTT
The DNA here is from genome assembly GCF_026419965.1 of Kogia breviceps. Lineage (NCBI taxonomy): Eukaryota > Metazoa > Chordata > Mammalia > Artiodactyla > Physeteridae > Kogia > Kogia breviceps. The sequence goes on along the minus strand of NC_081326.1, from coordinate 22,458,400 downwards.
CTAGATTCCACATATATGCGTTAATACACGATATCTGTTTTTCTCTTTCTGACATTTCACTAGTTCCATGTCCTCCAAAGTTCCTAAATGTCTTACACGGTAGGATACCAGCCAGGATACCTCCTCCTGTTGGTTTTTCAACAGTGAAATTTTAAAACTCTTCTCTCTGTGGACAGAGTCCCTCATTTTGCTATCAATTGTTTACCAGGGACGTTCTGGACTAGAGCTTTGACAGAAAGTACATAGAGTAACTGAGTTAACTAGGTATCCCACTAAAATCCTACGTGAGCTTCTAATTTATCCTTTTGCCAGAGAATTCCCAGTCTATCTGGTTTTAGACTGTTTCAGCAGTCAAGCTTGCCATTGCTATCTAAAAATAAAGGTAAGGGGATGGAGGGAGCTGCCATTTTCGAAGGCTTTTGTTTTATTCTAGAAAGAAGACAAGGAGTCCTACTACTAAAAATGTTCTTCATGTTGCCCTACTCTCTATCAACGCTTTTTTTAAAAGAAAAAAAAAAAAAAAACTGGCTGTTTGCTGTCCATCCCCTTCTACAGGGCACTGGATCTCACGACTCCACACCACGCAGGCATAGGACTGTCACATGTCCACTGGCTGGGTACCAGCAACCATCCCTGAATTCTCCAGGGGTGCTAGTCCCGCCTCTAGAAGACAGGGAGCCAGGCTGACTCTGAGAACATGTGAATCCCCACCTCCTAAATTTGTGTAACAGGATTTTCAGACAGAAGCTCTAAAAGTTTTAAACGATAAGATACTGGTATTAGTGGTGGCTTCAACTTTATCCAAACTGAAGAACAGAGCAGTTGCCATTTTATTAAATCCTCATTAAAGAACACATTTCTTGTTGTACTCCAAAGCAAGTACTCTGAGGTTGTCAACCCCCATTTAAGGTTTCCTTTTCTCCCATGTCTTTGAGACCTGGTATTGAAGAGGGGATGCTTTTGTATGCTTCCTAGAAAGTAGAAATAATCTCCTTCTGTGAAATCCCAAGGTTTGAAGAATTTTATTTATTCATTTGCCTACACTGGACTTCCTGAATTTGGGGCTTTAATAAGTTCCCTGGGTAAGACCTCTTCCGGGAGGTGTATAGTCCAGAAGGTTGATCTGCATATTCACCAATGTAACCTTTCAGTCTTTTCTAGCCCAAGGCTATGTACATAGGGGTAGGGAGAAGACCATGGTTAATTACTGCTTTCTTTGACCTGTTCTTCCCCAATGACCCCTAATTATCTCCATTTCTTTCCCGGTCTTTTCATGGCAGAAAGCTGAGAGCTCTTGTCCCCTGTGTTAGTCTGCCATAATAGACTGGGTGGCTTTAACATCCCACATTTATTTTCTCACAATTCTAGAGGCCACAAGTCTCAGATCAGTGTGCTAGCTGATTCAGTTCCCGGTTGAGGGCTCTCCTGCTGCCTTGTCAGGGGCCAACTTTTTGATATGTCCTCACATGGCCTTTTCTTTTGGAGGGGTAGGGAGATAGAGAGAGAGCCCTTTGGTGTCTCTTCTTCTAAGGACACTAATCCTATTGGATCAGGGTCCCACCCTTTGGACCTCATTTGTCTTTAATTACTTCCTTAGAGACCCCATGTCCAAATACAACCGCACTGAGAAATAGGGCTTCAACATGTGAAGGGGGATGGAGCAGACACAAAATCCAGTCCATAAGAGGCCCCATGCAAGCAAATAGGAGCTAATCAACTGCTATCCAAGGGCCATTCCAAGAGGCTTCAGGCCAGAAAGACAGTCTCCAGACCTGAAATAGTAGTGCTTAATTGTTAGCTTTTTAGCTGGTTTGTTTTTTATTAACCCTTTGATGGAGGGTTCAGAATATTATGTTAGAAGAGATTAAGACCAAGACAAGGGGCTTTTTTCTTTTTTTTTTTTTTTCCCGTTTGGGAGATAGAAAATCGCAAAGAAAAGAAATTTCTCCAACATATTTACAGAAGGACACAACATCTGTATTACCGCTCTGGTGTGAGGCAAGTCCTGACTGGCATTTACAAGCCGTGACCTCTAGCCGGTCACAGGACCTCTTTCAAGCAATGCCCTCGACTCAGCTCTAGGACCACCACCTTGTATCGTTGTATTGTTGAACACAATGCCTGGCACTGGCTGACATTATGTTGTACTTCCTAGTGCTGTTATCTGTGACATGTCTCATCACTGTAAAACCGGGGGCAGAGAAAGTGGATTCTCCCTCTCTGGGGTTGACTCATAATAACACAAATATACTCAACCTATGGGAAACATTAGCCACGGTTTTTGCAGACTATAATTTAGAATTCTTTCACCTCTTCTGAGGTCACACCTAATCAGGAGACAAATTACAGGCATGGAGCCCATTTTAGTTATGTACAAATAATACCATACAGTACTCTCTCTAAGTGTATGATATGCTTTATAAAACACATCCCCAAATAGAACTTAAAAATGGTTAAGATGTAAAACAAATAACTCTGGAACGTGGAGGCCACTAGGAGAGAGAGCCAAATCATGTTTTCCAGGGCTTTATTCCAGGGCACACAGCACTGCCATCAGTTATGAGGCAGGATGCAAGAGAGAAAAAGCAGGGCTTTGACACCATTCAGAACCAAGTTCCAAGGTCGGTTGGTGTCAAACAGCCCATGTTCAAACCCCGGGTCTGCCGTTTACTTTCTTCGTGGCCTCAGAAACTTCCTTAACTTCTCCATTTCCTCATCTATAAAGTGGAAGTGATAGCGATGCTTATCCTGGGCTCGTTATGAGTATGAAATTAGATAACACAGGGCAGGGTACTTAGTTTCACAAGCTCTTGGTAATTACTGATACTACTTTTAACTCTGGGATGCATGTAGGCCAGTTCCCTGCTCCAAGCCTAAATTGTCTTACCTACAAAATGCAGATAGTGCTTATTCTGCAGGCTTTTTGGTGAAGATTAAAAGAGAGTATAAATAACCTAGTGGCCTTTCGCATTTGCAAGCACTGAATAAATGTTGGCTCCCTATATCCAGTCTCCCCCCACCCTCAGCCCCAGCTAACATCAGAGGCCAAAACATGATTGTCTGGCTATTAAAAAATCTCCAGGACTTCCCTGGTGGCGCAGTGGTTGGGCGTCCGCCTGCCGATGCAGGGGACACAGGTTCGTGCCCCGGTCCGGGAAGATCCCACGTGCCGCGGAGCGGCTGGGCCCGTGAGCCATGGCCGCTGCGCCTGCGCGTCCGGAGCCTGTGCTCCGCAACGGGAGAGGCCACAACAGTGAGAGGCCCGCGTACCGCAAAAAAAAAAAAAAAAAAAATCTCCAGGAAAGCTCCCGATCAATAGCTGGCGACTATTGATCCTCCCACAGAACTGAGCCGCACGCTGGTGTGTGAACAGGGTCCTGGCTTCCACTATGCTGCAGCCTGTAGAAACCCAGGTCGGTTGTGGAACGGGAGGGGGCTGCCATCAGACAGGACTAGACACGAAACACGTGTGCCCTCAACTCCAGACTTAAGAAAGCCGTTAGCAGAAATAAAGAAGGTAGAGAAGGGTTCTTCCTGCAGCAGGTCCAAACCTGTCCCTCATTCCTCCCCTAGACCTATGAGGCCACCAGTTTTCTAATTTCAGTTAAGTGGCACCCCCATCCCTCCAGCCTCTCAGGCCAGGACCTAGGACGCGTCCTTGACTCCTCTTGCTTCATCCTTGATTCATCGAACGATTTGTCCTCTTATTTTCTGTCCTGTATCCCATCTATCAGCAAGTCCTGGACTCCGCCTCTACAGGATACGAATCCAGCCCTTTCTCCTCACCACTGCCACACTCTCATCTTAGTCACCAGTACGTTTTTCTCCTGAAACAGTGCAAAAGGCTCTTAAGCGGTGCTCGGGGCTCCTGTCCAGGCTCTTGCTAACCCGTTCTCCAAGGAGCCAGAACGATCTTTGTAAAGCATTAATCAGATGTCTCACTTTCTTAAAATGCTCCCCTGGCTTCTCTTGCACTTAGAATCACCTTCAAATTCCTCATTACAGCTCCAAGGCATGACCTGAACCCACCACCTCCTGTCCTCCCGCCTTCCTCCTGCCTCTTACGCACTGTCTTCCGGCGCCACTGGCACTCTGCACCCGGGAGGCCTTGGCCCTTGCCCGCCCCCTTTCCCCGGAGTGCCCTGTAGATCAAAGGTAACCTCCCCAAGAAGCCTTCCCTCACCACCCTGAACAAATATGTCCTCTCCTTCCATCACGCTTGGCCTGGTAGCCTATTTTATTTTCTTCAGGCGCTTATCACTAAAATGCCCTTACTTGTTCTGTATTTATTGTCTGTCTCCCCACTAGCATGTATACTCCATGAGGGCAGAGACTTTATCTTGCTCAGCACTGTATCCCCACTATCTAGAACAGTGCCTGGGGCATAGTAAGTCTTTAATAAATATCTGTCGAATGAAGAGCATTTTATAATCTCATATCACCCCACACAAAACTGACGTATGGCCATTCTGCAAAACTTAGAACCTTCCACATTATCCCCGGCTGATGGAAACAGTGTCACTGTCATGTCACCTAAACATTTCCAGTTCTCTGACTGAATAAAGAGGTACTCTTGGGATTCTACAAGTTCTACAATAATTTTTAAAACAAAGTTTGTTTTTTTTTCATTGTCCTGGGCACTTAAAACAAGTCATATGAGCATATTCTAGATCACCTTCAGTGGTAGTAAACTCTGAAGCATTCACCCCCTCTACTGTGCTAATATGCATCCTGGTCCCGATGGGATGGCGGATGGGAGTGGGAGGTGGGGATTCTGCTTCTGGAAGAACCTACATATCCATCCACATCAAATGGAGACACTGAACACCAAAGCTTTGGTTTTAAAATATTATGTATATCACTCACCTCTGCTGGCCCTCAGTCCACCTAACTTTAGCAAAAAGTAGAGACGAATGGTACAGAATAAATGAGACTCATGGCAATAATGGTTTAAAATGTTAGTTTTTTTTTTTTTACGTGTTTAATTTTTTTTAAATTAATGACTAGGAAAATAACACTTATGTACATTCCTTTACATTGAAAGAAAATAGAAAATACTGGTCCCTGTACTACAGAAAATCAATTCTATGGAATGTCCCCATGACTGTTGGTTGGTACTGGTATTTCTGTGGTCACGTTGGCTTCTAAGTGATTAAGTTTCTCAATTTATTAGATGTTTGCTCTTTTGTATATGGCAATATTGTATATTTACTTAAAACATCATTTATCTTTTGGTACAAAGTTAGTTTTGTGTAGCTTTTGAGAATCCCATTTGCTGGGAGGATATTTAGTGCTAGGTGAGCAGGTGATACAAAGAGAATAAGTGAGAAATGCAAGAGGAATGGAGAACAAAGGGGACCCTCCCATCATTACGACTGAGAGGTGGGGTGTAAGGGGGTTAAACACATGCTCTGGCATCGGGGAGAGCTCAGTACAGCCCTGGCCATTGCAAGTTCCCTGACCTCGGGCAAGTTACTTAACCTCCCTGTGCTTGGTTTCCTCATCTATAAAATAAGAACAGTGAGTACTTATCACATGGGGTAGATGTGAAAGTAAAGCTGTTGTCAGTGACCCTGGCACATAGTGGATGCTCAGTAAGTACTACAAGATTGACATTCATGCTTGATTTGCTCTTTGCAAAGGATCTTTGCTTCTTGCCTTTTTCCCTGTTCAGACCCCAGAGTCTGCCATGTGGACGTCTTATGCAAGAAGCCATTTATTTACTGGCTGTGAATGATCTAACTGAATAAACAGAAGGCTGAGATCCACATTGTGTTTTGCCACTGACTAGCTGTATAATCTCAGAGGACTCTCTTAACCTCTTTTCTTCTTTAAAAGACAGACGGATAAGGCTTGGAATAGAAATGTGCTTTAAGGTTGAAAATATTCAAGTGAAAATGGGCAACTGGGAATGCAGAGGTGTTGTGAAGTTATGAAGATTTGTGAAGTATTCATTGCTGCTGGGTCTTTTCTGTTGGGGGATGCCTTTAAATTCCGCCATGAGCATCACCCCATCCCCATTTTAACATGTGGTCTCTGTGAAGGAAGCACAGCCTCTTCGTGTCTGATGGTTGGGTACCCCTGCCCACGTGGCAAAGGCTAACGAAATGCATGGTGAGGAGAGCCTGCCCCGTTAACTTTGTTTTCCATGTGCTTCCTAGGTGTCACCAACCCACAGTCACCCAGTGGGCACAGGAGAGCAGAGACAGCACACTCACACCGTCTTGTCCTCCCCACCCAGAGGGACAGTCAGCCTAAGGTATGACTGCTTGAAACCCCACACGCCTCCTCTCCAGGGAATTAACTGAAAAATAGAACAGCGAGAAAAAGGGAAACCAGAGATACAATCTTCATAAAATTCCCCTGAAATGGATGAAACACCCTTTCTCTTGTTCCCATAGTTTCCCCCATCTAGTAACTCTGGATAAAGATTTGTTATTTTTCTGGGATCACGGTTTACAGTAAATTTTCTTGCAGAATAGGTAATGCTGATTACAGGGTCTCTTTAAAGCCACGTTGCATTAACGTCTGTCCGAAATGAAGTACCAAATAGAGTTTTTAATCCAGATGAAGGAGGACCTCGCCAGGATTCCCTAAACCAGAAGACTAGAAATTGGAGAAGCAAGAGAGCATTTGAAAGTACATATTTAAAAAATTGAGGGCTTCCCTGGTGGCGCAGTGGCTGAGAGTCTGCCTGCTGATGCAGGGGACGCGGGTTCGAGCCCCGGTCTGGGAAGATCCCACAGGCCGCGGAGCAACTAGGCCCGTGAGCCACAACTGCTGAGCCTGCACGTCTGGAGCCTGTGCTCCGCAACAAGAGAGGCCGCGATAGTGAAGAGGCCCGCGCACCGCCATGAAGAGTGGCCCCCGCTAGCCACAACTAGAGAAAGCCCTTGCACAGAAATGAAGACCCAACCCAGCCCCGAATAAATAAATAAATAAATAAGCCAAGCATTTGAAGCCCTTTAAAAAAAAAAAAAAAAAAAAACTTGAAAGAATAATGCTCTCTACCGGTATTTCTTGTATTTACTTATTTAATTCAATGTTATGAAGATGCCCGAATAGACATGTCTACAAATAGACAAATAGAAGCTGAAGAGCACTGGAAGTACTATAAGTAGCAAATGTTAACAGTTCAGTGTAGTGGCGGTGAAAACATCCCACACAGGTTAATGGCTGAACCTAGAGAGACCCCCTACTATGTTTCCTAACTTTTTCTAGATTTTTCCAGGGATTTTGAGCCCTCCAAAGAATGCCCATTGAATCCCTCACACTGAATACTGTTTCCTGGCCTGTCTTACAGGAAGCCCCGGGGAGAGGGCAAGAAGTGCCGGAAGGTGTACGGCATGGAGAACCGTGACATGTGGTGCACGGCCTGCCGCTGGAAGAAGGCCTGCCAGCGGTTCATTGACTAATGCCCAGGCCCCTCATCGCCGCCCAGACGCTCCTGCCCTTGACTTGTGCTGAGGGTGTTGGAAAGCGCTTTTCCTTCGGAACAAAACACACGTGAAACCCAGGAAAAGCACTTCCGAGAACCTTGGTGAAATCACAGCAAAAAACAAAAAAGATCACCACCCTCACTGTTCTTGCTGAGAACCCAGCCGAGAGCAGCTGTAACTACTTTTTTCCTTAAAAAAAATCAACTTTTTTTTTTTTTTTTGCTGTATGTCTAGCTCTGAAAACTGTGGACTTCTGTAGCAATCGAACCAACCAAGCCCATTTTTCCCGGAAAGGAGGCCTATTTTGATAACCTTTCTGGATAATGCCGTTTCTGAGGTTTGTTTTTTGTGGGTCTTTTTGACACTTAAAAAAAAAAAGCTACATGTTACTCAGTAGCATTTGTACAAAGAGCGATACCTGTTTTCATTGTGAATAGTCTTTTGCCTGTTCTCCATCGGACTTCTGGGAGCAGTACACATCCTGATGTCTTGCCAGCAAACGGCAGCACTCTGGGTATCTTTTCTATGGTCTCTTTTGTTTGTTTGTTTTGTTTTAAAGAATGCCCCCAAACTGAACCACGGTAGATCTGTTAGCTTGAAGGGCCCAGGAGGGCATAAGCTTGAAAAGAGATTGACGATGGATATCACCAGCAGACTTCAGCCCCAGCTGAGTTCAGGACATCCCGCTGTCACGGCTGGGAAACGTCTGGAAGTCTTCCTCGGAAGCCTTCCCTGAGGGGTGGCCTGGCCCCCTCTCTCCCGGCCACATGCACTCAAGACCTGGCACGCATTGCCATCTGGGTAAGCCTCAAAGCTTCCTTCAGGGATGCAACGCCAACCATGGCTCGGATCTCTTCAGCACTGCTTATCTGACAGTTGTTGCCAGGTCAGTGGCTCATCAGGCCTTCCTTTCCTCAAAACGCCACCGCTGACTGTTTTCAGAAAAGGTAGAGAACTCCAGACCATCCCGGCAGGTGTGCTTTACATAGCAGAGCACAGCCTCCACGTCACCATCTGTTCAGAAAGTTATGTGAGGTCAACATCCATTCTGAGTGCACTTTTATAGGTTTTATGCTTTAGCATGTCTGGGAGATGGGTTAATGAATAATGTAAAGATTATATGGGGAAAAGGAAGGTCCAAACCTTTATTTTTCTTATCAAAATATTGGAGCTATTCATTAAGAATTTGCTCAGAAGGGAACATACAGAACACCAAAAGGAAAATGCGTGTTGGTATAGGAATCTCTCAATTTAATAGGACCAGGGCTTGCGCTGTGTTCCATGTATTAGACTTTCTAGCGTAGTATTTGTTTGTTTGTCTGTCTTGGTGGTAGTGGTGCAGGGACAGGGGAGTAGTTGTCAAGCCCTATATATAAGCTCATTCTCTGTCTACCCTACTCTTGATTGCCCTGCTAAAGTTATTCCTCCTATACCTATGCAAAGAAGTAAGAGCACCTTATAGGATGCACTGTGTCGGGACGGGGGCCTCGGATCAGCCATAGGAATGTTAAATGAAATTGCACAGAGCAAAGTTTAATATATTTAGAGATTGTACATACGCTTTTTTTTTGAAAGAGTAGAAAGAAGTCATCTAGTCATAAGAGCTATCCTCTTTTTTTTTTTTAATAAGCAAGGGAAAAAGAAGGAGGTTCTACAGTGTAACATCTGCAATCTGTGCATTCACATATTTTGGCCATTTTATTTTTTAAACTCACATGACATTTGAAGCATTATTCCTTGAAAGAGATCCTGTTTCCCTCCTTCATTTATTTTTTTCTTTAAAAACACTTATTTTAAGAGCAGAGAAAGAGCTTCATTTAACATCACATCGTGATTACCAATCAATACAGCACCAGCTATAGTGTATGTCTGAGCACTAACAAAAGTCAGCCAGGAAAGGGTTTTTTAAGTGCAGAAACGTATTTGCATGCTCTACCCCAGCCTGTCTCTTCTCCTTCCTGGTGTCTTGTCGCTTCACTCACAAGCATCTCTGCTGGGAGGTGATGCTCTGGCCTGGTCCAGAAGGCCCTGCGCTGTGGCTGGATTGCCCAGTGGCCATGGTGAGTCCAAGGCTGGTCAGCCATTTCAGCAGGCTCACCGTGGACTTCAGTGATGGTTGGGGTGCAGTAGTGGAGCAGAGGGTTTTCTCTTCAGCAAAGTTCCATGGCCCTTGATCCTTGGATTAAGTCACTAATCAAAAGCAATTAAAGTGATGAGGGGCTAAATCCATCCCCTACTCCCAGAATGTTGGCACACAAGCAGGGAGAGATGGTGGCTGTGGAGCAGTCCTAGAGTGAGGCTCTGTGGCTCTGACCCCAGAGGTACAGCCCATGACCAGTGCTAGGCTCTGGCCTGGCTGAACCAAGCTCAGTCCTTACCTGGGTATTAGCCAGTTGCACCGATACAAGCAAAGGGTAGAGCTGGATGCAGCTTCCTTGGGATTTCCTCTCCTTTCTAAAGCCTTCTTCACACACACACTCTCTGCATCTCACACTCACGCGGGGCTCCTTTCTGCTGGCCAGCCCGGGGCTCTGTGTGTCCTCTTCTCTAGCTCTGAGGTGGGCACAGACCCTCAGTACTTCCTGCACACAGACACCGATTCCCCGTACCAAGGCATGTAATGACTAGGGAACTACCAGGCTTCACCTGCCTGGCTTTGAAGAAAAGGGATGAAACTTCTTTTAAGCCACCCAGAAAGCTACAAGTTGCAATATACAGCACTGATTATAAATGCTAAATTTTTTTTTTTAATGTAGAGCTATTTTGTTACATTTTGCAACTAAATGAAGTGCCAAATTAAGTCCAAGATTTGTTTTATGCCTCTTTTTTTAAAAGATTTTCTGATGTGGACCATTTTTTAATTTTGTTACAGTATTGCTTCTGTTACATTTTTTGGTTTTTTGGCCCCAAGGCATGTGGGATCTTAGCTCCCCAACCAGGGATTGAAGCCACACCCCCTGCATTGGAAGGCAAAGTCTTAACCACTGGACCACCAGGGAAGTCCCTGTTTTATGCCTTCTCTGCGGTACCACGTTCTTTTCTGTGTTCATTTGGCAGGGGGGGAGGGGAGTATGGGTGGGAAGGGAAGCCCCAGGGCATGTGGCTGCTTAACCAAAGCCTCGCCCATCACGGGGCACCTGTCTGTGCAAAAGGAACGGCAATGCAGTGGGTTCTGGTCCCAGAGGCTTTCTGAAGAAGGCATGTGGTCGCCTTTGACTTTTCTCTCCCCGTTACCCTTTCCTTCAGAAAAGATTTCTCATCTCTCTCCAAAGAAGGCATTCCCTGGTGATGGACAGGCTTCTCCAGACAGCTGCACAGCAGAGAACAGTCATTTTAAGCCTTAGTTCTTCCCAGAGAATGTGCAACCAATTTATGGGACCCCGTGGAGGAAGCAGCCGGGTAGCAAGTGGGTGGGGAGCCCGAGAGGAGATAACGGAGGGCTGTGGACACCTGGCTCGGGCTCACCATCTAGTGCTGATCAGCTGGGAGTGACTGTCCCTGGGGACCTCCGAGGGTGCTGCCAGGTTCCCGCTCCGGGAGCAGCTGATTGAAGCAAGGAGAGAGCTCCTTTGCGGGAAGCACTCAGGCCAGGGATGCAGGACTGCCGTGCCCATCTCGGGTGGGCACAGACTGCTCTCCTCCTCACTTGCTGGGAAGTTTCCTCCCTTATTTGGCAAAAGCCAGGGTCAGGAAGAGGGCAGTGGGTTTCTGAGCAAGAATGGGCATGCCTGTCAGCAGCTCCGTGCACCAACAGGGTGGGTGCCCTTAATGAGACGATCCTTTGTCCGGGCATAACTGTGTTGCAGAAGAAAACGTTCAATATGACGTGTGTTACAGTTCGTGGGCTTTCCAACAAAACTTAAAAAAAAAATAGTTACATGTATGTTGCAAAAGATTGCTGAAACTGACATGCCCTCTGTCAAATTGCAAGATCACTTCAGCTGAAGTCCACTGTCTCTGGTGTCATACTAAGCCACACTTGAAAGCAGCCCTGGGTTCTGAACGAGCCGGCACTGCTAAAACCCATTTCCACCTTCATCCGACTTCATCGGAAAAGGAAAGCGCAGCATTCACTTGGGAATGTTTAGAGAAAAGTGACAGAACCTGTACATATGGGAGAGAATACCTTGAGAATAGTAGCAAAAATACTGTAAAAAATATTCTTTTCCTCAGGGAAAACTAAAGGGTATGTGAAAAATAGATCTAGAGGATCCTAAGACTAGAAAGGTTTTTATTATCTCCAGCATCTTTTCTAGTCAGAACAGTTTTTGTTTGTTTGTTTGTTTGTTTGTTTTCTAGTGAACATGATACCATTTCAACACAAATTGCCATGAACTGGACAGTACCGACTTTTTGAGGCGGGGAGGAATGCTCTAGGAAACAGAACGGTTTCTTTGTTTCTTAGACCTGCATTCTAAGGCTGACATCTGAACCACAGCACAGTCCCTGGTGGGTTTTCACAGACTCATGTCAGGCTGTTTGTGAATGTAATTATGAATATGACACCTTGGTGTTCCCTTTTATAATCAGCCGGTTGGATGACTGGTTATTAGCTGTACACAGAATTCTATAGGTGAGGGATGTGAAAGATGTGCATTTTACTTGAACAGCAGGTTAAGGAGCAAACTTCCATGGACTTTTGTGGACAAGGTGCTGCTTTTTCTCATGACCCTGTAGAATTTCTGTCAACCACATCAACTGTAGCTCTGACCTGTATGAACGCAGGGGAGAATTTGTGCATACAAATGAGTGGAAACAGAGCACGATTCATGAATATGGATGAGGATGTGGATCGTTTTGGAGAAAGCGCTGGGCACACGGGTCAACTGGAAATTTCATTTCTCTAGGAAAATAACCCAACCAGCAGCATACAAGCTTTCCCTGTTCCCCACACCTGTGGGAATTCCTCCAGAGCGGAACTGTTTCCTTCTGTCTTTTTCATTGTAACTAGTCAAACCCGGAAGTCAGTAAATAAAACGAGCTTAGCACTTTTAGGTACCAATTGTATCACTAAGTAATGCACACCACTAGAGCAAGAAAGTGTAAAATGCATTTAAAACCGACTGGTTTGCTTATTGTGACTGACTTTGAAAAAGTCCAGATCCAATCAATGATATACATGCTTTAAAAGGTGTATCTATCATAGGACCAGAAATCAAAACGGGAATTTTACTCTGGTCCTGTTCTGTAAATAGTTCCTTTTTTTTTTTTAAGACAATCTCATGTTTTATAACTTTTCTTGTGAGTCTGAGAATCACGATGGTAATGTGTTGTGTCAAAATGTAATCTTAAATACAGTAATAATTATAACTTAATTTTCCAAATAAGACAAGAAATATACTGCGTAGGCTTCTACAATTCTGAGAGATGTGACACTTTTATAATAAGCATTAGTACTTCTCAAGTTAACAGAACTGGAAATATTTTACAAGATGCAGTGTTTTGTAATCACAAAGAACATGAACATTTTGTGGGAAATGACCTTGGTTTTGTACATTGTAGCTTATTTTTTAAAATACAATATTTTACCAGACAGGAAGTGTTAATATTATAAGCAATTCCTGCTCTCCAAACAAAGGGCTATGCCTCTTTTAAGCAAGCGTTCTGATGCATATCTTTTCAATTAACCCTCTGCAGCAAGGGTAGAAATGCAGATCAGATTGAAGATTATTACAAGAGAATCAAGATGGCAACAGCTACTCCTTTGATCTTTACCAGTGTGTTTTCAAAGTATTTTGGGGGAAAAAAAAAAAAAAAAAAACTTTAAGAATCATCTTATGTATCTTAAATCTTTAAAATGTTAATAGATATGCTTATAGTCAATGGGAGAAATATACTTGTAAATTCTTTAGCGTAAAATGATAGATTCCTGTCACAGGGACAAACTTATTCCTCAACCTACCAGAACCACAAAGCTGCTTTTAACTAGCAAGTATCATTTGATGGAAATTTCTAAAATCATGGTGTGTAAGCCCAAAGATAGAATTCTTAGGTGATCAGTGATGTTTAAAATAATTTTGTCCTCAGCACTAACTAAATAACTTTAAATTCCTTACCAGAACAAGTGCTTGATTTTTCACATGAAGAATTCACAGACAGGCGAGTCTGAGATCAGAAAGTCACTGTATTCCCAAGAGTCGGGAAACAAGGAAGGCAGCCATGGAGAGTTGATTAACCGTAGAAATAATTTTGAGCTTTGCCAAAACCATTTCATAATGCTCTACAGTTTTTTCTAGCCCACTCGCTGTTAAAGCAAGAAAGCATCTTTTCTTTCTAAGATGTTGGTAATTCAAAGGCTAGACTAATTAGTCAAGTATGCAGATAACATCAAAAGAAAAGCTGGGATAGAATGGTCGTACACCCGTTGGGCAACCCCTATCAGGTGGTCAGAGGGTCGCTCTGACTTTGCTTTCTAACAGGCTTTAGAATCTGCACACATGAGGGCTAGAAATGCATGGAGTTAGGGGAAAATGTGTACAGCCTCATCTCTGAGATGAAGCAGCCCAAATCTCTATCTTCATTCTCTTGGAATATCTCTAATGTTGGCATTAAAAGTTCCCAAGAAGTGTTTATTGCTGCATGGTTTTGAACCAAATGAGTCTTGCTTCCTATTTCCATAGAAGCCTCCTAATCCTTTCTAAGCAGATGCCTTGGAAAGAACAGGCAGATTCTGTAAATGAGTGATTCAGATCAGGCAGAAGAAGGACCCTAAAGAATGACGGAGATCATGGTGAACCAGAGGACACCCCCCCCCCTTTAAAGGGGGATCCCAGCTCTAGACAATCAGAACCATGCAGAAATCAGGCCTGGGGCTGCTAGATCTTCTGACTTGGAAATATAATGTTACCTGACACTTAAGCTAAACTCAGATTCTTGGCCAACCATGTGCAGACCAAAGACACCATGTATGTGGGCAGATGCAGCCTTTGGCCACCAGTTTCAACTGTTGGGAAAAGCAGATTTCACCTTCCAGAGCCATCAGGTCAAGTTCTTCCATCAGCCCTACAAACTCACACATTGGTACCATCTGGGCAACTAAGATCTAAGGAGGGAAAGAGGCCAGTTCTCCCCAGAAATCATTCTCATGGAAGACTTGAAGATAAAAATACAATATCCTTAAACTAGCCTTGCCTCTGATCAAAATATACTGAAGCGTTATTCAGCTGTCACTCTGCCTCCCCCAAAGCATGGAATGACTGTAATCCTAACTTCCTTACTGTTTTCACTGCCGCGACCACTGTGATGAGGGCTGGCAAAGAACAGCCTTGTGCCTTTGGAGAAGGCAGCCGGGAGCCCCTGCAGTTTAAGATAGCACACATTGCCTCCTTGTGCCAAAGCCCTTTGCCAACCCTTCCACGCCCCCGCCCACTCCATCCTGCCTCGTGAGTTTGCATCCCAGGATAAAAGTTCCTTTGTTTCACCTCTGACATGGCAAAATCCTTGCTTCAGAACTCGTAGGTACTTAGGTATTTTAGTAACCTCAAAATGGAGTTTTTCCACGTAGAAAACCTTAACACCTTTCCCTGAGGGCAAAGACAAAATGGGAATAAATGTGTCATGGAAAAAAAATTAGACGTTGCTTCCTTCATTTGGACGAACTAAGTTATTTGGGACTGTGTCTTACACCAGAGTCCTGATGGCGTTGGGATAATCACTAACCCTTTCACGTATATAAGAAAGTATGTCTCTTTCCGATACATGACTTCGTTTGACCCAGTGTAAAAGAAGAATGTGTAAGGTTACCATCACCACCTCCAAGGCCAACCTGGTCCAAGTGGTCTTCAGCCTGTGACTCGGCCCCATTACCGCCTGGACAGAGGAGGGAAAGAGCGTGTGAAAGAGCTCGCTCAGACCTCAGTCTTCCAGAATGACTCTAGACCTGAGAAGACGCAGGGACCCATGTTCTTCACCCATCCTTACAATCCAGGTACTTCAGCATAGAAATAAAGCCCACTCATTCGCATTGTCAAATGCACGCTCAAATCACCCCCGAATTTATCCCTTTAGGGTACCTACCAGATCCCTATTCCAACTATCTAAGTGGTTAATTATAGGAGTTGATTAGCTGGTGCAATGTTCTGAGTAAACCTTTTGACTCCTTGGAAAAAAGTTATTTTGCCGCTAACATTCAACATTTGTTATCCATGTGAACTTATGCCCCCAAATTTGAAAACAGCTCAGATTTACCATTTGTAATGATCAAATTGAAAACTACTGTCAGCTCAATGTTGGAAACACCCGGTAATATGGTTAGGTCAAGGTTAGATATGAATACAGTTTAAACAACATTGGCAGTGCCTGAGATTTCTGTCGTGAGTGATTAAAAGGGTGACCAAGTCCGTGAACGGATTTCATCTTCCCCTTCTCCCATCAGCTCACAGGTTTCACATCCTGAGTTTAGGGTAAAGCCCCTCACAAGTTTAGTTATGGGGCCTAAACCTTTTTGGCCCATCCCCTGCTGCATTAACAGGCTTTTTGATAAAAGATACTTTTATTATGTTTCAAAAGCAATACAGTGCTAGAGGAAGAAACAGTGAGCTTTCCTCCTCTGCTGGACAAGAAGCCCGTTTTGCAGTGGTAAGCACCAATGCCATGACAGTGGCAGGACTTCAAAGGACCCAAGCTCTAGGTAAGAAGAAAGAAGCTACCACTCAAAAAAAAAAAAAAAAAAACTATAGATTTTTGAAAGAAGGTGGAGATTATGAATTCAACACTTAAACTGTAGTCCTTGTTTCTTAAAAATATCCTTTCCTATTAAGCACCATCCACATAATTATTAACTGCCAGCTTCCAAAGGAAAGATCCCCTTTACTTATATTATAAAAGTGTTAAAAATTAATTCTCAAGTCTGATTAACCGTTACATTTACATACTTACTAGGGGCAATTCTCTAAATTTTTAATTCAGAAAAATTAGCCCGGGGAGCAAGTAGCAACTCCTGAAAAAGGCAAGAGCTCTATCATTAAAGAACGTAATTTTCTTGAAAAAAAAAAAAAATAAAAGTGGCTCATTTATTTTCTTCTGAATTCTCTTTACGTCTCTGACTAAGGAGGAAAAACCAGCATTCAGAAGAAGAAATTGAGCGTTAAGGGAGAGAAAGGACAGTTGCCATTCTAGGTACTAGTCTTGTTTTCCCATCTTGGCATCCACCTCGAATTCGCTAGTAAAATGTTACCCTCTCCTCTTTGCCTTTATCCACCCAAGCCAGAGGCCATGCTGTTATGTATGTTTGCTTCCAGAAGCGCTGGATGAAACATTTTTGCTTCTGTGTTCCTGATTTCTCACTTTTAATTAAGGTCCAAGGGAATAAATATTACCGGGACTGGTATGTTAGGCTTAGTCTATGAGGCTACTCCCTTCCTTCCGGAAAATGCTTCCATTTGTCAGAACAGTTTTGGGTGATCATTCAGAGAGCAGGTCGGTCAGCAGACAACCTGCCACACACATCACAAAAGATTTGGTCAGATTAACTGATAAAGAATAACAAGGCAGATACCTAAGCCTTTCACTTTGACTCAAAGCCCCCCCTCCCAAGTCTCCTACCCCACCAGTCCCCTCCAGAGCAAAGCCAGTGGAGTGATCAGGGCAGAGGAAGAGAGCTTCACATTCATTGCTCTAGGCCCTGACCTCTGCCCAGGATTACACAGCATGAAAATGGAATTGACCTTTATTAGGTGAAAAGGTAGTGGCTCCTGCAGGGTATAATTGTTTTAAGTTTATGCAAAGAGAAAAACTCATCCAATCTGCTCGTGTTGTGAAGCATGTGTCTCTCACCCTGGTGGAGCCCCCTTTCCATGTTTTGGGCACAGATGGCCAAGACAGAAAGGAAAGAGGCAGAGCTTTGGGGGCCAGTGGCTCCAGAGATGGAATTACCCCTCAGGGATATACAGTGTAGCATAATCCATAAACTACTCCCACCCAAGGGAAATTTAAAAAAAAAAAAAACGGATGCATCACGGGGTGTACCTCCCTGGCGGTCCAGTGGTTAAGACTCTGCTCTTCCAATGAGACATGTGTTCGATCCCTGGTCCCTGGTTGGGGAACTAAGATCCTGTGTGCCGTGCAGTGCGGCCAAAAAAAAAAAAGATGCATCACTTTGCAGATCACAAATGCTTGCTTTGCTTATGCCTTTTCCCCTACACTCTGCTAATTGGAAAGCAACGACTGTGACTTGACCAAGCCCTGTGATGATAGCAAAGCTTCTGCTTCCAAAGTATCCCAACTGTTTGGGGGAACCTCTGTGATCACTGGTAGAAAGCTTTAGAAAAGATTTAGATTTTTAGGGAAGAACCCAATACCCCCCAAATATACTAATTCTGTGACTTCAATAACTGAAAATGTCCTGGGTGTAAAATAACCCAGGCATGCAGATCATACACGTTTTTTAAAAAAATGCTATTAATCAGTATTTTCCTACAACATGACCTTAAATTCCTATTTTTATAATTAATGGTTGGACGATAGTCAGCCATTGAAACATAAGCTCTCTGGAATAACCAGACACTAGTGTAGTTTCCAAAGTGTTTCATATATCAAAATCTATATACTTAGAGGAAGAACTCAGGATACGAAAAAATGGCTAGGTCCCAAAGGGTTTGTGACTATCATCAAATACAACAGCCGAGTGGCCTGCGGTCATCTTTTTCAAATGAGGGAGCCGGGGAGTGAGAGAACCACAGTCGATACAAAACCTCTGTTGCCCTTCATCCATGATAGGGTTTAAAAACATTCTACTTTGAAGAATTAAGCCATCTTTCAAATTGTTTTCTACGCCAAATCTAACCTATTAAAATGAAATTATAAAATAGCTAAAATGGGGTCTTTAATGGAAATTGCTGAGAGTAGAAAGCATGGCGTTTTAGTGCCTGCTAAACAAAAAAGAGAAAGACGGAAGAAGCAGCCCTTCCTGTACGATGCGGGTGTTAACAGGAACCGGCATTAACTCGGAATCGGGCACTAATTCGAAAGCAACGAGGCAATGCTGTCCAATTTTTAGAGATCTTGCAAAAATGCAATCTTACCACCATTTGGAGGTAAGTACTGGCTTAACAAAAGTCTTGATTTAATATTAGTGAATGAATGTAAAAAGTTACAAGCTATGCATTTTCAAAGAGTAATGTTATTTTGTATCCAATCCAAGTCCATTTTTTTCATAAAGACTTACCACAACTGAAAATTGTTCAAAACACACTTGAATGCATATCATTATGGGGTTGTAGGACTTCCATCTGTACAGTTCTAGCTGATATTTTTAAAGACGGTGCATTGAAATTTCAGGCTCTAAACAAATTCAGCCATGAAGGTGAATAAAGGAGAAACGGTTTATATTTTACTTCTCCAGCTGAAATGGGAAATGTGGGCTGTTACAAAAATGGGCCCAGTTCTTTTAGAGGTGACTGTTCTAGTAACACTGGATTAACAAGCAAACAAAACTTCATGAAGTGAACGAGTATTGCCTTGGATGAATATAGCATAGGTTGTGTCTATTGTGTTTTACGTCGCAATCTAAGGAAAAAAACTATTCTCCAAAGGGTTTGCATTATATAGTTTTGAAGAACAAAACATAAAAATATTGTCCAGCAAAGCAAAATCATTGGTCTTTTTTTCAAAATTATTTGGAGATCATTACTTGTATTTTTTGGAAAGTCCATATAAAACATACACACATTTCTTCAGCCCTCTTTTAGAGTTTGTATTTCCATGAAACCTTTTTCGC
This sequence comes from Kogia breviceps, assembly GCF_026419965.1. Taxonomy (NCBI): domain Eukaryota; kingdom Metazoa; phylum Chordata; class Mammalia; order Artiodactyla; family Physeteridae; genus Kogia; species Kogia breviceps. The sequence goes on along the minus strand of NC_081326.1, from coordinate 22,439,245 downwards.
TAATAATTTATCTTTGCTCCTTAATCAGTACTTTCCTACATTGCTCAGCATGAAAAAAATTCTTTCCTTCATCTGACAATGTTGAAATAAAGAACTCCGTTTCTCTGCCATTCCGGATCTCTTCTATGTCCACTGAGAAAGTTTCTCAGCTGTTTGTATGTAAAATATGGAAAAACACACTTCTAAACCTGGTACTTGTGGTTATACTGGATATGTTTGCTACCTATTTAGAAGTTATTGGGGGTGGGGATGTGTCTTTTTATATGATTTTTAGCCAAATTCAGATGTTCTGATACTACATTTCTGAATACCTATCCGACTGTAAATACAGCCTGACGAGGTTCAGGTTAATAAACCTTTTATGTGACTGTTCCTCAGCCATGCTCCTTGCCAGCTTTGGGCACCTTGTACATAGATTTGTCGAATGTTTAAATGATGTTGTTTTTCTAAATGCTGTTCTCTAAAACAACGTTTTGAATGTTTTTTGCTTTCCATTGTTTGGGACTTTGTGTGTTGGTTAAACAAAAAATGTTTCCTAAATATTTAACACCAGGAAAACTATCTCAAATAAACTGGTGCTAATTGAAAGAGAAGAAAAATTTCAGATGGAATATTTACAATATAAAATGTTGACACCAGTTAAACTAAACTGCACTTTCCCAAGGGGACAGCTGGCATCTACCTGCAATGGGCATCACGAGGACCACTGAATGTTTACAGTTTCTGTGGCCCATTTAAGCATAAAATATAGAAATGGTGCTGTCCCCCCAGAGTTGAGGATTTGCTACATGGGTCCTATGGAAGCATTTAAGTAGAAGTAAAGGTCTGTAGTAAGAATCACTTTAGTAATAGTCTTCTGGTCTTTGGACTTTCATGTTCTGTAATGCTTAGCTGTAACAATGAATATGGTGTTGCAATCCAGTCTGACGTCATCGTTGCCCTGTATTTCCTGCGTGTATGGTTCTACCTTGGGTTGCACTGGCACGTGCCGAGCCAGAACACTGGACTTTCAGGAAGACCATTCTGACTTCTACGGTGTCCACACACTTGCATTGAAATGCACTTGTAACTGGTTAATTACCATGAAGTCTAACTTCCACTTAATAAAAGTTTTTGTGTATCTGCTTCTACTTGGGGGCTGTTTATTTGAGTAAAGGATAACGAACTGGTATCCAAGAAAGGTTCACAGGGCTTAGAGGGTTTGAAGATTTACCTACAGTTGTAAAAATAATTTAAAACCAGAGGGATGGGGCTTCCCTGGTGGCGCAGTGGTTGAGAGTCCGCCTGCCGATGCAGGAGACACGGGTTCGTGCCCTGGTCCGGGAGGATCCCACATGCCGCGGAGCAACTAAGCCCGTGAGCCATGGCTGCTGAGCCTGCACGTCCGGAGCCTGTGCTCCGCAACGGGAGAGGCCACAACAGTGAGAGGCCCGCATACCGCAAAAAAAAAAAAAAAAAAAACCAGAGGGATATCTTCCCCATATCAACTGCTCACCATCAAGGCTCTTTTTAGAAACATGTTGTAGGTACATCTCTCATCTAGAGCAGTGGTCCCAACCTTTTTGGCACCAGGGACCGGTTTCGTGGAAGACAATGTTTCCACACACAGGGTTGGGGAGGGAGGGCGTTGGTTCAGGAGGTAGTGCGAGTGATGTGGGGGAAGGTTCGTGGTAATGCGAGAGATGGGGAAAGGCAGATGAAGCTTCGCTGGATCCCGCCACTCACCTCCTGCTGTGCAGCCCGGTTCCTAACAGGCCGCAGACGGGTACCGGTCGGAGGCCCAGGGATTGGAGACCCCTGGTCTAGAGTTCAGCCCTGATAATTAACAACTCAAATCCATTCCCTTGGCAATGACCGCCCAGATGCATTAGCTACTCATGCAGCGCCGCTGGTCCTGTTGCCTGAGTCATGTAAACACAAGCTGGCAAACAGAGGAAAGGCAATGTCTAGTCTGATGCCAAGCCAGCCTGGAGACCCTCCTCTAGGCCAAGGCCATGTCCACTAGAACTTGACCTATTCACCTGCAAAGACCAAGCATACGTATTTGTGCAGCAAGACAGCAGGCTTTGGAGTTCAACAGTCTTGGACAGAAATCCGAGTTTTGCCTCTTGCAAGATAGATAACTGGACATTTGATTTAACCTTTTTTAAGTCTTGTTTTTATATTAGGAATGTCAATAAAAGAGATGAAAACTAATTAGTCTGGCTTGGACAATATCTACTCCGAGTCCAATCTGCCTTAGCTGGGGTGAGGAGAGCTATGACTCATGATCTACTGCCGGCTTCCAAGAAGTTCCTACCTCATGCGGCTATTGTGAGAATTACCTGAAATAACATGTCATCACTCACAGAGAAGAATCCCCCAAATGGAAGCCAAAATACTCAAATACTGGAATTCTCAGATATCCAGGTTGAGTGCTTTCAAACTCAGGAGTGCCTTCAGAATTTTTTCAATTTCTTAAGAAGATTCTTTCTAAGATAAAAATGTCCAGCCTTAGTAAATAGCTTACATACCACATCTGAATGTTTTCTTGGTTACACCATTATTTCATCAATTAATAGACTGGGTGGTGGAGACAGTTTTACAGCTCAGCCTATTCAAGAACTAGAAGATTGTGGAGTTGGGCACCCGAAACTTTCTTCCACGCCAACCCCAGCCCCAGACCATCTCCCCGTCATTGAACATCTGTGATTCCCTTGTATTTGGCACAGGTCCCCTGAGCCCTTTGACCTTTCCTGAGATGCAGTGGGACGGGAGATAGGACTTGCTTTGCTCCTACAGCACCGCGCCAGGCAATGTGCTGGATGCTTCCATGAGATCGTCTCATTAACTCTCACAGCAGCTCTGTGTGGGGAAACCACTATCCCCATTTTATGCAGAATGAAAGACCTTCATAAAGGTTAACCGTCCCAAGGCCACAGAGCTTAGGATGGAAGTGGACGCCCCCCCGACACCGCCCCGTGGATGTTCTGCGTTTTTAGGGGCTCTCATCGTCTGTGGGTCTGCTGTGAGTGATCGAAGGCAGTGTTCCTCTCTCTTCCCCCTGCTGGTTGGTTTCCTCCACCTTTGAACCAGGTGAGGGCTGCTCTTCACCCCAGGCTGCCTTCCCTCTCCATCCTGTCCTCCTGCCTCTTTGCCGCTGTCCATTCTTAACACGTCTTTGGCCAGTTTCTCCCCACAAGCCAAAGCCACTTCAGGGAAAGCATGGCCCTGTATTCATATCCATCAGTAAGAGTTCTTTCTCCCTGTTCTTCCCACAGCATGTCTGCCAAGCCTGCGACCACATCAGATACCTCATCCTTCCCCACAAAGCATTGTCAGCCTCAGGCCTGAGGGTTCTTGAAGGTCGCTAGACAGTTGACTTTTAGTGCCCACATGTTTGCCAAGAAGAAGGATGGACGTAACAACCTCTATGAATGGTGTTCAAACTGCACATTCCTGCTTTTTCCAGGCCTTCCTACCAAGGTCCCAGGAAGTTCTGCTCCTTGGAGAGTCAACCAGGAAGCCACATGGCCCTTAGGGGTAGGGAGAAGGAGAAAATATCGGGAATCTGGACTGGTGATGTTGTCCTGCAAAGATGTGTGTCAGTCATATGTGCAAAACAAGTTTTGACCAAATGCCTGCTATCTGAAGAGAGGCTGCAGCAAACATCTAATGAAGTAATGGATTTGGGGGTTTTTTTGGCCACACCTTGCAGCATGCGGGATGTTAGTTCCCTGACCAGGGATCAAACCCATGGCCCCTCCAGTGGAAGCACAGAGTCTTAACCACTGGACCACCAGGGAAGTTCCAGTAATGGATTCTTGTTTTTGTTTTTTTTGTTGTTGTTGTTGTTGTTGTTTTTTGCGGTACGTGGGCCTCTCACCGCTGTGGCCTCTCCCCTTGCGGTGCACAGGCTCCGGACGCGCAGGCGCAGCGGCCATGGCTCACGGGCCCAGCCGCTCCGCGGCATGTGGGATCCTCCCGGACCGGGGCACGAACCCGTGTCCCCTGCGTCGGCAGGCGGACTCTCAACCACTGTGCCACCGGGGAAGCCCTGGATTCTTTTAATGTAAAAAAAATGAAAGCTACCTTCCCCGCAAAAAATACCCTCCAAGATCTTACACTTCTTACACCGGCATGTAGTATGTGCTCAATAACTTTTTTAAAATAAATTTATTTACTTATGTATTTATTTTTTTTGGCTGTGTTGGGTCTTCATGGCTGCATGCAGGCTTTCTCTAGTTGCAGCAAGCGTGGGCTACTCTTCGTTGTGGTGCGTGGGCTTCTCATTACGGTGGCTTCTCTTGTAGCAGAGCACGGGCTCTAGGCACGTGGACTTCAGTAGCTGTGGCACACGGGCTCAGTAGTTGTGGCTCGTGGGCTCTAGAGCACAGGCTCAGTAGTTGTGGTTCACAGGGCTTAGTTGCTCCGCAGCATGTGGGATCCTCCTGGACCAGGGCTTGGACCCGTGTCCCCTGCATTGGCAGGCGGATTCTTAACCACCGTGCCACCAGGGAAGCCCGGCTCAGTAAATTTTTAAGTGAACGAATGAAAAACTGTTCAGAGGGATCATTTCTTCAGGCTGTAGATACACTCTGCTTTCCATCTACCACTGCCTGAACAAAGCAAAGAGGCAAGAAGGAAGTGAACATTTTGAAGCCTGGCATAGACACTTATTTGGTCTAAGTGGCATTTTTCAAGTTTCTTTAGAAGATGTACATTCTCAAAATCACTCACTCCAAATGACCTATCTCATATGAGGACTGTGAGTTCTAAATGAGTAAATAAGTGTAAAGTGTTTAAAATGGTGCCTGACACAGATTGAGGGCCATAAAAGTTTGTCTGAGTCATCAACAGTGTCATCACTTAAATAGCTTGAGACAAATGCATTAGCCAACAAAATCATCTGGAACCATTAGAACAAGGAGCCCCTAGTTAAGTTCAGTAAAGCTAAAAGTATATATTTACTTCTAACAAAGATTATTTTCTAATTTTTCCAACTTGGAATTCTACCACATGATAGAAGTGCAGAAAAGTAGGAAAAAAATAAACTCACTGATAACGACAACACTCAAAAATAAGCATGGGTTGGGCTTCCCTGGTGGCGCAGTGGTTGAGAATCCGCCTGCCGATGCAGGAGACACGGGTTCGTGCCCTGGTCCGGGAAGATCCCACATGCCGCGGAGCAACTAAGCCCGTGAGCCATGGCCGCTGGGCCTGCGCGTCCGGAGCCTGTGCTCCGCAACGGGAGAGGCCACAGCAGTGAGAGGCCCGCATACAGCAAAAAATTTAAAAAAAAAAAAAAAAAAAAAAGCATGGGTAGATTGCTGCATTTTTTTCAAACTATTTCCATGCATATTTATTTGCATAGTTGTGATCACACTGTATATATAATTTAACATGTTGCTCTTAAGCACTTAACATTATAGCATATGCATTTTCCCATGTCATTAAATATTTTCAAATGCCTGTATTTTAATGGCTGGGTAATAGTACAGCATGTAGATATATACTGATTTCCTAAAATAGTCCCCTATTTGGAAAACATAAGTTATTTCCAATTTTAAACTCTTTGAAACCCTTAATCCAGATCGTCAAATTACTCTCCAAATGATCTGGCTCAATTTTCTCTCCCATCAGCAAAATGAATATTTTCCTGTGTGCTCAACTGAAATGAGTATTCTCATTATTTAAATCTTTCCTAAGTTAACAGATACTAAAAGGCATGTCATTGTTGTTTTAAGTTATATTTCTTGGACTTCCCTGAGGGTCCAGTGGTTAAGACTCTGCACTCCTACTGAAAGGGCACGGGTTTGATCCCTGGTCGGCGAGCTAAGATCCTGCATGTCGCATGACGAGGCCAAAAAAATTTTTTTTCAATTTAAAAAATAAAATTAAACTAAAAAAATAAACGATATTTCTTGAATACTAGCGGATGATATTAAACATTTTTTTAGGTCAACCCTTTACATTTTCTATTTACAACATGTTAGCTCATGTCCTTTGCTTATTTATCGTTTGAAATCTTACCCTTTCCTTATGTATTAGTAGGAATTCTTTAGATCGTTAGGCTGTAAACTTCTGTCTTATTTGCTATAATAGTTTTCTCAATTTGTGTGCATTTTTTGATTGAGCTATAGTTGTTTTACAATATTGTGTTAATTTCAAATGTACTGCGTAGGGATTCAGTATTTTTGCAGATTATATTCTGTTATAGGTTATTACAAGACAATGGGTATAATTCTCTGTGCCATACAGTATATCCTTTTTGCTTATCTATTTTATATACAGTAGTTTGTATCTGTTAATCCCATACCCCTAATTTGTCCCTCCCCCTTCTTTCTTCCCTTCAGTAACCATGTTTGTTTTCTATGTCTGTGTATCTGTCCCTGTTGTGCATTTACATTAAGTAGTATTATTTTTTAGCTTCCACATATAAGTGATATATAGTATTTGTCTTTCTTTGACTTATTTCACTAAGCATAGTGCTCTCTAGGTCCACCCACATCGCTGAAAATGGCGGTATTTCATTCCTTTTTATGGCTGAGTAATATCCAATTTATGTGCATTTTAAATTCAGACATTTCACATGCAAATTTTAAATCTTTATATCATTAAGTCTGTCAGTGTTTTTCTTTAAAATTTTACCTCTTGCTTATAGCTTAGATGGGCCCCTCACATTCAAATATCAGGAAATACTCCCTTATATTTTCTTTCAGGTTTCATTTGTGCAATTTTTTTTCCTTGCTATCTAGAATTATTTTGGTATAGGTAAAGGTTAAAATGTATTTTTTTCTTCCCAAATAGCTTGCTAATTATCCCTATCTCATTTATGATTAACCCATCCATTCTCCAAATTTGATTACCATTAGCTACAGAATTGTTATAAAATTATGGATCTTCTCAAGGCTCTTCTGTCCCTGATTAAACTCAGTTAACCCAAGTTATCCCTGCCTCCTTTTTCTCTGGGCATTTGCACATGATCAGGCATGAAGATGGTGAAGTGGACAGTTTCTGGTCCTGGAAAGTCATGTGCTGTTTTCTGCTAATTCCATCTGGTCTTTGGACTCCTGTCTCTACCATCCCATCATCCGCTCTGTTTTTTCTAATACATATATTCTTTTTCATATTCTTTCCCATCATGGTTTGTCACAGGATATTGAATATGGTTCCCCGTGCCACGCAGTAGGACCTTGTTGTTTACCCATCCCATATATAATGGTTTGCCGCTGCTAATCCCAAACTCCCAGTCCTTCCCTCCCCCACCCCCCTTCCTCCCTGGCAACCACAAGTCTGGTCTCTATGTCTGTGAGTCTGTTTTTGCTTTGTAGATACGTTGATTTGTACCATATTTAGATTCCACATAGAAGTGATATCATATGGCATCTTGCTCTTTCTGACTAACTTCGCTTAGTATGATGATCTCTAGGTCCATCCGTGTAGCTGCAAATGGCATCATTTCATCCTTTTTGACCACCATCCACTCCTGACTCATCATCCCATCATGACTCTGCTGTGGACTCTAGTTGACACGGTCCACGGTTCATCTACTGACAGTTCCCCATGTTACTCCCTCCAGGACCCTTCCAGCCTCCTGGCCTTGTTACAACCCCTCTCCCTCTCTCCTGGGGTCCTGGGAGACGGGAGGGCTGTCTTAAGCTAGCCCAGGCCTTGGCATGCCACACTACCTCCCTTACATAGCCTCTCTGGTGCCATGATGGCTGCTGTCTGCAGCATCCTCTAGAGAGCAGGGCACAGGCCCACTCTACTGTGAAATCTCCCTAAATGTATTTGGCGTTGCTCACACCCCCCATTCCTATAGGGCCTCTGGTGAGACTGCACCAAAGCTTTGTTCCTCACTCTCCTTTCTGCCTCTTTGGAACTCTTCCTCTTCCCCTCCCCCAGTTAATCTCTACCTTATAGTGTCATACGATTCTCCCAGGCCAATGTCATCTTTGCCACCACCCTCTCCTTTACTCCTTGTGGCAAATCTGTTACCAAGTCCATTGGCTTTTATCTCCTACATATCTCAAACATACTCAATTCTGTTCCCGCTGTTCTCATCCAGGTGGAAGCCCCCATCCTCTATCACCTGTACTTGCTCAGATTTTCCCCGGCCACTTTTGCATCCTTTCAATGCATTCTCCTCGCATAAGCCTCTGAGATCTTAAAAACACAAATCTGATCATGTAACTCCTCCTTTGTGCACTTTGGCAAATTTCTTTTGCCCTCACGATACAACTCCAGATCTTGCGCAGGCTGGTGTATGTGAGTCCCTGCCCACTTCAGCCGTGTTCAAAGGCACCCCGCCTACCTGCCGGCCCTCCAGCCCCTTACACACACATCCTGTCTCCCATCCCAGCACCTTTGCCCTTGTTTTTCTCTCTGCCTAGAGAGCTTCCCCTAGGTTTACTGTCCTTTTCCCTGCCCTCACCTCCACCCACACCCTTTCATCTGGCTAAGTCCTCACCACCTCCTTAGGGAAGCCTTCCCCTCACGCCAGAGGTCTCGTAGTCACTGCCTAAGAGCTCTGTGAAGGCAGAGCCTATGCTGATCTTACTTGGTACTTCTCTGGTAGGTAGCATACAATGGGTCATGAATGAATGAATGAGTACAAAGGAAGGATGCAGGAGATCCAGGTGGGAAACATGAATTAAGTCTTAGATACCTAAAGTGTTTGTCTCTATTCAATACCACGATCATCCGTTCTTATATGTTATTTTCCCAAATCAGCACCTTAACTTATGACACTCAGCTGGTGGTTGATCAAAATTTCTAGTAGCGGGGAGTCCCTGGTGGGGGGACGTGCAGTGGTTGAGAGTCCGCCTGCCGATGCAGGGGACACGGGTTTGTGCCCCGGTCCGGGAAGATCCCACATGCCGCGGAGCGGCTGGGCCCGTGAGCCATGGCCGCTGAGCCTGCGCGTCCGGAGCCTGTGCTCCGCAACGGAAGAGGCCACAACAGTGAGAGGCCTGTGTACCGCGAAAAAAAAAAAAAAAAAAAATTTCTAGTAGTGAATTAGGCACATGTCTTGCCTTGTGGACATAATGTCATGGCTTCTGTCTACCTACTCTACCAAAAGTAGAAATGGAAGTGTAAATTCCAAACAAACTTGGGAGGAAGAGACATCAAAATGCACTTGAAAGTTTATTAAATGAATAAATAGAATAAAACTGCAAGGCTACTTCAGTCACATGGAGTCTGATCTTCCCTCGAAAAAATGGGTTACAGAAAAAGAAAACATGAAGAGCAGCTTCTCCCCTTTAAGTTTTTTTTGAGGGGATAGCAATGGAAGGAAGATGGTTTTCTGAGAAAACTCAAGCAACAGATGTTTCTGAACAGAAGCTTAAACCCTAGAACTTTTACAATCTGAAAATCATTTGGAAAAACTGGATTATAAGCCTACACCCTTGGCATTGCCTAGAGAAAAGGAATAGCCTCTTTTCTCAGGCAAATGTCTGCCATCTTCTGCAGTATATTTTCTAGCATATCTCATGACCCCAAATTTTTATGTAAACCAAAATACTTTAACACGTAATTACTTATTTTAATAATAGGAAAGTTATTTTTGACTGCAATGAAACCGTAAATCTGGCCTGTTTTGCTTCACTTCATTTGTTTGGATGGCCATCTGGCAAGATTATTTAACACAGTGCAGACTCTTCCCCTGTACAAGTCAAATATTTTCTATTTAAAAGTTGATGTTATGCCGAAGGCTGAGCTGTATTTCTTTTTTCATTTTCTTTTCTTTGCTTTTTATAGCTAAGTAAACAAAGGATTTGACTTAGAACTTCTTCTACTTCTCTATTCACCATACAATGATAAAGTAATAAAACTGCTTCCAAATGCCACATTTGAAAATCAGTGTCATAACTTTAGAGAAACCAGAACCGACTGTAGATATTTGTGCCTTCTGGGAGAGAGGGGTCATTCATCTCTAGGTACGTAGGTCTTTGGTTTTGAGAAGAACACCTCAGAGTGCATTGATAGTTCTTTTTAGTAGAAAGAAAAGAGGCCCTTTGGGCAAGCCTGAATGGCCAAGTTTTCTACATAATAAACAAATGGAATCTGCACAGTTGAGCTGTGTGTGTGTGTGTGTGTGTGTGTGTGTGTGTGTGTGTGTAAGTGAGTGGAGACCTGGGACTAGGAATGGAAGTAGGGAGATATGAGGAGAGCACAGTGCTGTCCAACAGAACTTTCTGAGATGCTGAAAAATGTTCTACATCTAAAAAAGAAAGAAAATGTTCTACATCTATGCCGTCCAGCATGGTGGCCACTAACGACACATAGCCACTGAGCACTTGAAATGTGGTGATATTACCAGGGAACTGAATATTTTTTTTTATTTAGTTTAAATTTAAATTTCCACATGTGGCTAATGGTCACCCTATTGGACATGGCAGAAAAGAGGCCCCCTCACATCAATCCCTCCCTGTCCCCAAACCTGAGCCATGAGCAGGAGTGTATGACCTGAGAAAACCAGAAAGCTCCCAGGGTAGGGATGCTGAAAGACTTTCAGGAAGCCCATGCATGAGTGATAGTTGAGTTTAAGTTGTTGCTTGCCCTGCGTTTCCCTCCTGTTGCCCACAAACCTTCAGGAAATGCCTCCTATACTAGGGTAATCATTCATTCAGCTTGCCTGGGACTGTCACTTTGTGTGATGCCCTGGTGTAACCGCTAATAGTTCCTGCTTCACTCTCAAAAGTGTCCCACTTGGACGCCCTACCTAAGCACACAGCCTTGTAGTCAGGGTATCATAGAGAGGAGAGGAATGTGCAAAGAAGCTCGGACTTCCTGTCGCCTCTCCCCAGGAGCTTCGTACCAGAGCTGGGAGAGTGGAGGGGTGGTACAGAGCCAGGGGCAGAGCAGCCAAAGAACATGGCAGAGTCTTCACATGGCGCCGGCCAGGACAGAAGCGAGATCAAACTGTCTTTCCCAAGTACACTAGAGGAGGGTGAAAGAGGGGAGAGGGAAGAGGGGGGAGAGAGCCAGTTACAAAACAAGGAAAGAGAAAGAGAGTTTTTCTGGCATTTTCAAGCATTACTAATAAAAATTGGACAAATTAAAGTCTTTCCAGTTTCCTGTGCTTGATAAAATGCAGTGTTAGTATGCAGAATGCTCTACTGCAGTTAAGCCCATAACAGCACTTGTAAAATTCTTCAAGGCATAATTAAAGTTTAGAATAAAATTATCTGAGATTTCCACCAGTATATAATAAAACCAAACTAGCACGTGGAAGATAAGGTGAAACTGAAAAGTCCTAAAGCCTGAGATTTTATCTGAAACACAAATGGCAGAATTTCCTTCTTTCTTGTGGCTAAGCAATATCCCCTTGTATATACTTACCACACCTTTATCCATTCATCCATCCATGGACACTTTTAAGTTCTTTCCGTATCTTGGCTGTCATGAATAAAGCTGCAATGAACTTGGGATTGCAGGTCTCTCTCCAAGATACAGATTTCATTTACTTCCAATACATACTCAGAAGTGGGATTGCTGAATCACATGGTAGTTCTATTTTTCATTTTTTGAGGTGTGAGGTAATGTCTCATTATGGTTTTGACTTACATTTCCCTGATGTTTAGTGATGGTGAGCACCTTTTCATATACCTGTTAGCCATTTGTATACCTTCTTTTGAAAAATGTCTATTAGCCATTTGCATATCTTCTTTTGAAAACTATCTATTCAGGTCCTCTGCCCATTTTAAAATTGGATTATTTGTGGGTTTTTGCTTTGTGTGTGTTTTTAAAGCCCTACACAGGATTTTAAGTGATTTCCCACTTAGCAGTTGTTTTTTTTTTTTTTTTTTTTTTTTCCGGTACGCGGGCCTCTCACTGTTGTGGCCTCTCCCATTGCGGAGCACAGGCTCCGGGTGCGCAGGCTCAGCGGCCATGGCTCACGGGCCCAGCCGCTCCGCGGCACGTGGGATCCTCCCGGACCGGGGCACGAACCCGCGTCCCCTGCATCGGCAGGCGGACTCTCGACCACTGCGCCACCAGGGACGCCCAGTTTTGTCCTTTTTATGGCCCAAGCAGATAAATGCCTAAAATATATTTCACTGAAATATCACTGAGGTGACGGCAGCAAGCAGCAGAATGGCGGAGTGATTAAGAAGGTGGGATCTACCATTAAAAAAAAAAATGAAATCATGCCATTTGCGGAAACGTGGTTGGACCTGGAGATTATCATACTAAGTGAAGTAAGTCAGACAGGGAAAGGCAAATACGCGATATCACTTATATGTGGAATCTTTAAAAAAAATGATGCAAATGAACTTATTTACAAAACAGAAACAGACTCACAGACATAGAAAACAAACTTATGGTTACTAAAGGGGGAAGGGAGAGGACAAATTAGGAGTTTGGGATTAGCAGATACACACTAGTATATATAAAATAGATAACCGACAAGGACCTATTGTACAGCACAGGGAACTATATTCAATATCTTGTAATAACCTATAATGGAAAAGAATCTGAAAAAGAATATTTATATATACATATATATTTACACATATGTAACTAAATTACCTTGCTGTACACCAGAAACTAACACAACATTGTAAAGCAAGTATACTTGAATTTTTTTTTAATGGAAAAAAAAAAAAAAGAAGGTGGGCTCTGGAGTCAGACTTCGGGTTTTGAATCCTGGTTGACCAACTTAGTTTTCTCATCTGTAAAATGGGGATACTTTTAGTAATTACCTTATAGGGCTGCTATGAGGATTCAGTTAGATAATCTGCATGAAGCCCCAAGCACAGTTCCTGGCGGATAAGTGCTAAGTGCTAATTATGATGAGGAGGAGGATGACGGTGATTAGCGAGTAGCTGGTAGAGAGAGAGATAGGAAAAGCTGAGAATTTAAATATAACCTTCTGTCTAATCGAATGTGAAGTTCTCAAGAGAAGGGTTATATTGACATGTATTATATCCTGGCTACTAACAGAAGACTTGAAATATGGAAGGTAATATTTATTGATTGATATCAGTTATGCAACAATTATGGACCGAGCAACTGCCATGAGACCAGCACTGACTGTGCTAGATGCTGAGGACATATACCTGGGTCACTGTTGGGATTCAGTGGAAGAAAATGTTGCTCACACAAAGGCAGAATATTCTTTTAGGGGCAAAAAGAAGAGATTAAGTTTTTTGCGTGTCACATATAAATAAATCCAGTCTTTCCCTCCCACAGTGTCCATTCTTTGTAGTCTTAGGCTCAGCTAAGGGAACTTAACAGAACCCAGGGAACCTTACCTGGTGCTGCCTTCAGTAGGGATCCCCACGCGGGAAGCAGCGTACTGGTAGGGATACCCCCAGCTGACCAGGGGCTGGTTTTAAGGGCGTACTTCACAGGTCAGAGATGAGAGCCTAAGAACATGCAGGTGGGTGCAGAAGCCCCATATACGTAAGGAACCATTTCCATTGTAACAGTCCTAGAGCCACAGCTTCCCGGTCCCAGTGAGGAGAAGCCCAAAGCTGTGCCCTCTCACCAGGCAGTTATATTCGTTCGCAGACCTCCCAGTCCATATGCAGCTCACCAACCATGGGTCATTTTTACCAGAAGCGGTGTTGTCTGGTCACACAGCTAGCATTCACTTGTGTCAGATTTCCCAGCAAACAGCTAGAAAGGTAACCCAAGGTCATTTTTTCATAAAGAAGAACATGCTTTGTTAACCTTTTACTCACCCCCATTCTTGGCCCTGCTGAGCTCCCCAAATCTTATCAGAAACACCAATGAGAAGTCTCTGACGCACCCTACACTCAAAATGCACAAAACCCACCCACGTAATTCTCTCCTCCCCAGAGCCAGGCTTCCATGGGTGCTTCGCTGCACACAGAGGACCCTCAGAGTCTGCCGGCTTGAATGCAAATGGTAGCACTGAAGTTGTGCCTTAAGAAACTAGCAGAACTTCTGAGGACAGACAAGGAGAAAAGGGCCCGGAAGCAAGAAAGTGGGAGCGCATTTAGGAAATAGTCCAGCTTTCTGACACATGGGTCCTTGGAAGAAAATAGACGTTTCAAATTCACCACGATCCTGCCCCAACCAAGAGACTTTGTCTTTATCCAATAGGAAATGTTTGTGGCTTTTTTTTTTTTTTGAAGTGGTATCAGAATACTTTTATTTATTTTTTCGTCTGTTTTATTGGGATATAATTGGCATACAGCACTGTATAAGTTTAAGGTGTACAGCATAGAGATGTGACTTAACATGCGTCATGAAATGATTGTCACAATAAGTTTAGTGATCTTCCATCATCTCATATAGATATAAAATTAAAGAAATAGAAAAAATCTTTTTCTTTGTGATGAGAACTCTTAGGATATACTCTCTTAACAACTTTCACTTACAACATACCACAGTGCTAATTACCTTTTTCAGGTCGTACATGACATCCCTAGTACACATTTATCTTACGCCTGGAAGTTTGTACCTTTTAACTGCCCTGATCCAATCCCCCCTTCCCTTCCCCCGCCTCTGGTAACCACAAAGCTGATCTCTTTTTCTATGAGTTTGTTGGTTTCTTCGTTTGTTTTTGAAGTATTATTGACCCACAACACAATATTTGTTCCTGTTACACAACATAGTGATTTAGCACTTCTATATATCTCAAAATGATCACCATGGTTAAGTCTATGATCTGTCACCGTACAGAGATACCGCATAGTTATTGACTATATTGCCCACACTGTACGTTTCATACCCATGGCTCGTTTATTCGGCAACTGGAAGTTTGTACCTCTAAATCTTCCCTCACATGTTTCTTTTCTCCCCTCACCCCCTTCCCCTCTGGCAACCACCTGTTTCTTCTGTGTCTTTAACTCTATCTCCGTTTTGTTATGTTTGTTCATTTGTTTTGTATTTTAGATTCCACATATAAGTGACATAATACAGTATTTGTCTTTCTCTGACTTATTTCACTTAGCCTAACACCCTCTAGTTACCTATGCAAGGACTTAAAAAAAAATCGAGAGGTTATACCACAATCAAGTCTCTAGGTAAGATTATTTCTAAATGACAAAATTCATAGATCTTTTGGGAACAACAAAAAAAAGATTCCTCAAATCAATGCTATAAAAGCTCGACAAAGGATAAAGTGTAACAAGTAAATACTACAATTTTTGCATGTGATTTCAATACATGCAAATGTATTGAAATCCTAAAACACAGTCTTTAAGATGAAGGACCATCATCGGTGCTCTAGAGCACGGAAACGCTAGACCCACATGAATGTCATCTTGGACTTTGGAGGA
Organism: Kogia breviceps; assembly: GCF_026419965.1. Classification (NCBI taxonomy): domain Eukaryota; kingdom Metazoa; phylum Chordata; class Mammalia; order Artiodactyla; family Physeteridae; genus Kogia; species Kogia breviceps. Next base: position 22,424,006 of record NC_081326.1, on the reverse strand, counting down.
TCCCTTTATACCCTGTCATCACAGGGCATCCAGTCGTAATAATGAGATTATGAACACCTGCCAATTCAAAGGCACAGCTCACTGTTGAGTGACAAATGAAAGGAGCTAGGACAATCCACAGGCCAAAATAATGCAAGGCTTTTGAGGTCAGTTTCAAGTATTAGAAGCTGAGAAAAGTACTAGACAATTTTTTTTTTTTTTTTTTTGCGGTATGCGGGCCTCTCACTGTTGTGGCCTCTCCCGTTGCGGAGCACAGGCTCCGGACGCGCAGGCTCAGAGGCCATGGCTCACGGGCCCAGCCGCTCCGCGGCATGTGGGATCTTCCCGGACCGGGGCACGAACCCGTGTCCCCTGCATCGGCAGGCGGACTCTCAACGACTGCGCCACCAGGAAAGCCCAGTACTAGACAATTTGACCCAATGTTCTCTTTCCAGTTCTTGTTTTTTGGAAATGAATAAAACAAATTCTTCAATGTGATTATAATCCTTCCTTCTTCTTCCTCACCAGGAGCAGACTAACATTCCAGCCAATCAATCCCAGAATGGTTATTTTTGTTTTTGTTTCTGTTTTAATTTTTTAAATTGAAGTATAGTTGATATTTGTTTCAGCTGCATAGCAAAGTGATTCATTTATACGTGCGCACACACACACACACACACACATATATTCTTTTTCAGATTCTTTTCCATTATAGGTTATTACAAGATATTGAAGGCAGTTCCTTGTGCTGTACAGCAGGTCTTTGATTTTTATCTATTTTATATATAGTAGTGTGTATCTGTTGATCCCAGCTTCCTAATTTACCCCTCCCACCCCTTTCCCTTTTGGTAGCCATAAGTTTGTTTTCTATGTCTGCTGAGTCTATTTCTGTTTTGTAAATAAGTTCATTTTTTTAGATTCCACATATAAGTGATATCATATGATATTTGTCTTTCTCTGCCTCACATGATAATGTCTATGTCCATCAATGTTGCTGCAAATGGCAGTATTTCTTTCCTTTTTATGGCTGAGTAATATTCCATTGTATATATATATATATATATATATATATATATATATATATATATATATATATATATATATATACCACATCTTCTTTACCCCCAGAATAGTTATTAAACACCTAGAATGTTGACGTACTCCCTCTGACACTATGAGGCAAAAAGGAAAAGGGAAAAATAAAGGAAGTTCCTGACATTGAAAAGTATGTCTCACTGGGGAAATAAAATTGAAAAAGCTAAGCCATAAGATATGGAAGATTTCCAAGATGCATTATTGAACATAAAAAACAAGGTATAGACTAATGTCTATATAATTTGCTTCTATTTGGATGACATATACATATGCCTATATAAGCATCTGTCTGCGCGAACATTTTCTGCATGATATACCAAAAAATCATTGCTGGTGGTTACCTCTGGAGGGTGGATCTGGTCTGTGGGGTCAGAAATACATTTTTAATCATGCACCATCTTATACTGTTTGTTTACCATGCGTGTGAGTTTCTTTAATTTTTAAAATTGTAGTAAGCTAAGCAGCACCACAAGACAGATATAATTGCATAGCAAATGAATAAAAGACAAGCCAACTTTTACTGACTATCGTCTATGAGCCAGGCATACCTCCTAGCCACCTCCCAGTCACTACTGCCCCAGGGGTGTGGCTATGATGTTTCTGGCCCCTGGGAAGCAGGCTGCAACCTCTCCTTGCACTATTCTGCCACCTCAGTCAAACCCACTGTTGGCTTCAGCGCCAAGCTTTTTCTAGCATATGGAATGCAGCCAAATTTGGATGGTTTCCCAGGGAGGGTAAATAGTGTGTTGGAGTTTGAGTTAAAACAACCAAACTCCTTTTTAGCAAGCCAATGGGATCAATCCAGCCCTTGTAAAGTACTACCTAAATTGTTTTTAGTTCCTTTGATTGCTTTTTCATCTTGAAAACTACAAAACAAACACACCCTCTTCAACTTAAGATATGCTGCTTTAAGAACTATCTACCCCATGTTGAAACCAAGCATGCATAGCTTCTTCAGTTGTGGTGATGAAAGCAAGATAAGTACCTTCTACTATTATTATTGCTTAAAAAACAAACTTCTGATATCTATGCACTGTGAATGTATATATATATTTCTATCAAATCCTTATCAAATGCTGCCCTCTAGCGGAATATTCATTAAAACTTCTGCTAACAATAGATGTTTAATTAAGGCTTAGATGTGCTTTAAGGGAGAGAACAGGCGTAGATCCACATCTTTTGAACTTAAATATTCACCATCCAACAATAATTAACTCTATCTTTTATAAAATGTTGACATTGTCATCATTTCCTTAAATATTTGCCTTGTTGAGAAATTTTTACCTTAATACACAAATATAGTCTATTTTCCAAAGCTGACCTGAGTTAACTTCACAAACACTCCAACAAAATGTTTAAATGTATACTATTTCACAAAAAGTTACTTCTAGAACTGTCTAGATATGCACAATATTTTAAAAAATCATATATCAGCAACACTGTTCTGAGTCTTAATACTGTTAAAACGGAACAAAAGACGAGCAACTTTTACAACTTAGGGACATTTTAGCAAGAAAGCAGTAGGGGCACCTGGATTTGGTGTCCTTGCTCTAAACATATTGGCAGCCACTTGGAAGCTTCTCTCTTGCCTTTCTGCCTCATTGCCTGGAAGTCATTCATCACTTAGTTTAATAAAACTCAGGACCCAAACACATACATGCTGCCAAGTTTTCTAAGCTTTAAAAATTATTCTTTTCCAGCCAGGTCAGACTTTGTATTTATAGAATATTTTTTCCCCTCCCTAAGAAGGATGGTTTGTCCAGACCTCCACAAAGTGATTCTTAATCCAATTACGTACAAGCAAAGGATGGGGGGAAAGAGACAACAGCGACCAGAACCACATTTCAGCGCCTCGGGCAGAATCGTTGCATCTGATGACAACACCCTTTCCCGGGCCTCATCTATCACGCGGCTTTTATATCTACCCATCCAGACAGGAAGAAAAATACATTTCAAATGTCAGAGAACCTGCGTTTTTCACAGCAGGCCCTACTCCACCTACCTTTCTGAACCGCGGTACTCGGCTCCCTGCTGCCCGGAACAGCTCGGAGCTGCGACAGCCGACGTGACTGTCACTTGGCGGCCTGGCTCAGGTGAGGCCAGCGGAGGATGAGGTCCCCCCCACACGCCATCCTGGGGGCTAGGAAGGCGCTCACCGTCCCCCTTCCCCCGCCGCCCCCTCCCCCCCCACCGTGAGCCCACCCTCTGGGTCGTGTTAGGAGGCACGGTCACGGTGAGACCAGCTGAGCTCAGCTAATTCCTGAAGGTCACCTTTACAGCCTTACACCCGGCTCAGCCACCCGGCTTCCCACTCCAGCTGCAGTGGTACTTACCCTCTCTCAGCTGACCATCCCCTGTCCTCCTTACGGTCCATATTTAAAAGCATAAGTAAATACCACAGTAAAACACCTTTTGGCTTGAAAAAGCTTGATTTTCACATCCAAGAGGAAAACATAGAAATAACTTGGAAAGAATTAAAATTCCCACAGAAGAGATAAGTCAATGGACCCTCCTCAGGCCACTACCTACCCTGCCCAATTTTAACTCTCCCTCAGTTTCACAGATAAGTGCTTGTTATAATCACCTCTATTATGAAACTCTCTGTCCACTTACAATTATCAGCCTTTTCATCTTCCCTGAGGTTTTTTCCCTTTGATCCAGAGTTGTGTGTGGCTTCTCCCACTGTGGAGACTTCGCAGCTGATATTTCTTCCACACTGACTTCAGCTTTTCTAAAGACTTTCCCTCCTCCTTCTCTTGTTCTCTTTTCCTTACTGGGAGAAACACATGCAGGGTGGAAAGGCTGTGTTTGAACCAAGTTGTGATAGGACAGCATGGCCTTTTTAAAAAATTAATGGATAAAGACATACCTTGCATAGGTTTGGCTTAACCAGAAAGAGGAGAAGGAGAGTGGGAGAGGGGCAGACGAGGGAGAGAAAAACCTGTCTTCATCTCTCATCAGGACACATAGAAATAAAAACAGAAACGCCAGCTCCCTTCCTATGTAATTTGCACGCTGGCTACACAACTTGCAGGACTTAGTACAAAAGAAAAATTAGGAACCCTTTCTTCAAATGTTATGAAGACTTTCAAGTGACGACAGTCGAGTATTATACCAAGCATGGGCCCTTCTGAGTGCAGGGATCTGTGTGACTACACTACACCAGTCACATACACGAGAAGCCAGCCTTGTCCCCTACCATAAATCAAAACAGCAGTCTTGCCATGCTAGCTATATTGGGGGGTTTTCTTCACAATGGCCCGCCCCTGCTAAGGTGATCAATTTGTCCTGCTTTGTTCTAGACTACCAGAGGTTTAGCACTAAAAATCCCACATCCCAGGCACCTCCTTAGTCCCAAGCAAATTGGGACAGTTGGTCACCGCCCTCTTCTCTGAGGACCTATCTAGTGGCAGAGCTGTCCTCTGGGTTTCTACTGGTTTTAATTTCTTGCTCTGAGAACTAGTGGCAATCTGAAGCCAGTCCCCGACTCTGTGGTGGTGTGTGAAGCTATTCCAAATGTCCCCATATTTATTCCCCGATTTCTCATGTCCCCAGAGAGAAACCTGCTGAACCATGATTCTGACTGCCCCTGTGTGTCAGAAGTAAGCCGGAATGGGCTTATCTGTAGCAGAACCTGTTGGAATTTCTTGTAACTCTAGAAAGAAAACTGCATTTCAAGATTTGGTAGTTGAACACTTGTTGCCTTTTTTTTTTTTGAAGGTGTGAGACTCCAACAATGTATGAAGTATTATTTCTATTAAGGCAATCACACATTCTATAATGCATGTCCATGAAACAGAGTGTTGTTTTAATTCATTAAATGCAACAAAAAATATACCCACATAAAAACTAACAAACTGTGATTTTGTTCCGGGGGGACCATCTAAACTACAAATTGAACTTCACGTGCTTGTTTACTGTTAAATGTGAACTGAATATTCACTAAGCACTCTTCTGGGCCTGGAGACGACTTGATGCATTTAGTGCCGTAACCCCCTGGAACTGCTTTAAGTTTAATATTTAGGTGTTCTTAATAATGTACTAATACAAAGATTAGTCAATTAACTCCTTAAATAGGTATCAACCTTGCTTGAGTCTTCCTGTCATACCCTGGTACATATTACACTCCCCTGGGATATTGGACATGCCGAAAGTATTTCAAAATTTCTCCTCACTCAGCTAATACCCCTCACGTCAGCTAATACTCTTGCATATTCTTCACTTGAGAAAACAGAAGCCACTGGACAGAAGCTCCTGCAGCCTCCTCATAGCAAATGGGCCAATCTACCTTTATCTGCACCCTGTCTTGCTGGGCTCTTTCCTGAAAGCCACAAGGCAGTGCCCTGGTCCTATCAGAGTCCAACCCTCACTGATATTCTGCAGTCCATCCCCTTTTGTCTCCACAAAGACTTGCTGCCCATAGCCAAATGACTTTTAAATATTCTTTGTCTTTTATAGATCGCCTTCCAACTGAAAAAACATAGCCTAGGATAACGGTTCTCAAAGTGTGGTCCCTGGAACATCAGTATCAGCATCACCTGGGATTCGGTAGAAGCACAAATATTTGGGTCTCACCCCAGCCACACTGAATCAGAAACTCTGGAGATGAGACCCAGCAATCTGTGTTTTAATAAGCCCTCCAGGGGGTCGTGTTACACACTAAAGCTTGAGACCCACTGATCTATGGTTGACACTCCTCAGCTTCCCTCCACACCAACTCACACCTCTGTCCAAAGACGAGGTGGACAGATCACCAGGACCCCCATGAGAGAGCTCTCTGGAGTAAGCTGGAGACTGCTGTCCTTGGCCTTCTCCTGATCCTATTTTTATTAATGACGGATGGAAGCACGGATGGCACACTGATCTCATTAACTGGTGATAGAGAGCTGGATGGGGTAGAGATGTTGAATGATGACATTGGTACCAAAAGACACAAAGTGCTGGTCCAGATCTCTCAAGAGGAAACTTAATAAGGTATATTAATTAGGATTAGATTCGGCTTTGAGTGACAGGAAACCCGAAATAGCATTGGCTTAATAAGAGAGACGTGTTTCTCATTCACATTAATGAACTCTGGAAGTGTCAGGCCAGAGACAATGGGGTGGGTCCTCTCCCTGGAATTCCCAGGACTCAAGCCCCCCATCTGTCCCATTCCTAAGGTATGGCTTCGTCGTCAAGTCAAAGATGGCGACATCCATGTTTCAGAAAGCACAATGGATAAAGGATGGAGAAAAGGGCCCATTTTTGCTGTCTTTTAAGGATTCTGGATGCCATCACATTATCCTGCTTGCATCCTACTGGCCAAAACTTAGTCTTATGGCCATAGCTGCAATGGAGGCTAAGAATTGTAGTCTTTATTTTTCTGGGCAGCTCAGCTAGAAATGTTATGCTATGGAAGAAAGGGAGAAGAAATATTGGGACCCAATGAGTAGTCTCTGCCAACCAAAGCAAAAACAAAGTCCTTTATAGAAGGTCTAGAATGTGAATGTCCCTTGAAGATTGTTGGCAGAGAAGGTGGAAGTAGGAAGTAATAGCCATGGAAGCAGCCCTCTGCTGTCTCTCTATACACAAGCAGAAAACCCAAGCCATTCTGGCTTAAGTAAAAAGAGAAGGTGTGGGGTATAAAACTGAAATTCTCAGACACAGTGCTAGCTTCAGGATTGTCTCAAAGGATGTCATCAAGGTTTGACCCTTCTTCCTATCTCGGCTCCCCGTGCGTCCATGGTGGGTTTATTCCTGTGCTTCACATGGTGGCAAGATGTTTACCCACAGGTCCAGGCCCCTATCCCCTGAACCTGCTGGTGGGCCAGGAGAAACTCAAGTTCACTATGCCCCATGCACATCTCCACCTGTTTCTCAAGTCAGCTTCCTCTGGCAAAGTGGTCCTCAGCCCTGACTACTCGTTGGAATTCCCTCAGGAGCTTTTTAAAATCTCCTGATACCCAAGCCTCCCTTCCTAAATCTGATTTTATTGGTCAGAGTGGGACGCTGGCATTTTAAAAACTTCCCCAGGTGATTCTCTCGTACATCTAGAGTGAAGAACCCCTGATCTAGCACACCACGGGAGAGTGGAAGCTTTGCCTCTCAAGTGTCTCTGGAGTCAGGTCTGCAGACACTGTGTGTGGGTGTCACGTGTCTCCTCCATCAGGTTTTGTTTCACTGTGGGCTCCCCCTTACTGCACCACTGGGCACCCCCTGAACCTCCACACTTGTGTTCCCTTTATAGGATCCCATGTCTCCCTGTGGGACCTGAGGAAGGGACCCCTTGGTTGCCCTGTCTCCCCAAGATCTCTACACATGGCTCTCAAGGTTGACTTTCTTTTACTAAAGGACTGGGGTGATTTTAAAAGGGAAACACCCATAGGAAGGAAAAAAAATTAAAGGTTTGGGGAACAATCTACTCATAGACTATAAGTGAAATCTAAGACCAAGACCTGAAAAATGTCAACAATTAAGCTCCATAGCAAGGATTAGCTGACCAAAGAAGCTGGAAAGGATTATCCAGAGCGGTCACAGGAAATCCACAGGAGCATTGGACTCTGGAAGCCAAAAGAACAGAGGCTGAAAGTACCAGGAACAAGCTTACCCACTTTACTCTTTTGTCTACTGACCTCACCTGGTATCGTCTACTCTGGTGACTTCTTCTTTCAGTGAAATGTGAAATATTCAGAGCAATGGCCACAATGCTCCAAATTTCACCTGAAGTTCAAGTTACTCCCCTCGGATGTGTTGTCAATAGACACTCGATTTCTCTACAAAAAAACCCAGAAGCTCATATAGCACAGGGAACTCTACTCGATATTCTGTAATAACCTAAAAGGGAAAAGAACTTGAAAAAGAATAGGTACATGTATACGTATAACTGAATCGCTTTGCTGTACACCTAAAACTAACACAACACTGTTAATCAACTATACTCCAATGTAAAATAAAAATTTAAATAAATAAAATAGAGACTTCTCAAAAAAAAAATACGGAAGCTCATGAAAGGCTAGAAACTTCCCGAAAGATCTCCAAAATAGTGCTCTTCAGGTCTAGAGTTCCAGACTATGCGCGCTGAGATGCCCAAGGGTCACAGGCTGTGAATCAGATGGGCCCTGCAGGAGGCTTTAAATTTTTGAGGGAAACACAAGAACATCTGTCGGGTGCCATACAAATTACTGCCAGTAAGTTACTTGGACTTAACTACTTAATCATCTACAATGTTATACATTTTTTGGCTCATGAATAAATTACTGAGTTCACTACAACCAAGAGCCCAGAAAGTTTGGGGATGTCTGAAACAGGTAAATAATTGACTCTAGCAAACCAAGAGCACTCTCTCTTCCTCATATTTACCATAGCTGCAGCTGTCAGCCTAAAAATATGACACCCCAAGGGTATAAATATTTGTTTATTACTCCAGCTCTAAGGGAATTAATTGTTCCTGTTCAGAAATTATAAACAACCTATGGGTTAGGTAAAATTAGAATTTACAGTAGAAACAATTTAGGTAGCATACTAAACTGAAATATTTTATTTCAAACCCATGGAATATCTGAAGAAATCTAATTCATATACAGAACATTTTCAGTTTTATATCTTTGCTTTCAGCCCAGGACTTCAGGGTGGGGGTTATAACAACAAAAGAGCAAATAAAACCATGAAAATCATAGGCAACATCCTAGTTTATATCAATTAAATTTGTTCAATTCAATGGCCAAAGAACAAATTTCTAATTCTGGTTTTATATATGTATTATTCAGGATAGTCTTGGCTAATGTTGCAGTAAGTCCTAAAATGGCAAACTCTAAAACTCAGTGGTCTAACCACCACCACCCCTCAAAAGCTTTATTTCTCACTTACCTAAAGTCTGATGAGGTGTGGGTGTCTTTTTTCCGCCCTATAGCTGTGTCAGCTGAAATACCTGGCATCCAAGTTCCTAAGTCAAAGAAAGAGATGCAGGAAGCACACCAGCTCTTAATTGCCTCATCCCCAGAGTAACACAGGTTAATCCCACTCGTAGCCCATTGGCCAGAGCTTGTCACATGACTACAACCTCTTTGCAAAGGATGCTGGGAAATGTAAAGGGGAGCATGGACATTTGGTAAACGCTGCCTCTGACACAATCCACTTGGTTACAGTGACATCAACTGAAGATATAAATTTACTAATTCATTCATTCACTCATCAGAAAGTATCTAGTGAGGTCCTATTCTGTGTTGGGTGCTGTGCTTACACGCTGGTGGAGAATGCTAGATAATAAGCAAGATACCAAATAAATGAACAAGAAGGTAATTGCAGATTGTGGCGTGAATCTTCATTCATTCATTCATGTAGTGTTTATTCATTAATATATTCAACAAATTCGGGTTGAGTGCTGATTTTGTACCAGATATAGTTCTAGTGCCAGGGATATAATGATAAACCAAACAAAGCTTATATTCTTGTGGGGAGGATAGACAACTCACAAGCAATAAATAAAAATAGTCAAGTGGACGGGACGTCTCTGGTGGCACAGTGGTTGAGAATCTGCCTGCCAATGCAGGGGACACAGGTTTGATCCATGGTCTGGGAAGATCCCACATGCCGCGGAACAGCTAAGCCCGTGTGCCACAACTACTGAGCCCACATGCCACAATTACTGAAGCCCACACACCTAGAGCCCATGCTCTGCAACAATAGAAGCACCAAAATGAGAAGCCCGCGCACCACAATGAAGAGTAGGCCCCGCTCGCCACAACTAGAGAAAGCCCGCACGCAGCAATGAAGACCCAACACAGCCAAAAATTAATTAATTAATTTTTAAAAATAGTCAAGTGGAGGGGCTTCCCTGGTGGCGCAGTGGTTGAGAGTCCGCCTGCCGATGCAGGGGACACGGGTTCGTGCCCAGGTCCGGGAGGATCCCACATGCCGTGGAGCGGCTGGGCCCGTGGGCCAAGGCAGCCTCTGAGCCTGTGCGTCCGGAGCCTGTGCTCTGCAACGGGAGAGGCCACAACAGTGAGAGGCCCGCGTACCGCAAAAAAAAAAAAAAAAAAAAAAAAAAAAAAAAAATGCTATGTATGCAATGATCCCATCCCAAGGACTGGACTATAAAAGGCAATATGGAAGTCCACACATTAATATGTTAACGGAAAAAATCCTGGATGTTGAAATTATACACAATTTTGTTTCCTTTCTTCATATATGGATATTCATACATATTTTCTAATTCATCTGCAATAAGCACTGATTATTAATATAATCATGAAAATAAAATGTATGAAAACGCTATATGGGTTAAGAGGCTAAATAATTCATAGGTTATATAAATTTTCCTGAGAGAACAAAGGTATAGTTTTTGAATTTCCTCTTGGGAGAGTCGAGAAGTCACCCAGATTTGAAACCTGTGGAGGTACTTCAAAGAGAGAAAAAAGAGATAAGTAGTGCTATGATGTATGAAGAGAGACTATGACCACTGTTCTAGGATAAAGCAGAGAGGCTTTGTACCTCTAAGTGCCTGCTGCACAAAATCATCAGGACTGGGAGGTGCTGTGCCACTTACCTGGATCAGGATGCAATCCAGGGCAAGTCCTAGAGATGCTGGAAATCAGCCTGCTCCAAGAGATTCCAAGCAAATGGGAAAGCATCAGAAGACATAAGATGAGCTCAGGGTCAGTGAGGGAAATGAACATGGGTCAATGACAAGAGTGCTTGGGGATTCTGGGTACTAGAACAGTCTTACCTACCGTTATCATCACCATCACCATCATCTTCATCATAATGGTGATGCACAGTTATAGAGTCTCAATAGAATGCCAGGAAATGTGTTACATGTGTTATTTGCACGATCTCATTCAATATATTGTGTACAAATTCATTTACATTTGTGTTGTATCATATATTCTGTTATTTTAATATCTGGACATATTCTGTGCTGGAGTACTCACAAGCAAGTTCAGGTTAGGAAGAAGAACACTTCAAGGCTCAGGCAAGTAACAATTTCCAGGTGCAAAGACGATTCCTGGAGGATGGGTGGGGAGCTCGTGTGGCGGGGGATGCCGATGTTGTGTTAATAACAGAGATAGAAAATGATTTACTATTTCTGGATGGGAAAAAGTTCTGGATGGGAAAGAATTCTTCTTCTCACTTGGGAGTTCTCCACTGAACTCTAAACGAAGACTCAAGAAGTAGAATCATAAAAGAAGGCAAGTGGGGAACGATCAAGATGTGGCAAGTTACCATCGCTCTTTTTTGCTCATCCTACTAAGCACTTGTTCCATCCCCATTCCATCTGGGGGCACAGCTTTGGGATAATGGAAACATCTGCTGTAAGCCAAAATCGAGTGTCAGGAAGTGGTAAACGTTAAGAAGTATCTTTTTTTTTTTTTTTTTTTTTTTTTTTTTTGCGGTATGCGGGCCTCTCACTGCTGTGGCCTCTCCCGTTGCGGAGCACAGGCTCCGGACGCACAGGCTCCGCGGCCATGGCTCACGGGCCCAGCCGCTCCGCGGCATGTGGGATCTTCCCGGACCGGGGCACGAACCCGTGTCCCCTGCATCCGCAGGCGGACTCTCAACCACTGCGCCACCAGGGAAGCCCAAGAAGTATCTTGACTGACTGTTTCTTAAGTCCTGGACAATAGAATATATGTGAAAGGAGAGCCAAAAAACTGCCCGAAATCAAACACGTTAATATTTCTGCACCAGACACAGAAAACAAACTTATGGTTTCCAAAAGGGAAAGGTGGGGGAGGGATAAATTAGGAGTTTGGGATTAACATGTACACACCACTGTACATAAAATAGATAACCAACAAGGACCTCCTATTTAGCACAGAGAACTATACTCAATATTTTATAATAACCTCTAAGAGAAAAGAATCTGAAGAAGAATATACATATGTATAACTGAATCACTTTGCTATCCACCTGAAACTAACACAACATTGTAAATCAGCTACACTTCAATAAAAAAATAAAATAAAAATGCTTCAGCAGAAAAAATAATCTTACTAAATGGAAAAATAAAAACCAAAATAGCTTTATGTCAGTTCAGAGCAGGTTTTGTGAGTACTTTTTACAGTACCATCCACATCTAAAATTCTCTAATTCTTTGTAGTCCTGGCTCTTATGTGGTCTCTGTGTCTGCACTATTAGTCTAGCACACCCCTTCAGCTGTTCCAAATCACCTGTGTGCTTTGCCCACACTTTAGGATTTTCCTTCTTAAGAAAACTAAAAAAAAAAAAAAAAAAGATTTAACTTTAGTTTTCAGAACTTGAGAATTTAATTTTTCAGAGTTTAACTTCAATTTAAGGGATTGTAATAGAGATCGCTAAAATTTTTACTATTGTACTTTTTCAGTAAAAATATTAATTTTTAAACAAAGTTCATAAAACTAAAGAACTGCTTTATCTCTAGTTTCTGGCTATGTCTGATAGCCATACTGTCTAATTGTCTTTTATGTAGGTTCTAAATGAACAAGCTATAGTCCTTTAATATTTATTTATTTTGGCTACACAGCATGTGGAATCTGAGTTCCCTGACCAGGGATTGAACCCACACCCCCTGCAATGGAAGCATGGAGTCTTAAGCACTGGACTGCCAGAGAAGTCCCTATAGTCCTTAAATTTAAATTTCTTTCTTCTGTTTGTTTTCTAGACCACATCCCATTCATCCGTTCTTCCATCCTGTTTCCCCTGAAATGACCTGAGTCTGGAATGTGCAGATACCTTAGCCTGGGCCTGCCTTTTGCATCTTCTTCATCCTCACTTCTATTAGGATCTGTCTTTACAGTTACCCCCTACTCTTTGTTTCTGAACTGCAACAAAGTGTTTTACGGATTTGTTTTTTTTTTTTTTGGACATCTTTACGTATCCAAAAAAATGAGCTTTGTCTTTGGACACTGATTTCCGTCTCGCATTTATGATATATTAATCTTCCTTAGGACTAAAGAGCTTTATCTTTTCACCTGCAACATTTTGCCTTATGCCCCATTCCTTGTTTGTCCTTACATCCCATCAGTAGCCACATTCTACCTCTAAGACTGCCCCTGAAATGTTTCTGTCCCACTTTTGCCCCCTTAACATCAATCATATTTTTCCTCCCAACTATTTGATTTAATTATTCTTTCACTTTGCACAGGGATTCTCAAATTCAGCAAAAACTCATCCATGGAACACTACCTTATGTCTGAAGTTGTAATGACTGGTATATTAGGGGATTCCAGAGAAACAGAACCATGGGAAGATTATATACATATATTTTTTATTTATTATAAAATATTGTCTCATATGATTATGGAGGCTGAGAAGTCCCACGACCTGCTGTCTGAAAGCTAGAGACCCAGGAGGGTTGATTGTGTAGTTTGAAGGCCTTAGAGCGAGAACCAGTGGTGTAGATTCCAGTCCAAGTCTGAAGATCTGAGAACCAGGAGCCCCTGGGACAGGAGAAGATCAATGTCCCAGCTCAGCAGTCAGGCAGAGTGAGAATTTAACCTTCTCCTCCCTTTTTAAAAAAATCAATTTATTTATTTTGGCTGCACTGGGTCTTCATTGCTGTGTGCGGGCTCTCTAGTTGTGGCACATGGGCTCAGTTGCTGTGGTGTGTGGGCTTAGTTGCAGTATGTGGGATCTTAGTTCCCCAACCAGGAATCGAACATGGTCCCCCTGCATTGGGAGCGTAGAGTCTTGACCACTAGACCACCAGGGAAGACTCCCCCATGCCTTTCTGTTCTATTGAGGATCCCAGCAGATTAGATGATTCCCACCCACGTTGAGGAGAGCCATCTGCTTTACTCAGTCCACCAATTCAAATGTTTCTTCCAGAAACATCCTCACAGACACCCAGAATAAAATTTAACCAGTGATCTGGACATGCCAAGGCCAAGTCAAATTGACACATAAAATTAACTATCACAACCAGATATATTAAAGTAAGAGCACTGGCCTTGGAGATCAGAAACCAGGCTGCTAGGCCCACCTGTGCCTCCTACCACCTCTGCGAGGATGGGGAAGCCTCAGAGGCCATCTGGGATCTGCTATGGGGAGGCTTGTCCAAGACTTCCTCAACACCTTCCCATGCTCAGCTAAATGACCATCTCATAAGCAACAAGGTCCTACTGTGTAGCACAGAGAACTAGACTCAATATCCTATGATAAACCATAATGGGAAAAAAAAATTTTAATAGAATATATATGTATGTATGTATAACTGAATCACTTTGCTGTACAGCAGAAGTTAACACAACATTGTAAATCAACTATACTTCAATTTAAAATATATTGCTCAAAATAAATAAATAAATAAATAACTATCTCTGAATTTGTCTACCCAAGGCACATGGGCACTGAGAGAGGGGATCCCATCAGCAATTTTCCATTAGGGTTCAGGGGCAAGAAAGGCCCAACTTGCCAACTGAAACAAATTTGGGAATATAAGATAAGCAGAGCAGGAAGTCACAGAACATTTTTCTGGGAGAGAGGTCTGTACTCTTACAGACAAAATCAAAGGAGAAATGAAAATCAAAGTGAACAACCTGCTCAGGCCTTGGTTTCCTCAACTGCTGTCATTGCCTGGCCAACATCCATGCCCTTTCCTTCTGGTACCAACACTTTGAGCTTGCTTTGAGAAGTACCCTTCCACCACTGTGTCCAGACTTGGTATGACTGTCTGAGAATCCTTATCTCCCCTGGTCAAGCCCAGCTAAGCCAATGATTGAAGCTAATTTATCCTGTGAGCTCAGCACCAGAGACTGTCCATGAGTTCCTGCTCCCTAGCTCTCTGGAGCTGCTCTTTTTTTTCCCTTCAATTTAATGTTTATTGTTTCAAACAAATTCAGTTACAAAATAAAACCACTGAATACATATTTTTATTTCAAAGAGATCATGTATTCTTCTTCTTACATATACCAAGGTTATTTTTCTTTTTAAACTTGATGTATTTACAATACCTTGCACTATCTTTAGAATGTAGAATCTTTCTAGCTATAGTTATCAAATATATTATTACTCTTTTGTATAAATGTATTTGATTGCATTCACATTTTTAAAAATATAAACTAGTTATTGTGCATTTCTAGTTGGTTCCATGTTTTTTTTCTCTCTAAGTATACAGGTTTTTCATATATACACACTATACAAAATTGAGAACCAACAAGGACCTACTGTATAGCGCAGGGTGGAGCAGCTCTTCTATGTGCCCTCTCTGAGTCTAGTTCATGAATTTATTTTTAAATCCTGTGACCTATCTATACATCTCCAATACTTTAGTTATCCATAGTTGGTTTCTGTTGTTTACATCTATATAACCCTTACTGTCCATACAGATTCTTCCATGGATAGGTTTCCAGGAACCTCTTTTTTTACTATTCTCCCCACTTCTTCATCTTTTAAAAAAATTTTCCTTTTTTTTTCCCTCAGCATACTTTCTCCATCTTGCATTTTCCATAAAATGCTTAGTCTCTCCAACCTGAGAGATCAGAGAAGGTTCTCATCATGCTTCTTGGGAGAAGCTTTGGGCATTAATATTCTTTAGAAGAGAACATCTACTGGAAAAACAAACCTTTTCTTCCTAATATTGACCACCTCTCATAGCAAAATTTTGAAGTATTATGAGCCTCTCTTCACTCTGTCTACAAATATCTTCTCTCACAAAAGATGACAAAAGAAAGAAAAGATGGATTAATAAGAGAGAAAAAAATAGAAATAATTTTGGTGTCCAACAGTGTTGGTTAGGTAAAGTACAAGAGTATCTACTGGGCTTCCCTGGTGGCGCAGTGGTTGAGAGTCCGCCTGCCGATGCAGGGGATGCGGGTTTGCCCCGGTCCGGGAAGATCCCACATGCCGCAAAGCGGCTGGGCCCGTGAGCCATGTCCACGGAGCCTGTGTGTCCGGAGCCTGTGCTCTGCAACAGGAGAGGCCACAAGAGTGAGAGCCCCGTGTACAACAACAACAAAAAAAAAGAGTATCTACTTACTAAACAAAGCCATAAAAAAGTAATTATTATACCATATATCAGATAACTATTATACCATAACCAAATAGAACCCCAATGTATGCAAAATAGAACACTTTGCTATCATAGCAAGAATCCCCCAAGGAAGATAAATAAATATGAGATGCAGCATGAAAAACCTTCCATGAGCAAAAATGGCTACCTTGGGTAGCACACAACAAAAAGCTGAAAACCCCGTTAGAGAAGGACAGAATATCTTTCCCACAGAAGGGGACTGCCAATAGAGCTATTAAAATCCATGAATAAGCAAACTAATTCTTGAATAGCCCCTGGTACATTTTGTTTTGATCTGCCCAGCTCACTTTGTCTCCACTTTTTCTAGAAACAAACCTGACGCCCCTTCCATAAGAAGGTACACACATGATCCCAGCTTGAGTATCACAGAACCCTCTTCCTGCCTGTAGTGATGGGTCCAGGGATGGACATGGGAACGCAACTGGAACCAAGTGAAGTCCTCGGTGGAGATTTTCTACTGAAGCAGGTGGGAAAGCCTGTTCCCTCTTTGACCGTGAGCAATACTCACATAATAGCTCAGTCAGCATCAGGCCCCACTTACCTTGGCGAAGCCTGAGAGGATGATAAGGGATAACCCAGCCCTAAGTGCCTGGAGCTGCCCTCAGCCTTGTAGTCAGTCTTCAATTCGGTGACACCTTCCAACAAAACCTCCTTCTTCCTTAAACTGGATGAAGTTTCTGCCACAGGGTCCCACCTGGAACCATCATTCACCTTAACAAACGGTGACCAAATGCATCTGTGGACTTGCTGCCATGTGCGGTGTTTTACGTGACTTTTTGTACCAGTAATCCATACCACGGAGGTCGTCTAGAGTGACTCACCTACATAGCAGTTCAGACAGGCCAAAGCCCAAATCCAGAGAGCTACCAGGGACCACGTACAGACATCCTCTTCTCTCTCTTTGGGCCATGCAGAACCACAATAGCTTCAGAGTCTTGATTACACAAAATTACCTCCATATCATGATACGGGAATCACTTATTTAAGAAATAATGCACTAAAGGAAAAGACCTCAAAGTTAGTAGGTGTTAATCCCCAAGATAGCTGTCCCGTTGCCTTCCCGTGGTCTGAATTTGTCTTTCTGCATAGCAGAAGCCACACTAAACACCTGGCCACAGAAGTGGAGGCAAATGGAGCAGTGAGGAAATCAGACTAGCAATTCAAAAAGAGAGTAAAAAGGACTTTTGACTGGCCCAGACCTTGAAACATGGGTTCAAGCCAAGTTGAATTAAACCCCTAAAGGGGGCTTCCCTGGTGGCACAGTGGTTGACAGTCCGCCTGCCGATGCAGGGGACACGGGTTTGTGCCCCGGTCCGGGAAGATCCCACGTGCCACGGAGCGGCTGGGCCCGTGAGCCATGGCCGCTGAGCCTGCGTGTCCGGAGCCTGTGCTCCACAACGGGAGAGGCCACAACAGTGAGAGGCCTGCGTACCACGAAAAAAAAAAAAAAAAAAAAACCCTAAAGGGAGCAATGTGGATGATAAATGATGATCCAGTCTGCTTTCAGCTACAACTGGCTCTGAAAAGGAACATATATATATATATATATGTTCTAAATCACTGTGCTGTACGCCTGAAGCTAACACAACTTCATAAATCAACTATACTTCAATTATTTTTAATAAAAGTTACAATTGTCATAAATTATTTATTTAATTCAAATTTGTTATTAACAGAGCAGGGTATGAGCAACTGTAACAGCTAAGAGGTTGCACTAAGAGTTTATATTGTCTGGGACTACCCTGGTGGCACAGTGGTTAGGAATCCTCCTGGCCAATGCAGGGCACACAGTTTTGAGCCCTGGGCCAGGAAGATCTCACATGCTATGGAACAACTAAACCCATGCGCCACCACTACTGAACCCATACGCCACAACTACTGAAGCCCACACTCCTAGAACCTGTGCTCCGCAACCAAGAGAAGCCACCATGATGAGAACCCCGTGCAGTGCAAAGATGAGTAGTCCCTGCTCGCCACAACTAGAGAAAGCCCTCATGCAGCAACAAACACCCAACGCAGCCAAAAATAAATAAATTAATTTTTTTTAATGTTCTCAATTTATTTAAAAAAAAAAAAAAGAATCCTCCTGCCAATGCAGGAGACATGGGTTCAATCTCTGGTCCGGGAAGACCCCACAGGCCCTGAAGCAACTAAGCCCATGTGCCATAACTAATGAGCCTGCACTCTAGAGCCTGTGAGCCACAACTACTGAGCCCACGTGCTGCAACTACTGAAGCTTGTTTATTGGTCTGGTTGTCCTCTTCTTTTTTATTATTATTATTATTATTTTTTCTTTCTTTTTTTCTCCCTTTTCTTCTGAGCCATGTGGCTGACAGGATTTTAGTGCTCTGGCCAGGCGTCAGGCCTGAGCCTCTGAGGTGGGAGAGCCAAGTTCAGGACATTGGACCACCAGAGACCTCGCAGCTCCACGTAATATCAATCGGCGAGAGCTCTCCCAGAGACCTCCATCTCAACGCTAAGACACAGCTCCACCCAACGGCCAGCAAGTTCCAGTGCTGGAAGCCCCATGCCAATCAACTAGCAAGACAGGAACACAACCCCACCCATTAGCAGAGAGGCTGCCTAAAATCATAATAAGGTCACAGACACCCCAAAACACACTACCAGACGTGGCTCTGCCCACCAGAAAGACAAGATCCAGCCCCACCCACCAGAACACAGGTATCAGTTCCCTCCACCAGGAAGCCTACACAACTCACTGAACCAACCTTACCCACTGGGGGCAGACACCAAAAACAATGAGAACTATGAACCTGCAGACTGCAAAAAGGAGACCCCAAACACAGAAAGTTAAACAAAATGAGAAGACAGAGAAATATGCAGCAGATGAAGGAACAAGGTAAAAACCCACCAGACCAAACAAATGAAGAGGAAATAGGGAGTCTACCTGAAAAGGAATTCAGAGTAATGACAGTAAAGATGATCCAAAATCTTGGAAATAGAAAAGAGAAAATACAAGAAACATTTAACAAGGACCTAGAAGAACTAAAGAGCAAACAAACAATGATGAACAACACAATAAATGAAATTAAAAATACTCTAGAAGGAATCAACAGCAGAATAACTGAGGCAGAAGAATGGATAAGTGACCTGGAAGATAAAATAGTGGAAATAACTACCACAGAGCAGAATAAACAAAAAAGAATGAAAAGAATTGAGAACAGTCTCAGAGACCTCTTTGACAACATTAAACGCACCAACATTCGAATTATAGGGGTCCCAGAAACAGAAGAGGAAAAGAAAGGGACTGAGAAAATATTTGAAGAGATTGTAGTCGAAAACTTTCCTAACATGGGAAAGGAAATAGTCAAGTCCAGGAAGCACAGAGAATCCCATACAGGATAAATCCAAGGAGAAACATGCCAAAACACATATTAATCAAACTATCAAAAATTAAATACAAAGAAAAAATAGTAAAAGCAGCAAGGGAAAAGAAACAAATAACATACAAGGAATCCCCATAAAGTTAACAGCTGATCTTTCAGCAGAAACTCTGCAAGCCAGAAGGGAGTGGCAGGAATATTTAAAGTAATGACAGGGAAAAACCTACAACCAAGATTACTCTACCCGGCAAAGATCTCATTCAGATTCGAAGGAGAAATACAAACTTTACAGACAAGCAACAGTTAAGAGAATTCAGCACCACCAAACCAGCTTTACAACAAATACTAAAAGAACTTCTCTAAGCAGGAAACACGAGAGAAGGAAACGACCTACAAAAACAAACCCAAAACAATTAAGAACATGGTAATAGGAACATATATATTGATAATTACCTTAAATGTAAATGGATTAAATGCTCCAAACAAAAGACATAGACTAGCTTAATGGATACAAAAACAAGACCTGTATATATGCGGTCTACAAGAGACCCACTTCAGACCTAGGGACACATACAGACTGAAAGTGAGGGGATGGAAAAAGATATTCCATGCAAATGGAAATCAAAAGAAAGCTGGAGTAGCAATTCTCATATCAGACAAAATAGACTTTAAAATAAAGACCATTACAAGAGACAAAGAAGGACACTACATAATGATCAAGGGATCAATCCAAAAAGAAGATATAACAATTGTAAATATTTATGCACCCCACATAGGAGCACCTCAATACATAAGGCAAACGCTAACAGCCATAAAAGGGGAAATTGACAGTAACACAATAATAGTAGGGGACTTTAACACCCCACTTTCACCAATGGACAGATCATCCAAAATGAAAATAAATAAGGAAACACAACCTTTAAATGATACATTAAACAGATGGACTTAACTGATATTTATAGCACATTCCATCCAAAAACAACTGAATATACTTTCTTCTAAGGTGCTCATAGAACATTCTCCAGGATAGATCATATCTTGGGTCACAAATCAAGCCTTGGTAAATTTAAGAAAATTGAAATCGTATCAAGTATCTTTTCTAACCACAATGCTATGAGACTAGATATCAATTACAGGAAAAAACTGTAAAAAATACAAACACATGGAGGCTAAACAATGTGCTACTAAATAACCAAGAGATCACTGAAGAAATCAAAGAGGAAATTAAAAAATACCTAGAAACAAATGATAATGAAAGCATGATGACCCAAAACCTGTGGGATGCAGCAAAAGCAGTTCTAAGAGGGAAGTTTATAGCAATACAATCCTACCTCAAGAAACAAGAAAAATCTCAAATAAAAAATGTAACCTTACACCTAAAGCAATTAGAGAAAGAGGAACAAAAAACCCTGAAAGTTAGCAGAAGGAAAGAAATCATAAAGATCAGATTAGAAATATATGAAAAAGAAATGAAGGAAACAATAGCAAAGATCAATAAAACTAAAAGCTGGTTCTTTGAGAAGATAAACAAAATCGATAAACTATTAGCCAGACTCATCAAGAAAAAAAGGGAGAGGACTCAAATCAATAGAATTAGAAATGAAAAAGGAGAAGTAACAACTGACACTGCAGAAATACAAAGGATCATGTGAGATTACTACAAGCAACTCTATGCCAATCAAATGGACAACCTGGAGGAAATGGACAAATTCTTAGAAAAGCACAACCTTTCAGGACTGAACCAGGAAGAAATAGAAAATATAAACAGACCAATCACAAGCACTTAAATTGAAATGGCGATTAAAAATCTTCCAACAAACAAAAGCCCAGGACCAGATGGCTTCACAGGTGAATTCTATCAAACATTTAGAGAAGAGCTAACATTTAGAGAAGCTAACATTTAGAGAAGCTATGCTTCTCAAACTCTTCCAAAATATAGCAGAGGAACATTCCCAAACTCATTCTACAAGGCCACTATCACCCTGATACCAAAACCAGGAAAAGATG
Organism: Kogia breviceps; assembly: GCF_026419965.1. Classification (NCBI taxonomy): domain Eukaryota; kingdom Metazoa; phylum Chordata; class Mammalia; order Artiodactyla; family Physeteridae; genus Kogia; species Kogia breviceps. The sequence continues at coordinate 22,402,595 of NC_081326.1, read as the reverse complement.
TCACAAAGAAAAAAAACTACAGGCCAATATCACTGATGAACATAGATGCAAAACTCCTCAACAAATTACTAGCAAACAGAATCCAACAACACATTTAAAGGATCATACACCATGATCAAGTGGGAGTTATCCCAGGGATGCAAGGATTCTTCAATATACTCAAATCAATCAATGTGATACACCAGTCTGGATGTTTCTGTGCCAATATTTTTTATGTTATTAACTTTTAAATCAGTAGACTTTGAGTAAAGTAGATTACTCTCCACAATGTAGGTGGGTCTCACACAATCAGTTTAAAGCCTTAGGATCAAAAAGACTGACATCCTCCAAGAAGGAAGAAATTCTGCCTCCAGACTGTCTTTGGAGACAAGACTGCAGTGTCAACTCTTTTTTTTTTTTTCTTGCGGTACGCTGGCCTCTCACTGTTGTGGCCTCTCCCGTTGCGGAGCACAGGCTCTGGACGTGCAGGCTCAGCGGCCATGGCTCACGGGCCCAACCGCTCCGCGGCATGTGGGATCTTCCCGGACCGGGGCACGAACCCGTGACCCATGCATCGGCAGGCAGATTCTCAACTACTGCGCCACCGGGGAAGCCCTGCAGTGTCAACTCTTGCAGAAATTTCTAGGCTGCCAGGCTGCCCTACAGATTTTAGACTTGCCAGCCTCACAATTGTGTGAACCAATTCCTTAAAGCACCTCTCCCTCTCTCTTTCTCTCTCTCTCTCGCTATATATATATATATATATATATATATATATGAATATGATATGTATATATCCTGTTGGTTCGGTTTCTCTAGAGAATCCTAATATATTTAACATGTGTGTATGACTTTGTGTGTGTGTGTGTGTGTGTGTGTGTGTGTGTGTGTGTGTGTAAAGTCAGGCTCTGGGGTAAAATAATTGGACAGACTCTATATTGAATTAGGAAATACTATGGAAAGAAGTAATACAGGATAGGGGTTAGAAGATCTTTACATTTAACCTTACTTGAATCCTTTACTTCAGCCTAATTAATAACACAATGCTGGAATTTATTTATTATATTAATATAGTTCCAAATGATTTGCTTCTTAGTTTCTCTTTAAGTAAAGCTATTTCTGTTCTCAAAGGGAGACATATTACTAATTTTGTTTCTGTTTCTCATTAAAGGAGCTTACATTTTTTCTATTTCAACAGCAAAGTGATATTTATTTGGGTAACAACTGGGGCTTCTCAAACTTTAATGTGCATACGATCACTGGGGATCTTTTTAAAATGTAGATTATGACTCATTAGGTCTGGGACAGGGGTGCTGAGAGTCTGCATTTTTAACAAGTTCCCAGGCGATACCAATGCCTTGGTCTGGGTCCCACACTTTGAGAAACAGGAACTAGAGTGGCGGTTCTCAAGCTTCAGCAGCATCGGAATCCCCTGCAGGGCTTGTGAAATAACACAGTGCTGGGTCCCACCCCCAGGGTTTCTGATGCAGGGGAATCTAAACTGGGAGCCCAGAACCTGTATTTCTAATAAGTACCCATGTGGTACTTATGCTGCTGGTCTAGGGGCCACACTTTGAAACACACTGAGCGAGTACTATTTCCCTAATCATGGGAATCACCTGGAGCACTTTTTTTTTTCTTTTTTTCTTTTTTTTTCAGTACGCGGGCCTCTCACTGTTGTGGCCTCTCCCATTGCGGAGCGCAGGCTCCGGACGCGCAGGCTCAGCGACCATGGCTCACGGGCCCAGTTGCTCCACGGCATGTGGGATCTTCCTGGACCGGGGCACGAACCCGTGTCCCCTGCATCGGCAGGCGGATTCTCAACCACTGCGCCACCAGGGAAGCCCACCTGGAGCACATCTAAAGCTGGCGAGGCCCATGCCCCTCTGTTAGAGTCTGATCCAGTGGGTGCAGGAGGACCCAGAATCTGTATTCTCAACAAGCAGCTCAGATTGTTCTTAGGATAGTGAAACCCTGAGCCAAGAAGTTCTCTCAGCCCTTGAAGTTCTTCAAAACCCTGCATCAATACAGAAGTGTGAGCCCGAACTGGATGCCCTGAATCCCACCTCTGGAAGTGGGGCAAAGCAGCTACACATTTTGAACAGTCACAAGTGATTCTGATACTCACAGAGCTCAGAACCACTGAACTGGAGCCGTGGCCCAACTCTGGCTCACATTAGAGACTTTTTGAAGTATTCATTCCCTTTGGTATCCCCATCCCAGTTTCTGATTTAATTAGTCTGGGCTGGGAGCCTGTATTTTATGAAAAATACTCCCAGTAGCTTCTAAAGTTCAGTGAAGGTTGAGAACTCTGAATTGGAGTTTCAGCTTCAGATTGGCTTCAGGATAAATTTAAAACTACAAGTACCTTCTTCTCTAAGCTCTGGAACAGGGTGAGCAAAGCAGTCCTTTCCACACCTCCTTCCCCCTTGTGCACACATGGGACACACTTGGTCTCCTAAGGGTGAGACTCTACCCCAGCAAGAGGTGTCCCTGGACCCTGTCTGACTACAGCATCCTCTAAGAGAATGAAAAACGTGGCCTCCTCCATTTTAAAGTCAGGTCTAAACTCATTCATTTATTCATTCATTCAAAATATTTATTATGTTCCTATTATCAGCCATCATTAAACTAGAAGTTGCAAATATAATTAAACAAGTTGTGTCCCTGCTTTTAAGGAGCTTATGATCTAGTAAAAGAGTCAAGCAAATATGGCCAACAAGCACATGAAAAGATGCTCAGCATCATTAATTATGTCACACCTGTCAGAATGGCTATTATCGAAAAGATAACAAATAACAAGTGTTGGTGACGATGTGGAGAAAAGGAAACCCTCGTGCACTGTTGGTAGGAGTGTAAATTGGTGCAGCCACTGTGGAAAATGGTATGGAGATTCCCCCCAAAATTAAAAATAGAATGAACATATAATCTAGCAATTCTACTCCTAGGTATTTATCTGAAGAAAATTAAAACACTTATTAGAAAAGATATATGCACTCCTAAGTTCATTGCAGCATAATCTACAATACCCAAGATATGGAAGCCCATCAACAGATGAATAAAGAAGATGGGGTATACACCCCCACACACACACACACACTGGAATATTACTCAGCCATAAAAAAGAATGAAACATTGCCATTTGCAATCACATGGATGGACCTAGAGGGTATTATGCTAAGTGAAATAAGTCAGACAGAGAAAGACAAACACTGTATGATGTCACTTAAATGGAATTTAAAAAACAAAACAAACAAAGCAAAACAAATCAAAAACAGACTCATAGATACAGGGAAAAAACAAGGGGTTGCCAGAGGGGAGGAGAGGCGAGGGAGAACAGAAATAGATGAGGGAGATTAAGAGGTACAAACTTCCAGTTGCAAAATAAATGAGTCACAGGTATGAGAAGTACAGTATGGGGAATGTAGTCAGTAACCATGCAGTATCTTTGTATGGTGACAGATGGTAACTAAACTTACACTGCCAATCAATTTGAAATGTATAGAAATATTGAATCACTATGTTGTGCAACAGGAAGTAACATAGTGCTGTAGGGCAATGATACTTCAAAAACAAACAAACAAATATAGAAACAGAGATCAGATTTGTGGTTACCAGAGGGGGGGAGTTGGGGGAGGGGGAGCTGCATGAAGGCAGTCCAAAGGCGCAAACCTCCAGTTATAAGATAAATAAGTTTTAGGATGTAATGTACAACATGATAAATGTAATTAACACTGCTCTATGTTATACACGAAGGTTAAGAGATTAGATCCTGAGTCTTCCCATTACAAGAAAAGCATATTATTTTCTATTTCTTTAATTTTGTTCTATGAAATGAGATGAGATGATGAATGTTCACTAAATTTACTGTGGTAATCTTTTCATGATGTCTATAGTCAAACCAGTATGCTGTACACCTGAAACTCATACAGTGCTGTTATGTCAGTTCTAGCACGATGAAAGTAGAAGGAAACATTGATTAACTAATTAAAAAGATGTTTTTAAAGATTCAAGCAAATAAATGGTACTCTGACTCACATCAACATTCCTATTCCCTGGGATTTAGGTGACAGAGGGAGGAACTTTAAACTTCCCCCTCAGAATAAGATGAAATACAAGATGTATGACCTACACTGTCTTCTTCTGGGATCAGAACCCCACATGCCACAGTGGGCAGGGGCTGCATCATTTCTCAGCTCCAATAATCCGATATGTCCTTTGAGCGCTCTCTCAAAAAATAATAAAACAGCAGAACTGGAAGTGTATTTTTGTTTGACATGGACAGTTCTGTTTTCTACCATTTTCCATAAGCTGAAATGCCCACAGGAGGAGCTGCTGCTGTATCCCAGAGCACAGATGACCCTGGTGGTCGGTCTAGAAAAGACCAAGATTCACCCAAGGGGCTGATGACCCCTGAGCCAACAGCTCCTCCTCGCTGCCGCTCTCGAAACCATCTTTTCATCCGGTACATAAGTCAGGAAACAACAGCATCGTGCTGGAGCAGAACGACCATAGCTGAGCAATTGCCTCTCATGAAAACCTCTCGTCGTCTCCTTGTGGATTCCTGATAGGAGAAGTCATCAGTCAGTCAGCTGTTTTCATCTTTTTTTTTTTTTTTGCGGTACGCAGGCCTCTCACTGTCGTGGCCTCTCCCGTTGCGGAGCACAGGCTCCGAACGCGCAGGCTCAGCGGCCATGGCTCACGGGCCCAGCCGCTCCGCGGCACATGGGATCTTCCCGGACCGGGGCACGAACCCGCGTCCCCTGCATCGGCAGGCGGACTCTCAACCACTGCGCCACCAGGGAAGCCCTGTTTTCATCATTTTCGGTTAAAAGTAAATAAAATATTTCTCAGTGTTTCTTGTCTTCCTCTTATTAGAATGTTATGAAACATTTCCACTGATTACCCACAGTCCTGTTATCAACTGGGCCACAGCCTGCTGTTCACATCTGGAGGGGAGGATATTGGTAAGGAGAATTTTAATTTAGTTAAGAGTTTTCTTTAATGAATCTCATTTTGGCAGGAGGAAGTCGTGACAGGCATCATAACGCCATCTAATCTGCCACAACCGTTTTCAAGTTGCTGTTTTTCCCTTTCCTCAGTCAATCCCATTATTCCTTTCCTTTCAGCATCCCCAAAGGGTCAAGCCCCTGTAGCTAGAAAAAAAATATTATATTGAGCAGCTACCTTTTCTTTAAATGAAAAACGTTTCACATTGCTTCATCTTAATTTACTGGGTTTTTTTCCCCCTCTAAATTGTACAATTTGTGTCCGGCTAAAGGTAGACTGGATCTATCTTACTTGTAATATTTAATATACACAGTCCTAAAAGCTTTGCTGCAAAGCAAATTAATTTTTCCAAGGAAATTGACAAGGTTAACAAGTCTCCATTGAAGCCAGTTTGCAATAAGCAAAGCTGAAATCGGTTACATAGGTCTCTTGGCTTCTTCAGCTCATTTCTGGGTTGGTTGAATTTTTTGTGTGGGTGGAAAAAATTTTTTTTTCTAGAAATGGGGTTTCCTCAGGTAGAAGAGTAAAATCAATGGTATGTTTTAAATACCACCCAGCTGCTTGCTTGCTGTAAAACCTGGACAAGTTGCACAAGCTCTGTAAACCTCAGTTCCTCGCTAGTAAAATGGGGCTAAGATAGTACTGACGTCATGGGGCTATTGTGAGCATTAAATGACAGCAGATCGGTATCAGGCTGAGTGCCACGCTTGACCTCAGAATAGTCATTCAGTAAGGTTGCTTCTGATAGTTTATTATTATTATTCTCTTTAGAACTAATCAGGAAGGATTTGGATTAAGTAATACACAGGCAACTATTTACTTTTCTCTCAATAATTTTTATCCTAAGCTGTCAGATCCCAGTGATCTGCTTATATGTAGGCTCTCTTCAGTAACTAGATTTTTGGGTAAGTTTGTATGGTGGTTCATATGTACACAGGCTTGCTTTGCCAATATAAGAAAGAGAGCTATTATTCAGGGAAATGTAGCAGTTCATGCACTGGTAGCACGCCATCGTACTTTACATCAAAACAGAAATATTCAAAAAGAGTCATGTACGAAAATGTTCATTGCAACTCTATTTACAATAGCCAGGACATGGAAGCAACCTAAGTGTCCATCAACAGATGAATGGATAAAGAAGATGTGGCACATATATACAATGGAATATTACTCAGCCATAAAAAGAAATGAAATTGAGTTATTTATAGTGAGGTGGATGGACCTAGAGTCTGTCATACAGAGTGAAGTAAGTCAGAAAGAGAAAAACAAATATCGTATGCTAACACATATATATGGAATCTAAGGGGAAAAAAAGTCATGAAGTACCTAGGGGCAAGATGGGAATAAAGACACAGACCTACTAGAACATGGACTTGAGGATATGGAGAGGGGGAAGGGTAAGCTGGGACAAAGTGAGAGAGTGGCATGGACATATATACACTACCAAACGTAAAATAGATAGCTAATGGGAAGCAGCCGCATAGCACAGGGAGATCAGCTCGGTGATTTGTGACCACCTAGAGGAGTGGGATAGGGAGGGTGGGAGGGAGGGAGACGCAAGAGGGAGGAGATATGGGAACATATGTATATGTATAACTGATTCACTCTGTTATAAAGCAGAAACGAACGCACCATTGTAAAGCAATTATACTCCAATAAAGATGTTAAAAAAAGAAATATTTTTTTCTTTAATCCATTCTATAGAAGCAAAATAACAATGTTGAAGCATAAAAGTATTGTAGAAAATGTCACCCCTTAATCATTTAACAATGTCCCCTAAATGAAGGGAGGAGGGGGATGGTCAAGGAGCATGAAGTCCTGAGTTTGAATTCCATTTCTGCTTCTAATTGGTGACCTTGAGCAAGACTCAGGACTCCACCATTTGGGGGTGAAAAATTGTTTTCATTTATTTAAAAGACCTTTATAAATTTTAAGTTATAATATTGGAAAGAAAGGTGACTTTATTAATAAATATAACGATTTGCCCTTGCCTATAAATGCTATTTTCCATGTTGATGTTGTCCCAGATTTTCACGCTGTATTTCAAGAGGAAGATGGCTCTGCTGTGCACAAGACCGTGATGTCCAGGGTTGCCTAAGCCATAGATCCAAGTAGATGGAGAAGAATTAATGGATTCTCAAAGCCAGGGTCACAACTGCAGGTGTCACCAGGAACTTCTTCACTGCTGCCTAAAGACAGGGACAAAGATAATAAAAGAGAGAGAGAGAGAGAGGGGCAGTCGATCCTCTTAGGTCATCTCCTAGGGTCAGATAACCTGAGTGCAAGCTGTTAATAACATCCCCTAGGTGGTAGGACTGAATTTGTGGATTTGTAAAGAGTGTTAAAATGGAACTCCCCCAACCCAATTCAAGTTTAGTTATAATAAAATAATCTCTAATTTTTGTTTGCATCATTTAGCCTCACATATATCTGTGCTTCTATAGCAGTTTTCTCCATTATTTCTTTCTTTAAAACACTCTTCACTCATTATCAAATCTCCCTTAGGAGTATATGTTGGCTTCTTAAAGACATTTCACAGACAAGGTCAATGTAGTTGGGCAAACTGCCTCTCAAACTCTCGCCTAGAAAGAAAATTTTTTCATAAAAAAGAAACAGGAAAATTGGTCCTGTAATTAGGTCTAGAAATTACAGTGTTTTTAAAAATAATATCAAACATTTTGGGTTTCTTCCTCAAGGAATGAATATTTCATGCGTTCAGTTTGACCCTAAAGAAGATATACACTGACCCATACAGCGGGATAAAAGTAGTCTATGTGCACCTACCTGTAACTTATATAATATTGTACATCAACTATACTTCAATTTTTTTTTAATGGTTAAAAAATAGCTTATGTGGAAAAATGACAGAGTGTAAAGCTGATGGTCAGTCAGAAAGATCTCTATGTGTGTACCATAACCATTGGGCAGCCAGACCTCAGGCCCAGCTGAACCAAAGCAGCTGACTAATTATGTGGCTTACTGCCCTCACACCTCCCAAGCCTCAATATCCACATGAGGTCGGTCCTCTGCATATTAATTTCAAAAGACAGTGGCTCTTAGCACCCCCAGTGTGACGCCAGGATGCTACTGCCCCTCCCAAATCTTCCCTGGTTATTTCTGGGAGTCTCCAGAGTGATATCTCAGGCATGTCCAGTCACAAATCTACCCTTGTTTCCCTGCTCCTGCTGTCCCTTCAAGATGTCATACCTGCCTTTGCTGCTCCCCTGCGTGGGAGAAAGTGGAGCCATGTCAAGACCTTCCCCAAACCACCATCTATGAGATGCCGTGGCACTGCTGGGTCCTGGGGAGAAGGGGGGAGCATAGCCTTTTCCTGATTTCAGGGCACCTCTTTGTCACTCAGGTCTAAAAACTTACAGCAAGATTCTCTGAAAATCACCCATGAAAAGGGTTCTTTCAGCTTCCAGCTCAACTTCTTTCTCCAATGGGACTTCCAACTAGATCAAAGGCTTTGAGGGAGAACAGACACACGCCAATGCCATCTCTCTCCACCGCCCTTGTTTTAATCCCCTCCTTTTCCCTCCATAAAAGAAGCAAAAGAAACAGACAAAAACTCTCTCCTCCTTCAGTTAAAAAAAAAAAAAAAAAAAAGGCTCTAGAATATCAACTCTATCAGTCAGGATAGGCCACTTTATGCAGCAGTAACAAAACGAAACTGACAGTGGTGTAGCGGCAAAAGTGTATTCCTTGGGCCTCCAGTGTGTTCAGTGCAGGTTACCAGGGGAGTTCTCTGCTCACCTGAGAAACCAAGCTGACGGAGGCTCCATCTCAACATGCTCCCATGGCTTCTGTGACCAGGTGGCTTCTTGATGTGACACAAATCACCTCTAAATGCATTTCATCAGCCAAAGAAAGTGTCATGGGTGTGCCTGAACTCAAGGCAACAGGACAGTACAGTCTTACCATGTGCTTGGAAGGAAGAGAACCAGAACAGTTGTGAACAACCCGCTGCTATCAAATAAACCCATTCAAATAGTATTCACCCCCTGCCAGGGGCACACACAGCCAAACTCTGAACCCAGTTTGGGACTCAGCCAGAAACCTTGCCATAATTAGGAGAATGGTAAAGTCACTTACTTTGGAAATTCAAGATGTCACCCTGACTGTGTAGGTGCCTATTCTGTGGGCCCTATATAACCTCTGTGGGACCCAGAGGCGCACATGAAACTGGGAAGAAAAATGCTGCCATATTCAAAAGCTCATTTTCAATGACCCCCCCCCAATATAGATGTTTAATTAAAAAATAAAATTTTATGCAGAAAAAAATGATGTATTTTTTTACTTCCTAGAGCATGTAGTGAAGCCGCCACACCTAGACTCATGAGTTATCACACAGTCCTCTATCATCTATCAAAGGCCAGGCACTGTGGTCCAGTCTTCAATTATATTGCCTTTTATCCCATCGACTGTCCTCTAAGATAGATACCCCATTTTGCAGATGAGAATCAAGGAAATTAATAACTTGCTCATGAGGAGTTCCCTGTGGCCTAGTGGTTAGGATTCCACACTTTCACTGCCGTGGCCCAGGTTCAATCTCTGGTTGGGAAACTGAGATCCTGCAAACCGTGGGGTTTGGCCAAATATAATAATATCATATATTATTATATAATAATAATTTGTTCATGTTCACCATTTCATGTCTTTCTTCAGTTTGCCCTCATTGATACATTTTGTCCTTCAATGAGCCCTATTGTTGTTCTTCTTTCTTTCTTCTTCGGTCTCCTCATTTTATTTGTTGTTGCTCTCGTTTGTTGTCCAGAGAACATATATCCCAGTCAATCCCAAGCCTCTCTCCTGATTGACATTTTCTTCTCAGGCCTTGCCTGTCTCCTGTTTGACTCCACCCACCTTCATCCTAATACTGCAGGGAAAGTCGCCTTCTTGCTGTCTTAGAGCTGCTCAGCCCCAGATCCACCAGGCTCCTTTCTTTGTCAGCGGGACATCTAAGGTACAAATACTTGAGGTGAGCAGGTACAAACACAAATGTCTAAGGGGGCCAACCAGGGATTTATACATTTATTTATTTTGGGCTGCGTTTGGTCTTTGTTGTGGCGCATAGGCTTTCTCTAGTTGCGGCTCCCACCCCCCACTCCCAAGTCCTTACTACTGACAACTCAATCAGCCAACCAGGGATTTAAATGACTATCGAGTTGTCAGTGGTGAGGACTTGGTAATGGGGGGGGGGGGTGGAGGTCTGGCGAGCCAACAAGTCCACCAAAAGGAGGTAAGCCTTGTTGCTGACATAATAGGAAATCTGGACTAACGTTGCCAGATTTGACTTTCATGAAAAGTCATAAACCCAGATTTTTACATAGGAAATCCCTCAATCGTTATATGTCAACTTATAAATTAAAAAAATTTTGGACAGTTCATTTTGGAATCTGTACCACTGTCAAGGGTTACTTGTTCAAAATAAATGAAACAATATTTTTAAATACGTCCGCGAGAAAATGTTTGGCTCTCCCACTTTCAGTCTGCAGCCTCTCTTTTTAGCAGTGAGCAAATTATGGAGTACACACATGCGCACATGCACACACACTTGGAAACATCTAGAGCAAGAAGTCGCTTGGGACATTTAATAACAGAACAGAGTTTTAAACATCACCTATTAGAAAAGGAAGTAAAATAAAAGTTGAGGTACAAGGAAAGCCATTTCACACAAAGGAATAAGAGATTAGAAACTCAGGAGCCAGAAGCGTGAATGCTGAACCTGCCAGGACACTGTGGGACCATAGAGAAGTGGCAGGATCCCAGTTCCTCAAGGTCTTCATCTTGAAACAGATATTTTTTAAAAATTAAGACCAACCTGCCATAAGGGGTTCTGCAAAATGTGAATGAACTTTATAGGACTTTCACATCAAGCTTCCTCAGATTGACTACAAAACGAACGGTTCTTGGAATTAGAGACTGTTAGGGGCACAAGGTCTTAGAAATCGTCCTGAACCGCGTCCTCATTTTACACTTCAGGGATGGAAGGCCTGGGAAGACCTGGACCAGATCACACTGCTGGAAATCATGCAAGCCTGGCAGAGAGAGGGAGCAGAGAGAGGACCAGGATGGAAACAGCCCTGCAAGAGAGCACCCGGAGACCAAAGTGTGAAGGCACGTTCCGCCCCCTTACAAAGTGTATACTTTTCAGCTGTCTCCGCTTCTGGGTGTCATGGGAATAATACCCTGCCCGAGCCTGCAGGTAGGGAAACTGCCAGGATGAGGGGAAATGAATGCAAAAGGACTTCTGCAAATCGGAAAACATTACACAATGACCAACGTTAGTTTGCTTCCTTTCCCTCCCCTGATGTCCCAGGGACCTCTCCATTGACCTCCCACCTCACGCTTTCCCCAACCACAGCCTTTATCCCCCTGTGCTGAAATTGCCCATTGACGTAAACATCTTCCCCAAGGTTCCGAGCTCTCTCAGGGCCAAGGGCTTCATCTAATTGCATTTGGTGCGCCGGAAACCCCTCGATGAATGTGTGCCGAATGTACAAACCTCTCAATCTCCAAACTCCTAACCCCAAAGACCCAAGTTACACTAAACTAGGTGTATACTTTTAGGGTCTCACTAATAATAAGGCAAACATGCTCATATAAATTTGTAAATAAAAACTTTCTGAGAAATGTTCCCAACATTATAAATTTATAACTCACAATAGTCATTTTCTGGGGACTTTATTAAGTGACAGGGATGGTGGGTGGGGACAGAGGTGGGCTGTGAGGGCGACAGAGAACGAAATGACTATAATTCAGGATGTCTCTAGGCCCCTAACTTTCCAGGTTCCTCTCTTATCCAAAATTATAGATCCACCTGGAATCAAGCTTTCAGGTCTAAAAGCTGCCTGTCTGTGGAATTAGTCACTTGACGTGATGAAAATTCAGATACTCACTCCAGTGTTCAAGACTTGGGTTTCTCGTGGGAATCCCAAATTAGCCTGCTGCTAAGTGTGGACATTTGCAAAACTCCCCTTTATGTAACTAAGTATTAACGCCTACTTTATCTCCTACCTCATCATCTGTCACAGTCAAAAGGTGGCAGTGTAAAATCAGATTTCAAGGAAATAAAAAAATATATTGCACAGGAATTTCCCTTTAAAGCATGACCTTAAGAAAATTCCTTTGCTCTGTGTCTTCTAGATTGGATAAACTGGGGTGGAGAGGAGAGAGAAATAATTGAATTTCTGTGGACCCAAAAGCCCAACAAAGGTAACTTGGGTAGGTACTCTCCTGTATCCCACACATTTTGGAACAGTTCAAATCCAAAGATCTTGATAATTTTTCAGATTCAAATTCTGTAAGTTTGACATTTATATTAGTATTATTCCCATTTGGAAGAAGCAATATACTCTCTGCATAAATATATGTAAAATCCCCCCTCCCTACTACTAATTTTCTGCCCATCTAATAATCGACTTTTAGGTAGTACCTGTTTATATGTTCTAGAAAAATGTCAAACTATTTTGAAATCTGGAAAGTTTTTAAAAGCTTAAGAAATAATGTTTATTCCAAACAGGCAGCAGTTTCCATAGTGAGCAAATGCAAACAATCATCTTTAAATCGGAAGATGAGGAAAAACTAATAAAATTACATTCTATCCCAGGGAATTTGGGCTTTATACATAAGCCAAATAATTAATGTAATCCTCCTTAATGATTCATCCAATGTTTATTAAGCATCTATAATATGCCACCGTTCTGGATATTGAGGATGTAGCAATAAACAAAGCAGACAAAAATTCCTGCCTATATGGAGCTTACATTCTAGCAGGAAGAGAAACAAACTTTTATATAAAATGTATAATATGGCAGACGTTACCAAACACTGTGTTTGATTGCACTCATGGCCCCAATTCTTTACCCTCCCTCTATCCATTCCCTTCATCATGTTCTCTGCAGTGACCTGGGCTTCTTCCCTTCTCCTTGACCATGAGTCTGGCCATGTGACCTGATTTGGTCAATAGAATGAGGTAGAAGTGACAGGGTGCCAGCTCCTGACTCTGGTGAAGACCACAAGAGCCCTTCATGATTCCCATGCCCTTCTTGCTCCTCTGTCATTGCCATGGGAAGAAGATGCCCAAGCTAGTCTGCTGGTCTCAGGAGAAGGATAAAAGATATGGAACAGAGCTGTTCCAGCTAAGCTTCCTCAGCCAAACTTAGTCTAAGGGCCTCCTTAAATGCATGTATAAACTGAGCCAACATTAGCAAGGCCACCCAACATGCCCAGCCTAGAGGAGCTGACCTCCCGCTAACCCACAGGTGCATGAACTATAATAATAAATGACTGTTGCTTTGGTGTCGAGTTTGAGGGCTGTTTGTTACACCTCAATAACTAACCAATACAAGTACTAAAGTGTGGTCAAAATAAAGCAGTAAAGAGAGATAAGAGAGTATGTATGTGGTAGTAGTGGGGGAGTCAATTTCAAATAATTTCCTTGTATAAGTTTTTAAATATAACACAGTATTAGTAATTCTAAAAACACTCTCTAAGAATTGAGAGGTTCTTATGTTCATTACCTAACATCCTCATCACATACACTCTCATCCTAGTACAACTTGGACCCAGGTAAAGGGGAGGCAGAAAAAATATTGCTACCTTGTTCTGATAGGAGAAGCAGAGCAGAAATTAACACCCATTTCCAGTTCCAACCCAGGTGTACAATCTTACTCTTTCTCATGTTTAAAGTGCAGTGTGTGAATGCATATTCTCTTTTTATGTGGCATCCTACAGCTCCGCTAAAATCTTCCCTAGAAGCACTCTTTCCTAATTTTTCACAAAGTCACTTCAGATTTAAAGGTAGAGGTTTTAGCCAATAGAAGTCTATTGGTGGGCTTCCCTGGTGGTGCAGTGATTAAGAATCTGCCTGCCAATGCAGGGGACATGGGTTTGAGCCCTGGTCCAGGAAGATCCCACATGCCACAGAGCAACTAAGCCCGAGCACCACAACTACTGAGCCTGTGCTCCAAAGCCTGTGAGCCGCAATTCCTGAAGCCCACGCACCTAGAGCCCGCGCTCTGCAATGAGAAGCCACAGCAATGAGAAGCCTGCGCACCGCAACAAAGAGTAGCCCCCGCACCCTGCAACTAGAGAAAGCCCACGCGCAGCAACAGACCCAACACAGCCAAAAATAAATAATTTTTAATACCTTTTTTAAAAATTTAAAAAAAGGAGTCTATTGGCAAGTTTAGCCAATAGAACTCCTCCAACACACTCTTCGAAGTAAGGAGACCACGTTTCAAGGATTCTTTTCAATGGTTTTGAAAGTAACCAGTGTCGTTGTTCTATGGAAATCAAAGCCTTTTCCAAAGTAGCCACCCTACCTTCTAGCAAGGAGAACTTGGGTTCCACCAGTCACTTTGTCCTCCTGCCTGAAAAATGAGACCAGAGGGTTCCAGCCCAGCTTTGATTTCCCATTTCATACAAATCCTAACCATGCCTTTTCCATCTTCCATCGCATCACAAAATGAATGCTCTAATGGAAAAAAAAAAGTCACAAGTTCCAGTTCAGGGTTCAAGAAGACTCTAGTGGCTAGAATTGGCTCCAATACAGACTTGAGCTAAAGTTGATGAATGTATAAAGATGGAGGGAAAAAATCCTCTCCATGCCTTGTCTTCTAGGGAGTTACCTGTTGGTGGCTCCAGCGGACTGGTGGAAAGGTTTGAGAGCGTCTCGATTAAGGTATTTTTCAAGGGCTCCTAAATCTACTGTCTTAAAGTTTCCCTTTCCTTCGTCTTTTTACGGATTTGAACAGTTGACATCATATTCCAAAAGCTGTATGATCTTTGGAAAATCACTTAACCTCTCTGAGATTCAAATTCCTCACTGGTAAAATAGGAACTGAAGAAGTTCCTCCCTGTTCTAACACTCTATCATTTAAGTACACATGTTTAAGCTACTGATTCCAAACTAATGATAACTTGCAGCCTGCTACAGGCTGTAGCACTGGGCAAAAACCAGCTGAGTTAAAGTAGTTTAATAAAATGAATTAGATTCGATCTTTTATTGATAATTTTTTTAAGTCCTGGTCCTTCTTACATTCAGCCTTACAACTTTGACAAGCAACAACCAAAATGTAAATAGTAACTATTTCAAAACCCTCCTCAGATCTGAACTATTTGGCTTTTTAGATTTCCGGACAAAGTGATCAACTGTGAGTTCTGCAAGAGAGCATCAGAAGTCTTTAGCAAGACTTTTCCATTCTACGATCTTTTGCTGCGACCAGGCTGATAAAACTTCCTCTGTGAACTCTTGAGTTTCTCCAAGCCGTACCTAATAGCTACCGATTCCCAATCAATTGCTATTCACACGCACACATCTGCACGTATAAAGCCAATTTAAACATCACGCTGTGGGGTCCTGACATGATGACTGAACCACCAGCTGTCGGGGCACTGCACTGAATTGGGGACACAAACCCCATTTTCCTATGTAAATTGGCCTGGACGATGCTTAGGCCCCCCCCAACAAAAGGGGGCAGTCCTTTAAATAGGGCCATCTGGCCGTCCCCCGGCCCCAGTGATACCTCTGGGATGGGGGTGGGGATGGGGAGAGCGAGAGTGATCTTCGGGGGGCCACAAGGTAGCTCGGTAGCGCGCAGCTGTCACCCCGACCCCTGGGGTCCGGTCCACAGAGATTGGGGGCCAGAAGATTCGCGGTGGTCTTAAGCCTCCGGGCCTGGGGCGCCTGAAGGTCTCAGCGCACTCCCGAGATGGGGGAGGGCGCGCTTTGTTCCCGGGCCCCAAGGGGGCGAGGCGCCAGAGCCTCGGGCAGAGTCCCTGCTCCGTCCCCGGGGCCCCAGGGCAGCTCACGGCGGGCGGCAAGCAGCCGCGGGCGGTTCCATAGCAACCGCGTGGGAGTTCCGCGAACCGGGAAGAGAAGCTGGGAAGGAAGGAGGGGAGCAGGGGGGAGGGGGGGAGAGAGAGGAGGGAGGAGAGGTTCAAGGAAGGAACGGAGGAGGAAGGAGGGAAGGGAGCCGGGAGAAGGGGCGCACGGGAGGGGCAGAGTGGGAAGAGAGAGGGGAGCAGGAGAGAAGGCTGGGGGAGAGGAGGGAGATCTGGAGGAGCTGGGAGGAAGAAAGGAGGGGAACGGGGGCGAGGAAGAGAGGTGAGGAGGAAGAAGGGACAGGAGCGTGGGTGGTGGGCAGGGAGAAGGAGTGGAGGGAGGAGCCGGGAGCAGCAGAGAAGGGGAGGGGAGAGAGCTGGGAGGGGGAGGGCGGGAGGAGGGGAGCCGGAACCTGCGAGGGAAAGAGCAGAGCCGGAGCAGGGGAGGAGGCTGCAGCCCCGCCGCCCGGCCCAGCCCTCCAGGGCACGGTGCCCCGGGGAGCGCGGCGGCCGAATTCCTGCCCCCAAGCTTAGGGGCGGGAGCCGGCGGCCGAGCGCTGGCGCGGGCGGGGAGACACTAGAGGGCCAGAGGCCGCGCGGGGAGGAGCTCGGAGAGCCAGGGGTCCGCCCACCCCAGCCCGGGGAAGCGGCCCAGTAGCGCCCGAGGGCTCTCCCCTCCCCCTCGGCTAGAGGATCTCTCTCCAGCTATGCTGACCTTCCCAGCCCCGAGACCCGGCTCCCGTGCCCCAGAGCAGCCCGCCGTTTTCCGGGGATGTGCAATACCTCGTCCCCAATACTGTTAGAAAGGTGATGTGGAGCTTTGTTTTGAGTCCTCTCCCCTTTTCTCCCAACAGCCCCACCCCAAAAGGAGGGGCCTCTTGGAGAAAATATCTTGCCAATATTAAGCTTGGGAAATTGACAGTCTGGATGGCATTCTGACAACCAGCTGAAAAGTTTTGGGAAAAGCCAAGTCACAGAAACACATATCATTCTTAAGTACTCTTTGCTGAGCACCATCTTGTACAAGACATTTCACAGAGTTGGCGGAACAGGTTTGATCCTTGCTCTGGAAGAGTTGACCATAAAAAAGGACTAACGTTACACTCTGAAAAGCATTTTTGAATAGCTCTCATGACGGGACGTTAAAATGTGTAAAAAAAAAAATGTCAGACTTAGTATTTCAAAAGAAAATCAATAGATATAAGTGGTGTATATTTTATTTTAAAACCATTATACAAAGTAAAGGAAAGAAAAATAAACTTTGGGACGTTCTCAGCTAACATGGCCTATGGGAAAATGAAAATAAACCTAATTGAAAAAACAGTGCTCACCATAAATAGGTTTAGCTTGCAGTCAGGGAACGTGGTTTAAGGAAAAAAAAAAACAGCAGAAAATTCACCAATCAAATGTAAGATTGTCCATGTTTCATAAAGCAAAAGTCAAAGAATCCTGTCAAGCCTTAAAGACCACTTTCTGTGTAGATAGCCAGGGCTTTGGTTTTGTTGTTTGTTCTGAAAACCCTAATCTTAACTCCTGTTTTCAGGTATTACTCAAAGGAATATTTTTTAGTTTCTTCTACCCACGTATTCCCAAATTAGGTACCAAACTAAAAGAAACAGGAAAACTTGTAGGTTTGTAATTGTGTGATATCCCATCTGGTTTCAACTCTATCTTTGACTGAAAAGAAAAGATGAAAATGTAGACAAACATCCTACTATGTCTATAAAACTCTAAATGTTCACTTATTTTGACATAAAATGAATGACTTGTAGTCTTTGCTTCCCAACTATTTGGTACGTAATATTTTTTTAAGGGCTCTCTGCATTCCAGGCATTATTCTCAGCTATTTATAGATATTAGCAATTTATAGATATTAGCATTTTATTTAATATTCTTAAACATAGAAGTGAATATTAATATTATCCCATTTTATAGATGAGGAAACTGAGGCTTTGAGAGGGCATAAAACATGCCCAGATCCTGACAACTGTAGTCAGAAAGTGTGGGATGAAGACCCCCAAAACCAGCCATCACTGAGCATTTTGTTCCCTGACCACACACTATACAAGGGTGGGATTTCCCTTGCATCTCATCTAAAATAATACTGAATATAACTATGGATCAATATAATTATAGATTAACTGAATTTCTCAATTTCATCCAGTTTTTCTGGTATTAGGTAGACATGTAAATTCACAAGTCATTATTTTCTTATTTTTTAAAGCGTTCCTATAATAAATCTTGGTACAATATTGTAAACCTCAGAAATATAAAAAGCAGCAACTTGCCAGGCCCAAATCTACTGAGCACAAATTGCTAGTGTAATTTCACATGAACACTTAGAATTGTGGCAATACTTGAAAATATATATTCTGAATTCAAAGATAAACCATATATTTTTTTTACTTGTTTACATCCTGTTGCTTTTACTTTTTTTTTTAAGTTAAAAAGTTTGATGTCCTTTATTCAAGAGAAAACAATCCACAAATTGTGGAGTACTGTGCCTCACAAGCAGAGTACAGCTCTCTAGGATTTGGGTCAAGAGGGAGTTTTATAGAGACTTAGAAAGAGGCAACATGGAAAGAGGGCATGATTACTTAGGAAGTCAGGGATTTCCTTAGAAAGCCAGCAGGTCCTGTTTTCTAGGGTAAGGTAAGCTAGCTAAAGCTGAGTTGGAGGATTCTGATTGGTATATGTTAGGTTTCCTTGACAGGGGTTTCCCATAAGTGCAGGCTGACTTAAGTTTAGATTTGTAACATCGGCTGGGCCACTGAGGTGGCTTCCATTTTGTGGGTGCCAATATTCAAATTAACTTTATCAATTCCCCCTTTTGATCAGTACTCTCAGTTGTACTCAAAGTTTAAGGTATTAGGTGCCACTCTGAGCTACCGCTTCTTGTTGATGTTGGAGTCAGGTTGGATCACTCACTGGAAAACAAAGGTTGGAATATCAACGTCTTGGTCTCGTAGTTGACTGTTTTCCTCATCCCATTTTTGGCATTCTAGGCAAAGGGAGATCATCTGTCTGGTCACCAGCGACTATATGCATGCAGGTAAAGCTTTTGAGAGAACACAGCAAACCAGAGAGACAATCATGACTATAATTCTGACTATAAGCAGAACAATACCCAGCGATTGGAGGGCACTCTGAAGGCATGGTCCCCATGACCCAAAACAACTTAAATCAAGTAGATCAGAGGAAGATCCTGCTGAAGGAGTAACTTTCTTAAACCAAGTGGCTTGTTCAGTGACTTTATGTAGCTGAGTCTCAACTTCCCCAGAAGTGTTCATTTAAATGTAGCAAGTGGTGCTGGCCACAGCACAGATAGTTACCTCCTTGCTCAGCTAAAAGATAATCAAGGGCTATCCTATCATCAAGAACAACTTTGGCCAGAGAATCTCCGGATACTTATTGGGCAGCTACTGCTTTAGCAGCAAATTCTTCAATATCTTCCAGAGCTAGGAGAGATTCCTGGTTATAGCCTCGTTTTCACTTACTTTTCTATTCAGGGGAGTAGGCATCTGACAAAGGAAATGAATTTTGAATCAGGAATGCCCTGTAGTATTTCCAGTTTGAGTCTGTGGCTGGGGGCTGGAAAGGTGACAACCATGGAAGCCAGTAAAATTTAAGGGTCTGTAGACCACACAGGTGGTTTTATTTTGATTACTCTTTGCCTCGAGTCCCTTTCTTTACCCAGAACCTGGATGCAAGAGTCCCCGTGTTTGGTGTTGTCCTGTTGCTTATACTTTGTTTCTTTATTTTCTATCTAAGGTTTGACAGCAACCTTAAATCCTTAGGCACCTGCAAATTTGGAGGAATGGACTAAGCATCACTTGACGTTTGTTTGCACATTCAAAGTCAAGTGTGGGTTGAGAGTTTTCTGCTGAATTTGGCCTCTGTCAATAGATTATGAGACTAAACCCACCCTTAAACTGTTCTGCCTCTGCATCTTTTCTTTTCTTCTGTCAGAGTCAGTCCTACAGTCTTCACATGACTCAGCTAAGGAAGGAAAGGAGGAAAAGGAAAGGAAAGGAGTATGGAAGAAACAAAAGTGAAACAGTTGCCTCAAAAGTAAGCAAGGGGGCTTCCCTGGTGGCGCAGTGGTTGAGAGTCCGCCTGCCGATGCAGGGGTCACGGGTTCGTGCCCCGGTCGGGGAAGATCCCACATGCCGCGGAGCAGCCGGGCCCGTGAGCCATGGCCGCTGAGCCTGCGCGTCCAGAGCCTGTGCTCCGCAACGGGAGAGGCCACAACAGTGAGAGGCCCGCGTACCAGAAAAAAAAAGTAAGCAAGGGCCCGACTTTTTCCTGTGCAGAGTCAGCAATGCTAGATGCTAAAAATGGGCAAGGCTCACAGTGGAAGGGGGATGGGGGATGACGTGAGAACTAAGGAGGCTAAGGTCCATTTTTTAGGCTAGCTAGAAGGAAGAGCTTCTTTGGGGGCTTGGCTTCGAAGTCAAACTGGAATTTCAGTTGACTCACTGGGAGTGAGGTGAGATGCCTTCCCAAGAGGCCAGGCCCCCAGGAAGTTTCAGAGGATGGGACTTACTCTTTCTTCTTTCTCCCACTGAAAACTGAAGGGAAAAAATCATGTTTGGTTGTGACTAGAGCCATTTTCCCTGATGGCCTATGTGATGGTCCCAAGGACTCAAGAGTGAGGGAAGAAAGGGAGGGGGCCGCTGTGCTCTGCCCGAGCAAATGCTGGGAGCCAATCGTGTCCTTCTGCTGAGGGACTGCAATTTCAAATCTTTTTGTTTCTTTTAATTTTCTAAAAGGTTCTTCCCCTTAGGAAAACACTCTCATTAACTTTAGTCCAGGGTGATTTTTGTTTTTCTTTTACAGAATTTAGGGGGGAAAAAATACCCTGTGACTATTTTTAATGCATATGAGAGAGAAAAGGTTATTTTCTCCTTGCTTAAATATTCTGATATTCCCACCACTGGTAGCTGACATTTCCCAAAACCAAAAGTGAAATTTCCCAGTAGGGTCTCAAGTCTGAATAAGATTTATTAGAAAATCAGATTGAAGGGATGGGGGAGGGAGAGAAAGAGATGACAAGAATTTTTCACAGGATACTAGTTTTTGTCTCAACAGAATTCATGTAAATTGAATGTATAGGCAACATTTTGCCAAAATGTTATTGCATGCCTTGCTTTTTCTTTTATACCCACAGCTGATTTTTAGGTCTGAAATTTAAAAGAATGCAACTGCAAAAAAAAAAAAAAAAAAGAATGCAACGGAATGATTTTTTTCCCCCCTTATTAAGGAGGTCAAACAAAAAGAGGACAATTTAATCAGTATAGAGTTTGGGCTAAGCAATTCAAAGTAACAGGATGAAAGTACAGAATTAAAGCATTAAGCATCCACTGAACAGAATACCTAATTAGTATTGATCACCAAGTAATTCTAAACACATGTGTCATTTACATAGAAAGGAAGCAATATATTTTCTTATAAAAATGAAAGCAGCAACAGTATATCTGGACCTCATTACCATGAGGAAAAGGGGGAAAAGCCTTATAAAATGAGGCTCTGCCACATTAGAAAACAACTTTATTGGGCAGGACACATTATTTAGTGGAAGCTGTAATAATGTCCCGGACAGAAGACAAAACTTGGGATGAGGGCTGTGCTAGCAGAGGAGCCTGAACGAGGACAAGAGTGACAGGCTGAGGTGTCCAACTGGGGTTCTCTGCTTGGATAAAAAGAAGAACAGCTGACCCTTTTTTTTTTTTTTTTTGCAGTACGCGGGCCTCTCACTGTTGTGGCCTCTCCCATTGCGGAGCACAGGCTCCGGACGCGCAGGCTCAGCGGCCACGGCTCACGGGCCCAGTCGCCACGCGGCGTATGGGATCCTCCCCGACCGGGGCACGAACCCGTGTCCCCTGCATCGGCAGGTGGACTCTCAGCCACTGCGCCACCAGGGAAGCCCCAGCTGACACTTTTTTGTGTGCAAGATCCTGGGCAATAAAGTTACGCATATTTTCTGCAATCCTTATATTGGCCCTATAAGGCCCTCCTACCCACTGTATTATTACTGCACCCATTGTACAGGTGAGGGGTCTGAGGACTGGAGAGACCAAATAACTGACCCCAGGTCACCCGGACCACAGATGGCAAAAGTGGAATCCCCTCTCCTTTCTCCCTCTTCATCCTTCCATCCCAATGATTAGTGAGTGGGGGGTAGAGGTGGAGAGCCCCAAGGAAAAGTGCACATGGACAAGCAGTTTTCAGCTATTTAAAGCTCCCCGTCTTCTACTTTGTGTTACTCAGTGTCACTGGAAGAAGCCTCAGAGCTGGGGGTGTTGCTGGTTTTCCTGGTGGAGAGGAGTTTTAGATAATACCGTCTCTTTTACCTAGAATTGGGTAGAAAGCAGAGGTGATCGCTCGGGCATCCAGACATGCTTAGAAATATCCAGGATACTGACTATAATTTTCAGTTTTGAACCCAAAGTTTTGGCCTAATAGAACTGAGGGGGCAATTATTGCTTGGGAGGTAAATTGAAGGAGAATGGGAGAGAAAAATTCTTAGCTAATTGACTAGTTGAAACTTGAAATAAAGATGGAGGACAGGGCTTCCCTGGTGGCGCAGTGGTTGAGAATCCGCCTGCCGATGCAGGAGACACGGGTTCGTGCCCTGGTCCGGGAAGATCCCACATGCCGCGGAGCAACTAAGCCCGTGAGCCATGGCCGCTGAGCCTGTGCGTCCGGAGCCTGTGCTCCGCAACGGGAGAGGCCACAACAGTGAGAGGCCCGCATACCGCAAAAAAAAAAAAAAAAAAAAAAAAGATGGAGGACAATGTTAATACTGTTACTATTAAGTCGAATTGAAGGAGCCTCTTTTTGTGGAATTTGCTAATTGGGAAATCATTCGTGTATTTCTTTATGGTCTGAGGGAAAATCAGGGATAGAAGGACTGGGATCGAGGAGGAAAGGACTGAGGTGGTGACTTTTCAGCACCCTGTTAGTTAAGAGGGTGCCAAACTTGAGGAGCGCTGGGGAGGAGAAGAGATGGGGGTGGAGGTGCGGCGCAGCTTGTGCAAAGACCCTGTGAAGCTGACAGTTTCGATTTTGCTGGGATTCACCATTTCCTCTGCTGTCTAAGAACCCAACTTCCAGACCAAGGACATGTTTTATCTTTACTGATCTTCCCCATTAGCCTAAACTAGACAGGAATGTTCCTGCCCCTTTTTATATGATGCCTAACAATGTTTACCCAGGGAGTTTACTGTAGGGATTCAGGGCCATAAGCATATTTCATGGCGCCCAAGGGCAGGTGCACCCTGGCCCAGAAAGGAGTTGGTCCCAAACCCGAAAGTCATAAGAAGTGAGACAGAATGCCTTCCCAATTTCTGCCTTTTGTCTCTATTTCTCTTCATGAGCCCTTACCTTTTCACCTCTGCAGACCAGTTTTGCTGCTCCCCTGAACATATGATCACTGAGGTCAGAGAAAAGCTTAATTTTTTTTTGAGTCATCAGTTCTTTATTATTTTTAGAAGTGTCATAAAACAATGTAGCTTTTAGGTGTTAACTTGAGACATTCAATTTTCCTACAACTATGAGATCAATTTGTAACATCTGGCTCTCAGGGAGTTATATCACCATGCAGAGGAATAAAAGACTTGTACTACTTATTTACACCTTCAATACTTAACCAAGTTTGAGCAGTTACTTTGAGAAAAGCTTAATTTATATCACCTTAGTTCCAGAAATACTACTCACTGAATCTCATTTCCAAATACGAGGTCAAAAATGAGACGGATCCAACTCAGTCAAGTGTTCACCTTTGAGCCAATCATCTGGAGTTGAGGATGTTAATTTTAAATAGGAAGAAATATCCCTCTCTGAGACAGGGGTTTGAGATGAGCTAGAAAGGCAGTCTCCTACAGCATCCCTGTGGCTTTCCACATCATGTTTTAACTCCTCATATCTTCACTTCCAGATTCTCAAAAATATGTTTTTTTCCTTGTTCCATGTTAACTGCTATTCATTTCCATTATTTCAAAAATAATGATAAATGTGTTCTCTGCTTTCCACAGCCCCAACTTCACAATTCTTTCATCCAGCCATGGGATAGAATATGCTCTTCCATAAATCCTGCCCCCCCCATTCTTTTTTGCTTCCGGCTTAAGGGGCAGGAAGGAAGGCTGAATTATTGCAATGCAATCAAGTACAGTATCTTCTTTTAAAAACAAAAGTGAAAACAAAAATTAGTCTTTTTTAGGATTAAATTAAGCAGCAGTTGTTTTTCTCTCATTTATCTTAGAGATCATCTAATCCAGTCCATTAAGAACTAAAGATGTTAAGTGCCTTGCCTGGGGTCACACGCCTCATCTGTGGCAGAACTCTCTGTACAGGGCTTTTTCAGTTGTAACATGCTGCCTTCCACCCAAGTGTATCAGGGACCAAGACACAGAGTAAAATAAGGAAGAGCAGGAATCTCACTACCACGCTACATGTAAGTCATACAGATGTTTCGAAGGGCAGGACTTTGGATGACCAGGTCCCAGCGGGTGGTGTTAGTCTAAGTCTTTCTGCATTCTGGAGAGGGGTTGCTAGCAAAAAAGCTCCGTGATGGTGTCTGGATTGTTGCTCACCTCTAAGGCACAATGTACCCTCGCTAAAAGAGCTGCTACATCATAGAAATGGGATCTTTTGGAGAAATCACATGCAAAAATGACCCTCTCGGGCTTCCCTGGTGGCGCAGTGGTTGAGAGTCCGCCTGCTGATGCAGGGGTCACCGGTTCGTGCCCCGGTCGGGGAAGATCCCACATGCCGCGGAGCAGCTGGGCCCGTGAGCCATGGCCGCTGAGCCTGCGCGTCTGGAGCCTGTGCTCCGCAACGGGAGAGGCCACAGCAGTGAGAGGCCCGCGTACTGCAAAAAAAAAAAAAAAATGACCCTCTCTGGGTCACCATTACCAAATGAAATGGTTGGATAAGAACTAAGTGACTGCCATGACTGCTCACAGCTCTAAAATCCCACAATTCCATGACAAATATGTAAAAAGGGCAGGAGAAATTCATCATATAATAAAACACAAAAGGGGTAGATAGTATTCAGACTAAATGCAATTTTTAAAAAAACAGGTATTTTTTTAAAAAACAGTCCAAATAATGAACTACTAAAAATTGTAAGAAAATTCTCTTGTACTCACTTTGTAAGGGAAAGAAACAGTCTCAACAATAAATTATTTTTTTAATTATGAAATGAAACTCTGTATGTTAAATCTTTAAGACACAGCCAAGTTATTCTCCTCTGCAGCTTATGAAGCTCTTAAACATGGATTATCTCATGGCAAGGATCCTGTTCTGAAGCAGGTAAATATCCATTTTATAAACGAAGACATTGTGATTCAAAGAAATAGGTCTCAGGCAAAATATCATGCTCACATGTCCATAATCCAGGGCTTCAAGAGATGGGCGAACTGGATGAAATCAAGAAAAGCTTTATTTTATCCAATGAGCCTACTTTCATTTCGATTTTTTTAAAAAGGCTAACTGGGACTTCCCTAGTGGCGCAGTGGTTAAGAATCTGCCTGCCAATGCAGGGCACGCGGGTTCAATCCCCGTGTCTGGGAAGATCCCACATGTCTTGGAGCAATTAAGCCCGTGCGCCGCAACTTCTGAGCCTGTGCTCTAGAGCCCGTGAGCCACAACTACTGAAGCCCACGCGCCTAGAGCCTGTGCTCTGAAACAAGAGAAGCCCGCGCACCACAATGAAGAGTGGCCCCCGCTCACCCCAACTAGCGAAAGCCCACGTACAGCCAAAAATAAATTTTTAAAATAAAATTAAATTAAAATTAAAAAGGCTAGCCATGGGCTTCCCTGGTGGCGCAGTGGTTGAGAATCTGCCTGCCAATGCAGGGAACACGGTTCGAGCCCTGGGCTGGGATGATCCCACATGCGGCGGAGCAACTGGGCCCATGAGCCACAACTACTGAGCCTGCAAGTCTGGAGCCTGTGCTTCGCAGTAAGAGAGGCCGCGATAATGTGAGGCCCGCGCACCGCGATGAAGAGTGGACCCCGCTCGCACAGAAATGAAGACCCAACACATCCAAAATTAAATAAATTTTTTAAAAAAAGGCTAGCCATGAAATCTCTTGACTTAATAGTTAAATGCTAAGGCAGTTATGCAAATCAAAGATGATATATGCTTTTTAAAATTATACAGTTTTATGCTTACATATTTGAAAATATGAATAAACTTATTTCCCTCAAAAATGCCAAAATTGATGTCAAATTGACTGCTCTAATTTTAGGAATTTTGTTAAGTATAAAAATTGAAAAATTTTCTTCACGTTTGCCAATTTAAAAAACATCCTATTTGGGCTTCCCTGGTGGCGCTGTGGTTGAGGGTCCGCCTGCCGATGAGGGGGACACGGGTTCATGCCCCGGTCCAGGAGGATCCCACATACCGCGGAGCGGCTGGGCCCGTGAGCCATGGCCGCTGAGCCTGCGCGTCCGGAGCCTGTGCTCCGCAGCGGGAGAGGCCACAGCAGTGAGAGGCCCGCGTAACGCAAAAAAAAACAAAACAAACAAAAGAAACATCCTATTTAAGTATATGTGTCTGGGAATGTGCGTGTGTGTGTTGTGCTTCTCATTGCGTGAACGCGTCTGTGTAACTGTGTCACTGGGGCTGAGTGTTACTGTCACATGGAACAATGAAGAAAGATCTGGGTTTCATTATGTAAGAAAACATATCTCAGTTTTTTTAAAAATGAGAAAATCCCTATGTATTTACTTTCTCATGAAGAAATTCTTCAGAAGGAGCCATGAGGTATAAAAAAGGTGTTATTTCTAGGCAGCATTTCCAAAAGTATAGAGGGGTAGATAATTTTATGTAGCATATGAATAAACTTTTTTTATTGAAGTATAGTTAATTTACAATGTTGTGTTAGTTTCAAGTGCAGCAAAGTGATTCAGTTACATACATATATTCTTTTTCAGATTCTTTTCCATTATTAGTTATTACAAGATATTGAATATAGTTCCCTGTGCTATACGGTAGGTCCTTGCTGTTTACCTATTTTATATACAGTAGTGTGAATAGGTTAATCCCCGACTCCTAACTAAGTTATATCTCCCCTGCCCCCAAATAAACTTTTTATGTGAATAATCATGCATTGATTTTTATCATTCAGCCCCATCCCCCCACCTCTTACACTCTGCCTTGGTCACTGGTTTTATTTACAGCATTTATTTGGTTCCTCATGTCTGCCACCAGAATCCCAGGCCCAGAAGAAGGTCAGCCCTTGCCCCCTACTCCCCCACTCAACACTCTGCACCATCTTTTCTGACCCCATCTCCTCACCCTCCCTGACTACGGGAACTGTTGTTGCCTGAGCCCTCTGCAACTGACAATAAATCGTGAGCCAGAACTCCATCTAGAGAGCAAGTCTAGCTGTCTTTCCTATAAGGCAAAGCCGTGCCCTATTAACCAAGAGTCATAGGTGACAGTGAATGGCTTGCTTTCTATTTTGGTTATTTCTTGCTATGGAACAAATTACCCCAACCTTAGTGACTTAAAATGGCAACCACTTTGTTTGCTTTCTAGATACCGTGGGTTGACAACTCAACTGGCAGTTCTGCTGGTCTCCTTGGGAGTCTTCCAAAGGATGGCTGGAACTGGATGGAGGCATGTGGAGGCCCGCCCTCACCGCGGGAGGCCAGCAGGCTGACTCTCCTCCCTCTCCATGCAAGGGATGTGGTCTCTCTGTGTGGTAGTTAGGGGCTCCCAAAAGAAACAGAAAATGGAAACCTCCAGGCCTTCTTAAGACCTTGGCCTAGGCCTGGCACACCATCCCTGTGCCACCTTCTATTAATTAAGTAGTCCCAGAGGCAGAGCATAATCAAAAGGAGGGGAAATAAATTCTACCTTTGAGGGAGGGGAGGTGGTGACGATGAATTTACAGTCATCTTCAATCCACCACAATTTCTCAAACAAAAGAGTTCCTTTTAGTTTCTATGCAGAACAAGTACTTTGAGGGTTTCAAAACTTATTTACTATTTTTTGGAATAAACTTAAGTTTCTTGGGTATAAAAAGTGTGATGTTTCCCCAGAGCAGTGTAATATTGAGGTTAAGATCTGGTCCAGAGTGATGGTGATTATTATAAAGTGATGTACACACGAGTAGGTATAAATACTACTTGCCTTTCAAACAACACTCTGTAATCCAAGTTTTACAACCATGAACCCCACTTTGTAGGTACTCTCAAATCCTCCACTTTCTTAGAAATTAAAATTAATTTTTAATTTTCTAATCAGTGAAAACGTGTTTCTGCCCACACTTCTAAAACTGACAAAACAGGGCTTCCCTGGTGGCGCAGCGGTTGAAAGTCCGCCTGCCGATGCAGGGGACACGGGTTCGTGTTCCGGTCCGGGAGGATCCCACGTGCAGCGGAGCGGCTGGGCCCGTGAGCCGTGGCCGCTGAGCCTGCGCGTCCGGAGCCTGTGCTCCGCAACGGGAGAGGCCACAACAGTGAGAGGCCCGTATATTGGAAAAAAAAAAAAAAAACTGACAAAACAGAGAAAAGAAGTGTCAATAAATTGGTTATATATAAATAGGGGAACTTTTTTCCATCCCAAATGTATCTTAGCAAATAAAGGACATAGTATAAATTAACCTAAACACGGAAAACCTTCCTGGTTTAATTTTCTTTTATTTTTCTTCCTTGTTTAATTTAATCTCATCTTCCTCTGAAAACATTTCTCGGATTATTAGGATACTTTCAGGATAGGTGCCTCTATTTCTGTTCATTTCACAACCTACCTCTTCCCTCCTCCTTTTTATTTAATCAAAATGCATAAATGGGCTTCCCTGGTGGTGCAGTGGTTGAGAGTCCGCCTGCCGATGCAGGGGACGCGGGTTCGTGCCCCGGTGCCGGAAGATCCCACATACTGCGGAGCGGCTAGGCCCGTGAGCCATGGCCGCTGAGCCTGCGCGTCCGGAGCCTGTGCTCCGCAATGGGAGAGGCCACAACAGTGAGAGGCTCGAGTACCGCAAAAAAAAAAAAAAAAAAAAAAAAAAAAAAAAAAAAGCATAAATGCATTTAAGGTAATTAACAAGAATCTACAAGAGGGAACAGCAGTGAGAACAATTCGAAAATCACTCACATTCCATTTGGTAAATATATTGTACTTATGTTTTGAATGGCTGGCTGTATGAGGGTGTTTTCCCAGCCCAATCTTTTAGCTGTGTGGGGGAAACTGCCAATTTTGCTTAACTGCCCCTACTCCCTGCAATTCTACTCACGCTAGAAATAGATGCTGAGAGAATTGCCTTCCCTCTGGCCTCTTCTGTGACTTGTCTGGTTCTGGGGTCAATAAATGTTTGGGTTCAAAGGGCTTTTCTCTTCGCAAAGTAAATAGAAGGAATGGAGATGTGAAAATTGCAAGTAACTAAATGGGAATATATTGTCAGTTTACAGGAATTTACTTTACCCATTTGCTGGTCATTTTCTACCCATGTCATCATTCATTGACTGTATTTGTTATTGCAGGTGTTAGTTGTAGCACTGAGGTAAACAGAATGAAAAACAGCCTACTAGTTACTCACAGTGATGTGGGAGTTTCGCCAGCCCAAACACATATCTATAACGACATGGTAGGAGTTCTTTACATCAGAGCTTTATAAAGATAACAAGAGTAACTGACGTGGTAATGATTGAACCGACACTGCCGAATAAGAACCACAAGCATTTTACACTATCTGGTTGATATACGACTACAAATATATTAATTTCCAATCACTCTCGTAAAAATCTTAGCCAGCTGTGCAACAGAATATCCCCATCATTGCGTGGATTCTTCTGCCCAAATTATCCAAATTCTCCTGGTCCCTATACGGGAACCGGCTCCAGGGTTCTCCCTGGGAGGTAGGTTTCTTAGTTCAATTTAGGGCAGCTTACTTTGGGGAGGAAAATCTCCCATACGTTGATACTCTCGGGAAAGACGGGAGAATTCCTTCCCCCGTTTCCAGTGCCGGCGGAATGGCTTCCTGTTCACACCAGGCTCTCATCAGCCTGCTGCCCCCTCTCATTCTGAAGCCGTCCAGCTGCGCAGATGGGAGCGAATTTTATTTCCTCCTTGAGCAGAATTGGGGGCCGGGCTGAAAAGAGATTTTCCCCATGGGCAGGAACGTGGATCCTCGATGATGGTGTGACATCCAAACTCTCTCCATCCCCGCCCCACCCACACGTACCCACGAGGCTCGGAGGAGGTAACTGATTAACCATCTCCCTGGCCGGAGCATCTGGGCCGCGACGTCATCAACACCCGCCCACCGCGCGCCAGAGGTTGACAAGGTCACGGAAGGCAGAGCTGTAACTGTTCAACTTGGTACAGTCCTCGCTGAACGCCTCTGCCTCGACCACAGGGCCTCTAGGTCAGCCTAGCATACGCTAGAAGGAGAAAAAAAAAAATGAGAACACACAAGGCCAAAGAGAAAACAGCTAAACACCAAAATCTGTGAACTGCCTCTTTAGGGGGAAGGAGCCTGGAAGTTTCCAATTATCCTCGGAGAAAAAAAAAATCATAAATGCTGAGCAAGCATTGGGCATGGTTTCAGGTAACAAATGAAAGAATAAAATACAAGTAGATTGGCACAATCGTTAATCAGGTATACTTCAATAAAAAATAAAATTATAGAAATAAAAAAATACAAGTAAATTGTCCTACATTAGCTAATTACTAAAATCCATTCTGAAAAAGTTTTGAGATTTAAACTAAAATGAACGCTTAAGTTACTTTAAAAGTATAGTGAGCCTAGAAATGGACAAGGACTATTAAGCCTCAAAACTGGATGGAATTCAAACTCTGACAAAGAGGGGGAGGCAGTGCTTTACATTCTGAATCCTGTCCTGGATATGGCTACAGTTTTACCAGAAAATATATTTTTCTACTATCAGTTTTGTTTGGCGTAATAGAATATCCAAAAGAAAAATATTATTGTTATGTATTTGGAAACTTAGGTATGCAGTCATTTCTTATATATAAGAGAACAAAATTATGCTTTTAAAAAGAACGCTAAATCACTAGCAGAAAGAGGCTTGGTTAGAAAAATCAACAAGTCGGTTAGGGTACTGAATGCACTTCAGCATATGTTGGTAGAACACCTACATGCTTGGCTTTCACTGTCATTTTCTGCGGGTTTCTAGAACCTCAGGCGTTCACTGGAATCGTCTGCCTGTCAGTCCGTCAGCGACGTTCACCAGGTTCTGCGCCTAGAGCACTGACAAAGCGCTTTGGGTCTGCTTTTCTAGATTTATGATGATGCATTCTCCCCATGAAAGTATTTTGTTCATTTTTTCCCCTCATCATTGACTTTTATCTATATTTTTCTTGTTCTGCAGATAAATACAAGATGATAAGGAGACATTAATTTTAATTTCACTTTTTATTTTTGTACTGGTTTGTGTGTGTGTGTGTGTTGCAATAATATAATGCTAAAGTGATAGTTTTGTCATTCTAATGAGGTCATTTAAGCAATTTTCCAACGTTTTGCCTTATAGTTGGTTAAATAAGAGCGTTGACAAAATAGTTTTAAAAAGGAAAAAATAAATCTCCAACATATGTGTGTATATATGTAGATATAAGTGTGTGTATATATGTAGATATAAGGGTGTGTGTATATAAGTGTGTATGTATATATATGATAAAGTGTATGCAAAATAGGTCTTCTTTACTATAACACCTTACTATTGATGTTTACTCCTGTCAGATGTCATGATCAAGCAAGATGCATTGCCCTAAAAATGTAAAACACAATTGCAAAATTCTCCATACTTCCAAAGTTTCATCCATTATGCCTATAAGAAAACTCACCTTATTTCTATGTGTAAAATATGGATCTAATTCGATACCAAATATTTTCAACAGCCTTTACATACATTTCTACAGAGTGAGATGTCATATTGTACTTACTGTAAGCATATTGCTAGAAATTATGTTTTTAGTTTTGCAGCCTCAAATACGACACTCAGGCTCTCAGCCTCTAAAAACAAGCAATAAAGTTAGTTGCAAGTAAAAGTTAGAGCCCTGAGTGCCTTAGAGAAGCATTCCCTAAACTTTGTTGTGTGGGCTGCAGTGAGAACCTGTGTGAAAGCCTGTGTTTCAAAAAGGGGGGGAAGGAAGGAGGTAGAATTCCTTGTTAAAAACATTTTGGGAAACAGTCTACATCCTCACTGTTGGAGATTCACAACACACATTAACATATTAAAGACTCTTACATTTATGCTCAATTGCTTTTCAACAAAGGTGCCAAGGCAATTCAATAGGGAAAGGATAGTCTTTTCAACAAATGGTGCTGGGACTACTGGATATCCATATGCAAAAAGATATATTCAAACCTTTACTTCGCATCATACTCAAAATTTAACTCCAAATGAATTATCCATCTAAATGTTAGAGCTAAAATTATAAAACTTTTAGAAGAAAACATAGGTGTAATTCTTCATGGCTTTCTTAGAAATAACAATAAAAACACAAACAATAAAAGAAAACATTTGATAAGCTGAACTCCATCAAAATTTAAAATATTTGTACTTAAAAAGACACCAAAAGAAAGTGAAAAGAAAAGAGGGAGAAAATATTTGCAAATCATATTTGGTTAAGATCTTGTATCCAGAATCCACGGAACTCTTGCAGTGTAATAATAAGAAAATGACCCAATTTTCATAGGCAAAAAATTTGAATAGAGCAAAGAAGATATGTGAATAACCAATAACCACATAAAAAGATGCTCAACATTATTAGCCATCAGGGAATGCAAGTCAAAACCACGGTCGAGGGCTTCCCTGGTGGCGCAGTGGTTGAGAATCCGCCTGCCGATGCAGGGGACGCGGGTTCGTGCCCCGGTCTGGGAGGATCCCACGTGCCGCGGAGCGGCTGGGCCCGTGAGCCATGGCCGCTGAGCCTGCGCGTCCGGAGCCTGTGCTCCGCAAGGGAGAGGCCACAACAGTGAGGCCCGCATACCACAAAAAAAAAAAAAAAAAAAAAAAAGGACTATAAAAAAACCACGGTCGAATAGTACTACACAGCCACGAGGATGACTAGCTGGTGAGGATGTGGAGAAATTGGAGCTCTCATACAGTGCTGGTGGGAGTGCAAAATAGTGCAGCCATTTTGGAAAAACAGTTTGGAAGTTTCTTCAAAAGTTAAACATAAATTTATCGTATGATTCGCAACTTCAATCCTAAATATATATCCAAGAGAGATAAAAAAGTATGTTCAAACAAAGACTAGTACGTGAATGTTCCATAGCATTATTCACAATATCCAAAAAGTGGAAACAATCCAAATTCCCATAAACTCATGAACGGATCAAAATAATATATGGTATATCTAGGGAATTCCCTGGCAGTCCAGTGATTAAGACTCGGGCTTTCACTGCCATGGACCTGAGTTCGATCCCTGGCCAAGGAAACTAAGATCCCACAAGCCGCATGGTGTGGCCAAAAAAAAAAAAAGGTATATCTGTATGGAATACTGTTTGTCAATAAAAAGAAATGAAGTACTGAAGTACTAATACATGCTACAAAATGGATCAACATCAAAACCATGCTTAGAGAAACTAGACACAAAACCCAAATATTGTATGATTCCATTTATATAAAGTTTCCAGAAGAGGCAAAGCTATAAAGACAGAAAGTAGATTAGTGGCTGCCTAGGGCTGGAGGTGGGAATTCAGAGTAGTAGCGGATGGGAACAAGAGATGTTTTTGAGGTGACGAAAATGTTTGAAACTTGGATTTTAGTGATGGTACAACTCTGTAACTTCACTGAAAATCATTTAGCTGTACCCTTAAAGCAAGTGAATTTCATGGCATGTAAATTATACTGTAATGAAGTTGTTGTTTAAAGGAGAAGGTGTTCTCCGTTCAAAACAGTTTGAGAAACATTTTATGTCTCACATCTTGGAGATTCACAACATATATTAACATATTAAAGACCAAAGAACGCTATAGTAAAGAAACCTATTTAATTTTTTAATCCAGTATAAACCAAATTTATGTGAGCACAGAAACTTTAAAATTACATCAGTTAAACCCTTTCCAAATGAGTGTTAAGGGAAACATAATTAGGTAATGCTGAAAGTAGTTCCCTTTACTCTCTATCCCTTCTCCAAGCCCTCAGGTCCAAATAAATACACTTGGCTAATCCCTGAGATTTTTTTTTAGCAAAAATAAATACAATTTATATAATTAGTTATTCCATATGATCCCGCAAGCTGGAAAGGCCTCCCCATTCACCATGATGGCCATTGTGTCTGTTTTTCTGCTGGGGTATCAGGCTCAGAGGCTGAGATTAAACAGTAATTATAATTGAAGCTGAATGTAATTAATTACATAATTTTGAGTTGTTCCAGGTTAATTCCACTACTAAAATTAAGTCATAAAATTAGAGCATTAAAAGGATTACTGTCAAAAGAAAAGGTGTGAATCAAGCACCTGACTCATGTATGAATCATCTTCAAAGCACTTGGCTCATATTTGAATCACGTATAACAGTTGAATGACAGACATGTACTCCTGAGATTCTCCATAGTCATTAGTTAAATAATTGATGTAGACTGTACATATAGAGTCCTGAGCATGGGAACTACTGTTGGAAAAAAAACTGGAAGCCCCTAATGAGCATATCTTTTATTTTTAAGAATTTTTTAAAAATACATTTATTTATTTTTGGCTACGTTGGGTCTTCACTGCTGCACGCAGGCTTTCTCTAGTTGTGGTGAGAGGGGGCTACTCTTTGCTGCAGTGCATGGGCTTCTCATTGCAGTGGCCTCTCTTGTTGCGGAGCACGGGCTCTAGGCTTGCGGACTTCAGTAGCTGTGGCACAAGGGCTCCGTAGTTGTGGCTCGTGGGCTCTAGAGCGCAGGCTCAGTAGTTGTGGCGCACAGGCTTAGTTGCTCCGCGGCATGCGGGGTCTTCCCAGACCAGGGCTCAAACCCGTGTCTCCTACATTGGCAGGCGGATTCTTAACCACCGACCACCAGGGAAGTCCATGTCTGTCATTTTTCATCGGGGAAGGATAATTGTTGCACAGAAGGTGTGAGGAAAATTTGATTAGAATTGTTTACTTCGGGAAGGAGAAGAGGAATTTTTTTAAAAGCATTAACAAGATATATTCTGCAAACAACTACCCCATACTTTTTTGTCAAAGAGAGGAATGATTATGATTTGAGACATGGATAAACAATTTGTTATACCCAATTGGTTACTTTGCAAAGAGTTTCTTATAAGCATATTAACAAAGAACTATTACAGCCACATATCAAGACTATGAAATGGGGCTTCCCTGAGGCTTCCCTGGTGGCGCAGTGGTTGAGAATCCGCCTGCCAATGCAGGGGACACGGGTTCGTGCCCTGGTCCGGGAAGATCCCACATGCCGCGGAGCAACTAAGCCCGTGAGCCATGGCCGCTAGGCCTGCGCGTCCGGAGCCTGTGCTCCGCAACGGGAGAGGCCACAACAGTGAGAGGCCCGCATATCACAAAAAAAAAAAAAAAAAAAAAAAAAAAAAAAAAAAAAGACTATGAAATGGATTTGCTAAGAGAACAATACTTTTTAATGATACTCTTCAGAAAAAAATTGGTTTCAAGCAAGGCACAGAAAATGTGATTTGCCCTCTGTCATTCCAAATGTATGCAAATAATGATATTGATGATCCTAAAAGATAACAGCCAGAATTTCAGAAATATCGGTTTTCATATTTGGAAATGAATCTAATTTTGATGAGATTATTTTGGATGTATGCAAGGTAGAAGGCAAAATGAACATTTTAAAACACCACTATATGTAAATTTTGCATTTACCTACTTACTATTAGTTACTTGTAACTAGAATAATCTTTTTAAACAAGTGTCCACTGGATGGGAACACGAAAATCATCCAAGGTTAACCTTGCTTAAGCAAGGGGAGAAAGCAAGAAATTCTTTTTGATAATCTCTAAAATCTGAATTTGTATTCCAAGTACACATATAAATCACAATTTAACAGCATGCTTATGAGAGAAGAGCAAGCCAAAAAAGGCTGCAGATATATAGCCCCAGACAACTCTGGAAACCCAAAATACCCAAATTAACCTCAGGTTAATTTGATTTTTATTCACAGTCTAACTTTTGTTTGTATCAACACTTGTTTGTAAAGTTTGTGGTTCAACTACATCTATTTTGCATATTGCACTTCTACCACTTACTGGCTTTCCTACACTAATTTTAAGTTTTTTCTCTCAAAACCAAGCTGACCTCTGATGGTATTATATCTTCATATATTCTTCATATTTCTTCATGTAGACTGAATCTCATTTTCTCAAAAACAGCTTTGCAATTCCTAAAATTATTTTCTAGATAAAAAAGTAAAACATTATTCACTTCTCCTTATAAACAGAATGCCTTTTTAAAACTCCAGTTTGTGTGAAGTGTTGAGAAGGTGAAGGAATTAGATGAAGTCAGGCAAAGACTCTTTTGAGGAAAATCAGGAATGGGAGTACAGTTTATTTGTAAGGGGACTGTGTCTGCTGATGGAAGTTACCTCTGTGTACCTCTTGAATCTGAGTGATATAACATAGGAAGGACCCCTGTCAAGACTTTCTCCATATGTATGTGTCACTTCATTTTAGCCTGTAACTCAAAATGATCTCTATTCTCTCCTACTGGATTTAAGCATTATTAAGTACTTAACAATTGGGGCTTTTTTTTCTTTCCTTTTCTTCCAGTTTTATTAACTGGAACAGTTACCTTAGCAATTGTATTATATATATAAATTTTTTTTAAAATTATTTATGGCTGTGTTGGGTCTTCGTTTCTGTGCGAGGGCGAGGGCTTTCTCTAGTTGTGGCAAGCGGGGGCCACTCTTCATCGCGGTGCACGGGCCTCTCACTATCGCGGCCTCTCTTGTTGCAGAGCACGGACTTCAGACGCGCGGGCTCAGTAATTGTGGCTCACGGGCCCAGTTGCTCCGTGGCATGTGGGATCTTCCCAGACCAGGGCTCGAACCCGTGTCCCCTGCATGGAAGTCGGATTCTCAACCACTGCACCACCAGGGCAGCCCCCTATATAAATATTTTAAATCACCATTACAGAGTGTAAAGAAAAATAAGGAAAGAATTATGCTAGCATTTTAATGTTTCCTTCCTTTTTCTATCAACTTTTTTTGCATAGTTGTAATCACAATCTACTTATGGTTTGGGGTCCGATTCTATATAATAAGATCTCCCTTGTTGCTAAATGTTCTTCTAATCATATGTAAGCTCTGCATAATACAATATTCTTGACAGTCTTTAATTTTTTGACTTTACAAAATCACAATACCATGATGAACATCTTCCTGTATATATTCTATCAATATTTTGGGTTTCATAATTATCTTGAATGAATCTTAGCCCTGCAAGACTCAAGCAATAGTGCAGAGAGTCATTTCAGGAGGAAGACCGCAATGACAATGGATGTTAACCTTCTCCGTTTAGAAATTTGCACTGATTTTAAAACTTTTTTAAAAATGTGACTAGGAATCAGATTTGTAGTTTGCTTAAATTAGCTTGCATTCAGAATTGAAGACAGAAGAGAAGAGAGGAAGAAAACGTCAAAGGGAAGAGCAGAGGGTATCAATGTCCATTTCTTCCAACTTTATCAGGGAGGGTATCCCACTTCCAGAGAGCAAGTAGAAAGGCTCACGTTTGTTCAGTTGGATGTCTAAAGAAGTGCACCCCTGTTAGCCAGAGTCAGACTCCCGTGAACTTGACAGCTGCCATTTTCAAAGTCAAAAATAGGTACTTTGACTTAAATAGGAATAAAAGGAAAATAGAAATTTTAAATTTTAATTAAATTCTAAAATAAATAGAATCTAATTTTAGCCTTTTTTTAAAAAAAATAAAAAATAGTTTACATTTTATCTTCACTAAAGAGCCAAGGCAGTGCTACTCAAGGTTAAATACTGTGGTATTTTCATAGATTGAAATGGATGGTAAGCCCCAAGTTGGTTTCTTCAATCTCATTCTTCAGTGCTTCTTCCCAAATAATGTATTTCATTGCTAATATAAAGTGCACTGTTGTACTCTCTAAAGAACTTGGCAGTTCATAAATAAAGAATAGGAAAAAAAATGGAAATATTTGCCAGCCTCCAAGTCCCTTAAGGTTAATTTAACTGTCACATGTAATTTGCCAGGAAAGAAAGCAGCCTATGTCCGTGAACCAGCCAGTTAACTCATCTACGCTTGCATCGCACATTTCACTCCTGTGTAATTTTTTCAGCATAATGTGATTTACTGTGTCAAAGGCATTGATAAGGTCGGTAACCACATTCTGTTCACACTGATTATTCAGTTACTTTAGGCAAATCTTGAAGCATCCACAGCAATTTAACGGGTCCTTCATTACAAGATTGCAAAACACTGGCATTAGATAATTAAACTTCCCATACCTATAACATGATTCCTAACACATCAATAAGACATTAGAAGAGTTTGTCACAATCATTCTGTAATCACTTAAAAAATTTTTTTCTGCCTCCTCCCTGAAGAAAAAAAAATCCAGGCATCACAAATTCATTTTTAGTGTTTCTGTTTGAAATTTAATGGGCTCTAATTAATTTTCCAGGGACTGTTTGTCCTAGTTTGGGTTCATCCTGCTGATTCTAATCCTACTTCCATTTCCATGTTGCTTCTCATTGCACCTGGATTAAGAACAGGAAATAGAAGAGAAGGCTCTGGGGCCCCAGCCCTTGCCTCCATTTCCACTGGTGTGTACACTAGTGGTAGCTGTTCTGGTTATCTATTGCTGCAAAACAAGCTACCTATAAGTATAGGTAAATATAAGTGGTTTAAAACAACCATCATTTATTTTGCCCCTGAATCTACAATTTGGACGGGGCTCAGAGGGGACAGCCTTTTCCTTCTCCCGCAGCATCAGCTGGTGACGACAGCCAGGGGCCGGAACCATCATCCAAAGACTCACACATCTAGCAGTTGCTGCTGGCTGAAACTGGGACTTCAGCTGGGGCTGTTGGCTGGAACACCTGCACGTGGCCTCTCTGTGAGCCAGATTGCCTTCCTTGCATTGTGGCTGGGTTCCAAGAGGGAGCATCCCAAGAGGACAAGGCAGAAGTACATGGCGCTTTTTAAAAATTTATTTATTTATTTATTTTTATTTGGCTGCGTTGGGTCTTCGTTGCCTCGCGTGATCTCTCTCTAGTTGTGGTGAGCGGGAGCTACTCTTCGTTGAGGTGCGCAGGCTTCTCATTGCTGTGGCTTCTCTTGTTGTGGAGCACAGGCTCTAGGCACGTGGGCTTCAGTAGTTGTGGCACATGGGCTCAGTAGTTGTGGCTCATGGGCTCTAGAGCACAGGCTCAGTAGTTGTGGCGCACGGGCTTAGCTGCTCCGCGGCATGTGAGATCCTCCCGGACCAGGGCTCGAACGCGCGTCTCCTGCATTGGCAGGCGGGTTCTTAACCGCTGTGCCACCAGGGAAGCCCTACATGGCATTTGTATGCTCTACCTTTGGAAGTCATATAGCACCACTTGCAACTGTACTGTATTGATTGAGGATATCACAGAGGTCAGCCCCGGTTCAAGAGGAGGGGACATTGGCCATACTACTTGATGGGGCGAGTGTCACTTTCTCACCGTACAAGGAGCATGGGGGATGGGGGATATATTGTGGTGGTCATCCTTGGAAAATCAAATCTTCCACACTTGCTAAGTAAATCATTCAGATGGAAATATTCATTTTAAAAAAGGACATGCTTTTGAAAATATTTAGGTACTACCATTGATATCTAGGTAGCATTATCTAAACATTGGCTCAGGTATAGTGCTGAGCAGTATGCTAGACGCTAGGGTTTTAAAGAGGAATATGGCATTTTCCTTACCTTTAAGGAGTGTTTAATCTATTGGGAGAGACCTGAAGTTAATAATTACAATTATATGTGATACATGCAATAATGCAGGTAAATGTTGATATACATGTGAAAAGAAAACTTCATCTCATTCTACCTGAATGAAACATAGATGCATTCACAGAGGAGGATCCTTTATGGTGGCTCTTAAGAACTGTGGTAATAAAAAAGGGGAGAGGGAATCATTTATAGTGGTAGGTATGGGATACCTCATCAGCTATATTTCTAATAAGGATACTAACTTCAAGGCAATTGGAAAAAACAATCTTGTACTTGGATTATTCTAGTTGCATCTATTTTTTAACTGAGGTCTAGTTGATGTACAATGTTAAATAGGTTTCAGATGTACAACATAGTGATTCACAACTTTTAAAGGTTGTACTTCATTTACAATTATTATAAAATATTGGCTATATTCCCTGTGCTGTACAGTATATTCTTGTAGCTCATTTTATACATAGTAGTTTGTACCTCTTAATCCTCTACCCCTAGCTTGCCCTTCCCCCTTCCCCTCTCACTTCTGACTGGTAACCACTGTAGTTGCATTTCAAGTTTAACTTCTCATACAATATATCTGAATAAGTCATACTTGGCTTAGTGACACTTTAATTACGAAAGAGAATGACATGCTAAAAATCATGAATTAGTACATAATACAAAATGTTATAAATGTAATATCTAAATACCTGACATTTCCACAAGACACTTGAGTATTGGCTTCCAAACCATTATTTACCAATAAATATGCATTGAATAAGTGAATAAATAAATAACCAATTGTCATTGTTCTCAAATAGCATAGTCTCTCAAAGTATTAAAGTGTTCCTTAATTGCTCCTAAAACAAATTTAAGTCATGTCTATGTGAGACCAAAGAAAATGGCTTTGGATAAGAAATAAACATCCAAATTCTTTTTCATCTATGCATTTTTAACATAAATGAGATGGTTTTATGCAAATAGTTCTGAGACTTTTTCACTTACAAATTGATGGACATTAAAATGTTATTACTTACAGACATTAAGATGCATTCAGTATTTCACTATTACAAACGATGGTTATATCTGGGTAATAATTGTGGATTGTTTTGACTTTTCTGTATTTTTCAGAATTTCATTTTGGAAGTAATATGAAAATATGTCTTGGGTTTTAGAAAGATACCAATGCACCAGATGCATACGATAGCCAGAGACAGGTTACTTATTATATAAATAATAAAAATGTTTGTTTCTAAGGGGAGTCTTCCAGCAAAAAGCTTTCAGATTGGTCTACTCTTCATTTTTACTCCGTTTTTTTTTGCGGTACGTGGGCCTCTCACTGCTGTGGCCTCCCCCGTTGCGGAGCACAGGCTCCGGATGCGCAGGCTCAGCGGCCATGGCTCACGGGCCTAGCCGCTCCGCGGCATGTGGGATCTTCCCGGACCGGGGCACGAACCCGCGTCCCCTGCATCGGCAGGCCGACTCTCAACCACTGCACCACCAGGGAAGCCCTGGACAACTTTTAAAGAAATACCTTCTTTTTAAAAATTATTTATTTATTTATTTTTGGCTGTGTCGGGTCTTCATTGCTGTGCATGGGCTTTCTCTAGTTGCGGTGAGTGGGGGCTACTCTTTGTTGCGGTGCATGGGCTTCTCATTGTCGTGGCTTCTCTTGTTGCGGAGCACGGGCTCTAGGCGTTCAGGCTTCAGTAGTTGTGGCACATGGGCTCAATAGTTGTGGCTTGCAGGTTCTTAGAGGTCAGGCTCAGTAGTTGTGGCGCACGGGCTTAGTTGCTCTGCGGCATGTGGGATCTTCCAGGGCCAGGGCATGAACCCATGTCCCTTGCATTGGCAGGCAGATTCTTAACCACTGCAGCACCAGTGAAGCCCCAGAAATACCTTCTTGCATGTGGATTTATTTATCTGTTGGAGAGCTTAGATTATTTTCTTGTTTAAAAGTGTGCCCTTTGTTAGAAGTCAGGATAGTGGTTACCCTTGGATGGAGAGAGAATAACTGGTAGGAGCTGAGGATGGCAGACTGCTGGAGTGCTGGAAATGTTGTTTCTTAAAAGGGCTACAAGCTGCACCCAGATGTACTCATTTTCTGAAAAGTCATCAAGCTGTACACCTTTGTATCCTGTACTTTTCTCTATATATGTTACTCTTCAAGTACAAGTTAAAAAATACAAGACCATGAATGAAAGATGATGTCATTTTGGCCCAAAGGAAAAAAAAAAATCAATGAAATAAAGGGATGAGGCAAGAGGACTTGTAACTTAAGGAGTAATTTCAGGACAAAATGCTACCTCTATGTCATTCAAGAAAATGAGAAAAGGTAGCTAATGGAAAAAGGCCCACCATATCAAATAATATTTTTTTTACTCTTTGCAATAAACTTAATAATATTGCAGACTTTGACTATTATTCCTTTGTTGTATCCATAAAGTGGTCACCATGCTAGTTACTCTTTCCCAGGTGAATCCCTTCACCTCTGTACTTGATCCTCACCCCCATCCCCCAATCCACCAACACCTTACTGCATCCATTAATCATGCCCTATCTTGGCCTCTCCACTGGTTCCTTTCCCTCAACCTGTAAAAAATATTCAAATCTCTTCCCATTCTGGAAAATATCTGCCCACAACCAGGCTCCTTCGCCAGTGCTTACCCTCATCTTCTGTCATATCCTCTGTTTTTAACTATCCGTTAACTCTCTGCAACTCAAAATGGTTATGTGAGTCTGTTGCACTATTGTATTATAATCATTTATGTGTCACCCACCCAACAGTATCAGACCAGCAGCAGTAAAGAGACCATGTTTATTCATCATCTATCAGCAGAACCAAGTACAGAGTCTTCCTTTCTGAAAACTGCATGCATCGTTACCACCAGGAAACTGTTGACTAAGTGATTCCCCCCGTGCCATGACAGAAGAGCACATTTCACCTCCTTCGTCACACCACCACTGCCCCTTCCTTGGAGTTTAGATAGCCTCTGACTCAAGTTTCCTTAGAATTGGTTAGTCCTTGGATCTCTGAAATCTAGCCTGCCTACCACTGTTTTCCCAAGAACTGACCATGTGCCCAACTCGTGGTAGGAGCTTCATAGCTATTCCTCTAATAAATGAAATGAGGGAATAAATGAATGAATGTCAAAGAAGTATGGAAATAATCTGAAGTAGATTGGCAAAGTTCTTGGGGCTGGTTTGGAGAGAAGACGTTTCTAGTTTTCATCCTTTGCTGTACCTGGACTAGAGCAATGTTTTTCAAACTGCTCGTTAAGATCAGCTAGTAAGTTGTGAAATCAACTTTATGAGTCACAAATGACATTTTTAAATGAAATAGAATAGAACAAGTAGAGGGAATAGAATAGAATAGGATGGAATGGAATAGAATGGAACGGAATGGAAGAGAAAACAAAATATTAGTGAATTGCAAGTAGTAGAGGAAAGCAATATTTCATAAAACTTTTTCTCAGTTGTATAAATGTACATGTCTATTCTAAACTTCCATTTAAAATATTTCTCATGTGTGTCAGGGTCAAAAAATTGGAAAACTACTTCCCTAGTAGCCTATGCAGGATTTCATTAACGGAACTTCGAAAGGTAGACAGTCATGAGAGAAATTAGGTTATGGTAAAGATCAGCAAAGTTTGAGCTGCTTATTTCTTTATTATTGTTGGTTATCATTTGGTATTTTTGGTAGCATAAAGTCTTCTAAACAAGTTAATCTTCAACTCAGAGCCACAGTTCACTTAGCAATGTCCACAATACTTTTTGAAATAGGGGATGGATAAATCAACTATCCATATAGAATGTATTACTGTACCAATGTCACAAAAACACACTACACAGGGCTCAATGTAGAAATAACATGCATTACTTTTTTGAGTGAAAAAATAAAGTTTCAATACATTTCAGATATACGTATATTTGACACTTACTTGATTCTCAATTCTCTAAAAATGTTCTCAGGGTTGGGTCTGCCTTTACATTTTCTTCATCCATTAGCAGTTTCTTATATAAAATCTCATTTTATTTTTATATTATTTAATATAATCTAATTTCCTAGCTATACTTCCAATAAGATTGAGCCAGTGGCCTTCACTGCAACCTATTCACTTTGATTCTCTTTGACCATGACCCCGTAGTTAGAAGTTAAGTTAGGGACTTCCCTGGAGGCGCAGTGGTTAAGACTCCACCTGCCAATGCAGGAGACGTGGGTTCGAGCCCTGGTCTGGGAAGATCCCACATGCTGCAGAGAAACTAAGCCCGTGAGCCACAACTACTGAGCCTGTGCTCTAGA
Source organism: Kogia breviceps (assembly GCF_026419965.1). Lineage (NCBI taxonomy): Eukaryota > Metazoa > Chordata > Mammalia > Artiodactyla > Physeteridae > Kogia > Kogia breviceps. Next base: position 22,358,611 of record NC_081326.1, on the reverse strand, counting down.
GCCCGCAAGGCACAACTACTGAGCCCGTGTGCCGCAACTACTGAAGCCTGCGCGCCTAGAGCCCGTGCGCTGCAACAAGAGAAGACAATGCAACAAGAGACCCATGCTCCACAGCGAAGAGTAGCCCCCGCTCTCCACAACTAGAGAAAGCCTGCGCGCAGCAACAAAGACCCAACGCAGCCAATAAATAAATTTATTAAACAAACAAAAAAACCAAACCAAACAAAGATATTCTGCTAGTAGGTCTCCCAGCTTCCAGGCTCCATCCCACATCAAGCTGTTCTCTGTATTGCTATCTGTTCAATGTATGAATGAACTATACTGATAGGGAAAGTCCAGTTGTCACACATTAATATTCTGCTTATGGAAAATATGTTCTTTTAATATTTCCTAAATCCAGATTGCATCTAGGAGAAAAGATAGCAAGTCTGAAGCATTCAAGACAGAGAATCAGACCAGACAGCTAACTCAAAATACTTTCAGACATGTAGGAGAGCAGTTTTGTGAGGTTTTCTCAAAACCTATAGTAATCGTAAAGGGAAAACAAGGAATGAACACTGACCTCAGGTGTGATGAGAGGTCTGTCTTTGGAACTATTTAAGTGCAAGCCACATGATTATTGTTTGAGATGTGAGGGAGAGAACGCCAGCCCTGGGAGGTGAAGGATGAACCCACAGCTCTGATGCCCTTTTATTTCCTAGAATCTGTTTCTAGATGTTCTCCCCAAACACACAAACAGGCAAAAGGCTTTTCAACTCCCTGGCGCTACTAAGGGCAGAGTTGTCTGTTAAAGACATGAAGGCATTCAGGGAGCCCTCTGACAGCCACTGATTTTTACAGATGGTTAAAATGACTCTCAGGGAAACAGACAGCAGGTTTTTTGCCTTTACTATTTTTTTCTTGTGCTTTTAGAGACCTGGATAAGAAAAAAAGATTGAACTCTATAAGCTTTGTATATGAAAGCCTCACAAAAATATTCCAGGGAGGGGGGAAAATGGGGAGTTGTTTAATGGGTACAGAGTTTCAGATTTGCAAGGTGATAAAGTTCTGGAGATCTGTTTCACAATGTTTTCTCACTTAACACTACTGAGTGAGTAACACAACTTTAAAATGGCTAAGACGGTAAATTTTATGTTGTCTTTTTTACCACAATAAAACAATATCCTACTGTGTGTGTGTTTAAAAGTACTATTTAAGTAGGAAAATCAGATTAAAAATTTCATTACTCTTCAACAGTCCCTAGAATCAACAAGGGATCACAGATCAAATCAAAGGGTTTCCAAGTTCTGTGCCATATGGTTGACATCCTAACAGTAATAATAGTTATGAGAACCGAGGCACCCAGGACCTTTAACGGTCTTATCCAAGCTGCTGACTGGGTGCAAAATACTATTAGTCACCTCACTCAATAGACAGAGCTGGATGTAGCCCAGGGGCTACGGTGCAATTTTCATGAGTGCTTAGTGCTAAATAATGAAGAGCTGTGAGTCAGAAAAGGAACTTGGTAAAATTTATAATATATAAAGTGATATGGGGCTTCCCTGGTGGCGCAGTGGTTGAGAATCCGCCTGCCGATGCAGGAGACACGGGTTCGTGCCCTGGTCCGGGAAGATCCCACATGCCGCGGAGCAACTGAGCCCGTGAGCCATGGCCGCTGGGCCTGCACGTCCGGAGCCTGTGCTCCGCAACGGGAGAGGCCACAACAGTGAGAGGCCCGCATACCGCAAAAAAAAAAAAAAATAAAAAAAAAAAAAATAAAGTGATATGGCATAGTTAGTGATAATATGATGACCCCGTTTGCCACTCAAAATAGAGTTAAGAGAGATTAATGTAAATTGGAAATTTTACCCCGTTAAGTTGAAGTGCACCATGACACTTGGAAAGTTAATTTTCGCAGCGTGTGATTAAACGAGATGATATATGTAGAAAACATCCCGCCCAGAGCCAGACACAGAGCACAGATTTTTGTCTCTTCTATTTTATAATGTACCTAGAACAGTGCTTGGCATATAGTAGACACTCAACGCATATTTGTTGAATAAATGAATAGTAAGGACTTAGCAAATGTTACCTAACAATGTCTTAGATTTCCAACATGAAAGAAAAAAAAACACTCTCTGTGGAAGATGTGACCAAGCTGACAAAACTGAAACACATTGCAGCTCAAGAGATTGTGCAGAAGGAAACTTTCTAAAAATTCAGATGCGGTAAGAAAGACAGTGAGACCTATGAAAGATGATAGAGAAGAAGCAGCTTTTGGAAACCTGAGAACATGACAGTAGGTGGTCATATACTATGTTGATGGATAATATTCTCACACTTAAGCCTGCAGGTTTCAGACTTTCCCTTTTCTCTTAGTGCCTCAATTTATTCAATACTCATTTGACACACATTTAATAAGTGCCAGGTGCTGTGCTTGCCCTAGAGATATGAACACGTGTAAAACCTAGATCCTGTCATTTAAGGAGCTCACAGTGAGGGGGGGAATGCAGACACACAACTAAATGTCATAATGTGGTAACATAACACAACATAAGGGAGCCACATAGAAGGGTGTGATTCACGTTGTCAGCTGGTGTGAGGAATGGAAGGGGTAGAAGCTTAGGCAACGGTCCTGACCTGAGGGCATCGGAATCCCCTGGAGGGCCTGTTACAGCCCACATTACAGGGCCACCCTCCTGCGCCCCGCCCCCCAGAGGACCCAGTGGGTTCTCAGTGGGGCCCAAGACTTTGCATTATCTAACGGGTTTCAGGTGATGATGCCTTCTCTGAAAATCACTGGCTTCGGGTAATTAAATTTAGTTGGCATTTAAACCAGGGCAGGGAAAACAAGATGTCTGGCTTTTGTAGTTACAACAGCTGATTCAGGAATCAAGGAACCCAGACATCCAACTTAGAGATCACAGTTCTGCCTGTGCTTTCTTTTTTTTTCTTTTTTTTTTTGCGGTACGCGGGCCTCTCACTGTTGTGGCCTCTCCCGCTGCGGAGCACAGGCTCCGGACGCGCAGGCGCAGCGGCCATGGCTCACGGGCTCAGTTGCTCCGCGGCACGCGGGATCCTCCCGGACCAGGGCACGAACCCGCGTCCCCTGCATCGGCAGGCGGACTCTCAACCACTGCGCCACCAGGGAAGCCCCTGCCTGTGCTTTCTTGACCGTGAGAAGCACCTCAACCATTATCCTTCCTGTCAGTGTTTGGAAAAGGAGCTGCAGTAGAGGCTTTTAGAAGTACCACTTCTGCAGTGAGAAAATAGTATTTGTTGTTAATGAAACAGAAAAGAGGGGCAGGGCAGGCTGGTGGGGCCCCTTGGTTCCTGGAGGAGAGGGTGATAATCTGAATCTAAGAGCAGATAGTGTCCTGAGATACGCCAGCTGATGACGCAGTGCTGGGTTATGGTGTTTTCCTGCCAGTCGGCCAGTGACGGGACTTGGCCACTGAGTGGTCTGAGGAGACAGAGGCTCCCTCTCCATCTCATACTGGGGCAGAGTGGGACTCAGTCCAGTGTGATGGAGGGTGTCAAAGGTCATGTTTTGTTGCATGTTTTGATGCAGCGTCACTCCACTCCGTATCCCCCCGCAGCCGCCCCGAGAACTCTTACTCGGACCGGAGAGCGATGAGGCTGGGCCACAGGAGGGGTTGGAAGCTACTGTCTAATACTGAGCTCAGAAAAAACCGGAAATGCCAGAATCCGACACCTCAAGAAAGTTCCAGGAAAGATACCAGGAAAACCACAAGCTTGAAGGACTTAAGGGAGAAGAGCTGGAGGCAGAGAAACCTGGGTTTGAATTCAGCCCAGCTCTTTATTTCCTGGGAGTTTGGAAAATTTGCTTAAATGCTCAGCCTGAGTTGTCTTTATTTGTGATTGTTGGACATTGAGGTTGTTTTTATTTTTCACATTTGTGTAAAATACTGCAATCAATATCTGTGCATCCTTGAATTAATCTATGATAATTTAGAAGAGATTCCTAGAAGCTGCATCACATCAAAAGTATGAATTTGATGCATGTGGTTAAATTGCTTTCCTGACAGTTTTCAGCGTTTTATGTACATTGACAGTATATGGGAGCGCTGGTTTTCCCAGCATCCTAGATATCATGGGGTAGTTAATAAAAAAAAAAAAAATCTTGATTTCATTGATTTTACATAAAAATATGCATCCTATTGTGTTATGTGGCAATGCTGTAATCACTAATGAAGGCGGATATTTTTCACACGTTTATTGGCCATTTATATTTTTCTTCTTTTGTGAATTGCCAGTTTATGGCCCATACCCATTTTTCTATTAGTCTGTTTGTATTTTCCTTATCGTTTTATAAGAATTCTTTATACATGAAGAAGGGTTCATTTTTATCTGTCATAAGTTTGCAATCTTTGCCTTTTAATTTTTTATGATGGCCTTTGAGATTTAGAAGCTTTAAGGTTTATGTGAATGGAATAATTTCTGATGCTCTTTGAAATTATTTATGGCATGTATTCCTAATGATTTGGGGGAAAATGCATTTATATGAACACATAATTACTTTGGACCCTTATCCATGGAGGGTTAGATGTACAGATATTAGGTATACGGAGTATAGAAAAGCCAGAAATGGTCACTCCTATATTGAGTTATAGGATTTAATGTTTAATGTAGAGACATATATACAAATCAACACAATTCTTAATTTTTTTAGTGATTTCAGATTTTGAATATGCTTTGATATGTATGTATCAGGTATTTTGGTATTTAAATATTTAAATAAAACACTTCTTCACAGAGACGATGTAATGTACTTTTGCCTGGAACTAGCAAATGCACAATATATCGACAAATATTACATGCTTATATTTCTTCAAGCTACCACAAAAAGGGAAATATGATTGAAGACTAAGAAATTTATGAAAAATTTTTCCAATGCCAGATAGGATGCTTATGTGTAGAGGTGATGTTAAATACAAATGAGATAACTAAAATTAGACACATGTAGCACTGTGTCTACTATTTTCTTTTCATTATTCTCTTCTTTCTTCCCTCTGGCTCAAGCAATCAGAACTGAGTAAATAATGTATTGTTTGATATATGTTTTTAATGTGGTATGAATCCTACGAAGAGGATCCAGAAAAGCACAAAAGAACAGCATAGACGAATTAGTCCATTTCCAGGCCTAAAGGTAGTGCTGCAGCTCAACAGTCCTGACCAGTGGGCTCCTTGCATAAATCATTCCCAGGTTGACCGTCAACACATTGAGAAGAGGATTAGAAGGTTAGAAAGGAAAGCTTCAGAAAAGGTGAAGGCTGGGTTGAAGGGACTAAGGCTTCAGGATTGGCTCAGACCTGTTATTTAATTTAATTTCATTCTGCCTAAGGCAAATGATTCTACAAAAACAGATGACATATACCTAATAGTATTTGTTATTTGAGTGCCTGATAATGGAGCAGTAGAAAATAATTTTTTTTTTTAGCCTTGCTCTTTTTTCATTGTATAGGTCCAAGACTCATCTGTCACATGGATCCCATAAAGGAAAAGGGGTCATGGAGAATATTTTTCCTTATTCTCAGGTTAAAGAACCTGACATTTTAACCAAGAAAAAGGAGCATGATAACTTGAGGATATGAAAGGCTATCAGTTTTCCTTCTAGCCCCACAGAGGGCTGAGAAAAGGAGGGACTGAGAAAGTGAGAAATAATGTCCTGGCTCTCTGGACTGTTAAATTTGTACATAGACCAATACTAAAATAACTAAATAAATAAAAAGGAAAATCTAGGGAAATATTAAAATATGCCAGCCCTATTTCATTTAAAAAACGATCCCCCTAACTTGCAGAGAGTGGCCCAAGGAAGGACACCAATGGCTCTGCTTGAAATGTATACCCACCAGTCACTGAGCCCAGGAGATGGGCTGCTATGATTGGCCAGGTGCAGAGCTGTGGGTGCGGAGGAAATGTTCTGGGGAACCAAGCTCAGGAGTTACCGTAACGTACCACAGAAAGACAGAAGCAGAGCTGCGACGAGGTGTTTGTTTTTTTTTAAAGTAGAAAGTTTTTAATTGAAGTGTAACACATACAGAAAAGCACACACATTTTAACCCCGGTATAGAGTTTGATGAATGTTGACAAAGTGGAAACACCCATGTAACTACCACCAAGATCAAGAAATGAAACATAAGGTTTGAATTTTGTATAAGTTCACTTAGGTCTTGATTGGCTTCGTTTGAGTCCCTTTCAGGGCCGATTTCTATATATGCTAACTCAATAAATGTTTCCTCAAAATGGATAAATCATAATCACCAGTGCTTGTAATCAAAGAATTAATTCAATCCTCTAAATAATAAATACAGAAATCTTTTGATTTTCATGATTTTTCTCTCATTCTAAGAAATATTCCTTTAAAAAAAAAAAGAAAAAAGAGAGAAAAGAAAAAGGACATGAAATGACCCTCAGAACCTTTATATCTTCCCACCATTTGTCAATCACCTGCCTGCTTTCAGTTCCCGTGTTTTGGTGTTTTCTTCATCTCCTTACTTTCTGCAGTGCTATGGAATAAAGCCAATGGCTTAATAATTATTTTTCTATATTTTGCTGTATTTTTACTTTTATGTTTTTACTCAGAAATAAAGTTTTTAGAATTATATCGAATAATATCTATTCTGGTATGTTTTAGTAAAAGGTAATAGTTCAATGTGGTTTTTTTCCAAATACAGGCATACCTCGGAAATATTGCAGGTTCTGTCCCAGACCGCCGCAATAAACAAATATGAATATCGTAATAAACTGGGTGGCATTAATTTTGTGGTTTCCCAGCTCGTATAAAAGTTATATTTACACTATTCTGTAGTCAATTAAGTGTGTAATGGCATTATGTCTTAAAAAACAGTGTACATAACCTTAATTTAAAGCTACTTTATTGCTAAAAAATGCTAACCATCATCTGAGCCTTCAGCAGGTAAATAGTAGTAACATCAAAGATCACCATCACAGGTGACTGTAACAAACTTAGTAATAATGAAAGTGTTTGAATTATTTCAAGAATTATCAAAATGTGACACAGAAACTTGAAGTGAGCAAATTCTGTTGGAAGAATGGCGCTGATAGACTTGCTTGACGCCGGGTTACTACGAACCTTCAATTTGTAAAATATGTAGTATCTGTGAAGTGCAATAAGACGAGGTATGCCCGTAATTATTTTCTGTGTAATACATGTTCATATTAAAATTTTGAAAATAAGAAAGGAAAGTATAAAGAAACTGAAAATCATTAATCCCGCCACACAGGAATAACCACTTCAAACTTTATGATTTTCCAGGATTTTTTTCTGGGAATATATACTTCTGCTTCCCAAAATTCATAACTTCTGTCAGTTATGTATACTGCTTTTTTCTCACTTCAAAATTTTATGGCTTTGCACTTCTAATTGGAAAACACATAATGAGAAATGTAAGTGAAATTAAACGTATGCGCTACTCAGTAGTATTTCACGTTGAGCAGATAGCAAAGGGTATAGAATCAGAGGAACTCTGCAGAATCAAAAAACATTTAAAAAAAAAGGGCACTCTGAAGTTCTACCGGCCAACTCCTAGATGCAAACCAATAGAGCTCATCTGATGACTATAAATCTCAATTAGGAGAATAGCTAAAGAATTTAGTGGGTCTTTCAGAGATTGAAATTTTAGCCAGTTCCTCCACAAGCAACATATGGATCATCCATTGTGTGTCACAGTTCTACAGAGAAGCTATATAACTTCTGAATTAAGTTTAATCTCTTATGGGAAATTAATGAGACCATTTAAGAAATCATTTAAGATATGATCTAATAATTTAGATAGCAATCTGAGATTAATCTCTAGGAAAAGGAGCTCTCCCACAGTTCATGGGTTTCTCTGCAATTGATAAACATGAAGCATGGTTTCAAAGGTAACTGAATCTGTTCAAAAGTGAAGTTAATTTTGAACACGATAAATTCAGGTATAAAGACTTGTAACAAGGAAAAGAATGTGGCTGTAAAATTGTTATATAAATTGTTGGGACTGAAATGAAGGCAAAAGCATACTAAACTTAAATCCTCTGACATAGATTTCTTGTAACTAAATCTCCAGGCAATCTTACAAACAGCTTGGAGATTGGTTTACTTTAAGAGAAATATTGAAAGGAAAATAGGAGATTACTTTAATAAATTTGAATTGGAGAAGGTAGAAACCATAAAGAAAATAAAAATGATTTATTTGACTATGTTAAACAATGGTCTATACATTTACATTTTAAAATCTGCAAAGCAAAAAGGTAAGATAACAGATAAATGAAACAATGTTTAAAAGTTTTTGTATGTTTATTGTATCCCAAAGAAACACACTTTTCACTGAGGGGTTTTTTGAATGTAATTAAGTTTGTTGGGCTTAATTTATTCTGAGCCTCTGACCATATTGGCCAACCAACTTGTTTCTGGGTGGGAGATATGGATCTTGTAGAGGTAGGCCTTTGCAACTACATCAAATAACTCTAACAAGGTTTTTACTGAATACCAAAAATTATACTTCATCAGGGTGGCAAATAAATTACAAGAATGCAGGCTAGCACCGCTCAAGGGCATTCATGGTTTTAAAGACTCACAAATCTAGGTTTAAATTCTGATCCTGCACTTGCTGGATGGCAGGTTATTTACCCTTCTGACCCATAGCTTTGTTTGTTTGTTTTTGTGGTACGCGGGCCTCTCCCGTTGCGGAGCACAGGCTCCGGACGCGCAGGCTCAGCGGCCATGGCTCACGGGCCCAGCCGCTCCGCGGCATGTGGGATCTTCCCGGACCGGGGCACGAACCCGTGTCTCCTGCATCGGCAGGCGGACTTTCAACCACTGCGCCACCAGGGAAGCCCTGACCCATAGTTTTTAATCTGTGAAACGGACATACATACCTACCACACAAAGGTTTATATGATGATTAAATAAGACAGGGTATATTAGGCCCTTGAGAGAGTACGTGGCAAAGAAAACATTTCTAAATACATGGTCACTACTAAAATGCAATATTTCTTTGTGGCAGTCTATTAAGGAACAAACTATAAAAAAGAAGCATATATAATGAAGCTTAGGAGTATGGCTTCCACAGGACAACACTAAAGTAAAGTCTTCAATATCAAGTCAATTTCATCTCAGTAAAAGTATAAAAGCAATGGGAAATTTTTATAAGAAAAGGAAGAAATAGAATTTATAAAATATACTAGTGCATTCAGTGAACGTGTTCAGTTTTTGGAAAAAGTGAAATTGTTGTTATTCTAAAATAGAAATGAAGGCCTCTGAATTTTACGATTTTAGGTTTTGGACAGAAACAGCAAGCTAAGTCAGAGGTATGATTTTTTGCTTTATTCCTTAGGGATTCTCTGTCAAGAGAACAGTTTCCAAGAAGGTTAGCATCTAATTGAAAGAAATTTAGGTGTGACACTGATAGACTTCATAGCAGGAGATGAAAGCTGTGAAGGGAAGCATTCAGCTAGGGAAGGAGACGGAAGACTGCAGCCCACATCTGACCTGCCACCTGTTTCTGTAGGACTGGAAAACTAAGAGGAGGGAGAAAGCTTTTACATTTTTAAATGGTTGAAAAAAATATTTTTTCATGACATATTAAAATTATATGAAGTCAAATTTCAGTGTGCATAAATAAAATTTTAGTGGAACATAGCTACATTCATTAAGTATTGTTTATGGCTGCTTTCCCACTACAATGGCAGAGTTGAGTAGTTGTGATAGAGACCTTCAGTGTGGCCCACAAAACCAAAAATATTTACTATCTGACCCTTTGCAGAAAAAGTTTGCTGACCACCGAAAGCAATGTAGATGGATGTTTTAATGATTTTGAAGTGGAGAAGGTCTTTCTAAGCACACAATCAAATACAATGCAGTTGTTAAAATGATGTAGACCCATATGTTTATTAACATAAAGATGTTACTATATTTTTAAATGAAAAAAGGGCAGATTATAAACAGAGTACATAATATGACCACATTTTTAAAAACATAGAAATAGATCAACCAATTGATTGATGGATTGGAGATTGGAAAATGTTGATAGTCTACAGATTTTGCCACCTGTAGGTATGAACATGGAACCACCAGACCGTTGCCATTTGTAAATAACTGATATGGTTATTTATCAGCATATGTCCCTGAAAACCAGTCCAGGATATAGACATACCTGCATAAACATTATTTGGAAGAATATACAATAAATGTTAACATTTATTTGGTAAGATTGTGGGTAATTTTTCATGTCTTTTTTTATTTACTTACACTTTTCTATATTTTTATATTTCTTAAACTAACAACATTATTACTCTTATAATCCAGAAAAAACTATGTTTATTGGGAAAGAGAAATAAAACAAAGGAGAAGAAATCAACCAACTAATCGACTAAATAGCACCATTTCCATAAATTGTGAAAGAGAAATGATGTTTGTTTCCTAAAATAATAAGAAATGCTTTGATTATTAATTTTTATCATATAATTTTCAGATTAAAATACACGCTTATCAAAGAAAATTTGGAAAATATAGTAAAAAATTTAAAAAACTTCCTAAAAATTAAGATATTGGTATATTTATTTTTTACACAAAATTGGACACATTGTCCATTGTTTGTAGTTTGTGTCTTTATTTCTTAATATTTAGATAAGGTGATATACTATTATATTACCAATGTTCTTTGAAAGCATTATTAATGGGTAATAATAGTTAATAATAATTAACTAATAATTAATAGTGAGCATCTACCATAATTTTAACCTACATTCTTGGAAATATAGGTTTTTAAAAAATTCTTCTCTCCTATAAATAACACTTTGAAAAAGAAACTTGTATAAAAATCATCTCTGCTGTGGCTTAGTTTTCTGGGAGTGCATTCTGGGGGCATGAACGTTTTTAAACGACTCTTGAAACATATTACTTAGTTGCTTTCCAGAGAGCCTCTTCCAATAGTCCCAATCATCTCAACTTACTTCATACCTGCCAATTTAAGGTATTATAATTTTTTAAAATAAATCATCCATTTTCTAGAATGTTTTAATTTCTATTTGAAAACTAGTTCCACTGATTTATTTTTGTATGTTTGTTTGCCATATAAATGACATTTTGATGGCAAATGCTATTATCATAGAACTATATTGATGACAGTTATCTAATAAATAAATTATGGGCCAGAAATTTTATTGAAAGTTTTGTAAAAAGGCTTTTTTACAATAGCTTTTTTTTTTTTTTTTTTTTTTTTTGCGGTATGCGGGCCTCTCACTGCTGTGGCCTCTCCCGTTGCGGAGCACAGGCTCCGGACGCACAGGCCCAGCGGCCATGGCTCACGGGCTTAGTTGCTCTGCGGCATGTGGGATCTTCCCGGACCAGGGCACGAACCCGTGTCTCCTGCATCAGCAGGCGGACTCTCAACCACTGCGCCACCAGGGAAGCCCCTAACAATAGCTTTTTAAAGAAGAACTTTATCTATGACTCTTTTTTTCTGTATATTTTTTTCCCAAAAAAGTGGTGGCATTCTATTTGTCTACAAGATGAAAGTATTCTGATCTTACAATATTTTAATTTCAGTTGGTAAAGTGGTGTAGAGTTTTTAGTATTCATATTAAGCCTAGATAGATCATAACCATTCTTCTACTAAATCATTAAGGATAAAAAGAACTATATTCAGTTTATAGCTCATGGTATTTGCCATTGATTCATATGTTTGTAAATAAACATTCAAAAGGATTTTTTATTTCTGTGGAATATTGTTCATGCAGTTAGTATGTGGTAGCATCAGGTAACTGCAGTGGCATGTTTGTTTACTGTTTTAAAAAAGTAAACTTTTAATGTTTAGGCTTAGATGCTTTCATACACAGTGAGTTAGAAATATCAAGGGGAAAAAGTTGTGCAAAGAAACACACATAACTAACCTTTCTCACCAAACCTTAACTGCTACCAATCACCATTTAATATAACCCTGGTATCATTTCCAGTCTTAATTATAATGTTTTTTATAATGCTTTCTACATTATAGAAAAGCATTATAATGCTTTCTACATTTCTGTACATCTTATTTTAGTACCACACAGTTCTTAGGTCAGCTTTTCTATCTCTACTCCATGTGGGCTACTAATACTAACTAAAACTCTTTCATGTAATTGAATCAGTGGCTTTGGTTGTCTTTTTTTTTTTAAGCAAGCCCTGATCACCTAGGAATAGGACAACTTACAACTGGCTGTTCTGTCATTTGACAAAAGTAAAAAACCAGGAGAAAAAAGGCATGTGGAGCTCACCATACACTGCAACCGTAGAATAACTTCCTAGTTAGTAGCAGTATCCAAATGTCATTGAACCCACTCACTGTGATTCACTCGCCAGCAATTTCTAATTTTACAAATAATTGGAAAGAGAATGTATCAGAAATAGTTTTTAGGAAGAAATTTTTATTTATGTAGAGAACATTTTAAGACATATTTAAATATTTTTACGAACAAGGATTTAACGGGTTTCACCATAATGGTCACATGAAGATCATTACAATACACTAATGTGTAATAATTTCACAGAAGGGATGTCTATCCATTAAAGGAAATCTAGATTTCAAAAACAGTTAACAACAAAAAATGACAAGTTTTTTGTGTATTGAAAATTATAAATTACTTGCTACTCCATTTATATACTGTATTGGAAAAATTGGTTGGAACTGACAGGTAATTTCATAGCAAGTTCCTAAATATAGTCTTGGACCACTTCGATGTGTCTTGAGCAGGAACTACTATGACTCATTTTAAAAGTCTTGGACGTAAAAGGAAAAAGTTTAACTGCACATAGCTTCCCCTGGTAAGATTGGGCACAGCACAGGAACTACTGGTTACCACCTGGCGAGAACAACTGAAAAATCAGCTAGGGGTTGGGCATGTGTGTTTCATTTTTAAATGTTTGGGCATTCACCCAGCCCTGTAGCTATGACATTCCTGGGCAGGGTATGCTGCTAGTGGAAATATTGATGGGTATTCAAACGACTGCATTCTCCACTCTACAGTACGGAAACTGGCGGACTTTGCCTCAAACCTAAGTCCTCCACCCTCTCCCTCACCACCTCCACCCCACATCTAAAATATTAGGTTAAGAATATAAATTACTTTAGGTCTTTCTTCCAGCAGGCACTCAAGAGAGAGGCTTAAAAAACCTTAGCTATCCTGATTTTGAGGGTTGTATATAGTGTTTATAGTTATCAACTTATAAATTTATACAAATTGGGCTTCCCTGGTGGCACAGTGGTTGAGAGTCCGCCTGCCCATGCAGGGGACACGGGTTCGTGCCCCGGTCTGGGAGGATCCCACATGCCGCGGAGCGGCTGGGCCCGTGAGCCATGGCCGCTGAGCCTGAGCGTCCGGAGCCTGTGCTCCGCAACGGGAGAGGCCACAGCAGTGAGAAAATGTATACGAATTACAAACATATAAATAGAAAAACAAATAGCCTCTATTAGAAGTTGGCAAGAACGAGGATGGTACAGTTAAGGATTTTTATTTATCAACTAGCTTCACCGTGAAAAATTACATCTAGGATCAAAGATAATTTGGTGTTTTTCTACTACCAATATCCAAACAAGCAATTGGCAACACTTTTAGACTTGGGGGAGAGTTCCTAATCAGAAGTGTGAGGTCACAGATATCTCATTTTAAAGTAGGGTAAGAAGATGGGTCTCTTCTTCAATGCCAACACCAGTGGATTAGGAGTGACTGCCCATAGCACCTTATGGAGAAGGATTCTAAGGCTGTGCTGGTGATAAGTGAGAAACACTGTTTTAAGTGATTAGCTGTGTCTGCCTCAAGTGTGGGAGCACAGGGTGGTGGCACATTTACCTTGTATTTGCCATTCCTGACTTAAGACATTAATTGGCACACCCAGATTTGAATCAGAGTCTGTCACTTAGTAGCTGTGATCACTTGGGCAAGTTATTTGATCTCCTTAAGTCAGTTTCCTCATTTGTAAATAGGAATAATAAAAATGCTTAATCTTACAGGGTTGTTTTTTTTTTTTTTGCAAGTGCTACTTTTTTTTTTTTTTTTTTTTGGCTGCGTAGGGTCTCTGTTGCTGTGCACCGACTTTCTCTAGTTGTGGCGAGTGGGGGCTACTCTTGGTTGCGGTGCGCATGCTTCTCATTGCGGTGGCTTCTCTAGGTGCGCAGGCTTCAGTAGTTGTGGCACGCGGGCTCAGTTGTTGTGGCTCGCGGGCTTAGTTGCTCCACGGCATGTGGGATCTTCCCAGACCAGGGATCGAACTCTTGTCCGCTGCATTGGTAGGCGGATTCTTAACCACGGTGCCACCAGGGAAGTCCCTACAGGGTTGTTTTAAGGATTAATAGATTTTTTTTTTTTGTGTGTGTGTGTGGTATGCAGGCCTCTCACTGTTGTGGCCTCTCCCGTTGCGGAGCACAGGCTCCGGACGCGCAGCCTCAGTGGCCATGGCTCACGGGCCCAGCCGCTCCGAGGCATGTGGGATCTTCCCGGACCGGGGCACGAACCCGCGTCCCCTGCATCGGCAGGCGGACTCTCAACCACTATGCCACCAGGGAAGCCCGGATTAATAGATTAATGTTAGAAAATATTTAGGGTCTGGCACATGATAAGCACTCTATAAACTAAAGCTACTATTGTTATTATTAATATTATCATCCATGAATGTTTTTAAATCAAGTCCGTGGTTTAAAATTTTTTTTTAAAGTACTGGGCCCTGAAAGCATAAACAAATAGATAAAAGTGAAGCTGTTGTAGAGCTTTGGCTGAAGGCCCAAGGGCCCTACCTACTCTGCATCAGCTAACCCCAGTCAGAGGCATCTTCAAAGAACTCCTAGGATCTCAGAGCATAGTTTGAAAATCCCTGAAGAAGGTTATTTAGAAGTGAAAACAATGCTCCTCTTTTGAGGTTTGCTCTGCATTTGTTAGCCAGTTAGGCTTAAATAAGAAAGGTCACAGTCAGGGCAAAATGGCCAAATTTAAGGCAGAGAGAAATTCACTAGAAAGAAACTGTTCCTGATGGTGAGGTATTAAGAATCAGGCAGTAAATGTACATGATTATCACTAGAATAAAAAATACTTAATTGAGATTATTTTCGGCAAATAAAATAGGATTAAAATTCACTTTCAGTGATTTCAAGGATAAATTGGATCCTTGGTTTCATATTTATATCGTAAAACATGGCTGGATTTAGTTAAAAGAATTTAGCTACAAAACAGTAACTTCCAAGAGTCAGCCAAAGATCAGAATTTAGCTACAAAAAAAAGTAACTTCCAAGCGTCAGCCAAAGATCAGATGAAGGTACGCAAAGGGGCTAAAGGAGGAACTCAAAAGAGTGAGTGGAGAATGTGTGGAATACCTGTCAAGCACCAATGCAAACGGGGAAAACAAATGTGCAAACAAAATGCTCACTTAAAAAATTCACGTTGTAAATAAGTTAATTAGGTTTCTAAAAAATGAATACTGTAGGGGCTTCCCTGGTGGCGCAGTGGTTGAGAGTCCTCCTGCCGATGCAGGGGACACGGGTTCGTGCCCCGGTCCGGGAGGATCCCACGTGTCGCGGAGCGGCTGGGCCCGTGAGCCATGGCCGCTGATCCTGCGCGTCCAGTGCCTGTTGCTCCGCAGAGGGAGAGGCCACAACAGTGAGAGGCCTGCATAACACACACACACACACACACACACACACACAAAAGAATACTGTAACTAGCAATTATCCTATAAAGTATACTTTCTCTTCAAGGATGAATTTTAAAATAGAAATGTCTTGGTGTGTTTGAATAGTTTATGCTAATTAGTCACTGTGGAATACAACAGTATATATGGTAATTTAGATTACTGTTTACTAAAGAAAGAACAAAGGGTCTCTAATAGAGCTAAAGAAATAGACATGATCTGAATGATAATAATTATCTACTATACCAAATGGACTGGATTCATTAAAGGAAAACATTCTTTAATTATTTACCAAATTTACTTGCTCAAACAAGTGAAGTTCATATGAAATTCTATAGTTTATTCTGAAACCTTTCTATATCACATCTACAGATCATGAGGACTTTCGCTTGAGGAATACTCTTTTCAATATATTTTGCCTCATAAGACTTATGTAAGTCCCTTCTCTAGTGACCATAAATGAGAGAGCCACATAAACGTGTTTATAACTTTACGTTTTAGAAGCTTTGGAAAGCTTTCAACTCTGAAACTAAAATATAAAAGGCCTCAAATATATGCCACACTCTAATTATTAATCCCACAATGAAAATACTTTGAACATACTTAAATTATTATGATGGGACTCAATTACATAGTACAGTTCCAATTGCTTACAATTTTTCTTTAATGGCATGATTAAGTTTTGCTTTCTGTGTGTACATATGGCTAAAAAATAAAATTGACAGTCTTCCTTAGAATATACAAAATGTCAGATTTTGCCTTTGCAATTGCCTCATTAATCATCTCCAACGACAAATTATGTTAATAAAGGTGGGAATATAAGAAAAAAGATTCTATTAAAATGCAGGACATTAATAACAGGATGATATATTGAAAACATTCTCAAATCTGATTTTTCAAGTCACTTCATTTCCATTATAGATGCAGAAAATGGACTTTTACAGTGGCAAACCAGCTAATGCAAATTTATTCATTTTTTGCTTGCAAATAATATTACATCTGCATCATTCAAGCTTAGTTTCCCAAAAAATAGCCATTCTGAGGTCTAGTAGATTAGTGTCACAATGATACTATAAAGAAATTGCTCACATTAAACATAAAAGTTAGGCTTCCCTGGTGGCACAGTGGTTGAGAGTCCGCCTGCCGATGCAGGGGACACAGGTTCGTGCCCCGGTCTGGGAGGATCCCACGTGCCGCGGAGCGGCTGGGCCCGTGAGCCATGGCCGCTGAGCCTGCGCGTCCGGAGCCTGTGCTCCGCAACGGGAGAGGCCACAGCAGTGAGAGGCCCGCGTACCGCAAAAAACAAACAAACAAACATAAAAGTTATAACAAACTGGCACGATGTCAGTGAGTTATAAATGCTTAAAGAGTAAAAACATCCCCCTTTTTCCCTCTCCTATCTGTAAATGGCTAAAATTGCAATGAAATTCATCACCTACACAGGCAAAATGTCCTCGGATTCTCAGCTCACGTTCTTGGATTTTGTGCTGAAACAAAGATGAAGGATACGGTGGTAACTTTCAAACAGCATGCAGTAAACCTTACAAAAATGCATTTTAGGTAACTATTTTTATGGAATTTCCTGACTCATATTTTTAGATTTCAAACATTGAGAAGAAATATTATGCCAATGAATAATAATGTTTAGGACTTAAACTGGTTACCTAATGAAGACAATATTCTCATTCTTCCATCTTGGTGACATAAACACAGCAGGACTGTACTCATAGTCTCTTTCAAACTAAGTATAAAAATAACAAAGTAGTCATAATTATAAACCTATCCTGGTGCTTAAGGAGAAGGATGGTTTGGGCCTGAAGGACCTGAAGTTTTATAAGAATTTAATAAAAATGAAATATTTCTCACTTTTAGAAAATGATCTGCAATGCAAATAAAGGAAAAAATAACTCACATCTTCCTCATAATACATTTTCTAAAGGGAGTTGAATCATTAAATTTATACATGTTAAAATTGTACTGCATTAAGAAATCAATTAATTATGAAATTCTTGAAAGCCTAGGATTAAGCAACGTTTAAATTTTTATATCAAGCTGCAAACTTAATCTTATCTTGGAGAAGCAAGTTTAATCTTATGTTAAAGTGTTATATACCAGTGCCAACAAATTAATATTCTACTTTACAGGAAATATTTCTGAGTGCTTTTCTTTAAAATCTTTTTTTGAGCAAAATATTTCTTAGCTTTAAAATGAAGAGAGAAACATTAAACTAGAAAAGAGTGAACAGTATGGATTTCTGACATTATATTAATACTTACAGGAATGAAAACATAGTTTTCTAGCAATGGAAAAAATTTAAGGCTCTAAATACTCCTCAAATATAGAGTATACCACTTTCAAGTTCCCACAGTTGCATAGACCATTATGTGAAAGGATGTGAATCCATGTGGCATTGGGAGATGGAATAAGGAGACTTCAAGTCAACTCAGTCTAGAGAAGAACTAATAAGATGGATCTCAACCTAATATGGCTGCTATGTGAGCTGGAAACGAACTGATGGGATGAGTTCAAGCAGAGGCTGGATAAACAGGTGTGGTTTTTCTCAGGTTCCTTCAATTCGAAGATTTTATTAGTCTGTATAGTTAACAGAGGTACATACATGTTGATATGACATGATAAATTCCGCTAGACATCACCTCATCAACTAGTGTTTACATGGCTGGCATGCATTAAATAGCTTCAGAAAAATCAAGGTTATAATTTTTCTAAAGGTAACTTTGCTATGCTCATGATGAGACTCCATACACCAAAAACGTAAATCTAAAGACCCCCAAGGTCATCCACGAGAAATTAAAGAACAGTGACCCAAATTAGGATGTGATCGAAAAGCCTCTGTGCATCAAACAACAATGCATGGTGTCATTTCAACAAATCTTCGCGAACTCTGAAGAGAGGTCAACCAAGTCATTGTGATCATTTGGGACTAAGAACACCAAGGGAAAGAACACTGGCAGAGTGCCCTGCAAAGAATTAAAAGAACACCAACATTTACAGGGTCAAGAGGAGGGCTGTGGGAAGGAAATCAGTCATTCAGTCACAGTAGCAAATGCTGCAGAGGTGAGGATCGTGGCCTTTAAGAGGGTGGTTTCAAATGTTGAAATTGCAATCTAGGTTGCAGTGGGTTGAGGAGTGAATGGGACGCCCAGATAGGAACCCTCCTGTATTCTCAAGTGACTATGTTCTTCTCAGAGTTCTATCATGTCCTTTCTAGATACATTTGACACTTCTGATGGGGCACGTAAGAAAGAAGAGGTACAAAACTTTTTCTACATCTCTTAGAATCAGACCATCTGCTTTGATTAATTTTAACCTTAATTACAAGGAAAAACTGTCGGAATTATTTTAGATCAATGTTGAAATTATGTTTTAATAGAAATTTTGACTAAGAAGAATTGTGCTCAGTATTTGGTTCATTTGCCATGTACTTGGGTCTACTATTACAAGAGACTGAGCAACAAAGAAGATCATCCTCAATGGGACTTACAATGGGGAATTATGTGTGTTTGAAACAACGACATAGGCTTCTTAATCAGTTTGACAGTCTTTCGTTTGGGGAATTTTCTTCTTCAGTGTGATAGAAAATGTTCTTTGGGTCAGATTCTTTGGCTCAGTTACTCACAAGCTTAGCATTTTCAAACTGTGCCCAAGACGGACAAGTCCAATTTACCGACACCTTTGGTAAGTGTAGATATTAATTAAAGTCTCCCCAAATAGTTTACATTCTAAAGGCTATGGAAAGTCAAAGTCATAGTACTCAACTAAGGTTGAGGTCTGATATAAAAGAATCTTTTAACAGAAGATAAAGATAGGATTAAGTGTCAATAAAAGGGTCTAATTTAGAAAGGTACATATTTTTATCAGCAAGTTAAAGTCTCCTCTTTCAAGCTCTGAATGTATTTCTGAATTGGACATATCCTTTCTCTCGTTTAGCAACTGGGATATCGGGGAAGGGAACGCTCTGTGTACTGAGGTATGGTATTTAACTGAATTCCTGTTAAGGTCTTATTGCTTAATCACAGGCAAGATAGTATCTAAAATGGTGCCATCGAAGTGTTAAATCTAGTTGCTACCCCAGATTTGTAATTCTGGAAAGGAAATAATTCACTGATGTTAAGAAGGCACATCATTCTTCAATGTATATATTGAAGTATTTACTGTTTGGCCCTATACAGAAAAGGTTTGCTGACTCCTATGATATATTATTAGAATCCTGACCGAAAAGCAAACTGTAAAATACACCACACACACACGGAACATGAATGAGATGACTGGAATTTTGAACATTGACTAGGTTTTTGATATTAAGAGATTAATTTTAGTAAGGTGTAAATTTGCTATGCTAAAGAAAAGCACATCAAAATTGAGTAAATGAGGAGGGGGGAAGCGGGGTGGGGGGGTGGTAGGATGAATTGGGAGATTTGGATTGACATATATACACTAATATGTATAAAATAGATAATAAGAACCTGCTGTATAAAAAAATGAAATTCAAAAAAAATTGAGTGAAGATCTTATCATAACTTTCCTTAAGAATAACTTGGGGCGGGGTTGGGGACTACAGAAGCCTGTGATTTCATCCTTTGAGAAGAGGTGATATTCTTTCCCTACTCAGAAAATATGTGGAATGAACATTAGACCCAAGTTCCTACAATTTTACTGAACTGCTTTGTTGGATACGAAACCTCTAGGTCAAAGTCTTCATCATCTAGGTCCCCCCAAACAGTAGACAGACTCTACTAAGGTGTGTTTCCCTGAGTATACAGATGGGTCTTCCGAGAAAAGAAGAGCTTGTCTAATCCTACAGACTTGTCCAGTATAGCTGACAGAGAACTGGGAGGCACCTAGAAAGTAATAAATTTTCAAGGTGAAAGTATTCTTTCTCCTCTTTATTACATTGAAGAGGGACAAAGCAAAGTGCTGTGTATGCATTACTAATTTAATCTGCACTGTTTTATAAATTTTCATTCCACACCTCTCAATCACTAACTTTTTAAAATTGCTGAAATGAAAGGCCTCTTTGATAAAGTTCCCTGATTGTCTAACTTTGCATCTTTTCCCATCGCAAATGTCTTGTAGAATAGAGAACAGAATATACGCTGTGACCATCCCATTATCCATCACAGGGCACTTTTCTCACAAATTGGTATTCAGTACATCTGCCAAACACATGTATGACCAAAGAGGAAACGAGTCCATTGACTGAAATGGGAGCTTACATTTTGAGTGTCGCGTAAGTCACCAGTAGTAACAAAGAAGGGCCAGCAAATAGACTAGGGTGCTAAAGAGTCAGTGACCTTCAAAAGGCACAAATAGGGCAAAAGTTTAGGATGATTAATGGCTCAAAAGTAACTGCCTGAAGTCTACGGTAGGATTCTAATAAACACCCTTAAGCCTATGAAATAATAAAATCTTTTAAGGAAGCAGCAAATCAAAGAAAAACTATACCTACATATATATATAAAACTCTAGCTGTTTACCTAGGACTAAAGTAATTCTTAAAATAATTTCTTCTCATTTCCTTTGCCATAGATGAGAAGTATAAGACCCTGGGTTAGTAACTCTTGGACACTGACCCAATTCCTATAATTGCCATTCTTTGGAATGAGCTAATTGTTTTAAGTGGCAATTACTTGAAAATTTAGTGTGGTAAAACTTGCTTTGGAGAATCACTCATGTCTCTTATGTAAATACCACCATCTCAGTTTCGGAATCTAGGTGCTACCAAAATCCAAGTGGATGATATAAGAACATGGTACAAATAAACACATTTGTCTTTCATATGGTAAAATGTAAATGCAACACCCAACATTCCTCTTCACAAATACGAAAAATTCGTATCAGTAAACTAAAACATCAGATCCAAATATCTTCATCGATGCATTGCTGCAGTCTACACTACATGAAGGAATAAACTCCAATAGGGTTTTCTTCCTAGTTTTTTCACACCTTCCTTATATATACTGAATATTAGACATTTAGATGTTAGTGGTGGCTGTGCCAGTCATTAAGATTTTGCAGCAAGTGGCTGACACTTAATCTTGTCACTTGTTATGGAGATGGTGTAGGTTAAAAAGGAATCACAGGAGACTACTTGCATTGAGATGTCCATGGTAGTATTAGCCAAAGGTTGGGTTTGGTCATTGTGCCTTTGGGTATGGACACCTACGGTGGTGGGTGTTGGGATAAAGGGCCCTGGGGGCTCAGTGTGATCCCTATGCATGGCACAACAGAAACCACTTCTAAACGAAATTAGCTGGAGAGCTACATGCCATGAGATACTAGCAGGCAAAAGCCTTAAAAATGTTGAGGTCTTTAAATAATCATTCACTTAGGAAATAATTTCGAGCTCAGACTATGTTCCAGGGATTTTATCTGAATATAATTTGTAGTCTCTATCTAATGTGGAAGTTTTCCCAAATGTTAAAAAAAATTCTACAATTATTGAGACCATTTTATATACTGTCCTATCAAAGCTGTTGGGACATGTGTCAAGAAGGCTGTCTTTTGCATGTCTTTCACTAAGACTCTAAAACAGACCTAATTATGTGTGGAAAATTAGTATTTTCTTATTGCCAAACATTCTATTGGAAAAAAGAAAAAACATTCAGAAGGTAGTATTAACAGCATGTAAGGCACCATGCAACTATGGAGCCTATTTTTTATTCATTTTAATTAACTGAATAGATTTCCTGTAGTCCCACTTTTAAATTTCCCTTAGTTCAAAATTCACTTAGGACATAGACTAAGATCTGAAGGACCTCTAATTTTCTTATCTAACTATAGATCCAATAACTGAATTTCCTACACCAGCTTCCAAACATTGGTCTGTGATGACTTGTAGTGAAAAAGAAAAAAGCTCAAGTAACAATTTCTTCCATAAAGCTAAACATGATTTTCTAAGTTTCAACTGTGTTCATTCTGGTGTCAAAATATCCTTCATGAGATATTTACACAAAATTTTATCAACATTCTAAGCAAAACAAAAAGTTGGTAACTACAATGGTCAAAAAACCCTTACAACAAAAAACTCCACCTTGAAATAGAAATTTTTGGTCAATACTGCCTTAGTCAAAATGCTTCTCAGGTAATCTTTCATTTTATTTAGGACATCTCCAGTGGTGAGGGGGTTTGGTTTTTTCCTGGAGTAATCCCACTTCATCTTTATTTATTAAAAACTGCTTTTTAACCGTGAGCATTCTGAGCAGTTCCAATCCTAATCCCTTGGAACCGTAGAGAGTCTATCTATATAAACCATTAGAATATATCTAATTCTGCCACATGACAGTTCTTTTAAAAGTTTAAAGATACTAAGAATTATATGCAATACAGGCATCCCACCCAGTAATTCGCTGTTTTCCAAACTAAATCAAAACTCATTTCTTTAATAATTAAAAGTCGTGGGCTTCCCTGGTGGCGCAGTGGTTGGGGGTCCGCCTGCCGGTGCGGGGGACGCGGGCTCGTGCCCCGGTCCGGGAGGATCCCACGTGCCGCGGAGCGGCTGGGCCCGTGTGAGCTGTGGCCGCTGCGCCTGCGCGTCCGGAGCCTGTGCTCCGCGCACGCGCGCGCGCACACACACACACACACACACACACACACACACACGCACACACGCACGCACGCACACGCACACACACACACACACTATAATAATAATCAAAAGTCTGGATATCTAGTCATTCTATGATTTCCTTTGGGCTATTACTAATACCACTACCACAAAAACCTTTTAAAAGTATGTTTTTTCTGTATTATTAAAAAGTTTCAAAGACTTGAAATTTATATATTTACTTATAATCCAATAATCCACTAGTATGCAGCAAATATGAGATAAAGTATTTCACCTTTGCTTTTCAACCCAATTCCAAAAGTATGTACATTTTAGGAGGAATATTTCAATATTTTCTACAACCTGTAGAGAATTCAAAAAAAGTAATAAAGATGAAAGACAACATGCTGATTACAAATCACTGCTATTAATTAAAGCAGCTCTCCAAGCATTACTAGGAGGTAGTTTGGGTCTTTTATGCACTTCACATAAAAAGAGACAAACAAAAAAACCCTTAATATTCTACAATTCAAACTTGTAAACCTTAAGTACAAAGGTATCTGAATTATACATAAGTCAAATTTTACAAAGGTGTTCCCCGACCCCAATTAGTCTAAATTAGTATATGTTAAAAGCAAAGAAATCTGAATGTCAGAGTCAACAAAATTCACAAAGCCAGAAGCAGTTCAGTGCTCACAAGTTTATATTTTTAGGTTTGATAAAGATTCTTGTGTATTTTCTAAATACACAGACAAGACAGTTGTGGAAGTTTACATACATGTCTTAGGACACTTATACTAGGTAGGTAAATTACATTAAAAAATTGGTCTTCGTAAAAGATCTTCCCAAAGAGCTTTTACAAACAGCAGGCAGAAGAAAGTGTTCTTTTATGTTTACAGTGTTTAAAATGCTGATTCTCCCATTTCATAATGGCCTCAACCATCCCCTCTCCTAAACCCCAAATTTTGTTCTCAATAGCCAGCATATTCCAAATTTTAAGTACCCAATGTCTTAAAATTCAGGGCTAGAAAACACCTTTTAAAGTGTGCTTATCCCTAATACATTTTAAACTACCTTGAACGGTTCAACTTCACTTGAAAGTAGGGATACAGCAAGAAAAAAAAAAAAACTTTCCATTTAAAACCCTAAAGTGACTAAGAAAAAACACCTGTTAGTTCTAAGCATGTATATTATGTACCATAGTTAAGTTTAAGGATCCGGGTGACTGAACGGCACAAAAACTGGGGTTCACATCTAGTTCTTCAGTTAAAAATCATCCTTTTAAAAATGAAAATGCTATAGCCAATTAACAGCATGTGCTACACTGAGGTTGGGTATCCTGTTTATAATCATGTGATACAACAATTGCTGTACTAGGAGGAAAGAGTATTAAGGATATTTGGGGGAGGAAGGATTAGACATTCAAATTGCTAACAGCTGTTTTACAGGGAAAAGATGTCTCCATAGACCTCTTTAAAGAGCTAAAATCCTACAAAAGTTGGGGCAATAAAACCCCCTAGTTTTAACCCCCTGTCAAAATCCAGCTCTACCACTTAGTAACTGTGTTACATTAGTCAAATTAAATTAAGCAAATTTCAATGGAGCCTTTCCTCTTCTATAAAATGGAGACAATAGCACCTACTTATAGGGAATTTGATAAGATAATGTAAAGCGCATGGCACGTGCAGGCACTTAAAAAAATGCTAGCTTTTGGAATTATTCAGAAAAATAATTTTTTCATCCTATGTTAACATCCTAAAAACATAAATAAAACTTACTGGTTTTAAATTTTATGATTTTTAAGACCCATCTTCCATCACACTTTCCCCTATTGTACTACTCCAGTCATCTTCAGGCCTTTTACAGCACACTGTATTACTACAAATTTCTAAGCCCCAATCTTTTCATTCCCTATTTTCTCCCTATTCTCCACCCTTTTCCCCACTTCTTTTCCTCTTAGTTTCCATGTATTATTAAACAACTAAGATGTGTCATGCCCCTATTATGCACCAAGCAGTGTTCTAAGCGCTTTACATGAATTAACTCATTCATCTCACTCTTCCTTCATCAGGATGGCTCTACCAAAAACCAGCTCATGTTTTCCCCCCAAATTTCAAAGCTACTCATTACTGTTCAGTTTCCCCTTCCTATAATTTTTTTTTAGCTCTTAATTGCTATGGTGCTAAAATTTAGCAAAATATCTAGTGAATATGAAAAATGAGGGCCAATAACAATGAAAAATCAGGGACCATATGAAGTAACTGTCTCTGAGACTCAAGAATACATGATCTTGATTTATGAGGGTCTGTTACTACAAAATGAATAGGAAATGAACAGTTTATACTCTTCCCCTTCATTAAATAAAAGCTCTAAAATATTTTTCATTTAAAATATAAGTTACAAGAGAAAAATTCAGCAAATGTGTAACACATAATTCCACCAGGGCTCCACAGACAAAATTTTGAGTATTCCATTGTTACCTCTCTGAGACCAATCGTAATTTCTTAGTATCTATCAACTTCCTGAAATTGTACTGTAAGTCAGAAAAAGAATATACTTAAAAAAATAGAAACATCCAGTAGTATACCTTAGTACTAAACTATTTTTTTTAAAAAGATCTGGAAGGGAAAAGGCAGTCCCCTTGAGATCATGAAACAAAATAAGTTAGGCAGTCAGCAAGTAGAAAAATCTGTCAATTCTGTTTCTGGTAAAATGTTTACTTTAAAGACGAAATTTTTATATAGGCTGAGGCTAATATATTCAAGAGTATAAACATGTTTCCTTTGGATTACCTTTCTAAAAACAAACTCTTAAAGTATATTTCAGTTGACTAAAAATATAGCCAAATCTGTCACAACACAACATAAAAGGTAATGGACAATAATTATAGAATATTTTAAATTAACAGTAACAAGCCATCTACATCAAACCTTGTTTCCAACTAAAACCAAAACAAAAGCACAACAATCCCGTAGTGTACCAAGAGTGTATTTCAATTTACTGTATGCAATCTAACAAAAATTTGGTCATAATTTACCAGATATACATAAATGATTTAAGTAGTAAAAGAAAATTCAGTTTAAAGAGAGTAAATTCATATCTTAAGGAAAAGTAAAAGTACATTAAGAATGTAAAGCCAAGTCCAGTTTCTATGCAATAAGTGAACTGTAGTTCACTTAAGTGAATCTAATAAAGCAGACTTAGGTGATTTTTAGATATATATCTTTTCTCTTTAATATATATTTATATATAGACAGATCTACCAATTGTAAACTATGGTTTATTTTAAAGGAGAGGGATAAATGGGATGAAAGAAATCTTTATACTATACTTACATATTCACAAAGCAGAACATTTTACGTTTAAAATACTTTTCCATTCATAGTATCTTTGCCCAACTAACGTCTACTTTGGACCCAACCAGAATTACATTTTACTCATTTGTCTAGAACATTGAGAAAAAGATGTACTCTTCAGTCTTAAACAAAAGTCAAACCAAAACTATTCATGTCAGTTTTTCAGTTTTGTAGAAACTATGATAAAGTTTAGGTGACAAATGATGCATCTAACCACGTAACTGTACTTTATCTTTCTTTGATTTATCCAAGCAGAAGCATCAGTGTCTAACGTTAAACCATTTTTCTACTGAAATCAGAGACAATAAGAAAGCCTGTCTCTTAAAAAACCTATCATCTTTTCAACTTTGATGGATGGAGCACCAAAAGGATTATGTCTGTCAAAGTGTACTTTGCAATTTTTTCCACACGACTAGCATAATTTAGTTACCTGATATAAAATAGGAAAATATACTCAATTTCTATTTAAAAGAAAGCTGAAAATATGATATCCCTCCATCTTATATAATATACAATATGTTCCTGATTAATGTTGTGCATGTTAATATCAATTATGTGAAATGCTGCTGTGAGTCAATCAGCTAATTCATCTGTCATCAGGCTAAGTAAGTCTGGCAATTTCAACTTAACACATCACCCCCCTTGTACCCTGAAGAATTTAGTTAACAGAATAAAAACTGTAAAGCCTCTCAACGCTTTATTTGTAAGATTTCTGCAGATTGTTGAATCATGGTAACTACTACAAAGACTATATATCAAGATGTAGTGACTTTGAGGAAGTGAAAAATAAATTAACTAAATTATCTATAATTTCAAACACTGAATACCCCAGTAAGTATGAAACAAAAGAGAATGCACTTTTTGTGTTAATTTTAATGATAAAAAGGGCACAGGAGTAAAAACCTGATATTTCACTTATATTGCATAACAAGCTAACCAAAACTGGACATGGAGGATAAATTATAAAACAAATCATTTTATCTATGACTTTTCTTTCGATTAGATTTGTCTTTTCAAATAGGACTGAGGTATAGTACACTGGCAAAAATAAAAAGCAAACAAGAGTAGTGCCAAAGTAACAGATACCCAAAACCGAATGCCTTGTCAGAAAATGTCATATAGTAACCATTTATCAGATTAGAGCAGCAGGAGAAAGTTACTTCTAAATCATAATCATTTTAGTGGTATTTGTCAACCTCACCAGGGTACTTTGCAACATCATTCTTCATTTGTAAAGTAGTATAATTCATGTCAAAAAGGAAAAGGGGAATGGAGGAAGTCAGTTAGTTCATTCCAATAAATTACCTCTCCAGTTCTTATAAACATGCCCATCAGCACAAAATTGAGAAATAATACCTTAGACTAGAAGAGACTTGGTTTAAGTTATGAAGCAAATTAAAATGGAAAATACAGAAAAGTAGAACCAATGGGGTTGAAAAGGCCCCTCACTGAAAATCTGTATTAAAAAAAATAAAATTAATAAAAATAAAAATAGAAACAAAACTCTACTAGTACAAACTAGCCTGAGTGGTTTGATGGACAGAGTAATTAGGTCAGCTGTCACTGTACTCTTAATAATGGATTTTCTTAATTCATGTTAAAAGTGGCACATGAATGTAAGCTTTTTAAGAAAAGGTACTATATTTCCATAGGACCCAAATAGTTACTGTATATCCTATAAATAAAAAATATTTTTACTTTGATAACTGACTGAAGATGTGTGGACTCCATGTAATCCAACCACAAGGTTGTCTGCTGTACAGTCCTGTGCAAATATAAAAAAAATTTTTTTTTGCTATAAGGCTTTGACCCTACAGTTTTCACAGCAACATAACTACCATCCAGCATGTACCATATTTTGCAAGCCTTCAAGTTCAACAGTTCAAATTGTTGATTCATATTATGTCCAAATGCAGCATCCTTGAGGAGTATAGTAGGTCAGTTAGTCATCGAGAGACATACAAACATCTCCGGATTCATCCCATCGAGATGCATCATTCTGATCTTCTCCATCATCAGCCAGCTCTTCATCAGCTTCTCCACCTCCGTTCCCCTCATATTCTTCATCCCGAGGGAAATCTGTATCCTGTCCCTGATCTACACCTTCTTGCCCTCCTGGTTGTGATTTATCTGCACAGTCTACACAAACACCATAGCGTCGAGATCCATGTCTTATTCCAACACTGGCTGCTAACATGAAGATCTTCTTACACACCATACATTTGTATTTTTTATCCTTTTTATGCACCTAATTGAAGGGGGGGAAAATCCAATGTAAGGATAGTACAAACAATATAATACATTTGAACCATTCAAATTAAACCTCCCATTTAACAATGAGTTAATACATCATCTTTCTGTATGAAGTTCAGTACTGGTTCATAAATCACACTCATTGTTTAAAGCAATGTATTTAATAATCTACCTTCCTTAAATTTGCAGGTAATAGTGTTAAAATATCTTAAGCTTTACTGACACAAATATAGTTTATCTCAAAGATCATTTACATTTAAAGTTACTTACCAGGGAATGTCTTTTTACATGTTCTCTGCGAGTAAACAGTTTCCCACAAATATCACAGCTAAATGATCTGACTCCCGTATGAATGAGCAAATGCCTTTTTAGTGTTCGTCTGTATTTGGCTACATAGCTACAATGAGGGCATTTTAACTTGTTCATGATTAGAGATGATTCACCTTTGAGAATTAAAAAACAAACAAAAAGCACTTATTATATACTAAACAGAAAATCTGCTATCAAAAGCTTGTCTATTCCTGAGAACAGGGATTATTATAGGGCTACTACTATCTGAGTTTTTTAGAACCCAGAATGTGGAAGCTTTTAATTGATAAAAAGTATTAAGAATTCTACAGATGTTTGACTAATACTTGCCATTTTCCCAAGTTTCTTGTTTTGGCCAAGATTCAGGCAATAATCCATACTTGAAATCGTTAGAAGCACCTGGTATCAATCCATACTTGAAATCATTTGAAGTACCTGGTAGCAATCCATACTTGAAATCGCTTGAAGGGCCAGGCATCAGGCCGTACTTGAAATCATGTGAAGGACCTAAAACAATTGGAAAGTGATCCTGATGTACTGATGGTAATTAAGATCTGTCTCTTATTAGAATTAAAAAAATCTACATTTTATGATAGAACAGCTTAATATAAAATAGCTGAATTAAAAACTCTACATTTTAGTCTAAAACTGAGGTGGCCTCATACCTTATTATCCCAATTTATAATATCCTGGTTGGCAGGCTATTAGAATAGAAAACAAACTAAAGTTTAAAATACAATTCAACCACAGAAAAATAAATTCAGTAAAATAAAAATACTATTTAATGGTATGTGGAGCCCACATGAAACTACCCTTTTAATAGCTGCTGTTTCTAACTATACTATCACTTAAGACCAGTATCAGCTGTGGAATGGGAAACCCAGCTGTGGAATGGGATAGTCTCCTATCAGTAGAGAAGGAATGGGCTAAGGATGAAGAATATAAATATAGGGCAATTACAAATGTAAAGTTCTTGTATTATTAGAGCCGTGTTTGTTGTTTCAGACACACTGATGCAAGGTAATGGGGAATATCTGGGGGTTCATCAACACCTCGCTAATGTCATCCTTAAATAAATAAAAGTCTGGAAAGTAGACTCAATGAGCCTTAGGGAATTTGTGCCTGGGGATCTTCAGACAAGCTAAAGTAGGAATCATCTCCTCTGCATTTAATTCCATCTTGAATATGTATGTAATTCCTCGGATCCAGGAATCCTTTGGCAACGTGAAGGTATCCAGAATTCCCCATAACTATGGCCATCCTATTCCAATCGACCATCAACTGCTGTCTCTGCATTATCTTCAATAGCCATCTGCTTGTCTCCCAGCTCACGCTGTGCTGCCTCCCTAGAGGTTACTCTCAACACAGCAACCAGAGATTCTTTGAAAACTTTAAATCAGAGCAAGGACTAACCATCTTACTCATAGTACAAGCCAAAGACTTCCAATATAC
The DNA here is from genome assembly GCF_026419965.1 of Kogia breviceps. NCBI lineage: Eukaryota > Metazoa > Chordata > Mammalia > Artiodactyla > Physeteridae > Kogia > Kogia breviceps. The sequence continues at coordinate 22,328,019 of NC_081326.1, read as the reverse complement.
TACAAAGCCTTACCTGATCTAGCCCTTGTTTCCAAACCACTCCCTTGGTTACTCTATTCCAATCATACTGGCCTCTGTGCTGTTCCACCATGATAAGTTGGCTCCCACTTTAAGGCCTTTGCACTTTGCACTTACTCCTTCCCTGGCCTAGACCACTGCTTTCTAGGATATACGCACAGCACACTTGTGCAGCAATTTAATAATTTTCCTCCCATATACACGATTTTATAAAAGAATGCTTGCCAAATGAGTTTTCTAAGAATTCAATTTCCTGTATCTACTTGCCAGATACATTGCCTCTTTTAAAAATTAAAAGAACTTAAGATTTCCCTCTTAAGGAAAACTTGAAAGTATCAATACCCAACAACACAAAAAGGTCTTAAGGTATTTAAAAATTGCAATTCATTACTACTATTGTAAATTGTTTTGTACTTGGAGTACCTTCACCCACTTTTTGTTTAATGTTAGGAAAGCCCTCTGAATCCATAATTATATAATTTAACTGTAATACTGCTTGGGGTAAAGTTTCAGAATCCTAAAGTGAGACACCATATCTATGTGTGTGTGTGACAGAGATAAGGTTGGGAGTAGTAGCCTGTGAAAGTTCATCAATTTTCAGTTTCACATTTCTACATAAAGTTTGAGTTTTATGATTCATAGCTCTTGTCCAAATCAGTACAAAACAAAGTAAGCTCTAAGAGCAAGGACTGTGCCTGTTACTCACCTCAGTATTTCTAATGTCCAAAACATACACCATTCAATTACTTGTTGAATAAATGTATCTAGCGAAGTGCTAATGTGTACTATTTTTTACTTGCTAAAAAAAACTTGGAAAACTAACCTCATAAATCATGTTAGATATGCTAATATCCAACAAAATATTATTCACTGCATAAGAACAAAGAGAGCAGCCCTAAAACAAGTGATGAATTGATAACTCAAGATTCAGAATTGAAGATTTTTAACACTTGAAATGTTTCTCTAGACCTATAGTAAGATACAATAAAGAGCATCCATGGTCCAGGCAAGAAAACCATATCTGGAATACAAAATGGTAATTCAAATTAAGAAACCTTCATCTCAAACCTCTTTTATCTCTCCAAATTCTTATAACTAGTACAAATTACTTTTAGGAAGTGTAAGAGCAACTTGAACCAAGGTATTGCGCCTTTGACTGGGAGGGAGGAAAAGGATACTTTGGAGTTAGAGGATGCAGAAAATTAAAATACAATTGTCACAAATAAAGAACAGGAGACTTCAAAAACAAAAGAAAGCCAAAACCCAAACAAACCAAAATTTAAATGCCCAGAACTGGCAGTACCAACTGACTAGTATCATGGCAGTACCCGCCCACCCAAGAAGATTGTGCCAAAGCATTTAGAAAACAAATATACAGTAAAAATAAACACACAAACAGCAAATTTCAGGTAACTATTTTGGATTGCAAAGAAGGATACATTTAATGTTCAAACAATCTGATAAAACACCCATATGAAAACTGAAAAAGATATTTCCTTTGCAATTCATAAAACTGAAGGATCATTAAGGTCATTAAGTTCTATAATTGTGCTTACTGTTTAATAATCTTCTGGGTGCATTATTCCATAATGGCAAACTAAGAAGAAAGCACTTTTTTTTAATGTCAAAACCTTAACACAAGGGATCTCAGGTGCAAAAATACTATTTCTTCTTTTTCTTTTTCTTTTTTTGGCTGCACCGTGTAACGTGCAGGATATCTTAGTTCCCTGACCAGGGATTGAACCCATGCTCCCTACAGTGGAAGCACAGAATCCTAACCACTGGAAGGCCAGGGAATTCCCCAAAATACTCATTAATGGATTAGAATGTCCCCTAAAGAGAAAGGACTCTAAATCAAGGATTTGCTTTTTGAGAATGAAATGAATTATATGGACAGTCCTCCACTGAATATGTTTATGTGCACAAATTTAAATTTTACATCTGAATTCACATGCCCAACTAAATAAACCCATTCTTGAACCAGATTTCTAAAACAAGAAAGCAAGTGCAATAAAGTACTCTTGGCACTATTTGTGATTTTCTGTACAAGAGACAAGTGTTCAAAATTCAATGCATCTAATCTGTAAACTGCTAACTACAAAATCTTTGTAAATTCTTTTCAACAGTTAGGAGAAAACCACCTTAAGGCAGTTTCTTCAGAATTATGGCTTAATTTTGGTTCATGCACACTGTATATTCAAAACCCCAAGAGTTTTCTGTAAAAGTACCCCCACAGTTGTCCCCATCCCCATCAATTGTTTATAAAGATTTCCAAAGCTACAGAAACTGAGTCACTGAATATCTCATATCCCTTTATGTATCTTCAACAAATGTTAGTTTTGTCACATGTGCTTTCCATGTATACATATACATACCTTTGTGTACTATTTGAAAACAGCTTGCATGCTTCATCACTTCACCCCTAAACACAGCATGCATCTTTTAGAACTTCCTCCTATATAAACCATAGTGCCTTTATCACATCCAAGAATTTTTAAAATTGTTAAGACTATCATTTAACCCAGATTACATATTCACCTTTCCAACTATCCCCAAAATGCCTCTTCATTTTTCTTTTTTTTTTTTTTTGGATCAATGATATAATAAAAGATTGACATAATGCTAAATGCATTTAAGTTGGTCTCATTGGTCTCCTTCGACCTAGTGGTTCCTCTGCTTGTCTTTCATGGCATTAACATTTTAGAATCTGGACATGCTGGACTTGGAGAGATTTGTCCTTTTTTCTCCTCATGATTAAAGTCGAGTGAAACATTCTGGAAAGTATACTATAAGACATAGGTGATGGTGCCAGCTAGTGCATCATACCAGAAGGCATACTAAATTTAATCACTTGGCTATGATCATGTGCATCAGATCTCTTTATTGTAGAGATATCTTTTCTCCTTTGGGAATAAAAGTAACCTGTGGTATGATACTGAGACCACGCGAAAATGCTATTACAACAAAACTGTAAAATGCTATTACAACAAACTTATCCCAGTCACCATGGGATAAGCCCATCAATGGTGGCTTACTATCCAATGATGACCTTGAATTATTTCCCGTGGACATTGAAAAATAGGTGTTTTTCCAATTCTATCATTCTTCTATGTTTATTAGCTTGGCATTCTTCTGTTAAGAAAGCTTTCTCCCTTTTTAATTTACCTATATTATTCTTTGGAATATTCATGGATTCTTTGTATTCATGTGCACTTCCCCCAAAATAGTTGTTATAAATATCACTATCTAGAATTAACGCTTTCTATAGTCATCAACAACCACACTATTATTTAACATCAAAGCTAATTAAAATACATTAGTCAACCATTCTGATAGTTACCATTCTTATTCCATCTATACACTAGCAGAAAGCCACAAACCACAAGTTTTAACAACTCTAAATAAATGACTCCCTCAAACAAACGAATACCTATCCATTTGTATTTACCAGACTTCTAAATTCTACAATCAACACAGGTGTCACAGACCGAAAGTGTTTATACCTCTAATACTTTCCTTTAAGGAACAGAAACTGCAGTAGGTCCTTAATAAACACATACACAAATACCTCCCAATCTTCAAATCCTCTTAAAGGTACTCCTGCTAAAATTCTATTGTACCTACCAGCATCACCTCCATCTTGACTGGAGCCGGCTTCAGCCAATAAATTTGTATTCACATTCCTATCACAATCTGGCCCTGAGAGTAGAGCACCATCCAGATCTGAAAAGGAGATACAGAATAATCTGTTATTTACAACCACACAATAGCCATCACCCAGAACACCACTCTCTTCTTGGAATTGTTTCTCATGCAGACTAAATAGAGGTTATCTGCAATAGCTACTATGTGCTTTACGCTACAAGGCACAAATATGAATAGCTACTATGTGCCTAATGCTACAAGGCACAAAAGCATACATAAGACATGTTTTTCAACCACGGGAACAAGTGCACACTCCACAGGAACACCAGCACATTGGATTAAGAATGAGCTTTAGAGCCTGGCTCCATTTGTACAAGCATGTGCCTCAGTTTCCTCATATACATCTACCTATATCACAGATTTGATAAAGAAATTTAATTAGTTAATGCAAGCCAAGTGTTACAATTAAGGTGTCTGATACCCAAAAGATAGCTGCTACTGCTAGTATTAAGCACTAGAGGTATAAAACATTGTTTCTGTACTGGTTCAGAAGTGGAAAAGACCAATTAATACTAGATTAGTAAAGGAAGACTTCAGAGAAGAGGTAATTCCTAAGAGTTAATCTTGAAATATGGAAAAGCAGCATAAAGGGCATACTAATGAGATAGTACTTTGGGTTCCAATCTGTTACTTCCCTTGAATCTGTTCCATCTCTTCTTTTTCTCTATCGTTGCCTTAATTCAGGCACTCATCATTATTCTCTTGGATTAGTTAGTGAATTACTTCAACAGTTTCTTGGTCTCCCTGCTGCAAACTTCAGTGCTCACTCTTCATTTCCCACAACAGCCCCAGAAAGGTCTTCCAACAACATAAAACATGTTGCTTCTTTACTTAAAATCAATTCACCAGTTTTTAGGATAATCTTCAAACTCCTTAATTTAGAATACAAGGTCCTAATATTCAGGTTTCTATTTATGAATCTAGCATCATCCCACTGGTACTATCTACTCCTCAAATCAAAGTCTCAGGAGACATTTTTCAAATGCCACTTTTAATAGGCAATCTCTCCTCTACCTCCCATTCAAGACTCATCTTTGGTATCACCATCCTATACTACCAACAATTCAAGATGGAGACTGAAGTATGCATTACTTTCATTTCATTCAATAAATACTGAGCACCTTAGAGGTCACCTGGTGATCTTAGAGTGGTACTGGTGGATCAGCTGGCAAGTAGAAAGAGTGAGAGTGGCCTGTGCTGTGAATGGAAGATGAATTGGAGATACAATACAGACAATCTGAGAAATATGGCTGTAAAGGGCAAGAGTGAGACATAGGGTAAGAGTTTGGGGTTTTTTTTAAGATGGAATAAACAAACATTTAAATACTAAAAGGAATAAGTCACCAAGAAAGGGAGAAGACACTGAAGAAATACTGCAAAAAGAAGGAATTATCAATTTTGTAAGATTCCTAAGAAGTCTGGGATCCAGAAGCGTTAAGACAATCAGTATATACAGAGAGAAGTTTGAAGACAGGCACTTAAAGACTAAATGTCTATTGGCTTTTATTTTCTCTGTAACTTAGAACAGTAGAACGTGAGGTTACTGCCTAGAGTAAATGGGTTGGAAGTCAGAAGAAACAGTAAATAGACACAGACTCCTTTCCTGTTCCTTGAGAGCAGGGATACTATCTAGATTTTATTTTCCCAGTATTTATCACAATGCATGACAAATAAAAAGGCTTTTCAACAAATGTTGTTAAATGTTGGCTTGAGTAGTCTGTCCTTTGCAACCTGTGTTACTAATTTAAACTTATGAAGAATAATTTCTCCAGAGTTCCCTGGCAGTCCAGTAGTTAGGATCCAGCAATTTCACTGCCATGGCTTGGGTTTAATCTCTGGTCAGTGAACTAAGATCCTGAAAGCCTCGTGGTGCAGAAAAACAACAACAAAAAAAAACCAACAATAATTTCTCAGTTTTCTGGTATATAATAACACTAAAACATCAATTAACTGAAAATTAATTAATTGAAATTTAGTGGCTTTGCTTTCCTATGAAAAGTTAAATGTATTTCAATAATCAAAAAATAAAATTTACATCATTATTTAAAAAATGTTACTTTTCCCAGCATCTTTTGAAAAAAGTCATTATTCTAAAGTGTATACAGTCTGTTCCGAGGGCACTTCTTAAAATTCTGCCAAGCAGGTTTGTAAATACAGGGTGTTTCTATTTACGTAATATTCTATAGTGATTTGTTCAAGGCTTTCAAGTATTAGGATTTAATTTGTGATCTTTAATGCTACATGGACACTAATACAGAATACCTCAACCTAATAACTTAATAGATGGCAAATGTATTCTTTCTGTGTACAGTAACAAAATCATATCCATACTACAGATGTTAAAACCCATTTGAAAGGTACCAACTACTTGGTTCTTGATACCAAAAATAAATCTTAAAATAGATGAGCTCGTCCAGGTTGACAACAGCTTTCAAAAACCACGCTTAACTTAGGAATCAATATGTCATATCACTGCTGTACCTTACCTGAAAATCAGCCAACCCACCTAGCAACTTATTTTTAATCAGTTGAGTTGATGTGAGTAAGATAGAAGCCAGGCAACCAACCAATGATTTGATACAAGAATATATTCTGGGACTTCCCTGATGGTGCAGTGGTTAAGACTCCACCTGCCAATGCAGGGGACACAGGTTTGAGCCCTGGTCCGGGGAAGATCCCACATGCCACCGAGCAACTAAGCCCATGAACCACAACTACTGAGCCTGTGCTCTAGAGCCCGTAAGCCACAACTACTGAAGCCCATGTGCCTAGAGCCTGTGCTCTGCAACAAAAGAAGCCACCGCAATGAGAAGCCCACTCGCTGCAATGAAGACCCAGTGCAGCCAAAAATAAATTAATTAATTAATTTTAAAAAATGTATATATATTCTGCTTCACCAGGAACTCTTGGTCATCATCTTTTTCTCAAAAAAGTATAGGATTAAAAAATAAACTCTAATATACTTTGCTTTTGTGACATTCATGAACTTCCTATGGAAATCTTTCTCTTAATGTAAACTTAGCAAAAAGGGCTGAGACCTCTTTGCAAACAACAAAAGACCTTTTCTGAAGAGCTATCAAAACATTAGTTTTATAAGATACTAGGAGGTAAATGTACACTATGTAATACCCTTCAAATAATCAGAGCTAAATGCTAAGCCACGTGCAATTTCTTCTATTTTTACAAACGTATTTTTTCTTCAGTGAACAGATAATAGCTGACCCCCTCCCTAAGAGAAAAAAAACAGGTTTTATGCATAAAGTCCTTTTGTATATGCAATCTCATTTAAATTTCACTACATATTTATATAGTTAAGAATATTCTTATCCTCAACCTTTAAGAGGAAACTAAAGCTAGTGCAGAGTGCTGCACTGTTTGTTAACTGTATTACACTGCCTCCTGACAACATGAGTACGAAACCTGGCACTAACCAGGCAATTAAAAAAAAAAAAAAAGTACAATCTGCAATGTTGGAAATTAGAGTACAGAAGTATAAACATCTTAAACTTACTTTCCTAGTGATACCTGATATCTACTGCTAAATGAACAAAAACAAACCTACCTACACTCTGTGCCAAACCAGCCTTCACTTTATTAACCTCTTTATTTAATAAAAGCACCTCCAAAATCTTAAGTGTACCTAGTTATTAGCTGTCATTCTTTAAGTAATACATTTTTGTCTATCTTCAAAGCAACTTCCTCCTTAGAATGCACTTTTTTTTTTTTTTTTTTTTTTTTTTTTTTTTTTTTTTTTTTGCGGTATGCGGGCCTCTCACTGCTGTGGCCTCTCCCGTTGCGGAGCACAGGCTCCGGACGCGCAGGCCTAGCGGCCATGGCTCACGGGCTTAGCCGCTCCGCGGCATGTGGGATCCTCCCGGACCAGGGCACGAACCCGTGTCTCCTGCATCGGCAGGCGGATTCTCAACCACTGCGCCACCAGGGAAGCCCAGAATGCACTTTTTTATACTTCTCTGATTAACCATGTATTGCATTCTTTAAAAAAAATGACATCTCATTCATAGGTTTTTAAAAAACCTGATTACCAAGTAATGCAAAGAGAACGAGATGAAAAAGAATGGTATAAATCTCAGTCTCTACCTTCTCCCAAATTTATAACAATCATAACTTGATTTTCTTCACAAGGAAAGAGTAGCAATATTTACCCACTTCACAAAGTTGCTATGAAAAATAACATTAGTAAATAAAAATATTGCATAAATTATAAAGTGCAACATAAACCATGATGTCCTTAAATGAGTTTAATCTTGGTGCATGTGGCTATAGGTTTCTCTTGGACCACACTGGGCTAGCATCACTTCCAAAGCATCTGGTGCTTAGTACAGCACCTGCCTGTAAGTGGCAAACAAAGCTATGTTGGGAAGGAGGTCTCTGACCGTTTTGCTTTTGGTTCTCAAAACTTTAAACATAAGGCAGGTGCAGACTAATCCAGATTTTCTTAAAACACAAATATTCTTGAAAAGAATGAAATATGAGAGAGGACATAAGAAATCAAGGTTCTAGAAATAACTACAACTCCATCCTACAAAAACTCAGTAAGGTCTATTCAACTTTTGTTTTCACGTAAATATAAACTAGCAACAAATTTCTCTTCTCTGAAGACAGTTTCAGAGAACTAAGTCTGATTTTTTTTCATAAACAGTTATAGATTTTTTTCTCTTCATTCACTGTGTTCGAGTTTTTTTTCCCTTTCAGTGGAGAGTAAATTCAGTTGCAAATGAATTATACAAAGCACCCTTGACAGTTCTATAGCAGCCTAGAGACTCAACAAATAGCAGTTTCCCTCTTCCCCCAAACTCGATGATTCAAATGACAGACTAGGCTCTACTGTTTCTTCTTTGCTTCTATTCAGACAAGGCTGTTATTTCTTCCATGACTGGGCCTTAACAGGTCTCCTTGGGACACTCCCCACTCCAATTCACGAACAACACCCTCCAAATGCCTTTGTGTTAAAGGCAAATATATACAGCTTGGATCTCTAATTTAAAACCTCTCACTCCCTAAGAGTCTGTAAAATAAAATTCACAATTTATTACCATGTCAAACAGAGAATTACAATCTGGCCCTAACGTTTGACCCAACCTCATCTACCCCTACGACACTCCCCTTTCTATTTCCTTCACCCACTTACTCCAATTTCTTGCCACCTTGCACCCTCTCCTGGCAAACTCCTATACAATACAAGATCCAACGCTATGAAGCTTTCTCCAACTCTTATGAGCAGTCAGGAACCTCCCCCATTGCACCCTCTGCCATACTTCTGATTTTAACATTTATCACACTGCACTGGTATGTTTCTACCCCACAGCCATCCTACTGTGAACAAGTTCTCAATCTTGACAGTAATATCACCTGACCTGTTGCTCAGTTTGTTGTGGATTTAAATAAAAATTTTATTACCAAATTCCCTCTTATGATGTGGAAAGCTATTCTGGAGTCCCAGAAAAGTAATAATATGTGGTTATAACATAAAAAAGTTCTGTTCACCCCAGAATATTAAAGCTATATCAGAAATAAAAAATTTAGTCTTACAAAAATTTTCAGGGGTTGACACTTACAGGGTTTAGACAACTTAATACCATCAACAGATAGAAGTCACAAAAATGCTTTTATAACTGATCCACACAAGACTTCTTCAACACACAGCTTTAGTCTGGCCACACAAATTCTATTTCTTTAAGGCTTATAACTTGAAGAGAATGATCATTAGTGTAGCCATCTCTTGGATAAGATACAGCAGACAGGAAAGGGAAAGGAACACTAGGCAGAGGAAAGTAAAGGAGAAGGAAAAAAAAAAGATGGCAGAATATTCCTATTACCATATAGTTACCTATTATCATCCTTTTAAGATTAAATATTGAGGAATCATATATTAGTATATTTTGCAGTCCATTAGCTAGTGGTGGACATTCATTTTTTAAAATGAGCATCAGGGCTTCCCTGGTGGCGCAGTGGTTGAGAATCCGCCTGCCAATGCAGGAGACACGGGTTCGTGCCCTGGTCCGGGAAGATCCCACATGCCGCGGAGCAACTAAGCCCGTGAGCCATGGCCGCTGAGCCTGTGCGTCCGGAGCCTGTGCTCCGCAACGGGAGAGGCCACAACAGTGAGAGGCCCGCATACCGCAAAAAAAAAAAAAAAAATGAGCATCAGACCTTCAAACTACCATTTAATACCCAAATGTAACAGCTTCTAGAGAAAAATGACTTTAAATCACTTGTAGTTTATCCTTTGTAACATACTCAACCAAAAGGATGCCAGTAACGTAGAGATGTAGAGCAGTACATCTGGAATCCCTTAAGAAGAAAAAACTAATCCAGGTCCATAAACCTGTTATGTAAAACACTTGGGGTAAGATGTACAATGCATAAATTTTCAGATTTTAGGCAAGTAATAACTACAACACCCCCAGTGGAGGTAGGGTAGCAACCTGTAATCAAAACGGTATTTCTGCAACAAAACATACTGATATTCACATTTTAGGATATAAAGAAAGATATAAATAGGTGATTTTGCTGCCAATTGAGTATCAGGTTTTATTGCCAAAATGATTTTTAAAAGCTTTGATTTATAGCCTCCAAGATTTCATAATTATGAAATTTTCTTTCCTTCTAATTAGAGACGTGTGATAAATTCAAGCCAAGTTAAGCGGAAACATTTTAAGTAGTTCATACAATAACTTTATATGGCATGGCCAAAATATTGGAAAATCAGATGGCCAATTTTCAAAGTTGTAAAAATGCTTAAATTTTAAAAAAGATCATTTAAGAAAGCATTTCAAGATTCTGCAACATCTGAAAGTGATGCCGTGTATCAAGTATCACCCCAAATATAGAAGGGCATAAGTGCTGGTAATTTACTACTTCAAGTATGACTCATTAGGATATCTTAAAGATATATAATTTGAGCATTCTTTTCTCAAAGTTGTTTTCTAAATACTCAAATGCTTTTTAACCAAAAGACAATTACACAAATTAAAGATGTTAAAGCTTAAACCTGAATTCAACTCTACTTGTAGGAATTAATAAAAATTCACAAATGCCACAAAGCTGTTTTCCCATCCAAAGTACAGATGAGAGAAAGGAACTTTTAGATTGTTTTAAAGAACCCTAAATTATATCCTTTGATCAACTAAAACCACCTTGCATCTGAGTATTTGTACTGTATCATGAAAAATTCAATTATCTAGATGAAATTTTACCAGTTTTTATTAGATAAAAATTAATTATATAATCTACTGTTGCATTTACTAAAAAATGCTTTTGAGGAAATTGTCGATTATACTACTTGGTGTCAACTATACAAAACCCCACTGGAGAAATTCCTTTCAGAATTCAGTACCAGAAAGTTTGTCATCCCACAGAACTGGTATGTTTCCTCACTTTGAAGGGTTTCTTATCATCTTAGAACCAAGAAAAAGCAATTTTAATTAGGCTAACCATATTAACACTCTTGGCTAGCACACTTCTTTACTGCTAAATTTTATTTGTATTTTGATAATTTGTTTCTTGTCAGTCATTCAAAATCTTTGTTCAAAATGAGGTATGTATTGCATGCATATATAAAATGTATTACATGCAGAGTACCGTTATTTACAATGGGGGCAACTTGCCAGTGTGACTGGCACAAGTAATACAAAAATACAGATTCAGAAAACCCAATGTTCCATGAGTCCAGAGTAGATTAAAAATGGCATTAACACACCTGACTTGTTCTAACAGTACAGATGAACACACTGTAAAATAATGTAGGCATTAGTTATTTTTGCCCCTACAATTTAATTTCTAATCTTAGATTTACATGTACTTTATTTGGCTGAAATTTGTTTTCTGGCTGTAAATCAGGAAGATGAGGTTTTGAAATTTTTACATTATCAAAGGAACTCATTAAATGACTCCTTTTTTTCCTATTTTATTACCCAGAATTGTTTTTCCTAACACTTTTAATTATCCCATAAACCCCAATAAGAGAGTAAAAAAGACAGAAGTTTCTAACTTTTCCTGAGTTCCACTTCCAAATATCTTCATATATCAAAAATGATTTGAAGGGAATCCCAGTAGTGAGTCAAATAATAGATATACTAGCTTCTTTAAGATTAAAAAAATACCATCTGAATACAATCCGTGATAAAACTTCCTATCTCAATATCTCAATTATGTTTCTTTATGAGGCATCCAAATACCACCTTCAACATTATATGACAAGAAGACAACATTATTTAAAGCTTTGACTTACAAACAGTAGGCTTAAGAATCTGGGAAGTCACAGCGCCTGCAAGAGACCCACAAATCCAAATATTCCAAGCACTGCTTATAGACTAAATGGATAATTCACCATGATTTTTCAGATGTTTAGGTATAGAATTTTAAGTACGTTTAAAAGCATTTATTTTACTGAAAAATTTCACTATTTTTTCAATAAGTGAAAATGAAAAAAAGTATAACCATTAATGTGGAATTCATTAAAATGTTACAAGTTTTAAATGGGCCTCATTTTTTAAAAGACTGGGTCACTAGTTTATTAACTGCCAAGGTTTTAATGCCAGACAGTCCTAAACATGGAACCTGCCTCTATTTTTACTAACTGAATGACCTTGAGAAAGGCCTTAACCTTCGTAAATACAGACCCACTGTGTTCTTTACTGGTCAGAATTTGCCTGGAGAGTTCTAGTCAATTCTGTGCACCAAATTTTCAGGGTGAAACAAACTATGACTGTTAAGAAGGGTGTAAAAGGGTTTGGGGTTCACAAGGTGGGAGGTACAGCAGTTAGCCTAGAAGAAGGGGACTTCAGGGGAATTTTTCAAATGTTAATATCTAAAGGGTTATCAGGTTGATTAGAGAGATTACAGGTTAGGCTCAGATTATACTACTAAAAATGGCAGAATTAGGAAGTTAAAGAAGCAAATTTAAGCTCAATATAAAGTAACTTCCTAATAATGATATTCATTCTACCCTGGAACAGGCTGCTTCAAAAAGTATTGTATTCTAAGTATTAAAACAAAAGGTCAGGCTGAGGCTATAAGACCACCTATCTAGAATTTGGTAGAAAGTACACTGCACTGGAAAAGTGATTTTAAATAATCTCAATAGTCTTTAAGGGGGACTAAGATGACCATGTCAGCTATGTTTTTATATTTGTCATTTTTCATAATAACCCTATAAAATAAATAACATATTCTAAAGAAGAGGAAACAGAGGGCACGAGTTTAGCTTAATTTGATTATGGTAACATAGTAAGTAGCAGAGCTCACTTCCCAATCCTGATTCAATTTGGGCTCTTTCCTCTAACATCAGCAGATTTCAACCTTGGTTCACAACACAATCACCTGCAGAGTTTATAAAAAGTTTCAATAACCAGGCCACATCCCAGACCAATTAAATCTATATCCCTAGCAGAGAGATCCAAGAATCATGATGGCCTGTAAAGTTCCCAAGTAATGCCAACATGCAGCCATGATTAAGACCCACTGCTCTATACCAAATGTTGGCAACACTGGAACACATCCATGTTCATTTGTTTACATACTGTCTGTGAGTGCTTTCATGCTACAATGACAGACTTAAGTAACTGACTTTATGACCAACGAACCCAAAAATATTTACTGCTTAGCCCTTTACAGTAAAAAATTTGCCAGCCTCTGGCTCTGTATCATATTATGTTCTAGCTCTTACAGGACACATTTTCTGCCACTGAATGAAGGTGGATTCAGAGGCACTAAAAAGTTGTGAAAAGTTTTAACAGCTGGAATGTAGCACATCACTGATACAACCAAACTTGTGAGTTAAGCAAGGTTCATCAGATACTAATGTGATATCAATGACATAACAGAATTTTCATTTATAAGATATTAGAGATAAGTTAAAAGCACACTAGACTACCAAAAATTAATGATAGACCTAGTCCATTGATACAGCTAGGGGTGCTTGCTAAGATAATCACTAGCAATGTTATTTTTGAAAGTATGCACTGTGGTTCAAATTACTGCTTTTCTTCTCTTTGAATCACTCCAATTATGTGTGGCATTAATTTTAAGAATGGGGTTAGCTCTAATTAGTTTTGTCAATCAACTACTATACAAAAAAATCTGCTAACTCCTTATATTGCATGTTATCTATATAAATTTAAAAAAACACTACAGGGTTCCCATCATACTACTAAATGATTAATTCATGCAGAAAAAGACAATGTAGCTCTAATTCTGAGAACTGCTTCATGGTCTTCTACATTAAAAATTAAGACAAAAACATAAAGTGCTGCTAAGAAAGTCTATTTACCATTAATACTTTAAAGAAACTACCTCTGGGGTTTTATTGCTAAGGACTTGATAAGTAGGAGGGGAAAGATCAGCAAATAGTATTCATTACACATGCATACTGATTTTCACATGATTAAAAATTTCTACCAATGAAAACTAAACCCAAACCTAAACAGCCAGAGGAACCATTTCACAGGATTATGGCATTTTGCCCTATGGGAATGAACAACAATGATTCTCTTTAACAGAAAGTACTCCATCCCCAGATGATCACCATCACGTAAATCAGACACTGAACACTTACAGAGCTCTGAAGCAACAAAAGCACTAAATCGTATATGACAGTAGTAGACAAGTCTGGGGTCCACAGAGGAAAATCTCACTCACTGGGCTACTTCTTCAAATAAGTTAAACACAGACAATCGAATTAAACGTAAAGAAAAGTTTCAAATCTATTTTCACTCTTCAACAATGGTCCCCCACTCCTTTTTTTTTTTAAAACCCACACTACAAATGTGATATGCTGAAGTTCTTGTATCTATTCCTTTGGGAATATATTGAAGAGAAAGGTCTCAGAGGCCTCTCTCTTACTTAACTAATGTAAATGAGAATGAAAATGAGGTAATAGTGGGACAAACTTAAAATATTACAGCTTCTGAAAGATTTATGCGGGAGCACAGAACAGTAGCTCTAAACAAAGTAGAATAATCCCATTAACATTTGCAAACTTCTATAAAACAATTATATGTTTACGAAGAAAGGTGAGAGTAAAGAATGTTAACTAGATCTCAAAAATGTCCTGAAATGACAAACAGATCACACATTACAACTAGAAGATTCTATCTTTTCCAGTACTGGGTACAAAAAGTGATCAGAGGCTAAAGATCAGGAAAGTCAAAGAACTATACACAGAGTCCACATTCCGTAAAATATGGGCAAATTCCTATATTTAACACAACCTTTGAGAAACTCACATCTACATGTTAGAGATAAAACTAAGGCATACCAAAACTTACATTTAGTATAAGATTATGTAAGATATAACATGTGCTTGTTTGAGTGATTTTCTCCCTTCTACTATAAAGACTCAAATTTTAGTATTACTTATGTGTATTCCTTTTATAATGAAAAAAATACTTTAAGAATACACACAAGATTATATCCAACCAGGATTAGAATGAAAACCGAAATACCTTTGTATATACAATATTTACCTGGTTCTTCCTTGATGAATGACAAATCTTCTTCTGGATAGGCAACAGGTGGCTGCATCACTGAGCAATCTTCTAAATTTGTTTCATTATTAGGTGGTATATTATAAATAAATCTCTTCGTAGCTTGGGTTTTCCTCCTTGTTTTGCCAGTCTCTTGAATTCCCTGGGAGCCCATATTATTCCAAATAAACACTTTTGTTTGACCTTGAGACTCATTTTCTGTCAACTCAGGTGAACCATCCTGGACCCAACTACTGTCATTCATTTGGTAGTTTTCTATTTGGCCCTCGTCGACGTTACAACCATCATTTTCAATTTTTACATTACTTGCCAAATTAGTAAGATTCCGTGTTGCCCAAAAACTGGCAATTTTTTGATCCCGTGATGAAGACAGGCCATCTCTGTTAACTGGTTTTCTATTATTATAGTCCACAACTACAGACTCTGGAGCTTCTGATTTAATGCTTATATTTAAGGCATCTTTAATGAAATTTCGGCAAGTTTGAACAACTTCACTCATTTGAAGATAGCTGGCCACTGTCATTACTTCAATGGCATTTTGGCTTGTGAGCACCAGGTTACCAGAATACAAGAAGTCCAAGATGACTGAAAAACCTTGAACTGCAGCAATATCTAAATGGGTAGTATTGTTTTGGTTAGGGCTTTCTTTGTTTGAAAAGCAATATAAAGTCTTAAAGAAACGGCTGCCTGCAACCAGGATGTTCTTATGAGCTTTAAAGATTTTTCCGCTCACCACAATGCTGACATCACAAAGAATACCTTTCTTCCTCTGTTCATTTAGTTGTCGAAGAAGTTGATAGCAATAAGAGTTCTCATTTGGCCTACTATTAAAGTCACAGTACCCCTCCTCTGATGCTATTTCTGACTCCTGTAATAGATGGAAAACATTAATATTAAATTTTATTTACTTTTTAAAGCCATCATACCAAAGACAATAAATCATTATCAGTAACTTTTTAAAAAGCACTATCAAATACACTAATTTGTTCATAATCATTACATATTGAGACTGAAGTGTTCACAATCCCAAATACTGAGAGGAAAGGAGTAAACAGCTTAGCTTGCTGCAAGCCACTGTTTATCATAAAAAAAAAAAAAGAAAGAAAAGAAACATCCTGAGGATCAGCAGAATTTCATTAAAAAATATGTATCACATATCATGCTATCTTTTCAAATATAGCTGAAGACATGGATTAAGAATTATTTAAGGGACTTCCCTGGTGGTTCAGTGGTTAAGAATCCACCTGCCAATGCAGGTTTGAGCCCTGGTCCGGGAAGATCCCACATACCACGGAGCAACAAAGCCTGTGCACAACTACTGAACCCATGAGCCACAACTACTGAAACCTGCGTGCCGCAACTACTGAAGCCAGCACACCTAAAGCCTGTGCTCCACTGCAAGAAGCCACTGCGATGAGAAGACAGCGCACCACAACGAAGAGAAGCCCCCTGCTCGATGCAACTAGAGAAAGACCGTGCACAGAAACGAAGACCCAACACACACACAAAAATAAATAAATAAAATAATAAATACGTAAAACTCTTGGCAAACATTGAGTCAAATAGTTTAGGTCAACAAAGTTAATTAAATATAACTAATGATAAAGTTCAGACCCTAATAAAAAATGTGCTTCAAACTACAAGAATAACCAAGTATACAATTTCCCAATCAATTTTCAAAATGACTTATCTCTTTAGGATCATAAATACTATACATCAGGTAAAATTCCTGAACTCAAAATTCTTAATGTTTATAATCTTCCCTCTTAGCAATCTTATAAGTACTCATTACAGTTCATTTTAGCATCACAAAAAATATGGTAATTTCCTATAAAATAACATGTGAAATCAACAAAAAAAATAAAGGAGTGTGATCTAGATTTGGAATGCTGCCTATGCTAGTTATTAAAAGTGTGTGTCCTTGGGCAAGTCACCATGCCTTCTTAAACTAGAAAGCAGTAAGTACTACAAATGTTTCTAATTAAGAACTTCAGGACTTTACTCAGAGTGACTAGGTGGGTAAGCTCCCTAAATAAGGCAGGTGTCTATTCTCTCAGCACCTTGCTCAATAACTTTCCTAGATAACTGAAATAATAACTGTTTTCCAGCAAAAAACAGTGCTTAGACATTTCTAGTAGAAAAGATAACTGACAATGTTGACCTTATTTAAGTGTTAAAGATTCATTACTTTCTTTGGCACAAAATATTAACTTAAATACAGGTCATTACTATAAAATAATGAGATACATATATACAGATCTATGAGTATATGAGCCTGGGAAAAACACGGAAAAGATACATGCTGGGAGGACGGATATGCTTGGAGAGGAAAAGAGCGAAGGAGGAATTAGGGGAAGAAAGGGTGTAGGGAACAAAGCTGTTAGGACTGCAAAATATTTCTCATTGAGTATTTTAAATGGTGAAATTCCTGAGGCAATCCCACATCTCCATTTAACCCCATCATGGGTAGGGCTAAATTACAAAAATAACAGGTTTCATTCTGAGTCCTGAACACAGGGGGTCATGCTTATAACAATCCCAATTCTCTGAAACTAAACCAGATCACATAATCTAAGAATCTTCATGCTGCTTCCAGGTATGAGAAGTCAACTGAAAGAATGCAAAAATACTAGAATTCTGGGACACTTCAGTATTTCACAATAATGAAACATTACATATAACCCTGCAAATCTGGAGTACACGATCACTACAGAATGAAGCGCAGAAAGTGGAGAATTTCCTTTGCATTTCCAACTGACCCTTGGCAGCATCCCTATCACTTCCCAGCGCCTCAACTGCATACTTATACTTCATACTTATACTTACTGCATACTCATACTTCATACTTATACTTCATACTTACGCTGCATACTTATACTTCATACTTTTATAATGCATACTTATACTTCATACTTTAATACTGCATACTTATACTTCATACTTTTATACTGCACACTTATACTGCATACTTATACTCTAACCCCACCCCCACATTGTTGCTCTGTCAGACCAAAATATTCTAAATTGGCTATATTCTCCTACTGAAACACCCAATCCTAAGCAAAACCTGCTAACAGCCACAGCTGGAGTAAAGTAATCAAGTAATTCATGATTAAGTCCCAAATGTTTGCTTTGAGGGACTGGAGGAAAGGAAGTGAGGTAAAAAGACATTTTAACTTTTAGATCTTGTACATAAACCAGTATGTTGTGAAGTTTCAAACTATTTAGCAAAGGGGATGGAAAATATTTAGGACTTGTATGAATATATAAAGAACTAAACCAATACTAAAAATATCTAAAATAGCTACTGCTGTAGTATAATTTTCTACAGAAGCATCATACTGTTTAATTTTACTAAAAGACTTTTTACTAATTTGCTTATGCTCTCTATTCACTTCAGCAAATTTCCAAACTGCATCTTTCTTTGATGCAAGCCTAAAACTAAGCTTTGCTATGCATGCTATACCTGCCCAGCAAAGCTCATTTGGTTCGAAGTTCTAACAGGTATTGTAGTAACAGTATGAATACTTGGAAGAGGCAAAAATTTTAAGCACTGATCAAAATTTAGCAGCACTTCATGAAGAGTCTGTGGAAGTAGTGAATTAGCATTTACAAGTCAAGAAGTGCCTAAAGTTTATACACTAAGCAGTTCAAAACACTTTAAAAAGGAGGTGGTACGTCATAGAAGTTATTTTAGGCCATGGTCACTGTGTTCCGAATTTTCTGGGCCAGTCCTAATTTCTGTAATTCTCTGCCATTATCAGACCAAATGTCCTAATTTTTTAAAATAACTAAGACAAAAGCCTATCCACCAAAATATTTGCCCATTCCATTTTTGACACAAACTATACAAAACCAAACACGCTATTCAACCACTATTTTTTCTCATTACTATTGTGCAAGAACATGTAATGTTACCTGTTTTTACAAGCAACACTAGCTGTTTTCTCCTTCAGTATTCATCAGAGCACTATGCCATGTTTTTGTAGCACCTATTAAACATGCTCTTCACAATGAAGGGTTTACAAGTCAAGAGTATATGTATTCAACAAGAGGGAGTATTATTTGAGGATATGGGTAAAACGGAGCAAAATAAGCACTAAAATAAACTGCCAATATTATTTGCTGAACCAAATAAATTCCTAGTACTAAAGACAAAAATCATAATAGATCCAAGAAGTCATCTGTCTCTCTAGTTCTTTCTTTAACATTCTATGTCTATTCTCAGTATACTGATAAACATGATATCACTGATAAGTAAAAATATACTGATAAAAATGTTTAAATATTTCGAAAACTAGTCTTTTTAAAAACCAGTTGGGGGCTTCCCTGGTGGCACAGTGGTTGAGAATCTGCCTGCCGTTGCAGGGGACACGGGTTCGTGCCCTGGTCTGGGAAGATCCCACGTGCCGGTCTGGGAAGATCCCACATGCCTGGGAAGATCCCACATGCCGCAGAGAGGCTGGGCCCGTGAGCCATGGCCGCTGAGCCTGTGCATCTGGAGCCTGTGCTCCGCAACGGGAGAGGCCGCAACGGGAGAGGCCACAACGGTGAGAGGCCCGCGTACCACAAAAAAAAAAAACAAATAAAAACCAGTTGGAAAATTTTCTATTCCCTTTCCCAAAAAGGAAAATACGACTTAGCCCAGACATTAGTCTAAACTAGATAAACAAGGAGATTTTAAGTAAATGGACAGACTTCAAAAATCAGACAATTTGCTATACCAGAAAATCTATAAATATGAAAAGTCTTCCGTTATTTTACTTGTGAAGATGCCCATTTGTAAAATGATAATTTTAGAAATGAAGACACCTTAATTAATTTTTCCAAAATTAAGAAAATATGGAAAAGTATACATTTGGTTAAAATCCTCACAGCTTATTATCTTCAAATTTATTTCCAGAGAGGCCAAGAAATATAGTAAATATTTTACTCAGAGAAAAAGCTGCTAAAACCTTGAAAAATCCTGACTTTACTCACTTATTTAATAAGCATTAAGTGAATGCTACTTTAGACAGGTTGTACACTGACCCAAAATTTTGCAGACCCAAAATGAATTAGTTCCCAACTTGAAGTTATCACTACTGAGCAAGATTCTTAAGGTATTGAAGAGTATAACAAGCATGTTATGAGAGCAGATAGGAAGTGTATCTAATCCAGTTTTTTTGGAGGTGGGGGAGGAGATGCTTTTTAAAAGAAAGATCTGAGCTGAGCCTCAAAGGATGCAAGAGTAGAATGGTAGGATGAGCACTCTAAGCAAATGAGATGGCATAAGAAAAAGAACCAAGATGCTCCACAGATCCTCACAATTCTAGATTTATGAAAGAACTTCAAGGTGATCCCCAAAAAGCCCAAGAAATGCAAATATTCTCTTATGAATGTTTTTGGAGCTAAGTGTCTATAAGTTACATCAGATTATCAAGAGATTGGAATCCTGCACAAGATTAACCACTGCTATAGATGCCTACAGACCTTTAGAAGTAGTGATCTGATTGAATTAGCAGATAGAGATGACTGTGGCAGCAAAGTGGAGGATAATTATCAGGGGATGAAGACTAGAGATACTGTGACCAGGGGAATCTATTGTTAATAGTGCAACACACTGCACTTGCCAAGAAACAAGGACCTTAATTAGGTAAGAGAGATAATAATGGGGGGAGAGGTAGAGAGGCAGAGCCTGGAAAAAAATTTGGAAAGTAAAATCTGTACTTGAGTGATTAACTAGATTTCAAGATAGGGGTGGGGAGGGAGATCATAGGGTCTTCACAGCATTCTAGAGGAGGAGCTAGATAATGCCACCAACCTGTAGAGAATCCAAGACCACACTACCCAGTCTCCCCACCCTTCTGAGGGGTACAATGGGAAAGAGAACTTCAGTTGCAGTGAGCTCATCTGTAGTCAATCCATAAATTTTAAAATGCTATTTGGCTAAAAAACATCAAGTAATTAGTATTTACCTCCCTACCCAGAATTATAGTGCTCTTTTGATAAATGGATTAGTAGAAAAAACAATTTCCAACACAAACATCAAAGTGTAAGCTAAAAGCATTAAAACCAAAAATCTTTACTACTTTTATTGCAGCAATCCACTGGAACACTATACTGAAAGATTTAAAACATCAATGTCCACTTACAAACCCCAATTCAATTTCTAGTAATGAGGACAAACAAAGCCACAGCAAACATGAACATGATGCCAAATAGATGCCTGCTAGTAGTACTGACAAATTATGTAACAGTCAGTAGAGAAAGAAAGGAAGATCTCCTTTGCAATCTTCTATCACTTCTCTGATCTCCTTGAGTGATGGCATCTTCTTTTGCAATTTAAGTACTATCCCTAGAAATTCTAAATCTATAGGCCTGCGGTATTAGCCTTCACGTGATTACAACTTCCAACCAATTTTAGATGCCAAAAATATGCTTTATTACGAGCTCTCCTCAAAACCCACACATACACAATACACAGGTGCTTCTAAACAGCAACTTATTTCATCGCGGTTCTCCCCTGCTTTAAAACTGCTAAATAGTTTGCCCATTGTTAGCAGAATAAAATATCAAAACAATCATTTCAACATAAAAAGATCATCCATAACCTGGAGTCTGCCTACCTATTCAAACTTGATTTTTCATCCTGCTCAACAACCAAATCATCTACTTCTCAGACACATCAAGACATCAATTTCCACTATGCTCAAGCTGCTTCCAACTGCAATGCCTGGAATGCCCTCCCGTCTTCAACACTTATTCACTTAACACAATTAAGTTAGGAGCCAATTCTACAAGCTTCTCCCAACCTTCACAAATAGAATTGATGACTTTCCTTAGTGTCTTAACCTTACCTTGAATATACTTCTAACATAGTAGCTATCATTTTATGTCTTTCTCTCCTTACTAGAGTACAAGTTTCTTGAGGGCAGAAAAATGTCTTATTTATATAGCTTTGTCTTCAGTGCCTTGTATCTACCTAATATGTGTATGTAAATTTAAGAGGGAGAAACAAGCCAATCCTAGATACACTGTAGCATATAGTAAAAACCACAAGGGAAAGGAACCAGCTTTTACCAAATCAAAAACAATGAATGACTGTTAGAACCTATATAAGTATTATACAAACTGATTACTTAATGGGCCATAGGCTCCGTAGTCATCTGTAATACCTATTCTCCTTCCTAGTGAAAGGTTTTTTCAGTCTTTCTTCCAAAGTCTTTAAAACAAACAACTTATTTTTGCCAAATGCAAAGAAGGCTGGTAGATCTGTCTCACCTTTGCTTTTGTTGCTCACCAACATATTCCAATTAGTAATTTTAATCAGATCACTGATCTGCATTAAATATTTACTTTCTGGAAAGGTTAACTAAATTTATAACAATAACACATTTGAGTGCATGTTTTAAGCTTACTAAACTGGAAAGGGTTGACAGAATGTGTGATTTAGGCTACGAAAATTTCACAACTGGGTAGAAAGTGATCTGAACCAAGATACAGTGGTAATAATCACTGTTATTAAAGCAATTTTAAAGTCCTCTGGGCCAAATGGTCAAATCTTATATGAGCTAATCACTGAACCTGACTCTTAAGATATAGGCAGCTGTTACTCAAAACAGAAACTACATGTAGTTCCTTACATCCTTATAAATACAAGGGTATTTCTGAAATAGAAGGCTCCAGAACAGATTCTGAAAGCATATTTATGGACTCTCCCATGAGCAATCCTTAACAACCAACATCCAAATAACAGAAGAATATCAAAGGTTTTAAGAATGTGCCACAGGGAATTCCCTGGCGGTTCAATGGTTAGCACTCCACGCTTCCAATGTAGGGGGCACAGGTTCAATCCCTGGTTAGGGATCCCACAGGCATGAGGTACAAGCCAAAAAATAAATAAATAAATAAAGAATGTGCCAGTTTTTTGGCCACCACCATGGAATTAATGGAAAATAACTTTTCTCTTACAGAAGGCATAAGAAACAAAAAGTAAAGTAACCCTTATTCACATACTAAGATTTGGCCAAACTCTTCTCAAAAAAACAGGCCTCCATGTGCTCCTGATTACCGTTTAAATAAGAGAGGATAAACACACAGATGTGTGTATGTGCAAAGACTGTGGAAGTAGATAGAAGAAACTTATTGGGAGGTGAGGGGGAACTAGGTAAGAGGGAGAATCATCTGCTATTATTTATCCTTCTATACTTTTCCAATTTTTGAAAATGAGCATGTATTATTTTCATAATAATAAAACTATCTTGCTAGTCCTCTGGGTTTTAAAAAAAAAAAAAAAAGGGAGGGGAGGATAAAGGGAGTGAACTACACCCTAGCCTCAAACTTAATTCTTGCCAAGAACTCCAAAACTCTTATTTCAGCATTTTTAAGACAGGACAAAGCTAATGCAAGAAGGTGAGAAAAACTGCATGTATGATGAGAAAGTCTCAATGTTCAAAGAACTGAATGGCCAGAGTCTCCAAAAGTATGAAGAAGAGAACTGATTTGCTCTCTAGAATCGAGAGTGATTCCATGAGATAAATTGGCTCCCAAACTGAGAAAACTGGTAACACTGAGACATGAGGTACCAAGTCCCCCCAAAAAATGTTGTTATAGTTATCTACAATGAAAATAAGTAATGATGACAATAACAGTTATCATTTACTGAGTAATTACGTGCTGGCATATATACTTTGCATACATGAAACTAGAAGTTAACTCATTTTTCTGCCACGAAAGAGGATTAGGACTCAGGTCCCCCTTCTTTAAGCTCAAGAATGCTCTTACAGATTGTGTTATACTGCCTCCTACAGGTAATCAAAGGCTACATGGCAATGGAAAAAAAGTGATTAACTCTGCCCATAGGAAGAAATAAGTCAGTTCTTGAACCTGCCACTCATGTAATAACAAGACAAAAGGATTCTATAGGTGGTACCCGGGGTCAATCACAAGGTAACACCCCAAACTAAGGTTATTTAGAATGAAAACAGAAATAACATCCAAAATCCAATCCAGGCAACCAATAAATAGCCTTAGACAAACAAGACTACTAAACTTTATTATTCTCAGTCTAATGAAATAATGTCCTAAGAGAAAAAAGGTGGTCTACGATTATATATGTAAAAAGGCAGTTTAAGGGGGCAAAGGATAAGGGAGGGATAACTCAGGGATTAAGTTTAGAAAAGGTTTTACCTAGGAATGAATTCCCTAATCCAGACATATGCCTAGGGGAGAAGGATACACCACACTAAGTCTATCATAAGGTTATCCAACTAATTCCCCTTCCTCTGATTTCAGGTTCACTAAGCAGCTAATTATAATTTGTACTCCCATTCAGATCTGCCTACACGTAGACTATGCTGAATAAGAGTAACTCGTCCACTGGATTAGGAAAATTCATTCTGATTGTCTTTTTAAATGTTTCTAAATAACCAACTTATCATTTAGAAAAGCACACTTTCATTTTCACAAGCCTTCCACCTCCATCATACTACTAAATAACTTCAAGAATATGTAACTCTTTAAAGCCTCTAGACTCCTCTTCTGTAAAATGGGAACAGAATAATTACTTGCCAGAGTAAGGGACATCTGTATTCGGCATTACAGAAGACAAAGTTTGGCACTCCAGTGCCCAAGCTCACAAAGCTAGTAATTGCAGAGAGCTGTGATCTGAACCTAGATTTACTCCGAAACTTTTTTTTCCCATTGCAACATTCCTTATAGACTTCAGTCTCATTTATCACGAAGAACTGTAAGACTTGGGACAATTTACTTAACCTTCCTGGGCCTTATATCTTTAAGTGACCTTCCTTCTAGGGCTTAGGCAACTAAAACTTGTGCAAAAACTGTTGCCATTGCCCCCTGAGAAAAACAATCCTATGCTTTAACGTTAACGCCTCAACTTCTGAGAAACTTCTGGGCTACAGGGTTATTGGATAGTGCCTAATTAACTCCAGTATAAGTGTTCTGAACAGCAAGATCACTCCAATAAACACACAAAGGAACTAATATACGAAAGGTGACTTTCTAAAATCAATGGCTAGCAATACAAAAGAATAAATTCCATCCACCACCACAGGTTGTCTAAAAGTCTTCGAAGCACTGATCAACATCTGTTTGGCTTGAAAAAGCATTATCAAAATGGTAAGACTATTATCTTTGAACTAGAAATATTAAAACAGGAGCTAAGAACAACTAAAGTATAGCTTACTTGTTTTATAACTAAGAACTTATGATTTTAAGGAGTCTGGTAAATACATTCTCTACCAGTCCAAATCAACTACTTGGTATCAGTAACTTTACATTAAACATTTCAAATATGCTAAGTTTAAAGTAAACTGCATTTATAAGAAACTTTTTGAAAGGGGTGGATTACAGAAAATCTCAGCACAAAAATCTGGGTAGAAGGAAACAAAAACTACCACAATTTACCAAAAGTATGCCTTTGGAAAGAGAAGTTCAACAAGTTTAACGGAGACGAATTTAGTAAAATAATCCACGAAAAAGGAGTCTTATCCACTTAGCTTCCTCTACATTTACATACTGCTCTCATATTTCACATTATCCTGATATGATAAAAAATATTTTTCTCCGTTGGATGTTCTCCTATAAGGGGTAGCGTCAAAGATTACGGAAATTGTTTAATTCATTCTTCAAAGAGTTACCAGATTTTGACTTCCACCGGCAAGCTGAAAGACTACCAACATAAAGCACCTTTCCTAAAACCACAGCTAATAACATTTTGACCCCACAAAGCCAACCTTACAGGGTTAAACCCTCCCACCTCGCGTATTAAACTTTCCTTTTGATTCAACCTGATGGGCAAAGAAATCTGCGTCATGAAAAAACTAAAACAAATTCAGCGATATGATTAGAAAATTGTTATTTCCCCCCTCCCCCTCCCCCGGTAACTTTTGAAAACTTATTCCCAGGTTTTCTAACCCCCCCCCCCACGCGTAAACTCCCGACACCTCTCTCCCAACAGGAAAGATGTCTTCACCCAGGAAAACGGGGTTTTCAGCTGATAAACCTTTCCCCCGAATCAGAAGCAGAATACACCGTACCTGGGCGTTGGCTTCCTGGAGTTTGTGCTCGGTAGAGACGTGGTGCCTCAGAAGGAGGGTTTTCTTGTAGTTGCGGGTCCCTCGCGAAAGCTCGTCGTGCCCCACTGGAGGCAGGTCCCCGCTTACCCCGTCCTCGGGGGTCTTCTGGCACCAGCCGCAAGACATAAGGCCAGTATCCTTGGAATAGCGCAGCCAGGGAAAATCTTTGAGCCAGGAGGTCTGAAAGGAGCACTGGAGCTTCTGCATTAGGGACTTGGGCCGCGCGAGCGGGAAGTGCTGGACAGTCTCTCCTTCGCCAGCTCCCACTCCGCTGCCCTCCGCTTCGTCCCCGCCATCGCCGCCCGACCGCCTGCTGCTGCTGCAGCTGCCGCCTTCCGCCCCGCTGCCGTCGCCCAGGCTCGCCCCCTCCTCTTCGTCCTCGGTGCTGTCGCTCAGGGACGCGCCGTCTGGCATCAACTCCTTCCCCTCCAGCGCGTCCAGCTCCAGCTCCACGGCCGCGGGCCCTCGCCCATTGAAATGCCTCAGGGGCCACGCCGAGGTCTCGGGGCGGCCGCGACTACTGCCATTGTTGCCGAGCCCCCCGCCGCCGCCGCCGCCTCGGAAGGCCAGAGTCCGACGGTTCCTTTCCGCTAGCAGGGGGCCCCCTGCGCCACCGCCGCCCAGCGAGGTGGGGCCGCCCGCGTCTTGGGGGAGCAGCAACTCCTTGGTTTCCTCAGCGGCGGCGGCCACCCCGGCAGAGGCCTCCAGGTCTTGGGGCTCCAGGCCCTCCAATTCCACTTCCTCGTCGGCCCCCCGCCCATTGAGCTGCTGCGGCGCTGGCGGCTGGGGTTGTCTTGGCTGGGGGTGCTGGGGCCAAGCCGAGGCCTCCCCGCCAACGTTATTGTTCGCGGATCCGCCGCCGCCGCCGCTGGCGGTGACCAACCCGCCTCCTCGGAACGCCAGCGTCCTGCGGTTCATTTCACTGAACGACATGGCGCGCGCCGCCGCCGCCGCCGCCCGGTGCCCCGGCTCGCGCCCGGCCTCGGGCCGCGTCCCGCGCGCTCCCCCTCCGCTTCGCCCCCGCCCCCACCCCGGGCGTTCCGGTCTCGCGGGGCTCGGCCTCGCCCTCCCGCCCGGCTCGCGCTCGCTACCCGGGGCTGCCTCACGCGTCCGCCGCCGCCGCCGCCGCCGCCCGCCGGGCCGCCGCCTCCGGCCGCCTCCTAATCCTCCACCCCCGCCCCGCTGCGCTCCGGGCAGCGTCCCGCGCGGAGAAGGGGGCGGGCGGCGGAGAGGTGAGCAGCAAGCCGGGGCGCGTGGGGCCTTCGAAGTTGAGAGGCGGAGTGCGGGGAGACCCTCCGCTGCCCCCTCTTTAAAGCCGCGCGCACACACCGACCCTGCAAACAGATATCCTTCCTCCGGCGCGCCGAGAAGTCCCAACCCGCTGCCGGCTTCCGAGGCGCTCAGGGCGAGAAGCACGTTAAACTGCCGGGCTCCGCCACATAACGAACCGACAATAAAGCCGGCGGAGCGTTTCCGTCCGACCAGGCCCCGGCGGAGGTCGAATGGCAAATGAACAACGGACCGTGCGCCCACAATGCACCGGGGTAGCAGTAACCGCTGGAGGGGGAAAGGGTGGGGGCCGGGCTGGGGGAGGGGGGCTGGGCTTGGGGCTGGGCTGGGGTGGGGTGGGGTGGGGTGGGGGCGCCAGGGGACCGGGAAAGGGGCCGGGCCGCGCCTCCGGCCTGGGGGCGGGGGTGCGGCCGCGGGGAAGGAAGTCGGCCGAGGAGCGGGGGACAAAAGGCCGGGCGGCGGGCTGGGGGTCTCGGGGAGGGGGCGGGCGTGTGCGGCCGGGGCCGGGCTCCGCGGAGGACAAACAGCTGGCGAGTGTCAGGGTCTGGCCGCCTCCCCGCTGCCCGCACGCACCTACCCGCGCCCGGGAAGCACATTTTCCTTCTCTCGCCACGAGTTCACCTGGGACTTTGGAAATAACTGTGCGGTGGGAGCTGCGCTCCAGCCTTGTCATTTGCTGGGGGTGGGTGGCGGTGCCCAAGGAAGTGAACTTATTTTGTTCCTTCACAAAGACTGGACCAGGCTGTGCCCTTTCACGCGAGGAGGTTGCAACCACGGACACCTCCTCGTCTGATGGCATTGTGTGTGCGAGGCAGCACCTCAGGCCCAAGGCAATAATCATTTCACAGAAAATGCACCGCCCCGAGTGTCTTATTGCTGTGATGAAATGGAAATTTAAATAAAAGGTCGAACACGTGCGTTCAGTGGGAAGTATTGACATGGGTGTTACATCACCAGCAGCCAATCAGATAACTCCAGTCGTGTTTATACTTCTACAACCACCTTGTGAGTATTACAGTATGTCATAACGTTATAAATATTAGGCAGGGTTTTCCCCAAGAGTGGGGAGGAGTCTTCTTATACAGACGCTGCGCGCGACTCCGAAGATCGTGTGTGTAAAGGCAAGAATTGATTTGTAAGACTTGTTTTTTTAACTGTTTACACTGCATTTGGAATTTAGAATGATTAGAAGAACAGATGGAGCTGGAAATGAAACTCTTACAATAATAATCATAGTCAAGTTTTTCAGAAGATTTTCCATCTTAGAGCCCTTATACTCCTATTTAAAATTTTTTAATATGCTAAATTTAGCAAAATCTAAAGTGTTTAGATTCATTTTACTATTTTGAAATGTGAAACTTGTAAAAACACAAGAAGAAAAAATAAAAGGAAAAGCCAAAACACAAGAAGTGTGAAATCTTATTTTTATTCAAACCTATTTCAGGTTAAAAAAAAAAGATTCTCAAACTATGGAGGAGCTTTTTACTCTTTTAAGATATATAATAAGAGGACTAAATGAAACAGTGTATGTAACCTTAAAAATAACTCAGTAAATTAAAAATTTAAAAAAATATATTAAAAGTTTAATCACAAACTAATGTAAAATGTTCAAGATAATTATTGAGTGGGAAAAAGTGATATGTTACTTCTTACATTAATATATGTCAGGATGTGCATGGGGAAAAAAAATACAAACTCTACAGTTGTAGATTATCCTGTGTTCGAGGTTTTAATCTACATTCTATATTAATGAAAATTATGTATGTTTAATAAAGAGCATGTGTTACAATTTTTAGGTTCTTTAGTCTTGTGATTCAGAAATTTCTACTTTTAAAATAATATTTAAAGCTTTGAATATACCATGTGGAATATGGAATATGCTATGTTTTTCAAGATTAACTTTTAAAAAACCAGATTTTCCCGACATATTATAAATTACCATTTGTCTTAATATTGTTAAATGGACTAAACACATGCATGCACAGCCAGAATCATATATTATTGATTATATAGATTTAGTCAAAACATCTTTCACTTGATTCACTGTAATTTTGGTATCTGTATAAATGAGCAGTGTTGTATATCAAACAAAAAATATGAGTTCTACCTTATAGATGAAATGTAATTTTAATGTAAAGAATGATGGTACTAACTTGCCACAAAAAGATTTTGGCTTTGAGGGTTTTTTTCAGTAATGATCATATTGCCACCTGTCCATATTGTCACCTGGCCACCAGTGATCAACAGCTTGAACTTCCAATATAGGTCCTCAGGTTGGTAGAATTTGTGGGGTTTTAAAAAATTTTGTCCAGCTTTGTTTTAGTTGGAAAGTTTAGGACAGTGGAATCCATGATGACCTGATTTGTACGTTGGAGAAATGAGAGGATTCTGCCTGCTTGGCTGTATGTATTATGTGCTTCCATGTAATATATGGAAGAATGTTATAATAATACTATGCTTTGTCCTTAATGCATTTTTTAAAATTCCAGGCACTTTGCAAATAAATGTATATACATTATTTATTCAATTTTAACCACCACTGCCTCCTTCATAAAAGGAGGGAACAGTTACTGAAGTTAATTGCTTATCTAGGGTTAAGGTGATGGGAAGTAAAATGTACTTAAGAATTTTTTAATTTCAACTTTAAAGATTATTTTCATTCCCATACTGTTAAATTCATATCTTTGCTTCTTTTCATCTCATATGCCTAGTACTTAGTAGGCAATATATGTTTATGCTAGTATTATTATTTTTGCTGATTCCGATAGCACCAGAATCACCAGAAATGCCTGAATCCATAAAGTTGTTAATTGTTTCCGAACTGTATTTTTCTCAGACATATGTCTTACCTTATATTTTGTAAAATTCACATCGTCTTCTGTCTGGAATTATGTTTAAACGTGCACTGATGAGGAATGAACAACACTAGATTCAAGTGGTACAAATAAATGACTTAAATTCTAGGGCCACTGACTGCCTAACAGCCAAACAGTGGGAGTGTGTGTTGTATGTGTGTGTGTATGTATTTATATTTTTATCATTTTATATGTATAAATATATACTCAGGTGTCTTCTTCTAAACCCTGAAGGAAGATCGAATGAGAAGCAAAGTTCAAGAGGATAGTAATCCACAAATGGCTCTGAATACCCTGTACAAGGGAACTTTGAGTAACAGAAGGGGATCTCCTGTTCTGTAAATGGAGTTTTTAAGAATTCCCCCACCCCTTCCAGCCTCCTAGCAGCCAGCCAGGATCTGTTCTCCCCTCTACCCCCTATATTTACGGTTGGGGTTCTACCATATTTAAGGGGATTCCCCCTTATGCTTACCAGGGGAACCCCTTCAGAAAGGGGCACCCCCAACCAATTTGTCCCCTAATTTCACTTTAGGCTATGTGGAACTGCTGCAGGTTACCTTGATAACTCTTCCACTGTAACTCTGTGATGAGGCTGAGCTTGTAGACCTGGTTCAGCTGATTTCTGACAGTCAAACTTGACTGTCCTTTACTGCCTTGGTAGAGGCACTTTGCCTCTGTCAGCACTTTGCCTCTTTAGGTTCTAGGGACAATGGTCTGTGATTCCGTCTGTGGCACTGACATGGGTCATCCACCAGAATAAAGTACCTGAGAATAGAGACTCTGTATTATTCACTTTTATTCTCCCCTACCCCAGCACCAACCCAGCACAAAGTAGGCAATTAATAAATGTTTATCGGATAATCATCTTCCCTTGCAATCTGTTTTGATAGGCCACTTTTTTCTTTTGTTTCTTCTTTCCCTTAGATAATTAAAAATACTCTTTTTATATTGACTTACTGTTTCCATTGTATTTACATTAAAAGCAGCAATAATCATATAACACACGATGGAATATCATTCAGCCCTTAAAAAGAAGGAAGTCCTGCCATTTGCAACAACATGGTTGGACCTTGAGGACATTATGCTAAGTGAAATAAGCCAGACACAAAGGGAAAAATACTACATGATGCCACCTATGTGAGGAATCTAGTCAAACTCATAGAAGCAGGAGGTGGAATGGTGGTTGCCAGGGCTGGGAGGAGAGGGAAATAAGAGGTATTAGCTGGGCTTCCCTGGTTGGCGCAGTGGTAGAGAGTCTACCTGCCAATGCAGGGGACACGGGTTCGTGCCCTGGTCTGGGAAGATCCCACATGCCGCGGAGCGGCTGGGCCCGTGAGCCGCGGCCGCTGAGCCTGCGCGTCCGGAGCCTGTGCTCCGCAACGGGAGAGGCCACAACAGTGAGAGGCCCGCGTACCGAAAAAAAAAAAAAGAAAAGGTATTAGTCAAAGATTACAGTTTCACTTATACAAGATGAATAGTCTCAGAGATCTACTGTATAGCATAGTGCTTATAGTGTACCATACACTTAAAATTTGGGGAACAGGATAGATCTTAAGTGTCCTTATCACAAAAAAAATCAGTAAACAGACTAGGCTGTAGGAAACTTTGGGAGATGATGGATACGTTTATGGCATAGGTAGTGGTAATGGTTTCATAAATGTATACTTATCTCCAAACTCATCAAATTGTGTACATTAAATATGTACTGCTTTTCATATGTCAATCATACCTCAATAAAGAGGCTTAAGCAAAAACAATGATAATCATGGAGTTGAATATAAATAATATTAGCACCATTTTCTATGTTGCTTACAGTGAATCACAATTTACACAACTTCCTTGTGAGTTAAATCAGAGTAGGTATTATTATCTTCATTCAACAGTTGAGGATACCCAAGTACGAAAAGGTTAATTGACTTGCTTGAAGTTATTGGATGAGGCAAAATTTGCCTTTGCAAGTTGAAGACAAGGATAATGCTCTCTAGTCTAAGGCACCCTTGGCTACTAAACCACAAATAATACACTTAACGGTGTTGTATCTGGAAAATTGTAGGCTACACTAAATTTTCAATATTTTTATTGTTCAAATACTCTCATAGAAGAAAAGAAAAAGAAAAAAGATCATCAGTGCCCAGAACTAACCACTATTGTGCAAAAAAAAAAAAAAAAAACTAAAGATGAAATTTTTTAACCCATCAGAGGTATAGGAAAATGAATATAATTGAGAATGCAGATAGGAACAACTTTTCTGGTAGGCGATTTGGCTATAGGTATCAAAATATAAAATGTGTATATATCGTTTTACCCAGCAACTTCAGTTCTAGGAATTTATCCTAGACAAGTATTAAAATGTCTGTGCAAGGATGCTCATTGAATCACAAGGATGTGTTTATAAGCCGAAAAATCTTGAACTTCCATCAGTGTGGGGTTATTTACATACATTATGGCACATGCCTATAATGAATTATTGAGCCATTAAAAAGGTTGATGTGGTATTATGTAAGTCGAGGGCTTATTATTGAGTGAAAAAAGCAATATGTCTATTAACAGATATAACAGGAATAATTAATGCAATTAGTAGCTACTGAGCACCTACTTTGTTAAGTACTGGACATATATTCATTACTGAACAAAACAGCCATGCTCCCAAGAGTGTATATATAAGTTTGTATGTGACTACAAGCATAAAAAGTAGTTTAAAAGGATGTACTTTCCATACTGTCTTATACTGATATTATAATTTATACTGAGTATATAATCCAAAAAATAAAGCTGTTTTCGGTTTTGGGGAAAAAGTTAACTTTGATGATGTTTTTCCCCAGGACTTCTGGAAAATACTGTTCTTTCTTCTTTTTCTCCATGTATTGTGAACCAACTTTGCCCTGCCCCCCAAAAATAAACACAAAGATTTGAAAGATAAAAACCAGTGATTCTTTTTTTCTTAGAAAATTCTAAATCCCTTTATTTTTTTTTTTATTTTTATTTTTTTTTGCGGTATGCGGGCCTCTCACTGCTGTGGCCTCTCCCGCTGCGGGGCGCAGGCTCCGGACGCGCAGGCCCAGCGGCCATGGCTCACGGGCTTAGTTGCTCCGCGGCATGTGGGATCTTCCCGGACCAGGGCACGAACCCGTGTCCCCTCCATCGGCAGGCGGACTCCCAACCACTGCGCCACCAGGGAAGCCACCAGGGAAGCCCTCTAAATCCCTTTAAAACATGATTTATATTTCAAAAGCTTGTGTTTACATGCATATGTTCAGGGTAGCATCTATCTCACTAAACCATACATTCTAGCCCTGCCCTCTAATCCATTCTTACTGTGAAGCCAATAATCTTTTTAAAATGCCAATCTGATTTTATCACACCACCCACATTAAAACCCTACAAAAATTTTAATTATTTTCTGTTGGTCTACATATCAAAACACTTTAAAGCCCTGCAGAGCCCAGCAAGTCTGGCTGCCTTCCACCTCTCCAGCCTCTCCTTCTTCCTCTAACCCTCTCCTCCAGAAGCTGGCCTCCTGTCCTTCAGGTTTGCTTTGAGCCCTGTCTGGCCTTTGCACTGTTCCCTGTCTGTAACGCTCTTCCTTCCCTTCTTCTAATGAACCCACATTCATTCTTTTTTTAATATATAAATTGATTGATTGATGGATTTTTCTGGCTGCATTGGGTCTTTGTTGCTGCATGTGGGCTTACTCTAGTTGCGGCGAGTGGGGGCTACTCTTGATTGCAGTGCGTGGGCTTCTTATTGCTGTGGCTTCTCTGGTTGCACAGCAGGGGCTCTAGGCGCATGGGCTTCAGTAGTTGCAGCACACGGGCTCAGTAGTTGTGGCTCCCAGGCTCTAGAACGCAGGCTCAGTAGTTGTGGCACATGGACTTAGTTGCTCCGCGGCATATGGGATTTTCCCAGGCCAGGGCTGGAGCCCGTGTCCCCTGCATTGGCAGGTGGATTCTTAAACCACTGTGCCACCAGGGAAGTCCCCCCACATTCATTCTTACATCACTTCCTCCAGGCAGCTTTCCTTAACCACCCACACTCCCCAACATTCAAATATCCTGTTGCAGATTCTCCCAGCACTTTTTCCTCTCTTCTTCACAGCACTTGTTGCAACAGCAGTTTTTAAACATGTCAAAATTGCAGTTTTTATTTTTGTATATATATATATATATATATATATATATATATATATATATATATATATTATTTTTTTTGCCACACCCTTCAGCTTGCGGGGTCTTAGTTCCCCAGCCAGGGATCAAACCCGTTCCCCCTGCACTGGGAGTACAGAGTCTTAACCACTGGACTGCTGGGGAAGTCCAAAATTGCAGTTTTTAAATGTGTATAATTATTTGATTATTTCATACTCTGCCAACAGACTGATAGCTCCATACAAGCAAGGACCATGTCTGGGTTTGCTCAATATTGTATTTCTAGCATCTAGAAACAGTGACTATGGCATAGCATACAATCAGGAAGGATTTGTTAAATGAATCAATATATGAATGTGCAGATTGGCAGGCACTAGGTACACACAACCTTGAACTTTCAACAAAAGACTAAAACAGATTTTTACTGAATAAACTAGTAGAACAGAAATATGTTATGGTAGGTTTTAAGTGTTGATAATATTTGCATGTTATGCAATGTAAGGCATTTCCATAAAATATATAGTTGTAGAAAGGTTTTGAAATTTTTTAAAATTAAAGCTAGTGAATAAAAATTCCAATTCAACTACTACATCATTAAAAATTTACACAAAACACAGACTTACTAGAGCATGGACTTGAGGATATGGGGAGGGGGAAGGGTAAACTGTGACGAAGTGAGAGAGTGGCAGGGACATATATACACTACCAAATGTAAATTAGATAGCTAGTGGGAAGCTGCCGCATAGCACAGGGAGATCACCTCTGTGCTTTGTGACCACCTAGAGGGGTGGGATAGGGAGGGTGGGAGAGAGGGTGATGCAAGAGGGAAGAGATATGGGGACATATGTATATGTATAACTGATTCACTTTGTTGCAAAGGAATAACTAACACACTATTGTAAAACAGTTATACTCCAATAAAGATGTTTAAAAAAAAAAGATTTAAAAAATAAAAATGAAAAAAAAAATTTACACAAAACCACTTTATCTGTGAAGTTATGCTTTTTTTTTTTTTTTTTTTTTTTGTCTGCATGGGGTCTTCGTTGCTGTGTGCGGGCTTCTGATTGCGGTGGCTTCTCCTGTTGCGGAGCACAGGCTGTAGAGCGCAGGCTCAGTAGTTGTGGCGCACAGGCTTAGTTGCTCCACGGTATGTGGGATCTTCCCAGACCAGGGCTGGAACCTGTGTCCCCTGCATTCGCAGGTGGATTCTTAACCACTGTGCCACCAGGGAAGCCCCTGAAGTTATGCTTTTAAATTCTAAATTTAATGATAGCTAGCCCTTTTGTGATTGCAGTGTCTATATTCTAGTTAATCACAAATATGAGTTAGTTTACTCTATTCTCAGAGAGAGGAAGTGAAAAGTAAAATGCCTCCTTTGTATATATGAGTTGCACAAAAATAGATTCTTTTTACAATATGAATTTTTATATAGGCTTCAAAGGATGAGAACTATGGAGTAGGGGAGGAGGTCGATATTTATTTTTATTGAAAACTGAATTATTAAAACCACATATAGATTACTGATTTTTGTAGGAGTTCCATCCCAAATATTTAGTTTACAGATACTATTTGATTCACAGATTCATGTTCCTGCTAGGCTGATTAACTAGGCTCTGTTCAGTAGCCATAGATTCCACACTAACCCACCTTTTTCATAAATTTGCAAATGGAAACCAATTACCTTCAGAAGGACCAGGTGAGAAAACATGGAAGACAGACGGCCAGGCCTTTAAAGGTACAGTGTCATGAAGAAATACCCTAAGGCAGGACTTTCTACATAACTTCAGGCAATAACTTCATAGGAGGCTTACATTCTGAATAAGGTAACTCCTTTCTCCCAGAATTTGAAGGTCATGTGAAGGTCAGAAAATACCACACTTTGAAACTAAAGCTGAGAGAATCAATATCAATCATGAGATCAGTGTTTACAATAGAAACATACCATCCCAAAGCGGTGATTAGGGTATCTCCCATGTGTTCAAGATTGAGGGTACATCCCAGGATTGGCAAGTAAGGGCTTCAAAGAAAACACTTAATACTTTCAGGTCTAGTCCAGTGCCCTTCAAACTGGGGTGTGCTTAGCCCTGGAGGTATACACAGAATTTCCAAGGGATATGTGAGCACATAGATGGTTTTTTAAGATAATAAGCTGTCAGGCTTTCAACTTCCATACGCATTCGTTTTCCAAAACTGAACCGCTGGAGAATGTTCCTCTCAAGCTGGTTTTCCTTTCCCACCGCCCTTTTCACAATCACCTTTCTTCCACTTCACCGAAAGAGGCAAGCGGTCTGCCCCTCACTGATCTTCCTGTTTTACATTGCCCAAGGATGGAAAAAGAGCACCAGAGACAATTTGAGAAAGTAAATGTCATAATTATTTGGTAGCTATGCTTTTGCAGCTCTAATAGATTCCAGCTTTTACTTTCATCAAAACTCAAGAAGGCCCTAAGTGAAGTGTCAGTTGATCATTAAAAATAATTTTCAACGATAGATCACTAGGGGTTTTTTGCACATATCTTGGAAGGAGTTTAAAGAATTTTGTGGTGTAGTTGAAACAAACCCCTTTCTATTCCCATTATCCATAATTTTTTGTGAACAAATGTCCTCAGCATGTATTCAAAAAAAGAAGAACATTTTCACTATAGAAAACAAAGTTTTTTGGTTGCACTGCTCGGCTTGTGGGGATCTTATTTTCCCGACCAGGGATTGAACCCGTGCTCCTTGCAGTGGAAGCACCGAGTCCTAACCACTGGACCGCCAGGGAATTCCCTAGAAAACAAATTCTTGGCACGTTAATTAGTTGAAAAAACTTAGCTCATTAAGGAATGTATTTCCAATAAATGTTTATGCCATATTTAATATCAATATATTTATTGTTCCTTTGACCAAATGTGCACTAGTAATTATAATGGTAACTCATTTCAGGATATTTTATAACATTTAGGGTCATAGAAATTTTTTTAATTAAATTTAAATTGATAATAGACTTCTGAGTATAAATATTATAAAACTGTGGGGAAGTGGAATGGAAATAAAGGAATAATGTAGATTTTCCATCTGTTTGTTCATGTATTTTTTTAATGAGCTCTTTTTTCCTTCTTTTTTTTTTTGGCTGCATGGCAGGTGGAATCTTAGTTCCCCAACCAGCCGGTGCCCCCTGCCGTGGAAGCACAGAGTCTTAACCACTGGACCGCCAGGGAAGTCCCATTAGATTTTTTTTTAATTGAAGTATAGTTGATTTACAATACTCAAATGTACAACAGAGTGATTCACAATTTTTAAAGATAATACTCCATTTATAGGGCTTCCCTGGTGTTGCAGTTGTTAAGAATCCACCTGCCAATGCAGGGCACACAGGTTCGAGCCCTGGGCCGGGAAGGTCCCACATGCCGCAGAGCAACTAAGCCCGTGCGCCACAACTACTGACGATGCGCTCTAGAGCCCTCGAGCCACAACTAATGAAGCCTGCATGCGTAGCATCCCGTGCTCTGCAACAGGAGAAGCCACCGCAATGTGAAGCCCACGCACCACACCAAACAGTAGTCCCCGCTCGCTGCAACTAGAGAAAGCCCACATGTAGTAACAAAGGCACAACTCAGCCAAAAATAAATAAAAGAAAATAAATTATAGTTATTATAAAATATTGGCTATATTTCTTGTGTTGTACGAGCATGTATTGATATATTTTTTTAATTTTTTGGCTGCCTTGGGTCTTCACTGCTGCTCCTGGGCTTTCTCTAGCTGCGGCGAGCAGGGGCTACTCTTTGCTGTGGTGCACAGGCTTCTCCTTGTAGTGGCTTCTCTTGTTGCAGAGCACAGGATCTAGGCGTGAGGGCTTCAGTAGTTGTGGCATGCGGGCTCAGTAGTTGTAGCTCTCGGGCTCTAGAGCGTGGGCTCAGTAGTTGTGACACACAGGCTTAGTTGCCCTGTGACATGTGGGATCCTCCCGGACCAGGGATCGAACTTGTGCCCCCTGCATTGGCAGGCAGTTTCTCAACCACTGCACCATCAGGGAAGTCCCCAGTATGGATATTTTTAAGTGAATGATTGTGGGTATCAAATAAATATGGTACAAAGATTCCATTGATTGGATTTTCTAAGAAGATATAATTTTATTTTTTAGTGTCAATATTTATAACATGCCAGAAATGACATTCATTACAACATTTTGAACTTACAGGGAAAATATCTCAGATGCTAACTTAAGAATGCATAAAAAGGGGGCTTCCCTGGTGGTGCAGTGGTTAAGAATCCGCCTGCCAATCCAGGGGACATGGGTTTGAGCCCCTGTCCGGGAAGATCCCACGTGCCGCGGAGCAACTAAGCCCTTGCACCACAACTGCTGAGCCCTCGCACCACAACTAGTGAAGCCCGCAAGCCTAGAGCCCGTGCTCCGCACCAAGAGAAGCCACCACAATGAAAAGCCCGCACACCCCAACAAAAAGTAGCCTCCGCTCACTGCAACTAGAGAAAGCCCGCGTGCAGAAGCAAAGACCCAACACAGCCAAAAATAAATAAATTAAATAAATAAAAAATAAAAAGTTTTTTAAAAAAAGAATGCATAAAAGGGTACTTAATTTTTCAAAATTATTTTGGGGAGGACACTGATCTATTTCAGCATTTCCCAAATGCTATTTTTCACCAGTTGGTGGTAAAATGAAAAATAAATATAATCTACAGAACTTTTTGTAAAGTTAAATTTGTTCAACTTAAGACTGTTGATTATTCTGAAATTATATCCTTTCTGATGTTTTAAGCTTAAGATATATAGTTTGAAATTAAGATGTTAACAGATAGTAGCTTTTTTTATTTTATTTTATTTTATTTTATTTGCGTTACTTGGGCCTCTCACTGTTGTGGCCTCTCCCGTTGCGGAGCATAGGCTCCGGACGCGCAGGCTCAGCGGCCATGGCTCATGGGCCCAGCCGCTCCGCGGCATGTGGGATCTTCCCGGACCGGGGCACGAACCTGTGTCCCCTGCATCGGCAGGCGGACTCTCAACCACTGAGCCACCAGGGAAGCCCGGTAGCTTTTTAAAATGCTCTTTATTGCTCCCCAAAATATTTTTTAAAAAATTTTTACTAACTCACAAAATTTAGAACCCTGAGAGAATCACTGGTCTAACAGACTGTAAAGGGGAATATTTTATGAAATAGAATATTCTGGAATGGTTGAGGAATTGAGACAGCCAATTTACCACCTAGTTTAATGGACATAGCAACAAGCATTTCAAAGGTTTTTTTTTCCTACTGCATGCCAAACACTAGAATTTAATAGATAAAGAAGATTGTCCCAACACCCAAGAAACTCACATTTCAGTGAGGGAGATTAATATGTAAATTAACAATTATAACAGTTAAGTATTGATAGGGGTACAAAATGCTATGAAAACATGGAGGATAGAATGACTGTTTGAAAAATTGAATTGTTAAGGAATATAGATCCTTGAGCAGGGTTTTGAGATATAGATATGAATGTCGCCAGAATGAAAGGAAATG
Source organism: Kogia breviceps (assembly GCF_026419965.1). Lineage (NCBI taxonomy): Eukaryota > Metazoa > Chordata > Mammalia > Artiodactyla > Physeteridae > Kogia > Kogia breviceps. The sequence goes on along the minus strand of NC_081326.1, from coordinate 22,287,921 downwards.
TATCATGAAAGTAACGAAATTTTTAGTAGTTCAGTGTGTGTGGACTATAAAAATGCTTGAAGTGAGATTTGAAAAGAAAGGAGGGGGAAAGATCAATAAATAGTTTGTATTTTTTCCTGAAAGCAATGGGGAGAATGAAAGATTTTTAAGCAAGGAAATGACTAAATTGGATACTTTTATTTTTTTTAACCAATTTATTTATTTCTTTATTTTGGCTGCATTGGGTCTTTGTTGCTGTGCACAGGGCTTTCTCTAGTTGTGGTGAGCCGAGGCCACTCTTCGTTGCGTTGCGCGGGCTTCTTATTGCAGTGGCTTCTCTTGTTGCGGAGCACGGGCTCTAGGCGCGCGGGCTTCAGTAGCCGTGGCATGCAGGCGCTAGAGCGCAGTCTCAGCAGCGGTGGGGCACGGGCTTAGTTGCTCCGAGGCATGTGCGATCTTCCCAGACGAAGGCTCGAACCCGTGTCCCCTGCATTGGCAGGCGGATTCTTAACCACTGCGCCACCAGGGAAGCTCTGGATACTTTTTAATAACATTTAATTCCTAATTGTCACTCATCCAAAAAGCTGATCTTTAATTGGGCCTTCTATGTAGTCATCCACTAGGAAGAAATTCCTTTCGTAAATGAAGTGGGTTATCCTGCCAGATAAATGTTCCATTGAAAAACAGTGAATTGGCAGTCTCTTCTAAATTTGATTGGTTTGATGTAGTGTCCAAAATCTCATAGATTTTAAATATAGCAATCAAGCCCAGTTTGGGGATGCCCATACCTGAGTTGGAGATCTGAGGTGGTATTATTGAGATCTAGTTATTGCCACCTCTTGAAGTCCTGCCTGAGAAGCTAATAAGACTTCTAACAACATCCTGTATAGTACCCTGAAGAGTACACACCTATCAGCCTCCCACCTCTCAGGTATACTGAGAATTCCACAGTCACAATGGCAATAATTCCATAAAAGATGGTGTGATACTTTAAAAATCCTTGACATAACTTCCAGAAATGAAGATGAAATTCTTTTAAACATATGTGATCAACTAACATAAACTTTGCCTCAAACCTTGAGTTATTCCTCTTGCAACAGAAGCCATTAAGAATAGCCGTGCTGGGCTTCCCTGGTGGCGCAGTGGTTGAGAGTCCGCCTGCCGATGCAGGGGGCGCGGGTTCGTGCCCCGGTCCGGGAGGATCCCACGTGCCGCGGAGCGGCTGGGCCCGTGAGCCATGGCCGCTGAGCCTGCGCATCCGGAGCCTGTGCTCCGCAACGGGAGAGGCCACAACAGTGAGAGGCCCGCGTACCACAAAAAAAAAAAAAAAAAAAAAAAAAAAAGACACTCAACATAAGTGAGGTAAGTTGTTTGCCTGTTGGTGCGATGAGAATCAAGTCATTAATTGTGGCTTGATGTGTTTTTTCACTGCTTTGAGATGTGTTTCCCAGGCCCGTCATAGTTAGTGTTGTACTGTGCAAAGTTATTATGCCTCACTGGTCAGTGAAACAATTAGGCTCATTGAACAAGTACAATCCAGGTACAGCCTACCTTTTTCTTCTGTTTAAGTAACCTGACCTAACAACCGTGGGATTCTGTTGTTGACTCTTAAATATCTCAGGATTTTCAGGTTTGCTCAAGAGACATAAATGATCAATTTGTGATTCAGAGATTTCTTCCTTTTCACACGCTCAATAATGGTACTTTAGTTAATATGTTTACATCTACAAAGATATCCACAAATGATGGGTAACAGTCACACATGTAGTTTTTACTGCTGAGGACTTCAGTGTTCATATTGTGAAACTTGGGAAAATCACCTCATATCTCTAGATCCTGTTTTACTCATTTGTAAACTGGAGCTAATAATAGAATGGTAGTAACCTCATAACTCTGTTTTAAAAACGTAATGAGATGATATATGTAAAGCACTTAGCTCAGTGTGGGGCAAATATCAACCAACAAATTAATTTACTCAACTTCTCAAATACTTACTATGTGCCAGGTGCTCTACTCAGTACTGGAGGTAAAATGGCAAGCAAGCAAGAATAGACACAGTTCTTGCTCTCATGAAGCTTACAGTCTAATGGAATGGAGGAGGTTGGCAATCAACTAATCATTAAAAAAAAAAAAGGAAAAAGAAGAGAGGGGGCAAGCAGGAGAAGAACACGGTGCTTTTGGAGCTTATAATAGAAAAATATGACTCAACTCCAGAGGGTGATCGGAGCAGATTTCTCTGGGAAAGTGTCTCTTAAGCTGCTCTCTGCAGGTCGATGAAGAGTTAATTCAGTGATATGGAGAAGAAAGATGGCTTTCCAGCCTGTGTCGAGGCCTGCAGAGGAACGGGCCATCGCAGGTTTGAAGGTTGGAAAGCAAGCCTGAGTGGCTGGAGAAGTTGAGGGAGGGAAGCAGGACGTGAGACAAGGTGGGTTTGAGATGCAGGGGGCGCGATCCATCATGTAGCAGCTGTAAGTTTGTCTTTCTGATAAAAACAAGGAGAAGCTGCTGAATGGCTTTTGAATGAGGTGGGAGGAAAGGGCGACATGAAGTACCATGATCAGGTTTAGATTTTGAGATAATCTTGGCTGTAGAATATGTATAGGAATAGGACCAGAGGAAATAGAGGCTATTACAAGACATGATGAGGGACTTCCCCGGCAGTCCAGTGGTTAGGACCCTGCGCTTCCACTGTAGGGGGTATGGGTTCAGTCCCTGGTTGAGGAACTAAGATCCCACAAGCTGCATGGCATGGGCAACATTTTAAAAGCTGATGAAAGCTTGGACTGATCACGGTAAAGGTGGAGAGAACTGGACACATTTGAGAGATATTTAGGAGGGATAATTTATAGGAGTTGGTGATGGATTGGATATAGGGATTAAAAAGGAGCAAAGCGTTGAGGATCACTCTTAGGCTTCTGACACCATTCCCTGAGACAGTTAATATCAGAAGAACAAAGTTTGGGGGTACTATTATGAATTCATTTTCTGGAAATTTGATTCTGAGGGTTTTTTGTTTTGTTTTTTTTTGCGGTACGCGGGCCTCTCACTGTAGCGGCCTCTCCCGTTGCGGAGCACAGGCTCCGGACGCGCAGGCTCAGCGGTCGCCATGGCTCACGGGCCCAGCCGCTCCGCGGCACGTGGGATCTTCCCGGACCGGGGCACGAACCCGTGTCCCGTGCATCGGCAGGCGGACTCTCAACCACTGCGCCACCACGGAAGCCCCCTGAGGGTTGCTTTTGGATATTCATGGCTAGAGCACAGAGGATATATATGTATCATAAACAAGTATAATGCATACACACATGCACCACACATGTCATCTGCGTATAGGTGTTGACATTTTCACCTGTAAAGTGGGAATACTACACCTGCTTCATAGGAATGTTGTATGATGAACATAAAGTACCTAAGCATATGTGAATGACTGTGCTAGGGTAACAGAGAGTAAGGAAACGGTACTGGGTCCAGTAGCGGAAGAGTAATATGGAAATGCCTGAGAAGATCCTACAAGGAGTGTCAGACGAGCAGCAACCTGTATCCAGTGTGATGAGAATAGTCTGATATATACCATGTCTGAAGGTCACAAGATCTATTAGTGGGTTACTTAACTCAGATACATAAAAGTGGGATGAAGGAAGTGAAATTATCTTGGAATTAATAATAACACTTGGGGAGTGACAGGAGGTGATATTGGCTAGGTAAAGGGACCAAATGATGGAAAGCAAGTGAGTAATGGGACTCATTAAAAGATTGTAGTCAGGGACTTCCCTGGTGGCGCAGTGGTTAAGAATCTGCCTGCCAATGCCAGAGACACGGGTTCGAGCCCTGGTCTGGGAAGATCCCACATGCCGCGGAGCAACTAAGCCCGTGCGCCACAACTACTGAAGCCCAGGTGCCTAGAGCCCGTGTTCGACAACAAGAGAAGCCACCGCAATGAGAAGCCCGTGCACCACAACGAAGAGTAGCCCCTGCTCACCGCAACTAGAGAAAGCCTGCGCGCAGCAATGAAGACCCAATGCAGCCAAAAATAAATAAATAAATTGGTTTTTTTGAAAAAGATTGTAGGTAAAGAAATGACATATTAGACTTACTTTTAGATAGAAGTGTTCAGACCATCATATACACCAGAGAATGAAATTGCAGATACAGAGGTATCCGTTACTGAAGCTATTGCGATAGAACAGGTGAAAGATAAAAAAGCCTGACGTCCAGGAGGTGCTTAGAAAGTAGTCTGGACTGGAAATATTCAGAGATATATATTTGGTAATTGTCAGCTTAAAATGGGTAATTAAAGTCAGAATAAATGAAATAAACTAAGGAGAACATGTAAAGTGAGAAGAGATATAGAATTTAAAAACAACCCAGTGAAATGGCATCATTTAAGGAACAGGTGCAGGAAGAGGATCCTGAGAAGGTCTCTCATCCAATGATGCTCATTCTTGAAAGTTCTTCTTTATGTCTAACTTAGATCTGTCCTGCTGTAATCAATGTCTATGTCTTCTGTCCACTCTCCAGCTGAGATACAAAGCAGCTGTTCATTATCTTGTGTATAACAACCCTTCCGTTGCTTGAATACTGTTATTAAGAAACCTGGTAGTCATCTCTAACTTAGGCTAAATAATTTCCAGCTCCTATTTTTCCAACCCTTTAATCATCTCTGTGACTCTGTTGAATCCCTTCCACTTTCTCCACAAACCTCTTTAACTTGCAGAATCCTTGGCTGGGCATTGTGCTTTCGATACTCACTCTGAGGATTATGGAAGAACTTACTTAAATTTCTTATATGGTAACTTTATGTATCCCAATGTTATGTTTGGATCTGTTCCATGTGAAATACAGGATTTCTAGTAAACCAGTTTATTTTGGCTATTTATGTCTAACTAGCTTGTATTTATTATTAACACTAAGTCCCTTTTGATTGTGATGTTTCAAAGACATAATTCTCAATACCCTGATGTGACCAAATGAAATAAGTTATCTGTCTCTGGTCTCATGGATATCAGTTTGGGCAGGAGGTAAAAGCTTTGTACTCCATGTACTTGCATAGGATGACATAGATTAAGAGCATGTTGTTTTTCATCTCTCCTTTCTCATTTACACTGTGAAATCAGATTAAACTCTAAATGTGAAGGAACCTCCGGTATTTCTCTTATCTCACATGTCTGTCTCCCTTACTCCACTGAGAGCTCCTTGAAGGAAGAGCACAATTCTGGTTATCTTTATATTCTCAGACCACTTTTTTGTTTGATGTGGCCAGGCGGTGCTGCACCACATGGCATGTGAGATCTTAGTTCCCCGACCAGGGATTGAACTCATGACCCCTGCAGTGGAAGCACGGAGTCTTAACCACTGGACCACCAGGGAAGTCCCTTAGCCCACTTTTTATCTCAAGGAAAATCACATTTGATGCCTACCTTAAATCCAGTGTAGAAAAGGAAGGTCTTGACCAGCAATGGCACTTGACTTCCATCTTGCTTGTCATTTCCAATTGATTGGTAGTAATTTTCTTATTCCTGAGCAATGTGATTAGAAGGACTCTGAAGCAGAGTCCTGGATCATCAAAACCTGCTGTGGCCAATTGGAAGTGTTGGGACTTAGAATTGTGAATTGCTCTAGCAAACTGTTTACCGTGGACATGGGAAATAGGAGAGGAGGCATGGGTAGCCCATATTTGCCACTAAAAGCAATAACAGGACTATGCCTTCATTTCTATACAATGTCTTGGTCCCAGACTAGTCATGGACTACTCCTATAAGAAAGAAAACAGCACTTTGTTCCGTTTATGGATCATAGCAAAAACAACAGAAAGTCCCAGAGGTCATGGCCCTACTTAAAAAAAAAAATCTATCCACCCACTCATTTTGCCCAATTGCACAAGGCCTATTTTTAGTAGCTCTTGGAAATTGTGTTAGTGCTAATCTGCAGGTTGCCACACATGGTTCTGAAATGTCATTACAAGAGTTTTGTTCACAGTTCTTTCCTGGAAGCTGCTCAGAAAATAGTTTTGATTTAACTGAAAAGTCAACGAAAATAATAGAGGGTGTTTTGTTTTGTTTTTTTTGAAGTTAATCAAAGAATTCCACTGCCATTTTAAAAGTTCCACAAATAATCTTATGGTGTTATTGCTAATTGTTACTTTGACAGCGTATTATCAAAAGATGTAGTACTAGACAAAGAACTCGATCACTGAAACTTTAGTGACGTCTTTGCCAGATGGGTAGAGTTCGGTGTAAAAGCTAAACTAAGAGGTAGAACAAACTGAAGAATTAGTATGTTGAGGGACTTCCCTGGTGGTGCAGTGGTTAAGACTCCACGCTCCCAATGCAGGGGGCCTGGGTTCAATCCTTGGTCAAGGAACTAGATCCCACATGCATGCTGCAACTAAGAGTTCGCATGCTGCAACTAAGGAAGCCAGCGAGCCGCAACTAAGGAGCCTGCTTGCTGCAACTAAGACCTGGCAAAAACAAATAAATAAATACATACATACATTTTTAAAAAAAGAATTAGTATGTTGGGGCTATTGTCCAGTCCCTGGAATATAATAAATAGTCCTCAAGAACTGTCAGTACATTCAACTTTTAATACTTTTGTTTGTTTGCTTCTTTGTTTTGGTGGTATTGTTCTGTGCTTCTTCACTTAACATGAGCCTCCATTTCTAGGCTTTGGAGAATAACCCCAAAGATATATAAGTTAATGATAAGTCAAGTTGGTTGATCCACTCATGATAGGTACTGCATCTAAAGTCTACGGTTAGTGGTGGAGATAAGTGCTCTAAAAGTATAACTTCACAGTGAGTTGAGAAACATTCTGTCACTCTACATTCTTTCTGAGTTACCTGAACCTTTGACATGATTTTAAGTATCACTTGGTAGTGACACTAAGTCTACAGCTACACTCCAAAACTTTCCCCAGAGCTGCTGCCTGCTACATGAACCCTCTGGGTACACCTCAGCCCCAACAAGTCTCAAATTATTAAAGTCATCACTTCCTGTCAAACTTCCTTCTTGTCCTATAATCTCTATTGTGTTTGGTATTGATGCTATGCTCCACAGTTGTCTTTAACTCCTCCATTTTCTGTAATTCCCACATTCAATCTATCACCAAGTCTCTCCAGTCCACCTTCTAGTTAGTTCTTGAATGCTTTTCTTACTCTCCGCCTCTGCTATCACTGTCCTAGTTCTCTCATATCCTGAATACTGCAACAGCCACTTAAATAATCTTCCAGTCTCTGTTCTGGCCCTGTCCATATCTTACCATTTTGACCCCTTATTTTAAAATTTCAGCGACTCTTCATTGCTTGTAAGATAAAGTTCAAACTCCTTAACCTGGAATTCAAGAATTTTGTGATCTGGCCCCCATCTAACTTTCTATTTTAATCCCTCATCATCTCATTATACATCTTGTCTTTCACTTTCCTCTCTAGCAATCGTGCTGTTTCTTTTCTTCTCTGTCTCTATACCGAACCCCTTCCCCCTTTCAACCCTCTTCCTCATCCTTTGGTTAATTCCTAATTATTCTTTAATAAAACCAACCTCAGTTACCATCTCTTCCTAGAAAGTCTTTTTCTACCTACCTACCTACCTACCTACCTACCTACACACACACACACACACACACACACACACACACACACACACACCTTTGTGCCTTTATGACACCCAGGATCCATGTCTACCATTGCCCTTAGCATATTATATTAACATGCCTGTGCATGGATTTGTCTGCACCACCATGCTATAAACTCTCTAAAGAGACATCATGTCATATTTACCTTTGTATCCATAACACACTAGCATAGTGCCTTGCACTGGTAATCTTTCTATGGATATTGACTGAAAAAAAAAAAAGACAGTGTATCATTATTGGTGCATGCAATAGAACACAAGTAGAAGCAATAATATCATCAGCTTGAATCTACAACAGATTAACTAAAATGGATAATACAAAATACAGTGACTAAGCAAGGACAATAACTCTTCATGTACTTCAAGTCCCCTAGAAGTCACTGAAGCTTGTAATGCTAAAATGAATACAACAAACATGAATAAGTATAATTATTTAACTTTAGTGCCAAACTCTCATAAGTGACTAAGTAATATATTTAAAGGTTGCTAACCAAATCAGGATTGTTAAGTAACACACTTCTAAAGGAAAGTATTTAGACCAAAAGAACATTTTTTTTTTTTTTGGAGAAGTGTAAGCCCCTCTTAGAAGGAAAATCCATTAAAATGTATTACTGTTTTTGAAAGCACAGGACTACTAGAATCATCAGTACTATAAGAATAGAAAGAACAGCTAATTATGCCCCATTTTTCCCTTCAATAAAATAGAGCAATTGAATTCTAAAAGTGTACATATTTTCTCCCCATAGTACTATTTCCATATTGAATGAAAAAATTTAAATACAGTTCATATCCATAGCATGTTTATTTTTCTAAATTATCTCCTAAGCCTCCCCCTAATCCCCCAAATCCCCCCCAAAAAAATTGATGACCAAGATTCTAATATAAAATGAACAAGATAACAATTTCTCATTTGTGGCTCTCAGAATCTCTGCCTTTCTTTGCCTAGTAAGTTTCCCTGATTATTCCCCAGGTTAATTACTTATGTTCCCCACTAACATGTTTTATGGTTGACTTGCACAGGGATTTTATTGAAAACCTTAAATATTACAAGACAACTACAAAATTAAACATCAGGTTTGAGAGCTTTATTGATATTTTCGTCTTTAAAAAGAAAATCATGGAAATACTTCTTTGCTTATTTTGGAGTACCTGATGAATCTTAACAACACATTCTTTGAATATTTTGGTTATTGTGCACTCTCTTTCTACTAGAAAACAGGTTCTTCATATTTTGCTTACTGAAAATTATGCAAACATATGGGCATGACATAAATACCTATCTGCCAATCTTTAGTTGATTAGTAGGATTTTGGGATCAATGTTAGTGCCATCAGAGATTTCAGTGAGGAGATACTAAGTCAGAGAGACCATAGTTGCTCCGTTAGAACTCTTACTTGTTCCATTTAATTTACCATAGATGAATTTAAAATGAGATTGTTTAATGTGAAATTTACTTTTCATACCTAAAGACAGTCTGAGTAAAAGGTGCCTCTTCCCTGAATTCACATGAAACAAAAAGAAGCTCTCTGTCTTCTTAAATATGTGCGGCTATGCCTTCTGTGCTACTTTCTAACGTATGTAAATTATTTTTTAGCACTCACTCTCTTTCAGTTTGATAAAGTCAAAAATCTTTAGGGAATTCAAGAATTTCACATAGGTTTGTGTTTCTTTTAATTAACTTTTACAGTCAGAATAATATTTCCGTGAGTATCATACATCCTTAATAGGTATGTATTGAATGAATAAACAAAGCAACCAATCAATGACATGAGAAGGATGATGTGCTTTAAAATTTTCTGTGTAATATTTTAAATATGTTATGGTTGGACATCTATTGTTTTGTCTACCAAATAATCATTCTTCTGAGACAGCCCTTCCCTCAATTCCTGTCGGAGCTGCCAAGTTCCCACGTGGGCCAATGAATCCCACATTTTTTTTTTTTTTTTAAAGAGGTGTGCTTGCTGGGTGATCGTTTTTCTCTTTAAATCAATGGGTTGTTTTTTTTTTTTAACATCTTTATTGGAGTATAATTGCTTTACAATGGTGTGTAGCACAGGGAGATCAGCTCGGTGCTTTGTGACCACCTAGAGGGGTGGGATAGGGAGGGTGGGAGGGAGGGAGACGCAAGAGGGAAGAGATATGGGAACATATGTATATGTATAACTGATTCACTTTGTTATAAAGCAGAAACTAACACACCATTTTTTGAACTTTTGATCTAGAAAATAAAATGTAAAGTCTGGATTGTGCTAGTGGTAGCACAGCGCTCTAAAGCGTAGGCTCTCAACTCGAAGGGGCTTCCACTGGCCAAAGACGGGACAATTTAAATATCAATAAAAATAACAAATGCAATGGATTGAAACAGTTAAATGTGAGAATCCATGAGTCCATAATGATACCAGAAAACATTGATTGGTCACTTTTACTGGGGAACCAGCTCATTATTTTGAACACTAGTTAATAAAGGAAAATGATCAAAGATTTATCCTGCCTTCCTTGAATTTACTGAACATTAGGGTAGCTAAATAGTTAAAGAAAAATTTATAGAGCTGTTCCAGCTAATAAAAGAAGGAGGAATGATAGACTAGGTTACACTCATTTGCAAACGCCTAGTGGGCTATGCAATACGATATCTACTAGCCATAAAAGGTTATTGAGCACTTGAAATGTGGCTGGTTCAAAATGAGATGTGATATAAGCAATGGTGTGCTGATAAATGTTTAGCAACTGGCTCTCTGAGATGGAAGAAAACTTCTTTTTGGTGTTTGTTGTGGAGTGAATATTACCCATAGCCAATTTCGAACAACCGAAGGGATGGCATGAGCGTAGAGTTGTGATGAGATGCTCACATCTGGCTCTTATAGGCTAGTGTGAAAAGGCTCTAGCACCCACCGGCTATGAGTGGAAAAAATACACAAGACTTTGAAGATTTAGTATGAAAATAAGACTATAAAAGATTTCATTAAACATTTTAAATAAATGTTGAAGGGGTAATATTTTGGATATACTGAGTTAAATAAAATATATTAATAAAATTATTTTTAAAAAGGAGTTCCCTGGCAGTTCAGTGGTTAGGACGTGGTGCTTTCACTGCCGTGGCCTGGGTTCAATCCCTGGTAGGGGAACTAAAACCCCACAAGCTTCATGGCATGGCCAAAAAAAATATATATATATATATATATATATATATATTTATCTTTAAAAAAATAGGGGCATTAGAACACTTAAAAATTACATATGTGGCTCATATTATATTTCTCTTGGGCAGGGCTGCTGAAGACAGTGATCATTACTGGCCACACTGTGTAGTTTGTGGAATCTTAATTCCCTGACCAGGGATTGAACCTGGGTCCGGCAGTGAAAGCGCCCAGTCCTAACCACCGGACCACCAGGGAACTCCCGAAAAAGTCTTTTAAAGAACCAAACCTGTACAAGGTCAATCCTCTAGGATAAATTGCTAGGTTAACAGGAAATACGGGAGACAGAGGAACATGTTAAATGACATCATAGGGGTACAGCCTTCAAAATCCAGGCTGCGGGATATATCATGGGATCCAGTTTCTTCAACAAATACACTGCAGGGAGGAAAAAGAGAAATGGAGGGAGGATAAATACCGTATGATATCACTTATATGTGGAATCTAGAGTATGACACAGATGAACCTATCTACGAAGCAGAAACAGACTCACAGGCATAGAGAACAGACCTGTGGTTGCCAAGAGGGCAGGGGCTGGGGAAGGGATGGACTGGGAGTTTGGGGTTAGTAGACGCAAACTATTACATATAGAATGTATGGACAAGGTCCTACTGTATAGCACAGGGAACTATACTCAATGTCCTGGGATAAACCATAATGGAGGGCTTCCCTGGTGGCACAGTGGTTAAGAATCCACCTGCCAATGCAGGGGACATGGGTTCGATCCACGGTCTGGGAAGATCCCACATGCCTTGGAGCAACTAAGCCTGTGCGCCACAACTACTGAGCCTGCGCTCTAGAGCCCGCGAGCCACAATTACTGAGCCTGACTGCCACAGCTACTGAAGCCCATGCACCCAGAGCTCATGTCCCACAACAAGAGAAGCCACCGCAATGAGAAACCCATGCACTACAACGAAAAGTAGCCCCCGCTCGCGGCAACTAGAGAAAGCCTGCGCGCAGCAATGAAGAGCCAATGCAGCTGACGAAAAAAAAAAGAAAAACCCATAATGGAAAAGAATATAAAATAATTTATATATATATAAATAATTTATATATATATATAAACTGAGTCACTTTTCTGTACAACAGAAATTAACACAACACTGTAAATCAACTATACTTCAATTTTAAAAAAAAGAGAGAGAAATGGAGGGAGAACCTACACAGTAAAAGAGACTTAAGAAATTATCAACCAACTATAATTTGTAGGTCTTACTTAGATCTTCATTCAATCAAACATACTGTATGAAAGAAACCCCTTTATGAAATTTATGAGAACACTGGAAATTTGAATACTGATTGGATATTTGATGATCCTAAGGGATCATTGTTAATAGTTTAGGTGTGATAATAGTGGCATTTTTGTTATGTTTTTAAAAATCCTTATTTTTTAGAGATAAATGCAGAAATATTTAGAGATAAGATGGTATGATGTCTGGGATTTGCTTCAAAGTAATACAGGAGAGAATAAGTCAGTGGGGTTATCTATGAAACAAGATTAGTCATGATTATTGTTGAAGCTTATCCGGGGTATTATGTCTACTTTTGTGTGTTTAAAATTTGCCATAATAAAGTCTTTAGGAATCTATAAACTAGTTAAGAATAAATGTATTTTCATCTCCTGTGTATATTTGTACACTGCATTTCCTACACAGGAAAGTATTTGAGTGCTTAGAAGTAGAAGAATCCTATGTCTTTTCCGAGGGGTGTACTAGGTATCGTGTACTATTCCACTGTTTTTGTTTCATTTTTTTCAGAACCATAATATTATTCTTGGAGACTGTCACTGAAAGTTATTTTTGAATTCCCATTCTACTTTAGTTTTCTGTATCTTTTGCTACCTATCAGTTTCTACTTCAAATATAACTATTTAGGTCTTATCTATCCTAATAAAGTATAGTCTCTTAAAAAAGAGAGTGAGAGAAAAAAAAAAAAAGAAGAGAGTGAGAGACTTAACAGATATGGTCTATGGCCATCAAATGTAACATTTGGATATCATCTGGATCCCAATGCCAATAATCACCTGTAGGGAAAAAAAGTTGTGAAACAACTAGAAATTTTAACACTGGGTATTTGATGATATTAAGAAATTATTGTTAATTGTTAGGTCTAATTAATAGTGCTGCCATTGTTTAAAATTCTCTTTTAGAGATATGCACTGAAATATTTATGGATGAAATGAAATTTTGTTCGGGATCTGTTTCAAAATAAACCAGCGTCAATGGGAAGTAATTGGTGGGGGTATGTATGAAACCGAAGTCAACATAAGTTGGTGATTGTTACTGCTAGATGATTAGTCCATACGTGGGATTAATTATATGAGTCTCTCTACTTCTGTGTATCTTTAAAATATTCCATAATGAAAAATTAATGAGTGTGGGCTCTGTCAATAGGCTGCTTGGGTTTGAATCCTGGCTCTGCCACATTTTAATGTTATGAGCCTGAACAAGTTACTGTGCCTCAGTTTCCTCATCCATAAAATGGAAACAACAGTTGTATCAACTTCATAGGTTACGAAAATTAAATTAATATAAAAGAAAGGAAGGAAGTAGATGTGTAAGGAAGAAAGACTTGAGACTGTGGGACTGATGTGACTCAAGTCTCTGGGTCCAGTTCCCCAATACCCATATTACCCTCTTTGGGTCCCATAAAACACTCCAGAGTCCTCCTAATCAATTCCCCTTTTTGCTTAAGTAGGTTCAAATTGTGTCTCTGTCACTCAGAACTAAAACAGTTTAGTTTAACAAGTAATAGATAAACACATACTTTCAATCTAACATCCTATGAGACTTGAAGTTTTGTGTGTGTTCTGGGAGCAGCCAGTCTTTGAGTACTTTTCTGGAGTTCCCACTTGGCCCCCAGGTTGGCCAGCCTCTGAGTTTGAATAAGAAATTTGATGTTTAGCTTAGAATTGAGGAGCCTTCCTTTGTATTATTGTTTGTTTGATGATTGATTGATTGATTGTTAACCTTAAAAAGCTTAACTTGACTGCTTCATTTCATCTAAATTAAAAGATTTAAAGGTGGCTTTGGTACTTTTAGAAGTTGTATGTCTGAAACAACAATACCCTGTTTTTCAAAATTCTCTAGACCAGAGATACCTCTGAAGTTTCATGATCTATTAGGTTACGTGAAGATATTGATACCGTTTGTATTTCTATTATTTTATCTACACAGTGATATAATTACTAATATTTAATATAGAGATTGACAATATCTTAAGATTTATAAATAAATACAATTTATGGAGCTGCTTACTAAAAAAAAATTATTTTTACCCATAGGCATAGGACATTAAAAAGTTTAGACTGGGGATCCATACGCAGGAGTAATCTAGCCCTCACCCCACTCTCCCCTGGAGGGGAGGGACCCTGCCATAGCTCCAGGGCCTCTTCTCCTAAAAAAGAAAAAAAAAAAAAAGTATAGGGATCACTGTCCTTAGCCAATGAATTTCAAACCTTCCTTCATCACAACTGGCTGATACAGCCCAGCCTAGGCCTCATTCTTCTCACTGCTTACCTCTTCCGATTTAATTTAATGATATTCACTCTCCATGCTCTTCTCATTTCATCTGGGGTCCCAATGCCATTAATTAACACCACGTTCTTACTTACTCTAGAAATATGGCCAGTCATTCCAGAAACAGTCCCATGCCTCATACTCTAAGGGAATCAATCACCAAAGCCTCTCCATTCTACCTCTTAGGTGTTTCTTGAACCCATCCAGTTCTCTCTATCCAGTGAGAGGCATTATCAAGTCTCGCCTGTACTATTGTAATAAGCCTCCTAAGTAGGTTTTCTGCATTCAAGTTGATTTCCCTCCAGTTTGTTCTCGACCAAGCAGACATAGTCATCTCTTTAAAACCCACATCTAGTCTTGTCCCTTTCTGGTTCAAAATCTTTTCATGTCTTTGGATAAAACCCCCAATCGTTAAGTCCCTACATGATCTCCTTCACTCCACTTCCCAACTTTCTTTACCGTGCTGCTTTCTACCTTGAGATGTAATGGTGTAATGCTGCATGAAATGCTCACCCAGCTTTGAATGCTCATACCTGCTTACTTGCCTGAAAAACTCCTATGTACCTTTTAGGTTCCAACCTAGGAACTAAATTTCCAGAGTAGCTCAGGGTCCCCAACTCTCAAAGTAGCCTGTGTTTCTCTTTCAAAGCACATATATATTAATATCTTCCTGCCCCACTGCCCTATAAGGTCCTTGAGAGCCAGAACAATATCCCCAATGCCAAGCACAACATCTGCCATAAAGTACTAATGATTGGTTGCCTTAATGAATGGACAATTATCTTTAACTGTGGTTAATTCCTTCCTCTGCTCATTTTCCTAAATGACTACTTTAGGTATAAATGTTCCTAATTATTCTCATTTGTTTATTCATTTGTTCTATAAAGAATTGTTCTAGGACCTCCCTGGTGATGCAGTGGTTAAGAATCCGCCTGCCAATGCAGGGGACACAGGTTCGATCCCTGGTCCGGGAAGATCTCACATGCCGCAGATCAACAAAGCCTGTGCGCCACAACTACTGAGCCTGTGCTCTGGAGCCCGTGAGCCACAACTGCTGAGCCCAAGTGCCACAACTACTGAAGCCCGCGCACCTAGAGCCCATGCTCTGCAACAAGAGAAGCCACCGCAATGAGAAGCCCACACACCACAAAGAAGAGCAGCCCCCGCTCACCACAGCTAGAGAAAGCCCATGCACAGCAACGAAGACCCAACACAGCCAAAAATAAAAACAAACAAATAATAAATTTATTTTAAAAAAAAGAACAGAGTAGAATAGACAGCATTTTTTAAAAAAGAATTGTTCTACGTACCACTCTCTTTCAACTGATTTATAGTTCTTGTTTACATTTCTCAGAATATCATTTATAACCAAACAATACATAAAAGTTAGGTTTCTACCCAAATTTGAGTTCTAGTCACTGCACTACCACTGACTAATTGTGGGGATTTGAGGCAAGTTAATTAATTATCTCTATTGTAGAGGGTTATTATGAGGTCTCAGTGATAGAAGGTGAATAAAGCAATCAGTAGAGTTCATAGCACCTAGTAGGAGCTCCATGAATGTTCTTTTCTGTCTGGCCTCAGTGGTTAAAGAAAAAGGACTCCTTGATCACTCCAGGGTGTAATTCTGAATCCCTTCTCCCTCAGCACTAATCAGGTCTCTGAGCTGAAATTCAACGAGATCTCTCCAATTTTAATCCCTTATTCACTTAATGAGTAATTAAGTTTTCGGTTTGGTGAGTAAAAACTGGATCTGAGTTCTGTAATTTAGGCTGTTATCTGTGTGCTTAACAAAGGAGAAAATTACAATTTTCCATAGACGTTCTCTCTTTCCCACAACCATCAAATAGAAGATTAGTTTAGTAGCAGGATATGGAGTTGATTCGGGAGTCAGGAAGCCCATCCATTAAGCTTTTAGACTAACGCAGGCATGAGGTGATGAGAGCCTGTTGGCCAGAGGACTAAAGAGGAGGGGAGACAGAGGCAAAGCATCCTAAAGGGAGGCCTTTTCTGATGATCAACCTGAAGTAGCTACTCTCTATATCTTGTTCTAATCCTCCATGAAGCACTAACCATTATCTGATATTTTTCTTCTTTGACTTATTGACTGTCACCCTCCACTAGAACATAAGCTCAAAAAGATAAGGAACCTTGTCTGCCCTATTTACTATTACTATACACCTAGCACCCAGAGCAATGCCTGGTGTAAAGTAACACTCGGTATTTATTCGTGGAATAAATAGTTACAGGAAAATGGGGACCAACCAGATAGAGTCAAAATAATTTCAAGGTTTAAAGTTTGACCAAGAAAATTAAGTATCAAGGACAAGGTACCTCTTGCAGAGGAGTAAAAAGTTTTGTTTTATTTTGTTTGTTTTCTTGTAGGAGGAGATATGAGTTTTAATAGTTTTGGATATGTTGAGTTGAAATGATGGTAAATCCCTAAAGGTGAAAATTTCTGACGGATGGCTATTTATACCATAAGATTCATTTTGATTTTGAGATTTTAAGCAAAACAAAACAAAACCCCAATTTAGTTCTAGGTCCTATCCTAGGCCCTAAGGACATAAGGATAAAGAGCAGCTGTTGCCCTTAGGGAGCCCTTAATTAGCAGGAGGAAATAGACAACTAATTATGATAGAAAATAAGAGCTATGTTAATAGAATGATAGATATAGTGTCATGGGAACACAGAGGAGGGAATAAGTAATTCAGCTGAAGTTGTAGAAGTCCAGGATGTGTTCCCAGTATGAAAAGATGAGTACTAAATTCTAGGAAAATAAGATTGGGGGAAAAACCCTGAGCTTGGTGGTTTCATTCAGGTATAATACACAATCTATGCTCAACAAATCATTGGAATATGGTTGATGGACATGAAGCCAGGTACTGGTTTTAAAAGACAGTATGCATATTATTGTCTATTTTGTCGATATTAGAAACCATGTTTCTGAAGAATTTTTAGTAATATGAGAAAACGTTTGTGCTACACCAGTTTTTTAAAAGTAGGATACAAGGGACTTCTCTGGTGGCGCAGTGGTTAAGAATCCACCTGTTAATTCACGGGTCACGTGTTCAAGCCCTGGTCCGGGAAGATCCCACGTGCCGCGGAGCAACTAAACCCGTGCGCCACAACTACTGAGCCTGCACTCTAGATCCCACGTGCCACAACTACTGAAGCCTGTGCACCTAGAGGACATGCTCTGCAACAAGAGAAGCCACCACAGTGAGAAGCCCGCACACCACAATGAAGAGTAACCCCTGCTCACTGCAACTAGAGAAAGCTCACGTGCTGCAACAAACACCCAATGCAGCCAAAATTAATTAATTAATTATTATTTTTTTTAAGTTTAAAAGTAGGATACAAAATTACATACAGGGTTGGATTCTAATAAGTTATTTTCTTCTTTTGGAGTTTCTAAATGTGTCACCTAGAGAATATATTAATCAGACCCCCCCATTAATAACAAAAATATTTACAAAGGTAGAGTGGAAAAAACAAAGTGAAAAAAATAATTAGGGGGAAAAAAGAGACAGAAAGGTGGTACATGAGAATGTTAACCAGAGTTGTCTCAGATTGGTGGGGTTATGTGTGATTTTTGTTTCCTTCTTCATACTTTTCTGAAATTTCAAGGTTTCTATAAGGAACTATAAATCTTAAAATGTGAAAAATGTATCATACAGTCATCGATTTCATTTACTTGTTAATTTGTTTAGGAAATGGGTATTTGTTTAGTGCTTAAACTTTCCTCAGTGCTAGAATCAGAAGCTTAGAGTTTCATCTAATACAAGCTATTTATTTCAGGGGTTAGGAAAACCCAGAGAGGTTATAAGATAAACTTAGGTAGTTAGTGCAGGACTAGGAAGAGGGATCACTAGCTTTCAGTTCTGGACTCTCCTCATTTTATCATTTTAAAACCATGTACAAGAAAAATGTGATTTTGCTAACCACCTAATCAAATAGCAGTAACTTCCTTCGTGGACATCCCTGACATTTCCCTCTGACAGACACCCTCACATTCTTCATTCAAAAGTTCCATTTTGTTTTCCATCGACAGATGATGAATGGATAAAGAAGATGTGATACAGCTATACAATGGAATACTACTCAGCCATAAAAAAGAATGAAATAATTCCATTTGCAGAAACATGGATGGACCTAGAAATTATCATCCTAAGTGACATAAGTCAGAAGGAGAAAGACAAATACCATATGATATCACTTACATGAGAAATCTAAAATACGACACAAATGAACTTATCTATGAAACAGAAACAGATTCATAGACATAGAGAACCGACTTGTGATTGCCAAGGGGGAGGATGAGTGGGGGACGGAGGGATTGGGAACTTGGGATTAGCAGATGCAAACTATTATATATAGAACGGATAAACAACAAGGTCCTACTGTGTATAGCACATTCAATATCCTGTAATAGACCAAATGGAAAACAATATGAAAAAGAATATATGTATTATGTATAACTGAATCACTTTGCTGTACAGTAGAAATTAACACATTGTAACTCAACTATACTTCAATAAAATAAACTTGTTTTTAATGCAAAAAAAAGTTCCATTTTGTACGAACCATTTCTCTAGTCTGCAACCTTCAAATGCTGTTCATGAGCTCCCAAATGAAGAACATTTAAGGCCTTCTCCAGTCTGGTTTTTACATACTTCTCACTTATTATACTTGGTCTGCTCATTCATTGTTCATGTATAGAAAATAACAAATGTATCTATTTGTGCCTTTCCTGTTCCATGACTACTCTCAGCTTTTCTCCTATTATTAAGTAATTTTCTCAGCAGAGGTGTGTGGCGGAATGGAGACAATCCATCAGTGAGCAGGACGGAACCCTAAACTGTCCATCACAAAGGCTTAACCTCTATTTGCTTCACCATTTAACTGGTACGTGATCGCGAGTAAATGATTTGGGGCTTGTTGAAAAGCCCGTGCACTTCACAGGGTTACTGTTCATTTCTTCATGAGTTTTTATTGTATATTTACTACCTACCAGGCTCTTCCCTTAGGTACCGGGCATTCATCGGAACAAGACGGGCACAGTCTCCACGCTCGGGGATCCAAGAAGGAAAAGATAAAGACACAAAGTAAAACAAAAATAAATGAAGCATTTACAAATTGTGACAAATGTTATGAAGAAAACAAAGCAGAGAGCAAGAAAGAAAAACTTCATACAAGGATGAGTATGATAATATTTGAGCCAAAAAAATGAAAAGGAACTAACTTAGCTAATGGTAGGGAATGAGTTTTTTTTTTTAAGTAGAACAGCATGTACAGAGACCCTAAGAGGGGAAAGTCTTTGTAGTGTTGGAGGAATTGAAAGAAGACTCTTGCTAAGAGTTCAGTGAATGAGAGATGAGAATGGCATGAGATTATGTTGGAGGTAGGCAGGGACGAGATCCGGAGGGCCTCCGGCCTGTAATGAAACATATTATTCTAAGGATTAAGGGATAGGTGGAGGGTTTTAAACCAGGGAGTGGCATAATCTGATTTAAATGGTTCTATCAGTTGCTTGGAGAATGGAATAAAGTAAAAGCCATCAACCGTAACCCAAGGCAGCAATGCTGAAGGCCTGGACTAAGGAGTAGCAATGTGTGCAGAGAGAGAAGTAGACATACTTAAGACATATTTTGGAGGTAGAAATTATGAAGACCTTATGAAATAATGAATTGAACAAACTTAGTAACGTACAAAATACTGGGCATGCTTTGAATTTTATTATCACCCCTCTGAGCCTTGTTGAACAGAGAGGATGACATGGAGTTATCCTGCTACCAATGGGGCTTCATTGTATATGTTCTTTATATCTGTACTGCATCATCCACCTTAGCCAATGAAATCTGCTTTTAAAAAATTTACCTTGGGGGCTTCCCTGGTGGCACAGTGGTTGAGAGTCTGACTGCCGATGCAGGGGACACGGGTTCGTGGCCCGGTCCGGGAGGATCCCACGTGCCGTGGAGCGGCTGGGCCCGTGAGCCATGGCCGCTGAGCCTGTGCTCCGCAACGGGAGAGGCCACAACAGTGAGAGGCCCGCGTACCGCAAAAAAAAAAATTTACCTTGTTCTTAAATTCTCAATATAAAATTCATTTATTCAAGAAATATTTGGAAATTCCCTGGTGGTCCGGTGGTTAGGACTCCGCACTTCCACTGCAGGAAGCATGGGTTTGATCCCTGGTCCCTGTTTGGGGAACTAAGATCCCGCGTGCCTGCCACGCGGCATGGCCAAAAAAAGGAAATATTCATTAAACAAAAAATATTGTGCTCTCATAAATCTATATAGGTAGCAGATTTGACTATAAATTGATCCAGAAGGTAGTTTATATATTATTTTCATTCAAAGATTACAGTCATCCCTTGGGATCTACCTGGGATTGGTTCTAAGGCAACCTCCATCACCACCCATACCAAGATCCACGAGTGCCCAAGTCCCTTACATAAAATGGCATAGTATTTGCATCATATAATAACCTACTCACATCCTCCTGTATACTTTAAATCACCCCTACATTGCTTATAATACCTAATGCAGCGTAAATGTTACATAAATAGTTGTAAATACAAAATAAATTCTATGTAAATAGTTGCTGGTGCATGGCAAATTCAAGTTTTGCTCTTTGGAACTCTCTGGAATTATTTTTTCCAGAATACTTTCCATCCGTGGTTGGTCGAATCTGCGAATGCAGAGCCCGAGAATAGGAGGGCTGACTGTATACTTGTTCTGTAAACGTCTCTTTACATACACAAGAAGCTCCTTTATCAAACTATAAGAATTATGTGCTAGCATAAGCAAAGTATGTTGATGGAAAATAACAGAATAGAATCGTAATTTGCAATGGAATTTAAGGTTACATCTAAATAAATAATGACAAATTAGAGTAAAGAATATTAAGACAACCATTACATAGAAATGTCTTTGATTTTAGAATCTTTCCTTTATTAATAAAAGATAATATAGTAAGTTAATCTTAGTGAGTTCTCCTATACTTTAGTAAACCCAAACATGCTGCTATACAAACCAGAAGTCCCCATATCTGCCAAAACAAAATGAAAAATGCTTCTTTTGCTCCAATTTAACCTTAACATTCTTTGAAGAGGTTCTGAATTTCAAATAAATCCAATCACTCCCATATAATGACAAACTCTAGCCTGTCTACTTCAAGTCCTAGCCTTTGTTTAAAGTAAGTGGATTAACATTTTCATTGTTGGGATTTTCTCCAATCTAGCTTTGATAGGTTATCAGCAATTTTAAAAAAGGACCCACCATCACAGGACTCTTTAGGTCTTTCTCCTCACTCCTCCCCACTCCCTAAAACCCCCTTTTTCTCCACAAAAGATCATATGACTCATTTTTTTTTGAATGCAGGCAAGAACCTAGTACCTTCTTTTATCACACAGTTTGCAATGTTTGTTGTTTCCTTGACAGACTTTTGATAAATGTTTGCCTAATAATATTTTTAAGTCCAGATGTCTCTTTAATATGGAAAGAGTTAAGAGATGTCCCTTTCCCTATTGCATTTTCAGGGCACTTCTAGTACTATGCAGACCAAAGCAAGATTTTCAAGGGTTCATGGTTCTAAGCACCCAAAGGGGTGGGTGCCTCATTGGTCCCCTTGGTGTTTCATGTCCAAAGCCCTGACTAGGACTTCTCAACATCTGTGTTTTCCTGTGTAAACTTTGTCACTGCTGATTAGCTGGATTGGCCTCCAAAGAGAAGGTTCTTCTTAACAGATCCACGTGTCATTTAGCAACAGGAAGACAGTTCGTCTGCCATGATCAGAACCTGCCACCACGGTACTTTTCTTCTTCCAAAGTTACAGACTCTTTTTTAAATTTCATTTGGACAGGCTTCGTTTTAATTTTGATTACAATTATGAAAATTATGGCTTATTGAATTGTACCTCCCTTTTTTCTTTTTTTTTCTTTCCTTTACTACTTGGTCAAGTGTATGTTCTCTCTCTACAAAAGTTTCCTAAACAGTGACATTTATAGGCTACGTAATTTGTCTCATCAATAATGGAAAACTGAAAAACAATATGGTAGATATTGATCTGTGTTCTCTGATGTGCACTGTAAAGCCATTATTATACATACGCACCTATATCTATATAGTATATAGATGCATCCCCTGAATATGCAATGTTTCCATTTATTCCTGACTCCCTTCCTCCACCCCTTCTGACCGGGTATCCAGTTTACAACAGCTATTAGCAGAGCAACCACTTCTTGTAAGAGGAGACACATCTGAATGGTTTTCTGGGGATGGCAGTCCTGAACCGAATTCCTGACTTTCCATGCCCTTCCCCTCACCCCTGTTGCCAGAAACTTCGCTGTCAGCGTGGAGATATTGGGAACTTTGGAAAATGGAGATGCAGCCGAAAACAGCAGAACTCCTGGAAGCTGAGTCTCCGGAACTGGATTCTTTCCAGTCTGAGCTGGATATCCTAAGCAAGACTTAGCTTTTCTGAGCTTTGGTTTCCTTTCTGTTAAACAGGAATAATACCTTACAGGTTCAAATGTATATAAAATTTTATTATAAGGTGATATACAAATGCTAATTGTTGCTGTCATTTAAAAGTAAAGGCAGAAATTGTAAATAAACAAATAAATAAAAGTAGGAACTTATGGGAATTCCCTGGTCGTCCAGTGGTTAGGACTCTGTGCTTTCACTGCTGGGGCCCCAATTCGATCAGCCAAAACAAACAAACAAACAAATGAAAAAAGAACATTTAAAAATAAATAAAAGTGGGAATTTAAAGAATCAAATTTTGGACACTTTGTCCAAAAATACCTTGTCTTAACCTGAATTTCCCCTATTAAAATGCATTACATTCTTCCTCTCCAAAATATACATGTTTGAAGTAATAATATATTCCTTATCTTTTTAAAAAAGAGCTCTGCAAATATTCAGAATCCATTAGTCATTCACATATGGTGTTCAGTTAGAAGGTTTTAATAGAAAATTAAGATAACTCCACTTGAGTGCCTGAGAGTTTTACTAGGGAAGAAAGAAGCAATCATTAGAAAATAAGACATTTTTAAGGAGTTGGAACAGGCCCAAGTGAGGGGAAGCAGTGAGGACTTGGGACAGCCTGGAGAAACACCAGCAGGAGAGAGAACAGAGGGAAAAATGGAGATAACAAGACAGCCTTCACATTTTCTAGAATTTTTCTCTTTATGGAGAAAATGGGAGAAAGCTGTCTCAATTCCACTCTCCTCAGTAATACTTTTAGGACCCAGAATTCAAGCAAGCGGTATACATCCAAGGTTGACCAGGTTTTTGTGCACTCGCCTGGGAACGCAACCATCACAGTGTTTCTGAAAGAAAAATGAATTCCAACTTTTAAAGAGCCAACCCTCAAACGCATTTTTGGAATGCAATCTGTTTGAAAGTGAAATAGCCGGGTGGCCTGTATAAAGTCATCTTTCAAAAAACAGTCGCAGTTAGAAACATATCCACTTCTGTGAAAAACTGGTTTCTAATGGGGGCTGAATCTTTTGGAGCTACCTTATATACTTTTTGGAAGGAGAAGATGGGCTGTAAATGTATAAATGAGGGGTTTATATTAAAATATTTAGGTAGATTTTGAGATTTTTTAAAGACGGGGTTCTAGAATGGTTTCACCAAGTGCAGACATCCTGAATATCTTCTTTTTCCATAGCCCTGAAATCAACTATTCACTTTAGGCTATAATGGGGCTTCCTATCCTAAAAACAATCTCATCTACCATAAATCACATCTATATGAAAAAACGGCTGTGCAAAACATTTATAATACTGTAGCCATGCCCATGTGGTTTACTAACCTCCTTTGGAGAATTTAGAATCACTTACACTCACAACTGAAAAAATAAAATGGCAAGTTGAGGTGAAATAACAAAGTTCATCAAGTACTTGAACTTTTTTCAATCAGGATAGATATAACTTAGAATCCCTTCTACAGTAATTTTACTCAGATAAATGATATGAAAAATAAAAATGATTCTTTACTAAATTATTCCAGCCAACTCATCCCTTTTACACACTAGCTTAAGACTGCAACCCCAGTAAAATGGTAAAATGTGTGTTCAAGAAAAGAACTAACTTACTTTTCCTGCTACGGGCAGTTACCCATAATAAGTAGGGTGAATATCATTTATGGTCCAAACCAGGACACAGGACACTCTTCTCTAGAAAAATGCTAAACCAGATGAAATATCAGGAAAATAGGCGTAAAACAGTACTTTCTTGGGAAATCACAACGTGGTATCTGATTCAGAGCTGCATTTTGACTGCCCAGATTTCCCTCTCAACCCAGTGTGATCTGAGACGGAGGACTTAGTGCAAAGAACACTGACCCAACTGCCTTGGGTTTCCTCCTAGAGAAAAGACACATCCTCTACTAGCTCTTTAAACCAGAAAATTAGGCAAACGTAGGCCTCCTTCTTTCTTCCACCTCTTGCTTCCAACCACTTATTAATTCTCATTATTTTCGCTTCCTAACTCCATCCACTTTTACCCACTCCACTCTGACTACCTTAGCTCGGGTCATCATTATCATCTGCATCATTGCAAGAGCTTTCTATTGAATTCCATTTACCTCCTAAGCCCGCCAATCCATTCTTTACAAGGATGCCTAATTGATCTTTCTCAAAGGATCATTCTCCATCTTAAAATCCATACTGGGTCCCCATTGTCCTCAGATCAGTCTTTAGCTTGTCCTGGAAGGCCCTTCATAAATGGATACATAGAGACTTCCCTGGTGGCACGGTATTTAAGAATCCGCCTGCCAATGCAGGGGACGTGGGTGCGATCCCTGGTCCGGGAAGATCCCACATGCTGCGGAGCAACTAACTGTGCATGCCCGTGCACCACAACTACTGAGCCTGTGCTCTAGAGCCCGCTAGTCACAACTACTGAGCCCACGTGTCACAACTACCGAAGCCTGCGCGCCTAGAGCCTGTGCTCCGCAACAAGAGAAGCCACCGCAATGAGAAGCTCACACACCATGACAAAGAGTAGCCCCCGCTCACCGCAGCTAGAGAAAGCCCGCGTGCAGCAATGAAGACCCAACGCAGCCAGAAATAAATAAATAAATTTTAAAACAACAACAAATAAATGGAGACATAGCTCCAACCTCCTCTCTTAATCACCCCTCGCCCGCCCCCTTCTTTGCACAGTATGCTTCAGCACACTGAATTACGTTTAGTTCCTGGAATGCACCTCCCATTTAACTATATTTTGCAGAAGAGCTTCCTCCTCCATGCTCCACATTCTAGCTCACCCCATCCCATTCCTGTGCCTGAAATCCTTTTTTTTTTTTTTTTTTAAATAAATGTATTTAGTTATTTATTTATTTTTGGTTGTGTTGGGTCTTCGTTTCTGTGTGCAGGCTTTCTGTATTTGCAGCGAGCGGGGGCTACTCTTCATCGCGGTGCGCGGGCTTCTCATTGTCGTGGCTTCTCTTGTTGTGGAGCCCAGACTCTACACGCACAGGCTCAGTAGCTGTGGCTCACGGGCTTAGTTGCTCCACGGCATGTGGGATCTTCCCAGAGGGCTCGAACCCGCGTCCCCTGCAACGGCAGGCAGATTCTTAACCACTGCGTCACCAGGAAAGCCCTGAAATTCCATTTTTATTATTTAGATTTCAGCTTAGAAAGGACTTCCTCCAGAAAGCCTGCCTCCTCACAGGCCCCATGTCCTTCACACGGGCTACCATCCCAGTAATATCCACTTCCCTCATCAGAGCACTTAACCCAACGATGGTTCACTTCTTTGCCTGAAATCTACTGGAGTGTGATCTCAGTGAGAGCCTGCAGTTCCAACTTTCCTGCTTTGCACAACAAATCAAGAAAATCTACGTGCTCTCAGGAAAGCCAGCCTGACTGTGCCCTTTCCTAATCCCCAGCCTCCAGTCCTAATTTCTATATTCTTTTGCAGATCATAGTAATAGCTAATCATACTATCCTGTCTCATTCAATTTTCCCCCATGTTCCAAGTCTTCTTCTTCAGTGGAAATGAATACCATGTACCTTCTGAGTGCCCAAGGGCAGGCAACATATGGAAAGGAAAATTGGCTTATTGCCATAAAAAACACAAACTCAGCAGATTTTTCTTTCCTCCTAAATGTAACATGATGAAGAAAAGTGCTTACATCACCAAAGCTCCAGAGACCCCAGGGAAATCACTGACAGCTGATTTCTCAATCTCCTAAGAGTACTGTAGAGGGCAAATGCCTCCAGTTATGGGATCCATGCAGTCACAAATGGATGGAGGTGTTTAAAAATCATAAAATACTATGTAGACATTCATTAAGGTATGTTTATGATCACCATATTCTTATTTTAAGTTTGAGACTGTGTTTCAAACACAAAAGGATGTGGAAACATATCCTCCTCCTCATTGGGAAAAATACCTCGGGGGGGGGGCACAAAAATTCAGCTTATGTGAGAATAAACAATGAGAATGAATTTAGAGCAAACAGTATAGTGATCCTCTGGAATTCAAGTATGAAGACTGTATCCATCCCTGGCTAAATGCATCTGCTTCTGTCATGAGCTCTATCTCAAGTCACAACTCTTTGGAAATTTCATGGCCAGGACAAGAAACAATTGGACAAAATGTTGCCATTTGGAACCACTGTGGCCAGAGTTAAAGAAAAAGAAAAAAAAATTGCCCTTTCTTTTCTGTGGTTATTCATTTATGGTTGGTTGAGAAGGGTGTCATCGTGTTAAGTCCAAGCTTCTATCAATACACACTTGATTAGATCTGTTAGAATAAATTATTCACATTTGGGGGAAATGTTCAGTATTCCAGTGTTCTTTCTGTATTCTGAAAGATAAATACTTCCATAAAGAATACTTGGGGGCTTCCCTGGTGGCGCAGTGGTTGAGAGTCCGCCTGCCGATGCAGGGGACGCGGGTTCGTGCCCCGGTCCGGGAAGATCCCACATGCCGCGGAGCGGCTGGGCCCATGAGCCATGGCCGCTGAGCCTGCGCGTCTGGAACCTGTGCTCCAAAAAGGGAGAGGCCACAGCAGTGAGAGGCCCGCGTACCGCAAAAAAGAATACTTGGGTATCTGGGAAACACAATTAAGTGCTTATTTACATGCAGCACATGTTAGTACTGTATTAAGTAATTTAGATAGACAGTGAGTAGCCTACCCCTTTCCACTTTTTTCCCACTGTGATTTAGAGGGAAATCTGATACTTACGATGCCCAAAACTGAATGAGCTGGTTTTGTCCCCAGCTCTACCTCACTCCTTGCCTAGTGTGCTATATATCAATACAAAGGACTTATTTCTGTTCCTCAAAACATTTGAGGTTCTTTCTTGACTGGACCTTTCTTTGCACACGCTTATCCCTCTATGTGGAATGCTGTTTCCTCAACTCTTTCCCTGCTGGCTGCTTCTTAATCTTTAGATTTCAATCTAAAATCACTTCCCTGGAAGTCTTCTTTGAATATGTTTTCTTCTCTCCTATTAGTTTCTAACATAGCTCCCCGTTTTTTTCTCCTAGGGCTCATTCAATGTGTTATTTGTTTATCTCTTTCTTACTAGACCGTAAATATCTTAAGGGCAGGAGCCACAACTCACTTGTTCCCTGTTGAATTCCCAGGACCTGCACAGGGCCTGGCACACAAGAGGCTCCCAATATATATTTGTCAAGTGAATGTCTGAATACAAGGATTGAGAAAATATATAGTGATGTTGGTTCTGTGGATCAAGTATTGCTTTAAATGGTTTTATATCTTATTAACCTCAAATATCAACATACATTTAAAAATATTCACATAGCACCATTATTATATTATGTATACATAGGTACTCAGGTTGCAGTAGTAGATTAAAGATCATTTTTAATTATTTGGAGGAGTCCCAGTTCTCGTAGGATTGGCAGCCGCTGAAATAGACATAGAAGTTTGAGAAGCGTGTGCTAAATCTTGCTTATGCTATGACATACCCTAGAAACGGTTTTTTCATTCTTTCATTCATTTGTAAGAGATCCTTGGTAAGACCATTTTTTTCCTAAGATTTTTTTTTTTTTTTTTTTTTTGCGGTATGCGGGCCTCTCACTGCTGTGGCCTCTCCCGTTGCGGAGCACAGGCTCTGGATGCGCAGGCCCAGCGGCCATGGCTCACGGGCTTAGTTGCTCCGCGGCATGTGGGATCTTCCCGGACCAGGGCACGAACCCGTGACCCCTGCATCGGCAGGCGGATTCTCAACCACTGCGCCACCAGGGAAGCCCCCTAAGATTTTTTTTAAGCATCAACAGTGTAAATCTTCTCTCTTCAAAAAATCCAGTAAATCCAGGCAGTTAGCTGGTTCTAATTAATTGAGGTTTTCTTGCACCTAGCAATCACTGAAGTCTAAACTTTGCTTTTCTGTAATTTAATTTTTCTATGCAAAAAAAAATCCCTTATTTATTCAGTTTTCTTTTATTTAAATCCTGCTAAATGGCATGGAGACAAAGGTGAGCCCCCTTTAGTGGTTCACAGCCCAACAGGACACATGAATAAACAGTTAGTTACAATTCGGTGTCATGCAGTGGAGGAGTAATGCTCCCAAGGACCACATCACCCAACTTGAGATGGTTTCCTACAGGAAGTGGCGCATGAACTGGAGCTTAAAGGTGCATAGGCCTAAGCTGGGAGACGTGGAGAGAAAGGGCACAGCGTGGACAGAGGCATTGAAAAGAGAAGCATTCCACTGTGTTCCAGGAATCACAGGCAGTTCAGTGTTCCTGGAGCATAAACGCTGGAGGAGTGGAAACTATTGAAGATGAGGAGGTAGGCAGGGCCAGATGCAGGAAAAGGAGCTTGTACCTTATTACGGTGCTTGGCCTGTAGACTCCAGGCCGTGGGGATCCACCAAAGGGTTTTGAGGGAATCGTTAATAGTTAAAATCAAACAAAAAAGAAAAAGAAAAGAAAAAGTTCATCTCCAAGAACATGTGAATTGAAAAATTTTATGGAAATTACTTTCCATTTTTACGCTACTAGCAGTTGGAAGAGACATATCATCAACAAAAACTTCAAAGGATTTACAATCTGGCACTCTTTTAATTGTGTTTGTTCCAAACACTTTCCACATCGAAATGGATGTTTCAAGTGAATAAATTTGATTATTGTGAAGTAGCCCATCTTTAGTCCTGATGTTTATTAAATAGAAAGATCCCAAAATCATCCAATTATTCTTGGAAAATGTGCATGAATGTGTGGTATTTGGAACTCTATTTTAGAACCCAAATGTCATAGACATCTGGACACAAAAATTATGCAAGAGAGACCTTTAGAAATGTGTTACTAATTATTGACTCTTCCCTGAAACAGCACAACTGAGCCTTTGTTATATGCACTGTGTGCGGTACTGCTGTACACGGTGGCTTTTTTCACATGTTACCGTTTATTTTCATAAGATAGTCTTCATAACTAGCATCACAAAGTGCATCATAGAGTTAATAATAAAGCTAGTAAGCTTCAGAAAGAAATAAATTATGTTAGCAGCAATGAACGAAGAAAACAGTAGCTTAGAAAAAAGTGTATAAGGAAGGAAGAGGAGAAATATGATCAAGCTAGCCGAAGAACTGGGGAGAATTCAGGGCAGCCAGCTATAATCGAGAGGTCACGTGAAGTTGTGCAGTTGGGAAAACTGGATTCTAGTACTGGTCTTATAACTTACCACATATGTTTTTTAATCTCTCTATGCTTTAATTTTTATCATCTATAACATGAAAAGGTTATACTTTATAGTACTTAAAGTCTCCTATTCTAAAACATAGGTTATAAGAGTTTAAAATATCGTCAGTTTAACTACCATATGCACCAGAACAATTCTCAGTGACAGTGTTTAAGAACAAGGCAAGCTCCCTGCTGCCATAGAGCTTAGATTCTGGTGGGAAGGTAAAGACAGAGTGATAGCTGTAAATAAAATAACTGTACTCAGGGACTTCCCGGATGGCCCAGTGGTTAGGAGTCCACCTTCCAATGTGGGGGACGTGGGTTCGATCCCTGATTGGGGGATTATGATCATCCATGCTGCGGGGCAGCTAGGCCCACAGCTATAGCTCAGGCCCTCTGGAGCCCGTGTGCCACAAGTAGAGAGTCCATGTGTGCAACTACTGAACCTGAGCACTCTGGAGCCCACACACCACAGCTAGAGAGAAGCCCTGGTGCTACAACAAAAGATCCTGCATGTGGCAACTCAGACCCGATGCAGCCAAAAATAAATAAATAAATATATATATATTTTAAATCAGCATTAAAATAACTGTACTAAGTGCAAATCCCATGAAGGAAAAAAGACAGGATCGTATTCTAGAGAGAAACTAGGTGGTCTGGGGGCCATATTACAGAGATGATCAGGGAATGACTGAGATCTGAAGAAAGAGAAGCAGCCAGATTTGTGAAATCCAGGAGTCAGGCATCTGACGGAAGTTACAGTGCAAAGACCAGGGTAAGGAACAGGCTAAACTTCCTTGAAAAACACAGAGGAGCCAGGGGGTTTGGAATCTAGAAATGAATGGAAGGAGAACAAAAAAGGGGGTAAACTGGACAAGGACAAGAGAAGAGAGCCTCATAGGTCATGGTAAGAAATCTGGATTTTATCTTAAGCACAATTGTCAGCGCTTGGCAGGATTTAAGCTGGAAAATGACACAGCCTAATTAAAAATATATATATCACATTGGCTATTGTATTGAGACTTGACTGCAGATGGCAGCTTGAAAGCAAAGAAACCAATTCCAGAGGCTATTGTAAAATGCCAGTTACGGGATAGTGGTAACTTGGACTAAGATGGAGAGGGAGAGGCATATACCATGTGAGTGGTGATGTACTGGCCTAAATTCTTGCATTTAAATGTCTTCAGTGTTAATGTGATACTTTAGAAGCTGCCTCAGATTAACTCACAATTTGGTAAACTTGACTTAAATTCAATGAAAAATGAAGGAAATCAGCTAGGGTAAGGCTAATGCCAAATAAATGTCATTTGCTCTGAAATTTTTATACTGAATATGGTGCCATGCATATTTGGGGATCTACAATCAGAGTTACAAATAAGATAAGAAGAAAGTATATTCAGAAAAAGAAATCAAGTATTTTTAGGAGAGCTTGATGACTGGCAAAGAGTTCCAGTAGATATTGCTGTCCAGTTCTATTAAAAAAATATCTAAATCTATTCAACATTCTATTTGTGAAGCATTAGACTAGATATTTTCAGAGGATGGTCTCCTTATTTTGAACAATTTCTCTAAATCAATTTGATGCAAATAAACAACCAGAACTATCCTTAAAAAATACAAAACATATCAGTTTCCACTGCTTTTTTGTTACATTTTAAAAGTAATACAGGGACTTCCCAGGTGGGCCAGTGGGTACAACTAAGACCTGGTGCAGGCAAAAGAAAGCAAGAAAGAAGCAGGGGCGGGAGAGGGAGAAAGAAAGGAAGGAAGGAAGAAATATTTAAAAAAATAAAAGTAATACAGAAAAATACTCTGGCCAATAACAGTAGAAATCAAGACGTGTACTCCATTTTGAGAGAGCTAAGGAATAAGTGCTGTTATAGCTGCCTGTTTCTTGTTTAAAGACATCAGCATGCCATATCAATATGTATAATATAAACATAGGTATTTCCTAAGTTAAAAAAAATGCAATTTTTAGTCTGCTTATTTAAAACTCAGGAATCATTTTCCTGTAGAAACAATATAACCTGCCAAGCCAGCCCACAAATATCTGTTTAGACATTATGTAGTCAGATAACAGTGAGTGGTACCTTAAGTTAAAATTATAGGATAATTTTGCATAAGGGCCCCCTTATGCAAGAGGAATGTGAAGAAGAAAAATACTTCCATATTTTCTCTGGATACAGGCATAACTCTGGAAACTTATTTTGCCATACAATAATTTTGGGACTCTACCATCTCCTTCTCTGCAACTCTCTGCTCTGAGGGTCCTCTGTTCTCAGATTATTTGAGTACCTACTAGTTGATTGACCCCAGTATTGCATACTCCCAAAATTACTCTTTATCCTCAAATTGCCTGCCTCCTCTCCTTGCCAAAATTCTTCTGTTTTCTTCAGTGTCGTTTAAAAATTAGGAAAGCAATCTGATTAAACAATATATTAATCTATAAATGGCTGGCAAGTAAACTTCAAAACCATGTGTACCTTAAAAATGATTGCCTATTGGGACTTCCCTGGTGGTGCCCTGGTTAAGACTCCACACTCCCAATGCAGGGGGCCTGGGTTTGATCCCTGGACGGGGAACTAGAGCCAGCATGCGGCAACTAAGAGCCCACATGCTGCGATGAAGATCCCAAGTGCCACAATTAAGACCAGGAGCAGTCAAACAAATAAGTATATATTTTTTAAATCATTGCCCATTGGGACTTCCCTGGTAGCATAGTGGTTAAGAAGCTGCCTGCCAATACAGGGGACACGGGTTCCATCCCTGGTCCAGGAAGATCCCACATGCCACAGAGCAACTAAGCCCTTGTGCCACAACTACTGAAGCCTGCACGCCTAGAGCCCGTGCTCCGCAACAAGAGAAGCCACCGCAATGAGAGAAACCCACACACAGCAAAGAGTAGCCCCTGCTCGCCGCAACTAGAGAAAGCCCCCATGCAGCAACGGAGACCCAACACAGCCAAAAATAAATAAATAACTTTATTTTTTTTTTTAAAGTCCTCATACTGTTAAAAAAAAAATAGTTGCCTATTAGCCCAAGTGAATCCCTAATTAATGTAAATTCAGCCAATCTAACAAAGTAAAAGTGTTTTACATGATGTGGGATAGGATATATCAAAAAGAAAAAGAATAGAAGAGCCAGATTTTTTCTATTTTCTTTATTTCCAGAGCCTTAGCTTCTCTAACAGCTAAGAGAATAAGTACAAAGCATTGTAATTCTAAACCACAACTATGTGTTGAGCTCTCACTATGTCCAGGCACTGTGCTCAGTGCTTTATATGATTTACATGATTTAAGAAACAAACAAGAAGTTTTCATTAACCCCATGTTATGGAAGAGGAAATGAAGGCTTAGATCAGTTAAATGCCAAAGGTCCAAAGGATGCTGTCACATGGCGAGGAGGTGGTGGAGCTGGGCTATGAGGGCTGGGGTAGCTGGGCTACCTCGCTGCAATCCTCACCTCTTCATGGCTCGGTTATATTGCCACCTGTCCTATACGTGTACGTCAGTAGCATAGGCCTAATCTATCTTTATGAACCCTAAATACAATTATCCCGCATACAGACATTCTAAATCTGTTTTACTAATTGTACAGTGACTTACTCTACATTTTTTGCTCTTCATATGTTACATATCAGTGTATTCTGTAAAAATGTAAACTTCTTAAAGATAAAGTCCATTTCCTTTAGTGTTCTCTGTATGGTCCCTAGCAAAGATGTATAACTCTTTTGTGATGAGGAGGAGGAAGAATCAGAAATCTAGGTTGGGTGGGAGGGTAGTAAATCTATTGAATAGGGTCCCCAAAACAAGTGATCCTCCCAGGAACAACCGAGAGTTTATTTATTTACTTATTTATTTTGGCCGCGCAGCTGGCGTGATCTCAGTTTCCCGACAAGGAACTGAACCCAGGCCATGGCAGTGAAAGCCTGGAATCCTAACCACTAGGCCACCAGGGAACTCCCTATTTAATATTTCTAAGTCGCCAGCTAGAGTATAGTTAAACACCAAAATATGCTTATATAAAGGTATTTTTTAAAGTCGCACGTGGGTAGAAGAAAGTCATGAGTCACGTACTGAAAGAGGCTTAGTTTTTTTGTGTATGTGTATTATATGAAAAATTAGAATCACATTTCAGGAAAGTGCCCCAAATTCAGCAACCAGGATTAAAACCTTAAGAAAAAGAAGACACTGAATAATTTCTTTCTTCTTAGGCACGGACCTTAGTTTATACCTGTATAGTAGATCAAGACCAAGTATATTGATTCCTATTGTACAGATGTGAAAGATAATGCAGATAATGAACAAGTTATGCCCTTCAAGGCCATGAATAATTGTGGCCAACCAAGAAGTCAGGCATCCCAAGAGTGGAATTAAAAAAAAAAAAAAATGAAGTCAACTCTGGAGCCACACAGAGAATACCTGCACACACACTCTCTTCTGAACCTCTGCAACCACAGAAAAACACTGCGGCAGGCGATGTGAACAGAGAGCCTCTCTTGCTAGCCTTTGGCGGTGACTAATTCTATCCAATATAACTTTTTTTAAAAAAGTAAATTTATTTATTTATTTATGTTTGGCTGCATTGGGTCATCGTTGCTGTGCATGGGCTTTCTCTAGTTGTGGTGAGCGGGGGCTACTCTTCATTGCGGTGCGCAGGCTTCTCATTGCAGTGGCTTCTCTTGCTGCAGAGCACAGGCTCTAGGTGTGTGGACTTCAGTAGCTGTGGCGCATGGGCCCAGTAGCTGTGGCGCACAGGCTTAGTTGCTCCACGGCACGTGGGATCTTCCCAGACCAGGGCTCAAACCTGTGTCCCCTGCCTTGGCAGCTGGATTCTCAACCACTGCGCCACCAGAGACGCCCCCTCCACCCCCGCCAGTATAACCTTATGAAGGTCACCTCCCATCTGGTTTTGGTTTTGGTTTTGTTTTTGTTGCGGTACGCAGGCCTCTAACTGTTGTGGCCTCTCCCATTGCGGAGCACAGGCTCCGGACGCGCAGGCTCAGCGGCCATGGCTCACGGGCCCAGCCGCTCCGCGGCATGTGGGATCTTACCGGACCAGGGCATGAACCCACGTCCCCTGCATCGGCAGGCGGACTCTCAACCACTGCGCCACCCGGGAAGGCCCCATCTTCTGTTTTTAAGTGGGGGCAGAAATGGAAGTGTTTTGAAGGATAATTATGAGAAAGATTCAGCTCTTCATGTTTAAATTTGCCTCTTCCTTTTCAAAAAATTATCTTGGGGCAGTAGTTGTCAAGACCATCATGTGTCAAGTATAGTCAGTATCTAGGGAACTACTGTTAGGTACATCCAGAGTGTTATTCTCTAAGAAGAAAATCAGTAAGTTAAAAATATGGAGGATGAGACCTGTCTTCTATAGAGAAGACAGATCATAATTAGATGCCTGAGAAAACTGCGACCATCCGAATCTTATCAAGGTGACTGCTTATTTTTATTCCCTGGTCTATCTAAAGGGTGATCAAGAGAAAGTGAAAATCATAACTAGGATAAAAAGGCCAGATCAGGACAAAGGGCCAAGTAGCGAAAGTGATTGAGAAAGTCAAGAGTGAGAGGGCGTGCGTTCTGACGTCACTGTTTATTACATCTTGTTTAAACAGAACAAAACGAAATTGTTAGCAGAAGGCAAGAAGCTAGGCAATGAGAGTGACCAAACCCATCCCCCAAAACAGAAAGTTGGTCATATTTCTCCTGCATTGTCCAGGAGAAAATCATTTACTCTGCCAGACACAGTACGTCCAGGTCCCAGAAGATAAGTGTTTTCTGTTACAGTGAAGGCAGGGATAGTTCATCTGGCTTTTTTCTGGTCTGGAAGAAATATCTCAGGAGACTGGCAGTTTCCCCTTGTTCCAAGTTCACACTCAACAAACAGCCCTCTGATTTCTAATTTTACTTCCTGTTGAAGGTAGGAGTGGATAGAAATAGCAAGGCCTTTGAACATGTCTAAATCTTGCACTGTTAATTAATACATTTGCATTTTGTTTTATATCTCAAAAGTTTATAATTTGACTGTTGAGGTTAACAGTTCTGCCTAATAATCTAGGCAGTTCAAGTTCATTTTCAAAATCAAATTTCTTGGATACACCTAGGCTTATCTGGACCAGACAACTGAAACACGGGATGACAGCAGAAGAAGGCAAATAAATTGGTCAGCTAGTTTTTCTCTGATTCCATTACTCCCTATCGGCATAACTTCAACAACAGGAAGACTTGCGGTCGATGAAATAATTTTTGCACTGACTCCATGACACAAGACAAAGAGTGAGGGACTTCCCTCGTGGTGCAGTGGTTAAGAATCCACCTGCCAATGCAGGGGACACGGGTTCGAGCCCTGGTCTGGGAAGATCCCACATGTCACGGAGCCACAAAGCTCGTGCACAGCTACTGAGCCAACCAGCCACCACTACTGAAGCCCGCGTGCTGCAACTACTGAGCCTGTGTGCTGCAGCTACTGAAGCCAGCACACCTGGAGCCTGTGCTCCACAATGAGAAGCCACTGCAATGAGAAGACTTTGCACCACAATGAAGAGTAGCCCCTGCTCTCCGCAACTAGAGAAAGCTCGTGTGCAGCAACAAAGACCCAATGCAGCCAAAAGTAAATAAATAAATAAATTAGTTTTAAAAAGAAGACAAAGAGTGAACAAATGCTACAGGAAACAGAGGCGATAAAGTTATTTGAACTCCAAGCATCTGGCTTTTAAAAAC
This sequence comes from Kogia breviceps, assembly GCF_026419965.1. Classification (NCBI taxonomy): domain Eukaryota; kingdom Metazoa; phylum Chordata; class Mammalia; order Artiodactyla; family Physeteridae; genus Kogia; species Kogia breviceps. Next base: position 22,251,203 of record NC_081326.1, on the reverse strand, counting down.
ATTTTATGGGAGATAAAACATTTTCAGGTTTTATCCGCACCTAAAAGCGTTTATCATAGTTACAGACTATTATACAGTGCTGATGAATGCAATTATTCCTTAACTTATGTGTGCCTATTTTGTGTCAGGTATTTTGTGCGATGTCTGGAAATCCTAACTGAACAAGGTGTACAAATAAAAAACTAAAATACTCAGAGATGGATTGTGAGATCACATATAAGGCAGGAATGGTAATACATAGAGAAATCCCTGCATGTGGAGCTAGAAAGACTCCCTTTGAACTAGGTTTTGAGAGAAATACAACAGTTTGCCCTCTTTGTCTAGGAGGAAAAAGGGAATTCCAGGCAGAGGAAATGGGTAGGAAGCAAAGCCTAGAAGGTATGAAGCAGATTGGCTTGTACAGCAAATTACTGGAATATAGTTCGAGCAATGGGGAGATAGGAGGTAAGCTTGCTGAGGACTTAATCAGGTGGGGATTGGGAGAGGTTGGTGGTGACATTTAAAATGTTACTGTTTGGGTTTTTTTTTTTTTAATTTATTATTTATTTATTTACTTTTTTTTTTTTTTTTTTGGCTGCATTGGGTCTTTGTTGCTTCACATGGGCTTCCTCTAGTTGCGGCGAGCGGGGGCTACTCTTCGTTGCCGTGCGCAGGCTTCTCACTGCGGTGGCTTCTCTTGTTGTGGAGCACGGGCTCTAGGCACACAGGCTTCAGTAGTTGTGGCACACGGGCTCAGTAGTTGTGGCGCGCGGGCTCTAGAGCGCAGGCTCAGCAGTTGTGGTTCACGGGCTTAGTTGCTCCGCGGCATGTGGGATCTTTCCGGGACCAGGGCTCAAACCCATGTCCCCTACATCGACAGGAGGATTCTTAACCACTGCGCCACCAGAGACATCCCGGTGGTGACCTTTAAAATAGAGAAACAATACATTAAGAAAAGAATAGCTGTCATGACAGTGAGGCAAAAGTGAGCAGGGGAAAGGAAGACCAACTGAGTCCAGGTCCTAAATTAAGGCAGTTGTAATGAGACTGCAAAGGAAAGAGACTAGTTTGGCAGCTAGAATCGGTAGGGCTTGGTGACAGATTGTGTTTAGGGGCGAGAGAGGGAGGAACTAGCATAACTCCCGAATTACTGGCTTTGGAACATAGGGAACTTTTATTATATCTTTCTCTAAACCATTATACATTATTCATTGAGAGATTAAAGATGTGCCTGCATTGTGAAACATCATTACTTTCCGACTAAGGGAATCCCTAGATTAGAAACCCCAAGCCACACCCATTCCTGCTTCTCCCGTCCATTTGGTGCTTTCTCAGGAAGCTGTGGCTCCAGGCAAAAATACATACATATGTAATAAAACAGATCTATTGTCCTAGTGAAAGACATACGAAAGCCAGAATATATAATTAAACTTATTTGGAATGATTAGGAGCTAGGTGTACGTGGTTTTATCACAGACTGTAGCTGTACTCTGTGTGCACCTCTGCCTGCTTCTCATTAAACGAAGAATTGGCTTTCAAGAACAAAAACGTGAAGACTTATTTAGTTACAGGATAACCAGAAACTTGTGCTTGAAAATTTAGATGTGAATTAGCAAAATTGGGTCTTGACTTTTTCTACTGGGTAAAAGAATGAAACAAATGCGTATTATTCTAAATAGATACTTCTTGTATTAAACATGTTTGAAGGTTAAAAAGTTTATGTGAATATTATTTCTCAAGTTTTGCTCAGGGTTTCATATGCTTTTGTGTCTCCCCTCTGTGTGGCCATTAGAGAGGCATTCTAGCCTCATGGTTAGGAAGCTAAACTCTGGAGTTATGTTGTCCAAGTTCAAACATTACCTCTGTCACTTACGTCTTTGGTCACTCCATCAGTTGCCCCTGTTAGCTTGTCACTGACACACATGAAATTAATTATATCAGCATGATCTTTGAGTAGATCCCAATCCCAACGAAGAAATACTAGATAGGACTTGACTTCAAAAAACATAAAATCTAAGTCGGTGGTTATCAAGCTTTATTGTACATTAGAATCACCTGGAGGGCTTGTTAAGCCACAGATTGCTGGGCCCACCCATAGAAATTTCTAATTTAGTAGATCTGGGGTGAGGGTCAAAATTTTGCATTTCTGAAAAATTCCAAGTGATGGTCTAGGGCTCATACGTTGAGAAATACTGATCTCATTGGAAAGGGAATTCATTTAGAAAAAAAGCAAAGAGAGATATAACAGTGCTTAGAAAACACATGTACACAGTTTGTCATGATTTTGTTTAGGAAGCTATATACACTGGGAAATCCAGTGGCTGATAAGCCATTCATTTCAGTGAAAATCACTCATTTTGTTTTATTACTAAGATGACCTTGAGTTTCTGCCATTCTAGGAACGTATCCCCGTAATTAGAGCATGCATTAGTCCCACTCAGAGAAACCTGTTTACGCCAACTCACCTTTTCCAGGATTTTACGGTTTTATGCTTGAGCCTGAACCAAATCAAACCATGAGCAATTTAATTGGGATATATCAAGCTAATTTGTTGAACTCCCAAACTAAGTCAAATCCCAAGTATCATTACCCTGAAGTGTAAACCAAATGAATAAGGGTTTTCTTGTTTGTTTATTAAACAAAAAAAAAAGTGAACTAGTTCAAATTAAAAAACCTTTCGATTTTTTTAAAAAATGGCTGAAATGCAAGATCGTATTTCCTAACATTCCAATTCATTCAAAACAAAACAAAACTCTGTTTAAGATACCCTTATACTAAGTATATACTAAGTATATAGTTGACTGCAATGCTAAAATAGTAAATCCTTGTAAGAGTCTGGGTCCCAGCAAGACAGAGTATTCCACTCACAGGTTCAAATCAAGCCACTTTAATGAAGGAACTCTTCACAGAGCTGTGGGGAGGGAGTTAAGGGGACAAGAGAGAGATGCTGGGGTACAGAAGACTAGCCGTGGCAGGAGGTCACTATCACCCAGGGTCTGAAGAGGCTAAAGGACAGAGTGTTTAGTGAGCCCAATGAGAAGAGGAAAGATGGAAAAGAGGCTATCGGGCAGGTGATTTCGTCTTGGCGAACACCTCCCTCCCAAATATACAAATTCGAATAGGGTTGCTAAATCAAGGAGGAAGTGGGGAGGAAATACCCCAGCCTCTCTCTCCTCCTACCCTCTGATCTTTTGCTGATGCTTCCATTAGTCTGAACCCAACCGAAAGTCAGGTGTCAGGGAGCCCCAGGGACTCATCTGCAGGGGTCAGCTTCCTAGCAGAGCAGGGCAAATGGAAACTGATCAGCACAATCCCCCTTTTACTACATTAATACTAGACATTAGATGTATTGGTAACTGAGTCAATGTGGATGAAATTCTTAGGAAAGTCCCCGACATACAGGAAGCATTGCATTCTAAATGTTAGCTATCATTACTGCTACAGGCTTAGCCCTGTTTTACAGACAATGAAACTAAAGCTCGTGACTCTCCGCGGCTCCTCCTTGGTTAACATTAGTAACAGAGCCCACACTCAGATCCAGGTTTTTAGATTCCAATTTTGTACACATTCTGCTGTGAGAGTTGACTATAGCACCATTATAAGTATAAGGTAATGTGTTGAATGCATAATTAATTTTATAATTTATTGCAGGAAAAAAAAGTATCTTTATTCTCTAGACCCGAATAAAGAAATCTGCAACCAAATCAACACCTTACCAACATTTATAAAAATAAAATAAAAAACTTATTTCAAAGGCAATTCTACATATTCAATAATAATGGTAATAGTAATGCTGATGTTAGCAATAGTTAAAATTTTTGAATATTTATTATGTTCAGCAATTAGTATTGTACTAATATAGCCACTAACCCTATGTCACCCATTTTCTTTCTTTATTTATTTATTTGGCTGTGTTGGGTCTTCATTGTTGCACACAGGCTTTCTCTAGTTGCGGTGAGCTGGGGCTACTCTTCGTTGTGGAGCCCGGACTCTAGGTGTGCGGGCTTCAGTAGCTGTGGCTTGAGGGCTGTAGAGCACAGGCTCAGTAGTTGTGGCACACAGGCTTTGTTGCTCCCTGGCATGTGGGATCTTCCCGGTCCAGGGCTCGAACCCCTGTCCCCTGCATTGGCAGGTAGATTCTTAACCACTGCTCCACCAGGGAAGCCCCGAGCAGGCAGATTCTCAACCACTGCGCCACCAGGGAAATCCTATATGTCACCCATTTTAAATTCCTGTTTATTCTTTCACGTTTTGGGTTTCTTCTTTTTTTTAACTTGGAAATAATTCACTTGAAGGATTTTGTAGCTAAATTAATTTTACCTGAATCTGCTGGCCTTTGTCTGACCATTTAAGGTTTCATAAAATCATTTAAAATGTGATATATATATTATCTCTTTAAAAACTCCCAGATAACAATTTTTTTTCCCTGTACAGTAAGTCCCCCTACATATGAACGAGTTCCGTTCCAAGAGCACATTCATAAGCCCAATTTGTTCATAAATCCAACAAAGTTAGCCTAGGTACCCAACTAACACAGTCGGCTGTATAGTACTGTGCTGTAATAGGTTTATAAAACGCTCGCATCTTTGGAAGTTCACAATTGGAAGGTTCATATGTAGGGGACTTACTGTAACTGTTTGAGAACTTATTCATCTCATTATCCTGCTGTGATACAAAATTAGCCCTGAGGTCCGAGGCATGAACTGGCCATGTATTCAAAATTTGATTACATGAAATAAGATATCGTGAAAATGAACAGAGTTAGCTTCTGATCTGTGTCAGGTAAGCTTTCCTGGCAACAGATTTTAAACAGTGAGATAGCCATTTACCCTTAGGTCTTTGCAGTTCAGGGTTTTAGAGTTTCATTTCAAAGAAGGTACAATCAGTAAGCTGAAACATCACATGTACATTTCTAGTGAGCTAAAGAAACAACGAATATTTTTCCTGTGGGGCTGATTTGCACACTGTCAGCGTCTCTCTGGTGATTGGAGCAGTGATCAGACCAGGGCACTGTAACCAATGGCTCATCACGAAATTTAGGCTCTTTCTTGGCAGTCAAGTTTCGGAGTTGTCATTAAGAGTCTGTGTAGCAGTAGTATTAGACGGCTCTACCCTGAAAACTAACCACACGAAAGAAAAACATCTTACATGTACACCCTTTGTTTTCTGTCTACTTTGTTGTCTACTTATAGCATAGCTTGGCCCATAAGAAATTACCTAATTACAGTACAGGCTGAACTATGTGAAAATGCCAATATTTGGCCAATAATTGATGGTCAGATGCCAGTCCGATATTGGACAGCAATTTCATTTGATTTATCCTAATAATTCTGATACAGATTGAAGTTGCTCACGGAGCAGTGGCATTTCATTTACAGCTCCTTTTAAAGTTCACTACACTGGTAAATATTACTTTTGCACATTCTACACATCTTCACGTCACTTCTGACTCTTTTTCCCCTCTCGTTGAAGATTTCAGGTAAATACGAACATCCAAGAAATCTGTGAAATTGAGATTCTAAGGTGTTTATAAAGGATTTATATGTGTAACATTCCTAACCAAATTCTGGGTACATAGTAGGCAATCAGAATTGAGTGATTATATCTCAGCACAAAAGTCATCGGTGCGAATGTATCTTATAATAGTGGCTTATTGTCATATGGTCTTTACCAGTTACATACTCTTTAAATGCATTATTTCACTTTGTTTAGAGTCAAATTACCTAAAAACCCATTCCCAACACATTCAGCTGACATGTCAGATAATATTGCAAGTATTTAAAGGGTAGCACTGCATTGTTATATAAGCACTCGTCTAACAGTTAACAGAGAAGTTGACAACAAAGAAAAGGAAAATAATTTTCTATGCATTTGTATAAACTGGATATTAGAAAATGTCATGTTACGATTTTTACAGTAAGATCAGGAGGTGATTTCTTACACACAGATGTCTGTCTTGTGGTGAACTTGAGGAACTGACTTATGTAATTAACAAGGAGACATCAGTATTTATAAACATGGAGCGTTTTGAAGAATGAGATCCTGATTTTATCACAATGGTGGTGTACTCAAATTCTCACTTATTGTCCGGGCCCAAACTCTTACAATTTGACAAGTGCATTAAAACCCCTGTAAGTTGTGTTCTCTTTGATGTTATTATCACTGCTCTTAAATACAGAGGAAAATGTGTGGTGCAGCTGACGGATGAGCGGAAGAGTCAGCCGCCCTGACAGCTCTACACATAGTCCACAGGTGTGCAGTTTGCCTTCACTGTACTTCAGAAGCAGAAGTTTTTAAAGGGTCCCACGCAACTTTACAGATCTATCTTTTCTGCAGCTCCTTTGCACTAACCACATCTATACAACAGGCCCTAAATCCTAGAAGTTTTAACCTTCAGAGTAGAGGAAGTTTGGTGAATTCCACAGCAGTTTGGAACCAAGTCAGAACACAGGGCTTTACAGGTAGAGGTTTACGATGCAGCTTGGATTCAGCAGGTCTGCAACTCAGAGCACTGCATTTTTTTTTTTTTTTTTTTGCGGGCCTCTCACTGTCGTGGCCTCTCCCGTTGCGGAGCACAGGCTCCGGATGCACAGGCTCAGCGGCCACGGCCCACGGGCCCAGCCGCTCCGCGGCACGTGGGATCCTCCCGGATCGGGGCACGAACCCGTGTCCCCTGCATCGGCAGGCGGACTCTCAACCACTGCGCCATCAGGGAAGCCCTAGCACTGCATTTTTTATAATTTCCTTGGTGATCCCAAGGTTGCTGTTCTATGGACCACACTTGACTCTGGGTGGCAAAGGACTAGGCATTTCCACTTTTTTGACCTACTGGTATCTCAGAGGCAACAAAACCAAGCTCAAATTTACCGTCTTCCTCCCAAAACCAGACAGTCTTCCGCTCGAGTTCTTATTAATTTTTGCCCCTATGAATTCTCCACCCAACTACAGAGTAATATGAGTTTCCTTCTTATCCCTCCCACTATCACATCCAAATCAATTTTCAACATCTTCTGATGTCTCTCATACCCATCTCTTACTTTTCACTTCACTGCTACTCTCTGGACTCAGGCCCTTAGGCCTCTCATTCCTCTCTGCCCTTCCTGCCCTGCCCGTGTCCACACCACCAAATCCAGCTCTAGGCACAACTGCCATTTTCTTTACTTTATTTTACTTTTGGCTGTGTTGGGTCTTCACGGCTTGTGCACGGGGTTTCTCGAGTTGTAGTGAGCAGAGGCTACTCTTCATTGCAGTGCGCGGGCTTCTCACTGAAGTGGCTTCTCTTGCTGCAGAGTACGGGCTCTAGTTGCACAGGCTTCAGTAGTTGTGGCGCGTGGGCTCAGTAGTTGTGGCTCTCGGGCTCTAGAGCTCAGGCTCAGTAGTTGTGACACACGGGCTTGGTCTCTCCACGATATGTGGGATCTTCCTGGACCAGGGCTTGAACCCGTGTCCCCTGCATTGGCGGGCAGATTCTTAACCACTGCGCCACCAGGGAAGTTCCACAACTGCTATTCTAAAGCAGTGCTTATTTACATTGATGCTCTGCAGAGAAACCATCTGGAGTTGAGTCTAGAGTTCCCCTTCTGGAACTCCAGGCCCACAGTCCTGCCTCTTTCTCCATTCTTATCTCCTAATGTTCTTACATGTGAACCTTAAGGATTAATTGCCAAGACCCGAATACCTTTTCAGTTTTCAGTTCTCCTGTTTTCAGTTCTCCTGACCAGTCCCATGTTCCTATGTTACTTTAAGTGTCATGCGAGGGCTACAAAGTCGTAAGCATCCAAAAGAGCCTCGGGTGCATAGCTTCATGACATGAGGCATTTCATCGGGCCTGGAGGGTAATAAAGATCTCTATAGAGGTTATTAACTGTTTGTTTCTACGTTTCTTTATCATTGGACTGGAATGGGCACTCTTCACTTAGTAAAAGAAAGCGAATAAGTTAATTTTAGTGAAAAGACTAATAACAACAATAAAAGAGCATCCCTTGGGCCTTTTTTCCCATTGCACAATCCATAACCAAGCAGGTGTACCACTGTAATTGGTTTTCTTGTCTTGCTTTTACACGGAGCTGCTCCCCGGGAGAGAGTGCGTCTTGTTCATCTTTTTTATCTCCAACACTGAGCGTAGTGTGTGGTACAAGGTGGGTATCAGGAGGATCCAGAGTTTGGAACCTGAAAGGGGCCCCTCTTTAAGGAAGAGAATTTGAATCTCTTTCTCTACGTTTTCAAAAATATATGACCTTGAGGATACATTGCTAGGGGCCCCTTGTAGGACCTTGGAAGGGGAGCCTTGTGAATGTAGGGGTTGGGGGTGGGTCCGGAAACTTAAGCTGCTTTAACCACGTGGTCTAACCACCTCTGCTGTCAATCATCTCTCTTCTGTTGTTGCCGTAGTGGTCAGTGTTACTTTAATGAAAAAAAGAATGTGACCTTTTTCATAACTGTGACCTTTCGTGCTGTGCTCTCTGAGTATGGGATCTGAATATCTACACCTGAGGGTGTTCTGCTTTTAGGAAGGTAACTTCCTTCAGGATACATGCTGTAGAGGCATTTGAATTTCCTGGAGTTTGTAGGAATTTCAGATACCCCTGGGATCATTCTCTGATGGCGCAACCCTCACTTCCAAATCTAGTGAAGGCCGCAGTTTTCAAACTCTGTTTATATTTTTAAATGAAAACATTGCTTTATGACACCACCATTCTCTAAGTCTTTCAGAATGTGTTTGGACTATTTCTGTTCTTATTGGAAACTTCCCTACGAAATCATAGACTTTGAATTCAGTGTATATTCTTTTTGATACTCTTCAAGGCATATTTCTTTTTTTTTTTTTTTTTTTTTTTTTTTTTTTTTTTTTTTTTTTTTTTTTTTTTTTTTGTGGTACGCGGGCCTCTCACTGTTGTGGCCTCTCCCATTGCAGAGCGCAGGCTCCGGACGTGCAGGCTCAGCGGCCATGGCTCACGGGCCCAGCCGCTCTGCGGCATGTGGGATCTTCCCGGACCGGGGCACGAACCCGTGTCCCCTGCATCGGCAGGCGGATTCTCAACCACTGCGCCACCAGGGAAGCCCAAGGCATATTTCTTATAACTAGTTTTATAAGAGGAAACACTTGTAAAAGTAGGAGACGCTTTTGTCGTTTCATGAAATATATTTAGAAGTACATTTATATACGTGTGTATATATATACATATATATATATATATAAATACTTCACTCTATGCATTTCAGAAAAAGTTACCGAAATTCATTAGTATTTGCTGTTTACGTACGTGAATAGGTGTGGCTAAAAGGTCGCCCCTGGGACCAACATCTCCCTGTCTAATGTTGATTCCCTGAGCAGTTACTCTACTGTCACCCTGTTTTTTGCATTCATAGCTCTTATGCCACACTGTTACTATGTTGCTTTACTCTCTTTGTTTATTGTTTCTCTAGGCACCACTTAGATTATGGGTAAATATTCACGTAGACTCCTTGTTGCAAAGACTGTTCCATTTACCACCAGGTCTTTAGATTCCAGGTCTGTAAAACCCTGTAAGAGAATAGGACCACTCCCTGGTCGACGCTTACCACCTCAGCTCCAAAGGGCTAAATGTATGGGATTCCCTCAGCCCCGACCTACTCTCTGCTGCCAGCCCACCCCTTCTCTTTCCTTTCCTCGGCCTCCTTGCTTTCCACTTGAACTCTGCCCTCCAGCTAAACCAGCCTGGTCATCCTAGGGTGCGTTTGTTCACTAGATTGCTTTTCTCCAAACCCTTGCCCAGCCCCTGTGGAGCAATGATTTGAACCATAACTCTCCTTTTTACTAGCCATGTGATCTTGAATAGATCTCTCAGAGCCTTGATTTCTACATCCATAAAATGTAGATACTATGAGTACCACCCCGGGGGGGGGGGGGCGGTAATCACACAGCGGGTCTTCAATAAGTGGCAGCCATTGCCATCATTGTTTTTATACTCATTTCTTTCAGGTTTCACTTCCTTGGTTGATCTCCAATAATCATTTATAATTATTTGTAATTTTAAAATAACTTCAAAATCCTGTTTCATTTATATGTTTTCCTTCTTGAGTTAGATTTAAGCTCCTGGAAGGCAAGTCTTCTACTGTTACTGCTTTATGTACACTGCCCTCTGAGCCTTGTTATCTAAAGCAGTGGTTGTCTGCAGTAACATTAATCCCTATCACTTGACGTTGCACTTAAGGAAAATGCAAAATATTTCTTCTGCTTGTGCCTATATAACTTAATTGCCTCAAGATTTCTAGAAGGTCTCCCAGTAAAGTAACAAAGGGAGAAGCTTTTCAACGTGTCTACTTTCCATGAGATTTCTTTTAAGTGTTAAATTATGTAACTATTATTAGTTTCAAATTGTGCTTGGAGTTGCAAGACTTAATGTCATGCTGGCTCTGACTATACAAGTCAATGGGTGGGGACAATAGAGAGGTGATCCCATCAGCTGGAAACAAGGTGACCTTCAGAGAACTAACCTGGGAACAGCAAATCTGAAGAGTGAGGGATAAAATTAACCCACCCTAAAAGATGACCTGTGAATATAAAGTTGAGGGGATTAAGGAACAATCAGATTTTATCAAGTGGCAACGAGGGTGGATGAGTCTTGAAAGCTGTTTACCTAATCAACTATATTATACCCTAACAAGGAAAGAATATGTTAAAACTGGCAGAAGGTGATATATATGGAATCTTAAAAAAAGAAAAAGCCAGTAAGTAAGATTTGGGGCAGAGTTAATCAAATATGTTCTTGGAAAGAGATAGTCATATGTACTGAACAGGCCATACAGGAATTATAGACACACTCTGTACGTGGGGGAGAATAGCTTTGAAATTTACATGGTCTGCATAAGCTAACCCCCAAGACCATCCATGTCTTTTCACTGGCTAAGCAACCTAAGCTACTTTCTGAAGATGAATTCAAGCCTCCTAGCACCTCTATCTACTGGTAAGCGGAATTCTCTCTTAGAAAATAACCTCCTTTCCCTGGAAATTTGCATTCTGATTGAACCATTAGTCCCTTGCAGGGACAGATCCAGAATTTATGAGACGTGAATCTTTTTTTTTTTTTTTTTTTTTACAATTAGGGAGGTCTCTCTTTGAGAAAAAGAATACAAAATGGCAAACATAAAATTGCTTCCAGGGCATTGGAAGAGATGAGTGCAAGTGAGTGCGCCCGAAGTTTTACCTTTGTCAGCATCATGACGAAGCCACTGAAGTTGGGTTGGTGTAGGTCTGAGAGCCTATCAGCTCTGGGTGCACAGTCCCATCCTGCAAAGCTGAGGGCCAGACTCTGGAAGCCCCTTACCCCGTGGCCCTCTCACTCTCTCACATAGCACTCTAATCTTAATAATGTAAATGCAACAAAGGAGTCAAATTCCATGCTGCTTCTTAAATCCTTCTTAAAAGGATTTTGGCACTTTAACTTTTTATGATCCTTTCTATACTTTTATTATCATCCTGTTCAAGGTTACAAAAAATCTCTCCCATTTCTTAACTCTTCCCAGATTCTGTCTAGTTTTCTGTATTCAAATGACATAGCAATGTTAGGTAAAGCACAAAATCGGTAAAGATATGACTGTACCCACACAAGAGTTCAATGTTTAGGGGCCAGAAAGAGGAGAAAACTTAGAGCAGTGGGCATGATGGAGCTGTGGCTTGACATGCTCTGGCTCTGCAAGGAAGCAGGCCAGGCCGCAAGTGTGATCCTTGTGGGGCAACGGGGAATAAAGATGCCTCATTTCAGGGCTTCCCTGGTGGTGCAGTGGTTGAGAGTCTGCCTGCCGATGCAGGGGACACGGGTTCGTGCCCCGGTCCGGGAGGATCCCACGTGCCACGCAGCGGCTGGGCCCCTGGGCCATGGCCGCTGAGCCTGGGCTCCGCAACGGGAGGGGCCGCGGCGGTGAGAGACCCGCGTACCACAAAAAAAAAGATGCCTCACTTCAGGTAGTGGAAGAGTGTGGGATCCACAGCTTAAAGCCCTGGACTGGAATGGGGTTCCATTGTTCCTGAGAGGAGGCTGACAAAAGTTGTAGCCCGGAGCCATAGTTTATATTAAGATGCATACCTAGAAAGCAAGAGGTCACAGACAGGGACTTCCCTGGTGGTCAAGTGGTTAAGACTCTGCTCTTCCACTGCAGGGGGCGCGAGTTGGATCCTTGTTCAGGGAATTAAGATCCTGCCTGCTGCATGGTGCGGCCAAAAAAAAAAGGGGGGGAGGTGTCACAGACACAGCACAGAGACAAGGAATCAAGCCATTCTCAGCTTAGTCTGAAAGTTACTAGGTGGGACTGAGAAAGACTGCATAGTGTGTGGGTGCAAGAGTAGATTCGCAGTGGTGTAGGTGGGGTGTCAGAGCCTAAGCAAGGTGAGAAGGGTATCCACGTGAAGAGACTGCCTTGCATAGGGGTGTCGAAGAGGGCATCCACCCCGGATGAATGCGGTTGTGTCAGCGCTAGGAGAATCCTTACCTCCAGAGGGACTGATCAAGTAAGAAAATATTAAGGATAATGGTATTGGGCTAGAATTGGAGATATGGGGCAGGAACTCACAGTTTTTAGTAGACTGAGAGAGAGAGGGAGAAAGAGAGAGAGAGATTCAAGTACATATATTCCTAGTTTTGTCCACTGAGAGGATCTAGAAGCAGTTATACCCCAATAGCATTGAGTACCTGTAGCATTCAGATCTTGGTTTCTAAGTACCATTCTTCAGAGGCCTTTGGAGAAGTGGTTAACTTTGGTATTGGGGTGGGGAAAGTACAAGAGGAGCCTGGAACCTCCTGTTGAGGCTGAAATAAAGAAGTGCTCAAAGAATGATGGGGCCACAGAGGCCATCTTGCAGGGGCTCCCCAAATCTGGGGCAATTTCAGCAACAAAATAAATAATGATAGTAGCAGTCTATAATGCATTGAACAACATAGGAAGCTGTGAGTTCATACAGATATCAAAAAAATTAGTGAATAGGCAGAAGACCCAAATAGACATTTCTCCAAAGAAGACATACAGATTGGCAACAAACACGTGAAAGGATGCTCAACATCACTAATCATTAGAGAAATGCAAATCAAAACCACAATGAGGTATCTCCTCACACCAGTCAGAATGGCCATCATCAAAAAATCTACAAACAATAAATGCTGGAGAGGGTGTGGAGAAAAGGGAACCCTCCTGCACTGTTGGTGGGAATGTAAATTGATACAGCCACTATGGAGAACAGTATGGAGGTTCCTTATAAAACTAAAAATAGAACTACCATACAACCCAGCAATGCCACTACTGGGCATATACCCTGAGAAAGCCATAATTCAAAAAGAGTTATGTAGCACAATGTTCACTGCAGCTCTATTTACAATAGCCAGGACATGGAAGCAACCTAAGTGTCCACTGACAGATGAATGGATAAAGAAGATGTGGCACATATATACAATGGAATATTACTCAGCCATAAAAAGAAACAAAATTGAGTTATTTGTAGTGAGGTAGATGGACCTAGAGTCTGTCATACAGAGTGAAGCAGGTCAGAAAGAGAAAAACAAATACCGTATGCTAACACACATATATGGAATCTAAAAAAAAAAAAAAGGTTCTGAAGAACCTAGGGGCAGGACAGGAATAAAGACGCAGACGTAGAGAATGGACTTGAGGACACAGGGAGGGGGAAGGGTAAGCTGGTATGAAGTGAGAGAGTGGCATGGACATATATACACTACCAAATGTAAAATAGATAGCTAGTGGGAAGCAGTGGCATAGCACAGGGAGATCAGCTCGGTGCTTTGTGACCACCTAGAGGGGTGGGATAGGGAGAGTGGGAGGGAGACGCAAGAGGGAGGAGATATGAGGATATATGTATATGTATAGCTGATTCACTTTGTTATAAAGCAGAAACTAACACACCATTGTAAAGCAATTATACTCCAATAAAGATGTTAAAAAAAAGATAAAGCTGATGCAAGAAACAGATAAAAGATTAGGCAGATCACTTAACCTATTGAAACAATTATGTAATTGCACCATTATAAGAAACATAAAAACTAGGAAATAAATTAATAGTAATAATAAATGGATGAGGAATGATATTTACATAATCTCAAAAACCTCCTTACAAAATATTTATTAATGACAATGGGGGGGAAAAAAGTAATTTCACCCTGCAGAAGCCAAGCAGACAAGAACTTAAGTGATCAAAGTTAACATCACCAATAATGGTACAAACACACATCATGTGTCGATTGAATAGGATAAAATGAGAACACATCATCACTTCTGTGATACTCCTGCCCAAGATATATAACAGGCACCTAATCATGAAGAAATATCCGCCAAACCCAAACGGAAGAACATTCTACAAAATAAATGGCCCGTAAGCATCAAAAGTGTCACGGCTATGACAGTCAAGGAAAGGCTGAGAACTGTTCATATGGAAGGAAACTAAGGAGACATGATAAGTAAATTCGGCGTCTGTTTTGCAAGATCTGCATTTAAGAGTGCACCTTTTTCTTACCAAGTACATGATTGGGACCATTGGAGGAACTTGAATGGAGCCTGAGAATTTTATTAAAGTACCAATACTAATTTCCTGATTTTACTGCTATATTGTAGTTATGTAGGAGAATGTCTTCATTTGTAGGAAATACACACTAAAGTATGAGAGAGTAGTGGGGCATAGCGTCAGCTATTTATTCTCAAATGGGTAAGGAAAAAGTGTTTCTTGTGCTGTACTTGCAAATTTTCCTTAAGTTTGAGATAGTTTATATGTATATTTATTTACATATTTTACAGCTTTTGTGTGTTTCATGTTTTGAATATCCACGTCCAGCCAAGTTCCCCCAGAGCAGATTTTAGTGGGACCTATCAGCTTATAGCTTAAAGCAGTGACCCTGGGTGAGGTGAATACTTTTGCCATGCTGCAATGAGAAGAGCTTGTTTTTCTGCCTAATGACGATATACAAACTGCTCAGGAAGCTCGATAGGATGGAAGTGGTTGTCAGGTCATTATCCCGCAGTCATACAGAGGCTCAGTACTGCCGCCTTAGCTAAAAGTCATTCTTCAGTATTTTCTAGAAGCTGGCATGCAAATGATAAAACGATAAATGAGACCAATGAGAACTTCTTCTTCTGGAACTTTGTCACAGGCTTTGCAAACCATGTGACCAGAAGACCTAATGATTTTAATATCTGTCCCACTGGGTACTTCTCTAGCTTCTCTTTTATTCAACAGACTTTTCTTGAGTCCTACTATGTTACAGGTACTGGACTTATCTCAGTGGAAGGTGGAAAAGACCCTCACAGTTCCCACTGGGACAAAGGAAGGGGTCAAATGAGGAAGCAAATATTTACCGTCTAATGAAGAAGTGGGGCACCAAGGAGAAGACACGTTCTCTTAGGAAGACTTCACAAAGAAAGGGTGTGTCAGCTTGGAGTTAAAGAATAAGGCTACTTAAAATTTTTCCTAGGGTTTAAAAATTTAAGTGATATTTAAATGACTTTTTTAGTATGTGGACAAAAAGACAGAAGAATAGGAAGAAACAGCACCTTTCGTATACTTTGGCCACACCATGCAACCTGTGTCGTCTCAGTTCCTCTACCAGGGACTGAACCCCGACGACAGTCGTTGACACAGTAGTGAGTCCTAGCCACTAGGCCACCAGGGAACTCCTGAAACAGCGGCTTTAAGTAAAATACCTAACAGGTGAAACAACTGTGTCCATATCTTCACCTACATTATGCTCCAGAGCAAATCTTTTTCAAAGTACATTTTTCAAGAATAAAGAAGTGGATAAAATAGTGAATTATCATGAAACAAATAGATGTGGGTTTTTTTAAGCTTTATCTTGTGTTTTCAGTACCTAATACGATTTTGTGTTTTATTTTTATCTTTTTACCTCTAATCATTCTCCCTCAGGATTCTCATTCCTGGTGTTTCTATCACCTCCCACTCCATTTCAAATGTGATATTGCTTCCCACTCCGAAGAATCTGGATATCTGACTCACTTCTGAACCTTCTTTTCAGTTTTAAATCTCCCAAAACTGTAAGTCAGCTGTCAGCCTGTTGATATTGAATTTTTAATATCTGTCAAACTTTGCCAGTGATTCCTAAGTACTTAGCTCTCCTAGAGCTGATGTCTTCTGTGGCTGATCACTTGGGGATGCAGTGGAGAAGGGGCCATTTGAACCCTCCAAATGAACTGTCCGTTTCAGTCTCATCAGGGACTTTCTGGACCTCATCACCTCCCTCCTTCCTTTTGGCCTGATTTGAAAGCCACAATGGAAGTTACCAAGGGCCAGATGTCTAGAGCGTCCCTCAAAATTCAACTCACTATGAACCAATGATGAGGAGACAGTCACAATCTGTGATATTTCACAGCTACACCACTTGGTGCTCCTCATCTTTAGTGTTTTTAAAATAATAAATATAGGGCTGCCCTGGTGGCGCAGTGGTTGAGAATCCGCCTGCCGATGCAGGGGACACGGGTTCGTGCCCCGGTCCGGGAAGATCCCACATGCCGCGGAGCAGCTGGGCCCGTGAGCCATGGCCGCTGAGCCTGCGCGTCCGGAGCCTGTGCTCCGCAACGGGAGAGGCCACAACAGTGAGAGGCCCGCGTACCGCAAATAAATAAATAAAAATAATATAGATAAATATTGTATCTTCCTTGTTTATCATTTACTTTTTTTTTTAAACATTTGCTTTAGAGTTGTACTTCACTTCCTTTGAGTTATCTCCTATCTTTTGGAACTAGGACCTTGTTTAGATCTTAAATTATTACTCATGGCTCTGAAGGCCTTTCTGGCCAAAAGACATTTTATCACACCACAGGGAAACAGTAGTCAAATAGGCCTTTCGTATTCAGAAATGTAATGTTTCTTGCAAAAGTGCCTCAGAAGTCTTGTGTAGAAAGTGTGTGATTTTGA
Source organism: Kogia breviceps (assembly GCF_026419965.1). Taxonomy (NCBI): domain Eukaryota; kingdom Metazoa; phylum Chordata; class Mammalia; order Artiodactyla; family Physeteridae; genus Kogia; species Kogia breviceps. The sequence goes on along the minus strand of NC_081326.1, from coordinate 22,234,318 downwards.
AGGTATGGTATTTAATCTCAGGTACAGGGATGGGGTGGGAAGAAGACATAAGGAATGAGAAGAGGGTGTGGTGTGTGTATGAGATGATGTGGTTGGGGGAACTTGGGAAAGGGGAAGTAAGCCCCGCCCTTGCCGTCTTCTGTATCCCCTTGTCATCCAAGGTCAAGATGGAGAGGGGCGGGGTCCTGAGTACAGCGCTGGGTTTGGAGCTGATTGGGCTGGTGAGGTAGGGCCGGTAGTGAGGCCTGATGCCAGAGTCCATTTACAAGGAGACGCGGGCCTCTCACTGCTGTGGCCTCTCCCGTTGCGGAGCACAGGCTCCGGACGCGCAGGCTCAGCGGCCGTGGCTCACGGGCCCAGCCGCTCCGCGGCACGTGGGATCCTCCCGGACCGGGGCACGAACCCGTGTCCCCTGCATCGGCAGGCGGACTCTCAACCACTGTGCCACCAGGGAAGCCCTGTTCTTATTTTTGTACTGTGGCCCAAGAGACTAAGCGATATCAATGAATTTTTAAGCATACATAATTGATATTGACATCCTTATTATATTATGGTTCTTGAAAATTTAGGGATTTGGGAAGCTCTCTAGGAAAATTACATTCAAATGTCAGAGGGCTAGACTCTACAGAGTTCACAGCAAACCCAGTTTTCATCCTCTCCACCGCCGCTCCCCCACCAGCCCACACGCTCTAAGTCATCGTCTCCACTGCAGATGCCTCTTAACCCACGTCCCGGCTGCCACTCTAACTGCTCCCGCCCTCACTCAACTCCATCCAATCCAGTCTCACCAGAGATTCCCCACTCCACCCCGCACCCTGCTCCGCCCCTGCAAGGCCTGTGGGATCTTAGTTACCCGACCAGGGATTGAACCCACCCCTTGGCAGTGAAAGCACCGCTGGACCACCAGGGAATTCCTGAGATTTTGTTTTCATTGACATTTTTATTGAGATAATTGTAGATTCATATGCAGTTTGTAAGAAATAACACAGAGAGATGCTGTGTACCCTTTACTCAGTTTCACTCAATGGTAACATCTTACAAAATTATAATACAACATCACAACCAGGATATTGACATTGATATGATCCACCAGCTTTATTCAGATTTCCCTAGAGTTACTTGTACTCGTGTGTGTGTGTGTGTGTGTGTGTGTGTGTGTGTGTGTATTTCATTCTATACAGTTTTATTTTTTGTTTGTTTGTTTTGCAGTTCGAGGGCCTCTCACTGTTGTGGCCTCTCCCGTTGCGGAGCACAGGCTCCGGACGCGCAGGCTCAGCGGCCATGGCTCACGGGCCCAGCCGCTCCGCGGCATGTGGGATCTTCCTGGACCGGGGCCCGAACCTGTGTCCCCTGCATCGGCAGGCGGACTCTCAACCGCTGCACCACCAGGGAAGCCCCATTCTATACAGTTTTTTTGTTGTTGTTTTGTTTTGTTTGTTTTTTTTGCGGTATGCGGGCCTCTCACTGCTGTGGCCTCTCCCGTTGCGGAGCACAGGCTCCGGACGCGCAGGCCTAGCGGCCATGGCTCATGGGCTTAGTTGCTCCGCGGCATGTGGGATCTTCCCGGACCAGGGCACAAACCCGTGTCTCCTGCATCGGCAGGCGGACTCTCAACCACTGCGCCACCAGGGAAGCCCTATACAGTTTTATCTTATGTGTATCTACCACCACCGTCCATCACAGGGATCCCTCTGGTTGCCCTTTCATAACCACACCCACCTTCCTCCTTCCCTCTATTCTCTTTCCTTAACTCTGGGCAACCACTAATCTGCTCTTTATTCCTAAATTTTTTTCATTTCAAGAATATTACATAAATGGAATCATACAGTATATAAACTTTTAGCTTTTTTTTTTTTTTTTTTTGCTCAGCATAATTCCCTGGAGATTCGTTCAAGCTTTTGTATGAAGTTAATTCCCCTTCACTGTTGAGTAGTATCCGTGGTATGCATGTACTCTGGTTTATTTAACCATTCACCCACTGAAAGACATCTGGGTTGTTTCCAGTTTGGGGCTATTACAGATAAAGCTGCTATGAACATTCATCTATAGGTTGTTGTGTGAGCATAAGTTTTCATTTTTCTGGGATAGATGACCAAGAGTATAATTGCTGAGTCATTTGATTGTTGCAGGTTTAGTTTTTTAAGAAACTGCCAAACTGTTTTCCAGAGTGGCTGCACCATTTTACAGACCCATCAGCAATGTATGAGTGATCCAGTTTCTCCACATTCTTGTCAGCATTTGCTGTTGTCACTATGTTTTTGGCTTTTTAAAAAATAAATTTATTTATTTATTTTTGGCTGCATTGGGTCTTCAGTGCTGTGCACAGGCTTTCTCTAGTTGCAGTGAGCCGGAGCCTACTCTTCACTGAGGTGCACGGGCTTCTCATTGTGGTGGCTTCTCTTTCTTGCCGAGCATGGGCGATAGGCACATGGGCTCGGTAGTTGTGGCACACGGGCTTAATTGCTCCGTGGCATGTGGGATCTTCCCGGACTAGGACTTGATCCTGTGTCCCCTGCATTGGCAGGCGGATTCTTAACCACTGCACCTCCAGGGAAGTCCTGTCACTATGTTTTAGTTTAGCCATTCTGATAGATTTGTAGCAATACTTCATTGCATTTTTTAAATAAAAAATAAATTTATTTTTCTAGGCTGCATTGGGTCTTCACTGCTGCACGTGGGCTTTCTCTAGTTGCAGTGAGCGGGGGCTACTCTTCGTTGCAGTGTGCAGGCTTTTCATTGTTGTGGCTTCTCTTGTTTCAGAGCACTGGCTGTAGGCACGCAGGCTTCAGTAGTTGTGGCACTCAGGCTCAGTAGTTGTGGCACGTGGGCTCTAGAGCACAGGCTCAGTAACTGTGGCGCATGGGCTTATTTGCTCCACGGCATGTGGGATCTTCCTGGACCAGGGCTCGAACCCGTGTCCCCTGCGTTGGCAGGCAAATTCTTAACCACTGCGCCACCAGGGAAGTCCCCTTCATTGTGGTTTTAATTTGCATTTCCCTGATGGTTAATGATTTTGAGCATCTTTTTGAAATGTGCTTAGCTGCCATCTGCATATATCCTCTTCAGCAAAATGTCTGTTCACATATTTTGCTCATTTTCTAAATCGGCTTGTTTGGGTTTTTTACTGTTGAGTTTTGAGAGCTCTTTATATATTCTAGATACCAATCCTTTGTCTGATATGTGATTTGCAAATACTTTCTCCTTGTTTGTAGCTTGTCTTTTCATCCTTGTCACGGGGCCTTTGCAGAATGAAAGCTTTTCATTTAGTTAAAGTCCGATTTATCAATTTTTCCTATTATGGATTATGCTTTTAGTGTCTAAGGATTAAGAATTCTTCACTTAACCTTAGACCCCAAAGATTTCCTATTCTTCACACATCTTTAAAAATATAAATTGGATCATGTCTCAACCTCCGCTCCCATAGCTTCACCGGCACTTTCTTGGTGGCAGCCACACAGGCTTTCTTTCTATTTCTCCAAGTTTCTTCTACCTTGGGACCTCATGCATGCCCTTTGCTCTACTAGGAACACTCTTTGTGTGGCTGGTTTCTTCTTACACATTTGGACTCAGTTTATATGTTACTATGTTTCTGAGGCCAACTCAGCCCACATTATCTACACAGGTTCCACTGGTAGTTTCTACAGCAATGCCCAGCATTTGTCAAATAACTGGCACTTCGTATTCTAGTATTTCGTTATTGTTTTTTCTTGTTTAGCACCTGGTCTCTCACAAGACTCTGAATCCCATGAGGACAAAGACTTGGTTTCACCCCTCACCCTGGCACCCAGTGCTTATTTCAGGGCTCAGCAAACAGTGCGGTCTCAGTAAATATTTGCTAAGGAAACTAATTAATGAGGGCATTTTAAGAAAACTTTCCCTCAGTGTACAATATTTTCTGAGGAATTATAAGAAGATTAAAGTTTTATTTGGGATCATAACTGCTTTGGACAGAATTCATTTTAGATGAACTCTTACTGTCCAGACTATCTTTGGTTTATATTTTGTCTCAAGAATTTAAAGAGGAAAGGAGATTTCAATAAAATTTTGTGCCATAGGGGGGAAAAAACATCTAGGCAGCAAAATTGAGTTTACGTGTCTTGCTCACAAGAGTTCCTACTGCACTGCCATCAAAGATAGCATTCCTGCACTTGAGAACATTCCAGCCCAGTGAGGGCAGATGCACATGGAAAAACGACTACCGCACAATCGTAAAACATTGTGATAAGGACCCAAGATGCTCTTGGAGCACCTCGCTTAGAATGCGGAGGGGAGGGAGGGGATGGGGTCCTGCAGAAGATTCTTTAAATGAGGCAACACTTGGGCCAAGTCTTGAAAGATGCAGTGATATTGACCAGGAGGAGACATGAAGGAGAGGGGGAGGGGAGCACCGGGAAGCCAGCGGAACAACAGGACAGGAGGCCACAGGTTGGCAGGCTATGGACTGTGTGGTCTTGGTGTGACAATGCTTGATGGGTCAGAGAGCCTCATGACCAGATTTATATCTTTGACTGATCATTTGGGCAGCACTGTGGAGGATGGATAAGAGGACTTAGGAGCCTGGAATAAGAGACATAAGCCACAGTTTCACTGGGCAGACTCTGTGTGAAAAGTGGCCACCACGGAACACATGGCAGCTGCCTTTGGCATTCACAAGAAAGTGGACCGACCCGAGGATTCCCGGAAGCTTTGAGCACCATGGCAAGCCTGCAGCTCACTAGGAGCTTTTTGCAGCTGCTCCCCGGCATGGAGGTGTGAGGAATGAGGCTGTTCTTTTTGGCAAAGAATATACGTGCAAAGTCTCCGAGGCAGGGATGCACACAGCAACTGGACTTTCCAATAGTTCCATGCAGCTGCGAAGTAGAGTGAACACAGAATCCACAATGCTCTCCATAGGCTGAGATGATCAGCAGAGCTTAAAAGGTTAGAAGTGAATAAGGATAAATAATAAAAACCGGGCTTCCCTGGTGGCGCAGTGGTTGAGAATCCGCCTGCCGATGCAGGAGACACGGGTTCGTGCCCCGGTCTGGGAAGATCCCACATGCCGCGGAGCAACTAAGCCCGTGAGCCATGGCCGCTGAGCCTGCACGTCCGGAGCCTTGTGCTCCTCAACGGGAGAGGCCACAACAGTGAGAGGCCCGCATACCGCAAAAAAAAACAAAAACAAAAACACAAACAAACAAACAAAAAAACTGTTCAACAAGGAAAAGAGAAGTGAGTGTGAATTTAAACTACATTGATGTATTCTGGTGTTCAGGCTTAGGGAGGTGAGAAACACTGTTCAACAAGGAAAAGAAAAGAATATTGGAAGCAATTGAAGTCACAGAGAAGAGGAATGAGACCATGCAGTGTAGCTCCAGAGGGCAGAATAGAAGTAGCCAGTTAAAAGAGCAGGGAGGTAGATAGGAGTCTATTTAAAGGTGAATTTTCTATAGAAAACAATCATAGGCATCCAAAAATGGAACTGGCTGGCTTCTGAGGTACTGAGTGCCCACCTCTGCAGAAAGTAAGTGATCACCTCAATGGGAAGAATGCAAAAGCAAATGAGGGTCTGGAATTACTCTTTTTTGCTGCCCTCCCAGAGCATCATTTCTTTTTTCTGAAATTTGTAAAAAATATTTATTTACTTATTTGCTTGCATGGGGTCTTAATTGTGGCAGGCTGGCTCCTTAGTTGTGGCATGTGAACTCTTAGTTGTGGCATGCATTTGGGATCTAGTTCCCTAACCAGGGATCGAACCTGGGCCCCCTGCATTGGGAGTGCAGAGTCTTATCCACTGTGCCACTAGGATAGTCCCTGAATTTTTTTTTTTAATTGAAGTATAGTTGGTGTACAACATTGTGTTAATTTCAGGTGTACAACAAAGTGATTCAGTTTTGTGTTTATTTATATATATTCTTTTTCAGATTCTTTTCCTTTATAGGGTATTACTTGATATTAAATATAGTTACGTGTGCTATACCGTAGGTCCTTGCTGTTTTGTCTATTTTGTATATAGTAGTGTGTATCTGTTAATGCCAAACTTCTAATTTATCTCTCCCCACTGCCCTTTCTCCTTTGGTAAACATGTTTGTTTTCTTTGTCTGGTCAGAGCATCATTTTTTAAACAGTGAAAATATATCTATGTGAAAATATTCTGTAATCTGGCACTTTATTGAAGAGAAAAGCTCAGGTCAGGTCTTATATAGTGGGAAATACAAATAGCAGTTTAGTATAAGAAAATACAGTGATGGCAGAGAAAATGTAGAACAAAAAAAGTTAAAAATCACAATAATTTCAGAAGAAACCAAAAAGTTAACAGCCTCTCAGATTTATAACATCTAAATGACAATCTTGTATCTCCATTGTTGCCTTGATAAAAAATGTAATAGATTTATTTTATGACATTGGAAAATAGGGTTTTTTTGGTTTGGTTTGGTTTGGTTTTGCGGTACGCGGGCCTCTCACTGCCGCAGCCCCTCCCGTTGCGGAGCACAGGCTCCGGACGCGCAGGCTCAGCGGCCGTGGCTCACGGGCCCAGCCGCTCCGCAGCATGTGGGATCTTCCCGGACCGGGGCACGAACCCGTGTCCCCTGCATCGGCAGGCGGACTCTCAACCACTGCAGCACCAGGGAAGCCAGGAAAATAGTTTTTTAAAAGGAAAGCTAAACGAGAGGCTTCTACCAGCTTCTTTTAAAAAGATTTAGCAAAGCCTTCATCTAATAACATGTCAGGATAACATATAATATCACACAGATTCTACAACTGGCCTTTGGTTCTCTTTACCTTACTAATCCCAGAGCAAACAAAAACCTCATGACCAGCAGTAATATTTCCACTACTCAGTAAACCTTCTTGAAAGAACAGATATTGATAAGAGTAGCAATTAACCATTTTACTACCCACTGTAAATTAACAAAAGTAAATTAACATTAAAACCCAGAATTATTCATTGTTAGGTTGGCAAGCATTCTCTTTTAAGTAGTGGTTTTTTTTCTTGTTAAGTAGTGGTTTTTTTCTTGTCCCAGAAGTCTGGTATATTCCGACTATCAGTGTAAAGCGATAAAGAAATTAATGAGTCTCGAGTGCTCTTTCATGCATATTCATTTAGAAGTAAGAACAACTCTGTTAGTTATAAAGTTTTCGGTAATTCCAAGTTTGTCTCAAAGCAAGGATAACCCTGTAGTCAAATTTGAGAAGAGTGAGAATTTGGTTCATAACCAAAATTTGGTTCACAATCTCAAAATTTTTCTAGTGAAAATGAAACTTCACATTTCAACTCATGCAGAAATTGCTTTTGTAAAATCAAAACAAACAAACAAACAGAAGGCTAAGAATATTTAGTCAAGTCTGGTGGTTTTAAAGACATTTTCAAGAATGTGGAGCTCATTCCTCTGGAGATGGAGCTCATTGCTTGCCCCCTGAGTGTGGGCTGGACTCAATGAGCTGCTAGTAGAGAAAGGAATTTGACAGAAGCCTTGAGTTGTCACCTTAGGGATTAGGTTGTAAAAAGACTATGGCAGGACTTCCCTGGTGGCACAGTGGTTAAGAATCTGCCTGCCAACACAGGTGACACGGGTTCAAACCCTGGTCCCTGGTCCGGGAAGATCCCACATGCCTTGGAGCAAATAAGCCCATGCACCACAACTACTGAGCCTGAGCTTTAGAGCCCACAAGCCACAACTACTGAGCCCACATGCCATAAGTACTGAAGCCCACACGCCTAAAGCCCATGCTCCACAACAAGAGAAACCACCGTGATGAGAAGCCCGCGCACCACAACAAAGAGTAGCCCCCACTCACTGCAACTAGAGAAAGCCCGCGCAGCAACCAAGACCCAATGTAGTCAAAAATAAATACATAAATTTATTTAAAAAAACAAAAACAAAAACTGTGGCATGTCTGTGTACCTGCTTGCTGACTCTGTCTGGCTGTCTCTCAAAGATCATTCACTCTGGGGGAAACCATGTCACAAGCAGTCCTATTGAGAGACCCACATGATTAGGAACTAAAACTTCCTGCCAACAGCCGCATGATAACTTGAGATGTCCTGAGCCAGAGACACCTAGTTAAGCTCTTCCAGGATCCCCGCCGCTTTGTGAGATAATTGATGTTTGTTGTTTTAAATTGTTAAGTTTTAGGGCAATTTGTTACACAGCAATAGGCAACCAATACACCAAGTAAAGAAGAAAGTTTCATCTGAACCAGAAAGAAAAAAAAACCCTACATGACTGGGGTGGGGAATGGGGAGAGGGGCAAAAAGATATTTTTAAAAACCCTGCTAATATTGACAACTCTATCCTGTTGCAGTAATAACTTGAAGCTTTGTAATGAATCAGTTTCTAGAATGACAGAATTTTAGAACCAGAAGGAACCTGAGTTACCTGTTATAAAAGGGGAAGCCCCAGAGCTGATGTGATCTGCCTAAGACCCCACTGCTTTCATTGACAGAGCCAACACTAGAACTTAACTCTCTGGATTTTCAGGCTGATATTGTTCCATGACCTTTTAATAAAAATATCATAGAAAACCTGAATCATGCAAGCCAAACTGCATGAGGATGACAGGTGGGAAAAGCTGACAACTAGGAAATGTTCCAACCTAAGGGGAAGTCATTTCTCTTCTCCACGGATGGGGGACATCAGGAAAGTTTTGAGGTACACAAGGGTTTCCAAAAATTGCTTCGGAGTGAGAGGAGGGATAAATTAGGAGTGTGGGATTAAAATATACATTCTACTATATATAAAATAGATAACCAACAAGGACCTACTGTATAGCACAGGGAGCTATACTCAATATCTTATAATAACCTATAATGAAAAAGAATCTAAAAAATAGTATATACATATACATGTATAACTGAATCACTCTGCTGTGCACCTGAAACTAATACAGCATAGGAAATCGACTATGTTGCAATAAATTTTTTTTTAAAAAAAGAACAAATACATAAATAAAAAAATAAATTAAAAAAATTGCTCCAGGGACTTCCCTGGTGGTCCAGTGGGTAAGAATCCATGCTCCCAGTGCAGGGGGCCTGAGTTCGATCCCTGGTTGGGGAACTAGATCCCACATGCGTGCTGAAACTACGAGTTCTCATGCTGCAACTAAGGATCCCACGTGCCGCAACTACAGCACGCCACAACGAAGATCCCACCTGCTGCAACTAAGACCCAGCATAGTCAAAATAAATACATGAATATAAAAAATGTTTAAAAAATCAAAAATTGCTCCAAAATTCTCATTTTGTAAAGCAGAATAAAATTCAATTTTCTTAAATAAAATACATGCTTGCCATCTGGCACTTTAGGCTGGTTGGTGCCAGGGGTCAGGACTCCATCCTTCTGTGCTGCGCCCACAGGAGTCCCTCCCAACCACTAGCTCACACACAGCTCAGCCAGAATGAAGAGAAGAAGGTGGCACGTAGACTTGACTACACAGGGGCAGCAGGTAAAGGCTGTCCGCCAGGCACATTCTGGAGAGGACCCGATCAATGTACTTCCTGGGCTCGTGTGCCCTAGTACAAGTACACTGACCACAATTGCGAAGCTGGTGAAATTTGCCTTTTTTTTTTGTGTGTGTGTGTGTGTGTGTGTACGCGGGCCTCTCACTGCTGTGGCCTCTCCCGTTGCGGAGCACAGGCTCCGGACATGCAGGCCCAGCGGCCATGGCTCACGGGCCCAGCCGCTCCGCGGCACGTGGGATCCTCCCGGACCGGGGCACGAATCCGTGTCCCCCGCATCGGCAGGAGGACGCTCAACCACTCCGCCACCAGGGAAGCCCAAGATTTGCCATTTTGAGTCCACTTTCTCTCTTTTTGGGTGGATAACATTCATAGGACTGGATTGGGGGAAGAGCAGTGCATAGAGACTGCCCACTGGCCTCCTGGAGCTCACGGATGGGGGACACATGTCAGTCGTAGGAGGGTCTCAGCACAGTGAAGGATGAGTCATCCTTACAGTGAAGGAAGCAGTCCAGGGTGCAATGCCAGACACAAAAGGGCCTGAAAGCAGACTGGAAGTCAGGAGAAGCTTCCTGGAATGTTCACATGTGCTATCCATGTGTGCACAAATGCCCACTGTTAGTTTATGACCCAGATCTATTCTCTAATTCCAAACCCCAAAGCAATTGCCTCCTTGACAGTTCCACATGGATGTCTCACGAGCATCTCAAATGTCTGAAAAGCGTCTATTTTTTAAAAAATTGAAGTATAGTTGATTTACAATATTGTGTTAGTTTCAGGTGCACAGCAAAGTGATTCAGTTCTCTCTCTCTATTTTTTTCAGATTATTTTCCATTATAGGTTATCACAAGGTATTGAATGTAGTTCCCTGTGCTATATGGTAAATCCTTGTTGCTTATCTATTTTAGGTATTGTAGTTTGTATTTGTTAATACTAAACTTCTAATTAACACCCCCGCCCCACCTTTCCCCTTTGGTAACCATGTTTGTTTTCAATGTCTGTGAGTCTGTTTCTGTTTTGTAAATAAATTCATTTGTATCATTCTTTTAGATTCCACATATTAGTGGTATCATATAATATTTGTCTTTCTCTGTCTGACTACTTCACTTAGTATGATAATCTCTAGGTCCTTCTGTGCTGCTGCAAATGGCAATATTTAACATTTTTATGGCTGGAGTCATATTCCATTGTGTGTGTGTGTGTGTGTGTGTGTGTGTGTATGTGTGTCTAAATCTTCTTAAACTAGTTGTGTGTTGGAAGGTCCTTTAAATACTAAAAAGAGAACTACCATATGATCCAGCAATCCCACTCCTGGTTATATATTTGGAAAAAACAAAAACACTAATTCAAAAAGATACAGGCACCCCAATGCTCATAGCAGCACTATTTACAATAGCCAAGAACTGGAAACAACCCAAGTGCCCGTCAACAGATGATTGGTTTAAAAATAGTTTTGATTTTAGGCCTGCTCTTCTCCCAAGTTTCCCTTCTCAGAAAATGGCCCATTTAGCACTTTTGGTAAGGAACCTGGAGTCTGCCTTTATCCCTCCCTTTCCAGGACATCTGCATCCAAATCATTGGCAGATGATGTCAATCCTAGCTGTAAAACTCACCCCAGGTCTCTTCAGCAGTGTTCTCCTCCACTGTCACCACTCTAGTCTGGTGACATCTCTCCTTGTTAGACCTCTGCAAGCTCTTCTTTTTTTTATATATATAAATTTATTTACTTATGGCTGTGTTGGGTCTTCGTTGCCGTGCGCGGGCTGTCTCTAGTTGCCGCAAGCGGGGGCTACTCTTCATTGCGGTGCGCGGGCTTCTCATTGTGGTGGCTTCTCTTGTTGCGGAGCACAGGCTGTAGGCATGCGGGCTTCAGTAGTTGTGGTGCACGGGCTTAGTTGCTCCGCGGCATGTGGGATCTTCCCGGACCAGGGCTCGAACCCGTGTACCCTGAATTGGCAGGCAGACTCTTAACCACTGCGCCACCAGGGAAGCCCCTGCAATCTCTTCTTTACTGGCTTCTTTGCTTCTCTTCTCAATGCCCCACCCTCCAGGAAGCAGCCAGAGATATTTGTTTAAATGACAAAGGATTTTCATTTCTCTTAGGATAAAATCCATACACCATCCCAGAGGGCAGGGCTGTGAAGCTCATTTCATGCCACTTTTCCTCTGTTCATCTTGTCCCAGACATGCAGACCTTTCACAAGTCCCTGATCGTGCCTTTCTCTCCCCCAGCTGAGGGCCTTTAAATTGTTCTTTTTTAAAATAAATTCATTCATTTATTTATTTATTTTTGGCCGCGTTGGGTCTTCGTTGCTGTGCGCGGGCTTTCTCTAGTTGCGCCGAGCAGGGGCTACTCTTCGCTGCAGTGCGTGGGCTTCTCATTATGGTGGCTTCTCTTGTTGTGGAACATGGGCTTTAGGTGCACAGGCTTCAGTAGTTGTGGCACATGGGCCCAGTAGTTGTGGCTCATGGGCTCTAGGGCACAAGGTCAGTAGTTGTAGCACATGGACTTAGTTGCTCCACAGCATGTGGGATCTTCCAGGACCAGGGCTCGAACCTTTGTCCCCGGCATTGGCAGGCAGATTCTTAAGCACTGCGCCACCAGGGAAGTCCCTTTAAATTGTTCTCTACTCAGTTTACGTTTACTTGAAGGAACCCCAAAGGCCACAGCCCACAACACGGCCTCTCTCCATCTCAGGTCCTTGTTTATTTCCTTCACACCATTTAGGGCAACTTGTAAACCCTGCACTTGTTTCTTGGCTTGTTGTGCATTGTCATTTGTCTCTCCTACTAGAGAGGTAAGCAGGACCCGGATCACGTGAAGGTCATGATGAGAAGGGACCTGACCCCAGGAGAAATGTGAAAAGTTTAAGGAAGGGAGAGGGAAGCATGGAATTATACTTGCAATAGCTCTGTAGCAGTAAAATTTGAAGAGCGAAGAACAGTTTGGAGAGTGGAAAAGAGGGAGCCCCATCAGGAGACTTCTGGGGTGGCCTAAGCTATGTATGGTGATGGTATGAATGAGGCATTGAGCATTGCAGGTGGAAAGAGGTAAATGGATTTAAGAGATAGGTAGGAGATTGCATCAACAGACAGTGATTTTATGTGGGGAGAGAGGGAGGAGGAGAAATGTAGATGATACCCAGGATTTTGGCTTAGGCAACTGAGTGGATGGGTGATTGCCTTTGCTGCCATGGGTACACAGGATGAGGGGCACCCTTGAGGGTCAGTGCAAAGCCTGCTTGGGATTTGCTGAGTTTGAGGATCGTGAGAGTGGAGGTGACCTGCTGAGAAGCAGTATCCCCCCAAATAGATCTGGCTTAGAGATGCAGATACTTATTCTGTACTTATCTTAAAAAGAATATAAACGAGTAACATTTTTTATTAATTGTAGTATCAGCAAATGGTAGACAAAAGTGGCATTACATGTGCCAAGGATATTAATACTTCATTTATCTAGGTTAATCAGGGATGCAAGAGGGCGTGGCGGTTAAGAGACGTGCCCTGTTGTCAAAGTCACTGAGAGTCCCAGCTCTGCACTGCTTAACTGTACATCCTATGACAGGTTGCTCTGCTTTTTGGAGTATCAGTTTCCTTATCTGTAAAATGAAACACTTTTACCTGGTCGGGTTGTTGTGCAGAGTTAATGTAATGATATATACAAGGTACTTAGCACATGTAAAGTGCTCCATAGTGATAATTATCATCACTGTCACCATCGCCCTTCGCCTTCAAGAGTATCTTCCTGTACTTTATATGAGAGAAAGAAACTGCTAGCCCACCTCATCATTTAAGGATTATTAAAGCTTAATTGCCTTTAAAGCTGATTCCAGCTCAGAGCTATAATATTATGTCAGATAGGGTTAATGTAATTCAATTATATATTTTTCTGATAATATTTTTTGATCAAATTTTATTTGGGATTAGAACTATAGGCATTCTGACTACATTTACACAGGTGTCCACAAAACGCTAACACACAAGCCAAACCCACAAAAATAATTTCACAAGCCAAAATCATTCCCCAAGTAAAGCGGCTGTTTGGAAGAACTGATGTCCCTAGCTTTAAGTATGCAAACTTCAGTAACAGCTGAGGCAGAATCAAGGGCAAAAAATGTAGTATTAGAAAGATTAGACACCTGTTGACTGTGACCGGGTTCAAAGGCTTCTTTCTAATGGATGTGTGATACTACAGGAATCTGGGGCGATGACATGCAGTAGTGGTTCCTCTAGCCTACCCAATTGAAATATTTGACACAAAGCAAATAAACTGTACAGACATTTGTGGAGGCAACAGATGGCACTCATTCTGAGAAAAGTGTTCCATTTTGTAGCTTTATGCTATTGGAACACTCCAAGTTATAATTAACTACTAATGTTCTTCTTAGTCTCTAATCACTCTATGCGTGATTTTCTAACCCTTCCTCTTTTTTTATCCCCAGAAATTCTGGGGTTTTGTTTGTTTGTTTTTGCCGCACCATGTGGCTTGCGGGATCTTAGTTCCCAGAAAAAAGATTGAACCTGGGCCCTCAGCAGTGAAAGTGCAGAGCCCTAACCACTGGACCACCAGGGAATTCCCAAGAAATTCTGTTTTAGGTATAAACTACACATTCCTTCTCCTGGGCAGGAAATAAAAATAAAATAAAGTAACTAGCAGGAGGGAGTATATGTTTTATCAAGAAGACGTCTAACTGATTTGGGAAGTAATTTTTTTTTATCATTTATGTCCCTAACATTTTTCTGACCTTTTGAGACATTTGAAGGTTCATGTATATGACAGCCAGGAAGCAGTTAAAAATTCTTCTCCATTTGTTTAGGCAGTGACTGGTTACCCAGGAAGTGGCAGCGAACAGCTTATAGATTCATCTTTTCTGATTTCCTAACTCTCAGATTCTTACGAATCAAGCAGAATCAATGATTGAGCAAATGGAAATGAAAGTAGACCACGCACATTATGACTCTCCAAAGAAGTAAATATGAATCTGTCACTTCCTCTTCTCCAAGAAGTTTTTCAGGGCAATAAAGTGTACTGATGCGTGAGCACACAAAAGATACCATAAGGCATTTTCTGCATGACTTAATTCTTTTTCAGACACAAAGAACAGATTCTGATGATTTACTATCATCAGTGTAAATTCATAACACTGCATTGCCAGCTTGGAATTGCAGACTACTTGTTTAAAGGATAATGAAAAGTGAAAAATGCTATATGATTGTCACGGTCACCATATGTCTAAGATTTCCTGGGACAGTCCCGATTTCAAAGATTCTACTTTGTTTTCCGTTCATTATACTCCTACTTATCAGACCATGCATTCAGGTTTGAAAAATAATGTTCTTTAAAGGTCCACTGCTGTTCTTAGTTATCTGTTAATTAATATTTTCCAGCATCAAAGAAAGTATCCTTAAAAATAATAATGAGAGGGCTTCCCTGGTGGCGCAGTGGTTGAGAGTCCGCCTGCCGATGCAGGAGACATGGGTTCGTGCCCTGGTCCGGGAAGATCCCACATGCCGCGGAGCAACTAAGCCCGTGAGCCATGGCCGTTAGGCCTGCGCGTCCGGAGCCTGTGCTCCGCAACGGGAGAGGCCACAACAGTGAGAGGCCCGCATACCGCAAAAATAATAATAATAATAATAATAATAATAATGAGGGACTTCCCTGGTGGCGCAGTGGTTAAGAATCCGCCTGCCAATGCAGGAAACACGGGTTCGAGCCCTGGTCTGGGAAGATCCCACATGCTACAGAGCAACTAAGCCCGTGCCACAACTACTGAGCCTGCGCTCTAGAGCCCATGAGCCACAGCTGCTAAAGCCCGCGTGCCTAGAGCCCGTGCTCTGCAACAAGAGAAGCCACCGCAGTGAGAAGCCTGCGCACCGCAACGAAGACCCAACGCAGCCAAAAATAAATAAATTTATTTTTAAAATAACAATACATGAATTTTTAAAAATTAACTCAGGAAAAGTAAATTCCTTTCTTACAAATTTTGGGAAAGCCACCTGAACAGCCTTGGCATAGATTGATGATTACTTGAACAATTTTCATAGTACTGCGGCGCTATAAATACGCTGGAATTTTATGATTGCCAGTTTCATGAGCACAACATACAGACACACTGAAATATTTCTGAAGGACATCTAAAAAGCAGCGTTTTAGTTTAACTCAGTTCCTGTTCCTATTTCCTAGAATCTGAAAGAAACTGTTAAAGAAGTTCTAGAATGTACATGAAACAACGTTGCTAATCAGGAACAATATGATATTTAGACTACACTCGATACTAATGGCCGAAAGATGACCTGCAAAAAATTACCTTTAAACTAGAAAGGGTCAAAAATTTTTTTTTCTAATTTATTTAGTTATTTTTCGCTGAATTGGGTCTTCGTTGCTGCGTGCGGGCTTTCTCTAGTTGCGGTGAGCAGGGGCGACTCTTCATTGTGGTGCATGGGCTTCTCATTGCGGTGGCTTCTCTTGCTGTGGAGCACGGGCTCTAGGTACATGGGCTTCAGTAGTTGTGGCACGCAGGCTCAGTAGTGGTGGCGCACGGGCTTAGTTGCTCTGTGGCATGTGGGATCTTCTGGGACCAGGGCTCGAACCCATGTCCCCTGCATTGGCAGGCAGACTCCCAACCACTGCGCCACCAGGGGAGCCCAAGGGTAAAATTTTTTTATGACCATTTTAATGTGAAGTTCTTACATTGCTGAAAATTGATTTGGATTAGAAGTGAAACTTCAGATCACTTCTCTGGGAATGGAAGTCATGGAAAACTGAAAAATTCCATCAGTTCCAAAATGCTTTTATATTAATTTTGAAAAGAAGCAGTTTAGCATACAGAGATGCTCCTTCCTTATTTATATGAAACTTGCTAAAGTCTTAAGTGCTTACTAGAGGTACATTCTGTATGCAGTCAATATTTTATTGTATGTTTTACAAATGAAGTTGTTTGTTGACATCATTTTTAAGGATTATTCATTGTAGGGACTTTTTTGGGTTTTTTTGTTTATAATTTTTTAAATTTATTTATTTATTTATTTATTGCTGCGTTGGGTCTTCATTTCTGTGCAAGGGGTTTCTCTAGTTGCGGCAAGTGGGGTCCACTCTTCATCGCGGTGCACAGGCCTCTCACTATTGTGGCCTCTCGTTGTGGAGCACAGGCTCCAGATGCGCAGGCTCAGTAGTTGTGGCTCACTGGCCCAGTTGCTCCATGGCATGTGGGATCCTCCCAGACCAGGGCTCGAACCCGTGTCCCCTGCATCGGCAGGCAGATTCTCAACCACTGCGCCACAAGGGAAGCCCCCATTGTGTTTTTTAATTACTATCCAACACTAATATTTGCTTGTCATTAAGTAATTTGCATCATCACTTGTCTAACACCTGACAACTTAACTCTCTTATTTATTCTATGTAAACTGACTTGCACAAAATTTCTCCATTCAGTTCATCCTTTCGCTGCCCTTAAGGGCTGAGGCTTATTACTCTGACCTGGTTTGTACATTGAAGAGGTCAAAGGTGTCAGCTGATGGACTGAAATGTTTTCCCCCTATAAGAACCTTTCCTTCCCTTCCAAGGCAGAGGCAAGATCCAGAGATATTTGGTTAGATTATCTGAAGTGTCATCCTTATTTAGCCCAACAGAAATATATAGTGTTCACCATAGTAAAACAGAAAGACCAGAGTTTTTATAGTCACACAGGTCAGAGTCTGCATTCCTGTTCTGCTGCATACTGCTTACAAACTATATTCCAAGTCACTCTAAGACTCAGTTTCGACATGTATGATATGACAAGAAGCTCATACAACTTTCTGAAGTTTAAATAAGTGTGAGCTAACTTGTTTAAACAATGAATAATTTTAAGTATAAGAAACACAACACAATAGAGACATTAGAGGTGAATAAGCAAGGCATCTTTTGTGTCTAGGTAGTATGATACAATGGGGAAAGTGTAGGATTTAGTGGCCCACCTATCTTCATATGTTTCTCAATTAATAGAGTATTATTTTTCTCATCTGTGAAAATGAGCATAGCCGTACTGCCTCACAGAGCTATTATGGTAGAGTTAGGCCCGTAGGATAGAATATTCTCTGCCCACCCCTTTCTGGACAGAAACTGACTTATAATTTAATATCACTCTCATAATGTTTGAAAAATAAGAGAGAGGAAACCAAATTTGAAGTGATCTAGGTTCTAGCTTATAGTTCTGATGGGAGAAATATGTTGACAATAACATATTTATATAATCTGTGGGTCTAAGCTCATAGTCAGATACACTGAGGGCTGTAAAGTGAATGAGTAAAAGATGCCCACACCAGCTCAGTAAAAAGATCCAGCTGTTCTGATTTGCTGGTTGCAGATCATTCATTCAACTTGCATTGATTATGCCTGCCACGTACAGGCATTGTACTAGGTGTTAATCATGCAACTATAAACAGAACAATCCTTGCCAAGAGAGACATATTAAACAAATTCTTACAACAATGTGATAAGTAGTTTAATTCATTTATTTGTTTAAGAAGTATTTATTAAGTTCCTACTGGGTGGTAGGCATGGTGTTAGTGTCTTGGGTACAACAGGAAAGAAGAAAGACCCAGCCCCTGACCCCATCAAGTATTTAGTAGAGTGGAGAAGGCAGACAGTTACCCAAGTAGTAACAATAAAGGGTTGTGACAGGGGAAGTATGGAGATCTATGAGTGATCTTAAAAAAAAAAAAAAAAAAAAGGAACTTAATCTAGTGTATGACCAAGAAGGCCTCCTAAAGGAAGTGATGTTTAGGCTGAGAACTGAAGGACAGATAGAAAAAGAGTGATGTGCGAGAGAAAGGTCCAGGTAGAGGTAAAAGCATATGGGAAGGCTCAGGGACGATACAGAGTTTGTCACATATGAGGAAATGACAAAAGTCTGATGTGGCTGGACAGAGAATATGAAAAGGGGATTAGACACAGGTATTATGGGAGCACAGAGGAAGGTGCACTTAACCATGTCCATGAATGCCTGGAAGGATGCCCAGAAGGGAAAAAACTAGCGCTGAAGGACGAGAGTATGTTCACAGGCAGAGCAAAGGAAAATGAGGGCATTTCCGACAGCTATGAGGAATGTATAAGCACCCAAAGATGACAAGGAGGCCAACACACTCTGGAACTGTAGCTCACATTGGTGGTGATGGCTGTGAACATAATTGCGTGTCTGGGAATGTAATGAGGATGGATTGCAGGTTGGGCCAGACTGGATGCAAGAAGACCAGTTGGGAGATTTGTGCCATCATCCAGGCAGGATATAATGATGGAGTAAGGAGTTGGGGAAATGAAGGCCTGAGGGTAGTATTCAAGAATATTGCTGTAAAACTGGCAGGTCTTGAGAACTGATTAGATGAAGAGATGGCGAGCAGGAGGGATCAGGGGCAACTCTGATCATGACCCCAGTGAAGAGATAAGTATGGAAAGAAGAATAGATGTTGGAGAAAAGATAGAGATGACTGTTAAGGGTATTGAATTAAGGTATCTGTGGGACATCCTAATGTGGACAGTCTGATAGGGATATATGTTGGTTTGGACTCAGAAGAGAAATCTGGGCTGAAGATGAGGATTTGGGAGTCAACAGCAGTAAGTGATGATTAATAAGTGCAAGGGTAGGAATGATTAGAGTCAGAGTAGTGAGAAGATAAAAGTCATTTTTGAGTACCTATACTATCTGATTTTCTTATTTTTCTACAATGAGTGTATAATACTACTGTGTAAAAATTTAAAGATGTTATTTCCAAAGCTCTTACATAGTAGGAGGAATACCTGTTGTCCTGAGAACAAAGGATTGGACACCGGGTCTGTGCGTACATTTGTAGGCAAGAAGAGGAAAGGTAGACAAGGAGTTTCATAAAATGTTCACACTTTTCTTTTTCTTCATAGAAATGGTTGAAGATAGCTACTGGTCCAAGGAAGGCAGGGAGGGAGGAAGCAGCTGAAATGTGGAATGTCCCACACAAAAGGGAGCTGAAGAGGGAGTTGTCTAAAGATAAGTTTAAAAAGATTGAAATGAGACCTATATTCTTTTTTATTTTTAATGGTGCCTAACAAGCAGACAGTGAGACAAGATAATTGAAATCTGGGTCACGTGTGATTCTTCTGGACAACATAATTGTACATGGATTGGGATGCGTAGCATTATTTACAAAAGTACCATGCAACACAGTCCACAAATTAATAGTTGTTATACTGCCAGAGAGGATGCAGCACTCACGGAGCTATAAGCAGACAATAATTTTATAAACTCTACATTTGTCGAGATGGACTTGGAGCCCTAGAAGACTCACAAGTCTGCAAATTTAATAAGGTTAGACGCCTCCAGAGGGCCCTCCCACAGAAACTTGTAAGGGTAACATGTATTTTCAAAATTAATTTTGATGTCAGAGGGAAAGATAATAAGTATGGCCCAAAGTGTTGATAGGGCAAGAATTCACTGTGTCTGTTTTGAGGACATCATCTAATCCTTTTCGTGGCTACTTCAATAATTAACTGTATTCCTAGGAGAGACTGAATATTCCAGTGTGTATGGCTACTTCCAGCCTAGAGAATTTGGTTCACTTAGTGAGAGGATTTATTGGATTTTAAAATGTTTTCCTTTCTGTGATTTTTCTGACCTAGAAATATGCTTTTTATTTCAGTGGCTCTCTCGAAACAGCTGAATAAATGACAGTTTCCAAACAATCACCGTTAACTGTAAGTCAAAATGTTATACTTCCTCAGTTACGCTAAGATTCTTCAGTTTGTTTTCCTTCTATCACCAATAAAGTATAATCTACCACAGAATGATGATTAAAGGCATTCTACCAAAAATATTTACTCTATTCTGTGGCAAACACTTGTCATCTCTAACTTAAGTTGAACGGCCTCTGCTTAAGTGTCACTGTGCTGCTACATGAAATAGAGGCATCTGGAATTTATTCTCTTATTCTCTTTCTAAGTATAGCTTAATTTATCAACCACACATTTTTAAGATGGTTATTCCTAGTAGGCTTCTCCATTACAAAACATGCCAGAAGTATTCATTTCAAAAGAACATTGATTTTACTCTTTTGAGGGGTAAATGTCATCGCCCTCGTTTCTATATAATTTTTTATGTATACTTGATTGTATAATTTCTAAAGTTCTCTGTTTCCCAAAATTATCCCCCTACCTCAACATCCCCCAACCTCAGTCAAAAAAATCTCATCCTCTCGGGGAATTCCCTGGTGGTCCAGTGGTCAGGACTTCACGCTTTCACTGCTAAGGATGCAGGTTCAATCCTTGGTTAGGAAGAGAAGATCACGGCAAGCCACGTGGCGTGGACAAAAGAAAAAAAAAAACAACTCATCCTCTCAATGACACTATCTCTGCTACACAGTGGTCATGACCTTTAGAACTGGAAGGGACCTTGGAGATCATTAGTTCAGTGCTTGTCAACTTTATAGCATATAAGACTCTCCTTGGGTCCCTGTTCTAAAAGAAGATTTAGGGACTTCAGTCCCAGAGATTCTGATTCAGTAACTCTGAGGTAGAGCCTAGGAATGTACATTTTTTAAAAGCACCCCACATAATCCTGAACCCACAAAAAGTACACTGAAAAATCTTACTCTAAACTTTTCTTTCTATAGTAAGATTGCTGAGGGTAAAAGGTGGGACTTGCCCATGATCTTTGGTGATCTAATTGATGTAATTGTCATCGAAGTGTTTCTACAGCTATTCTCGACATCCCTCTGCTTACATTTTAAAAGAACAGGGATCAGAATGTGGTTGCCTTCTTATGAAAAGCTACTACCTTTACCCTAAGGGGATGGGGGTAAGGTTGAAAATTTGTGGAAGAAGGTATATGCCATTGCTTTACAAAGTAAATTAATCAAATGTTGGCATCATCAAAAAGCAACAACCATAAAAGTATATATAATGTTTTCATGTGGTCCTCTAATGATATTTGTGGACAGGGAGTAGACACTGAGTGAATGAATGAATGAATGAGACAATGAGTTCTATCTGAAGACAGGAGAGAAAAGGTTCAGACAATGTGATGACTGTCTCTGGGTACCCCAAAAGCCCCCAACCTGGTCTCTAATAGTCAAAGTTTTCTGTCAGGTAGCAAGAGGAGGAATTCATTTTTATACTTTTTAAAAATATCTTTATTTATTTTTGGGAGCACCTTGTGGCCTGTGGAATCTTCCCATACACTTTTAATAACTTTTTAAAATTGAAGTATAGTTGATTTACAATGTCGTGTTGCGATTCACCACTAGAAAAGGAAAAGCTTCCATGGTAAGTGAGTACTATTCTATTCTTTTAGTAGTTTCTTTTAAATTCTGCATAAGTAGCTGAAAAGAACATATAGATTTCATTAATTTAGGTACAGTATTACGTTATAATTGGCTTGTTCAGAAAAGAGCTTCTCTTCCTTTTCTTTTTTTTTTCTTTCCTCCATTGGAGGTGGAGAGGGTATCAGTGTGGGAGTTTTTCACCCTGTCTTTAACTGGCTGGCTTTTGCTGATGAAGAGTTTACTTCAGTTTGTTTGGCTTCTTGATCTGTTACGTTATTTATCTGCAGTTTTGCTTCTAGTCAAAATGGAAAGCAACTGTAGTTTGTCATCCTTTAATGACAAAGGAGGATGGGAGATGACAGGAAGCTGGGTTTTATTTGTTTTTCTCTTTGAAGTGATACAGCTGAGTGAGCAGACGTAAGGATTGTATTCTAACCAGTAATTTTGCTTAATCTCATGGAAACAGCCACTTCATTGAGGACCAGTCATCTGCTGGACTTGGCTTCTGCAGAATAATCAGAGAAGATGGATGGGTAATTCCAGAAAATTCTGGAAGAAGAGCACATTGACTACAGAAATCCAGTTTGATTCTATATTTTTTTAATTGAAGTATAGTTGATTTACAATATTGTGTTAGTTTCAGGTGTACAGCAAAGTGATTCAGCTATTTTTTTCAGATTATATTATTATTATAGGTTATTACAAGATTTTGAATATAATACTTGTGCTATATAGTAAATCCTTGTTGCTTATCTATTTTATGTATAGTGGTTTGAATCTGTTAATCCCATACTCGTAATTTCTCCCTCCTGTCCTCACTCTCCTTTGGTAACCATACATTTGTTTTCAATGTCTGTGAGTGTGTTTCTGTTTTGTATATAGATTTATTTGTATTATTTTTTAGATTCCACATATAAATGATATTATATAGTATTTGTCTTTGGCTGACTTACTTCCTTAAGTATAATATTCTCTAGGTCCATCCATGTTGCTGCAAATGGCAATCTTTCATTCTTTTTTATAGCTGAGTAATATTCCATTATTTTATATATATCTTCTAAGTCAGTCATCTATTGGTGGGCACTTGGGTGGTTACCACGTCTTGGCTATTGTAAATAGTGCTGCTATGAACATTGGTGTGTGCATGTATCTTTTCACATTAGAGTTTTCATTTTTTCTGGATATATACCCAGGAGTGGGATTGCTGGGTCATACGATAACTCTATTTTCAGTTTTTTAAGGAACCACCATACTGTTTTCCATAGTGGCTGCACCAATTCACATTCCCACCAACAGTGGGATTTTCTCTAATAAATGTAAATCAATAAAATTAGAATTCTCCTTCACACCGTGTAAAAAATAAACTCAAAATGGTTTAAAGACCCAAATATAAGACATGATATCATAAAACTCCTAGAAGAGAACATAGGCAAAACATCCTCTGACATAAATTTTAGCAATATTTTCTTAGCTCAGTCTCCCAAGGCAAAAGAAATAGAAGCAAACGTAAACAAATGGGACCTAATCAAACTGAAAAGCTTTTGAACAGCAAAGAAAACCATGAACAAAATGAAAAGACAACCTACTGAATAGGAGAAAATATTTGGCAATAATGCAACTGACAAGGGCATTTCCATTGACAATATTGATATAAAAAAAGAGTATTAGGAAAGTTAACTTCTTTCTTCACATGAAGCACCTCAGTAACCTTCTAAAATGCATACCTGATGGCACTACCCTACTTGTTACCCATCAATAGCTCCCCATTACTTACAGAGCCAAATCCAACCCTCTTAGCATGTACAAGTGTGTACAAGGCCCTTCATGGATAAGCATTACTGGGCCTGCCTCATCTTCCCAGCCTCTCTTACTTAATTGCACTCAGTATTCAATTGAGCTAATACTTAATATGTAATGAAATGCAAAGAACTTAAGTATACAATTCAAGGAGTTTTGAAAAATGTATACACCTGTGTAACCAACTTCCCTGGGAAGATATGGAACATTTCATCACCCCACAAGTTTCCCTTGTGTCCGCTTCTAGCTGACTAGTTAATACCTGCCCCACATACTCTAATTTCCATCTGCATAGGTTAGTTTTGCCTATTTCTGAACTTCATATAAGAGGAATCATACTCTGTGTACTTCTTTTTTTTTGCCATAGTATTAGCTTTATTTATTTATTTATTTTAACATCTTTATTGGAGTATAATTGCTTTACAATGGTGTGTTAGTTTCTGCTTTATAACAAAGTGAATCAGCTACACATATACATATATCCCCATACTCTGTGTACATCTTTGTGCCTGACTTCCATGTTCTCCTGTATATCAATAGTTCACTTGTTTAATTGCTGAAGTTTCATATTGTATAAATATATCACAATTTGCTTATCCATTCTTCTGATGGACATTTGAGTTGTTTCCATACTTTGGCTATTATGGATAAAGCTACTAGAGACATTCTTAGGCAAATCTTTCATTGGTCATTTGTTTTTATTTTCCTTGGATAAACAAACACCTAGGGGGAGAATTTCTGGATTTCTTTTGTAAGGAATTTCAAAACAGTTTTTCAAAGTGTTTGTAGCAATTTATTTGCCCATCAGCCATGTAGAAATGTTTCATTTATCCCACATGCTCACCAGCACTTGGTGTTGTCAATTTTTAACATTTTAGTTACTCTATGGGTCTGAAATGGAATCCCATTGTGGTTTTATTTTGCATTTCTTTGATGACTACTAATGTTCGACATATTTTCATGTACTTACTGACCACTTGTAATCTTTTGTAAAGTGCCTGTTTAAGTCTTGCCCATTTGTTTATTGGGTTTTCTTTTTATTACTGACTTGTAGTTCTTTCTGTATGTTCTAGATACATGACTTTTGTTAGTCTTTAGTTGGTTGCCTTTTCAAAAAAAATTTTAATTATTTTTGTCTGCGTTGGGTCTTCGTTGCTGCACATGGGCTTTTTCTAGTTGCGTCAAGTGGGGGCTACTCTTCGTTGTGGTGTGTGGGCTTCTCGTTGTGGTGGCTTCTCTTGTTGTGGAGCACAGGCTCTAGGCGTGCTGGCTTCAGTAGTTGCAGCATGTGGGCTCAGTAGTTGCAGCATGCGGGCCCTAGAGTGCACGGGCTTCAGTAGTTGTAGCACGCAGGCTCAGCAGTTGTGGCTTGAGGGCTCTAGAGCACAGGCTCAGTAGTTGTGGCGCACGGGCTTAGTTTCTCCACGGCATGTGGGATCTTCCTGGACCAGGGCTCTAACCCGTGTCCCCTGCAATGGCATGTGGATTCTTAACCACTGCGCCACCAAGGAAGACCTACTAATGACATTTTTGATGAGCAAAATTTCAAATTTTAAATTTTTGATAAATTTAATCTTTATTTAATGTTTAGTGCTTTTTTTTGTACTTTTCCGAAGAAATCTGCCTATTCATGTTTGCAAAAATATTGTCCTATATTTTCTTCTGGAAAGTCTGTAGTTTTAGCTTTTATACTTAGATGTAGAATTTATTCTGAATTAATTTCAGTATATAGTGTGCTGTATGGAATGTAGTCCAATTTTTTCATATATTTGTTCAGTTATTCTGGCACCATTTGTTGAAAAGATTTTCTTTTCCCATTGAAAAGGTACATTTATAAAAATCAATTGACCATTTAAGTGTGGGTCTATTTCTGGACTCTATTCTGTTTCACTGAGCTGTATAAGTATCCTTGTCTATGCCAATACCACACTGTCTTGGTTAATGTAGCCTTATATTAAGTCTCGAAATACAATTGTGTGAGCCTTCCAACACTGGACTCTTTTTTTTTTTCCAACATTGGACTTTATTTTCAAGATTATTTTGGTTATTTTAGATCTTTTGCATTTCCGTTTAAACTTTAGAACAAATTTGTCAATTTTGCAATATAACCTATTGGGATTGTGACTGGAAATGCTCAGATTCTATAGATGAGTTTGAGGAACTGACATTTTTAACCATACTGAGTAATTCAATTCAACAACAGAGTTTATCTTTCCATTTATTTAGATCTTTAATTTCTGTTAGCAATGTTTTATAGTTTTTGGTATACAAGTCTTCTCCTAAGTAATATACTTTGATGCTATTATATAATGCTACTGTAAATAACATTTGAAATATTTTCAATTGCCAGTTGTCCAAGTTAGTGCATAGAAACACATTTGATTTTTGTATATTGACCATGTATCCTACAACCTTGCTAAATTTATTTATTAGTTTTAATAGCTTTTGGTAAACTCGTTAGGATTTCCTATGTGCATGATCATATAATCTATGAATGAAGACAGTTTTATTTCTTTCTTTCCAATCTATATGTATTTTATTTCTTTTTCTACTATTATTCCATCTTATACAATGTTGTATAGAAGTGGTGAGACTGAACACCCTTTCTTGCCTTGTTTTTGATCTTAGGAGGAAAAAATTCAGTTTTTCAGTATTAAATATGATTAGCTAAGGATGCTCTTTATCAGATTCAGGGAATTTGCTATTTGCTAAGAATTTTTATCGTGAACAAATGCTGAATTTTGTAAAACACTTTTTCTGCATTTTAAACATATTTTTATTTATTTATTTTTGGCTGATTTGAGTCTTAGTTGTGGCATGTGGGATCTTTCATTGCAGTACGCGGGCTCTTCATTGTGACACACAGGCTTCTCTCTAGTTGTGGCGCATGGAGTCCAGAGCACATAGGCTCTGCAGTTGCAGCATGTGGGCTCTCTAGTTGTGGCACACGGGCTTAGTTGCCCCGCGGCATGTGGGATCTTAGTTCCCTGACCAGGGATCAAACCAGTGTCCCCTGCACTGGAAGGCAGATTCTTAACCACTGGACCACCAGGGAAGTTTCTTCCTTGTTTCTTAATGTGGAAACTTAGGTCACTGATTTAATACTTTTGATATCTTATAACAAAAGATATCTTTTGTATCTTCAAGCTACCAATTTTGCTTTGAACACTGCTTTAACAAATAACACAAATTTTCTTAGCTTACATTTTCATCATTCAGTTCGGAATAGTTTTAATATTCCTGTGATTCCTTTTTTGACCCATGTGTTATTTTTTTTAACATCTTTATTGGAGTATAATTGCTTTACAGTGTTGTGTTAGTTTCTGCTGTATAACAAAGTGAATCAGCTATATGTATACGTATATCCCCATATCCCCTCCCTCTTGCATCTCTCTCCCACCCTCCCTATCCAGGTGTTATTTAGAAGTGTGCTGTTTAATCTCCACATATTTGAAACTCTCTTGGATTTCTTTTCTTTTCTCTCTCTCTCTTTTTTTTTTTTTTGGCCATGCCACGTGGCTTGCAGGATCTAGTTCCCCAACCAGAGATTAAACTCGGGCCACAGCAGTGAAAGCATGAAGTCCTAACCACTGGACTGACAGGGAACTCCTTTTTTTAAAAAAAATACTTTATAAATGTTATCTGTGGGAGGAATTTAATACAAGTCACTGCCATTAGTGGAACCAGAATTTACCCCTCACTTTTTACTCTATAGTAGGGGTCAGCAAAATTTTTCTGTAAAGGGCAGATTAATAGACTTCATAGCCAAAAAGACAAAATTGAAGATATTGTGTATATATTTATATAAAGAAGATGTGGTTCATATATACAATGGAATACTACTCAGGCATAAAAAACATTGAAATAATGTCATTTGCAGCAACATGGATGGACCTAGAGATTATCATACTAAGTGAAGTAAGTCAGAAACAGAAAGACAAATACCACATGATATTACTTATATGTAGAATCTAAATCCAATCTAAAGCATGGCAAAAATGACCCTATCTACAAAACAGAAACAAACTCACAGACATAGAGAACAGACTTGTGGTTGCCAACAGGGAGATGGGGAGGGAGAGCAATGGACTGGGAGTTTGGGGTTAGTAGATGCAAACTATTACATTTAGAATGGATAAACAACAATATCCTACTGTATAGCACAGGGAACAATACCCAATATAATGGAAAAGAATATAAAAAAGAATGTATATACGTGTGTAACTGAGTCACTTTGCTGTACAGCAGAAATTAGCACAACACCGTAAATCAACTATACTTCAATTAAAAAATAAAAATTAAAAATAAAATAGAGGGCTTCCCTAGTGGCACAGTGGTTAAGAATTCGCCTGCCAATGCAGGGGACGTGGGTTCGAACCCGGGTCTGGGAATATCCTCCATGCCACAGAGCAACTAAGCCCGTGTGCCACAACTACTGAGCCTCTGCTCTAGAGCCCATGAGCCACAACTACTGAGCCCACGTGCCACAGCTACTGAAGCCCACGCACCCTAGAGCCCGTGCTCTGCAGCAAGAGAAGCCACCGCAATGAGGAACCTGTGCAGCGCAACGAAGAGTAGCCCCTGCTCACCACAACTAGAGAAAGCCCGCGTGCAGCAATGAAGACCCAATGCAGCCAAAAATAAAATTAAATTAATTTTAAAAATAATAATAATAAATAAATAAATAATAAAATAGAAAACAAATTTCACACATGTACCCCAGTGTTCATTACAGCACTATTTACAATAACCAGGTCATGGAAGCCACCTAAATGCCCATCAACAGATGAATGGATAAAGATGTGGTACTTATATACAATGGAATATTACTCAGCCATAAAACGAATGATATTGGGTCATTTGTAGAGATGTGGATGAATCTAGAGACTGTCATACAGAGTGAAGTAAGTCAGAACGAGAAAAACAAATATCGTATATTAATGCATATATGTGGAACCTAGAAAAATGGTACAGATGAACTGGTTTTCAGGGCAGAAATTGAGACACAGATGTAGAGAACAAATGTATGGACACCAAGGGGGAAAAACCGCGGTGGGGGGTTGGAGGCGCTGTGATGAATTGGGAGTTTGGGATTGACATATATACACTAATATCTATTAAAAGGATAACTAATAAGAACCTGCTGTATAAAAAAATAAATAAAATTCAAAAAAATGCAGTTTTGAGAAAACTAATATGCTATGGGAAAGAAGTACAACTCTAGTTTCATGGATAGTCATGAAGATGCTGTTTATAATATAAAATGTTGGAAATAAGCTTAATGATCAATGGTAGGGAGCTGCTTAAATAAACATCCAGTTAGTCCAAAAAAAAAACAAAAACAAGAATGAGCACCTGAATGTCCAAAAAAACCCCTTCATTTTAAAAATGCCTTTTCTATTTACTTATTCCAGATTTACATTTTTATCAATTGAACAGGTGGTTTACCTTTTGCCATTGGAGTACATTATGGTGGTCACTACAGAAGGCTGGTAGAGTAGACCTAGGGGGATAAAAAGGTTTAGGTCAATGTGTGTGAATATAGTGATTAGTTGGTGTGCAGAGGTGTGCACACCTCTGGTGTGCATTGTCAAAGTTGTTTGTAAAAATTAATAATAAAAAATACAATAAAATAGAAAACAAATTTTCACAGTTTTGATTAAATTTAAAATATAGTAATAATAATTGAGTACAATTTTTTGTAATACAAGTCTAATGAGAAGAACGGAATTTGTGGAAACAACATTTTACTTAATTAGGGTTCAATATTAGAGTTTCCTATTATCAAAATGTATTGCAATTATCTGTTGATACTAATCTAGAATGAGATTTTACGTATTTATCTTTGAAAATGTCTTTTTACAGAGATAGGTATTGTCAAATACTGATACCAATCCATTAGCATAGAATTATAATTGAACATATTCATTGCTGGGAAGGCAATGAATTTATAGAATTCGATTCTTCTCAATATTTGCTTTTCAACATCATTACATTGCAGATTAATCACTTGTAATTGAAACTTAGGTGGAAGCTCCTCAATGACATAGTTAAATGGATTTTTTTTTTTTTTAATTTTTGTGTGTGTGTGTGTGTGTGGTACGCGGGCCTCTCACTGTTGTGGCCTCACCCGTTGCAGAGCACAGGCTCTGGACGCGCAGGCTCAGCGACCATGGCTCACGGGCCCAGCTGCTTTGCAGCATGTGGGATCTTCCCGGACCGGGGCACGAACCCGTGTCCCCTGCATCGGCAGGCAGACTCTCAATCACTGCGCCACCAGGGAAGCCCCAGTTAAATGGATTTTGAAACATGGAAATTTCCTTTGGATCTTGCACTGAGAGCCAAAAACTCTGCTAGTACTGTAGTTAGAGCTTAGACAATATATCGTATGTAAATTTCTGTGGAAATGGAGATGTTACTTCTTGTTTGCACTTTTCACAACATGGGAGTATATAAAGCAACGTGATGTTATTTGTAATTTAAACAACATTGTCTTCAAAATGACTTTACCATGGTATAATTTGCACATACAAGAACTGTTTTAACTAGTAATTTAAGTTGAATTCATTATGAAACATTATCTGATTTGAAGCAAAAGCTATTACTAAGCCATTCAGTGTTCAGTAATAATACTCGAGAGTGGTTCTTCTCATTCAGGAAAAAGAAAATCAGTTTCAGCCCTAAACTTTAAAAAATCACAATAAAATGTTACCACTAAGCCATTGAACTGCCCTGTAATTAGGCAGGTCAAGACATTCAGCTTCTATTTCTTTCATATATATATATATTTATTTATTTATTTATTTTATTTTTTTTGGCTGCATTGGGTCTTTGTTGCTGAGATCGGGCTTTCTCTAGTTGCAGTGAGCGGGGGCTACTCTTCTTTGTGGTGCGCGGGCTTAGTTGCTCCGCAGCATGTGGGATCTTCCCGGACTAGGGCTCGAACCCGTGTCCCCTGCACTGGCAGGCAGATTCTTTTTTTTTTTTTTTTTAACATCTTTACTGGAGTATAATTGCTTTACAATGGTGTGTTAGTTTCCGCTTTACAACAAAGTGAATCAGTTATACATATACATATGTTCCCATATCTCTTCCTTCTTGCATCTCCCTCCCTCCCAACCTATCCCATCCCTCTAGGTGGTCACAAACCACCTAGCTGATCTCCCTGTGCTATGTGGCTGCTTCCCACTAGTTATCCACCCTACATTTGGTAGTGTATATATGTCCATGCCACTCTCTCACTTTGTCACAGCTTACCCTTCCCCCTCCCCATATCCTCAAGTCCATGCTCTAGTAGGTCTGTGTTTTATTCCTGTCTTACCCCTAGTCTCTTCATGACATTTTTTTTTTCTTAGATTCCATATATATGTGTTAGCATACGGTATTTGTTTTTCTCGTTCTGACTTACTTCACTCTGTATGACAGACTCCAGGTCCATCCACCTCACTACAAATAACTCAATTTCGTGTCCCCTGCACTGGCAGGTGGATTCTTAACCACCGCGCCACCAGGGAAGTCCTCAGCTACAATTTCTGATAAGAATTCTTGGAACTAACGATTGTTAAGTCCTCGACAGCAATGAAGTTCACCACTGAAACTGCAATAACACAGTAGATTTCAAGAAAACTATAAAGTTACATATTTTCCACAAACTAGCTTCTGATGAACAAACAATGAAAAACCTTCCTTTTTCACAAGCTTTGTAAGTTTGTCCAACTGAGTCTTTTTCTGTTGCACACATGTTTTTCCCATCGTCAGTTGTTACACGCCATAGCAGATTGTGCTTCAGGTTGTGCTGAATTCATGTTTCTCAACTTCCATCTCGCCCATACTTTTTCCACACATACTTTTCACAGAGGCTAATTCTTCAGTCACTTCAGACTCCACCTGGACTCCTTGAATTACCAACCATTGAGGAGGATCAGTAACATCTGTCAACTCCTCCAGAGCCAAGGAACACAATGCAAAACCATTGGCCTTGTTTTTAAATTAACTGTTGACGTTGCTCCCCAGGTCCTCAACTCTGCAAGCAACTGTTCTCACTATGAGGCTAACAGTCTTAAACATGTTTTTTCGTTGGTTTGTTTGTTTTTTTGCAGTACGCGGGCCTCTAACTGCTGTGGCCTCTCCCGTTGCGGAGCACAGGCTCCGGACGCGCAGGCTCAGCGGCCATGGCTCACGGGCCCAGCCGCTCCGCGGCATGTGGGATCTTCCCGGACCGGGGCACGAACCCGTGTCCCCTGCATCGGCAGGCGGACTCTCAACCACTGCGCCACCAGGGGAGCCCCTAAACATGTTTATTTTTATGTACAGATTTCTTCAGCTGTTGGAATCAAGCTCAATTTAATTAACTTGTATTGGTAAATGGCTTTCTGCTTGAATAACAAATCACTCCTAAACCTCCTTTGATTGCAGCCCCATTTTGATTTTTTATTTTTGTGCAGAAATTTTGCTGTGATGAGATATTGTGTGTTAAGTTAAAATTGTCTATTTCTTCTGACTGTGACTTTCCTGTGAGTTGGAATATTGTGATGAGGGCTTAGTCTGGTAATGCCAATGTATATTGTATTATTTTAGCACAGCTATCATGTCTTTGCATAATAAACACAATCCTTTGCCATATAATAACAAAACAATCCACACTCCACTTTGCCTTAAAACGTGACATTTAAGACTTAATTTTCTCGTGGCTTCCCTGGTGGTGCAGTGGTTAAGAATCCGCCTGCCAATGCAGGGGACACAGGTTCAAGCCCTGGTCCGGGGAGATCCCACATGCCGCGGAGCAACTAAGCCTGTGCACCACAACTATTGCGCCTGCGCTCTAGAGCCCGCGAGCCACAACTACTGAAGCCCGCGTGCCTAGAGCCCGTGCTCCGCAACGGGAAGCCACCGCAACGAAAAGTAACCCCCACTCGCTGCAACTAGAGAAAGCCCCCGAGCATGCAACTAAGATGCAACAACGAAGACCCAATAAAGCCAAAAATAAATAAATTTATTTTAAAAATAAAAATGAAAAAATAAAGTAATATGGTGAAATTAAATCAAGTGGTACTTCTCTTCTAAAACCTTCCCTGCCTTCACCTCACCCTTCTCCCTGCCAGATGTTACTGACTGGGGCCTCTGTGCCTCCACCATTATCATATATGTGGCCTGAGCAAACTACTTTCAAAACATCGACTGTCTTCCTTTGAATTTCCTTTTTTACAATTCTGCCTCCCAGTGCTCAAGGAAGCCACACTCTACCACTTAACTCTTTAATAACTGGAACCATGTCGTATACATCAAAGTTTGAAAACCACTTCTTTACCAGATTGCTTATCTATCTCCTCATCTCACCTCAGAAAGTCTCACTAAGCCTCAGAGATCCATTATTATCACGTTTGTGGTCTCTGTATTCTCCTGTGAGACGGATCTGGTGCTAAATTAGGGAAAAGCCCATTTCTTACGGTTTTACTGGCAGTGTCACCTAGACAAGTGATGTCGCTTGACTCAGGAACTGCGCTGGGGTAAAATAACTGTATTTGAAGTGCATCTTCATTACTTAAGCTCTGGGTAGGTTCTTTGACCTCCCAGGATTTCAGTTCCTCCTCAGTAAGATGGGAGGCAGCAATGCCTATCTCAAGACTATAATAAAGATTCAACAATATTATAGTATAAAGTACACAGTAGAGAGCCTGATGCATGGTGAGCGGTCAATAAATGGCAGTCGGTATGAACAAGGTAGGCCAGAAGCTGTGGGGCTGTCTTCTGTACCAAGGGAGGAGAGAAACGCAGTTGGAAATAACAGGTGGTAACAGTGGAAAGGAAACAGGCTGGCCAACCCCCAGCGCTCCGAGTAGGAAGGGAAGAGGGCTTCGGGGAGCTGGCTAAAGACCCGGAATGTCCTTCGGGTTTTATGTTGGCAAGAGGCTTCAGCCTCCCACAGCTGCTCACCTACCCAGCTCTTTGGAATTTCAGATTTCAGGCACGAGATGATTTATATGGCTTCTTGAGAGTGATGAGTAATGAGGAAAAAAGTGTCCACAAAATGACCAATTTAGTAAAACTTTTGGTTTTTCTTTCTTTGCTGCTGGTGTCCATCCAAACTTGGCTCACTCCTGCTCTGTGCCCCAGAGCTCAGTGGTGAGGTCACAAGCCGGTCATTAATTAGCCCGTAGCCACACTGCTTATCGAGCTTTGCCCTGTCTTCTTCAGTGTGAATGCCTGGGGCTCCTCACTCAGCAATGAAAATAAACAGCAATGGAAATGGTCTCCTGGCTACTCATCCAAACCAATAAGGAAAACCTGCTTTACAAGCTTCCCCTGAAACTTCTAGTAGAATAAGCAACTGATAATTCTACACCACATGTCTGGCTTTTAGCCAGGACTAACAACTGTTCCCTTCTTGTAAGCCACATTCTGGTGACCATGGAGAGTCAAAATAGACATTGTGATTCTAGAGCATTTTTTTAAAGGAAGGTGAAATCACCCTGCAAACTAACCATAGGTGTAAGAGGAGGAAAAAATTAGCTTAAAAACTTTAAAGAAATTGGTCGACTGCCATCAAACAGTCTTTAAGAAAAAGAAAAAAAGAGCTCACCGAAGTATTACTGTTTTTCATATTGCCTGTACTCACTGCTATTAGATTAGGGTTGCTGGATTTAGCAAATAAAAATACAGTGCCACCCCTCCTGCCATGTGAGGTTACAGCAAGAAGAAAGATATCTATGAACCAGGAAGTGCGTCCTCAATAGACACCAAATCTGCTAGTGCTTTGATCTTGGACTTCCCAGCCTCCATAACTATGAGAAATAAATTTATACTGTTTATAAGCTAAAAATTAAAATTTAAAAAAATTGAACAGGGTGCCCAGTTAAATTTGAATATCAAATAAACAACTAGTAATTTTTTAGCATAAGTATGTCCCAAATATTACATGGGACATATTTATGCTAAAAATGTACTTATTGTTTGTCCTAAATTCAAATTTAACTAAGTGCTGTGTATTTTATCTGGCAACCTTAATTTAGATGCATTTTCACTATGATGCCAAGAAACATGAGAAGGGCAGGGTAACGTATGAAAATTCTGATGAGATAGTTAAACCTCTTTGCTAGGTCAAAAATTAATTCTGACCTTTTCTTTTTGCCATTTGACCTCTACTTACATCAATTTTATGTATTTCCACCAAACTTTAGAGTTAGGGTTTTCATTATGCTTTTAAAATATGTGTGAGGGGGTCATCCCTGGTGGCACAGTGGTTAAGAATCTGCCTGCCAATGCAGGGGACATGGGTTCGAGCCCTGGTCTGGGAAGATCCCACATGCCGCAGAACAACTAAGCCCGTGTGCCAGAACTACTGAGCCTGCGCTCTAGAGTGCATGAGCTACAACTACTGAGCCCACGTGCCACAACTACTGAAGCCCACATGCCTAGAGCCTGTGCTCTGCAACAAGAGAAGCCACCACAGTGAGAAGCCCGCGCACCGCAACGAAGAGTAGCCCCCGCTCGCTGCAACTAGAGAAAGCCTGCGTGCAGCAATGAAGACCCAATGCAGCCAAAAATAAAAATATAATAATAATTTTTTAAAATGTGTGAGGGAAAGAATTAATATGTACTGAGAACTTACTAGATGCCAAGTATTTTTCTAGGCACTTTAGATATTATTTATATTACTAAAAATTATTTTCCTATATAATTTCAGTTTGAAAGTACTCAGCAGGGTAAAATTATTATCATCTGAATGGATCTTTGTAATATATAGGGTGGCTAAGTCCATCTAAGTCAAGAACAATTTACTGAACCCAAAATGAGTCAGGCACTGTACCAAACGGTAGCCCTAAGGAAGGATAAGTTTTACTCATTTATCTTTAGGAAAAAATAGCCTCCATCTCAAGCACAAATGCCCCTATTAGTAGCAGAACATATTAATTCAAACTTGAGAGGAGACGAATAAATGGGCTTTAACAATTTTGCTAATTATTCCTGTTTGTGGATATAATTGTTTATTCAAGTAATATTTATTAAGTTGAGGCAAGGATGCTGAGATTATAGTCCCTGAACTCACATTGCTGATGATCTGGTAGGAGAGACAGACCCGGTATGACCTTGGCTGCAAAGGTCCTCCTAGGGTGTGAACACAGTTTTA
Organism: Kogia breviceps; assembly: GCF_026419965.1. Classification (NCBI taxonomy): domain Eukaryota; kingdom Metazoa; phylum Chordata; class Mammalia; order Artiodactyla; family Physeteridae; genus Kogia; species Kogia breviceps. Next base: position 22,198,688 of record NC_081326.1, on the reverse strand, counting down.
CATTCCAAAAAGGCTCCCCACAGGGAGTCAACAATGTGAGAGCACCTCAAATTCTCTGTACACTCTGCACATGGATTCAGATGACCCATTTGGCACAATCTGGAAATCCTAAAGGATTATAAATGGAAGCAAATAAATGGAATGGTCTACAAGTTAGAGTAAATAGGACTTACAGGAATTGCCTTAGTGACCGACGTCACACTATGTAATGCAGGTACACATTGTACTAATTGGACTGACATTATCACATTGTAGACGAGGTCTACTTGAGTATCATTTCAGTTGTTTTTCAAGTAGTCTATCATAGGCAGACAATACTCCATGGTGACAGGAAAAATGTGGTTGATTTTTTGTCATGAGGAAATTTCCTGGGCATTCTTGCAATAGCTGTACTAGTTTGTTATGGCATGACCACAAAAACAAGATATGCACATTTTCTAAAGATGCAAGTCTCATGCATTTATTTGTGAGAATGGTCACACACATATATACCCCCTGCAGATAACCATAAATCTTTTCAAAGACTAAATGCACTTGGGCTACCTCACACCTGTAAGTGCTTGGTAAAGTGAAGTGTGTCTTAAACTCAGTGTTGACTTGATAACAGTGATTGGCATTCATCTCCTGAAAGTCATGTATGTCCCATGGGTGTTTGAGATACTGAGTTAGATTGGCTGAAACCACACATGCAGTTTCAAAGTAAAGCATTGAGACAATCCCCCAATTTCATTTAAATTTTTAAAAATTGTTTGACTTTATATTGAGTTAAAGTGTTTGGAGACCTCAGTTTTTCAGATCCCATAACTACCTAATTTTTCCTCCTGACACACTTTCTCTTTAAAGACACAATCTAAGAGTACGAGAATAGATCATTGAGGATACTCACATTTTTTTAAATTTTATTTATTTATTTATTTATGGCTGTGTTGGGTCTTCGTTTCTGTGCGAGGCGTTTCTCCATTTGTGGCAAGTGGGGGCCACTCTTCATCGCGGTGTGCGGGCCTCTCACTATCGCAGCATCTCTTGTTGCGAGCACAGGCTCCAGACGCGCAGGCTCAGTAACTGTGGCTCACGGGCCCAGCCGCTCCGCGGCATGTGGGATCCTCCCAGACCAGGGCTCAAACCCGTGTCCCCTGCATTGGCAGGCAGATTCTCAACCACTGAGCCACCAGGGAAGCCCAGGGAAACCCCCAAGGATACTCACATTTTAATCAACCTGGGTGTCCATGTGGCTCAGCCTCCCATGAGTTCACTCCAGATTTCAGCACCAGCACCTTCAGGTCGTTCCCATTTCACTTGAAGAGGGGGTGACCTGGGACAAGTTCCATGGTACATCTGGGTTACCCCCAGGCCTACCTCCAATGTATTTAGAGAGGGGAAACTTGTTTAAGTGAACAATCTTGAGGACAAGAAGTCATCAAAGGGCAGCACGAAGAACAAGAGGTGAGTATGTGAGATGGAAGAGAATTCCTACTAGTTCTACTCTGATGACAAAGGAAGGTGAGATGAAGTATAAACATAGGGGTCGGGGCTTCCCTGGTGGCGCAGTGGTTGAGAGTCGGCCTGCCGATGCAGGGGACACGGGTTCATGCCCCGGTCCGCGAAGATCCCACATGCCGTGGAGCGGCTGGGCCCGTGAGCCATGGCCACTGAGCCTGCGCGTCCGGAGCCTGTGCTCCGCAACGGGAGAGGCCACAACAGTGAGAGGCCCGCGTACCGCAAAAAAACAAAAACATAAAGGTCATTCGTTTTTATCCACTAGATGCCTTCCATCTTTTTTGAATATCTGCAATGGATTCTTCTCTGATTTGCCATACTTTAATTAAGTGTCCAGTCAGAATGAATTCAAACTTTAGTATTTATTTCCTCAATCTGGTTATATTATATCTGAGGCTCTACTTCTATTACCAGTCAAAGTTTTGGCAATCATCAGCTTAAGACTAATTAAGAGCAAAATAATTACCGGACATCCTGCCACAGTGGAATTTGCTTTTTTCATTTACACAGAGTCTCTATTTTTTTTATAGTAATTAATCTAGTTAGCTTTCATCTTTTCTGGCCCTGTTTAATTCAACTCAACGGACGTTTACCAAGAGCCTGTTTTGTGCTGGGCAATGTGTGATGGTATCCCTCCAATAGTTGAGGATTAGAGTTAGAATCCTGGAATTCTGTAGCTTGCAGCTGAGAAAAACTGTATAAATCACCTGTTCCACGTTCCTCACTTTACAGAGGATGAAACTTCTTGATAAACTAGAAATTTTGTACACAGAAAGTAAGAGCAAGTGACGTATCCCAAATTACAACTTATCATTTCAAAGTGCTGTGTGTACTTGAAATTGAAGTTTGAGTTCATCCCAAACCATCTTTCCAAGGGAGGGAGAAAGCTGAAATTTAGAACTGGAAATCACGGTATCTCCCTTTCCCCTCCTCCTTAGAACAGAGACACCCAACTCCCACCTCCCCAGAGAAAGTGGTAAGACAGTAACCTGGTCTCTCTCCAAAGGTATGTGCAGGTGAGTGCAGGCACATTTTGGCTGCCCTACTCTTTTCTCCAACCTTGTCTTCACCAACACCTGGCATGGCTCAGCCTCCAGAATTGTAGATGTTTTCATTACTGAAAAATAGCTGGACTCCAAGGGTTTTAAAGGAACAGAAAAAGCAACATTCACAATTGCACATACATTTTCTAAGATATTTAGTTCCAGGTATATATTCCAAGGCAAACTTTTTTTTTTTTTTCTGATGAGAGCTTATAATCACATCATTCAATGCAATGGGAACAAAGGAATTTTTGAATTTTGATTCTACTAAGAAACAGATGAATATTGTTATCCTTTTAAACCATATAGATAATTATTTTATAGTAACTTTGGGGAATAATCTATAAAAATATTGAATCACTATGGTATAATCGGAAACTAATATAATATTGTAAATCAACTACACTTCAATAAAAATAAATAAATAAAATGAACCATACAGATAAACAGACCATTTGGAAGGACAGAGATCCTTATGTTAGGAGTGATTATCTCTGAATGTCAAGCTTATGGGTGATTTTTCTTTGAGATTTTGCTTATTTCAAGGGCATACAGATGTAGGTACAAGAATATATGTTTTTTGTGCAGTGTTTATACTAGCGCAAAGACAAAATAAACAAGCAAACTAAATGGTTAAAAAGGGTTAGAGACAATGGAATATTGTGAATCAAACTAATGTCTATTGATAGAGATTGGTTAAATCCAATGGAAGACTATGAGCCTATAAAAATATGTATTTGCATATATTTCATGGGAAAATGTCCCTGATAAATGTTACATAACTTGATATATACTATGAACCCATCTACATTAGAAAGCACTGAAAGGATATACAGTTGAACCTTGAACAAAGTGGATGTTAGGGTGCCAAGCCCCCAACACACAGTCAAAAATCTGAGTATAACCTACAGTCGGCCCTCTACATCCATGGTTCTGTCTTCCAAGATGAAATGGTACCCAGATGACAGTTCTTATCTGTGCTGGTACTTTCTCATGGCTGGGCTTGTTATTTTATAATTTCTTTAATTTTATAATCACTATCATTTTACATGTTCTTTAAATATGGGTCCTCCAAGATTCTATTTTTTCTAAATATAAAATTCCAGTATAACTGTGGAAGGTGAACATAGATAAAATAGTAGTTAAATGAACTTAGATAAAGAATATAACTTAAAAAAAAAAGAATATAACTTCTGGAGCTTCCCTGGTGGCACAGTGGTTAAGAATCTGCCTGCCAATGCAGGGGTCAATGGTTCGAGCCCTGGTCCAGGAAGATCCCACATGCCATGCGGAGCAACTAAGCCTGTGCATCACAACTACTGAGCCTGCGAGCCTAGAGCTCGTGCTCCACAAGAGAAGCCACCACAATGAGAGACCCGCAAACTGCAATGAAGAGTATCCTCCTTTTGCCCCAACTAGAGAAAGACCGCATGCAGCAGTGAAGACCCAACACAGCCAAAAATAAATAAATAAAATAAAATAAAATTTTTTAAAAAGAATATAACTTCTTATCCTTGAGCACATAAAGTCATCATGAGGATGTTAAACTCATATCTACCCTGCATTACTTTGAGTGAATCTGTTTTAATGCCATTGATGAATATGAAAAGAGAGGAAAAAATATTTGAGTTTGATTATTATATCTGTAAGTTAGTCTTTCCTAAGCTTTATTATTGATGCATTTTGTTGTATAATGTTTATGTATTGTGTTGCATATGCTGAATTATGTTGCATAAATAGGAAAACTATTTCAGTGAGTGGAGAAAGCAAAACATAATTCTTTTAAAATCCTAGGAACATCCACTGTAATAGAATTTGAATATTAAATGTTTCTATGTACAATCTCTATTCTATCTAATAAGCTGAGTATTTATGTATTTATACAAAGTTGACCCTATATACTAGATGAGAAATGACTCAGCTATAGATTTTATATTCAGTGAGCTTGCAATCAAGTTGAAAAGGAACAGATAACAGAAATAAAATGGTGACTAATACAAGGTAGTAAGTAAGTAGTGGTAAATTATGACTGGTGTGGTAGGTCTAAAAAAGCATTAATCAGTGTGGATTTATTGAGGGACATATTGTGAAAGAGCTGCTACTAGATTCAAGCCTTGAAGGATTGACAATAGGCAGAGGAAAGAAGGTAGGATATGCCAGACAAGATGGTAATATGGGGATGAGGGTAGGGACAAAGGTAAGGAGAATGATGCACTTTTAGGGCAATTAGTCATTTAACCTGATTGGAGTGAGAGAGAATGAAAGTATGACATAAAAAACAAAGCTGAATAAATGGGTTAGTGCTACGTTATAGAGAACCATGGAAGCCAGGGTGAGAAGTTTGGAACTGACCCAATTTAAGAATTGGAGCCATTTTTTATCTCTAAGGTGGGGAAAGATAATGTTAAAATAGCAGTTTAAGGAGACTCATCTGGCAGCAGTATGTAGGGTCATCTGGGGAAAGGAGGATTCTCAGTCAGAGAAGACAACCTGGCTGCATTTGCTTTACGTGAGTAGAGAGGAGGGATTGTTTTAAAGGATATTTCAAAGGAAAAAATGCCCATGATGTAATAAGAAAGATACTTGTTTGACCCAGCTTATTTGCTGAACTCTGTAGCCCTCTACTTCCCCAAAGATGGGGCCATTTAAATCCCCACCTGATCCTAGTTTCCAGAACCTATCCTATACTGAGAAATCAAACACTTCTTAGCCTTCAGACCAACACTCCGTGATTCAATGTCTATTTCTCGTGGTGTCCAAGTTTGATTACTGGGCTTCTTACTTCTTATAACTGAGCTTCTGACTTGATCTTTTCTTAGACTATTTTAACTACTCGAGTTCCTTATTAGGATCGGGTCCTGCCCTGTTCTTGTCAGTTGTGTTTTTCCTAAAATTAAAAAACAAAAACAAGATCTGAAAAGACATAAACCAAAATGGTAAATGTGACATTCTGAATAGTAAGATTACCCTTTCTTTTTCTTTTTCATCTTTCTTTTCCAAATTATTAAGGTTTCTTGATGAAGCATGTAGTACTTTTTTAATGTAAAAATAAATAACAAAAAGAAAAATATTTAAACCCATTTATTAAAGGGAGAAATAATTGGTTAATATGAGTTGCCTACAGTAACGAAGTTGATGTCGTTGTCCTGATAAGAAACATATCTTATAGGAAATAAAAAAGAAAGTCATTTCCTGCTTTTGGGTGAAAAGGGTGTGGACATTGCTTCATTCACTCAAATTCAGGGAATTCATCTGCATTCTCAACTCTCATTCTAAAGCGGAAATAGTGCTTTCTGTATTAAGTCCAGCCACAAAGAGCCATAGAATAAGGCTATGTGCCCTGAGAAGACAGGCCGGTTTCAGTCAGTGACTCCTGGCAAATAATATTCATTTCTTCACAGGCAGCACAGAACTGCTTTGACCTGATCTGACAAGCAATTCCTGATGGTTACATCTAGGCCAGACACAGAATAGAAATTTGTTCTGAGAAGTCTTCTTTTAAGATCTGACCTAAAAATATTTTTCTCTTCTGGTTTCAGAGGCTGTCCTGGTCTCTAATGATGAGAAATCTGATGACATATAGGGGTCTTCACAGTTGAACTTGACCAACCAGCTAAGGGGAGTCAACTTAATGAGAGGACATGGATAGCACATTATTAGCCCCCATTCCAACTGGCTCTATATCCTCCCAGAGAATATGGCAGTGACGTGGAGGGCTCCTGACTATAGGAAGGCATCCCTCATTCCCCAGAAGAGCTCCAGTCAGGAAGGGCTCCTCGTCACCTAAGCTAGCAGTTCTCAACCCAGACACAGTTCAGAATCAATTAAGAAGCATGTAAAAACATACCACTGTCTAGGTATCACTCATTTTGATTAAATCAAGAATCTCTGGGGTCCTGTAGATCCACCTAGCACTTCCTGAAGGTTTAGCAGCCCTTCAGAGTTAGCAAGGTGGATTATTTTGTGCATTTACCATCTTACCCAGACTCTCTGACTTGACTAACTGAGAACAGGAAAGCCACAGCTAACTGGCCAACCATGATGAACTGAGGAGACAGACCTATACCTCAAGTCTCTATGATGTCTTTTCAAGAATACAGGAGGGGCACCTTCAAGATGGCAGAGAAGTAAGACATGGAGTTCAACTTCCTCCCCACAAATACATCAAAACTACATCTACATGTGGAAGAACTCCTACAGAACACCTACTGAACGCTGGCAGAAGATTTCAGACTTCCCAAAAGACGCCCTCAGGCGACCTACACACAGAGGCAGGGCCAATCCAAAGCTGAACCCCAGGAGCTGTGCGAACAAAGAAGAGAAAGGGAAATCTCTCCCAGCAGCCTCAGGAGCAGCGGATTAAATCTCCACAATCAACCTGATGTACCTTGCATCTGTGGAATACCTGAATAGACAACAAATCATCCCAAAATTGAGGTAGTAGACTTTGTGAGCAACTGTAGACTTGGGGTTTTCTTTCTGCATTAATTTGTTTCTGGTTTTATGTTTATCTTGGTTTAGTATTTAGAGCTTATTATCATTGGTAGATTTGTTTATTGATTTGGTTACTCTCTTCCCTTTTAAAATTATATATATATTTTTTTTTTTTTCCTTTTTCTCTTTTTGTGAGTGTGTATGTGTATGCTTCTTTGGGTGATGTTGTCTGTATATCTTTGCTTTTGCTATTTGTCCTAGGGTTCTGACTGTCTGTTTTTTTGTTGTTGTTGATTTTTTTTTTTTGTATAGTTTTTAGCACTTTCATCATTGGCAGATTTATTTTTTGGTTTGGTTGCTCTCTTCTTGCTTTCTCTCTTTTTTTATTTCTTTTTAATTGTTTTATGTTTAATAATTTTTTCTATTTTAATACCTTTATTTTATTTTATTTATTTATGTTTTCTTTCTTTCTTTCTTTTTCTCCCTTTTCTTCTGAGCCATGTGGCTGACAGGATCTTGGTGCTCCAGCTGGGTGTCAAGCCTGAGCCTCTGAGGTGGGAGAGCTGAGTTCAGGACATTGGTCCACCAGAGACCTCCTGGCCCCATGTAATATCACATGGTGAAAGCTCTCCCAGAGATGTCCATCTCAACGCTAAGACCCAGCTTCACTCAATGACCAGCAAGCTACAGTGCTGGACACCCTATGCCAAACAACTAGCAAGACAGGAACACAAACCCACCCATTAGCAGAGAGGCTACCTAAAATCATAATAAGTTCACAGACACCCCAAAACACACCACCGGACATGGTCCTGCCCACCAGAAAGACAAGATCCAGCCTCATCCACCAGAACACAGGTACCAGTACCCTCCATCAGGAAGCCTACACAAACCACTGAACCAACCTTATCCACTGGGAGCAGACACCAAAAACGACAGGAACTATGAACCTGCAGCATGTGAAATGGAGAACCCAAACACAGTAAGTTAAGCAAAATGAGAAGACAGAGAAATACACAGCAGATGAAGGAGCAAGGTAAAAACCCACCAGACCAAACAAATGAAGAGGAAATAGGCAGTCTACCTGAAAAGGTATTCAGAGCGATGATATTAAAGATGGTCCAAAATCTTGGAAATAGAATGGAGAAAATACAAGAAACTTTTCATAACGACCTAGAAGAACTAAAGAGCAAAAAAAAACCAATGACGAACACCACAATAAATGAAATTTAAAATTCTTTGAAATTAATCAATAGCCGAATAACTGAGGCAGAAGAACAGATAAGTGACCTGGAATATAAAATAGTGGAAATAACTATTGCAGAGCAGAATAAAGAAAAAAAGAATGAAGAGAATTGAGGGCAATCTCAGAGACCTCTGGGGCAACATAAAATCCAACAACATTTGAATTATAGGGGTCCCAGAACAAGAGGGAAAAAAAGGGACTGAGAAAATATTTGAAGAGATTATAGTTGAAAACTTCCCTAATATGGGTAAGGAAATAGTCAATCAAATCCAGGAAGTGCAGAGAGTCCCATACAGGATAAATCCAAGGAGGAATACGCCAAGACACATATTAATCAAATTATCAAAAATTAAATACAAAGAAAAAATATTAAAAGCAGCAAGGGAAAAGCAACAATTAAAATACAAGGGAATCCCCATAAGGTTAACAGTGGATCTTTAATCAGAGACTGTGTAAGCCAGAAGGGCTTACATATTTAAAGTGATGAAAGGGAAAAACAACCAAGATTACTCTACCCAGCAAGGATCACATTCAAATTCGATGGAGAAATGAAAACTTTACAGACAAGCAAAAGCTAAGAGAATTCAGCATCACCAAACCAGCTCCACAACAAATGCTAAAGGAACTTCTCTAGGCAGGAAACACAACAGAAGCAAAAGACTTACAATAAAAAGCCAAAAACAATTAAGAAAATGGTAATAGGAACATACTTATCGATAACTACCTTAAATGTAGATGGATTAAATGCTCCAACCAAAAGACATAGACTGGCTGAATGGATACAAAAACAAGACCCATATATATGCTGTCTACAAGAGACCCACTTCAGACCTAGGGATGCATACAGACTGAAAGTGAGAGGATGGAAAAAGATATTCCATGCAAATGGAAATCAAAAGAAAGCTGGAGTAGCAATTCTCATATCAGACAAAACAGACTTTAAAATAAAGACTATTACAAGAGACAAAGAAGGACACTACATAATGATCAAGGGATTGATCCAAGAAGAAAATACAACAACTGTAAATATTTATGCACCCAACATATGAGCACCTCAATACATAAGGCAAATGCTAACAGCCATAAAAGGGGAAATTGACAGTAACACAATCATAGTAGGGGACTTTAACACCCCACTTACACCAATGGACAGATCATCCAAAATGAAAAAACATAAGGAAACACAAGCTTTAAATGATACATTAAACAAGATGGACTTAATTGCTATTTATAGGACATTCCATCCAAAAACAACAGAATACACTTTCTTCTCAAATGCTCATGGAACATTCTCCAGGATAGATCATATATTGGGTCACAAATCTAGCCTTGGCAAATTTAAGAAAATTGAAATCATATCAAGTATCTTTTGCGACCACAACACTATGAGACTAGATATCAATTACAGGAAAACATCTGTAAAAAATACAAACACATGGAGGCTAAACAACACACTACTAAATAACCAAGAGATCACTGAAGAAATCAAAGAGGAAATCAAAAAATACCTAGAAACAAATGACAATGAAAACACGATGACCCAAAACCTATGGGATGCAGCAAAAGCAGTTCTAAGAGGGAAGTTTATAGCAATACAATCCTGCCTCAAGAAATAAGAAACATCTCAAATAAACAACCTAACCTTACACCTAAAGCAATTAGAGAAAGAAGAACCAAAAAAAGCCCAAAGTTAGCAGAAGGAAAGAAATCATAAAGATCAGGTCAGAAATAAATGAAAAAGAAATGAAGGAATTGATAGCACAGATCAATAAAACTAAAACCTGGTTCTTTGAGAAGATAAACAAAATTGATAAGCCATTAGCCAGACTTATCAAGAAAAAAAGGGAGAAGACTCAAATCAATAGAATTAGAAATGAAAAAGGAGAAGTAACAACTGACACTGCAAAAATACAAAGGATCATGAGAGATTTTACTACAAGCAACTATATGCCAATAAAATGGACAACCTGGAAGAAATGCACAAATTCTTAGAAATGCACAACCTTCCGAGACTGCACCAGGAAAAAATAGAAAATATGAACTGACCAATCACAAGCACTGAAATTGAAACTGTGATTAAAAATCATCCAACAAACAAAAGCCCAGGACCAGATGGCTTCACAGACGAATTCTATCATACATTTAGAGAAGAGCTAACACCTATCCTTCTCAAACTCTTCCAAAATATAGCAGAGGGAGGAACACTCCCAAACTCATTCTACGAGGTCACCATCACCCTAATACCAAAACCAGACAAAGATGTCACAAAGAAAAAAAACTACAGGCCAATATCACTGATGAACATAGATGTAAAAATCCTCAACAAAATACTAGCAAACAGAATCCAACAGCACATTAAAAGGATCATACACCGTGATCAAGTGAGGTTTATCCCAGGAATGCAAGGATTCTTCAATATATGCAAATCAATCAATGTTATAAATCATATTAACAAATTGAAGGAGAAAAAATATACGATCATCTCAATAGATGCAGAAAAAGCTTTTGACAAAATTCAACACCCATTTATGATAAAAACCCTACAGTTAGTAGGCATAGAGGGAACTTACCTCAAGATAATAAAGGCCATATATGACAACGACAAAGCCAACATTGTTCTCAATTGTGAAAAACTGAAACCATTTCCACTAACATCAGGAACAAGACAAGGTTGAACCACTCTCACCACTATTATTCAACATAGTTTTGGAAGTTTTAGCCACAGCAATTGGAGAAGAAAAAGAAATAAAAGGAATCCAAATCAGAAAAGAAGAAGTAAAACTGTCACTGCATGCAGATGACATGATACTATACATAGAGAATCTTAAAGATGCTACCAGAAAACTACTAGAGCTAATCAATGAATTTGGTAAAGTAACAGGATACAAAATTAATGCACAGGGCTTCCCTGGTGGTGCAGTGGTTGAGAATCCACCTGCCGATGCAGGGTACACATGTTCGTGCCCCGGTCTGGGAAGATCCCACATGCTGTAGAGTGGCTGGGCCCGTAAGCCATGGCCACTGAGCCTGTGCATCCGGAGCCTGTGCTCCACAACAGGAGAGGCCACAACAGTGAGAGGCACGCATACCACACACACACAAAAAAAGTAGTGCACAGAAATCTCTTGCATTCCTATGCAGTAATGATGAAAAGTCTGAAAGTGAAATTAAGAAAACATTCCCATTTACCAGTGCAACAAAAAGAATAAGATACCTAGGAATAAACCTATGTAAGTAGACAAAAAACCCGTATGCAGAAAACTATAAGACACTGATGAAACAAATGAAAGGTGATACAAACAGATGGAGAGATATACCATGTTCTTGGAGTGGAAGAATCAACATTGTGAAAATGACTATGCTACCCAAAGCAATCTACAGGTTCAATGCAACCCCTATCAAATTACCACTGGCATTTTTCACAGAACTAGAACAAAAAATTTCACAGTTTGTATGGAAACATAAAAGACCCTGAATAGTCAAAGTACTCTTTGGAAAGAAAAACGGAGCCAGAGGAATCAGGCTCCCAGACTGCAGACTATACTACAAAGCTACAGTAATCAAGACAGTATGGCACTGGTACAAAAATGGAAATATAGATCAATGGAACAGGATAGAACGCCCAGAAATAAACCCACACACCTATGGTCACTTTATTATTATTATTATTTTTTGCGGTATGCGGACCTCTCACTGTTCTGGCCTCTCCCATTGCAGAACACAGGCTCCGGACGCGCAGCCTCAGTGGCCATGGCTCACGGGCCCAGCTGCTCTGCGACATGTGGGATCTTCCCGGAATGGGGCACAAACCCGTGTCCCCTACATCAGCAGGCGGACTCTCAACCGCTGCACCACCAGGGAAGCCCCGGTCACCTTATCTTTGATAAAGGAGGCAAGAATATACAATGGAGAAAAGACAGTCTCTTCAGTAAGTGGTGCTGGAAAAACTGGACAACTACACATAAAAGAATGAAATTAGAACACTCCCTAACACCATACACAAAAATAAACTCAAAGTGGATTAAAGACCTAAATGTAAGGCCAGACATGATCAAACTCTTAGAGGAAAACATAGGCAGAACACTCTATGAGATAAATCACAGCAAGATCCTTTTTGACCCACCTCCTAGAGAAATGGAAATAAAAACAAAAATAAACAAATGAGACCTAATGAAACTTAAAAGCTTTAGTACAGTAAAGGAAACCATAAACAAGATGAAAAGACAACCCGCAGAATGGGAGAAAATACTTGCAAATGAAGCAACTGACAAAGGATTAATCTCCAAAATATACAAGCAGCTCATGCAGCTCAACATCAAAAAGCGAACAACCCAATCCAAAAATGGGCAGAAGATCTAAATAGACATTTCTCCAAAGAAGATATACAGATTGCCAACAAACACATGAAAGAATGCTCAACATCACTAATCGTTAGAGAAATGCAAATCAAAACTACAATGAGGTATCACTTCACACTGGTCAGAATGGCCATCACTCAAAAAATCTACAAACAATAAATGCTGGAGAGGGTGTGAAGAAAAGGGGAACCTCTTGTACTGTTGGTGGAAATGTAAATTGATACAGCCACTATGGAGAAGAGTATGGAGGTTCCTTAAAAAACTAAAAATAGAACTACCATACAACCCAGCAATGCCACTACTGGGCATATACCCTGAGAAAACCATAATTCAAAAAGAATCATGTACCAACCACAATGTTCATTGCAGCTCTATTTACAATAGCCAGGACATGGAAGCAACCTAAGTGTCCATTGACAGATGAATGGATAAAGAAGATGTGGCACATATATACAATGGAATATTACTCTGCCATAAAAAGAAACAAAATTGAGTTATTTGTAGTGAGGTGGGTGGACCTAGAGACTGTCATACAGAGTGAAGTAAGTCAGAAAGAGAAAAACAAATACCGTATGCTAACACATATATGTGGAATCTAAAAAAAAATGGTTCTGAAGCACCTAGGGGCAGGACAGGAATAAATATGCAGATGTAGAGAGTGTACTTGAGGACACGGGGAGGGAGAAGGGTAAGCTGAGACAAAGTGCGAGAGTGGTATGGACATATATACACTACTGAACGTAAAATAGATAGCTAGTGGGAAGCAGCCTCATAGCACAGGGAGATCAGCTTGGTGCTTTGTGTCCACCTAGAGGGGTGGGATAGAGGGTGGGAGGGAGACACAAGAGGGAAGAGATACGAGGATGTAATGTATATGTATAGCTGATTCACCTGATGATTATACAGCAGAAACTAACACACCACTGTAAAGCAATTATACTCCAATAAAGATGTAAAAAAAAAAAGAATCTCTGAGAGTTTGGCCCACACAGTGTTGTTTTTGTTTTAATTTTGGGTTTTTTAACACCCCATGGTCAAAAGCCACCAATGTAATCAATCAAAATCTTTCAATGAACAGGTAGAATCAACAAAGTAACTGCAATGATATTGCATCTAAAAAGCTCCAGTGTTCAGAAGAATACTGGCAGAGTGCCAACTCCCTGGACGCTCTCCTTAGAACCCCATCCAATCTTCTTGCCCTGGTACCATAACTCTTGCTATTACATGCGTGAAGGACACTAGCCTATGTGACCTGAGACTACAGTTCTACAGCTAAAACTTATGCTAGTCTGCTTGTCACTGTCTATGGCTGGTTGCAAATGCACACACACACCCTTCCACCTGGGTTCCAGAGGAAACTATTGAATCAAATGCTGTTGGGTTTGCTTTTTCCCCAAAAACAAACTTTTTCTTTCTACAGTCTTTTAGACCTGATGTGCTCTGAATGTAATCATATTTTGTCATGTTTGTTCAGCCCAGAGTCATTGCTCCATGAAGATCTTTCTTCTACTTTACTGGCTCCAAAATGAATCTAACCTGTCTGGACACATAGCCATTGTCATCACTATCTAACCTTTAAAATCACCAATATTAGTGTCACTGAGACACAATATTGAGAAAGTATAAAATAAAATCTTTGTAGAACTCATTTCAATTGCCAACTCTTCTAAAGCAAATTCTTGATTATTTTACCCATTGAAATCTTTTGCCTCATCTTTGTAAAATGTCAACTAATTCTCTTCATAAAGTTCCAGACAGTGAATACAGGCTTTAAAAAAGATAATCAAGTGACTTCCCTGGTGGCGCAGTGGTTAAGAATCCTCTTGCTAATGCAGGGGACATTCCTTCAAGCCCTGGTCCGGGAAGATCCCGCATGCCGTGGAGCAGCTAAGCCCATGCACCACGACTACTGAGCCTGCACTCTAGAGCCCACGAGCCACAACTCCTGAGCCTGAGTGCTGCAACTACTGAAGCTCTGCAGCTAGAGAAGCCACCGCAGTGAGAAGCCCGCGCACTGCAATGAAGAGTAGCCACCACTCGCTGCAACTAGAGAAAGCCCACACACAGCAACCGAGACCCAAGGCAGCCAAAAATAAAATTAATTAATTAATTAATTATTTTAAAAAAGATAATCAAGTACCATCTAGATCTTTAACCCTACAGCTCTTTTCTGCAACTTATTTATTTATTCCCTGATCCATGAGAACCAGTCCCAATTGGTTAAAAACAATATCAAATATATACATATATTTACCCATGAGATGTGATACATCTTTTTAATGAGCTAAAAAGAAAAGGGGCGGTTTACTTGTTTCTAATAACATTAAAAAACTTATTTCAAGTCTTAGTTCTACTGATAAGTCATGTAACCTTTGGCTAGATGCCAGGGTGCCAAAAGTTTCCACAACTGTCAGCATTAAAACCACTACCATTGGGAGACCCTGGCAGCACAGTGGTTAAGACCTCACCTTCCAATGCAGGGGTGTGGGTTCGATCCCTGGTCAGGGAGCTAAGATCCCACATGCCTCACTGCCAAAAACCCAAAACATAAAACAGAAGCAATATTGTAACAAATTCAATGAAGACTTTAAAAATGGTCCACATCAAAAAAGAAAAAACCACTACCATTTATCTCAAAAGCATTTAAAATATTGAAGTACTTATGAATGAAATGGTTTAAAAAAAGTCTGGGATTCATTTCTGGGGGGCTAGCGAGGATGGGAGTGGTTTGAGTCTAGAAAACAACAAGACAGTCCATATGCTGAAAATTGCTTAGGTTGAGAGTTTATTCTCTACTGAGTGATTGTAAAGATAAAATGACCAAAACCTCTGAAAAGTTAAAAAGAATTTGTAAATCTTCACCAATACAAGATATTTTTAACAAATCTTGATACACGTATCTGAGCTAATATAGGCATTTTTATCTTCCATACCCTCCTCAAATTGGAAATTGGCTAAATAAGTTGCATTTTTTTCAATGCAATCAAATCTAAATAGAAAATAGACTTTAACTGGACTACCTAGTATCTCACCTCTGAAAAGTAATATACAGTTTTTAACTAAACTCACCTAAATTTTCTAATTTAATATTCATAAACAAAACTTTGACAGGAAAGACAGGTCTTTGCGATCCCACTCTTCAGATGAGAAAACTGATAGTTTTTTTTTTTTAATTTGTTCCGATCTCGGAGCCCAGAATCATTCATCTGATTTTAAACTGGATTCTATTACTACATATTTTCCCCACACCTGTTATCGTTTTAAACTGCATTATGACTGTGTTTAAGAAACATGCCATAAAACCCCACAGGTTTTCCTACTACTGGAGAACTCGGTCTCCATCCACACCAAACTGGAAAATCATGTTATAACCGTACCAACTTGTCTGAAATCTAACTTGAGAAAAGGTTAATTGTAAATCTCTCCAAAGGAATTTGGTCCTGAAAGAATGTGAAAAACTGGACATGTGCAGCAGGCCACACTTCTTTCGGAAGGCATTCTGTGGTGAGTATCTGTGTGGAGAGACCAGGAAGGGTCATAAGGGCCCAGGGAGTTTCCAGGGGTGATGACAGACCATCTCCTCATCTTCGCACTGAATAGAAGTGGGGGTTTCTTCCATTGCTGGACGGTCTTTAGGACTTCCCCAGGCTCCTTCAGAGAAGATGCCAAAGTGGGGATCCCCACTCCTGGGGACTCCTGAAGCTTCCTTTATTTTAGGCTGAGGTTCTTGACTCTGGCTGCATTTTTTTTTTTTTTTTTTTTTTTTTTTTTTTTGGTATGAGGGCCTCTCACTGTCGTGGTCTCTCCCCTTGCGGAGCACAGGCTCCGGACGTGCAGGCTCAGCGGCCATGGCTCACGGGCCCAGCCGCTCCGTGGCACGTGGGATCCTCCCGGACCGGGACACGAACCCGTGTCCCCTGCATCTGCAGGCGGATTCTCAACCACTGCGCCACCAGGGAAGCCCTCTGGCTGCATTTGAAAAACACTGACAGAGGGAATGAAATACTGATGTCTGGGGCCCACCCCAGGTCAATTAAATCAGTCTGGCTGGAGGTGAGGGGTGAGGCCCAAGCTTAGGTAGTTTTAGAGCCTTCCAGGTGATGTTAAAGTAAAGGAGAAGGAGAGCCACTGCTTGAGGCTGTCTGTCTGATCACCACAAAGGCTTCTGTGCTCCACTTCCATTACTCAGACAAACTGGAAAGTATGAAGAGTTGGGATTTGGCATCCTTTTTCTTTCCTATCCTTCAAGGGCCCTCCATCCCTCCTCACATACCCAGCTCTCTTATGTTCTATTTGGTTCTGCCTCCTTCCTGTATCTCCTCTCCAGACATCATTTCACAAGAAATGATCAGGTACCCTTTTACATTCAAACACATAAAAGTGATCATCTGAAAATACTGCTCTCTTAGGGGCAGTGACAGAACACGTAATGAGACTTGTTTATATGGTAGAATAAAGCCGAGGGAATTAAACTTCAATTCACCAAGGGCAACGGGCTCTGGCAACGTCCCAGTGTCACTCCTCCATTCCTCCCATGCTTAGGAAACATGACATGTATTTGGCCAGAAGAAGCCCGCTTCCTTTGCCCTGCTGGTCATAACTCCCTGGGCTTCACTTGACAGGACTGTGTCTTGGTTGGTCGCCCTCAGAAGCAGCCTCCTGCAAAACCTAAAAGAAGTGGAGAAACAGAACAAAAACACGTTGACACCCAGAGACTTCTAGGTGACTTGAAAAGTGATCAGAAAGCAGAATAATTCTGTTATGATAAGAACGTGCTTTCCTATCCCTGAAAAAGGAATATTATGTCCTGAGCAAACATGGGGAAATAGAATATAATCCAAGAGTAAGGAAGCAAATAAACATTTAGCTAAATCCTACTTAATTATACGACAGACAGTCAAAACCAAAGTGTATGTATCTCACGTGGTTTGAATTGAAGCGGATAGATCAGTGAGAGTGTGAGTCATTTTGTTCTTTCAGGATGTTTCACTGGAGAACGGGCACTGCTACTCAAGCAATGGAGGTTTAAAGCAATCCGAACAGCAAAAGCCCTGGGGTCATCACAGCCTATTTACATCAAAATCAGTTTTTACTGTGTTTACATCCTCCAGGAAAGTCATAGCAGAACAAATAATGAGACTTTTGTGCATATGGCTTAGCAGTTATCAGAAGAAACCCAAAAGTCATCCTTTTTGAGGGGCCAGTTTAAAATATTTGTTAAAATGCAACCAATGTTTGAGCGCAGATTGCTTATTAAATGTTCAGTCCAAGATTCTAAATGCAACAAGCCAACTTAATGGTAAATGACATACAGATAATGAGGGGGACGTGAAAGCTCTCTGAATCACATTTCTGTAAATGTGTTATTAAAAAAGGTGAATGGGAAAGAAATATAGCAAATAAATGATATTCTGTTCTAAGACCTAGCATATGACTTATGAATGGTTGCCACGGTAAAGGATGAAAAGAGAACAAACAAGAAATTGCTACAAATACATTAAACTTACAAAAACTTTTCCCAGCCTGACTTTATGAAACAGAAGCAACACCAGCCAAGACTTTTTTTTTTTTTTTTTTTTTTTGGCTGCGTTGTGTCTTTGTTGCTACGCGTGGGCTTTCTCTAGTTGCAGCAAGGAGGGACCACTCTTTGTCGCGGTGCACAGGGTGCATGGGCTTCTCGTTGTGGTGGCTTCTCTTGTTACAGAGCATGGGCCAGGCTTCAGTAGCTGCAGTGCACGGACTCTAGAGCGCAGGCTCAGTAGTTGTGGCCCAAGGGCTTAGTTGCTCAGCGGCATGTGGGATCTTCCCAGACCAGGGCTCTAACCCGTGTCTCCTGTATTGCCAGGCAGATTCTTAACCACTGGGCCACCAGGGAATTCCCCAAGACACTTTTAGGTGGTCCTTTTGTGGTAATAAATAATTTGAGGTTATTCTATTCTTAGAAGTTTGGAAGGAATCTGTTGACATATGGCTCTAACAAATTACAAACACCCCCAAATGTTTGTTAGGAAAATATACTGCCAACTGTGAAATGTGTGGCTTATTACTATTTGGGAAATGCTTGAATAATAATTTAATAATAATCATAGCAATACTTTAAACTTCTGAATATTTTATAAATACTATTTACCATAACCTGTTGGCTAAGTTAGCACTGGAGGCTTCAAATTTACTTTAATAATAATGATGAGGGACTTCCCTGGTGGTACAGTGGTTAAGACTCCGCACTCCCAGCGCAGGGGTTCGATCCCTGGTCTACGAACTAAATCCCACATGCATGCTGCAACTAAGAGTTCACATGCCGCAACTAAGGAGCCTACCTGCTGCAACTAAGACCCAGCACAACCAAATAAATAAATAAATATTTAATAATGATTATGATGGCATCTAAAATTCACCCAACGCTATCCATGTGCCCAGGATTGTGTGTATTATCTCATAAAATCATCATTCTTTCCATTTTGCCTATGACAAAAGAGGCTCGGAGAAGTTAAGTGATTTGCCCAATCAAGGCCACTGTGCATAGACAGCAGATTTCAGTTCCAGATCTATTTTGCATGTCTTTACTTTTAACCACTATGCTATAGTGCCTGCCTATAGAAACTCATCATCAAAGTAAGACAGTATAGTCTAGTTACACTATCAATTGGAAAGTGTAGACATACAGAGTTATGTCAAATATTCAAATATTCTCTAGCACTTTGTACCGCTAGTAGCATTTTTTTTTTATCTTGTGGGAGACAAAATAAAATAAACAAAATATACTTTACATTATAAGAGAAAATCTTCACAACTTTGATGCAAGCAAAGTTTCCTTAGGACACAAACAGCTAAAATAATAAGAAAAAATTCATAAGTTAGACTTCATCAAACATTTTAAAATATTGTATCTTCTCTTCAAAAGACACCATTAAGAAAATGAAAAGCACCCTGTGTACTGGGAGGAAATACATGTAGTGCAAATAACTGACAAAGGACCGTGTCCAGAAACTATAGAGAACCCTTACAACTCAATCAGGAAACAATAACCCAGTTAAAAACATTGGCAAGTGATATGAACTGATATTTTACCAAAGAAGATGTATGGATGGCTGATCAGAAAATGAAAAGACACTTAGCATTATCAGTCAGAGAGAAATGCAAATGCAAATTAAAACCAAAAGGAGATACCAGTACACACCCACCAGAATAGCTGAGAGCAAAAAGACTGAAAAAATCAAGTGTCACCAAGGATGTAGAGCAACTGCTGGTGAGAAGGTAAAATGGAACAATAGCTTTGGAAAACAATTTGGCAGTTTCTTATAAAGTTAAATATATTCTTACCATATGACCTAGAAATTCTAAGTATTTACCCAAGAAAACTGAAAACATATCCATGCAAAGTTTTGTACACAAATGTTTTATTAGCATTTATTCAACTTTACTCATAAGAGTTTCAACTTGGAGATAATCCAAACGGTCATCAACTAGTGAATTAATAAACAAGTTGTGGTGTATTCCTTAAAATCAAAGATTATCCCAAAATAAAAAGGAATGAACTACTTATAGATGCAACAACATGCATGAATCTCAAAAAAAAAACAATTATGCTGATAAAAGACACCAGACACAAGAGAGTACATACTGTAACAATTCCGTTTATGTAAAATTCTAGAAAGGGCAAATACATTCTATAGTGATCTATATCATCTATTTTTCTTCTCTGCTGGATCTTTCCCATTAGAATAAAACATGCTGTTCTTTCTCTCACTTCCACCCCTGTCATTAAGAAGCACATCAAAAAAAAAAAAAGAAGCACATCAGTTGTTGCCTGGAGCCAGGATTGGGAAAATAAATGTACTGCAAAGAAAGGGACAAAAGGAAATTTTTTAACACGATGGAAATGTTCTATATCTTGATTATGGTAGTAGTTACAGGTGTATTAAATTTTTCAAGCTCATCGAAATGCACACTTAAAATAATGGGTACTTAAAATTATATCATATAATTGTATATGTATATATGTATTGTGTATATATACATATATGTTAGTAAATGGTATAGAGGAAAACAAAGCAAGGAATGTAGTGTTGGTGTCATTTTTAAATAGGTAGAAGCAGGGAGACCAGTTAGGAAGTCACTGTCCTAATCCAGGAGAAACAGACGATGGTGAGTTAGACCATAATGACAATGCAGACAGTGAAAAGTGGTCAGATTTGGATAGATCTTGAAGGTAGAGTCAACATGACTTGCTCATGACTTGTATTTGGGGTTTGAATAAAAGAGGGGAGTCAAGCGTGAGTCCTAGAACTTAAACCTCAGCAACTCTCTGATAGCACTGAAATGGGGGACAAGTTCATGAAGAGGTTTTCAGGGAAAGATCAGGAATTCATTTGGAGACATGTTAAGTTTGAGATGCATGTTAGGAATCCAAGTAGAGATGAATCTAGGGTTCAGGGGAGAATTCTAGACTGAAAATATAGCTTTAGAAGTCATTAGCATGGGAATGGTGTTTAAAGTATAAGACTAGATGAACTCATTAAGAAAGTAGAGAGAAAAGAGTTCAAAGGACTGAGTCTATAGCACTTCAGTGTCAAGAAGTCAAATAGCTGAAGAGGAATCAGCATAGAGACTGAGGAGGGACCAGTGGGCTAGGAGGAAAACCAGGAGTGTGCCTTTTCCTGGAAGCCCTGGTAGGGGCAGGTTGGGGGAAAGAAGTGTTTTTAAAGAGGGCATGAACAACTGTGCTAAATGCTGCTGATGGATCAAGTAAGTTGAGGATTGACAGCTGACCATTGGCTTTAGCAATGTGATGGTCAATGGTAACTTTGACAAGAGTAGGTTTGGGGGAGGAAGAGAGCAAAAACCTCACTGGAGAGGGTTCAACTGAGAACATGGGGAAATAACTGGAACCAGTAATAGAGAAAAGTTTTAAAAGAAATGTTTGTTTGTTTTTAACATCTTTATTGGAATATAATTGCCTTACAATGGTATGTTAGTTTCAGCTTTATGACCAAGTGAATCAGTTATACATTTACATATATCCCCATATCTCTTCCCTCTTGCGTCTCATGGGAGAAGTGAAATGGCACAGGAGCCATTGGGCAAAGGGAGGATAAGGAAAGGATTTGGGAAACAAAGAAGAAATAAGTGGGTTGATGTTGTTGGGAATGGTCCGGCGAAAAGGAAAAACTGATGATGTGGTGAAGAGAAGGGATAACCATGTCTTTGAGTAGTCAAGAGGGGATGGTAGTAAGTGGCAGGTAGACCATAATCTGAGAAACATAAGACAGAAAATGACCCTCAATCAGACTTTCCATGACACATATGTTGCGATTCTCTGGGTGCCCCCAATGCTCTGTATCTTCCAGAAGTGGACCATTTGTAGATAAAGAAAAACCTCCCCTTGCCCAGCTGAATGTCTGTGGACCGTGTTTGCTCTGACCTCTCACCCCACTACGAGCCTGGCTCTTCAGGCCACAGATTTTATTGCCAAGTTTCTGAATGTTGCAAACATTCTTCTCCAATTAATGGGATGTGGCTTTTCCGTAAAAGTAGCAAATACATTTCTTTTTTGCCTAATTTTGACATTTTCACATTTGATGGATGTTGAATTATTTTCCCAAATAGTTTTTGGCAGGATGAAACCAAGTGAGCTTATTTTAGTGCTCTCTCTTGTTTTTCCTGTGGCATTTTCACTTATGCCAACCCAGCTAAGGAATGAGGCATGGTGCTGAGTGGCTGCCGTGGAACTAGTAGGCTGTGTTCCCAATTCAGGAGGTAGGTCAGGGAGCAGTCCTGTGGAGTCCACAAAAACCACAAAGTTAAAAAAAAATATTTTGTAAACAAAGCCACTGAAAAAACAACAATGGTTACGTAAAGGCTCTAACCAACCAGTTATATAATCCAAGATGGAGTAAAAGAATTTTGAGCAAAAAAACCCAAGGTATATATTGTAGGATGAAGCCCTAATACATATACCTAATCAGTTTAACCACTGTAGTTACGCCTTGACTGCCAGAAGCATAAATATTTTGAAAGTCTTTGCCACTTTTATTATTCTAAGAGTGTGTTTCTAGTTTCCATGTGATAGAATTGGAGCGCATACTGCTATAATTACGTCCTATCTCTGGTTACTCGGCATGAAAAAATGGTTATGTGAATTCACTCAAAAACTTTAATGACAGCCTTCTATGTGTTAGGCATTGTGCTAGGCAGTGGGGATTTTTTTTTTTTTTTTTTTTTTTGCGGTACGCGGGCCTCTCACTGCTGTGGCCTCTCCAGTTGCGGAGCACAGGCTCCGGACGCACAGGCTCAGCGGTCACGGCTCACAGGCCCAGCCACTCCGCGGCACGTGGGATCCTCCCGGACCGTGTCACGAACCCGCATCCCCTGCATCGGCAGGCGGACTCCCAACCACTGCGCCAGCAGGGAAGCCCAGCAGTGGGGATTTTAAAATGATGACGGCATGCTCCCTGCTTTTGAGGATATGGCTGTATAGTTGGGGAGACAAACAAGAGAACTGCAATATGATGTAGTAAATGGAACACATTTAAAAGTGATTGACTACGTTATTAGAAGAGTACGAAAGAGGAGCCTTAACCCATCTGGGGGAGGTGTGGGAGCTAAGGGGCTTCTGGAAATTTCACAGGTAATGGGAACACCAGAAACCAAGCAGATGACAAGGAGCTAAATGGGGAACCAAAGCTGTTCAACCCTATTGCCCCATAGGTTAGGATACTGGGATAGGGTAGACGTGGTAGGCAAAGGCCAACAGCAGCCAGCCTTGAATGTCGAAGGCGTCACATAGGTAACAACCACCTACTGAAGGCTTTAGCAGGAGAGTGACATGGTCGGATCTTTATTTAAGATAGATTTCTGGTGAAGGAATTTTACAGGCAAGTGTAAGTGGGGTTCTCCCAGAAGCAGACCCTGAACCAAGGATTTGAGCGCAAGTGATATTTTTAAGGAAATAATTCCAGAAGAAACGAGAGTAAGTGGGAGACACAGGATAGAGAAAGGTAAGAAGCCAAGCACAGGAGCAGTTTCTAGTTCAGTCCTAGACTCAGCCTGATCCTGTGTGGTGGAGTATAAAACACACCTCAGTTCGTTGCAGCTCTATTCACAATAGCCAAGGACATGGAAGCAACCTAAATGTCCATCGACAGATGAATAGACAAAGAAGATGTGCCACATATATACAATGGAATATCACTCAGCCACAAAAAAAGAATGAAATAATGCCATTTGCAGAAACATTGATGGACCTAGTGATGACCGTACTGAGTGAGGTAAGCCAAAGCCAAATATCATATGATATCACTTATGTGTGGAATCTAATAAAAAAAAGATACAAATGAACTTATTTACAAAACAGAAATCGACTCACAGACAAAGAAAGAAAACTTATGGTTACCAAAGGGGAAAGGTGGGGTGGGAGGTATAAATTAGCAGTTTGGGATTAACATATACCCACTACTATATATAAAAGAAGATAACCAATAAGGATATACTGTATAGCACAGGGAACTATATACAATTTTTATTTTTATTTTTGGCCACACCATGTGGCTTGTGGGATTTTAGTTCCCCAACCAGGGATTGAACCCAGGCCCTCAGCAGTGAAAGCACAGAGTCCTAACCACTGGACCACCAGGAAATTCCCAATACTATTTTGTAATTACCTAAAAGGGAAAATCATCTGAAAAAGAATATATATATGTATTCAGTTATACATATATATATTCAGTTATAAATATATAACTGAATCACTGTGCTATACACCTGAAACTAACACAACATTGTAAATCAACTGTACTTCAGTAACAACAAAAAAAATGACACCTCAGAGTTTGCCCCACCTTAAGGCAAGTAGCTGGGGTTTTGTACTCCCACACCATTCAGTTGTCACCTAATGGCCACTCTGGGGGAAATGAAAACTCGTGGGCAGTTCCTGTTTTCCCTATGGGCTAGGCAGCTCCATTGCCAAAGGACAGTCCTCTTTCCATTACAGTTGCAGAAAAGCATGCACAGCCTGGGGGTGGACAAACAGAGGTGGTGAAAGGGATGAAAACAATTTGAGCAGGGTACCAACAGTGTCCACAGGGGACAAAACTGGAGTAAAGTAGGACTTTTTGTTTCTTTTTACTATTTTTTTTTACTGGTATTTTTTTTACTATTTTTAAAAATTCATTTAAAAAATTTTTTTATTTTGTATTGGTATATAGTTGATTTACAATGTTGTGTTAGTTTCAGGTATACAGCAAAGTGATTCACTTATACATATACATAATATATTCTTCTTCAGATTCTTTTCCCATCTAGATTATTACAGAATACTGGGTAGAGTTCCCTGTGCTATACAGTAGGTCCTTGTTGATTATCTGCTTTATATATAGTAGTGTGTATCTGCTAATCCCAAACTCCCAATTTATCACCCCCCCCCACCTTTCCCCTTTGGTAACCATAAGTTTTCTTTCTATGTCTTCTGAGTCTATTTCTGTTTTGTAAATAAGTTCATTTGTATCATTTTTTCAGATTCCACATCTAAGTCATATCATATGATATTTGCCTTTTTCTGACTTATTTCACTTAGTATGATAATCTCTATGTTCATCCATGTTGCTGCAAACGGCATTATTTCATTCTTTTTTACAGCTGAGTAATAGTCCATTGTATATATGTACCACAGCTTCTTTATCCATTCATCTGTCGATGGACATCTAGGCTGCTTCCATGTCTTGGCTATTGTAAACAGTGCTGCAGTGAACATTGAGAGTGCATGTACATATATATATATATATATATATATATATATATATATATATAATTTTTTTTTTTTTTCTGTACGTGGGCCTCTCACTGTTGTGGCCTCTCCCATTGTGGAGCACAGGCTCTGGACGTGCAGGCTCAGCGGCCATGGCTCACGGGCCCAGCCGCTCCACGGCATGTGGGATCTTCCCGGACCGGGGCACGAACCCGTGTCCCCTGCATCGGCAGGCAGACTCTCAACCACTGCGCCACCAGGGAAGCCCGCATGTATATTTTTGAAAAATGGTTTTCTCAGGGTATATGCCCAGGACTGGGATTGCTGGGTCATATGGTAACTCTATTTTTAGTTTTTTAAGGAACCTTCATACTGTTCTCCATAGTGGCTGCACCAATCTACAATCAGTAATATATTCAATAGATAGCTCAACCTCTACCCCATTCCAAAATCTTACCCCATCTCAGACTGCCATTTCACTTCTGAGTAAGTGGTGACATCATTTCCATCCTTGGGCTAACGAAAAGGATAAAGGACAAGGTGATAATCAGGGATGAGGGGAGGAGGATAAGTAGAGTACACATTAACTGACAATCAAGAACAATGGTTCTTTTAAAACGGAGTCAAGCCTCTCCAAAAAGCAATGTTTCCAAGTAAAAGAGTATGTATAAAATTGACACTTACCTGACTTGAGAAAGGAAACCAGTTAGGAGGGTATTGAAGTACCCTGGTGAGGGAGGAGGAGGGTTTGAATCAGGAGTGAAGAAGAGCCAAAGGATTCAGGAAATATTTAGCCCCTTAAAGAGGTAGAATTGGTTAAACGTTAGCCATGAGTCAAGGCAGATCCTCTGGTTTTTAGCCTGGGGATCAGGGTGGGTAGAAATGTCATTAAATGAAACAGAAAAATACAAGAAAAAGAATGAGTTTGGCATGAGGAGAGGATGATGATCTCGCAGCATCTTATTCGTGTACATTTTTGTATTTTCATAATGAGACCCAAACCATCTATACACTACTGTCTTCTGTCTACATTAACATAACACGACCATTCAAATGTCTGCATTAGTAGAACTTGACTATTCCAAGAAAAACTCTTGCCCGTGAAAATGAAGTTCCAAATAGCATTATTGTTACAGGAACTTCTCCCAAATCTGTCTATCTAAACAATAAACTACTCCGCTAGCCCTCAGTAGAGTAAATCACCCCTTCTTGTGTAAATATATATTTACAGAGTTTCTTTTGAAGGGGTGCTAACCTGTTATCCTGTCTCAGTTTGGCGCTGGTGTTTGTGATGAGATTATGAGTGACGTTGAAGGTTACTTTTCCAAACTATGTTAGGGTTTTTGTTGTTGTTGTTGTTGTTGTTGTTTTTTGCGGTACGCAGGCCTCTTGCTGTTGTGGCCTCTCCTGTTGCGGAGCACAGGCTCCGGGAACACAGGCTCAGCGGCCATGGCTTACGGGCCCAGCCGCTCCGTGGCATGTGGGATCTTCCCGGACCAGGGCACGAACCCGTGTCCTCTGCATCGGCAGGCGGACTCTCAAACACTGCACCACCAGGGAAGCCCTATGTTAGGGTTTTGAAGTAATCTTTGACTTTCAGAAGCCTAAGAATATTAACTTACCTCCTTAGTTTTACTGTAACCAGGATCTCAGAAGTGACAAATTGCTTGGTTGACATGATTAGAATAAAGTCGCATTTTCTTTTCTTTTCTTTTTTTTTTTGGCCTCACTACTTGGCTTGCAGGGTCTCAGTTCCTCGACCAGGGATTAAACCCAGGCCCCCTGCAGTGGAAGCACAGAGTCCTAACCACTGGACCCCCAGGGAATTCCCAAGTCACATTTTCAATAACCAGAACTCGTAAATGATTTTGGATCTCTTAGTATTATACTGTTTACATGTTATAGTACAACGGGAGTATATGGGGTATACAAACATACTAGCTTCCAAAAGAACAAAATTCACACTAATTTTTGTGAGCCTTTATTATAAAAATGTATTTTATGATGAGTCTGGTGTTGAGAAATTGGAATTAGAATATACATTTTAGTATCCTAGATCCCCTTCTTACAATGTAGTCAAAATAAAAAGAGAGGAGTCTGTGTTAGTAAGATGTGTGCCATTCAGTTTTGTGGTGCCTGTATTGAATTGAGAAAGGCAATACGTATGAGAGTTCATCCCCAAAGAACCATTTTAAGCCCTTTAGAGGACTGAAAATAATATAAAAGCAAAGCTAAGCTTTACTCCAATTTCTCAACAGAAAAGGTAAGCATTTCAGTTATATAAAACAAATCAACAAGGTTTGAATACAAGCACTTAAATGTAAGATAAGCTAATGTAAATTCAAGCCTTCCTTCTGGTTTCTCTAAGAAAGATCAATTACATCCGGTAGGTGAAGAAATCTAGTAGGGAATAAAAGTATTCCAAAAAATCAGTTTTCTACCCTCCAGTGGCAGTTCCAGAGGTTACCCTGTGGGCAGGGAAGGGGGCCGGGGACTTTAATTCCCTATAACCTCCCCTTCTCCAAAGACATTTACCAAATCCAAACAAACCTACAAGTAAAAACTATGCTTGTTTAGCCAATGCGGCTTCAAGACAAGCTCTCCAGGGGCTGGGCTTCCCTGGTGGCGCAGTGGTTGAGAATCCGCCTGCCGATGCAGGAGACACGGGTTCGTGCCCTGGTCCGGGAAGATCCCACGTGCCGCGGAGCGGCTGGGCCCGAAGACAAGCTCTCCAGTCCATTCTGGTAACTCACTGCTGTCCCTAAACCATTCTTTATAGAGATTCTGGAATCTTCACTCACTCAAGGACACAGTAAAGGGGCTTTAGTAGTCAGAGCCGTCTGTTTTTGTGACACATCATTAACAACTTGTTGTAAAGAGTCTTCTCTTTGACCTTGATATGTTTCCAGAAAAGTGAATTATTTATTTCCACTTATATCCACATATGCTGTGCAGAAGCCACCCATTTATCTGACATGTTTTATTAAGGATACCAGATGTTCCTGCAGTAAGTTTTAGGTATCACACCCTCTGACAATAGAGGAAAAACAGACCTTCAAGTCAACGTATACAGAAAATTCATATGTCTCTGTGATTTAAATTTATTTTCTGAGACCTTGGCATACAGAGGCTGAGAATTACCCAGTTCTACCTCTTAAAATGTAAATAACATTAATTTATTCACATACCCTCCCTCCCATCCACCCAGCTCTCCCCTCGCCTACCACTGCTCCAACCCAGGGGTTATTGAAAGCTATTAAAACTTATAGTTTTGGGACTTCCCTCGTGGTGCGGTGGTTAAGAATCCGTCTGCCAATGCAGGGGCCACGGGTTTGATCCCTGGTTGGGGAAGATGCCACATGCTGTGGAGCAACTAAGCCCGCGCACCACAACTACTGAGGTCACAAGCTGCAACTATTGAAGCCCGCGCACCTACAGCCCATGCTCCGCAACAAGAGAAGCCACTGCAATGAGAAGCCTGCGCACTGCAACGAAGAGTAGCCCCCACTCGGCACAACTAGAGAAAGCCTACAGGCAGCAATGAAGACCCAACACAGCCAAAAAACAACCAAAAAAACCTTGCAGTTTTACTGTCTATATATCTGTTAAGGCAGGCTTTTGGACAATAGGTTTACTTTGATTCTCCTGAATCAAGTAGGCTAAGCTAATTAGTCATTAGCATTTATGCGCTGCTAATTACCACCAGTGAGAGGTGCCTGGGAGACGCCAACACAGAGCGATAGAGCAATTTGCTTTGTGGGTTGGAGATGGTTTGATTCCATTTCCTATTATATCCTCAGTACAGACTAGTCCAAGTGGTGCTGGAGATTTGAAGTGGCATTTCACTTTCAGCAAAGGAGATTCTTCCTCCCACTTGGACATTTTCACGCTAAAACAGCCCACTTGTCAAAACTCTTAGCTATTGTGGTGACAGATGTCACATGATACACGGCTAGATAGAAAGCTGGCATCTGACATCTTTTAGCTGCACGGGCACACATGTCAATATGCCGTAAAACGCAGACACTTTCCCATAGAATCTGGATAAACATTTCTTGCGGAGCCTTTGCTGTATCAATTTGGAACAGATGGGTTGCTGTTTTTCTGATGTTTTTATGACAAGCAGCAGCAACTACTAATCATAGTACTGAGAACTGCTGTTGTCTAATGCTGTTCTTTTTCTGTGTCACCCATTAAGTCATTGCTCTGCTCCTGAATGGAGAGTTAGAAAAAAGAAAGAAAAAAAAGAAAGAAAGAAAGAAAGAAAGGAAAAGAAAAGAAAAAGAAGAAAAGGTAAAAGAAGATTCGTTGATGGTCCTCAGGGAGAATGAGAGAGACTTTGGCCTTTGGACCTAGGATTTTTCTCTCCTTTTCTCGTGCTTTTGAATCTGGGTCCGTACACTGTCACCTGTACTGAATTCTGAAAATTTTCCTAGGCCCCAAACTTTGAACCCGGGTATCTGGGGAGTGTCTTAAGGGGGCAGCAGAGGTAGAAGGGCTGGGTTAGCCAGTGCCAAATAGGACCTGAAGTTCCCATCAACACAATCATCCTTTAATATCTTTTACTCTTTAGCACAGGAGCTCTGGTTGTTCCCTGTTTTGCCTTCACGTGCTGCCATCCGAAGGCTCTGCAGATTCATTTTAACCAGATTTTATTTATACAAAAAATTTAGGGGGTACAGACTGAGCTCTCCTGGGTGGATCAGCCCATAGCCCAACCCCATGTGACAGTCCTGCGTCACGCATGCCATCTAGGCGTCCCTGGCACCTCAAATCAAGCATATCAAATTGCCAGAGGGTTTCATCATCTCATTGGGTAGCAGAGGGCGGTTTCGGGAGCCAGGGTGCCAGAAAAAAGGATCAAAGTTAGCTTAGCATGTCCCTGTGAACTTCCAAAAGCAACACTGCCTTTCCTCCTCACAACGTCCACTTTCACTGCGTGAGGACTCCCTGCGAGGTTCATGGGGACGTCCAGGTTTGTTTGCTTTTGAAAGAGAGTGTAAAATTACTTCATTTATTTAGTGACAGTCACACTGATTACAAGCTGGAGGATAGATCAGAATTCACTGAGTGTGACACGGCGCTCTGTGGGTCCAAAGCAGGGAAGGAAAACCACAGAGTGATTCAGCGCCCTGGAGGCTCTATTCACACGTGGTGGAGAGGAAGGCGCGTGGTGGAGAGGAAGGCGCGTGGTCCAGATCCAGCAGGGGTAGCCTCTTGTCCCACAACTAGGCAGGGGGAAATAAAAACAGGTAAACCGGAAATTCCATGACACTTACAGTCCTTATTAGTACCTAGGATGCAAAAATTCCACGTGGGGACTTCCCTGGTGGCGCAGTGGTTAAGAATCCGCCTTCCAATACAGGGGACACGGGTTCGAGCCCTGGTAAGGGAAGATCGCACACGCTGTGGAGCAACTAAGCCCTTGAGCACGTACGTGTGCTCCACAACACGAGAAGCCACCGCAATGAGAAGCCCGCACACGGCAATGACGAGTAGCCCCTGCGCGCCGCAGCTAGAGAAAGCCCGCGCACAGCAACAAAGACCCAATGAAGCCATAAATAAATAAATAAATAAAATTTAAAAAAACAAGTAGTATCTCTTAATATGATAGGAGCAGAGTGCAGGCCATATTTTATTTTCTAATGAAATATATTTCTACCTCACTGCAGGTAGCCCTCTAGTTTAATATACAATACATGTCTGTACATTTCTGTAAATGTGTTCGAAGATCAGATTGTGAAAATGGAAAATGAGATTCACATGCTGTGAAACTGAATAGTGGCCCCCAAGGACGTCCACATCCTAATCCCCAGAACCTGCAAATATGTTACCTTACATGGCTTAAGGAATTTTGCAGCTATGATTAAATTAAGGATCTTGAGCTGAAGAGATTATTCTGGATTACTTAGGTGGACCCGCTGTAATCACAAGGGTCCTTATGAGAAAGAGGCAAGAAAGAAGAAGAGGAGACACCGTATTCTACCTTTGAAGATGGAGGAAGGGGTCTCTAAAAGCTGGAAAAGGCAAGGAAACCAATTCTCCCCTACAGCCTCTAGACGGAACGCAGTCCAGCAGACCCATGTTAGACTTCTGACCTACAAAAATGTAAGCTAATATATTTGTCATGTTGAAG
The DNA here is from genome assembly GCF_026419965.1 of Kogia breviceps. Lineage (NCBI taxonomy): Eukaryota > Metazoa > Chordata > Mammalia > Artiodactyla > Physeteridae > Kogia > Kogia breviceps. The sequence goes on along the minus strand of NC_081326.1, from coordinate 22,167,229 downwards.
CTGTTACATATGTAGTAACATGTTATAGTAGCAATGGCAAATTAATACACGTGTTATATGGCGCCTGTGGATCCCAGAGGAATAAAATATATTATAAAATTTCTCAATTAGAGTTCCCACTTTTGCTGCCACTTTCAGTAGCTGAATGGCTCTGACCAGGTAAGAATCTTCCCAGGTTCCCAGGTCCCATGATGGGAGGTGGGGGGATATGTGCAGTGAAAGGGACTCAATCAGCTGTCCCCCACCACCCTAGGGCTTCAGGAAATTAAGTGAGGTACTGCCAAATCCACCCCCAGTTCTCCCTGCCCTCTCATGTCCACTGCCTCCCATCCTGCAGTCTTGCCTCTCACTGTTGTGGCCTCTCCCGTTGCGGAGCACAGGCTCTGGACGCGCAGGCCCAGCGGCCATGGCTCACGGGCCCAGCTGCTCCGTGGCATGTGGGATCCTCCCGGACCGGGGCACGAACCGGTGTCCCCTGCATCGGCAGGCGGACTCTCAACCACTGCGCCACCAGGGAAGCCCATCATCCTGCAGTCTTTAGACCACAGGCAATTCAGATCGCTAAGCTGCCTCATGTATATTTCAGGGTGATGGGTGTAAGAGGAGTCTGTCTTCCTCTGCCACCTCAGCCAAGCAGTGCTCTGATCCACTGTACCCCAAATGCACACAGCTACCTCAAGCAACACTTAGCTGATTGTCCAGCAAACCTGCCCTTGCACCACGCTCACCTTTGAGAACTGCAAGGAGGGAGAGTAGGGCAGGACAAGGGGATGATACCTGCCCTGGGTGTTTTCCTTATGTGAGCCAACAAGCTGGAAGGCCCCGAGATGGAAGTGTCAGAATGGTGGCGACAGTGGGGGCCGCACAGCCAAGACCAGAGTCCTGCCCATCAAGGGTTTTTAAACAAAGAAACATACATGTTTCCACTCTCACCCAGAATTTCTGCTCAAAGAGTAATAAGAAGTGATCTAAAAACTAGTTTGGAAAGTCTAGGGAACAAAGGCAGAATACACTTGATGTGGCTTGGAGTTGCCCCGATTTGCTTCATATCTGACAAACTTAATAATTAATATGGACGTCACCATTTTAAATACAGAGATAAATTTGATAACATTTTATAAAGATGGGGTGTTGGGGTAGATAGGCCAAATGTTTTCTCCTGTGAACCAGTTCAAACTGAAATCAAGCCCTTTTTTCCCCTAAATTTAATGATCTAAAAAGTCAGTCCCAGGACTTCCCTGGTGGCACAGTGGATGAGTCCGCACTCCCAATGCAGGGGGCCCAGGTTAGATCCCTGGTCAGGGAACTAGATCCCACACGCATGCCGCAACGAAGACCTGGTGCAACCAAATAAATAAATAGATAAATAAATTTTTAAAATATTTTTAAAAATAATAATTAAAAAATAAAAAGTCAGTCTCCTATTGGCCTAAAATCTTTCTTTGTGTTGTTGGGTTGCTGACCTTGGTACTAAATATTTCATCCTTTTGTACTATGCAGAGTGGTATTATTATGTACTTTTGGACTCCTTAGATTTCATTTTCAGGAGCTCAGGGGTTTTTTTTCCAAAAAGCAAGAAGAGGATTCCAAATATTGAGACAAAATTTCGTTTTATGAAAGGTGGAAGAAGAAAATGGAAAGAGCCCTGATTTTATCATTAGACGACCTCAGTTTTTCTCTCAGTTCTGCAACTTCTTAGATAGACACTAGCCAAACCATTTAACCTTTCTCAGGTTCCACCCCCCATCCAAAAACTGAAATATTCATAGCACCTACCTCTTGGAGTTATTCTAAGGAGTAAATGAGATACTCTATTCAAGATGTTTAACATAATGCCTGACACATAGGATGTACTCAATAAACATTAGTAATTCTTGTTATTTTGTTTTTGTCCTTACTATCTTTATTTGATTCTCTCACTGAGTTGTTTGGAAGCCAGATGAGGTCACTTCCTCCAAACATTTATTGAGTTTTTGCTATGTGCCAAGCATTACAATGGGGGCAGAATACAAACGTGAGTGTCTTTGAGGAACTTACACAGGAAGGCACTGATTTGATAAAATAAAGCTCTACAGCTCTAAATACAGATATAATTATAAAGTACAATTCTATAGCTCTACAGCAATAAGGAATTAGAATCAACCTACCATCAGTTCATCAAGTATAACTTGGTTAAGTATGGTAGGCATCATCTCAGGCTGCCTCATGGCATAGGAAAATCTCATGAAAAATTGGAAACTTATACTATTGCTATATCATCTATGTGACCTTAAAGAGTTATTATGAGTTCAGTTTTTCTTGAAAATCACTGAATATTCACCTCTATTTCTGTTATGAGGTAATTTTAAAATTTTTTAAATTAAACACAAAACCAGTTTTATCTCTTAGGTACCACAGGAGAATCAGCAGAAATATAAGACATGACAAGTTTATAGACAAGTTTATAACCTAGTTAGCAAGATAATAGGTAAGCACATGAAACGACTAGACAACAACTCAGGAAAGTGTATAATTGGTGTAGTCTGTGTGGAAAGTCAGAAGAGAGAGGTATCAATGGACAGAAATGTGTTGCTGACCCTTGGTGCTTAGTTCCAAAATTACAGTAAAACACGTAAAATGAGAACCACAATAATTATGGTTGAAGATGAGATACAGAAAATCATTTACCATGACCTTTCTAGAAACCACCAAGCAAATGAACTTGAAAAGCTTTACTTGACCCTGATTTCCACCCAAGAATTCTTCCTACTTCTCTTTTTTTCATCGACAAACTTTTCTTAGAAAAATAACTTTTTTAACTTATTAGTTTAAAATAACTAATAATTCCCTAGTAGTCCAGTGGTTAGGACACAGCACTTTCACTGCTGGGGCCCGGGTTCAATCCCTGGTCATGGAACTAAGATCCTGCAAGCCGCACGGTGAAGCCAAAAAAAAAAAAAAAGAAAAAAGAAAACAAAGAAAAAGAACTTATGCTCATCATAGAAAATTCAGAAAACTCAAAAGCATAAAAAATTAAAATCATTTATAATTTAATACTGCAGAGATAAGCACTAGTAATAGTTTGTCTTTTTTCTAGAAATTTCTTTTAAAAAGATTAAGATTTCACATTCGTAAGTGAGATGTCAACTGAAATTACTCTGAACTTTGAGATAATAGAATAAGTTGGCTCAAGGTTCCTCCTAAATCTCAATGAGGTTGCAATTCATTCTTTAAGATTGCTTCAAATTCCCAGGGGTTCACATAATCATTTCTGGCTCCTACTTCTGATTCCACTGGATTTAACCATAAATTCACCTTCTCAAGCTGTTCTTTTTCTCTGTTCCCCACTAATTTAAAAGTGGAACTCCATCTCTTTTGTTCAGATTTTCTCCCCTGAAACTGCCATAAAAGACATTTCTATATTTAGCAGATTTTACTGAAGGTCTGGGAAAATAGAAGGTGGTTATATTGAATATATGAGACAAAAGTGAACATTGATATCTCTTTTCTGAAATCTTTTGTTACCGCACAAAGAAGAATTTCTTACTGACCACCTCTCTCTGCGGGATCCAGCCTTCTACCCTTAATGGTATTTTGACTTGATTTATCAAGTGACCCCAAGAGTGCACTGGTGTTTTGATTGGAGTTATACTAAGCATTTAAATTAATTTGAAGATAATTGACACATATACAATATTGAACATCTTAGGTCTTTCTACTGATTCAGTCCCTCTTTTTTAGTCACTCTGAGTTCCTCTTGCAAACTGGATTGCTTTTTAATAAACTGATTGCCATATATATTTACTTTGTAATTAGTCAACTTTTGAGCTATTGTATTAACCTTAATAGGTTTTTTTTTAGTTTAGTTTAGTATCTTTTTTAAAAATTTGCATCTTTGAGGCACCATAGGTAGAAGGTAATATAATTTATAAATAGTGAATGTGTTTTGCTAACTTATTTTCAATTGTTATTCCTCTTTCTTTCTCTTGCACTTGTATATTGGGTTGGAAGTTTCAAATCAATGTGAAATAATAGCAATAATAATGGGCATCTTTGTCTTGTATCCAAATTTGTAAAAGGCTATTATATACTAGCTGTCTCCAAATGCTTACCTGCATTTACTCTGGGACTCCCTTTATTGGATATCTGCCTCTACCCTCCACCTAGAAATACACATCTTAAATTGCACTGTATGTGTCCAGTGATCTCTGTAACAGCTCTAGTAATCTTTGGCCTCTTTGCAGTATTTGACATGACTCACAACTCTTCCTTTCTTCAGATTCTCTCCTCCCTGGGCACCCATGACACCACATTGTCATGATTTTATTCCTTTCTCTCTTTCTTCACACACTCATCTGTGTTCTTTTTCTCTACCCCTTTTCCCTGCCTGCTTTTTTCCTTCCTTCCTTTCTTTCAACAAACATTCCTTTCCTCTTTTCTCCTCTCTCAAAGCTCTTTACATTAAGGAAGAGTTCTTTCTCGCATATATAAATCTCCAGCTCTTTACCCCTCACCTGTATTTGAATCCTGCCTGTAACTCTGACTGTTCTCTGAACATCCCTACTTAGATCTTCCACAGGAAATGCTTGTTTTGTGTCCAAAATTATACTCCTCGTTGTTCCTCAGGTCAGCTTCATCTTCTAATCTCTCATTTCCCACACACACAACTCCAAGCCTTAGCAGGTGCTGCTTTTTCCACCTAGAATACCTTCCTCCCTTCTATTTACCCCATTTTTTCTCATCCTAAAAAGTCTAGGGTCCTCCTCCCTCCCTCACGTGGCCTCCGTTCTGCATTTCCCTAGCACTGGCCTGTCTACTTGTGGTGGCTGTGGACACCCGTAGGCAGACATAGGGTCTGAATTCAAAGCCAGGTCCATTTGATTCCAGAGCCAATGCTCCTAACTACTAGGTCTTGTCCACTGATGTGTTTTAATACCTGACTAAAACTATCTCCTGATAAATATAAATGAATCTCAGATGAAACACTAGCCTTTGACAAAAAGCTTAGTACAGTAGAGGAAATGTATATAACCTATGAATTGTGCTTGATAAATTGCCTTGCAGGATAATGATAGTATTGAAGCACAAGACACTCTGCTCCACATGAGTCTTCCATAGATTCATGATATTTCATCAGGTAGTAATGGGAGGGAGAGTGACTACTGCTATTTATGGGAACCTGTTCTGGGCAGTCCTGGCTCTTTGCTCACATACCTTCCTACATGGATCAGCCTTCCCTCCCTCTTTACCTGGACAGCTCCTACTCATCCTTTAAGTGTCTTTTAGAAAACACCGATGGCCCTCTTGACCCTCCCCTTGACCATAATTCATTGGTCTAGAATAGAGTTTCTCAACATTAGCACTATTTACATTTTGTGCCGGGTAGTTATTTGCTGTGGGGGGCTGTCCTGTACATTGTAGGAAGTTCAGCAGCATCCCTGGCCTCCATTCACTAGACACCAGTAATGACCTCTCCACCCTACTAGTCATGACAACAGAACACATCTTCAGGACTTCCCTGGTGGTGCAGTGGTTAAGAATCTGCCTGGGCTTCCCTGGTGGCACAGTGGTTGAGAGTCCGCCTGCCAATGCAGGGGACACGGGTTCATGCCCTGGTCCGGGAGGATCCCACATGCCGCCGAGCGGCTGGGCCCGTGAGCCATGGCCGCTGAGCCTGCACGTCCGGAGCCTGTGCTCCGCAATGGGAGAGGCCATGGCAGTGAGAGGCCCGCGTACCACAAAAAAAAAAAAAAAAAAAAAAAAAAAAATTCATTTTTTATGGCTGAATAATATACCACATTTTCTTCACAGCAGTGAGAGGCCCACGTACCACAAATAATAATAATAATAATAATCTGCCTGCCAAGGTAGGGGACACGGGTTCGAGCCCTGGTCAGGGAAGATCCCACATGCCATGGAACAACTAAGCCCGTGAGCCACAACTACTGAAGCCCATGTGCCTAGAGCCTGTGCTCCACAGCAAGAGAAGCCCTCACAATGAGAAGCCTGAGCACTGCAACTAAGAGTAGCCCCTGCTCGCCACAACTAGAGAAAGCCCGCGTGCAGCAACGAAGACCCGACACAGACAAAAAAATAAATAAATAAAAATTTTTTTTAAAAAAAGAACACACCTTCAGACATTGCCAAACATCCCTTGAGGGGCAAAATCACCTACAGTTGAGAATCACTGATCTAGAGACGGGATATGACCCAAGTGAGTGATTTGAGTTCTTCCCTGGGGTTTTTTGATTAGAATTGAAAAAGAGGAACCAGTCCTCTCTGAGTCAGACCCTGAGTTGATGGAGGCCTTGCTTCTTGACCTGTGAGGAGAGCTGTTCTGCAGTAAGAGAGGAAAGCGCCTACACTTGGACCAAGAACAGCAAGGCTCCTGGGGACATCCAAGTGCCTGGATCTAGTTGGTACTGAGTCCTTTGCCACAGCCCTTCTCAGAGTTTCATTATTCCAATTGCTTTTCCTTAAGCCAATAAATATTCACAGTTATGCCTACTCAATTTTTCAGTTGGGTTTATGACTCTTGTCACCATGAGGACTAACTTTACACACTCCTCTCTTATGCTCCTTCAACAGCATGTGCTATATTTACTTACCTGCATCTGCAACTAGATTATAAGCTCATTGAGGACAGGAATTTCTCCTTCAGTGTTATGTCCCCAACAGCTAATATGCAACTTGGCACATGGCAGATAAGCAATAAATATTTATGGAATAAATTTAATTAATAAATGGATGGATGAATGAATGAATGAATGAATGAAGTGAGGTATGTTACTCTCCAGCTCCCCCTCACACGCTCACTGCTTCCAATTCTTACACTTCCAGAGGCCTCCTTGGATAGGAGCCAGCGTGGGCACCCTGAAGAATCCTCTGTTCTGAACACTGTTTAGGAACCGCAGTGTTTAAAAAAAAAAATCACAAGGACTGGCTACTGTGGCCTCAAGGGCAATGCATGACTAGATAAATTCCTCTGGCAGGAATGAGATAGGATGGAGCCAAGTCCACCCGGGAAGAATCTGTGATGCAAGAGGCAAAACATGATGGGAGACAGCCCTCTGGCAACATGGCCTGAGATCTTTCTAGGCAGCCAGGAAAGAATCCCGGTCATTATCAGAATCTAGTGTAACTGTAAAATATGATCTAATTAAGAGGTGTGTCAGCAACAGATGGAGAGTGTGCCTTCATGCTTCCCTCGGAACAGTAAACAAAGTGATGGCAATCACACTCCAACACAAGGGTGGAAATAGTAACCACCTCATAGAGTTGTTTTAAATTAATTAGTACACTCTTTGCACTGAGGACTATCCCTGAAAAATAGCAAATGCCTGACCAATGACAGCTATCGGTATTATCGATTTCTCATTTTGGAAATCTTTTTTTCTTCTTCACGGGTGAAACCCCCTCCACAGAGAGATATAAAGTCTTGGGGGGGGAATGATTTTTTTTTCATAAGCCTTCAATTTACTTACACATTATTTTTTCAAAAGCTTTTTCTTAAATCTTCATACTTCCAATTATTGCAGTCTAAAGAGTGAAAGGGGGCTTCCCTGGTGGTGCAGTGGTTAAGAATCTGCCTGCCAGTGCAGGGGACACAGGTTCGAGCCCTGGTCTGGGAAGATCCCACTTGCCGTGGAGCAACTAAGCTTGTGCCACAACTACTGAGCCTGTGCTCCAGAGCCCGTGAGCCACAACTCCTGAAGCCCTGGCGCCTAGAGCCCTTGCTCATCAACAAGAGAAACCACCACAATGAGAAGCCCATGCACCGCAAAGAAGAGTAGACCCCTCTCGTCCCCAGCTTGCTGCAACTAGAGAAAGCCCGCGCACAGCAACAAAGACCCAACGCAGCCAAAAATAAATAAATTTTTAAAAAGAAAAGAGTGAAAGGAGTTACTCAAATCTATTGCTATAAATAAATCTTAAAAATGTTAATAGGCAGAAGTAAAGGATTTCTCAAAAATAAATTATTCCTTCATCAAATATTAATTCTAAACCCTACTGTGTGTCAGGCACAATGCAAGTTCACTGCCTTCAGGGAGCTTACAGATTAGTAGCTGGAAAGACATAGAAAACTTATGAAAATATAATTATGGCAATGCTGAGAAAGAGTACAAGTTGTTATGTAAGGGTTTAGAGGGTTCACAAAAACTTTTTTGAGGATGGAATTTTTGTGTTAAGACCCAAAGAATAAGGTAATTATGTTAAAGCTGTGGTGGGGGTGGTCTGGAGAATTGAGGAGGGAGAGCAGTAGAGGGCTTGAAAATTAAGCTAATGTATTCCAGGCAAAGTCCCAAGGTAAGAAGAAAGGTGGCTTCTCATTGTAAAGAACCCAGAGGTCAGTTTCTGGAATGGAAAAGGTGAGGAACAAAATGACACACGTTGAACCTCTACAACTAGGCAGTAGGAAAATCACATACAGCCTGGGAGGCCTTAAGGGTTTGAGCCTTTATCTTAAAGGCAATGGGAAACCAGTAAAGAGTGTAAAGAGAGAGTGGCACAATCACATGTGCTTTAGTGGGAGAGTAAGAGATTGTCACAGAATCCAGTTGAAAGATGATGGTACCTTGCACTTGGTGTGATGATAGTGACAATTGAGGGAGGTAAATGGATTAAAGAAGTGTATAAGAGATAGAATAAAAAAGACTTGGTGATTAATTAATGGGAAGCTGGTGGCATGGTAAGGAAGAGGTAAGTAAAGGATAAATCAACGATGACTCCTAAGTTTCAGGCTCAAGCAACTGAGTGGATGGTTGTGACCTTTACTAAGTTAGAGAACACTTGAGAAGATAAAAATTGGGGTGTAGGAAGGAGAGTTCTCTTTTAGAAAATATTGAGATTTGCATGCCTATTATGAAACATTCCGTGGACATATCTAGTTGACCACAATAAAGACAGATATGAAGTTCTGGGGAAGGTCTTTGCTGGAGAAATGAATTTGAGGATCACCAGCATGAAGATGGTAATGGGAGTCTGAAGAGTAAGTGAGACTGGGACTTCCCTGGTGGCAAAGTGGTTAGGAATCCCCCTGCCAATGCAGGGGACATGGGCTCGAGCCCTGGTCTGGGAAGATCCCACATGCCGCAGAGCAACTGAGCCCATGAGCCACAACTGCTGAACCCGTGAGCCTAGAGCCCATGCTCTGCAACAAGGGAAGCCACCGCAATGAGAAGCCTGCACACTGCAACGAAGAGTAGCCTCTGCTCACCACAACTAGAGAAAAGCCCACACGCAGCAATGAAGACCCAACACAGCCATAAATAAATAAATAAATAAATCTTTTTTTTTTTTTTTTTTAAAGTAAGTGAGACTCCCTAAGGACAGTTGGTAGAGTGACAAGAGCAGAGGAACTCAGCGTGGAGCCCTTAGGAACTTCAGTGTGGAATGACAGTAGAGGGGAAAGAGCCGTCAGGAAAACTGAGAAGGAATAGCCAAGATAGATGGGTCGCCAGGAAGCTTTACCATCACAAAACCAGGGAAAGAGAAGTTGTCACCAAGGGGTGATCAGCTGCATCAAACACTACTAGGAAGTTGAGCTTCAAGTCTAGATTTAAGATTACAGTGGATTTAGTGGGATGGAAGTCTTTGTCGATCTCCATAAGAATGTACTCAGATAAACGAAGGCAACAACCTCTCAGGTAGACCAGTTGTTTTTGTAGCAGGCTATGCTTTCCTAGAGTGGATAGAAAAGTCAGTGTGGCTGCTATGACTACAAGAAACCTATCCACATGCAAAAAAAAAAAAAAAAAAAAAAAAGTCACATCAGGGGAAAAGGGAGCACGTGGAAAATTTCTGTGGCACTACAATTTATTTGGCACTACAGCAAAATTCTATATATTTATTCTTTTACTACTTGTGTAATAGTATATAAAAATTCCTATGGATTCAATTTTGGAGGAAAAAATCATATTCTTGGAGGAAAGGGGAATATGGAGGCTAACTTAAGAGGTGAGGAATGCAGAAGAGGACAAAATAGGGCATTAGGAAGAGAGTTCGTTGGACACGTTTGATGTAAGGGCTAGAGAGTCAAAGCAGTGCTAGGTGGGAACCTGTGGAGGTGGGAATCTGCTAGGGGAAGGGTGAAAGTCTTTAATGCTGATGGGAAAAAACTGCAGTGGGGGCGAGGTTAGAGCCACAGGGAGACCAGATGGCACAGAGAGTGCAAAGTTTCAATAAGAAGTAGGATGCTTCAGATCCAGAGAGGAGGTCCAGGGAGAAGGGGAAGGCAGTGTTGCCATGAAGATTTAGAGACAGGAAATTGATGCCAGTCCAGTGGGCTCCCTCTAGTTTCTTCATGAGATTGCAGACAAGGTCACCAGTGAGAATAGGAGGGCACAGCAGGTAATCAAGGAAGTAAAGAGACTGGAAAAGGGTTGGAATACGTTCCAAAGAGATTTTTATTAAAGTAAGCATGGTTTGAGTTTGGGGAGCCTGTAGTCTTGACTATTCCTACCCTTTGCAATTAAGTCATAAGTATACAGGAGCATTGATATGGTTTACATTATACTCTAAAGATGAAGTAAAAAAATTATATTAGTCTTAGAAAATTAATGATTCCAAAAGAATATAGAAAACATTAATTACTGTTAAGATACCTTTTATTCATTATATATATGATTAAGTTTTAACACTTGAAGCTCTATTTTTAAAGTTTTACATAAACTTGCCACAATTTCATGTTGGGCAAGTTCTTTTCATCAAACTGAATGTGAATGGATTATGCCCTCTCCTTTTGCAGTATTTTTGTTAACTTTTTTGCCATTTTCAACCCATCTCAAAGTGCATTGATCTATATCCATTCCTTAACATGTTGATGTTATCTACACCCACTCACCTTCTGAATAAATTGTCCACTATAAAATGGTACCACTTTCTTCTCCCAACATGCTAATTTTCCCTCAATTGAACAATAACTAATAATGTACACTGAGTCTTAAATTTATCAAAGTGCTATCAAATACCTAATCCTATTTATTACTGTAAAAACACTGTGAATTATATATTGTGTTCATCATTCTACAGATAAAGAAACTGAGACAATTTGCTCAAAATTACATGACTAGCAAAGTGCAAAGGTGGGATTTGAACCCAAGTCTTCTAATCCTTCAAGGCAATGCATTTCACTATATCAGTGTTTCCTAAGTGGCATAGGAAAAAACCTTTTTATTCAAAAAGTTCTATATTGTAATGTAACTATACATAAATTATTTAAAAGTTGGTCTATTTAAAAAAAACATAAGTAAATAATAATAGAGATGTTTTGCAAATTTGGCAAAAGTCATGAAGATATGCGTGAATGAATGAAATTTTCATAATCTTCGTAGTCACTGAAAGATGGGCAAAAACAAGGAATAATTCTCCCATTTTAAGATGAAGGTTAGGTCAATGAATGGCTATGATGTTCATTAGGGTAATAGAGAGGTGTGACTTCCTTTAACAAAACCTGATATTTAAATCCAACTCCCTCTCCCATAAAAAAATCAAGTAAAAAGGAAATTATATTACAAATGACTTTTCATTGCAAAGATCTTTAAATAATAATTATAGGTAACATTGGTAACATTTATGTACCTGGGGCTTTCCTTGGACCCTATAGGCATCTCATGTAATTCTTCTACCACCTTGTAAGATAAGTAGGTTTATTAATATAATTTTTCAGTTGAGGAAGTGTAGTAAGATACAAACCATAATATCCTATGTAGTAACGTACATGTAGTTTCATGGAACAGTAACTTCCAATTAATGACAGCATATAACAGACACTCTGTAAAGGTTCTCTTTTGCCTTTTTTTTTCTCTAGAACAAGAGTCAGGAGACCCAGATCCTAACCCTGGTTCTATCTCTAGATAAGTCATAATCCTTTGACAAATCTCTTAAATTCTAGGCCTTGGTTTTCCATGTATATAAAATAAAAAGGTTGAATTTTGTCATCCCCAATGTCCTCTTTATTTCTAAAACTCTACTCTTTTACCCTTCAAATTGCTAAAAATATTTAAATATATCATGCCAGGAATGCATAGATTGCCTAAGTCAGATGTATTGTTGAGACCTACTGCTCACAAGAATTGTTCTCAATTGTTCTGATAGAGCACAAACATTGTAATTCTTATCACTTGTCCTCAAAGAAAGAAACTGAGTTAACTGACCTATTTCCAGCAATAAGATTGGAGCAATTATTAATGCATAGCACTTTAAGTGATTACCCAGAAAATCAACAAACATTTCTGCAGCAACGATTCTAGCAGGACATTCTGGGGGATACTGTATAAAGAGATAGTCTCATCCTTAAAGAGCTTACAGACAATTGAGAAAACAGGACCAAACCCATAAAAATTTAAGTTGCTGATCAAAGTGTAGACTTGGAAAGGCCCTTTGACCTCATCTAGTCACAGATTCACAGAACGTGAGAGCTGAAAAGGACCTTAGAAATGGGTCTACCCCTTTCCCCCTCCTTATACCACTGCTAATTCAGGGATGAGAAGACCAAGGGCCAGAAGAGTGAGATCACTTGTCTGCAGCCAGACAGTGAGTTGATGAAAGAGCAGGGATTAGAGCTCCATTCAAGAGCCACAGTAGGTCCGTTTAATTGGAGGAGAGAAAACAGGTTAAAGAATAGTTGCCGAGAGATGGTTGTGGAGACCTTTCTGTGTCATACCTGAGAGCCGAGAAGCCACAAAGGTTTTCATGGTGGAAGAGGGTTACTGGGCAGTCAAGAAATTATTGCATGAAACACAGCCATTAGCAATGAAATTAGGCCCATCTCTATGTATTTGATGTGGTACAATTAGCATATACTATTTTTAAAAGGAGGGAATACCCTGGCGGTCCAATGGTTAGGATTCCACGCTCTCACTGCTGAGAGCGTGGGTTCAATCCCTGGTCAGGGAACTAAGATCCCACAAGCCACATGGCCAAAAAGAAAAAGAAAAAAATAAATAAATATAGGAAAAAAGCTAGATGTTCAGCATTGTGTGTGTGTGTCTGTGCATGTGTGTGTGTCTGTAAAGTCATAAGATATTTCTGGACAGATAAATAAAAATCTGGTTACTGTGTTTGCCTAAGGAATTGGATGGCTGAAGGACAGGTGTGGGCATTGATATATTTTTCATTGTATATTCTTTTGAAAATTTTGACTTTAGGAACTTTCATACATATTACCTTCATAAAGTCATTATTTTTTAAGAAGACATTTTTGTCTAGGCTGGAAAGCTTTTTTAAAATTAATTTTTATTGGAGTATGGTTGCTTTACAATGTTGTGTTAGCCTCTACTGCACAACAAAATGAATCAGCCATACACATACAGATATCCCCTCCCTTTTGGACTTCCCTCCCATTTAGGTTACCACAGTGCATTAGGTAGAGTTACCTGTGTTATACAGTATGTTCCTATCAGTTGTCTATTTTATACATAGTATCAGTAATGCACATGTGTCAATCCCAGTCTCCCAATTCCTCCCACTCCACCCCTTTCCCCCTTTGTATCCATACATTTGTTTTCTACATCTATGTCTCTATTTCTGCTTTGCAAATAAGATCATCCATACCATTTTTCTAGATTCCACATATATGCATTATTATACGATATTTGCTGTTCTCTTTTGGACTCATTTCACTCTGTATGACACTCTCTAGGTCTAAAAATCTTCTTTTTTTAAATTAAATAAAATTTGTTAGAGGAAAACAGGCAGAACACTCTATGACATAAATCACAGTAAGATTCTTTTTGACCCACCTCCTAGAGAAATGGAAATAAAAACAAAAATAAACAAATGGGACCTAATGAAACTTAAAAGCTTTTGTACAGCAAAGGAAACCATAAACAAGATGAAAAGACAACCCTCAAAATGCGAGAAAGTATTTTAAAATCAAGCAACTGACAAAGGATTAATCTCCAAAATTTACAAGCAGCTCATGCAACTCAATATCAAAAAAAACCAAACAACCCAATCCAAAAATCGGCAGAAGACCTAAACAGACATTTCTCCAAAGAAGATATACAGATTGCCAACAAACACATGAAAGGATGCTCAACATCACTAATCATTAGAGAAATACAAATCAAAACTACAATGAGGCATCACCTCCTGCCAGTCAGAATGGCCATCATCAAAAAATCTACACACAATAAATGCCGGAGAGGGTGTAGAGAAAAGAGAACCCTCTTGCACTGCTGGTGGGAATGTAAATTGATACAGACACTATGGAGAACAGTATGGAGGTTCCTTAAAAACTACAAATAGAAATACCATACAACCCAGCAATCCCACTACTGGGCATATACCCTGAGAAAACCATAATTCAAAAAGAGTCATGTACCACAATGTTCATTGCAGCTCTATTTACAATAGCCAGGGCATGGAAGCAACCTAAGTGTCCTTCAACAGATGAATGAATAAAGAAGATGTGACACAAATATATAATGGAATATTACTCAACCATAAAAAGAAATGAAATTGAGTTATTTGTAATGAGGTGGACAGACCTAGAGACTGTCATACAGAATGAAGTAAGTCAGAAAGAGAAAAACAAATACCATATGCTAACACATATATATTGAATCTAAAAAAAAAAAGGTTCTGAAGAACCTAGGGGCAGGACAGGAATAAAGACGCAGACCTACTAGAGAATGGACTTGAGGACACAGGGAGGGCGAAGGGTAAGCTGTGACAAAGTGAGAGAGTGGCATGGACATATATACACTACCAAACGTAAAATAGATAGCTAGTGGGAAGCAGTCGCATGGCACAGGGAGATCAGCTCGGTGGTTTGTGACCACCTAGAGGGGTGGGATAGTGAGGGTGGGAGGGAGGGAGATGCAAGAGGGAAGAGATATGGGGATATGTGTATATATGTATAGCTGGTTCACTTTGTTATAAAGTAGAAACTAACACACCATTGTAAAGCAATTATACTCCAATAAAGATGTTAAAAAAAAATTTGTTGGTGTAAAAGATAGCACCTTTTGGTAAACTAGTCATCTGACTATAGAGAGACAAGATCAAGGTTAATTATATAGTTAGTGCCTCATTCATATCCAAAAAACGTTAGAGAGGGTGTGACATCCTGACATTAAAAGTTGATTTATTTCCCTTTGTGCTTACTCTCCAAGTAATGACTGCAGCTGTTGAATGGGTGCCAGATACTGTCACATACAACTTGGATGGGAATCTAAACGCCGTCACATCCTCCCACAGCTGGCTGAGGACTCAGTGGGTGCTATAAATAGCAGGGACAAACAAATTCAATCCTGCTTTCCAAATGCAATTCATGAGAGATCTGCAGAAAAGTGAACTTGACAATACATTGGACTCTTTCTATAATGAATTTGGAAGAGAGGAGTAATACCCAGTTTGATCAGTCTTTGCCTTTACTAGTTGTCTAGTTTCTGGAACACAACTGGACTCAAAGCACATCGAAATCCACTTGACAAGCTCTGTTATAACAGGATTGAGTGGAATCTACAAACTTGAAAGTCAGAAAAAGACATTCCCAGCTGAGTTTGTGGTTACATAGGAACCATCTGCTTCATCTAAGGTAACATTTCAGAGTTTTTGTGAACGCATCCTCAGTCTCAGAATTGCATATTTTAGCTAGGTGTAGGTTTTCTAGAAAGTAAAAAAGCATCTACTAAGTGGGTTGTATGCACATAACTCTTTAAACTCTTTTTGGGTAGCAGAAGTAGCAACAGTGACCTCCTCTTCTAGAAAGTTTGCCTAGTGACTTGCCGTTTGGGGAATTTTCCTGGCGTGCTTTGTAGGGTTGGCCCAAGGCAAACCCTCATGCTAACAGGTACAAACTTACCATAATGCAAGTTCCCAATGGTTCTATCTTTAGTCTAGTTGCTTTCAACTATAGTAGTGGTTCAGAATCACCTAAGGAGATTTGGGAAAAATTCAGGTACCTGGATCTTCTCTGTCTCCAAATCTCCTGAGCTATGAGGAGCCAGGGCAGTGGAGAGGATGGAGAAACAGTGATGTGAAGTATAGGAGGAGAGTGGAGGGTGGGACAGGGGCAGCTGGTTCATGGTCTCTAGGCCATGGTGTGGATTCTGATCTTCAATCTAAGAGCAAAAGGGAATCCAGTGGAAACTGTTAAGGAGAGGAAGGACTACTTAGGTGCATATGTTCAGTTTTTTTAATCCATCTGGCCATAGTATAGGGATTTGATTGGAAGGGGACAAAAGTGGGTGGGTGTAGCCCACTTGGAAAGGTTTTGTAATAATCCAGCTATTTGGACCTAGGAAAGAAGCAGTGAAGTTAAAGAAGAGTAGACAGATTGGAGAGGTATTTCAGAGGTGAAAGCAGTTGAGAGATGTTGGTAATTGATAGATATAGGACAGAGGGAAATGGGAGGTATTGAGAATAATTCCCAGGTTTCCAGGATTCTGACAAAGGCAGAAATTTGTACTTTTGACTAGTCTTTCCTGGCCTGGGTGATTCCCTGGTGCTGGCTGAACTTGCCCTGGGATCTGGATGAAGGCCATTCATGGCAGTGTATCATGAACCAATGGTTCACCATTGTGTCCTAAAGGTCTGGGTGCCCACATAACCACAACTCAGATCCCAAAGAATAATGCAGTCATTGAGTCATTTGTGCCTCTTCTTAACTAGAAAATACAGTTTACAAGCATTAGGAAGGTATTTTATTTAATATTTAGAAACCCAATCACCAAGTGAGATTTAGAGAAGTTTATACTATGCAGAACTAATATTGAAAAGAGAAAGTATTTATCGATAGAAAAATTATGCTAATGCTTAAAAAAGCTATTTAGAGGTATACCTTAATTAAGTTATTTTACCTGTGTGTAGGTGTGTATGTATGTGTAGATGTGTGTATATATGTAGATGTGTATATATATATGTAGGTGTGTGTATATATGTAGGGGGGTGTGTGTCAGGCAGTTTTGAGAATCTGATCTTTCATGTTTTTCCATCTTAATTAATCCCTTAAAAGCAATATAATATCACTACGATGTGTGTGGTTAAGAAAATGATTCTATCTTTACAGAATGTTTGATTTTTAATGTGCAAATCAATCAACAATTAATTGAAATACCGTATGCTAACACATATATATGGAATCTAAGAAAAAAAATGTCATGAAGAGATTAGTGGTAGGACGGGAATAAAACACAGACCTACTAGAGCATGGACTTGAGGAAATGGGGAGGGGGAAGGGTAAGCTGTGAAGAAGTGAGAGAGTGGCATGGACATATATACACTACCAAATGTAAATTAGATAGCTAGTGGGAAGCTGCCGCATAGCACAGGAAGATCACCTCTGTGCTTTGTGACCACCTAGAGGGGTGGGATAGGGATGGTGGGAGGGAGGGTGACGTAAGAGGGAAGAGATATGGGAACATATGTATATGTATAACTGATTCACTTTGTTGTAAAGCAGAAACTAACGCACCATTGTAAAACAGTTATACTCTAATAAAGACGTTAAAAAAAAACAATTAATTGAGTCTAGACAGATTGGTACTAGGCCTCTACTCTCTTTTTTAATTTAATTTTTAATTGAAATATAGTTGACATACAATATTATGTTAGTTTCAGTTGTACTACACAGTGATTAGACATTTGCATATATTATGAAATAATCACCATGGTAAGTCTAGTAACCATCTGTCCCCATACAAAGTTATTACAGTATTATCAACCATGTTCCTTATGCTATATATTATATCCCCATAGTTTATTTATTTTATGACTGAAGATTTTTATCTCTAAATCCCCTTCTCCTATTTTGTCCCTCACACTCCCACCTCTTTCCCCTCTGTTTGTTCTCTGTATCTATATGTCTATTTTCATTTTTTGTTTGTTTGTTTTTTAGATTCTATATATAAGTGAGATCATATGGTATTTGCCTTTTTCCAGCTGACTTATTTCACTTAGCATAATACCCTCTAGGATCCATCTGTGTTGTCAAAAATGGCAAGATTTCATTTATTTTTATGGTTGTGTAATATTCCATTTTATATATGTACCACATCTTCTTTATCCATTCATCTATCAATGGACACTTAGGTTGCTTCCATACCTTGGCTATCGTTAACTAATGCTACAATGAACATTGGAGTGAGGGTATGGACCTCTACTCTCTTCATTCCATGGCTGATGAAAGGTTCTAAGAGGTTTGAGAAGCCCAGTGGTGATCATTCATAGTATCAGAGTGAGGGATAAAAATTCCAGAGACTCCCTTCTGAGCTGCTACTTACTCTCACCGAGTGCTCGACAAATGCACTTATACCATTTCAGTCAAGCCAAGACCCCTGAAAAAAATGTTTTCTTTGTAGAGGAAACTACTTGAAAGAACTTGAGAGCAGGCCCATGGAGTCCTCCATCTTACCTCTTCTTGTTGAAATGGCTTCACCAGTAAATTGCTGCTAAATAGGTGGCTTATCTGGTTTTATTGCCCTTAATTTTATTACCTGCCCTATATAATCTCAGCCCAAGCTTCCCCTGCTTATAGGCATGGTAAAAGCTTTATGTCTAGGCAGGAGAGATTTTGCATTCTTGGGTGTGGCCTCCAAGCCAGGCCTGTAGGCTGAGGCACTGGCCCCTCTAACAGCCTAATTCAGAAGCTCTAAACCATTCTATAGTCTTCTTTTCTGACCAAGGGGGAGGTAGAAACAATTCAGAGAACCAAGATTAAATGAGTAAGCAAAAAGAAGGAGGCAACAAGCAGAGATTTATTTCTACATCCTCCAAGATTATCAGAATCTCTATTTCAGATTTTACTTGCTTTAAGCATCTAACCACTGAGAAACGTGTGGTCGGGGGAGACATCTATCATCTCGAGCCTTGGCTGGGGGTTGAGGTCTAGCAAAGCCCCTCACAGACGTGAAGTGAAGCAATGGGGCTAAGAGCAGAGAGGTGGGAGAAGAAACAAGCAGGTGGAAAATGGAAGAAGAGGAGTTGAGTTTTCAGTGAGGAAGGGTGGAGCATTCCCTGTCCTTCCTCTGGCGCTGGGCCCAATCTTGCTGTCTTGCCATTTCACTTCTCTGATGGGATCTCAATCTGCCTCTCTCTCTCTCTCTCTCTCTCTCTCTCTCTCTCTCTCTCTCTCTCTCTCTCTCTCTCTCTCTCTCTCTCTCTCTCTCTCTCTCTCCTACACTTCTAGAGGACAGGTTTGTCCACAGGGACCCCCAGTTCTTTCTCACCACCCACATTACAGCTTGTGCAGCTGTTGCTACTACTTTAAGACCCTGGTCCCTCATCCACCCATTGCCTTTTAATCCCTTCTAGAACATTCTTCCTGATACCTTTTATTTAAATACATGTAATTAAACACTTTCGGGTGCTAGTGCCTTAGGTCGATTTGATTTTACTCTTGTTGCTCTTTCTCGATTACTCATGGAAAATATGTTTTCTCTTCCTTCTTTACTACCCACACCCCCGCACCCCCACCCCTGCTGCCAGTTTGACCACAGCTGGCCACAGGCCAAGAAAGCGTGGGTGGGCAGGTGCCAGTCTCTGACTGCTAGAAGCTACAGGGGCTGAGACTGGGGAGTGCGGGGGTGGAGAGAGAAGAAAAGTGTAACCCGCAGGCTTCTCAAAAAGCTTAAGAGATCTCTTTTTTTTTTTAATTTGGTTGAGAATATTAAAACATACTCATTCTGTAAATAAACAACAAAGTCCTACTATATAGCACAGGAAACTATATTCAACTATATTCAATATCTTTTAAGAACTTATAATGGGAAAGAATCTGAAAAAGGATATATATACACATATATATAAATATATGTATATATTATAAGAATATAAGAATTCTTATATCATATTCTTATATATATAAGAATACATATACATATATATAAAAAACTGAATCAGCTGTATACCAGAAACTAACAAAACATTGTAAATCAACTATACTTACTTCAATAAAAAAAGAAAGAAATTCTCACTCTGAATAAGAACAATATGTGCTGCTCTTAGAAGGCTCTCCAGTACATACTCTGAAGTGAGAATGCTTAGGGATAACCAGTTAGTAGTATCTGATTCCATTTGCGTTTGCTGTCTAAGAATGTGCATATATATGCTTTTACGTGTGTGAAATTTTTCTGGAAGAGGAAACAAAGAATTGTTTACAATGATTACCTCTGAGGAATAGGTTGTATGTGTGTGGAAGGGGAGGTTCTACTTTTTATTGTACATGCTTCTATATTGTTTGAATTTGTTTTTTCCTCAAGTGCACGCATTGCCTTTATAATAAACAAGTTTAAAGGTTTTCAGAAAGAAATATTAATTTTTGGTTCTTTGATGATTCATTGCCCCATGGTAATGAGAACCATTAATAACATACTAAATGGAAATTGAGATTCAATAATACAGAACAATTGTGTCTTAACTGACAGGTTGAACAACTTATAATACCATTTTGAACACTTGTGATGTGCCATAGGAGTTGTCATTTCTTTATATAATGACTTAATGCTTGTCAAATCAAATGAAGTAGCTACTTTACAATCCTCAATTTATAAATGAGGAAACAAGCTCAGAGAGTTTACGTAATATTCACAAGGTTACACAGCTAGTTAGTAAGTGCGTGGGAGATGACCACTTCATAAGAGCAGGGTAAACACCTGCCTTCTCTACCACAGAATTTCCAAATCCTAGCAAAGTGCATGGTATGTGGCCAGGGACACAAACATACTTGTTGAATAAATGAATAATATGTAATATAAAGCTTATGTCCTTAACTACAACATTAAATTCCCCTCAAAAGCCATACTTGGGGTGGCCAAAAGGCACTTTGTCAGCACATTCACAGGTGTGGGCACAAGTTCTGGATCAGAGTGGCATTGAAGGAAACCCCAAACCTAAGGTAAGTCCTTACCTCCTAATGCTGTACTCACTGCCTGTTGGTTCCTGCTCTAGAACCTTCACTCTATACTCCTCCCCCACCTACTGAGGCAATAAAAGACATTTTTGTTTTTTCTGACTGATTTACTACCCTAGCATTTCATTCATGCATTCATTCATTCACTCACTCACTCCTCAGATATTTAGTGAGTACCTACCACTTGCAAGGCATTGAGGATACAACAATGGAAAACAGAGATAAGGCCACTTTTGCATCTGGTATTTTTCCCAAAGGAGGAGATAGACAAAATAAAAATAAAAAATAAATAAATGAGAAAATATCAGGTACTCTTAAGTATGCTAAAGGAAAAACATGTCACAAATCCCAATTATATTTTGAAAAAAAATGTAATGTTTATTTTTCTAAATTCCTTTCTTTAAAAGTTATTGGATGCAAAAAGTTGAATTTAGGCCCTTATCTCACACCATAACAAAAAAAATTAACAAATAGGGATCAGAGACCTAAATGTAAGTGTGGAAACTATAAAAATTTTAGAGGAAAACATGGGAAAATATCATTGTGAACATGGGCAAAGATTTCCTAGTTACAACACCAAAGCACAATACATTGAAGAAAACATTAAAAAATTGGAATTCATCAAAATTTAAAACTTCTGTGCTTTAAAACACACTATTAAAAAAATGGAAAGATAAGTGAGAAAATATTTGCAATCATATATTTGATAAAGAACTTGTATCAAGAACATATAAAGGCAGGGGGGTGGTGGTGGGATGAATTGAGATATTGGGATTGACATATATACACTAATATGTGTAAAATAGATAACTAATAAGAACCTGTGGTATAAAAAATAAATAAATAAAATATTTTTTTAAAAAAAGAAAATATAAAGATCTCTTATGGTTCAATAGTAAGAAGAGAATCCAATTTTAAAATGGGCAAAATATTTGCATATATGTTTTACTGAAAAATATATATGACTAGCTAATAAGTTCATGAAAAGATGCTTAATATCATTTATCATTAAGGAAATGCAAATTAAAACCACATGAAGGACTTCCCTGGTGGTGCAGTGGTTAAGACTCCATGCTCCCAATGCAGGGGTCCCAGGTTCAATCCCTGGTCTGGGAACTAGATCCCACATGCATGCCATCACAGCCCACGTGCCACAACTTAGAAGCCAGCAAGTCACAACTAAGGAGCCCGTGAGCTGCAACTAAGGAGCCTGTCTGATGCAACTAAGACCCAACGCAAACAAATAAAAAAAAAAAAACATGAAATACCATTTCACACCCACTGGAAAGGTTGTAATTTAAAAGATAGTCACACTGAGACTTATTTTAACTTTTGAAAATTTAATTATAGACAAGGAAAGAATCTTAAAAGCAGCAGGAGAAAAGCAACATTACATACAAGGGAACACCCATAAAATTATCAGCAGATTTTTCAGAAAAACTTTGCAGGCAAGAAGCGAGTGAGCATGACATATTCAAAAGGCTGAAAGAAGAACATTGCCAATCAAGAATACTTACCCAAAGAAGTTTTCCTGCAGAGTTGAAGGTGAGATAAAGAATTTTCCAGACAAGCAAAAGTTGAAGGAGTGCAGCACCATTAGACTGGCCTTGTAAGAAATATTAAAGGGACTTCTTCAAGCTGAAACAAAGAGACACTAATTAGTAACAGGAAAACATATGAAAGTATAAATCTCCCCAGTAAAGGTAAATATGTAGTTAAATTCAGAATATTCTCCTGTTGTAATGGTGTTGGGTAAATCAGTTATAAATCCAGTATGAAGGTTAAATAATAAAGCATTAAAAATAACAATTAAAATAATTTGTTGATGGATACACAAGGTAAAAAGAAATTGTGATATCAAAAACATTAGATGTAAGGGGGGTTATAAAAATGTATAGTTTTAGTATGTGTTTGAAGTTAAGTTGTTATCAGCTTAAAATAGACTGTAATAAATATAAGGTGTTTTATGTAAGCCTCATTGTAACAACAAAACAAAAATCTATCGTAGATACACAAAAGATAAAGAGAAAGAAATCTAAGCATACCACTACAGAAAATGATCAAACCAAAGGAAGTGCACAAGAGAAGACAGGAATGAAGGAATTACAAGACAGCAAAAAAACAATAAACAAAATGCCAATAGTAATTCCATGCTTATCAATCATTACTTTAAATATAAATGAAATAATTCTCCAATCAAAAGACTTAGAGTGGCTAAATGGATTAAAAAAAAAAAAAGACCCAACTATATATTGCCTACAAGAGAGTCACATCAACTTTAAGGACAAACACAGACTGAAAGTGAAAGGATGGAAAAAATATTAAATGCAAACGGAAACCGAAAGAAATAAAGGTAGCTATACTTATATCAGGCAAGATAGATTTTAAGGCAAAGACTGTAATGAAAGAGAAAGATCATAAAGATCAATCCAACAAGAGGATATAGTATTTGTAAATCTTTATGCACCCAAAATAGAAAGACCTAAATATATAAAGCAAATGTTAACAAGCCTAAAGGGAGAAAGAGACAGCAACGTAATAATAGTAGGGAACTTCAATGTCCCACTTTCAGCAATGAATAGGTCATACAGATAGAAAATTAATAAGGAACCATTGAGCTTAAACTACATGTCAGGTCAGATGGATTTAATGAACATTTACAGAACATTCCATCTATCAGCAGCAGAATACATATTCTTCTCAAGTGCACATGGAACATTCTCCAGGAGAGATCATATGTTAGGCCACAGAACAAGTCTTAATAAATTTAATAAGATTGAAATTATGTCAAGCATATTTTCTGACCACAGTGATATGAAACTAGAAATCAATTACAAGAAGCAAACTGGAAAATTCACAAATATTGGGGGATTAAACAGCATGTTACTGAACAATCAATGGGTCAAAAAAGAAATAAAAAGAGAAACAAAAAAAATAACTTGAGACAAATGAAAATGGAAATACAATATACAAAATTATGGGACGCAACAAAAGCAGTTCTAAAAGGGATATTCTTAGCAACAAATGTCTACATTAATTTTTAAAAAGAAAGATCTCAAATAAACAACCTAATTTTACACTTCAAGGAATAGAAAAAGAACAAACTAAGCCCAAAGTTATAGAAGAAAGGAAATAAATTAAATAGAGACTAAAAAGACAACAGAAAAGATCAATAAAACTAAGAATTAGTTTTTTACAAAGATAAACAAGATAGACATACCTTTAGCTAAACTTATCAAGAAAAAAAGAGAGGACTCAAATGAATTTTTTTTTAATGAAAAAGGGGGCATCACAACTGATACCACACAAATACAAAGGATTATAAGAGACTACCATGAACAGTTATACACCAACAAATTAGACAACCTCAAAGAAATGTTTCCTAGAAACATACACCTACCAAGACTGTATCATGAGTAGAAAATCTGAACAGACAAATTACTAGTAAGGAGATTGAATCAGGGGAATCAAAAACTTCCCCAAAAAACACAAATGTGCAGGAACAGAGGGCTTTGTTGGTGAATTCCACCAAACACTTAAAGAAGAATTAATACCAATCCTTCTCAAACTCTTCCAAAAAAATTGAAGAGGAAAAAAGACTTCCCAACTCATTTTACAAGGCTGGCATTACCTTGATACCAAACCAGACAAGAGCATTGCATAAAATTAAAGGCCAACATCCCTGATGAACATAGATATAAAAATCCTAAACAAAATATTAGCAAACCAAATTCTACAATACATTAAAATAATCATACACTATGATCAAGTGGGATTTATTCCAGGAATGCAAGGATGGTTCAACATCCACAAATTAATCAATGTGACATACCACATTAACAAAATGAAGGATAAAAATTATATGATCGGGCTTCCCTGGTGGTGCAGTGGTTGAGAGCCTGCCTGCCGATGCAGGGGACACAAGTTCGTGCCCTGGTCCGGGAAGATCCCACATGCCGCAAAGCGGCTGGGCCCGTGAGCCATAGCCGCTGAGCCTGTGCGTCCAGAGCCTGTGCTCCTCAACGGGAGAGGCCACAACAGTGAGGCCCGCATACCACACACACATACAAAAAAATTATATGATCATCTGTGGCGAGCATTGCCCTCTGAGGAAGGCGCCATTGAGACCCTCATAAGCCTCAGGGCCCGATTGTACTCTCCTTGGCATGCATCCTGGACTTTATGATATGAACGTAAAAAAGGAGATGGCCTTTGGCCAAATCGCTCCAGGGACCTACTCAGTTACTGGGAGTCCCTGGTTGTTCCCTAAAGCTAGGAAAAGCAACCCTGGAGGGGAAATTGGTGCCTTTGAGGGAGAAGCCGAGAAGCCAATCAACCAGCTGATGCCGATAAGGCGTGACTAAGCAAATTCCCTGCTTTAGGGATATATATATGGCTATGCTTTGTTATTAAACTTGCCTTGCAACCATCAGTTGCTCGTGCCCTTCTGATCCCATACCTTGGTGTGTTCAGTTCCCTACCCCCTCTCGTCAATTGTTGCTGCACTTTGAGGACCTGCCGTGGCTGGCGCCCGAACAGGGACCGGACGAGAGGGACATCTGAATCTCGGTAGGTGAATCCCCGGAGTGAAGAGTGAAAGTGTAGCCACATAGTAAAGTTGATAGTAACTCGGGGCAATAGTCAGAAGTAAAAAAAATATGGGACAAAAAGTATCCAAGAAGCGACCTGAGATCACTGATCAAGAGAAGGAGTTGTCCACCAGTGTTTTCCAGGCTTTCACAGCTGGAAATTATGATGTCTGTCTGCAATATCTTACCTGCCTACAAGATATAAACAAAGATGATTATAAAATAATTTTGAATACAGCAGTAGCTGAGTTTTTCAAAAGTAACCAGATAACAACAGATAGTTGAAGACAGACACTTAACCAGTTGAAGAATCAGGTGCACTCGGCTGTTGAAGAAATGGATGGATCAGATGATGTTGAAAACAGTATGTTGTATTACAATCAAGCAGTCATCCTGTATCATGTCCGACAGTATACAGAAGCCATATCCGTTGGTGAAAAACTTTATCAGTTCATAGAACCTTTTGAAGAAAAATTTGCCCAAGCAGTGTGTTTTTTGCTCGTAGACCTGTATATATTAACCTACCAAGCTGAGAAAGCTTTACATCTTCTTGCTGTTCTAGAAAAAATGATTTCACAGGGCAACAATAACAAAAATGGAAAGAATGAGACTGGTAATTACAGCAACAAAGATGGGTCTAATCATAAAGCTGAAAGTGGAGCTCTAATAGAAGCTGCAAAGTCAAAGATACTATTTTTGTGTTGAAGTATATGTAGGAGGACAAGGGACTTTACTGGCCGACCATAGTTTAAAGGTAGTTAAAGCTGTTACAAGTTTGAAGTTTCCCTCCTTTTTTCCTTCTGATTTTCCCCAATCTGATTTTGAATTCTCAAATCTGGTGCACCTTAAATTATAATAATGGTACCATTTAAATTTCTTCAGTTTCTGTTACTAATAATAGCTTGGTTTTTTATAAGCATTGGGATTTGGGGAAGTTTGCATTGTCTTATTCTTATCAACCGGTTATTACTTGTGTTACACCCTCATATGCCTTGCTAATAGGAGATTTACAGATTGAGTTTACTTCTGGTTCCTTAGGATATAATGTAACTTGTCAGAATTGTATTTTTAGTACTGGCATTCTGCCTATGAAAGGAACTTTTTCTGTTATGATGTTAAAACAACCTTCCTATGTAATGCTGCCTGTAAATATTTCTGAACCATGGTATCATAGTACTAGCATGCAAGCTTGGCTAGAATTATCTGAAACTTTAAAAAGACCTAAACGATTCATTGGAATATTAATATGTAGCATATTAGCCTTAGCCGCTTTAACAGCCACAGCCGCTACCACCGGTTTAGCATTAAGTAAAACTGTACAACAAGCACATTATGTTAATCAATCGTCTAAAAATACCAGTATTGCATTAGCATTACAAAGTCATATTGATACTCAACTAAAAACAGGTTGATGAGTTAAAAAATGCTCTCATAGGTTTAGGAGACCAAATTATGGCTTTAAAATTGAAAATGCATTTGATTTGCCATGCTAAATATACTTGGATGTGTGACTCAACACGCTTATAAAGAAACTGACTGGGATTGGAACAAAGTAAAAATGCACCTTTTAAGTGTATGGACTGATGGACACATTAGTTTGGACATACAAAAACTTAATGCGGAAATACAAGCAATTCAAGAAGCTCATCTACAAGAAGAGGGGCCCCAACAATTAATTCAAGGACTCTTGGATCAGCTTCAATGGTTAAACCCAACCCATTGGTTTCAAAATGGCCTCACAGGATTGATTACCGTGGGGTCATGTGTATTGTTGATGTTAATTGCCTTACCTTGTTTATTACGCTTTATTGTTGGTCGTCTCGCTGCTCTTCGTCAGGAGGTATATGGGTTGAAATTGCATTATCAAGCTTTAAAAAATAAAAGAGGGGGAAATGTGGCGAGCATTGCCCTCTGAGGAAGGCGCCATTGAGACCCTCATAAGCCTCAGGGCCCGATTGTACTCTCCTTGGTATGCATCCTGGACTTTATGATATGAACGTAAAAAAGGAGATGGCTTTTGGCCAACTCGCTCCAGGGACCTACTCAGTTACTGGGAGTCCCTGGTTGTTCCCTAAAGCTAGGAAAAGCAACCCTGGAGGGGAAATTGGTGCCTTTGAGGGAGAAGCCGAGAAGCCAATCAACCAGCTGATGCCGATAAGGCGTGACTAAGCCGAGAAGCCAATCAACCAGCTGATGCCGATAAGGCGTGACTAAGCAAATTCCCTGCTTTAGGGATATATATATGGCTACGCTTTGTTGTTAAACTTGCCTTGCAACCATCAGTTGCTCGTGCCCTTCTGATCCCATACCTTGGTGCGTTCAGTTCCCTACCCCTTCTCGTCGATTGTTGCTGCACTTTGAGGACCCACCGCGGCTGGCGGCAATCATCTAAATAGATGCAGAAAAAGCTTTAGACAAAATTCAGCATCCATTCATGATAAAAACTCTCAACAAACTGGGTATAGAGGGAAGGTACCTCAACATAATAAAGGCCATATATGACAAGTCCACATCTAACATCATACTCAACAGAGAAAAGCTGAAAGACTTTCCTCTAAGATCAGGAAGAAGACAAGAATATCTACTCTTACCACTTTTACTCAACTTAGTACTGGAAGTCCTAGCCAGAGTAATTAGAGAAAAAAAAAGATCAGAAAAGTGTCTCTATTTGCAGATG
The DNA here is from genome assembly GCF_026419965.1 of Kogia breviceps. NCBI lineage: Eukaryota > Metazoa > Chordata > Mammalia > Artiodactyla > Physeteridae > Kogia > Kogia breviceps. The sequence continues at coordinate 22,139,127 of NC_081326.1, read as the reverse complement.
ACAGGATATTATATAGAGAAAATCCTAAAGACTACTAAAAAACTGTTAGATCTAATCAACTAATGTAGTAAAATTTCAGTATACAAAATCAATATACAAAGGTTAGTTGTATTTCTAAACATACTGCCAGCTGTATACACAGTTACTAAACAAATAAGAAACCAAGCTTCCCCACCCATAAAGTTTCCCTTTTAGAAACCACTGGGTAACCTAGATAACTGCCACTTCAGTGACCCCACTTTTCCCTTCCCACACCCTAATTCCTGCTCTTATGTTTAAAATTTGCCAAGAATAAATCCACAAAACCCTAGGCACCCCACCCTCAGACCCGAATAAAGGTAGAATCCCAGGTCTGTACTCTCTCTCTTTCTCTACTTTCAACCTCACTGTGTGGCCCTTGGGTGTGCCATGTAAACCCCAGTCCTGTGAGTAATAAATCTTGTTTTTTTAAAGTTCCCTTCTGGTTGCTGTCGAGATGTGTCTTGCAGTCATAAGAACCACAAGGGCTGATCCAGTCACAACATTGACTCCAGTCAGGGAAATGTCTGTGTGTGCTTGCCACAAGTACATGGGCCCAAAGGAGTACCTCAGTCATCCCTAGTCCATAGCATCACTAACAATGGGCTGAGATCAACACAAAACAACACCGTACATAAAAATCAACTCGAAATGGATTAAAGACTTGAACATGACTTGAAACCAAAAAACTCCTAGAAGAAAACATAGGCAGTAAGCTCCTTGACATTGGTCTTGACATTGGCAATGATTTTTTGGATTTGACACACCAAAAGCAAAGACAACAAAAGCAAAAATAAACAAGTGGGACTACATTAAACTAAAAAGTTTTTACACAGCAAAGAAAACCATCAAAAAAGTGGAAAGGTAACCCATGGAATGGGAGAAAATATTTTCAAATCATATATCTGTGAGAGGTTAATATCCAAAATATATAAAGAACTCATAGAACTCAATAGCAAAAAACAAAACAAAACAAAAATCTGAATAAAAAGTGGGCAGAGAAATTGAATAGACACTTTTCCATAGAAGATATACAATGGCCAACAGGTAAATGAAAAGGTGCTCAAATCACTAACATCAGGGAAATGTAAATCAAAACTGCAATGAGATATCACCTCACACACCTGTTAGAATGACTATCATCAAAAAGGCAAGAAACAAATATTGGTAAAGATGTGTTGAAAGGAGACTTGTGCACTGTTGTGAGAAGGAAGATTGATGCAGCTACTATATAAACCAGTATGAAAATACCTCAAAAAATAAAAAATACAACAGCCGTATGATCCAGCAATCCCATTCCTGGGTATATATCCAAAGGAAAAAAAACAGGTCATAGAAGAGATATCTACATGCTCACATTCATCACATCTTCATTCACAATAGCCAAGATATGAAAACAACCTAAGTATTCTCAACAGATGAATGGATAAAGAAAATCTCACACACACAGAGGAATATTATTCAGCCATGAGAAAGAAGGAAATCCTGCCATTTGCAACAAATGGATGGACCTTGAGGGCTAAGTGAAAGGGAATCAGAGAGAGACAAATACTACATAGAATCACTTATATGTAGAATTTAAAAAAAAAAAAAAAAAAGGCCAACTCACAGAAACAGAGTAGAAAAGGACTAGTCCCTAGGGACTAGAGGGTGGGGATATAGGGAGAGGTAGGTAAAAGGGTACAAACTTTCAACTATAAGATAAGTAAGGTCTGATGATCTAATGTAAACCATGGTAACTATATTGATAACACTCTATTGTATAAATGAAGCTTGCTAAGAGAATAGAACTTAAAAATTTCACCAAAAAAAAAAAGGAAGCTATATGAGGTGATGGATGTGCTAATTAACTAGATGGGGGGAATCCTTTCATATATATATATGTATATATATATACCAAATCACCATGACGCACACTTCAATACCTTACAATTTCATGTGTCAACTATACCTCAATAAAGCTGAAACTTAAAATACAAAAATATAAAAATAAAAGACAATAACATAAGTTGACAAGGATATGGAGACAGGCACATACATGGTTGTGCCTTCATATCATGGTGGTGAGAATGTAAAATAGTGCCGCTAGTTTGAAAATCACGGCAGTTTCTTAAAATGTTAAATATAACTTTACCATATGATCAAATAATTTTATTCTTAGGTATCTAACCAAGAGAAATAAAAGCATATGATCACATGTTCATAGCAGCACTATTTTCAATTGCCAAGATGTTGAAGCAACCTAAGTGTCCATGGACAGATGAATGGAGGAAGAAGATGTGGTATACACACACACACACACACACACACACACACACAATGTAATACTACTCAGCCATAAAAAATGAAAATTTGCTATTTGCAACAACTTGGATGGACTTGGAGGGAATCATGCTAAGTGAAATAAGTAAGAAAAAGACAAATGCTGTATGAAATCACTTATATGTGGAATACAAAAAGTAAAGCAAGGTAGTGAATGTAACAAAAAAGAAACAGATTCACAAATACAAAGAACAAATTGTGCTTACCAATAGGGAGACAAAAGGGCAAAGGGGTAAGATAAGTGTAGCGAATTAACAGGTACAAACTATTGTGCATAAAATAGATACAAGGATATATTGTACAACACAGGGAATACAGCCAATATATTTATTTATTTATTTATTTAATTTTTTTTGGCGGTACGCGGGCCTCTCACTGTTGTGGCCTCTCCTGTTGCGGAGCACAGGCTCCGGACGCGCAGGCTCAGAGACCACGGCTCACAGGCCCAGCCGCTCCGTGGCATGTGGGATCTTCCCGGACCGGGGCACGAACCTGCATCCCCTGCATCGGCAGGTGGACTCTCAACCACTGCGCCACCAGGGAAGCCCTACAGCCAATATTTGTAATAACTGTAAATAGAATATAACATTTTTCAAAAAACATATGATCACACAAAAACTTGCATGGGAATGTTCTCAACAGCATTATTCATAATAACCAAAAAGTGGAAACAATCCAATGCCCATGAATAGGTGAACAAAATGTGGTATTACCATACAATAAAATACTATTCAACAATAAAAGACTGAAAAGACATGCTTGCATCAACATGGATGAACCTCAAAAGCATTGCAAAGTAAAGAAGCCAGTCACAAAAGACCACACGTTGTATAATTCCATGTACATAAAGTATCCAGAATACTCAAAATTTATAGAAACAGGAAGTAGTTCAATGGTTGCCTGGGGCCTGGGATAGAAATGGAAATTAACTGCAAATGAGCATGTGAGATCTTACCAGGGTGATGGCCAAGTTCTAAAACCAGATTATAGTGATGGTTGAAAAACCAAATAAAATAATAAAACATAATTGAATTGTATTTTTAAAACTGGTGAATGTCATAGTATGTTGAAAGATATTAAGAAGAAAGATTTGGGAATTTTGGACAAGGTATCACAGTGAGTTCACTCTCTCAAAACCAACCCCATCACTCAAGAGCAAATTAAATCCCTTAAAGAATTTCCTAAGTAAATCCCAGGAAGAATTTCAAGATTTAGTTTTTAAGATTCCATTTAATCATCCACTATCCCTATAAATGAGGAAATCTTCCATTTGGATTTCCAACTATATTTTCTTGGAAGAGAGGGAAGGGAAAAGATTCCCACTGAATGAACAATGTTTACCTTCTGAAGTGTGCTCCTTTTCCCTGCCAGTGATTTCTAGCCTTTGACCTTACTGCTGGATCTCTGATCTGCTTTTCTATCATCCTCCCTAACTTATGTTAATTGCCACACCCTTGGCAATTGTCTCTGTTCTGTTTGCCCATGCTTCTACACACTGACCCACTCTCTTCCCCTTTGTTTTCCAGCCCCATTTCCTTTTCTACTGTGCCTCCCAGCCTCTTCCAGTACTTCCAGCTCTCCTTTCTAGGAGCAGAAATAAAGATTCTCATCCATTCTTTCCAGAGTCCTGTGTGGTTCTCCTGGTCAGGGAAGGTGCTGGAATGTGACTTCAGCACATTCCAGTCAACCTGAACCCTGTCAGGGAAGAATGAGTTCTTGCACAATTAGGGGGAGTGTTTTATGACCTGTTATTGTTACTGTAACATTGTCAGACTTTCTGAAGAAAGAGAGGATTAATTATTGACGAAGTTGCAATGAAACTTTCACTAAAATACTTTCACACTTAGTGGGGGAAAAGGAAGCCTAGAAACCAAGCATTCAAAGGAATTAAAAACAAAAATCTGTCTCTCCCATTTTAATTTTCATTTCTCTCAAACATTCTAAAATTGGAGGAAAGAAAGGCTCTATGTGACAGGGAACTATTGGAACTTTTTAAAGGGTCCTAAATTATTTTTATCATTTTTTTCTAGCTACAAATAAAGATATAAATGAATAATAAATTTATTTTAAAGTCTGATAATTTTTTACAGCCTGTAGAGAGACTTCATGAATAATCATAAATTTCCTTCACTCCCAGAGTGCCTGTGTGAAAAGAACATTCCATAAGAGAGAGATTCTAATCATTGGTGGTAATTACATGAAACCTTGAGTCATTAGACACTATTAATTGTCTGAAATGTAACCAGAAGAAAAATAAACATCAGGGAGGAAATCTAGCGTGACTATAATTAGTTTAATTACAATCTCTCCAGTCTATAGGAAAAAAATCTCTAAGTTGGTATTTCAAAATTGATTTAATTAACTTTTAAGTCACTTTTTAGTAATGTTTAAGTAGCTTTTCAGTTATTTAGCTAACTAGCAATCTTTATGCTTTATTTAACTGGATATGATTCCCAAATTCTTTTTACCCAGTGTTTTCTGATACCACTTTTTTTTAAATCAATGGTGTTCATGTGGTTAACATTTAATAGGAATCCACTCAAGTAGAACACTTCAACAGGAGCCAGATGCTCTGGCCCTCATGCCCAAGCGGATAGCTGCTAAGTCTGACCTGGGGGCCAGGACCTCGTAGCCCCTCTCAGCAACTTCTGAGTCATCATCTGCCTCATGAACCCTCTCTATCTCTTCCCATCACCTTGAGCTCACACACCCAAACCCCCAGATCCTCAACTCTTCTTGCCTAGGTAAATACACCCATCCCCATGTTTGGGGTCCTTTCCAAATTCTAAACAATCTGCATGATCCCACCCTTCCCCTCCTCCATGCCACCACCATCAACTCAAGTCCTAAGGCTCTTACCCCTGAAATACCTCTCATCCTTCCCTTTGCCCATTCTTCCTCTTCATTTCATCTTAAATACAGTTGCTTCCTAACTAATCATCTGGCCTCCACTGTCTCCTGGCTTCAGTCCCCAAGACATATCATTTCACTTCTGGCCTTCGGATCTCCATGAGGCACTTTTGCATGATGAGCAGGTGAACTCCTGAGCCTGTCATCCAAGAACTTCCGGGCTCTGGACACACTGTGTTGTTCCAGAGATGCCTCACAACAATCCACTACAGCACTTTTTACTCCAATCAAAGCAGACCCCATATCCTGTCCTGAAAAAGTCCCTGTGCATCCCTACACCTTGTCTTTGCCTTCCCTATTAGGCAAAGGCTCTGCCGAACTTCTCCATCAGCCTGCTTTTAGCTGCTCTGAACATCCTTCCTCAGGAAGCATTCCAGAGGAGCCTACCTTCAGCAAGGAATGATTTCCAACCTCCCCTTCATTCTCTTCATTTTAAAAAAATCCATTTCAATACTATACTCGTTTAGACTTTAAAGTATCACTTCTAAAATAAATTCTCCAAGAAACATTGTGTGTTTAGAAAGCCTCGAAAAAAAATTTCTCATTTGACTTAACATTTTTTTCACAGTTTTTAAAGGTTATATTCCATTCATAGTTATTGTAAAATATTGGCTATATTCCCTGTGTTGTACAATATACCCTTGTAGCTTATTTATTTTATACAGAGTAGTTTATACCTCTTAATCCTCTACCTCTATCTTGCATCTCCCCCTTCATTCTTTTAGCAACACCCTTAAACTTCTCAAACACTTTGCATGATCTTTCATTGTTATAGCTATATTCCTCCTCTCGAAACAGCCTGAAACTCCAGAAGGGCACGTAAAATATTTTCCTCCTCTTATGACATAATAGGCAACTAAATATAGTGGAAAGAATATGGGTTTTAGAGCCAGCAGGTATGAGTTTGAATCTTGACTCTTGCTACTTACTAGCTGACTTACCTTGAGGAAGTTACTCAACCTCTCTCAGCCTTTTTTCTCACCTGTAAAAATGGGGATGGTAAGTATGACTGTCATTAGCCTTTAATGAGAATTGCTGATAAATGATTAAAGTGCCTTGAACAGCTGATAGTCAAGAAACGGCCTTAAAAAAGCATGAGTTTCAGGACTTCCTTCTGGCACAGTGGTTAGGAATCTGCCTGCAAATGCAGAGGACACGGGTTTGATCCCTGGTCCAGGAAGATCCCACATGCCGCAGAGCAACTAAGCCCGCGTGCCACAACTACTGAATCCCGTGCACCTAGAGCCTGTGCTCCGCAACAAGAGAAGCCACCTCAATGAGAAGCCCACGCACCACAACGAAGGGTGGCCCCTGCTCACCTCAACTAGAGAAAGCCCACACACAGCAACGAAGACCCAATGCAGTCAAAAATAAATAAATTTATATTAAATAAAAAAGCATTAGTTTGTTTTACCACTTTTGTCTCTTTATGTCAGTGTCTACATCATGCCTCATACATAGTAAGTGCTCAATTATAATAAAGCAATAGGATTTCAAGATACGTCTCAAATGGATTATCAGCCTTAACAGCAACTTCCTGCTCACAAATAAAGCTATAGGTCCGCCATCTAAATGGCTGCAACTGTGCTCCTGTGGGTCCAAATTCCAGCCTAGGTTAGTGATTTACAAACTCTCTGAGTCTCTGCTTTCCGTGGGCTGGGGCAAGGCCAATTAAAATCTCCCCCAGTAATTCCGCTATGTAGCCAAAATGGAGCATTACTGGCCAACCACTCAGTTTGATGACTTGATGAAAAAATCTGACGGGTTTTGGTTTTGGCTTCATTTAGTTCCTTTTTACCTGTTGCCCTCAGCCTAACCCACCTCAAGGCACTACTCAGGCCCTACCTGAGCTTCAGCTGGGATCTATGCTGTGAGAGATGAGATAATCAGTGAGAAACATATATCAAAACCCAGAGTTGGGCTTCCCTGGTGGCGCAGTGGTTGAGAGTTCGCCTGCCGATGCAGGGCACACGGGTTCGTGCCCCGGTCCGGGAAGATCCCACATGCCACGGAGCGGCTGGGCCCGTGAGCCATGGCCGCTGAGCCTGCGCATCCGGAGCCTGTGCTCCGCAACAGGAGAGGCCACAACAGTGAGAGGCCCGCATACCGCAAAAAAAAAAAAGAAAACCCAGAGTATATCTATCACTGAACATCAATGTGTTTCATATTTATTAATGGTGTTTTAATGAGCAGGCTTCATACTCATTTCTGCAGCCATTGAAATAACGCCAGCCTCTAAACTGACTGCCACGGATGGTATATATTGATATGTGTGTCCTTTTCTCTACACTCACTCAGTTTTCCTTCTGAAGCAATCAGGATTTGGATGGAAAGAAGGGGGGGTTTAAAAAGTATTAGTTAATCTGCTCTTGAACTTCAGAGAACAGAAGAATCACCCAGAGCCTTTGGTGGTCATGCAGAGGACTCAGTGTAATCATTGGAAGAACTTGAGTTGAGGAGAGTAGGTAGACCACCACTTATAAGTAATAGTTGAAATCATGGTGGGGGGCAGGGACTCCAAAATGATTAAGTACAAAGCAATCAGTAAAAGAGAGATTAGAAAGGATCTATAACAACCAAAGAAGGAGAAGAAATAAAACAGAGCGGCACTCTTGAAGCCATGGAGAGGAATTTCCAGTTAAGGCAGCCATAGTGCTGAAAATACAGATCCCTAGGCCACACCCACAGAAATTCAGATTCAGTTCATTTGAGGTGAGGCCTAGAAATGCACAGTTCCCACAATGTCCTTGAATTTGATATACAGCCATTTTGAGAAACACGGGTACATTTTGTTTTATAAATAAGTGAAACCCCCCGAAACAAAATGCTTAATGGAAGCTCATTTGACATCCAATTTCTCTTTTGCATTTCTAATGTTGACCTTGTCGCATGGGAGACAAGATTTTATCTTTTGTTGTCCAAAGACCTGATTAACACTGGAAGAAACTTACATTAATTAAATGAAATTCAAGTTAGCCTCAAGAGTAATTTTCTGGGCTTCCCTGGTGGCGCAGTGGTTGAGAATCCGCCTGCCGATGCAGGGGACACGGGTTCGTGCCCTGGTCCGGGAAGATCCCACATGCTGCGGAGCGACTGGGCCCGTGAGCCATGGCCGCTGGGCCTGCGCGTCCGGAGCCTGTGCTCCGCAACGGGAGAGGCCGCAGCAGTGAGAGGCCCGCATACCAAAAAAAAAAAAAAAAAAAAAAAAAAAGAGTAATTTTCTCTGACTGATTCAGAAGATTCAGAAGTTTAGCGAGCAAGAGCACAGATGTGACACGCATTATAGTACCAACTACCTGCACATTACTAGAAATAAAATCTGAGATAGTAAATGCCATAGGAAAGGGGGGTTCAAGGAGATAGTTTCATTTATTCATTCATTCATGCCTTCATTCAACATATATTTATTCAATATCTATTATGTGTCAGGTAGTATTAGACAAGAGATATACTGAAGTGAATAAAGTTCCTGCCTCTAATTATCACTACAATGGCAATCACATAACACTATATAAATGTATCAGATAAACACATTGATATTCCTTAAGTTTATATTACATGTCAAATATATTTCAATTAAAAATAAATGAAGTTCCTGCTCTCAGGGGGTTTGCATTTCAAAATAAGCCAACAATTCCCTCAGATCTTTATTGAATGCATTCTGTGTGTAGAAGACTGAGCTAGATGTCCCATTAGGATTAGGTGAGATGTTCCCTTTGGAAGTGACAATAGCCAATGATTCAAAAGACACTCATTTCCTAGGCACTGTCCTAGGCTCTTTAGATACAGAGATTAACAAGGGCCAGTCCTGACACCAAAGAGTTGGGAGTACAGAGAGATAAACATCTAATTCTAACATAATGTAGAGAAATACATGGAGGGCTTTTGGAGCAGGGGCTGATGAGAGATGAGGCTGGAAAAGTATGTTGGACCCAGATTGTGAAGACATTGAATGCCATGGTCAGGGGTTTGGACTTCACTTTGTATACTGTGTGGCCTTGGAAGATCTTTGAGTGAAAAAGTGACAGGATCAGACTTGTATTTTAGAAAGTTACCTGGAGACAGACAGGCCAATTAAGAAGCTATTGTAGGGACTTCCCTGGTGGTCCAGTGGGTAAGACTCTGCACTCCCAATGCAGGAGGCCCAGGTTCGATCCTTGGTCGGGGAACTAGATCCCACACGCATGCTGCAATAAGAAGCCCGCATGCCACAACAAAGGTCCTGTGTGCCACAAATAAGACCCAGTGCAGCCTAAATAAATAAATAATTTTTTTTAAATAAAAGAAACTATTTACAATAGTCTAGGCAGAGCTGGATTGTGAGAGTGAAAATGAAATGAGAAGTCCAATTCAAGACTTCCAGAATCAGAAATAACAAGATACAGAAGGGGAAGGATGTGGGGAAAGAGGGAGGAAGAATTGAAAGTCCTAAGACTTAGGTTAGGTGATTGTGTGCATGGGAACCCTATCATCCAAGGTAGGGAAGAGTGGAGGAGAGTCCAGTTTGAGGCCTGGGAATGAGGGTAGAAATAATAACCCGTTCCACCTGGCTAGCTGTGAAAGGTCCAGTTGGAGTATTTATGAGCAGTTGGAAATATAGGTCAGGAGTTCAGGAGCAAAGCTGAAGCTGGATGTGGAGATAGCAATCAATAAGGGAGAGTTGAATTTATGGGGAAAAGATAGATGCCCAAGGCGGGGCAGAGGGTTAAAAAATAAAAATAAAAAACAAAACAGCAACAAAAGCGATCAGAGAGGATCCTTTGCTGAAATAGCAAAAGAAGTAGAATGGTATCCTTGGAGCCATGGAGAACAGTTTCCAGAAGAAAAATAAGTAGTCAAAAGGTAAGAGATCAAGTATGAAGAAGGCTCACCTCTGATAATCTCATCTCTCCCCCGATTTAAACATCATCCACATGCTGATGATCCCTAATCTACACCTTTCATCCAGATCTCTCCTCCAAATTCCAACTCATTTATTTATCCATCTAAACAAAATATTTAAAGTGTCCTTCTGTGAGCTGGGACTACGTTTTGAAGACAATGTTCCCCAAGATAGTCCGGCCCTGCCTTCTAGGAGCTCCCAACACAGACATTTACAGACACATACCAGTGTGATAAAGGCCATGAGAACACAGAGGAGGGGCCCCTTCACCCAACCCAGGCTGGAGGAATTAAGGAAAACTTCCTAGAGGGAGTGACGTTTTAGCTGAGACAAGAAGGAGGAACAAAGGTGAAACGGGGGTGGGGGTGGGGGCGGAAGGAGGGGGGAGGGCGCCTGAGTTCTCAAGTCTGGAAGGGAGAGAAGGCCAGGGTTTTCTCCAATGAACTGGAGAAACTTTCATGCAAGCGGAATGGGGAATAAGGGAGTCTGGGAAATGAACTGAGGACAGACAGAGGGCTTTGACATTTATATTAGTTATTTATAGAATCATAATGAATTCTAATAGCAAACACGTGGCATGTGCACTTACTGTATTTTAAGTGTTAGATTTGCATTGACTAATCCTTACAATAATCCTAGGAGGTAAGTAGTCCTAGAGTCCCCACTTATCTGGTAGCAATGGGGGTTCACGGACAAGTTTTGAGCAGAGAATCAGTACAAGCAGGATGTTCTTACAGGAAACGCAGAAGTCATCACCATTGTCCTTCCAAGCCCGCCTCTCCTGCATGTTTCACCTCAGCTCTGGGGCCACCAGCCTGTCAGTCACTAAACCAGCACCCGGGGAGTCCACCTTTGCTACCTACGTCCAACCGCTCACTAAACCTTGCCAACTCTACCTCCAATTCTTTCCCCCTCTCACGCTCACCACTTGGGTTCAGGATTTCCTGGGGCTCATGTAGCCGCTACCACCACCTCCCCCTCACTGACTCCTGGCCTCCTCAAGCCTTGGCCTCCTCCTTTATTTATTCCTTTAGTTAGTTATTTAATATTTATTTTATTTGGCTGCACCGGGTCTTTGCAGTCGCGGCGTGCAAGATCTTCGTCGCCTCACGTGGGATCTTTAGTTGCGGCGTGAGGGCTCGTTTAGTTGTGGCCTGCGGGATCTAGTTCCCTGACCAGGGATTGAACCCGAGCCCCCTGCTCTGGGAGCACGGAGTCTTACCCACTGGACAGCCAGGGAAGTCCCTTTGCTTCCTCCTTTAAATCCATTTCTCTCTCGAATGCAAACATGACCACGTAAGGTCTCTAAACACACCAAGGCTTCTGAGTGTAGTCGAATCTCTCACTGTTAACCGGGCTCACTTCCAGGACAATGGCATGCCACCAGGGTGACAGGTGAACAGCTACTGTGTAACCAGCACTTACTACGTGCTGGGCTCTGCCCTCAGCCCTTTGCGTGAATTAACTCATTCTCACAATAATCGTACGTGTCACAGTTGGGGAAACTGAGACACGGGACTAACTTGTCCAAGGACACAGAGTTCCTGGGACCGGGATAGACACCCTGGCTCCTGGGCGGGAGCCCCTCACCTCCACTCTAACCAGGGAAGAGTAGAGAAAAGCAGGTCCAGTGAGCTTGGTGAGGAAATAAAATGAAAGAAAGCCTCACAATGCTCTGAGATGGCTCTACTATGAAAGCAGCTGCCATCTCCCCTCACACACTTGGAGAATCACAAACCTACAAAGTCTAGCTCCTCAGCCTGGCCCAGGCCCACCTTTCCAAGTCCTCTCTGTACTCAGCCTGCCATGCGGCCTCTCAGTTTCACTGCCCTGTCTCGGGCTCCACGCCCTCTGCCTGCATCTACCTTGTGGTAAGACCGCTCTTACTCTTGCTCTCCTCTAGGCTGTCAGCTGTGTTTCTTCTTCTTTTGCCCACGGCCCAGCCCAGCCTCTTGGATACAATTGGCACCACCAGAATAATGTTGTATATAGACCACTGGGTTGGATCTGCTTTTTCTAACCCACCTTAGATTTCTTCCCGCCATTCAGTTTTACAATGTTACTTCAATATTGCAAGGGTCTAAATTCGTTCCATTCATTCAGCATGTATTTTTTTTTCCAGCTCTTTGGTAGGCACCATGCCAGGTGCTGAGACAAGGACATGGTAGAGACTACCTCAGAGGATGACCCCTTTCCTGAGCCACGCTAAGAGCAGACCACAGGGTCACAGAGACGCCCCCAGCCGGTTCCCACAGCCCTCGGTGCACACTTGGTTTATTGTGTAACATACAGCATTATAAATATCTGCTTTTAGTCTGTCTTCACCTCTAGACAAAGTTCCCCAAAGCCGGGGACATTTTCTTCCTTCTTATATCCCAAAGACTAATGTGGTATCTGTGGAACGGAAATGAATTTGACCGTTTTGCAGTGATACAGCACTCATGATACCCCAAATCTAACGTGTATAAACAATGGGCCAAGTACTCTCGCAAACGCTTTCCACACATCTTACCTCATTTAACCCTCACGAGCGAAATGACTTAGGAACTATTACCATCTCCACTTTCCAAATGAGGAAACTGAGGCATAGAGAGGTTAGGTGACTTTTCCGAAGACAGTCTTTGATGTGGAACATGCTGTATTTCTTAGGGTCAACCATTGGTCTTATTTTTAGTCTTAATTTAGCTGTCACCTGAAACTCCCTAATCCTGCTGTCCAAGTCTGTGTATTTCTCTGGCATACAGTGTGCTCGTTTGGAAAAAAGTTTCCAAGCACGTTGTCGTTAAAATCCCCACTCCCAACAGAAGTCAGGATACAAAAGCAGAGTCCTATTTTGTGCTCACACACAGGGTTTTACAGGACACCCATTTGAGAAGATGTGGTCTAGATATACAATGGAATACTACTTAGCCACCGTAAAGAATGAAATTTTGCCGTTTGCAAAATGGATGGACCTGGAGGGTATTATGCTTAGTGAAATAAGTCAGACAGAGCAAGACAAATACTGTATGTTATCACTTCTGTGTGGAATCTAAAAACTAAAATGAACAAATGAATATAACAACAACAAAAAAAAAAAATAAAGGGAATCCATTTGTGTACTACTAGGGATGGGGGTGGGGAAAGATATTTTTCAAACCAGGTAGTTTATTTTTGAAGGGTTCAAATTCCAGCCATTAAAAAAAAAAAAAAAGCTTTTGTTATGTGAGCTGTCCCGTTTGTCCTCCCATTTTAAAGGAAAAAAAAAAAAAAAAAAACCACCCTTCCCCACACCCTTCCCCCCAAGACTGGATTTAGATAAGCCTAGAGCCAAAACCACCTGGTAGATTGCAGAACAATTGGCCTTCAGGTGGGGTTTAATGAAAGACTTTTGAATTCTTAGGGGTCACCTGAGCGCAGGTTTTGCAGAACCTCCCTCTGTTCTCCCTGGGGGGGGGGGTTGCTCAAGCTCCCTCTCTCCCCACCCTCATTTATCTATGTAAAAGTACTTCAGAGGCTGGGCTCCCCGCAGATATCCTGGCCCTCCTCCAGTCTGCAGCCCTCCCACCCCCGCCCCCAGCACCCAGCACGAGGCACCCGCTGGGCCGGTTACCCTACACTCCAGTCAGAGGACCTGAGCAGGGCCGGGTGACCGCTCCTCCCTCCTGGAAAGCCCAGGTGTCCCTCACTGCGGACCTGCCTCTCTGTATCCAGTGGCCTTAAAACAAGCAGCAAGCACACCTTCTCCAGTCTTGGACTTTGCTTGCTCGTGTTCCCCTTCCCATCCCCCCCGCCAGTTCCTCCCTATCCCCTAAATGCCCTCCACTCCGGGCCACCAAATGCCAAAGTCTACCTTAGGTTCCATTTCCATACCCCCTTTAAAGATAAAGTCGAGGGCTTCCCTGGTGGCACAGTGGTTAAGACTCCGCCTGCCAACTCAGGGGACGCGGGTTCGAGCCCTGGTCCGGGAAGATCCCACGTGCCGCGGAGCAACTAAGTCCGTGAGCCACAACTACTGAGCCTAAGCTCTAGAGCCCTCGAGATACAACTACTGAAGCACACGTGCCTAGAGCCCGTGCTCCGTAACAAGGGAAGCTACCGCAATGAGAAGCCCGCGCACCGCAACGAAGAGTAGCGCCTGCTCACCGCAACTAGAGAAAGCCCACGTGCAGCAACGAAGACCCTACGCAGCCAAAAATAAATAAATAAAATAAATAAATTTTTTAAAAACCATGAAGTGTTTAAAAAAAATGATAAAGTTGAAACAAACTTTCATTTATTAAAAATTCAATTATTGCCCAAAGACTATCATCAGTAACTTTATTAGTTTTAACTTGAAAAGTAATCGCATATATATGTTTTTTTCTGTTTGTTCATTCACCTAATTTTTTTTTTCCCCTGCGGTACACAGGCCTCTCACTGTTGTGGCCTCTCCCATTGCGGAGCACAGGCTCCGGACACGCAGGCTCAGCGGCCATGGCTCACGGGCCCAGCCACTCCGCGGCATGTGGGATCTTCCCGGACCGGGGCACGAACCCGTGTCTCCTGCATCGGCAGGCGGACTCTCAACCACTGCGCCACCAGGGAAGCCCCCACCTAATATTTTTAATGAGCCTCTACCAAATGTCTGACCGGTGTGGAGATAGGCACTGATAAATAAAAGTCATAGAAGGAAAGGTTTTTTTTCTCAAGGAACAGAAGTCCCTCGGGGGAGACAGACAAATGCCAACATAAAAACTTCTTCTGGGTTTCTTCCCGGGACATTTCTTATGCTACTGATTCCGGCATTCACCCACTCATTCTTTCAACATTTGTTCTTTGAGCTCCGCCTGTGTCAAGGCCCTATTCTAGGAACTGGGAAACGGTGTGACGAGGTGGTGTCCTGGGGCTTCCCTGGTGACACAGTGGTTAAGAATCCACCTGCCAATGCAGGGGACACAGGTTCGAGCCCTGGTCCGAGAAGATCCCACATGCCGCAGAGCAACTAAGCCCATGCACCACAACTACTGAGCCCACGTGCCACAACTGCTGAAGCCTGTGTGCCTAGAGCCTGTTTCCACAGCAAGAGAAGCCACCTCAATGAGGAGCCCACGCAATGAACAGCAGACCCCACTCGCTGCAACTAGAGAAAGCCCGCATGCAGCAACAAAGACCCAACACAGCCAAAAATAAATAAATTAAAATAAATAAATTTTTAAAAAAGAAAAGATTGTGCCCTACTGGGGGTGACATTCCCGTCGTGGAGGAGTCAGAAACTGAATATGTGAACAAGTGAACATAAAATAAGTTCACAGAGGGATGCGTGATGAGGAGATGTAGAAGGGAAGGAGCTAGAGAGCTTCAGAAGTAATGGTGTACCATTTCCTCAGAAAGGAGGACCTTTCTGAGAAGGGCATACAGGACTGAGCCTGAATGACAGGAAAGTCTCCTGTGCAAAAATCAGGCTGAAAAAAAACAGGCTGGGATGAGGCCAGAAGTTGGGAATGAATTGGGCGGGCTTGCGGGTCAGAAGTTAGGCCAGTGCGGCTGGAGCCCGGGTGCCAGGGAGAATGGAAATGGGCAGGGATGAGGTCGCAGACGGGACGTGTCAAATCACACGGGCCTGGTAGGGACAGCAGGCACAGAGTTGATCCTAGCGGCAACGACTTGGGACGGAGTGAGCGAAGCCGGACACTTTCAGTTCATCGTTTTGTAAAGAAAATATAAAGCTCACTCTGTACCAGGTACCTGCCTAAGCACTTTGTACTCAACTGCACATCTGATCCTAACAGCAACCCTGGGAGGTCGGCATTATTAGTATCCATTTTGGATAAGAAACTGAGGCCTAAACCCATCAAGTATAATAGCTGGCCCAGGGTGACTAGCCTGACCGAGTCAGGGTTTGCAATGCAGCTTTCTGATTCCGAGTCCTCATACATCCCAGGCCTCAGAGAAGGCTGAAGGACCAGATACTAAATGATGTCTTTAAATATAGAGGAAGGAAAAAAAATTCCCTCCCCTTTCTTTTTGTCCCCAACAAGAGTCATTCAAATTCTCAGAAAGCACTTCTTTGCCCCAAAGTCCCTTAAACTGTTAAAAATCCTTCACACATTCTTTCAATAGGTTTGTCTGCGAGGCAGAGGGGTTCTGAGGCCCGCTCGCCTGCGGCAGGGGCACGTGTTCCTCCGGGAGTGTTTTGTTTTGTTTTAAATACCATCAATTAAATGCTCTTAAGCCTGTAAACCCTTCTTTGTCCTACTTTGGGCTTTCTAGGAGCCGGCTATCTCTCTCCTTTGAAATTCCGATGAACCCTACAGCAATTAATCAGTATTCATGGTTCTCCCCGCATAACTTCGACTCTGAGGCCCTGGGTGGATGCTCCCATCTGCAGAGGGCTAGCCCTGATGTGCACACAATCACCTGGGGGTCTTGTTTCAAATGCAGATTCTGACTCAGAAGGTCTGGGGCGGGGCCGATTGCCCATCTTCCGAACTGGAGGTGAACTACGAGAAGAATCGCAAGCCCAAAGCTGATCACCTGGCGGCAGGGAGGCTTTTCCTGGGTTTGGCGAAAAAAAAACCAAAGGCAGAACGTGTGCCCGAAGTGCAGAGAGCCTCTCTTCGTGCTTGTCAGCTGGGAGCCTGGCCCAAACGTTAAACAATTTCACCATAAACTCTCTCAACACACTGGGAAACTAGATAAGATCATCCCACCGGAGGCCTGACGCGGGCCTAGTTTACACGTGGTTAGAAGACCGTCTCAGAATCTTTAAACCCTGAGGCCAGGAGCGGGGCCTGGCGAACGGCTCTGAAATTCCTTCCGTGGCATCAGGAACACGCGGGTGCCCACACAGCCAGGGACAGAGGGCTCTAAGGAGCCCCATGGTGGGTGGAGGCGCTGCTTTTCCCCCCTCCCCCAGCACCGGGGCTGGAGGCAGGGCAATGGGAGGGGTCGGGCGGGGGCGGGGGGGTCAGTCCTACCCCCCCCCCACCTCTTCCTCCCCACGCACCTGAGGCCTAGCTAGCTCTTTACCCAGAAGTAGCAGCTCGTAGGCAGGACTGCCATCCAGTGACCTCTCAAAATCATCTGATGACCGCTGGTGTAGGAAAGACACAGTACAGAGGCATCACCGAGTGAACCAGCCCAAAGCTGAATTTAAAGACTGAACCACCAGGAGTTCCCTGGTGGTCCAGTGGTTAAGACTCCTGCTTCCACTGCTCCGGGCACGGGTTTGATCTCTGGTTCCACATGCGGCAGGGCCAAAAAGAAAAGAAAAAAGACTGAATTGAAAATAAAGACCGTCATTTATAAGATGTAAGAATTCACTATGCCTTATATAATCAATTGGATTAGCTATGTCTCACAAGTAAAATACAATGACTTTCGCCTGCCTTATCCCCTTAACTGGTCTACGTTTTTATCCATATTTGATTTGAATTCTGTCTTTGATAGTAGAATGGTAAACGTTTTTACTTTATAAGCTACAAAATTCAGCAGCATAAATTAAGCCTCAGGGTAGATACATGTTCCTTTGTTACATTATTCTGTGCATGGGGAGTTTTGAAAAATAAAATATGAATTCTTGTCACCCCCTCCCTACCCCTTTCCATACCTGGTCAGTTAACTTTCCATCTAGAACACCCTCTCCCTCTACTCCCCCTTCCCTCTTACGCAGGTGCAGTGTTCTTCGCCTCTGATCTACACTAGGGCAATAGCTTCCTCACTGATTTCACCAAAAGTTTCCTTTCCTACCTCAGAAAAACCCTCCCGAAGCATATTTTCCATCATTCCATGCCCCAGCCCAGAAGCCTTCAGCAACTCGCTCACTGACAACCAAATAAAACCCAAATTCTGAAGCCTGGCACTGAGGGTCTCTTTCCGGACCCTCCAGCTTCTCTAGGTTGGTTGGTACAAACTATTTAACCTCTCTAAGCCGCCATTATTCATTTTAAAACTGTGGTTGCAGACTTCCCTGGTGGCACAGTGGTTAAGAATCTGCCTGCCAGTGCAGGGGACACGGGTTCAAGCCCTGGTCCGGGAGGATCCCACATGCCGCAGAGCAACTAAACCTGTGCGCCGTAACTACTGAGCCTGTGCTCTAGAGCCAGCGAGACACAACTACTGAGCCCACATGGTGCAACTACTGAAGCCTGTGCACCTAGAGCCCATGCTCTGCAACAAGAGAAGCCACCGCAATGAGAAGCCCGCACACCACAACAAAGAGTAGCCCCTGCTCGCCACAACTAGAGAAAGCACACGCAGCAATGAAGAACCCAACACAGCCAAAAATTAAAAAAAAAAAAAAAAAAAATTTCTGGTTCCTGGTGTCAACCTCGCAAATGTATTTTAAGGATTGCATGTGATAACAAGCCAAGACCCTCTCATCAGACAGCCTGCTACATGGTGAGCTCTCAGAAAATGTGATTTCTACTTCTGCCCAAAGAACGTATATTAGCTTCAGATTGGATTACTTATGCTTAGATTTACTGAGCTCTTTCCTGAGGTTGCCCGTTTGCTGAAGTCCGTAGCTGTGCTCATTCACACCTCTTGAATTTCCTTTCTTTGTTTCTTATCATTTTACATTTATTAGTGTAAAATTCTGATGAATGGCCATCTCCCACACTAGACTAGAAATTCCACGTAGGCAGCGTGCGCAATGTCCTTGTGGGTCATGTGTGTCCCCAGCCTCCAGCCAACACACAGCCTAACACATACACACACAGACACACACACAATTTAAAAATAATTTTCAGCAAATACAAGCCCAGTTGACATATCGCCTTTTCCTAATCTTTTCCATTCTTCCCAACCTACCTCAGCTGCTCGTCTCTTTTATCACAACTCACTTGGTCTTGTTCAATGATTATTTGTGAATAAATATTATTCTCTTAAAATGGCACCACAGGGCTTCCCTGGTGGCGCAGTGGTTGAGAGTCCTCCTGCCAATGCAGGGGACACGGGTTCGTGCCCCCGTCCGGGAAGATCCCACATGTCGCGGAGCGGCTGGGCCCGTGAGCCATGGCCGCTGAGCCTGCGCGTCCAGAGCCTGTGCTCCGCAACGGGAGAGGCCACAGCAGTGAGAGGCCCGCGTACCGAAAAAAAAAAAAAAAGGCACCACATATGCTCAGTGTGAACTTATATGGGTTCTAAGGACCAAATAAGAAGAAGGGAAGAATGAAAGAAAAATAACAAGGTAATGAGCAGTGATGCTCCCAAACAGTGAAGAAAGCAAGTCACCCCAGAGAAGGGTCTGAATGTTGATGAGTGACTTTAAGGGTAATAGAGCCGGGAAAGTGGGTAGTGGTGGCATCTCCAAGTTGAAGAATTGATGTAAAGAAGACCAGTATAAAGTTAGTAAAATCTTAGTCTATCATACATGCAATTATAGGGTACACACTATATTTGGAAGATGACTGAGGTATTTTCAGGGGCTATTGTGACTTGGCACAATTTTTACCTTCAAAGCCTAAGTAAGCACTGCCACCCCCATAAAATTAAACTCCACTAAATTATAAGCACTTCAATCAGGTCTTTCACACCTTGGTGCGGTCATATGTCATAAAGACCGGGAGTAACTTAGAAATCAGAGTATCTTCTAGTGATCATCAGCCAACACTCTCGTTTACGCAATTCCCTTTGGCTATATGGCAAAACTTATTGAATTAACATACGTTTGTCAAAAATTGGTACTATTTAGTCTCATTAATGAATTTGAAATTTCAAACACAGACTTGTTGAAAAGATTCCATTGTGCTGTAAGTATGCTAGATTTTGCCAAGTGCTGATAAGATTTATGGCACAGTTTCAGTACTAGGTGGAATTATATACTTCTTACCTAATTATGTAAGTTATCCACGCTTACTATAAAAAGAAACAGGTAGAGGAAGGTATATACTTAAGCAAAAAGAAGAAGAAAAATACAATTCAACTACACAAAGATAGTGATTATTAACATTTTAGTTTGTCATTGTCCATACTTTTTTTTTCAGTATGTGTATGTGTGGTTGTCCTTTTAATGAATACTTTAAAATTACACTGATGGTTATAAAAACGAATCATAGAATGTTAGCACTGAGAGACTGTAGCCTAAGCCCTTCATCTGATGGCTGCAAAAAACCTGCAAGTTTCTTTCCTAAGGGTAGAACGTGGCTGGACTATAATTACAGTGACTTTGAAAATATGAGGCCTTTGGGTCCCAGAATATAATTCATGTTCTTGCTTGTTTGAATCGCAGTGGCACAGGACTCCAAACACTATGTTCTAGAACCAAAAAAATACAAAACAGGAAAGAAAAGGTGAAATTAGATCGATGAAGATTCAAAACAATCAGAAAATGTTATCAGATTGATATTAAAGTCACTTTTTCATACTAGAAAAGTACCTTTAACTAAGAATCAGAAAAACTGTATTGTAATTCCCACTCTGCAGTTTACTAACTTGTGACTTGGTCACCTCTCTGCCTATTTCCTCATCCATAGAATAGAAATGATCCCATTTTCCATTCCTATTTTCATGAAATCAAATGAAACTCAGAATGTGAAAGTACTTTTTTAACTGTAAAAAGTGTCATGGAAAGTGAGGTGCTGTTGAAAGCAAAGAGAGGAGCCCTAAATGCAGAGACCACTAGTCGAGCAAATCATAAATCTTGTCTTCCCTCAGGCTGCAATGCTTTTCTCAATGTGGATTGATGTTTTGTGTGTGTGTGTGTATGTGTGTGTGTGTTTTCATATCACTATGTACATCTCTCCTTCATATAACTATCACGTATTATCATTCTGGGATTCTATTTCCGTCTCTCCCACTAGATAATAAGCTCCTTTTTTTTTTTTTTTTTATGGTAAACTCTTTAATGATGAGATTTGTGTCTTTCAGCCGGGAGCTTGGGGGCACTTTAGCCCTGCTCCCCACCTTGTTCAGCCCTCCCCAAGACAAGCTGCCTCCACTCCTTCACTCAGGTTTTGCCAACCAGATTATCACCCTCGAGCCCTGCCTCCCTCACAATACCCCTTTCCCCTCAAGAAGTTTTAGAAGCACCATTAACGTTCTTCTTTTTTAAACCTCCAGCATCTAAAATAATGACTCACAGCTAACACCGTAGACAGTCAGTGAAAGTTGACTGAGGGATGAATGAATGAGACAGCTGAATTACTGTATCCATCTTTAAGAATGCTCTTTTCCTGTCAATCAAGGCCTCCTCTATTTAAATCTCTGAAATCTGATCATGGACAATTTTGGTTTGATTATTCAAGAAGGGTCATGACTTGTGTTAACTTGTGATTTCCTGAAGAAAGAATGTGAATGAGGTACAGGGCCAGGCCAGTGTCAGGATCCAGGCTCTTAGCTCCTGGGTTACCCTTTCCAACCACTCACCTCCTCAACGTGGCTTTGCTATCACAGACTGTGGCATGTATTCAGTGATGCTAGTAATCCACCTCTTTGACTCTGAAGTCCAAGTTCTTTCTTCTACAGCTCTCAAAAAGATTAGCATTTTCAAAGCTCTTTGTTATCTCCTTTGACTCCAACCCAGTGAAACTGGGTACTATTATCATCCTCCTTTACAGATTAGGCAAGAGGCTCAGAGAGGTTAAATAATTTGCTGAAGGTCACCCAGCTGA
Organism: Kogia breviceps; assembly: GCF_026419965.1. Lineage (NCBI taxonomy): Eukaryota > Metazoa > Chordata > Mammalia > Artiodactyla > Physeteridae > Kogia > Kogia breviceps. The sequence continues at coordinate 22,117,422 of NC_081326.1, read as the reverse complement.
TAAGGGACAGAGAGGACCTGGAAATCAAGATCTCTGATTCCAAATAAATGTTCATTTCTCTATACTATAAAATATAATAATGTTGGACAAAGAAACCACCCAATACATTTATTAACTAAATGAAGAAGAAACAAAAGTTAGTAGAAGGGGGCTTCCCTGGTGGTGCAGTGGTTAGGAGTCCGCCTGCCGATGCAGGGGACACGGGTTCGTGTCCCGGTCCGGGAAGATCCCACATGCCGCGGAGAGGCTGGGCCCATGAGCCATGGCCGCTGAGCCTGCGCGTCCGGAGCCTGTGCTCCGCAACGGGAGAGGCCGCAGCAGTGAGAGGCCCGCGTACTGCAAAAAAAAAAAAAGTTAGTAGAAGGAAGGGAAAAGGAAGCACTGAGTCAGTTAATGTGTATAAAATTTGTTCTGTACAGAAACTTTTTTTAACATCTTTATTGGAGTATAATTGCTTTATAATGGTGTGTTAGTTTCTGCTTTATAAAAAAGTGAATCAGTTATACATATACATATGTTCCCATATCTCCTCCCTCTTGCATCTCCCTTCCTCTTACCCTCCCTATCCCACCCCTCTAGGTGGTCACAAACCACCGAGCTGATCTCCCTGTGCTATGCGGCTGCTTCCCACTAGCTATCCACCCTACGTTTGGTAGTGTATATATGTCCATGCCACTCTCTCACTTCATCACAGCTTACCCTCAGAAACTTTTTAGAACTTTAATAATATTAGTTGATGATAGTATTTATAAGCCTTTGGAGGGTATGCTAATATATCTTATATGTGTGTTCTCATAGAGTTTAATAAGATGTTTTCCATAGTAGGGCTCAGTAAATGTCCATTTGAGTATTGCCTGGAGGAGACCAGTGGCTGAGTTTATTAGGTAATTCTCCTGCCATGACAGGTGGTTGAGAGTAGGCCCTATTGGAGGATCTGGCGAGCTGTACAGAGATGCGAAAAGAATGGGATGCAATTCTCTGGAAGCACAGAGTGCTACATCCCGGGGACCCCATCATCTGGAGATGCCAAAGGGTGGTGAGTCCAGAAAAGAGGAAGTTCCCAAGTCCAGGAAGGCAGCGTGGGTGAAGGGAAAGCCCTTCAGGCCACCAAGGCTAGGGCCTGGCTCTGCTTCCAGCTTAGCTCTCTTTGGACTTCAGTTTCCTCATCTGAAGAATACTTTCTAAGATCCCTTACAGCTCCACTTAATAGAAAAATATTAACTCAGAAATAATATAGATGGTGTGCAATCTACAAATAAAGTCATTTTGTGGGTGATTCAGCAATTTGGCATTTTGGTAAAGCATGCAGGCTCTGGAGACAGATTGGGTGTGTATCCTAGCTCAGCTACTTACTGTGTGTGTGTGAACAAACCTGGAAAAACTACATAGCCCTTCAGGGTCTCAGATTCCTCTTCTGTAAATAAGGATAATAATTCCTACTTCATAAGGTAGTTGAGACAATTAAATAACCTCTAAAGCGCTTAGATTAGTGACAACATATACAATAGAAGTATTAGCTATTGTTACTGACATTGGAGCCTGTGGACTTTTCATTAGAAAAATACAAGAGTGAGAACCTTGGATAAGTCCTTTTTTTTTTTGAGAACAGGCCATTTATTTTGTAGAATGTTTCTCAGTTCGAGTTTGTCTGATGTTTCCTCATGATTGTTTTCAGGTGATGCAGTTTTGTCTGGAATATGCAGACGTTATGTTGTCTGTGGATTCATATTAAGGGACACATGATGTCAATTTGCCCTATTATTGGTGATGTTAACTTTCACTGCCTGTGGGCTTTCTCTAGTTGCAGCTAGCGAGAGCTACTCTTCATTGCAGTGCACGGGCTTGTCATTGTGGTGGCTTCTCTTGTTGCAGAGCACAGGCTCTAGGTGTGTGGGCTCCAGTAGTTGTGGCAGACAGGCTCAGTAGTTGTGGCTCGTGAGCTCTAGAGTGCAGGCTCAAGTAGCTGTGGCACACAGGCTTAGTTGCTCCAAGGCATGTGAGATCTTCCCGGACTGGGGCACGAACCCGTGTCCCCTGCATCCGCAGGCAGACTCTCAACCACTGCGCCACCAGGGAAGTCCTGGGGTAAGTCAGTGTTTTAATTTCTTTAAAGTCGTGGAAGTTGACATGGATGTCTGAAATGTTGACAGAGAGCAGGAGAAAGACAGAAAGAGACAGGAAAGAAAACCAAATGCCTGACCCTTCCCATTGTCATAAATGGTGACCAGGATAAGGAAATAGTTACCAGAGATGCAAGAATAAATATAAACAGATAGGGACTTCCCTGGTAGCACAGTGGTTAAGACTCTTTGATCCCAATGCAGGGGGCCTGGGTTCAATCCCTGGTCAGGGAACTAGATCCCACATGCATGCTGCAACTAAGAGTTTGCATGTCACAACTAAGGAGCTCACATGCCTCAACTGAGGAGCCGGCGCTGCAACTAAGACCCGGCACAACCAAATAAAAAAAAATATATGAACAGATAGCTCTTTAATTGTATAATTTCAAAATGCTGGCAAGAAAAGGAACTTTTATTTGGAACAGAATACAGTTTCCAAAAATAGACCCACACTAAATGGTCAATTAATTTTCAACAGAGGTGCCAAGTTAGATCATTTAATAGAGAAAAGATAGTCAATAATAGGAAATGGATATTCTATACGGAAACAAATTAACCTTGACCCACACTTCACAACATACAAAGATTAACCCAAAATGGATTGTAGACCTAAATGTAAGAGCTAAAACTAATTAAACTTTTAGAAGAAAACAGAAGAAAATCATTGTGATGTTAGATTAGGCAAAGACTACTTAAGCAGGACACAAGAGCACAAACTATAAACTTTTAAAATGATAAATGGGCTTCATCAAGATTAAAAATTACTGCTCTTAAAGATAAGCCACAAGACTGCATATATTTTTGCAAAACATATATCTGGCCCAATTTATAGAAAATATAACTTAGTAATAAGATGAACAACACAATAAAAAGCATGGGCAAAAAATTTTACAAATACTTCACAAAAAAAGTTGTATGAATACAAATAAACACATTTTAAAATGTTCAACATCTAGTCATCAGAGAAAAACAACTTAAGAACCATAATGAGATGGGGTTTTTTGTGTGTTTTTTTTAAAAAAATATTTATTTATTTTTATTTTTGGCTGCCTTGGGTCTTTGTTGCTGTGAGCGGGCTTTTCTCTAGTTGCGGCGAGCGGGGGCTACTCTTCATTGCGGTGCGTGGGCTTCTTGTTGGACGCCTTTTCTTGTTGCAGAGCACAGGATCTAGGTGCGTGGGCTTCAGTAGTTGTGGCACGCGGGCTCAGTAGTTGTGGCTCGTGAGCTCTAGAGTGCAGGCACAAGTAGTTGTGGCGCACAGGCTTAGTTGCTCCGTGGCATGTGGGATCTTCCCAGACCAGGGCTCGAATCCGTGTCCCTGCACTGGTAGGTGGATTCTTAACCACTGTGCCACCAGGGAAGTCCCAGCTGTATATAATCTTGTTTGTGTTTTTAAAATCAGTTTTAACTAAGTTTTTAGTGAAAAAAAATCAATGAAATACACACCCACAAGAATGGCTAAAAATTAAAAAGACTGACAATAACAAATGTTGACAAGAATATAAAGCCATTGGAACTCATACATGGCTAGTTGGAATGCAAAGAGTACAGCCACTTTGTAAAATAGTATGATAGCATCTTATAAAGTTAAATATACATTTAACTTGTGACCAAGCAGTCCTATTCCTGTGTAACTACCCAAGCAAAATGAAAACATATGCATACAGCATTATTCATAATAACCAAAAACTAGAAACAAGTCAGGTGTCTTTAAATAGGACAATGGATAAACAAACTGTGGTATATTCATAAAACAAAAATTACACAGCAATAAAAAAGGATAAAGTATGACCATGCAACAATGTGAGTGCATCTCCAAAACATTATGCTGAGTGAAAAAAGCATAACACAACATAGTACACAGCATGTGATTCTATTTTTCTGAGGTTCTAGAACAGGCAAATTTAACCAAAGTTGGAAATATTTGAAATATTGATTGCTTTGGCAGGGCTGGGGAGGAGGAAAAACACTTCAGGTGACTGAGGGCAACAATTATATGAAGAAACTCACTGCTCCTCTCTTTCTTTAGCTTACACTTAAATGGCTTAATTTCCTATTTCGTTTCTTTAAGTAGTTCTTGTTCCCTGTGTCAGCAGGTTTTACCTCCTGTGCTGGTATTTTGGTCTCAGGAAGTTGACGGTTTGATGAATAAGATGAAGAATCTGTCAGAGAGACACATCTGGAATAATACATCTTGCTATTCTTCCAAATGTGTACAGGGGTCAGAGATCCAACTGGTCACTTTTGAGAAGAGTCATAATTAACTAGATCTATAGCGAATAACATCAACAGACCTCAAAGAGATCGTGAAAACTAAGGTAAAATACATGCCATATAATGCCATTTATGCAAAGTTTAAAAACATATATATGTTTGATTGTAGAATCAAAGTATAAATGTATAGACAGGAAATACATACACTAACTTCAGGATGTGCATATACTCCTCTTCTGGGGAGAGAAGGCTAGGGAATAGTATCAAGGGGTTATCAATTACATTTAAATCTATCTAATATCTATCTATGTTAAAATTGTTGAAATCTGTTGTTTGGGTTGGGGTGAAGGGTGAATTTTTTTTTTTTTTTTTTTTTTTTTTTTTTTTTTTTTTTTGCGGTACGCGGTCCTCTCACTGCTGTGGCCCCTCCCGCTGCGGAGCACAGGCTCCGGACGCTTAGGCCCAGCAGCCATGGCTCACGGGCCCAGCCACTCCGCGGCATGTGGGATCTTCCCGGACCGGGGCACGAACCCGTGTCCCCTGCATCGGCAGGCGGACTCCCAACCACTGCGCCACCAGGGAAGCCCGGGGTGAATATTTTGTAACATTGCTCTATATACTTCTCTGTGTGTTTGACAATATTTATAGTCAAACACAACAAAACGATTGAGACAGACATCAGCCCTGTAGGCTGGCTAGTTCTGGTCCTAGCAGCGTCTCTCCCAGCATCTGCCTGCCTTGAAGTATTTAGCAGAAAAAAATAAAAACTATGCCTCACCAAGAGTCTTCCTAGTAGCATCTTGGGGAAAGAAAATCTCCTTTCCCTCTTACCGAGTGCTCTCAAGAAAAATCTATTGAGAACCACATCTTCCCTTTTCTGAGTATCAATTTCTATCAATCTATAATTCCCAGGAAATGGAGCTCAAGTCCAATACAGAACAAGTCAAACCAGTCATGTCTGAACCACATCAGGGGAATTTCAGCATCAGCTTAAAGGTCCCTTCCAGCCTGGAGTTTCTATGGTTGATTTTTTTTTTTTTTCCAGAATGTTTTTCAATTTATGAGATGCTTTTCTCCTCAGCAATCAATAGAACAATACCATCAGGTATACCTATAGTTTTGAATTTTTGTTTTTGTTTTTTAACAATGCAGTTAGCAACCTGGCCACCGGATGTTACTCTTGTTTGGAAAAAACAACAATTGAAAATAAACCATTTGTTGGAAACAGCATCTAGAAATCGCAAGGGAGTTGTTAACTATCAGGTGAGGAGATTGCTTTATCTGGGACACTGAGATGATTAGAGAAAGCACAATATACTAATACCATTAAAAAAAAAGAAAAAAGAAATTAATCTCCAAGACCAGCATTAGTTTCTAACCAATGGACTACCAATGTTAGCAGTGATGGTTCAGATTAGGTGAATGTCCACATTAAATGAATAAACCTCTACTTATATTTTTCCCAGAACACATATCACATTTCAGTATATCAGGTAATTTACTTACTGGTTTTGCTTACTGTGTCTTTGCACTCCAGAACACAGCTCCAGGAGAGCAGGCATCTCAGTCTGCACTATTCACTGCCTGTGACATAGCTGGTGTTCAATAACTAGTGGTTGACTGAATGAATTTCTGCATTTCATAATCCCTATCTGCCAAATGATGGTCTTAAAGATAAAACAAATATGGCTACTCTTTATTGAGCTCTGACTACATGCCGGCCCCTGGGCTAAGCGCCTTACATGCACTTCATTTAATGTTTTAACAACCCTCGTGACCAAGCTATCTATCTGTCTCACTTTGGGAATAAGAGGAAACCCAGACATAGGTGAGCTGCCTAGATCACACAACGCCAAGAAGCAGAGCAGAGATTTGAATCCCAGTCTGTGAAACTCCAGAGCAGGCTCCTAACCGCTGTTGCACATGCCCACTACGTAGGAGGGTTATGACGTGTCCAACACCAGGAAAAAACTTCTATCTCTGCACCCCAATTAGAACTGGTAACTTCCCAGCATCCAGTAACGCCCTTGCCCTTTACCAGTGCCTTTCCACTGTTACATGCAGCAAGCTCACAGGAAGAAGAACTGGGGTTTCCCTCCCCAATCCGGGCTTGTCCTCACCTCTACCACCTGGCACAGAACCTTGTCACAATGGCACGCTTGTTAATAATGATGTAGAGTTGTCAGATGCATTCACTTTTTTTTTTTTTTTTTTTGGCCATGCGGCACATGGGATTTTAGTTCCCCAAACAAGGTTCAAACCCGCGCCCGCTGCCTGGGAAACGCAGCATCTTAACCACCAGACTGCCAGGGAAGTCTCCGCATTCACTTCTTGAAGTCAAGAGGCAATCATGCTGTTCTTAGAAGTGTGGTTTAGGAGGAAAAACTTGAGCTTTGGAATCATATAGTCCTTGGTTCAGATGTTATTTCTGTATTTGCCACCTGTGACATTTGAAAGCTATTTGACCCTTCTGGGCTTGGGATTTTCACTGGTAAAGTGGAAATACTGACATCTACCTCTCGAAGTTGTTGAGAAGTTAAAGATTCTTGCAATAAATATTACGGCCCTTTCCCTTTCACATGGAGACATAGGGACAAACTAGCATTCTGTTTTTCCAGTTCGAAAAAAGGGAGGAGAAGAGTACAAAGAAAAGGCATTTAAGATCTCCACAGCAACTTGTCTCATCTTGTTTGAGTCCTGTTTCGAGAAGGATGGGGTGCAGGGCAAGGGGAAAGGAACTGGGGTTGTTTCTCTTTAAGACCTCTCTGCTCTGAGTGCGTGAGCTTCTGTTGTGAGTGGTAAAGAGGGGATAAGAAGTGAGGAGAGGACCAGGGAGGGGAAAACTCAGGGAGCCTCATCCAGCTCTGCAGTTGCCACAAAACAACCAGAATGGCTTATCTTTTCCTCATTGATTTGTAGAGCTGTTTACATATTCTGAATAGTAAGCCCTATAATTATAATAGTAATTATAAGCATGCATGCAAATACCTCTTTACAGTTTATGGCTGTCTTTTAACTTTTTTCTTGGTGTTCTTTGTTGTTGATGAGTTGTGTGAGTATTTATTGCTTCAAAAGTTTAAAAAGGCAAATAAAGCCCAATGTTAGCCTTAAAAAAAAATCTAGGGTAAATGCATATTTAACTGGCACATAAGTGTTAGGCTATTAGTTATAGTTATTCTTTTCTCTATTTTGTGATACTTCTTAAAACAAAAGTAAAAGCAAACACCAAAGAAAATTTTGGCCCTCATTCCCTCCATCTCAAGCCCTAAAAGAGCTAAGTACACAACCCCGTTTCTTTTCCCAATCTTAGAGGTATTTTATGGAAGGCTATTGAACACAGGATAAGAAAACTGCATCTCAAAATGACTCGGAATTCTGGGGACATTCTTGGCTGAGACACCCAATCACAGGAACAGCCCCAGGCCAAATTGTGAAAGAGCTACGTGTCTCTGGGCGCCTCCATTCCTGAACCCCCGACCCTGCCCTTTCAACATCCTCTCCTCCCCCCAGGCACCTGGCAGTCTCCTTGGATTCCCAAAGTCACCCCTCCCAGCACCGCACACACACAGTCACACAAAAGTAAGAGACCAACTAAACGTGGGCTCTACCCTAGAAGTGTTTGCATGTTGAAAGTCTTTAGAGAGTGGCAAAGACAGACAAATGAAACGGTCAACATTCCTCAGTGGAGTTTCTCAAAAGCAGGCACAGAACGACCCAGAAGCTCCCAACACTTCCATACCAACTACTGCTGGAGTGTGGAGGTGCCATCTTGTTCCTCATCAGAGCTCAGAGGCCACTCAGCACACAGAGCTTCTCCTGTCTCGTCTGTACCGGGCTCTGTGGGAGACTTGGGGGGATGTGTGAACAGAACACCCAAATCCCTCTCCTCAGGCAGCACCCAGCCTATGTTTGTGGTGGGGAGGGGAGAGGGGTAAGGGTCTTAATAAAATTAGTAAACTGATGTTATATTATCTTTGACAATAAATACTTTGGAGATGAACCTATAGCAGGAAAGGGGGCCGGCAACGCAGGGGAGAGGGATTGGTGCACTTTGACCTGGGAAGGTCGGGGTGTCATTTGAGCAAAGACTTAAAGAAGGTGAAGGGTGAGCCACGAGGCTCTGTAGGGAAAAGCGGGCGGCGAGTGGATGAACCACCCGCCTCCCAGCCCTCCGACGTTCCCTGTCCTTCAAGACGGAACCTCTCAAGTTTTAAGAAGACACTATGCGATGTCTTGCTTCACTAGTTTGTATACACTGTTCCCTTAGCCTGATATCCACCACCTGTCTTTTCTGCCTGGCCAATTCCTACCTGTCCTTCCAGACCCAGATCAGATGCCACATCCCCGTGAAACCTTCTTCAATGCCTCCAGGCAGATACACTTGTGACTTCCTTTGCGCTCTCAGAATACTGCGTTCACTTCTTACCAGAAGCTCTTACTACTTTTCCTGGGGAGGGTTTCACAGAATTCACACACAACAAGGGGTAAGCTATTACTACCATCGCCCGTTGTTAGTTAGACCTACGAGAAAACAGGTTCTAACAGGTTGAGTAACTTGTCCCGGGTCATCAGCTAGATTTGGAAGGAGAGACGTTAAAGTCAACAACCTGTGCTCCAAAACAAGGCCCTTCCTGCAAATCTAGGAGCCTCAACAGGCACTGGGTAAAGTATGTTTGTGTCAGAATGTTCAGCTACTTCTTGATCAACTTGAGGACAGACACCATTTCTGTTTGAATGGGGGAGGGGTTGTCTGGGGAGTATCAGGTAGATATTTGTTCAGTGAATAAAGGGATGAATTAATCACCAACAGTGCAGGCACTCGTGTGGAATTGATTTTTGAGCAGGGGCCTTCCTGTGCTACCTAAATCTCTACCTGGCCTCACCAGAATCAGGTAATGCCAGGGGAAGGGACTTTTTTTGGCATTTGGCTACAGTCTTTCCACTTTGGGCACCCTTAAGTAAATCGGTTTGCAACACTTGAGGGGGCTGGGGGCACAGGTCAGCAAATGGAGCCACAGAGCATATGGCTGGCTGGGCAGCAGCATCCTACGCCAGAGGCCACTGAGTAGCTAGACCCAGGGACTAAGCCATTCTCTCCTCTACATCCCAATTGTCTCTGTGTTTCTCTCCCAAACACATAGGCAAACTTCAGACCCCAGATCTCCAAGCAGGACAGGAAGAGGCTGTAGTTTCCCAAGTCTTTCTGAGAAGGTAGAGAGTATAGTTTTCCATTGACTAGTCCCTAAGGTAATAAATGAGATGCTGTCCCTAAGATAATAAATGAGATAGAAGAGAAAAGAGAAGAAGGTCTAAGAGTGACCGAGAATGAGGGGAGAGATGGTCTTGAAGGTGATTTGCTAATGGAAGCTTAATCCCTGTACCAGGTAGGCACCCCTGAAATATTTACTAAGGGAATTAGCTGGATCTATGGGAAGGAAATGTTTTTGCTTCTGGTAGTGGGAGATGGTGTTTTTCTTCCAAATCAAGGTGACGAAATACTTATGTCACATATTTCAGTTTCTAAAGGGTTTTCCGCATGCAGTGGAACTCGGGGTTGCTAATTGTTGCTACTCCATCTCCTTTGTTCACTCATCCACAACAGCATTCATACAATAATGAGCCTCAGATACCTAGAAGCCATGGCCTGTCTACAAAGAGTCCCAAAGGGGAGGCACTCAGGTAAGTGTGGAAGCAGACACAGGAGCTGTGACGGTTGTCTGTCAGGCCACCAAATCAGCCCAAAACAGGGGAGAAAGGCTCCAAAGAGTCCTATGTGAGCAAAGTCTAGGAAATCTGTTTCGTTGTTTTTCTTTGGGAGCAGGTGGGCAGGAGAAGAATCATAGTTCTCTTTTAACTGAATTATCCTATTGTGTTTTTTTGTTTTGTTTTTTCTCGGTACGCGGGCCTCTCACTGCTGTGACCTCTCCCGTTGCGGAGCACAGGCTCCGGACGTGCAGGCTCAGCGGCCATGGCTCACGCGCCCAGCCGCTCCGCGGCACGTGGGATCTTCCCGGACCGGGGCACGAACCCATGTCCCCTGCATCGGCAGGCGGACTCCCAACCACTGCGCCACCAGGGAAGCCCCTATCCTATTGTTTAAACTTGAAAGTAATTCCTTCTGTTTTTTAGGGGGATGGAAGGACTGAGACTAAAGCCCTGATGTATTCCACTTCCCTAGAGCCTCAGCACCCTCTCCTGGGGTGGAAGAGATCTCAGCTCCTTGGGGAGGTGGGGAGCAGGGCGGACTCCCACCCCACCTCCACCCACTCTTCCAGACTAGAGCACCAAAATCCTAACCCTACTCTTATCTAACTCTTTGTTGTCTGTTAAAATGTAAAACACTGGTAGAGGCAAAGCATGACCCCGGGTGCCTCTCTGCAAAACGCAAGTGTCACACTGGATGTCTCGTCCAAGGCTGGACCCAGCTCTCCTTTTACACCTCTCAGCCATATCAACCATTTGTATCTCATGTGCTTTCACAGTATGTTACCTTGAGAATTGAGAGTTTGTGATCAGAGAGCAGGGAGTCAGGGTGGAGTGGGGAAGCGTCTGGGAGGCTGAGAATGAGGGAGCTCTATGGGTGAGGTGGGTAGGGCAGGAAAAACATTTGAAAAAGGGGTTCCTCCTCCCCATCCTTATCCGTCTCTCTTTGGAGGCCATTTTCCTTTCTTTGCTGGTGTCCAGTGCTCTTCCACTAGAGTCGATGGTAAATAACCAGCACCACCACGGTATCCCGTTCACACTTTGGCCCCAGTAGGAATCACAGTCTTAATTTATTAGGCCTACTATGGGCTGGGCACTGTGTGCTTTCAAACACAATGCTTGGAGAATGTTTTGAAGCAGGTGCCTTCAAACTACACCATAAGGAATAAATATGTAGAGTAAAAACAATGAACGTTTGCATAGAATCCTGCAATTTACCAAGACGTGTATTACTTCATTCTCCCCTTGGCACAGCCCTTTGAGTTGGGCAGTCCCCACATCTTATAGATGAGGAAAGCAAGGCCTTGTAGAGTTAGAAAATGTACCTGAGATCGCTCATCTGTTTATCACTGGACGTAAACAGTGGGAAACAAAAATTAAGGAAGGAGATGAAGGGAGAGGTCAGAACTCACTCCTTTTGGAGACAGCGGGCCAGCAGGCAAACCATTCCCACTTACTCCAAACTGCAAGAGGAGAAAGCGCCACCCCAAATGTACCATATAGTGATGTCCAGCGTCTCCTACTCTGCAGCATCCTTCCTCCTAAGATTTGAAAACTAGAGGGTTTGAAGAAAAGGGAGCCCTCCTACACCGTTGGTGGGCATGTAACTTGGTGCAGCCACTATGGAGAACAGCATGGAGTTTCCTTAAAAAACTAAAAATAGAACTACCATCCGACCCAGCAATCCCACTACTGGGCATATATCCTGAGAAAACCATAATTCAGAAAGAGTCATGTACCACAATGTTCACAGCAGCACTATTTACAATGGCCAAGACATGGAAACAACCTAAGTGTCCATCGACAGATGAATGGATAAAGAAGATGTGGCACATCTATACAATGGAATATTACTCAGCCATAGGGGAAAAGGTGGGGAGGGATAAATTAAGAGTTTGGGATTAACAGATACACACTACTATATGTAAAATAGATAAACAGCAAGGACCTACTGTATAGCACAGGGAACTATATTCAATATCTTGTAATAACCTATAATGGAAAAGAATCTGAAAAAGAATAGAGATAAATTACTGTACGGTAGAAACTAACACAACATTGTAAAGGAACTATACTCCAATAAAAATTTTTTTAAAAAAGGATGTAATTACTGAATTTTCAAAAAAAAAAAAAAAGATGAATATATATGTATAAATGAATCACTTTGCTGTACACCTGAAACTAACACAACATTGTAAATCAACCATACTTCAATTAAAAAAAAAAGATTTGAAAACTAAGTAAGGAAACTCAACTAAAGTAAAGATAATCGATTTTCTGATCAACACCCCCTCCCGGACCCTTTAATCTACTTAGAACCAGCTGCCTAAGAAACAAACCTCTTCTGGGACATTTAGAATTTGCAGTTTTTGCCAGTGCAACAGTTACTTTACGTCTCCAGGCCGCCCCCATGTGGAGGGTGAGTCATGACTCAGCAGACATCTGGGGGTGTGGAGAGCACCGCAGTGTGGCCAGGGGTTAGTATGAGGTCTCAAGTCCCGTCCGCCCGGAGCAGCGGACTGAGGCTCAGCTGTGGCCTTGTGTCCTTTCCCAGCTCCAAAGGCACTTCCACCCAGACCTCAGGCTTGGACAGAATCCTAACGATAAAAATATAACAATTAAAAATAGAAAAACAAATATAAATACTACTGTCTCGCTCGTAAAAACATGAGCACATTATATAGAGTCTCTACTATAATTTCTTGCTCAAAGAATTTTTGGTATTAATATCCTTCCAAGTCTACTGCAAGGTGAATTCAAGGTGAATTCCCAGAGCCTACGGTGGTGCTTGCTGTTCAGCAAGTATTTACTGACTGACTGACCCAACCCCTGCCCGGACACACCTCAGGCAAAGAAGTGTAGGGAGATGGTGTAAACCTGCGAGTCTGCTGCAGAGGGCTAAGGGCTTCTCTGCTATGGGCAAGTGAGGATTTTCAAGTTTACTGAAGGCTCCTGCAGTTTGGGGTAGGTCAGGACCCATAACACTACTTTATGTTGGACTGAAACTTCAGAGAATAGGGATAGGGTAAGAAGGAGGTGCCTGGGAACTGAGGGCAGGGTCCTGGAGAGCAGGCATCACCATCTAATTTATCCCTTGCCAATCAATGGATATCCTGGCTTGGCCATTGCCCTGGAAGAAGTGACTTAACCCCTTCTCTCCTCTGTTCTACATCTGTGAAATATGAAAAGGAGGTGCCCATATCAATGGCTATTTAAAGGCTTAGATCAAACAATGTGTGTGAAGGTCTCTCAGGAGACTGTAACTTGACATCCCCAGAGTAGGGACTGGTATGTATTCTTCTCTTTGTGCGCCCAGCATTGTACAGAGGGACTTCATAAGCACTTGTGAAACAGAATAAAGGAAACCTCATTTAAATGGAGTCAGGACCACCTAGAGGGCTGGGATAGGGAGGGTGGGAGGGAGGCGGCAAGAGGGAGGAGATATAGGAACATATGTATATGTATAGCTGATTCACTTCGTTATAAAGCAGAAACTAACACACCACTGTAAAGCAATTATACTCCAATAAAGATGTTAAAAAAAAAAAAAAATGGAGTCAGGAGGCCAGAAGGGGGAGTCCTCAGGCACTACCGCTTGAGGTCAGTTACAAACCCTAATAGAAGCAAGTCAGTTACAGACTCCAACAGGAAGACTATCAATTACAGGCCTCAACAGGAAGAATTCTTGGTGCCCAGCAACAAACCCAGCCAATGGGAAACACCTGGCATCCCAAGCTCTTTTTTTTTTTTTTTTTTCCCCGCGGTACGCGGGCCTCTCACTGCTGTGGCCTCTCCCATTGCGGAGCACAGGCTCCGGACGTGCAGGCTCAGCGGCCATGGCTCACAGGCCCAGCTGCTCCGAGGCATGTGGGATCTTCCCGGACCGGGGAACGAACCGGCGTCCCCCGCATCGGCAGGCGGACTCTCAACCACTGTGCCACCAGGGAAGCCCCATCCCAAGCTCTTGTTTTCCTCCGGTGGCCTTTCATTCAAAACAACCCCTCCCAACTTCCCCCTTTTTCTCTATAAAGTAATGTTCCTTTGCTGTTGGGCTCACCTATATTTTTGCTGTAACTTGGCTTGTCCCAAATTGCAATTCCTCTGCTATTCTCAAATCAATCCATTATGCTGTTAAAGTAACTGGCTGTTTTATTTTTTTAGGACAATACACTCACTGGAGGAATAACTAAAGGATGGTGAATTGCTACTTGCAGATTCTGGGTGGACAGAACATTGGGAGAATATTTCAGGGTAAATGGAGTAGACTTGGAGGAGGTGCTTAAATGAATGGATGGAAGGGTGTCAGAAGTGTTACAGGCACACATGGGGTGTCTTAGGAGTACTGGAAGCCAAAGAAGAGGCATCAGCTGAGTGCCTTGAAGTGTCCCGTGAGCATCTGCGAATACAGTCACCAAGTGAAGGGAGGTATCAGTGGAACTTTAGGGGAGAAGGGGTGGGTTGGCATAAAGTGGACAGATTACACAGAAAAAAGAATCTAAGTTGAAGGCATTAAAAAAAAAGCGCAAAATACACTGAAACGTAGCATCCATCCAGCACTCCCTGTGAGCTGATGACCACACGGAACTCAAGAATTCTGTTTGCTCAGAGACTTTATCCAGGTGGTAAGTTTGACCAGTTCTGTGGGTCCCAGGCCTAGTCTTCTGATTGTGACTCTCAGCCCAGGGCTTGAGAAGACACTTCCTGAAAGCCCAGCCAACTCTCAAACCAAGCCCAGGCTTTTCCAGAACACAGTCACGGGATGAAGCCCAAGCTTCATTTTATTTATTTATCTGTTTTAAATAAATTTATTTATTTAATTATTTTTGGTTGTTTTCCACCTTTGTTGTTGGGTCTTTGTTGCTGCGCTCGGGCTTTCTCTAGTTGTGACGAGCGGGGGCTCGTTGTGGCGCATGGGCTTCTCATTGCGGTGGCTTCTCTTGTTTCGGAGCTTGGGCTCTAGGCGTGCGGGCTTCAGTAGTTGCACCATGTGGGCTCAGTAGTTGTGGCTCGCGGGCTCTAGAGCGCAGGCTCAGTAGTTGTGGCACACGGGCTTAGTTGCTCTGCAGCATGTGGGACCTTCCTGGACCATGGCTCGAACCCGTGTCCCCTGCATTGGCAGGCAGATTCTTAACCACTGTGCCACCAGGGAAGTCCCCAAGTTTCATTTTAGAGGGCCCCTTCCTTCCCTGTGTGTCCTCATTGATGAGGCTCTCTCACTGGGGGAGTGTGTGTCATTTCTGGGTGCGATGGGAATGAAGACAGAGACCCACTCTCCTGAGGCCTCCAAGTTCCACTCAGACCCTCTAGGGGTTCCTTCTCCCCTTATTCCATTCCAGGCTGTGCTCTGCACCGGATGCCATTGATGCTTTGAGAAAAGAGGCAGAGTCAGGAACTCTTTTTTTCTCTCTCTCTTTTTCTTTCTTTTTTAATTGGGAAAGTTTGAGCACACATGCAACCTAAGAGAAAGGAGCCAGCAAAAAAGGAGAAAGATGTTATTTATAATTGCCATTTTTCATCAAACTCAATATGCTATCAATTTAAAAATGAATTAAATATTTTGGATATCACCATTCCTAGTTACCAAATTATGACATCCTGTCCTGATCTTCAGGGATTTTTAAATGGGGGAAAATATGCAATATATTTAACATAGAAAGGCACTGCCATGTCCATTTGAAAGTTAAGCAAGTCATTAGCAAAGTAGTAGCTAGTATTTATTTAACAAACCCTTATTTAATGTTACTGTGTTCCAGGCACTGTCCTTAGGCCTTCATAAATAATAATTAATTTAATCCTTGGAACAACTCTATGAGATAAGTACTATTGTCATCCCCATTTTATAGATCAGGAAACTGAGGCATTGAGAGGTTAAGAAATTTTCCCAAAGACATTACGTAGCAGATGCAAGCTACAAACCATGGTCATTGCTCTCAGAGCCTCCTCTTCTTTCATTTATTCACCTGACTTTGGTCCACAGTAAAAGTCTGGTGAATAAATGAATGAGTGAGTGAATGAATTAAAAAAATAATCCAACCAAAAAAATAATAATAATAATCCAAACTGAACTTCAAGCCCAGAAGTTAGCATGAATGTCTTTTTTTTGGTCCCCTACTCCTCTTAGGAAAAGGCCCACATGGCTTCCCTAAGTTCAAGGTCAGAGAACATTAGTGAAGTACTAAAGGAACTGAGAAGAACGGGGAGTGGGACGTGGTGTACAGAAAAGAAAGAAAAGTTGCAGAATAATCAGCATGACTATTTTGTAGTTGTGACTCTGCTGTTCATCTAACTGTAGTCTAATGGTTTATCAGTAAAGTCATCTGGGCTGTGAAGAAGGACGGTGTTCTGGGAGAGAGCGCCACCTACTGAATGAGCATCACCACAACCCAAGAATTTCCTCCAGGACAGCCAAGACAGCAGGAGAGGGGACAAAACAGCTTCAGAAATGGACCTACAATGAGAAAGTCAGTTTACCAACAAATGATTTTGAACCTAAAGCTAAGTTCTTCTCCAGGCCATGCAGATGGTAATAGCTCAGAAAGTCTTCTACGTAAGAAGTTAAAGAATCTAGAGGGACTTCCCTGGTGGTGCAGTGGTTAAGAATCCGCCTGCCAATGCAGCGGACGTGGGTTCGAGCCGTGGTCTGGGAAGATCCCACATGCCGCGGAGCAACTGAGCCTGTGTGCCACAACTACTGAGCCTGTGTGCCACAACGACTGTAGCCCGTGAGCCTAGAGCCTGTGCTCCACAGCAAGAGAAGCCACCGCAATGCCCACACACTGCAGCAAGGAGTAGCCACCATTCACCACAACTAGAGAAATCCTGTGCACAGCAACGAAGACCCAACGCAGTCATAAATAAATAAATACATTTATAAAATAAAGTTAAAAAAATTTTTTTAATTGAAAAAAATAAGAATCTAGAAAAGATCTGCTTGGCCTGAAGAATGAGGACTTTGCTGAATTCCATGGCCTGTAGTCTAGCTCATTTCCACGCTACACGTGGCAACAATGAACGCAGAGGTAAACTCATACTCTTAAAGGAGAAATAAAACTAATAGCTATTGAGTCTCTTTTTGTGCTTCACCAGTGCATTCATTTTACCTTCATTCATTCAGTAAATATTTGTTGAGCAGTTACTATGTGCTGAGCACTGCTCCCAGACAATGAGAAAACAACACTGAACAGAGGCAGTGGTCCTGGTTCTTGCTCTTCAGAAGCTTGCCTGGAGGAGGAGGAGAGACGGATAGAAAATAAACAAGTACTCCGGTAATTTCAGACAGTGAGAATCGATGTCAAGAAAATAAAACCAGAAACTGGGGGAAGAGTGATCACATCATTTAAAACTACCAATTACCTTGTGAGATAATACGATCACTCCCATTCTACAGGCTCTGAGAGGTAAAGTATTTAGCCCGAAGTCTGTTGAATTCAGTCCTCAGGGAGGGACGGAGGAATCAAGCTGGCTAGGATTTAATTCTCTGCCTTTCTGAATCCAAAGCCTGCCTCTCATCACTCACGAGGCTGCCCAGGAAAAGAGGCAAGATGGACAATCAGCACGGGATGTCCTAGTTGGGATGTTATGTTACTCAATATATTTCACTGTAAGAGTTGTTTACAATACCCAAGCGTCTCTCGCGGGGCACACGCATGGGTATTCACGTGGATTCTCAGAATCTGATGGTCCTTGACCTTTTTTTAAAAAAATATTTATTTATTTATTTGGTTGCACCGGGTCTTAGCTGTGGCTCACAGGCTCCTTAGTTGCGGCTCGCCAGCTCCTTAGTTGTGACCTGTGAACTCTTAGTTGTGGAATGCATGTGGGATCTAGTTTCCTGACCAGGGATCGAATCCAAGCCTCCTGCGTTGGGAGCATGGAGTCTTATCCTCTGTGCCACAAGGGAAGTCCCCGGTCCTTGATCTTTCAGAATACACTGAAGAGGGAAAAAGCAAGCAAACACCCTTCAGTTATTGCCATGTGAGGCAGTGTATTTGTCCACAAGGCTTAAACTGATCTTGTACATTCAAGAATTCTTTTTTAGTTTTTTTTTTTTATATACGAATCTCACCACGTTAGAGGATGTGTGGTCTTCCTTGTGCTTTCACAGTAAACCGTCATTTCCAAGAAGATGGGAAGAGAAGCTGGGGAGAGAGTTCTGGGGTTTGGGTCTTGCCAAGTCATCTGTAGGACAGAGAGTGTTGGGTTACCTCCCTAGAGGAAGAGGCTGCCCTTTGTGACCGAGGTCGGAAGGAAGTTGCCATCTCCTCTGAATGCCCACAGAGGGTCTTCACATTGTCAGAGCCCCTCTCGGACAGCTTGTTGCTTCCTCACTCCCCTCGGAAGCCGGAAGAGACATGTGTTTCCTCACTCCTACTGCTTTCCTCCTCCAAGGGCGGGCACAGCTAGTGAGCAGAGTGGCTGAAAGCACTTCAATTCAAATTACGTTGTGAAGAATTTATGGTAGTTTCCGACCACCGAAGATGACTGTACATCCTACAATTGGGCTTCATCAGAAAGGAGCTGCTTGGTTTGACAAGCCCAGCTGCCGGCTGACTTTAAAACCTTGCTCTGCGCGGGCTCACAGATAACAAGTAGGAACTGCGTTGTTAATACACGGGCCCTGGGTGCAGCGGTGTCATTATGGGCAACGATGACCAGTAGAGATGCGGCCACTGCCTCTGTCCTCCCGGCCTCCCACTCATTATCCCTGCTGGCTGCTTTCCTTGCCCGAAGCATGATGCTATTAATGGGCTTTTATTGAATTTGAAAATGGCTACAAGCATTTTGAAAAAATAACCCACCAGGAAACATAAAATAACCAGAGCAGACTCTAAAGTGCTTTTTAAAAATGACATGGGCCGATAATGCGAACACTTCACTTTGCCAGCCTCCCCTGCATCCTCCAGGGTTATCTGTTTGTGCCCTGCTGTTATCCTTGAGGAAACTGGTCCATAAAATGTTACTGAGGCAAAACCAAGTTACAGCCTGACCTCACATGGGGCTCCCCTGATAAGATCTTTCCTGTGCAAAGCTTGGTGGATTGTGCTTTTGCACGATTTCCACCCCCTTCACTGTCTGAATCCTCAATCCCAGGACTGAGAGTTCCCTCCTGGTTTTTTTTTGTTTTGTTTTGTTTTTTTTGCAGTATGCGGCCTCTCACTATTGTGGCCTCTCCCGTTGCGGAGCACAGGCTCCGGACGCGCAGGCTCAGAGGCCATGGCTCAGGGGCAGAGCCACTCCGCGGCATGTGGGATCTTCCCGGACCGGGGCACGAACCCGTGTCCCCTGCATCGGCAGGCGGACTCTCAACCACTGCGCCACCAGGGAAGCCCCCTCTTATTGATTGATTGATTGATTGATTGGGAGAAGGAGGAATCCCTTTATTTTATTTTTTTCTTTTTTCAAAATAGACAACGTTTTATTGAAGTATAGCCTTATTTATTATTATTAGCTTTACTTTTTATTCTTCACTTTAGATTTAAAAATAATATGCCCTGTTGGACTTCCCTGGTGGCACAGTGGTTAAGAATCTGTCTGCCAATGCAGGGGACACAGGTTCGAGCCATGGTCTGGGAAGATCCCACATGCCGCGGAGCAGCTGGGCCTGTGCACCACAACAAGAGAAGCCACTGCAATGAGAAGCCCACGCACCACAACCAAGAGTAGCCTCTGCTCGCCGCAACTAGAGAAGGCCTGCATGCAGCAATGAAGACCCAACACAGCCAAAAATAAAAAATAAAAATAATATGCCTTGTCATTAGCAAGAATGTGATTGTGGAACATCAGAAGATTTATGTTGTAACTGGTGCCTCTTCTACAGCCTCCATATATCCATGTATTCATTAACTGTACATTTTCAGTTTATACACTTTGCTTACAAGCTCCTTTTCAAAATCATCCTTGCATCCTAAATAGTGGAATATGTAAAGCATAGGAATATATATATATATATAATCTGAATCAATGCTTAGATTTATTTGGTATAAGCAGCTATATGGTTTGGGGGAAATTCTGAGAAAATTGAAAAATTAGATGTGCAATGGAATAGACATTTAATTAGATGTTAATTAGAGAAAACAAAATACACCAGTCTGTAAAGATTGTTCATTGTTTAAATCCCCAATGTGAAAGGCTGCAGTTTATGTTCCAGCCCCCTGCACAGCAGTGATTTTGACTAATTCTCCTCTCACTGATGCCCGTGGCTCTCCATCTGTCGATACATTACTGTCTGAATTTCGACAGCAAAGGCGTATTTTTAAAATCCTGTCTTCCCTTTGCATTTCACTCTGATTTTCTACTGAAGTGATGTTAATTTCAGCTCAGGCAAAGAGTGTTCCCCAGCTCATTAGGAATAGGGACACTTTTATGGGTCCTTTTCCTGATTATCATAAATTATGAGGTGACATGTACAGAGGTGCAGTCAGATCTGTACGACCCAAGAGAGCCAGGGAGAGAGTCAAATGATTTTTAAGTGGAATACAAACATCTTGGTTTCCAGGCTTTAAGAGTCAAAAACGCAGCAAAAACAATTTAGATCACACACTTTACTTTCTCTTCAATGAGAGTATCTAATAATGACCAACACTCTGGTGGAAATTCAGGGATGTGCAAAGCTGACAAAGAGTTTGCGGTACTGATTTGCAAATAAAGATGAGAGGTACCAAATCCAAAGATGTAGATAGCAACTTAAGTGAAGGAGGAACTGAAAGAAATCAAAATATAATTTGAAGACCTCTGGGTTCTAGAAGAAAGGGGTATCCTTTAACAAGGACATAGTAAATTATAGCAGGCACAAAAGAAAATAGAAACGAGGAAAAAAAATCTGTAATTGAAGAAGGGAAAAAGTGTTGGGGAAAAGATGATCATGAGAGGATAGTAATTTTTATACAACCATATTCAAATTTAAAGTACGATTTTCAGAAATCAAATCTAAGCCCATTCAGGTGTTTTAAGGTTTATTGGAATGGATGTACATACAAAGAATTGGTATTTAATGGACACGTAGTCTCTCTCTTTGATTTCTTCTGTCTGTCCAAATCCACTACATTCCCTGGCCTTACTGACAAACGTGAGCCTTTGAAGGAATCCTGTCATCTTATGAAGGATGAGTTGCTGTTTAACGTTGTTTTTTGTTTGTTTGTTTTTTGTTTTTGTCTGCATTGGGTCTTCGTTGCTGCGCGCAGGCTTTCTCTAGTTGCAGCGAGTGGTGCGTGGGCTTCTCATTGTGGTGGTTTCTCTTGTTGCAGAGCATGTCCTCTAGGCGCACGGGCTTTAGTAGTTGTGGCACACGGGCTCAGTAGTTGTGGCTTGCGGGCTTAGTTGCTCCGCAGCATGTGGGAATCTTCCGGGACCAGGGCTGGAACCCGTGTTTCCTGCATTGGCAGGCGGATTCTTAACCACTGAGCCACCGGGGAAGCCCTAATGTTGATTTTTAATGCCAGATTTTTTTTTTCCTGTCTGTGTTTTTGCTTTATTTTCTCCCCATCCTTAGCTGAAGCTTCCTTTGACTGGACATAGTAGTGTCTTTAAGACGCACTCCCACCTAAAAACTCTGATGGAAGAAAGAGGGAAGTGATCCAGAAGGCATCTGAGACCAGAGCTCACTACGGTAGGTCTCTGCAAAGAGTGATGCTAGAGAATCTCCGGCATTACCTGACTGCACGCGGCAGCCTGGGCAGAACGCCGCACAGAGCGGGATGGAGTAGAAGAGCCGGGCCGCCTGCGGGAGGTGGGACGAGCCGGCGGAGACCCCAGGCGGCTGGCGAGCTGGGCCCGGAGCGGGAGAGGCTTCCGCGGCTGCGCGACCGGGCCTTCGGCTGAGTGCCGCGCGGGGGCGCTGCCGTGCCATCGCGTCACCCCACACTCACTCCTCGGTGCCTGGAACCCAGAAGCGCCTCCAGGGCATTAAGCAGAGCCCAGGGCGAGGACAGGAAGCAGGAGGACGGATACTGAGGACAACGATCCTGTTCGCCGAACGGCGACCTGGGCACAGGGCAGGTTAATCTTTAGGCACCCGGACACTTATAGATTTGATGCTGGGTGTTAGGAAGGACCGAGAAGGAGCCTTTCTGGGGGCAGTGACCACACCCTTCTTGGAGGGCAAACTTCCCTACGCCTCCCGGGAAAACAAAGCCTTGCAGTCTGGGGATATTTTTCGAAGGCAGGTTGGTGATAATTTGTCGTTTCTTAAGCTTGTCCCGTGAGGGCCTCACTCCCACCCCGCCCCTCCCCAAGCAGTTTATGAAGGAATTCCTTCCAACCCCCCCAGGGCGCTCTCTGAAAGCAGTTCTGGCAAATATGGTTTCCATTTTCTCATTACGTGCGCAGGGATATTTTAGTGTCCCGCGCAGAAACCGAGCTCCGAAGAAGAGGAATGAGGCATGTGAACTCAGGGATGCCTCTTAGGCTGATTGGACTGTCCATTTCCGTCTTCTCCTCTTCCTCCTTTTCCTCCTCCTCCCTCCCCGCTCTCCTCTTTGTGTCAGGCTCTGCAGAGCTGGTGGAAGGGCCTGTTAATTTGTGGTCCGCCCCTTCAGTGGATTTAAAGGGTCACCTCATGCCCTGGTTCAGTCCAAAGTACTCTCCATTTAGGGCTTCCCTGGTGGCGCAGTGGTTGAGGATCCGCCTGCCGATGCAGGGGTCACGGGTTCGTGCCCCGGTCTGGGAAGATCCCACATGCCGTGGAGCGGCTGGGCCCGTGAGCCATGGCCGCTGAGCCTGCGCGTCCGGAGCCTGTGCTCCGCAACGGGAGAGGCCACAACAGTGAGAGGCCCGCGTACCGCAAAACAAAAAACAAAGTAGTCTCAATTTATACTGTTCCTTCAAGGTCGTGTTTTTGTTTTTGCTTAAGGATTCTGAGAGGCCTAGAAATATCTAAATACTAAAGCACTAGGTAATAGATGGAAAGCAGGTTGTATGACAATGTGGTAGCATGGCATAAGCCCCCTTCTGGGCCAGCTTTACTTCATTCATGCTTTTCCAAACCAGGGATCCTGAGGGTACTATGTATACCCCGTTGGGAGCATCCCATCCACCCGGAAGGAGCCAGTCGAGGCCCCAGCTGGGCCAAGCACAGCTGTATGTTTGACAATGTAATAACTTTGAAGCAATGTATTGTCACAAGTCTACAAGTCAAACATGTCGGTCAAATACTAAGAGACATGGGCGGGCACAGAAAGAAGCAACCCCTGTGGGCTGGAGGCGTCGAGGAAGATCTCTTAAAGGACAGGGGAGGGCTTCCCTGGTGGCGCAGTGGTTGGGAGTCCGCCTGCCGATGCAGGGAACGCGGGTTCGTGCCCCGGTCCGGGAGGATCCCATGTGCCGCGGAGCTGCTGGGCCCGTGAGCCATGGCCCCTGAGCCTGCGCGTCCAGAGCCTGTGCTCCACAACGGGAGAGGCCACAACGGTGAGAGGCCCGCGTACTGCAAAAAAAAAAGGGGGGGGGGAACTGGTGGGGGCTTGAAGGGATGAGGAACTCCTGAGTGGTTGGCATGAATTATGTAGGGGTGAGAATCAGTCAATCAATATCTACCTCAGTTTGGAGAGGAACACATTCTAGGGAGTGTCCGCAGGGTGCGCTGAGGACCGTAAACTAACCACACTGTTAGGTATTGAGGGCTCATAGGAGAAATAGTTGGAAAGGTAAATTAAGACCCGTTTGCTGAGGGCCTTGAAGACCAAGCAAAAAAAATGTTGCAATTGATCCTGTGGGCCAGAGTTTCCCACAAGTATACGGTCACACTGGTATAAGCCAATGGGTTAGAAGTGAGTGGAGGTATTGACTCACTTCAGGGAGGCTGGGGGGCATGAGGTGCTGGAGGTCCCAGGCCAGGGGCTTCTACTCAGCAGGCTTCTTTGTTTATCCCACTGTCCATGGAGATATTATCATAGTCGGTATTTGCCATGACTTGGAAATGCTTGGCTGTCACTGCTCTATAGGCATGAGTTGCTAAAGATATTTGGACACTTGTGTGATATTTTGAGTTTCCCCAGTTGGACTATAAACTCCTCCAGGAGAGGAACTCTGTCGTTTCTCTTCTGTTGTCCTCACTTTCCCACAGGAGGGGTAAATGCTCAAGAGATACTTAATAGTTTGAGTAATTGAATATTATGGCCTTAAAAAACTAAACTTCACAAATCATCTGAGAGGGATGGCTTCTCTGCCAGCTTCTCAGAAGCCTCAGAAATCATAAAAGTCGGAGCGGGACTAACTCTAAGACGTAGGTCAGAAACCTGTGCTTCAAAGGAATGTGAAAACATTTCTGTCACTGGTCACATTTAGAACTGTCAAGAAAAGATCAGAGAGGTTAATAGTATAAAGGAATAATTCTCTGGGTCAAGACCTGGGCCTTTGCTCTTGAAGAATCAAGTCTGACTCATTTGCATGTTCGAAACCTCCTGATCATAATTCTGGTAATATTGTATTCAGCGGTCATCAGAATAACAATATTTTCCTCCTTATTAATCTTTCTTCATTCTTAGGTGGGGGTGGGTCATGAAGTTCCCCCTAAAGGTAAAGGGATGTGAACAGACTGGCAGTCCCTCAAGATGTTAAGCACAGAATTACCATAAGACCCAGTAATTCCATTCCTAGGTATCTACCCAGGAGAAATGAAAATATATGTCCACACAAAAATGCATAGCGGCATTATTATAGCTGAAAAGTGGAAACAACTCAAATGTCCATAAACTGTGAGTGGACGATTAAAATATGGTATATCCATGCAATGGAATAGAATCCAGCAATGAAAAGGAAGTAAGTACTGATATATGCTACAACTTGAAAACGTGTTAGTGAGACAAATCATTCATCAGGGACCACAAATTGTATGATTCCGTTTCTATGAAATGTCTAGAATAGTCGAATTTATAGACAGCAAGTAGATTGATAGTTGCCTAGGGCTGAAGTGGGGTGGGAGAAATGGGAGTGATTGCTAATGGGTATGGAATTTCTTGTTGAGATGATGAAAATGTTCTGAAATTAGATTATGGTGATGGTTGCACAGCTCTGTGAATGTTCTAAAAAGCATTGCAAAAAAGTTAACATGATGCTACAAAGGAGAGGATCTAGTCACAGTGAAGGGAGAGTTGCTCGAGCTTAGCGGTCAAGGGGCTTTAACCCAAGGACTTGTTTTCCCAGATTTCTCCAGACGAGAACCAAGGTTGGGCAGGTGGTCTAAGGGGCTGGTGGAAAGGACTGACAAGGCAACTAACCCGAAGGAGGAGGAGCATGAAGGGTGACGGTCAGGTTAGCGTGGACAAAAGGAGGTTAGTGGAGCAAGTTAGTGCTCTTGAGGGAAGGAAAGGGCAACAAACCGTAACGAGCTTTTCTCTTCTCTTGGAAGATCCTGGTCGCTTTCACGTGGGAGCGACCCAGCAGCACCCCCTAGAGACCGGCTCCTCCTGGCATGTTCAGCTGCTAGACGGCCACCCTCTCTTCTTTAAAGGCAGATGCAAACTGCCTTCCTGTCGTAAGTGAATCCAGTAGTCCGATTTTGAGTTCTAGGGGTTGGAATTGGGGGCACAGACTTGTTCCTGAACAGTAGAGGGTGCTGTGAGCATGTAAAGTTTGCGTTAGAGACTGCATTGCCTAAGGGCAAAGGAAGAAGGAAGGAGTTCGGTTAGAGTCTGCACTGCATTAGAATCTAATGCAGTCAGACTAGAAAAACATACTTCGGTTTTTGGAACACAATTGCCACATTCTTGAAATAATGATTTGGCACACGTGCCACTGTATTCAAATAGAACCAAACCCCAAGAGCACTGTTAATTCTTAGAGGAATGATTTATTTAGACAGTCTGGACCTTGCTTTCATCCAATAAGTATTTATTGAATGACTACTATGCACAAGGTATTGAGAATTTTGATATAGCCTAAAACCATAAATCCAAAGAGAGTGCCGAGCCCTGCTGTTGATGGATTTTAAAAATGAAAACCATATTATCTGTATGCACATTCATCACGTGAACTCAGAATGCAGCAGAATTCTATTCAAAGACGCAGTATTGTCAGGAAACATCTGATAGAGAAGGAGGAAAATTGTTGGCTTTTTAATCTAGTTTCCCTGCCAAGTCAACTGTGTGAAAGCGTAATAATAGCTAAATTTATTCAGTGCATTCTGTGTGCCAGGCACCGTTCTAAATGCTTTACAACCTGGATATAATAGCGTGGTCTGTGGACCAGCGACATCACCAGGAGCTTGTTAGACATGCAGAATCTGAGGGTCACCCAGACCTACTGACTCAGAAGCTGCAATTTAAAGTTTCAGAGGCACGTAGTAGTCTATGTATTATCTTATTTAATCTCCGTAACCATCCTGTAACGGAGGTATATTATTGTCTCCATTTTAAAGTAGGAAACTGTGGGAAGAGAAGTTAAGTAACTTGCCCTGAGCAAAGTTGGGATTTTTAACTCAGGCAAAATAGTTTCCACGTTCATGCTCTTATTCATATCGCCAAACTTTTCTTCTTTATCTTTTCTCTCCCAGATGGCTGAAGCAGGCATAATAAACATGTCTACTAATTATCATCTTGGTTAAGTAGTCACTGTTTACAAATCTGTTTGAGATCCTTAAAGTAAAAGTACATTTTATGGGTCAGTTATACAAAGTAAAATTTAAGCATTCCTTTCTTGGGAGTACTTTTTACCACAAGTACTGTTTACAGCAGTGTGTTTTTACATCTGCCTCACCTGCCTTTAACACACCAGGCACACTCCTACCCCAGGGCCTTTGCACTTGCCCCATATATTTGCATGCCTAGCTCTCTCACTTCCTCAACTCTTTGTTTAAATAGTACATTCTCTAGAAGCCTTCCTTGACTACCTTACTAGAAATTACAAGTGTCCTTTCTTAAAAAATATTTATTTATTTATTTATTTATTTGACTCTGCTGGGTCTTAGTTGCAGCATGCGGCATGTAGTTCCCCGACCAGGGATCAAACCCCGGTCCCCTGCATTGGGAGGGTGGAGTCTTAACCACTGGACCACCAGAGAATTCTCACAACTGTCCCTTTCTAAGGTGATTCAGAAAGGAAAGAAGCCTATTCCAAAACTGAAGCAAAAGAGAAGGTTTACAAGAAAAGAAGGCCATGCAGAAAGAGATCAACATATTAAAGAAGAAAAAGATCCATACATCTCCCGTCTTCCTGTGGCTCAGGACACTGAAACTCTGAAGGCAGGTCATGTACCTTCAGAAGAGTGCATCCAGGAAGAATAAGCTTGACCACTGGGCCACCCTTTGGTTCCCCCTGATTTCCGGGTGGGTCATAGAGAAATGGAGAACAACAACACATGTTCTCACTGTGGTTGTCCAGGGCAGATCCAGCAAGCTGTGAAGAAGCTCTGTTACTCTGATATGGCCAAGGTCAACACATTGAGGAAGGAAGAAGACATACCTTAGACTAGACCCACCATCATACTTTAAAGGTGGTCAGCGAAACTGGGATCATTTAAATGGAGTCCAGCACATTTGTTTTAAATATATTAATTAAGGTTTCCTGTGATCCAAGAAAAAAATTATAGCTGTGCCTTACTCCCCACCCCCAACACCTCTGTTCCCCTCCTCTGTTTTGTTTTTCTCAGTAGCACTTTTTATAACCTGTTTTTTCCATTATAGTGCAAATTTCCATAAGGACAAATATTTTTGTTTGTTTCATTCATTGTGCATCCCTCCCTACCCCCAGCTGTTAGAAAATTACTTGGCACAACACAGGTGTTTTATAATATTTGTTGAGTGAATGAATGAATGAACAAGTGAATAAGTGACTGGCTCCTACCTGACTGCAAACTTCTCAAGGTGCTGGATGATGTTTTACTCAGTTTTATATCTCAAAATTCTAGCAGTATATTGGTAAAATAAATGTTTATTGAAATGGATTTGTTGCATTGAGAGAATAGCTATAGAAGTTTAATTTGGACATTTATGTCACCAGAGTCCTTTTGCCTGTTGTTCAGAAAAGGTCGGATAAAAAATCTGGATGTTGTACCACAATTCGTAAGTGAAGCCCACTCAGCTGTAATAAAGGATAATTATGTTTTGTGCATTTCATGTCTACAGTTTTGAGAATTTCATTCTCGATAGGCAGTTTTTATTTGATATATAAACATCATACTAGCTTGTAAATGTATCACTTTTTACTTAATGCTATTGAGTTACTTTAAGAAGGTTCTCTCCATGTCAAAATTGTAAAAGCTATTATTTGATGTAGCAGTTGCTAGGGTAACCATCTTAATGAGCAATTAAGCATGTGAAGTCAGTGGAACTCATCCATGTATAAAATTTTAACTCCAGTGGTTCAGAAAGAGACACATCATTATTGTCATGTTTTAAAATGAAATTAAAATTTTAGTCATGTGGGACTTCCCTGGTGGTGCAGTGTTAAGAACCCGCCTGCCAACACAGGGGACACGGGTTCGAGCCCTGGTCCGGGAAGATCTCACAGGCCGTGGAGCAACTAAGCCCATGTGCCACAACTACTGAGCCCACCTGCCACAACTACTGAAGCCCACGTGCCTAGAGGCCATACTCCACAGCAAGAGAAGCCGCCGCAATGAGAAACCTGTGCACTGCAATGAAGAGTAGCCCCCGCTCACCACAACTAGAGAAAGCCCACACTCAGCAATGAAGACCCAACACAGACAAAAATAAAATAAATAAAATAAATAAATATATTTTTAAAAAATTTTAGTCATGCGGAGGGGTCAAAGACTTCAAGTCTCACTTTTTACTAAAGTGTGTGATTTGGATTTTAGTTCTTCTTGGGGTTTTAGGGTGTTCTATATAATAGTCTTCTCTTCACCCCTTAAGTTTCAAACCAGTAAAGAGCAAGACATCAAAGTCTGGCAGATAGACATAAAATTATCCATCCCATGATTGGTAAAACTGAATTGAGGATAATAGCTTGAATCTTTGGTCACCACGCAGTCTGTTCCAAGTCTAGATCATAGGATGACTTACCTGGGGGAGATTCTGAAAACTCACTTACTCAGAATCACTCCTTGGGTACATTGACATACTTAGAGCCCCAACAGTGGGAGAGAGGAACAGACCTTCTAGAAGGCAGGCTAAGCCTGAAGTTTACTATGTTTACCAGATAGAAGTGGGAGAAGAGTGGACCAAAGCACAACCATTCTACAGCCATCTGGAAAAATTAAAAACTGAGCCATGCTAGGTCATGTCTTCTCCACAATTCACAGGGAGAGCTCCTATTATCATCCTGGGAAGATCAAGTGGAGTACAAAGAAACAAGCAGATGCTCTCTTCCCATTACATTTTTTTCAAAGTGAACTTGTTAAAATGGAATGTCTGTTAATATACCATATATACAGAAAAATGCACAAATCATGAATGAGTTCAATAAGTTTTACAAAATAAACACACTCATGTAACCAGCACCAAGATTTGAAAATGAAAAGGACAATACCCAATATCCCAGAAGTCCTTCTCATGCCACCTGATCCACAAGCAACTTAATTGCATGATAAATCAAAGTTCAAAACTCCTTAAAGGACTAAAACAAAATCCAACATACAACAACACAAATTCAGAATGTCCAGGAAACAGTAAAAAAATTATCATTCATGAAAAGAAGCAGGAGATAGGACACATAACCAATAGATAAATCAGTGGAAAGAGACCCAGAAATGACAAAGAAGATGGAATTATTACGTAAAGACCTTTAAAAAATTATTGTTATATGTTTAAGAATATAAAGAAAGCATTAACAAAATGATGAAAGAAATGGAAGATATTTTAAAAATGGAATTTTTAGACATGAAAAATATATGATTTGGACAATATATTGGATAGACTATCAGAAGATTAAACACTGAAGAAGAAAAAAATCGGTGATACTAAAGACCTAACAATGAAATCATCCAAAATGAAACACAGTGAAAAAGAAACTGAAAAACAAAAACAGAAACAAACAAAAGAAAAAGCCTCAGTGATCTGTGGGACAATACCAAGCTGCCCAACATATACATAATTGGAGTTCTAGAAAGATAAAAGGGAAACAGAACATTATTTGAAGATGTAATTGCTGAAAATTTCTAAATTTAATGAAATTGTAAGCCCATGGATTCTAAAAGCTCAACAAATGACAAGCAGAAGAAATATAAAGAAAATGGCACTGATGCACATCTTAATCAAATTTCTGAAAACCAGTGATAAAGAGAAAATCCTAAATGCAACTGGAGTTGAGGAGAGGGTGGAGAAAGATTATATACAAAAGAACAAAGATAATAATGACAGGACCAGACTTCCCTGGTGGCGCAGTGGTTAAGAATCCACCTGCCAGTGCAGGGGACACGGGTTCGAGCCCTGGTCTGGGAAGATCCCACGTTCTGCAGAGCAACTAAGCCCGTGCACCACAACTACTGAGCTCACGTGCCACAACTACTGAAGCCCATGTGCCTAGAGCCCGTGCTCTGTAACAAGAGAAGCCACTGCAGTGAGAAGCCTGTGCACCTCAACGAAGACCCAACACAGCCAAAAATTAATTAATTAATTAATTTTTAAAAAATGAACCTCCATCTGTATTTCATACCATATGCTAAAAACTAACCTGAAATGGGTTGTAGACATCCATGTAAAGCAAAAATTCTAAGACTTCTTAGATAAAAGCATAGGAGAAAATCTCAGCAACATTGGGTAAAGCAAGAATTTCTTAAATAAGAAAAGCATGAAGCAAAAAGAAAATGTTGATAATTTGGATTTCATCAAAATAAAAACTTTTGCTCTTCAAAAGTCACTGATGAAAAATTAAAAGGTAAGCCAAAGCTGGGAGAAAATCTTTGCAAAACATATGTATAATAGAGAATTTGAACGCAGAATATAAAGAGTGCTTAGAGCTCGATAAAAACAAACAAAAAACCTTGATAATAAATCTGCAGATTTAAACAGACACTCCACCAAAGTCAATATATGGATAACAAGTAAGTCAACAAGCATATGAAAAGGTGTTTAGCATACTTAGTATTTGCATGTTTGGGGAACGCAAATTAAAACCAAAATGAAATGCCACTGCACATGCACTAGTGTAGCTAAAAAGGTTGATGATACCAAGTTTGGCGGAGGATGCAGAGTGCCTGGAGCTCTCATGCTTTGCAAATAGTACAGACATATTGGAAAACACTTTGGCAGTTTCTAATAAAGTTCAACATACACTTACACAACCCAGCACCTTGCTCTTATGTATTTATCCAGGAGAAATTGAAAAAAAAGTCTTCACAGAGACTTGTATAAGAATGTTAATAGTTTTTTTCATAATGGCCCCAAACTTTAAATAATCAAACTGTTCATCAACAGGGTAAATTATAAAAATACTGTAGAATATTCATTCTTGTCTTCTATAGAAATTAAGAGAGGAATATGTCTGTGTGTGGGTATATATGTATATGTGTGTGTGCATATATCAAAGGGTTGGTGAATAGGCAGGAAAGCGTAAACAGGAAGGCACATTTACCCCACCCACTAACACTCTCCCATATTCTTCATTCTTTTCTCCCTGTAGGTGGAGTTTATGTTTGATGTCAATTCCCTTTGGGCTAAAGAACTTCTTTCAGCATTTTTTTAGTGCGGATCTGCTGACAATAAACTGTATCAGTTTGGGTTTATCTGTAAGTGTATTCATTTACATTTCTTTTTTTAAAATAATTTTTAAAAATATTTATTTTATTCATTTATTTTTGGCTGCGTTGGGTCTTCATTGCTGCGCGCTGGCTTTCTCTAGTTGCAGCAAGCAGGGGCTACTCTTCGTTGTGGTGCACGGGCTTCTCATTGCGGTAGCTTCTCTTGTTGCGGAGCATGGGCTCTAGGCACATGGGCTTCAGTAGTTGTGGCACGCGGGCTCTAGAGCTAAGGCTCAGCAGTTGTGGCGCACAGACTTAATTGCTCTGCAGTATGTGGGATCTTCCCAGAGCAGGGCTCAAACCCATGTCCTCTGCATTGGCAGGCAGATTCTTAACCACTGTGCCACCAGGGAACTTCTCATCAGGGCTTTAAAAGCTAAATTAATTTCTCTGCCTTCCATTCAATTATTTTCTTCCAAGTACTTTCCTGTTCTCTTTTTTCCAACTTGCCTCTTGGTATTATTTTTCTTTCATTCCTGACTTTTCATTTCTTGCACTTTCCTTCCTCTTTCTCATTTTTTCCTGTCTTTTCCCCTTCTCCCTCTGATCTCTTTCAACCTCCTTTCCGTAAGTTATTTTTGTTTTCCCACTTATAATTCATATTTTGTACCAGCTTTACTGAGATATAATTCACATACTACACAATTCACACATTTAAAGCGAACATTTCAATGGTGGTTTTTACTATATTCATGAGGTTGTGCAACCATCACCGCAACCAACTTTAGAATATTTTTATCATCCCCAAAGAAACTCTCTGCCCTTTAGCCATTGCTCTCTGATCCGCCCATTTCTCCCAGCCCCAGGCAAACACTAATCTAATTTCTGTTTCTACAGATTTGCATATTATGGAAACTTCGTGTAAATGGAATCGTATAATATGTGGTCTTTTGTGACTGGCTTCTTTCACTTAGCACTTTGTGTAATGTTTTCAAGGCTCATTTACATTGTGGTATTAATCAGGGCTTCATTTCTTTTTATGGCCAAATAATATTTCATTATATGGATATACCAATTTTGTTTATGTTTATCAGTTAATGGATATTTGTGTTGTTTCTTGGCTATTAGGAATAACGCTGTTATAAACATTCATGCACAAGTTTTTGTGAGGTTGTATATTTTCATTTCTATTGGAGTGGAATTGCTGGAACATATGATAACTCTATGTTAAACTTTTTTGAGGAACTGCCAGGCTGTTTTGCAAAGTGTCTCCACAACTTTACATTCCCACCAGCAGTGTATGAGGGTGTTGATTTCTCCACATCCTCACCAGCACTTATCTGTCTTTTTAATTATAGCCATCCTAGTGGGTGTGAAATGATATTTCATTATGGTTTTGATTTGCATTTCTCTGACACTAATGACAGTGAGCATGTTTCCATGTGCTTATTAGCCATTTTCATACCTTCTTTGGGGAAATGTGTTTTCAGATACTTTGCCCAGTTTTCAACTGGGTTGTCTTTTTTTTTTTTTTTTTTTTTTTTTTTTTCGGTATGCGGGCCTCTCACTGCTGTGGCCTCTCCCGCTGCGGAGCACAGGCTCCGGACGCGCAGGCTCAGCGGCCATGGCTCACGGGCCCAGCCGCTCCGCGGCACGTGGGATCCTCCCGGACCGGGACACGAACCCGTGTCTCCTGCATCGGCAGGCGGATTCTCAACCACTGCGCCACCAGGGAAGCCCTGGGTTGTCTTTTATTATAGAGTTATAAGAAGTTTTAAAATGTATATATTCTAGATACAAATCTCTTATCAGAAATACAATTTGGAAAAAAACAAATGAAACACAATTTGGAAAAATCTTCTCCCATTTTGTGGGTCATCTTTTTACTTTCTTGATAGTGTCTTTTGAAGCAAAAAGTGTTTAGTTTTTAAGAAGTCCTAATTATTATTTTTTCTTTTGTTGCTTGCTTTTGGTGTCATGTGAGAAATCACTGCCAAATCCAAGGTCATAAGGATTTACTCATATCTTCTTCTAAGAGTGTTATAGTTTTAGCTCTTGTATTTAGATCTTTGATCTAGTTTAGTGAATTTTTATTTACAACGTGAGGCAGAAGTTTTAAATTCATTATTTTGCACGTGGATATCTTCTTGTGTTAACCCCATTTGTTGAAAAGACTATTTTTGCCCATTGAATAGTCTAGCACCCTTGTCAAAAAATAAATTGATGGGTTTATTTCTGGACTCTCAGTTGTATTCCTTTGAACTGTATGTCTATCCCTATGTCACTACCACACAGTCTTAATTATCATTACTTTGTAGTAAGTTTTGGAATTGGGAAGTGTGGGCTCTCCAACTTAATTCTTCTTTTTCAGGATGGTTTCATAATTCATTTTAATTTGAAACATGTTTTTTATCTTCTGTATACGTGAAGGGAACAAGACAAGAACAGTCAGCCAGGAGAGAGTTGTGTTTAAAGAAGAATTAACAATATATGATGGAGAATTCCCTGGTGGTTCAGTGGTTAGGACTCGGAGCTTTCACTGCCGGAGCTTGGGTTCGAACCCTGGTCAGGGAACTAAGATCCTGCATACCTCACAGTGCGGACCCAAAACAACAACAATGACAACAACGAAACAATGTATGGTGGAGATTAAGGTAGGAGAATTATAGATATTTATAAAAACATAACAGGAGTCTTAGCCAAATCTGGTAATTGTGCAAGACTGACTGAGGAAACAAGGGTCAGACTGAACGCTAGGGGAAGGAATAAGAGATAACCAGAAGAAGAGATAATATACCACATTCTAAGCCATTCCAAGGAATAGCTTTTGTGAATCCTGGGGTCAAGGCATGGCTGTAAAAAGACATGATCATTTTACATGCAAAAGAATCCCTCTGGCTGTAGAGTAGGCAGTGGATAGGTGGGTGCAACATCAAAGAAAGGAAAACCAGTTAGGGAGCTTTTGAAATGAAAGGTGATGTGACCCAGAGTATGATGATGGCAAAAAAAAAAAAAAAAAAAAAAGTGGAGCGACTGTGAGAAACTTTCAAAGCAGAGTCTAACAGGACTTGGTGATTCTTTAGGTGTGAGGGATAAAAGAGAGATAGGAATCAAAGATGGCTCCTAATTTCTCATAATATGGAACTTGTCTATATTTTGAGTATGTTGCAGATATTGAATAAAGGTGAGCCAATTTTAAAAAAATAAAATGAGAGAGGAGAATGTTTTATTCCTCAAAAATCTCCCAACAAAAAAATTAAGTTGCCTGTAACTTGTGTGGTCTCTGAGTACTGTGTTTTGTTGTTGTTTTTTTAAGGCCACTCTTTAAAAAAAAAAAAAAACAACAAGTGCAACCAGGGAATATGAAAACCAAGCGAGAGGGTGTGACTGTAGGAGTTTCGTGACACCCAGGTGGCTTGCCTGGTGATAGACAGAACGACTTCTCCCCATCTACTGACGTCTCCTACCAGGACCGTTCCCCAAGTGGCCCTCCAGCTTCCTGTTTCCAGTCATGTCCTCTATCACTGCAGTGCAACCAGAAGGATTTCTCACAAAGGTATATCTCAGCCTGTCACCTCCTTTGCATGAAACTCTTCAGTGGCTTCCTGTTGCTGTGAGGACAAAGTTCAGACCTTTTAACAGTTTTCACGTTTCTGCATAATCTGGCTCCTGCCAGCCTGGCTGACCTTTTGCCACGTCCTCCCTTATGCTCTGTGCGCCAGGCACACTGAAGTGGTGCTCTCAGTTCCTTCAACATGCTGTGCTCTCTCTCTCATCTCTTGGCTCTCTTTTACATCAGCTTTCTTTGCCTGCTACTATGCCTACTTATCTTCCAGGTCTTGCGTTACACATCACTTTCTCTGGAAAGCCCCACTGACGTCAAATCTGGGTTCGGGATCTCTTGGGTAGCAGCCTCAAATGCCCTAGGTCAATGGTCCTGCTGGGGCTTTGCTCTCTTTTGGTCTGGCTTGGTCCAGGCATAGATTTTATTTTATTTGTTTTTAATACATTTATTTATTTATTTATTTATTTATTTATTTATTTATTTTTGACTGCGTTGGGTCTTTGTTGCTGCGCGTGGGCTTTCTCTAGCTGCGGTGAGCGGGGGCTCCCCCTCGTTGCGGTGCGCGGGCTTCTCACTGCGGTGGCTTCTCGTCGCGGAGCATGGGCTCTAGGCGCGTGGGCTTCAGTAGTTGTGGTTCGTGGGCTCTAGAGCGCAGGCTCAGAAGTGGTGGCGCACGGGCTTAGATGCTCCGCGGCATGTGAGCTCTTCCTGGCCCAGGGCTCGAACCCGTGTCCCCTGCATTGGCAGGCAGATTCTTAACCACTGGGCCACCAGGGAAGTCCCGGGCATAGATTTTAGACTCTGATAAGAGTGAAGGGACTGTGTTTCCTTCAAGTACCCCTAACGAGAATACTGATGCTCTCAACCACTGAGATATTGATGCTCTCAATCCACTGGGAGAGATCTACAGATCTCTCTGTAGAGATCTGGTGCCTGCTCTACAGATACCAGCAAGTATCTGCTCTACTGAGACTTGATTTTGCCAGGAGATAGTCTGAAGATAGAGTTATGTCCCTTTGTGAAGGCTGGATAGGGAATCAGGTCTTACAAGGCCAACCCACATCCACTGCACAAAAGAATAAGCAGCCAGTCCCCAGAGTTCTACGCCATATTTTTAGCCTGGGGAATTTTTTTTTTTTTTTTTTTTTTTTTTTTGCGGTATGCGGGCCTCTCACTGTTGTGGCCTCTCCCATTGCGGAGCACAGGCTCCGGACGCACAGGCTCAGCGGCCATGGCTCACGGGCTTAGTTGCTCCGCGGCATGTGGGATCTTCCCGGACCAGGGCACGAACCCGTGTCTCCTGCATCGGCAGGCGGATTCTCAACCACTGCGCCACCAGGGAAGCCCTAGCCTGGGGAATTTTTAAAGCAGCTGTATCCGAACCTCCTTGCCAACAGCAAAAACAAATCGTTTTCAGTAAACCATTCCTCCAGTACCCTGCCCTGAGTAATGCTACTTGCTGACATTTCTTTCACCATGAGGAAACTTGTTACAAGACATGGTTACTGTATTTGTAAACCAGTTAAAAGTGAAGCAATAAAAATTGAGACAAGGAGAGCAAAGAACAATTGAACTCCAGTGCTCCTGTCTGGGCATAATTACCCGGTTATCTGTTCAAGGTACTCCTACTTCAAGGTAGTATTTGTAATAAAAGAGCACCACTCTTTCTGGTCTCTTTAGAGGCAGGCAACCAGCTCATCTAAACTCCTATCAATCTATTCACACCTGGCTTAAAAAATAAGGAATTAGGAGAAAGTGAAGGAGGGAGAAAACACATTTCTTCATTAACTCATTGGGAAGTCTTAGGACCTCCTGAAGAAGCTCTCTTCTTCGATCCCAAATCTCACAATCAAGGGTGGTTCCAGTTCTACATAAGCAGCAACAAATGGTTCTCTAACTGGAGCACATGCTGTCAAACCCAACGTCAAATGCCCAGGCCAAGAAAACTCAAATCTCAAATAAAATCTCAAATAATCCAATAATATCTATTCCCCAGGTGATGGCAAATAGTATAACAATGCTTGTGATCAAAGACCCGCATTTGAGAAAGTCCTGCTGCGCCCTTATAAACACACAGACACACACACACACACACACACACACACGCGCACATACACCCACACACTATCTTTGAGGGCCAAAGTTTTGAAAAGAAATCTGGACCAGGGTAGGCAAAGAGCTGGAAAGGATGATAAAATCCTGGAGGGATAACTTATCATTAGGATAGGAGGAGACAGGACAGATGTGCTGTCTTCTGTACCATAGTCCGGAGGGAAAAAGGGACTTGTTATTGGTTCTGGGTCTTAGAGGGGCCACATGTGGAACAAACTTGCTTTGGGATGAACTGGTGGCCAGCTTGAGCCCTAAGGAAAAGATTCATCAAGTGCATCTGAAAGCTGGTTTCAGTGTGGAGAACCTCTCGGAAATTTGATTGGTCCTGGGGAAAGGGAAGCAGGCAGCTCCCTTTCTTCTTCTGCAGAGAGCGCCACCAGCCCTCACTGTCTCCTGTTGAATGGGGCGATTTACTTGCTGTGCGTGGTGGGAAGGCAGCTTGGCGGGGCCAGGACCTGGTGAGTCCCCAGCCAGTGCAGCAGCTTGTAGCCTGTGAAGGAGATCTGCTTGCCCATAATGCGGTCGGGCTTCTCTGGTGCTGGGACGGCAGGGCTCAAAAGGCTTCAGGAGCCCAGGCAGTGCCTTCCCATCGTCCTCCTCGCCCACCTCGGGGTTGGTGTAAATCAGGGTGGCGTATCGGCAGTGGAGGGCCTCCACGCTGTAGTTGCCCGCGTCCACCAGGGCTGCCTCCCGCTGGTCCTTCCTGCATAGCCTCCGGGAGCAGCCCAGGTGTCGCAGGAGGGCATTGGACTGGTGCAGGGTGAGGTCTCCACTCTGGAACTTGGAGAGCTGCCCGTACAGCTAGGAGGCCTTGAGTGGCCGCTGCAGCTGAGTCTCCTTGGTCACCACCTCCTCCTTCCAGCTCTGGCCCTGGTCAGCCCGCAGCACGTGTGTGGCCTTGGCAGACCCTGGAACAGGGAAGTAGACGGTGGTGTGGGGCGTCAGGGTGGTGGCAGAGCTCAGGCCAGTGTGGAGGATCTTTCACAGAGGTTGACGTGGAGGAAAGGGACCACTGTGGTCTGCAAAGGAATTAGCATAAATGGCATCAGCAGCAACCAGAGCAGGACAAGAGGTCTGAACCACGTCCCCCTAAACAGCTGGTTTACAAGAGGTACCAATAACTTGGCTGCTAAACTTCTGTGCCACCTCCTTTCAGAGTCTCTGAGGTTTACCACCACCTGCTTCCTGACCAAACCCAGGCCACTACCTGAACGTCCCTCCCCCATGCCATCACCACGTTCTGTCTTGTTTTTTGTTTTGTTTGTTTTTGTTTTTGTTTTTGTTTTTTGTGGTACGCGGGCCTCACACTGTCGTGGCCTCTCCCGTTGCGGAGCACAGGCTCCGGACGCGCAGGCTCAGCGGCCACGGCTCACGGGCCCAGCCGCTCCGCGGCACGTGGGATCCTGCTGGACCGGGACACAAACCCGCGTCCCCTGCATCGGCAGGCGGACTCTCAACCACTGCGCCACCAGGGAAGCCCTGTCTTGTGGTTTAATATTGACAGTTGGCCTAAAATACAACTGGAGTCCATGGGTTTTACCACAAGAGACTTTTTTTTGGCCTTGCCAAGTGGCTTGTGGGATCTTAGTTCCCCAACCAGGGACTGAACCCGGGCCACGGTAGTGAAAGCGCTGAATCCTAACAACTGAACCACCAGGGAATTCCCCCTTAAGAGATTTTTTTAAATGTAAACACCAAATTGTGTATCTTGTTGATAAGTACGCGGGCCTCTCACTGCCGTGGCCTCTCCTATTGCGGAGAACAGGCTCCGGACGCGCAGGCTCAGCGGCCATGGCTCACGGGCCCAACCACTCCGCGGCACGTGGGATCTTCCCGGACCGGGGCACGAACCCGTGTCCCCTGCATCGGCAGGCGGACTCTCAACCGCTGCGCCACCAGGGAAGCCCAGTAACACTTTTTAAGCACGTCAACCATGTTATTCTCACTGTGGAATTTATGGCCCTGAAGAGACTTAACCCTGGAGTTTGCCAAGTCCCCTCAGAACAAATGCTTTGGAGAGAGACTTGCTAACTGCCCTGCGAATTTGCTTTCACAGGAGGCCAAGGCGGCAGGTGCCTGAGCAGCTGGGAGAGAGTTTCCTGTTTACAATGTAAACCCTCCACGGTTCACGCTCCTTCAGGCCCAGATTCCAGCCAGACAGTACAAAGATGAGTCATCAAAAAGGAATATCGCAAAAACAAAAGGGGAATGAAGCAGTATAAAAGAGGGGAAAGAACTTAAATAGATAAGACTGATAATATCTAAAACAGGACCTATAAGAGACTAAAAAGGCAGGAGGTTAGATGGTTAGAGCGAATATTTCCAACTTTAGGAATTAAAAAAATGAAATATTAGGACTTCCCTGGCGGTCCAGTGGTTAAGAATCCATACTTCCACTGCAGGGGGCATGGTTTTGATCCCTGGTCGGGGAACTAAGATCCCATATGCCACATGGTACAGCTAAAAGAAAAAAAAAAAAAAAGAAAAAAGAAATATTTGGGGAGGGAATGTTCCAATATCTAATAAAATTTAAACTAGTCATACCTTTTGACCAAGAACAATACTGCTCAGAATTTATCCTTCAGTAAGTCACATAAATGTATAAAGATAAATGTACAAATGTTAGGGATAACTCCTGCCAAAAGCCTAGAGTTGTTCTTGATTTTTGACTCCCTCACCATCACCCTTCTGCCCCATTCAATCCATCAGCATATCCTATGAATTCTCTATTCAATATACACCCTGAATCTGAGCACTCCTCACTATATTCCTAGAACCTCAGTGAGTCACAGCTTTTCTCAGAAATGGCTTCCTACCTGGTCACTCTGCTTTTGTTCTTGCTCTCCAAACAGTCCATTAGCTACTTAGCAGCTAGATTGATCTTATGAAATCCTAGATAAATTCATGTCACATCCCTGCTTAAATCTTTCATGGCTTTCTGTTGCACTTAGAATAAATTGCAAACCTCTTACCAGGACACTAGGGACCTCTCATACCAGCCGCCACTCTCCCTGCCTGCTAGCTCCATCCCAACCACACTGACTTCTCTGGGTTCATTGAACAAGCCACGTTTGCTCCCATCCCTGGAACTGAGCACCTGCTTCCCTCTACCTGGAAAGCACTTCTCCAGATCATCATGTGGTCTAACCTTCTTATTCTTTAGTTATCTGCTCTAGTTCATCTTCTTGAGGAGATTCCCTCATGACCAACCAAGAATAAAACTTCTCTTTTTATCTCTACCTCCTTTCCAGGTACCCCTTTACTTACCACTTATTTATTGAATTGTTTGCTCTCTTTATTCCCCTTCTACTCACTTACATTGAGGTTAGGGCCATCATCTGTTTCACTGCTGCCTCTTTAGCACCTAGAACAAAGCCTGCCACATAATAGGTGTTAGTATTTTTTTAATGAATGAATGAATAAATGCTGGAAATTTTCTTAAGATACATATTTAACTGAAAGAAAAAGCAAGCTTCAAAATATGTACAAC
Organism: Kogia breviceps; assembly: GCF_026419965.1. Classification (NCBI taxonomy): domain Eukaryota; kingdom Metazoa; phylum Chordata; class Mammalia; order Artiodactyla; family Physeteridae; genus Kogia; species Kogia breviceps. Next base: position 22,076,650 of record NC_081326.1, on the reverse strand, counting down.
ACTGCTATATTTAAAATAGATAACCAACAAGGACCCACTATATAGCAGAGGGAGCTCTGCTCAATACTCTGTAATAACCTGAATGGGAAAAGAATTTGAAAAAGAAGATACATGTATGTGTGTAACTGAATCACTTTGCTATATACCTGAAACTAACACAACAATTAAAAAAAATTTTTTTTTAAACATCTTTATTGGAGTATAACTGTTTTACAATAGTGTGTTAGTTTTTCCTTTACAACAAAGTGAATCAGTTATACATATACATATGTTCCCACATCTCTTCCCTCTTGCGTCTCCCTCTCTCCCACCCTCCCTATCCCACCCCTCTAGGTGGTCACAAAGCACAGAGGTGAACTCCCTGTCCTATGCAGCAGCTTCCCACTAGCTATCTAATTTACATTTGATAGTGTATATATGTCCCTGCCACTCTCTCACTTCGTCACAGCTTACCCTTCCCCCTCCCCATATCCTCAAGTCCATGCTCCAGTAAGTCTGTGTGTTTGTTTTGTTTTTGTTTTTGTTTCGTGATATGCGGGCCTCTCACTGTTGTGGCCTCTCCCGTTGCGAAGCACAGGCTCCGGACGCGCAGGCTCAGCGGCCATGGCTCACGGGCCCACCCGCTCCGCGGCATGTGGGATCTTCCCGGACCGGGGCACGAACCCGTGTCCCCTGCATCGGCAGGCGGATTCTCAACCACTGCGCCACCAGGGAAGCCCAAGTCTGTGTTTTATTCCCGTCCTACCACTAATCTCTTCATGACATTTTTTTTTTCCTTAGAGTCCATATATATGTAACACAACACTGTTAATCAACTCTACTCCAATATAAAATAAAAATTAAAAAAAGAATATGTACAGTCAAGCCCCATTAATATTAATACAAATATCTTAGTATACATTTGTATTCGTATTATATATAATATTTGAATGCATGGAAATTTTTGAAAATATATTTGTTACTGAGGTATAAGTGACATATAACTTTGTGCTAGTTTAAGGTATACGATTTGTTGATTTGATACTTTTATATATTGCAATATTTTTACCACCATAGCTTTAGCTAACACCTCTACCACATCACTTCTTTTTTGTAGTGAGAACATTTAAGGTCTAGTCTCTTAGCAACTTTGAAGTATATACGCAGTATTGTTGACTGTAATCACAAGGCTGGGCGTTAGATCTCCAGAACTTACTCATCTTTTAATTGCAAGTTTATAGCCTTTGACCAACATCTCTCCAATTCCTCTACCCCCAGCTCCTGGTATCTACCGTTCTACTCTGTTCTACAAGTTCAGCTTTTTTAGATTCTCACATATAAGTGAGATTATACAGTGTTTGTCTTTCTCTCTCTGACTTATTTCACTTAGCTTAGTACCTTCAAGGTCTGTCCATGTTGTTGCAAATGGCAGGAGTTCCTTCTTTTTCGTGGCTGAATAGTATTCCATTCCAATAAATATATCATGGCATCGTTATCCATTCATCCACTGAGGGACATTTAGGTTGTTTCCGTGTCTTGGCTATTGTGAATAATGCTGCAATAAACATGCGAGTGCAGATATCTTTTTTTTCTTCTTCGGCCGAGCTGTGCAGCTTGCGGGGTCTCAGTTCCCTGACCAGGGATTAAACCTGGGCCATGGCAGTGAAAGCCTGGAATCCTAACCACTAGGCCACCAGGGAACTCCCAGATATCTTTTTGATATACTGTTTTATTTCCCAGGACTTACTAACTGAATAAAGGGGAAAGTTTAAAAATGGTGTATAAAGTCAAGTACCATTTATCTTACTACTAATAGCAATAAAATATCTTTTATGTATATATATATATATATATATATATATATATATATATATATATATATATGCACCCAAATCTAGATGAATATACATCAGTTATTCACAGTGATTATCCCTGCTGAGGGGATTTGGGGATGATGGCTTTCTATATTATACATTTCAGTAAAATTTTTATTTTTATATTAACCACAAATTTTTAATCTGAAAGTAATTTATATTAAAAATAAAATCAAGTAAAGTTGAAACATTTAGAATGACAATGATGCTGGAAGCCAGTTAGATAAAAGGTTAAAATGTGGAAGTTAAGTGATATAAAATTATGATTGTATAGTTTTATATGATTAGATGAAATTAAAATACACGGGTAAAAAGTTTCATTAAAGTGCATGTCTCCACTCTGCTCTCTGCCAGGAGCCTGTATGGTAGGGACTCAATGATCTGTTCTAAAGTCCTCTGTCACTCTGGTTGGGTTCAGCCAGTGAGGAGTCCCAGTAAGAAAAATGAAGGAAGAGGAAAGCAAGCTAAGTCAGGGTATTTATCCCGCTTCTTCCCTCCCCAAGAGGTCTCATTGAGTTGACTGTATCCCTCGACGGGATATCCCCATTTTTCTTGGGGTCACTAACTGTACAGAGTCCTGTTCTCTGTGATCCTGGCAGCTATTCCCTCCCCTTACCCTTTCCAGTGGTGAGCCCCAGCTCCTAAATTCACACCTTTGTAAATAAACCCTCCTCATTACCTGAGGCCATCGGTTTCTTGTTGGGACTCTGGCGGACACTTTTTGGATAAAAATATGCATGTTCCTAAATTGTTCTTCCTATTTCCCATGATCCAGAAATCATCCAGAAAAACAAGACTCCTTGTGAAGCTACACCTCTGGTATTAAAGCCTTCCTTCTCCATCTCGGGGCATGGCAAACTTTTGCCATAAAGGGCAGATAGTAAATATTTTAGGCTTTTTTTAAAAAAAATTGAAGCATAGTTGATTTACAATGTCATGGTAATTTCAGGTATACAACACAGTGATTCAGTTATACATACATATATATTTATTATTATTTTTCAGATTCTTTCCCCTTATAGGTTATTACAAAATATTGAGTATAGTTCCCTGTGCTATACGGCAAGTCCTTGTTGGTTATCTATTTTATATATAGTAGTGGGTATATGTTAATCCTATCCTCCTAATTTATCCCTCTCCCCGCTTTCCCCATTGGTTTGTTTTCTCTGTGGGTCTCTTTCTGTTTTGTAAGTTCATTTGTATCTTTCTTTTTCAGATTCCACATATAAGCAATATCATATGATTAAATATTTTAGGTTCGAGAGGTCTGTCCTCTCTGTTGCAGCTACCCTGCCAAAGTAGCACCAAAGCAGCCACAGGCAAGAGGTAAATGAATGGCTTGCTGCAGACATTGAAGGAAGTCCCCTAAGGCATTATCATTCAGTAACATGTTTGCTGTGGGATTTTGTTAGATACTCTTCATAAAGTCTAGGAATACATTATTTGTAAGCTCCATTTTACAGATTAGGAAACTGAAAATCATCGGGATTAATAGCTTGCTGTAAGTCTTATAATTATGCAGGGTAGTAGCAGTAATCCTCTGATAACAAATTCTTGGCTCCCATTACTATGCAGAATATCTTTAAACAAGGTATTGTGACGTCACAATGTTATTGACGTCACAAGAATGGTAGGTTAGTGAGATTTTTGAGTCTCCAGTGTTTGAGGGTTTGTCGGAATCATACTATCTATTGGTAGCCTCAGTACTAGCCAGATGTATCACTGCGGGATTGTATATATTATGACAGTAAGATTCTAGAAAAGAAATGAGTGTGTAAAGGAAAAAGTGTGACATTTTGGTTTTCTCCCTTACTGGGTTCTTCTGATATCACAGAGCTGCTAAATTCAGGTTGCCCTAACTTTAAATTAGTTATTGTTAACTGGTTCTAGTTATTGTTAACTGGTTTGAATTGAGCTCTCTGTCTTAACTGAAAACATGCTAATAGAAGCCAGAGCTTCCTGCTCTTTATTGATCTAGAAACCAAAGAGAATATTTAGCAACCCAAAGCTATTGAATCTATAATACCACCGTTGTATGCTTATTGTCTCCTGATTTTGCTTTCTGCAATGCTGTAAGCTTTCCAGAAATAGGTGAAAGTGCTTGTTTTGAATACTCAGGAAAACTTATTAAGTATTTTAATTACAAAAATGTTATTTAACTTGAAATATACTTGAGTACATACATTGTTTGAAAACTATTCATAAAGTAGGGTGAAAGCAGGTTATATAAAATTATGCATTTTATCATTACACTCTCTTTTTAAAATTAGTCGTTATTGTTTAAATGGTGACACGCTAACTTTGTTATTTAGAAAATGAATTTGGGAAGGGGAAAATTGACAAGGTTTTTAGTTTGTTTGCAAACAAAGCAATGGCAACCCTGCTGCGAGAATACTGTTAACTGTTGCTATTCCAATCAGAAAAAAGTGGGCACTTTGGGGGAAAAAAAATTCCAAATGTTTTTAATGCTTTGTCTAGTCTCTGAGGTTCCCTTTGTTCTTTTGGAATGCCCAAGTCAATGAATTCAGTATTGATTTATTTCAAAGGCCCTGAGGCTTGAAGCTTTGAGAGAGAATGAAAAGAATGAAAGAACGATTTTTCATAGACTGTATTAAGCCTCCAGGCATAGAAAATGTACACGTGAAGAGGACATCAGAGACATCTTTGCTCCTTGCTAAAGCCTGTGGAAAATAACTCTGGCCAAGGTGGAAAGATATAGTATTGATTACTGAGAAGATTTATAATTGAACCAGGATTTCTTAATTCCACCAAACGAAACCAACTAACATCGTGACTGTTCGGTGCTCCAGCGTCACCTACCCGCAGGTCACACGCTTTGCCACGTCCAGTGGCGCAGGTCCTGGCTTGCACATCCAGTAAATAGTTCATGGCTAGCTGGCTGGCTGCATGGATTAATGGGAGACTGTAAAATTCGTTTAACTATCTTTTTTTTAAAAATAATTAATTTTCACTTTTGTCTGCGTTGGGTCTTTGTTGCTGCGTGCAGGCTTTCTCTAGTTTCAGTGAGCGGGCTTCTCATTGCGGTTGCTTCTCTTGTTGCGGAGCACGGGCTCCAGGCGCTTGGGCTTAGTAGTTATGGCGCACGGGCTTAGTTGCTCCGCGGCATGTGGGATCTTCCCGGACCAGGGCTCGAACCCGTGTCCCCTGCACTGGCGGGCGGATTCTTAACCATTGCGCCACCAGGGAAGTGCCCTATCTTTTTGATATAATTTTTACTCCAACATTGCCCACGGGGGCACATTAAATCTGTTCATTCTCTGTTTTCAATTACAAAAAATCAGTAGGGTAATAAACAATAATGAATTCCAAGAGTGTTTTGTTGCTGCTGTCATTTAACACTTTACTTGATACAATACATCACCTCTCCATAAAGAAAAATGTTGCCAATAGCTGATATAAATAGTAACATCTATCGAGTTCTTACTCTGTGCCAGGCAGGGAGCTATATTCTTCACATGAAATTTCAGCATTCACCCTCACAACAACTTTCTAGGTAAGTAGTAGTATTTTTCTTGTTTTACAATTGAGAAAACTGTGTAAACCATGTTGCTCCTTGGGCTATATGAAATATATTTGTTTGCAGAAGGAAAATAAGGACATTAATGAGCCTTTTACAAAAAGATTCTTTTGAGTGACAGGATTTCCTCTAGTCTTTTAATGTAACAAATACTCCTAGGTCATTCAAAACCTTTCAATTATTCTAGTTCAGTTTGCATGCTTTTCATTTACAACAATTCTTCAAGAACACACCTCTCTACATGAAAAGAGAACTCTAAGTTATTGTCCTGGTGATGATGTTTTTATATTTGAGAGAGAGATAATCACTTGAACAAAAATAAGTTATTACTCCATATTTGTTTAAACCATAACTAGAAAAGAACTTAACTATAAATATGTATACTTAAGATTTTTTATTCTGGAAGTTAAACCCCTACACACCTATCATACAGCTTCAAAAATTAACAAAACTTTCCAAGCTACAAATGTGTTTTTGAAATATTGGTACTAAGAGGGGTGATCATGTAATTTATTACCCAAACTAGGACATTTTTGACAGTAAAAGGAGGTGTTATAATAACTCCACCAGGACAACAGGCATAAACCCAGACTGTACTGGGGGAGACCATGGCATATGATCACCCTAGAACAAATTCATTTCTGTAATATTTAAGGCATGTAATAGCATACCCATATGTAAGAACATATAGGACAGATAGTTCTGATGTGAAAGAAGACACACACATCTCTTATTAAATAGTGTTCTATATTCATTGTTGTTACGGACTGAATGTGTCCTCCAAAAATTTCTATGTTGAACCCCTAACCACCACCGCCCTCCAATGTAATAGTACTTGGAAGTGGGGCCTTTGGGAGGTCATTAGGTCATGAGGGTGAAGCCCTTATGATGGGATTAGTGTCCTTATAAGAAGAGAAAAAGAGAGCTCCCCACCGCCTCTCACTCTCTCTTTCTCTCTCTGCCATAGGAGGACCCAGAAAGAAGACAGCCATCTATGAATCAGGAAGTAGGCCTCCATGAGGGACCAAATGGGCCAGCACCTTGATCTTGGACTTCCCAGCCTCCAGAACTGTGAGAAATGAAAGTCTGTACTTTTTTTTTTTTTTTTTTTTTTTGTGGTACGCGGGCCTCTCACTGCTGTGGCCTCTCCCATTGCGGAGCGCAGGCTCCGGACGCGCAGGCTCAGTGGCCATGGCTCACGGGCCCAGCCGCTCTGCGGCATGTGGGATCTTCCCGGACCGGGGCACGAACCCGTGTCTCCTGCATCGGCAGGCGGATTCTCAACCACTGCGCCACCAGGGAAGCCCGAAAGTCTGTACTTTAAGCCACTCAGCCTGTAATATTTTGTTACAGTAGCCAGAGGAGCCTAAGACAGTCATGCTGAATAGGATTTGTATGGGCTTTTCTATTCTGTGGAAGAATTAAATAAAACATATATTTACTTTTAAGAGCACGAACTTGGCAGTAAATCTATTATTATAATCTAGTGGCAATCTAATAATTCTAGCACTAGCCCAGCAGTTAGAGTTCATGGGAGGAGACAAACGTACACGCGTGACAGCTGCCTGCCACCTGCTAGCCGAACGTGCTCCCTAGCCTCTCAGAGATCCCTTTTCTTCCTTCACCCCATAAAATGGAGATAATAATAGGATTTATTTCAGAAGGTTGTTGTGAGGACAAATGGGTAATGCGGGCAGAGCACGTAGCATGTCACCTGACACACATGAAAGTTCAGTGAAGGGGGCCGGTTCCTTCCTTCCTTCTTCTCCTGTCTTCTCCCCACTCAGGCTCCTCTGGGGCCCAGGCGGTGGCAGCAGGGGTCTGGGTTGGCGACTTTACAAGGAGCCGAAGTGGAGGAGAAGGAGCTGCTCCAGGGCCAAGACGCTCACCTAAGATGCTCGCCAGTTACTGGGACAGGTCATTTCTTGTCCTCAGTCAGAGGGACTTCAAAGTGTCCTAACTTGACGATTTAAAACCGCAACCCTATTTGTAATCAAAGACTGGTGAGGCCTGAATGTATCACTTACAAGTAAAATTGGGATATTATTCACCTCAGAAAGTTGATATAAAGAGTGGATCGAAAAACTTATGTACAGGGTCTAGGGCAGTTTGGCCCACTGTAGACCTCAAAATAGTGGTTACCTTTCGATTTTACTTCTAGAAAACTTCCTGAGGAGACAAAAACGATGGAAAAGAGTCATGCTGAAGGTTCTTTCTCTGCCACAGAGGAGGAGACAAGCCCCCATGCCCCTCACCAGCCCTTGGAAGATTCCTCCTAATGGCTAACCTGTTTGTGAGTCAGCTCAGAGGACCAGGTCAATATTTAGATTGAAAAGCTCTCGCTCCTGACTAAATGTCAACAAACCTAATAGCAAAAATGTTTTTTCAAAAAAATTCTCCTTCGGGGACTTCCCTGGCAGTCCAGTGGTTAGGACTCTGCACTTCCATTGCAGGGGGCACGAGTTCAATCCCTGGCTGGGGAACTAAGATCCCACAAGCCATGTGCCATGGCCCCAAATCCCCCACCTCCCCAAAATAAAAAAAAAACTTCTCCTGTGAAAACTTTATTCGTTATTAAATTTCCATAGCTCATGATTTTTGTCTGTAAAAAAAATTCAGAAAATACCTAACATATATTTCATTTTGGGCAGTGATGCATGTGAGAAAAATGATAATGCTTTGTTCTTCACTCATTGTGTTTATGGGACTAAAGAGAAGAGTGCTTTACCAGTCATAAGTGTGCTCCTGCCTGGTTGCTGGTACTGACATAAATAAAGATAAATCTTCTCAAAGGAAATTAAGTGAAGCTGGTGGTCCATTAGCTAATGCTCCTAGGACACTTCATCCTACTCATATAGAGAAGAGACTGAAAGATAGACATTTAAGATCTGGCAAGATACAGGAGGTAATCATCCAAAGTAAAACTGCTTGTTATCTCACTTCTCTATTTTTTCGGTAGACAGTATTTTACTACTGAATTCTATGAAGAGCCGAGCAAAAATTTTACCAGACATAAATACCTCAATTGAATTGTGCATATAGAATTGCAGTGTGGAATGTAGATAAACGGAAGCCTCGTGGTGGAGTTGGAGTTAGGACATTAGTTCTTTTCAAAACCACAGACATGGACAAACTAGAGAAGGAAAGCCACAGAGAGAGTGAAGCTTCAAATGCTACTAGACGAACAAATAATGACCTCATTATTTGTACTGAACACAGATGGAGTACTTCTTCTTTTTCACATATGACTTTCCCTGATCCCTCCCACCTCTGAGACAGAGTGTTTTTCAAATCCCCCCAAAGCAGTGCAAGAGCAACAATGGGGCAGTGCACTGACATTGACAGGAGCCCACGGGGCCTCTGGGAGCTCAGTTTCTCTCCCTGGTCCGAGGTTCAGTTTCTTGTCTCCCCGAGGGACACATGATTTCAGAGCCCCAGCTCAAAGGCACATTTTCACCCACATCTGCATACATGTCATGCATTTTCAGATTTGCACGTGCAACTGAACAGTCCAGAGACTGGCATGGGGTCCGTGATTCGAGTTGTTCTCCAAAGGTCAGAGGCCGCTCAGCCAGCTTAGCACTCGGCCAGCAGCCCAAGCAAGGCAGGGTCCTTTCCTCCCTCTCTCCCTCTCTTCTTCCTCTCCCTTCCTCCCTTCTTTCCTTCCTGCCCTCCTTTCAAAACTACTCTCATCCTAACATTAGGAGCCAGAGACCAGCCTGAGAGATGTCAGGAACTTGCATCAACAGTGACAGATAGGTGTCCAGTATCCAGGACAATAGTCCTAGGACCTCAGCACTCCAATCCTAGTGAAGTGTTTTTACCAATTTCTAGTGAGGAGAACTTGAGTTATTTTCTTGAGCAAATATTTGAGTTAAATCCATGGCAGTTATCATTGCTTGAGTTCCTACAAGTAGGGTTGAACTCCACATTTAAAAAATTTAAAGCAAATACTCAACCTCAGTCAATACTTTCACTGAAGTAGTTGTAATTAAGAGAGTAACTGAGGGCTTCCCTGGTGGCGCAGTGGTTAAGAATCCGCCTGCTAATGCAGGGGACCCAGGTTCAAGCCACAGAGCAACTAAGCCCGCGCGCCACAACTACTGAAGCCCTCACGCCTAGAGCCTGTGCTCCACAAGAGAAGCCACCACAATGAGAAGCCCGCTCACTGCAACGAAGAGTAGCCCCCGCTTGCTGCAACTAGAGAAAACCCGCACACAGCAACGAAGACCCAACTCAGCCATAAATAAATAAATAAAAAGGAATGGAACACTTCACTAAACTGGGTAAGATTTAAAAAAAAAGAGTAACTGAGGTAAGTCACGAACTCGATTACAAAAGACCCACAAGACAATTCCAAATTAATGAATGTGCTAATTGTGCTTCCCAGTTTGCGCGATCCCCACTGGTCTTCAGTTTGACACATATACTTTTGTACTTTTATGCTGTTTGTCTTGGAAATTCCCTCAGGGACACGGAATTGGGTCTTTGTTGAATCCTGTGTAACAACTGATGCAACGCCAACTAGATACTAAATTTATGTTTTAGGTGATCAGTTTGATGGTAGATAGTAAATATGGCTGCTGGACACAAGACAATGCACAAAATAAATTCCTGTCTGATCCTTATTGATCGTGTGGTCACCACAATCCATGTAATAACCACGCCCACAATGAAACACATCAGTTCATATCAAATGGCAGCATTGCTTCTGGGTATGCAATAGAGGGTGGAGGTTGCCATCGAGACTCAGAACTTGGGTTCTGGTTCACAAAGTGCATCACCTGAGAAGCCTCAACTCCCTCATATGTTAAGTAGGCGTGCGGGATGCAGAACGATGACTCCTGGAAGATGCCCACATCCTAGTCCCTGAAAATTGTCAATATGTTCCCTTGCATAGCAAACAGGATTTTTCAGTTGTGATTAAGGATCTTGAGATGGGGAGTTTATCCTGGCTTATCCAGGTGGGTGCAATGTAATCACAAAGGTCCTTATCCAGGAAAGAGGGAGGCGGGAAAGTGAGAGGTGATGTGACAACAGAAGCAGAGGTCAGAATGATGCCATCAGCCAAGGAAAGTGAGTGTTCTCTAGAAGCTGGAAAAGGCAAGGAAATGGATAGCCCCTAGAGTCTCCAGGAGGAATGCAGCCCTGCAGACCTATTTTAAATTCTTTTTTTTTAAAAAAAAAATTTATTTATTTATCTGGTCGAGCCAGGTCTTAGTTGCTGCAGGTGGGCTCCTTATTGTGGCATGTGAACTCTTAGTTGCGGCATGCATGTGGGATCTAGTTCCCTGACCAGGGATAGAACCCAGGGACCCTGCATTGGGAGTTTGGAGTCCTATCCACTGCGCCACCAGGGAAGTCCTCCATTTTAGATTTCTGATTTCCAGAACCATGAGAGAATAAGTTTGTGTTGCTTTAAGCCACTAAATTTATGGGTGTTTGTTACAGTAACAATAAGAAACTAATACAGGGTTATGTAAGGATTAAATGGAGACTGTTATGTAAAGATTTAACATGGTGCCTGATATGTAGAAAGAGTGGAATAAATGCTGTTATCGATCTATAAAGCATCACCTATAACCCCCTTGAGCTCTTCCAAAACTCCCTACAACATGTAAAGAAAAAAGAAAAGATAATTTACGAGCATAAGGAGGAAGCTAGAATTTATTGAGCTAGGTGCTTTCCTTGATGGAATGCTCACAACAGACTTGGGAAGTGGGGCTTCCTAAACTCAGAGAGGTTAAGTAACCTGCCCACCATCACACAGCTAGTAAGATATTAAATCCACATCCAAATCCCTGTCTGTCTGAATTAAAAGTTCTGGCCTCCCTTCAGATTTTATAGTAGAAAGTGTAGTGAAATATCTATCTTGAAACACTTTAGTTTTTTAAGAAGACATCTTAATATATCTTCATTATCAAATTATCATTTTGTTCAGAATTCTGTCCCAAGTTCATAACACAGTGATGTGGTGACTGCCACTTTTCCAGCTCTGCAGTAGTGTAGTAATAAGAGTGATAGTGGCAGCACTAATTAATAATTCATTTATTACATTTGTAAAGCACTTTTACAGCTTAAAAATATATAAAAACTTTAAAAATATATGTCTTGATTCTTCCAGGAGCCTCATGACTCTTGGTGGGTGCAATGTAATCACTGGGTGATGTAATACTGGGGTGGGGCATGGGGGCAGGGGAGTCTAATGACCCCTGGAAGGCAAGTTTGACCATTCCCTTCTGCTGATAAGAACTTAGAGGATCACAGGCTGCTTTGCCTGAGGCACATGTCTAAATGACATGCCAGAAATGAGTCTCCTGATTCAAAATTTCACAAAATTTCTATTACATTGATCTTTGGGACTGTCCTTCCCATCATGGTCGGAAAAGTGATTTGCAAATGACTTCCAGCAGAGTACCTAAGCTGTGGTCAGCAGGCAAGCATGCATTTAGGCAGATGAGTCCGGAAACAGTGTGCTGAGCCCTGGAGTTATTTTGAGGTCAAAAGCCAACTCTTCTCATGCTGCACATTAGACTTCCATGGAGGGTATTAGAGATTGCTTCTAAGGGGCTTGGAGTCAAGTTTTACTGAAGGTCATTGTGTTTCATAGCCTGCTCAAACTCTGTATTCTGTGTAATAGCTGTAAACTCTTCACATGGTTATGGTTGGCTCTTATATTTTATTTTTAGTGCAGTGGTGTAAAAAAGAAAAAAAATTGTATTTCTCTTTGAAGCTCTTTTGTACAGACATAGTAGTTTCTCTTCTCTCTCCAAGTTTGGTAGCCTGTATTCACTTGTTTCCAGGAATTTTACTTTATACAATATAAATTCATTCCCACAGCCTTGAGATAATTACACCTTAGACAATTCCCTTCCTTTGTAATTATTCTCCAGTTCCCAATCCTTTTCTGAGGACATAAATATACTTAGTTACTCCCCTCACTTTTCATGTAAGTTTACATGTTTTTCTAAAATGTGTGTGAATTGTTCAGAGAACTCCTAATTTTGCACTCACTTGTTTATGATTGCAAGTGTTATTTTTTGGTCCCACAGATGTTTCTTGTATGTTTAAATCTTTTTTTTTTTTATAAAAAAACTGTTTGAAATTCTAAACTCATTGAATTTTGTGTTTGGTTTTATTATGAAAAAATAGTCATCCTCTCCTATTTATATGCTGTGCATTCATTATTACAAGCTATCTTTGTCAGCATTATTGTTAGAAATTTGAAAAAATTGATAATTAAAATAGTAGAACAGGACAAATGATTTTTTATCACACATACACACATTTTAGCTAGTCACAGTAGTGAAGTATATTATAAGCGTGCTACTGCACTTCATTCATTCTAAGATAGACATATTTTACATTTTATCATCTCTGAGATTGAGCTGTATCTTACAATCAATGTGGTAATAAATCATAGTTTAATTACGAGTCTTTTTTTCTTATCAGTATGATGGAAAATTAGGCTGTATCTTCAATTTGCTAGCGTGTTAGATTCAACTAATACAATATGTACCAACACTATTCTATATGTTTTATGAATTCTCCAATTTAATCCCCTAAGCAATCCCTTGATACACATATTCTCCACATTTCACAGAAGAAGAAAATAGATTAAGGAAGCCGCCCTCATTTCTTATGAGCTATACCATAGTCTGGGGCATGCTGATAACAGCTAGCTCTCCCAGCAGTCGGGAGAAGCTTTGATGTGTAGCAGTTGCTCATTTCCATGGTGTAAATACCCTCAGTATGGCCCACTTAGCTACTAACGTGAAGTCACTGAACACAGAATTGGGAAAATATGCACAAGATTGGCTCCTGTGAGCAGGTGTGAGCTAGCTTCAGTGCACCATTTATGTTATGTGTTCTTCCTAGGAACCTTTTCCTAGTCCATGTCTTTAATACTACTTGTAGGCCAAACACCACAATCATGCTCTCTATTTTGGTCATCTCCATGTGGACACCCAATTCAATAGGTAAATAATACCTTTCTTCCACTGACAATCTCTATGAGAATCGTTACTGAATGCAGGAGAAGGAATAATGGTTAAGACTTTATCCTATCTGTAAGCTAACAAGTAAGCCTGCTATGGTTTCATGGATCTGTGTCCCAATACTGGATTTCCTGTCACAGTATTCCTGGATCAGAGACAGAGGGCTTTATTACTCACAGCAAAAGCAGTAGCCATAGTATTGACACTTTCTGCAGCAGTAGCCTGAGTTCCAATTCCCACTGGATGATGTAGAGAGCCTGCATGTACGGTGGGTGGCGTTACAGGAGAGGGAACCTGAGTTTGGGGCAGCTGAATATTTTATAATGGGAAGTAGCCCTGCCTGACTTGTGCCTAGGAGGGAAACACTATTTATCTTACAAGGCTATAAGCAAACCTGCCCTTTGCTCCAGAGGAAACACTATCTCTATCTTTCAAGGGCGTTCATCCTGGAAAAGACAGTCTGGAATAAAGACTATCAATGGCCCTGCTCCCAAGATGTAAACAAACGTGAGAAATCTATGAAGAAATTTCCCATGAGTATGCCACTGTTGGCCACTCTGATTAATCTGACTTAGAGAGGCTGGGACTGAATCCGTTTCATCTGTCTCATACAGCATTTAATTAAGGCTACTATCAACAGCACTCCAAGCACAGCAGGATGAGGCCAACCTGGAGTATTGACCACAGCCATACCCCACCCTCCAGCCCGCCCTCCCAGGATCCTGAACATACTTTGCTGAACAAATTCCAAGAGCCAACAGAGTCTCTCTTAGCTGGCCAGATGCCTTTCTCCTTCAGCTTCTGTATTGACTTTTCTTCTTGGCCTGAGGTATTAATACAGTTATAGAGGGATGGATTGGAGATTGCACAGACTCTGCCTTGGTCTATGTAGAAGACTTCCGGGCAATTCTATCAACAACCCTGACCAGTGAATTGAAGATGAGCTGAATACCTTCTAGGGCCAAGGTGGTATCATCGATCACGTCAGCTAAAGTCAGGGACACATTTTAAATCATCTTTGTCTTTTTTTGGCTCCAACTAAATCATTTACTTTCCCTTGAAGAAATGACTGAAAAAACACAACTCTGGGAAAACAAAGCTAAACACAGCATTCTGAGTGTTGCGTGACACAAACAACCCTCTACCCGACAAGGTAATAAGGCCCATCGGTGGATATACGTATGGCAGAGGTTTTAAATTCCATACATACAGATTTAATAACTGCAAAGAAAAACACAAGCAAAAAAATTAAAACAACGGCAACCAATCAAATGCTGCATATAGACGCTGTCCCGTTTGCATCGGCCTTTAGAAGGAGGGCCAGCAGCACCCGGCCCCCACCCAGTGAATCAAGGGCAAAACCCCACCAACGACGCCCTCACCAGGTCTCCCCTCCACTCGGCGGTCTCGGCACCACCTCTCACGCTGCAGCCTCCACCCCCCGGCCTCGCTGGCGGTTGCCGGGGTGTTGGAACAGAGTCAAGCAGGGGGTTCTGGTAAGATCTCTCCATATAAATAAATACCATGATTTTAGGATGAGCAGCCACCTTGTCTGCTGGGAAATCATTTTTCAAGCTTGAGCATAAGAAACCTTATACAATTCGCATACATTTTTGTTTGTTTGTTTTTGTTTTTGTGGTACGCAGGCTTCTCACTGTTGTGGCCTCTCCCGTTGCGGAGCACAGGCTCCGGACGCGCAGGCTCAGCGGCCATGGCTCACGGGCCCAGCCGCTCCGCGGCACGTGGGATCCTCCCGGACCGGGGCAAGAACCCGCGTTCCCTGCATCGGCAGGCGGACTCTCAACCACTGAGCCACCAGGGAAGCCCTGTTGAATATTTCTTTTAGAACATTCTTTTAAGAGCCGTTTTAAGTTTGCAGCAAAACTGAGAGAAATGTATAGAGATTTCCCACGTGCCTCCTACCCTCACACGTGTACAGCCTCCCCCATTACAAACACATATGTACAAAGCTGACCGAGACCCAGTATGTCTCCTACTCTGGCCCACCTCTCTCATGTAGGGGGACTCGATGGGCAGTGTACTCAAACAAGTGGTCGTTATCTTTATGATCTAGGTCATGTCTACCCAAAGGGATAGCTGCCAGTTTTTCATGTACAGTCCAGGTACCTCTGAGGCCAGGCTGGCTGCATTCTAGAATACACCATTTGCGTTTGACCAGTGAGGCTTCTTGGGCCCTTTCTATGTTGTTAGTCCTTGAGTTCATGTTGGCAGTCCTTCAAAATGGGAATATCAGGAAGAGTCACAAGGCCAAGCTAGGTCAGGAATTCAGTTTCTATAAGGGCCCAGTATTTGCTTCTAGCTGCTACTTTTCGGAGGTGACAATTCCAAAAGCTCAAAGGTTGACTCCACACAGAGGCTACCTTCCTTTGTCAAAGGCTCCAGCTGGCAAAACCATCAGTCAAAGAGCCTTAAATAAAGCTCAGAGTTGTTATTAGGGTTGTGAAGCTCCAAGGGAACTTGTACTTCTGGATCTTCTCCATGAAGATAATCCTCTCTGAACCTTATGATCATTCATGGTGTAAGCATAAGAAACATCAATACCAGTTACATATCATCAACAACAATACTTTGAATGGCCCAAAGGGTCCCACCCAGAAGATCACTTTAGCTTCTTTTCCATGCCTGAATCCCATTAGCTTAGTCTAAACCCAATTATGCCTGAATTCTACTTCACTCCTGTTATTTCCAGTTATGTGAGCCAGTAATTCTCTTTTTTACTTAAGCTACCTTGAGTTGGGTTTCTATCATTTGCAGTCAAAAGAGTGCTGATGAATAGAGTAGAAACTTACAAGATATGCTGAGAAGTATGGTTTAAACCTTGAAAGTCATGTGTGGTCACAAGTGAAGGATTTTAATCACATGAGTGATATGGTCAGCATATTTGGCTTTCTCTGGTTGGTCCTGAGTTGGAAGCAGGGATGAAGAAAAGAGAAGCTGGCAATCAGTGACCAAGTCCTGACTGTTCAGGGCTGTTGACTGCAGAGGTTGCAATTTGGCTTCCTGAACTGGCTATGATTCAGAGTTTTATTGTCATATGTGATCTGACTATTATCCATTTCTATAGTTAGTCTCTCAGGCCCCTCTTTGGGTCATTCTGTCACTTCTGAGAAGTTGACCAACTCAGGGAATACTTGAGTTTCAGATCTTTACCTCTTGGGGATTGTCTACTTGTTTTCCATAGCCACGTGTATTGAGAGATCTTCTTGACTTTTTGTTTTTTCATCATGGTGATCATCTGGCAACAGGATGATTAAGAAGACCAGTGAAAACTCTAGAGTGAGAATACAGTGCACCAGCATCATGACCACTCTGACAAAAACAAGAACAATTACTACCTGTAAGATGCTTCAAAACCAGGAACCTCAACTGCCCAAGCCAGGACCAGAGGACAAACCCAGTGACATTGAGGACCAAGGTTAGGAAGCCAAGTAGCTTTATTTCTTCATACGTAGTTTGTTTATCTTGCCTGCTTCATTGATCTAAGCACAGCAAGAAGTACTAGCAAAGATACAAATGCTCCCATGACCAGCCAACAGGGAATCCAGAGCTACGCTATTGTCTGTTTCTATTTGTGCCAAAGAGCTGTCTTGTTAATAACTTCTGCCAGAGTTAGTGATATGCTTCCTACAGTCTTTTTTATTTGTATGATTCCTACTGTTGGAAATATTGTTCTGATTGTTTATATAAGCAGTGAGTCAGTAATTCCTCAAGACATAGTGCCTCAGTAATCAAGTGTGCCATGTTTTGAGTTCAGGTCTGAGTTAGAGTTTCCAGCTTTGGTGATTAGTATGATTAGGGTCTCTGCTCCAGACAAGCCTTGGAACATTATCTGTGAAGTGCATGAGGTGCTACTCTCAGGCAAACAGGATCAGGCATCTTTCCCACAGAGGAAATAGTAGCTGGGATTGGCACATGGAGATCTAGGAAAAAAGAATTGCTCACAAGATCGGAATTTGGATTTCTGTTAGACTCTTCCAGGCAGCAAAGATTTGGTTTATTGCTCTATGAATGTTACCGAGTCTAAGCTCGTACTGCAGGCCAATAATAGAGAGACGAGGTGTTGGGGCAAGGAATAGTGACTTTATTTGGAAAGCTGGCAAACTGAGACGATGGTGGACTTGTACCCCAAAGAGCCATCTTGGCCGAGTTAGAATTCAGGCTCCTTTTATAATAAAAGGGGAGGGAGTAAAGTCGAACACTTCCTGGTTCCCATCAGCCTCCAGAGGGGATGTGTTCATTTCTTCCTTCCTGCAGTTATTCACAGGTAGGCCTGGTCAGGGTGTTTCCTGTGAGCTAAACAAAGGTATTTTAGCTTAATGCTCATTACCTGGGAAGCAGGGTTTCCAGAGATGGGCCATTATGTATAATTTAAGCTTATAGGCAACATTCCTTTAGTGATTAACTTGTAGTAGAATACAAAAGTTTCTTCCCTATTACATGAAGTTTGTAGAATTCAAATTTAGAGGGTCTGATAGATAGATTGTAATAATTGGTTTTTTGCGGGTTTGTTTGTTTACTTGTTTTGGGTGAAAGGGAACTAACAAAGTCACAGGTTGACTTGTTTAAGGTTCTTTTACCACATAGGTGCAAGTGGAGATGCCATTGGCTGTAATTTCCTGTGGTTTTATTTCATGAGACTAGAATTGTCCAGAGGTTTTTATCATGGGGGTTCAGTGATGAATAGCTTATTCAGGAGTCAGTAAGATTCAGGCCAGTGGCTCCTGTTCAGAATACTCTAAGAATGGCATTAGAATGAGTGTGTTCTGACCTATCAATTTTTTTTTTTTGAAGTTTTAAGCTTTTTGTAAAAATCTCACTTTCAGTCTGTATGTGTCCCTAGGTCTGAAGTGGGTCTCTTGTAGACAGCATATAGATGGGTCTTGTTTTTGTATCCATTCAGCAAGCCTGTGTCTTTTGGTTGGAGCATCTAATCCATTCATGTTTAAGGTAATTATCGATATGGATGTTCCGATTACCATTTTCTTAATTGTTTTGGGTTTGTTTTTGTAGGTCCTTTTCTTCTCTTGTGTTTCCCACTTAGAGAAGTTCCTTTAGCATTTGTTGTAGAGCTGGTTTGGTGGTGCTGAATTCTCTTAGCTTTTGCTTGTCTGTAAAGCTTTTGATTTCTCCATTGAATCTGAATGAGATCCTTGCTGGGTAGAGTAATCTTGGTTGTAGATTCTTCCCTTTCATCACTTTAAGTATATCATGCCACTCCCTTCTGGCTTGTAGAGTTTCTGCTGAGAAATCAGCTGTTAACCTTATGGGAGTTCCCTTGTATGTTATTTGTTGTTTTTCCCTTGCTGCTTTCAATAATTTTTCTTTGTCTTTAATTTTTGCCTGTTTGATTACTATGTGTCTCATCGTGTTTCTCCTTGGGTTTATCCTGTATGGGACTCTCTGCACTTCCTGGACTTGGGTGGCTATTTCGTTTCCCATGTTAGGGAGGTTTTCCACTACAATCTCTTCAAATATTTTCTCGGGTCCTTTCTCTCTCTCTTCTCCTTCTGAGACCCCTATAATGCGAATGTGGTTGCATTTAATGTTGTCCCAGAGTTCTCTTAGGCTGTCTTCATTTCTTTTCATTCTTTTTTCTTTATTCTGTTTCGCAGCAGTGAATTCCACCATTCTGTCTTCCAGGTCACTTATCTGTTCTTTCTGCCTCAGTTATTCTGCTATTGATTCCTTCTAGTGTATTTTTCATTTCAGTTATTGTATTGTTCATCTCTGTTTGTTTGTTCTTTAATTCTTCCAGATCTTTGTTAAACATTTCTTGCATCTTCTCAATCTTTTTTTTTTTTTTTTTTGCATCTTCTCAATCTTTGCTTCATTCTTCTTCTGAGGTCCTGGATCATCTTCACTATCATTATTCTGAATTCTTTTTCTGGAAGGTTGCCTAACTCCACTTCATTTAGTTGTTTTCCTGGGGTTTTATCTTGTTCCTTCATCTGGTACATAGCCCTCTGCCTTTTCATCTTGTCTATTTTTCTGTGAATGTGGTTTTTGTTCCACAGGCTGCAAGATTGTAGTTCTTCTTGCTTCTGCTGTCTGCCCTCTGACCTAACAATTATAATAAAGAGGAAATAAAAGAAAAAAAGGGCCTTTATGGGTAGATGACAGCCAGAGGTCTGTAGAAAATGAGAAGAAGAATGGTTATAAACAAGCAGATAAAAAACAAAACAGGAATTAGACAGGGATCTTGGCTCAACATCTTGGATGGAAGCTGTCCACTCTCTGAGGTTATCAGCTTGTTCCAGAAGTCTTGGTTAGCTGCCTACTTCCACAAGATCGCCTGCTTTCAGTGGATGCCTGACAATCCTCACTTTGAGTTTCCCTATTGGGTAACTCGCTGATTGTGTGTGAAATTCTGGATTGCTTTTTTAGTGTGGAGTTCTGGACTGCTCTATTTGCTGCTAACAGTTCCTGATAAGATTTCTTCTGATGAGGTTTAAGAGCAGTTTACTCTGATGTTCCTCCCAATAAACAGATCTCTTGGTTGAGGATGAAGAAGAGCCTGTTTCAGAAGATGTGGGAAGGTGATCTTAATCCATTGGTAATAGGACTTAATATAGTACATGAGTCTGTTGCAATGTTTTGCCATATCTGCTTGCAGCAAGGCCGAGCTGGTGGTAGAGGTGAAATCTGTAAATGCATGGGCCCTCAGGCTAGTGGGAACACTTTTGTCCAAGATAGCTCAAGGGTTTCTGAAAATTTTGCTTTCAACTTTTCCAGAAGATTGTGGGTCGTAAAGGGCATGTCATTTTGGGGTAAGGGGTAATGCCTTACACAGTTCTTTTATAATAGTTCCCCTAAAGTGTGGGACTCGGTTATGTGATATAAAACTTGGTGTACCCCAGGTTGGAAACACAAAATCAAGTAGCTCTTTAGCAACTCTAAGAACTGTAGCTTTGGGGCTTCCCTGGTGGCGCAGTGGTTGAGAATCCGCCTGTCGATGCAGGAGACACGGGTTCGTGCCCTGGTCCGGGAAGATCCCACATGCCGCGGAGCAACTAAGCCCGTGAGCCATGGCCGCTGGGCCTGCGCGTCCGGAGCCTGTGCTCCGCGACGGGAGAGGCCACAACAGTGAGAGGCCCGCATACAAAAAAGAACTGTAGCTTTTCAGCAAGGAAATACTTCAACTCCTCTCTAACTAAAATAAATTCAAATCCCTTGGGGAGAATGAAATAAATGCAGGGGGGAAAAAAAATCCACCTAAAGGTATTCAAAGGGCCTGTGAGTCATCAGATCCTGGCTATCCCCCATCTTTACAGTTTTCTCAGGATTAGTTGTTGACAAACCACACACCTGACAATAACCCCAGCTGTCTTTTAAAAGTTTCCCCAGTAATTTTTTTAACATATTTGTTGGAGTATAATTGCTTTACAATAGTGTGTTAGTTTCTGCTGTATAACAAAGTGAACCAGCTATACATATACATATATCCCCATATCCCCTCCCTCTTGGCGTCTCCCTCCCACCCTTCTAGGTGGTCACAAAGCACGGAGCTGATCTCCCTGTGCTATGTGGCTGCTTCCCACTAGCTATCTATTTTACATTTGGTAGTGTGTATATGTCCATGCCACTCTATCACTTCATCCCAGCTTACCCTTCCCCCTCCCCGTGTCCTCAAGACCATTCTCTATGTCTGCATCTTTATTCCTGTCCTGACCCTAGATTTTTCAGAACCTTTTTTTTTTTTTTTTAGATTCCATACACATGTGTTAGCATGCGGTATTTGATTTTCTCTTTCTGACTTACTTCACTCTGTATGACAGACTCTAGATCCATCCACCTCACTACAAATAACTCAATTTCATTTCTTTTTATGGCTGAGTAATATTCCATTGTATATAGGTGCCACATCTTCTTTATTCATTCACCTGTAGATGGACACTTAGGTTGCTTCCATGTCCTGGGTATTGTAAATAGAGCTGCAATGAACTTTGTGGTACATGACTCTTTTTTTTTTTTCAGCAAGTGGCCAAAAAGGAGTTCACCATGATGAGGCTCTGTAGCTGGCAGTCTGAAAACATTACTGAATCTTTCTGCTTTGGAAAGTTCACATTTCCCTTCCTCACAAGCTGCACCAAGACAGGCATGAAACTACATGACTCTTTTTGAATTATGGTTTTCTATGGAGGTTCCTTAAAAAACTAAAAATAGAACTACCATACGACCCAGCCATCCCACTACTGGGCATATACCCTGAGAAATCCCCAGGAATGTTGGTTTAAGCTGGTAACCAAATTTTCTGCACCATAATGAGTAGTTTCATGGAGAAATTTAGCTAATATCCCTTTGAAATCATCTGGTGCCACAAAGCAGCACTCTTGGGAGCATCAGAGATTATCGATGTGAAGAGCACAGCCAGATTTTCCCCATCCTTCCTTTTCAAAACCAGGGACTACAGACTGATATTTTGTAATGGCCTCATTGAATCTCTCCAGAGATTTATCTTTAGGGGGTATAGGTAGGATCATAACCTTGGTTAGGTCTCTTTGTTTGGAAGTGCTGCTAGAACGTTTCTTCAGCTTCCATATTTTGTTTCCTTGCTTGGCCTCAACCTTTGCGAGAGCCACCTCTCCAAGAAGTAGGAGGGCATCTAAAAGTTCCTTAACTTGTTGTCCATGTTGGATGGAGTTTCCAGCAGAGGTGAGAAGCCCCCTTTGTTTCCATAGGGTGTCAAAAAATGTCCTATTCCAAAAGCATACCTGTTCTCTGTGTATACGTTGACTTTCTGGTCTTTGGATAGTTGACAAACTCTGCTAAGTGTAAAATTTCTGTCATCAGGGCTGATTTTACCTCATGTAGAGGACTATCTTCTAAAGAAAAGCTAAAATTAGTAGGTAGATATCCTGCTTGCCCTCCAGTTTCGATTCTGAGGTATAATCTGTTTACAAGTAATATTAGGTCAGGGTTCTCAACAGGAGTTTCTAATACATTTGAGTAAGGTAAGGAGAGTTCCGTAACTGAGGTAAGTCAACCATGGGGTTCCCCTTCTTTTGGCAGAGTCAGGGAGTGGCTGGAATCAGGGTGTTGCAATGGTGAATAGTGATGTGAGAGGGAGAGAGTGGGTTAATTGGCTGGGTGAAAGAGTTGTATCTTATTAGGTAGTAATGTCTGGATTGCATGAGGAACTACAAGGCCAAATAGGGAACCTAGAACTATTTCAGCAGAAGCACTGACAGTTTTGCCTGGCAGCTACTGCCCTAAAGTAAGGGGGATAAGCCTTTACAACCAGGTCAGAGATGCAGCTCTAATAAGCAATGGGTGATAATGGTTCTGTGAAGTTGAATTAAAACTCTAAGGGTTTGTCTAGATCACTCATGCCACTGTTATGTAATCTTAAATTTACAAATGTTGCTGAAAGTTATTTTCTAGAGTATCCCCGAACCACCTATAATTTTATCTTTTTTTGTTTGTTTGCATGTTTGAGTTATGATCCAATTGATTTAATAAGAAGTATTTCAGGTTTGGCTATTAGGGGGATTTGCCCTACTTTTGGGACCATTTTTTGACTCCCAGATTTACTGTGGAAAGAGGAATCCTCTAGATCCCTTTCTGGGTCAGACCAGTCAGCTTTTTTTAAAAAAAAAATTAATTAATTAACTAATATTTTATTTTTGACTGCGTTGGGTCTTCGTTGCTGCACACGGGCTATCTCTAGTTGTGGCAGACAGGAGAGTGAGAAGATTTATATGGTCAGCCTTCCATATCCGTGGGTTCTACATCCACAGATTCAACCAACTGGGGGTACAAAATATTTGAAAAAAAATTATAGAAAGTTCCAAAGTCAAAACTTGAATTTGCTGTGCACTGGAAACTATCTGCATAGTATTTATATTGTATTAGGTATTATAAGTATTCTAGAGATGAATTAAACTAGATGATTGTACAGGTTATATGCAAATACTATGCTATTTTATACAAGGGACTTGAGCATCCTTGGATTTGGGGTCT
This sequence comes from Kogia breviceps, assembly GCF_026419965.1. Taxonomy (NCBI): domain Eukaryota; kingdom Metazoa; phylum Chordata; class Mammalia; order Artiodactyla; family Physeteridae; genus Kogia; species Kogia breviceps. Next base: position 22,053,281 of record NC_081326.1, on the reverse strand, counting down.
TGGTCCTGGAACTGAGGGATGACCATAGTGAAAAAAAAGGGGAGGCTTCAGGTATGTTCTCACTGGAGGTTGTTGGCGTGAGGAAGCTGCAGGTAGGCCGACTAGCAGTGAGAATCTTATGTGATTGGTTCGGGGAACATATTTGGCTTTCTCTGGTTGACCCTGAGTTGAAACGGTGGGCCCAAAATAGGAAGGCTGGCAGTCAGTGACCAAATCCTGACTGTTCTGGGTTTATCACTGCAGAGGGTGTGGTTTGGCTTCCTGGACTGCTTTCTGCAGGCTGTGGGTGAGAGTTCTATTGTCATATCTGGTCTGACCATTGTCTGTTTGTATATTCAGTCTCTCAGTAGTAATCAGAGACGCCTTAAATTAGATTGTGTGGACAGATGTCCACTCCAGCTCTTGAGAGACTGGCTGCCCCAAACATGACCAATGTCAGTTTAAAATAGTCTGACTGTTGCCTATCCACAAAGAGGTTACGAGGACTCACCCTGCAGGTCTCGTTCACCTGGGGAAGTAGAGAAAACCTGGGTTCTGTCTGTCCCTTCATTAATAACTATACATCTGGGGTGTGTACTCATCCTCTCTGTAACTCAACTAAAATGGACGTAATGATAAGGTTTTATTTCCCTGAAGGCAAAAGACCAAACCAGATGTTCACTTGAAGTAGTTTCCAGCCCCGAGTCACGTGATTATTCTATAATTTTTTTTTGATCCTAGCTCTCTCCACTGCGATGGCACCAGGCTGGTGGGTCAAATAGGAAATGTTCACTTGTGTGTGTGTGTGTGTGTGTTTCTTCCCTGAATGAAGCTGTGTCAGTGCATTAATTATCCTCAGAGCTGTTTTGCTGTCATGGTGTAGTGGAAAGTTCTCTGAACCCAAAGGGAGATCTCTAGGGAGTTATAGCTCTGACATTTAGGAGGTATGAGATTTTGAGTAAGTTTCTTAACATCTTTGTGTCTCAGTGTCCTCATTTGCAAGATGTCATTTTCTCACCTCAATGTTGTTGGGAAAATAAGAGTATTAGTACGTGACCTCACATTGATTTTTGGTTCCATTAAAGTTTCAGAATTGAATATAATGAAAAGGGAATTGGAGAAAATAGCTCAATTTGCTTTTCAATGCAGAGTTTAAAACTTTAAAAATGTGAGAACCATAGGAAATACTTTTCAGACAGTTCATTCATAAGCCAGCAAGTGGGATTCCATAAACCCCTTAACTAATGGGAACCCTCAGGTGGTTTATTAGTGGAGATTGAAAAGAGACTATTTTTCTTTCCTGTGTCAGAAGTAGTAGCTCTCTGGTAAGTAATTTCACATCTGCATTTAATGGTTTACTTTAGAAGTCTCATGCTTCTTTGGCATTTTCCCTGGGGAGGAAGCAAGAGAGAAGATAAGTGAGGGAAAGAGAGATTCTCTTTAGCGATCCATCATTTTAATTTTGGAATGTTTGTGGAGGAAGGGCGCTTATCCTACTGTGTATCTTGGGCTTTAGGACTGAGTTCACAAAATGGCTTAAAATTCTTCTTTTTCTTTTCTATTCTTTTCTTTCCTCCCTTTCTCCTTTCCTTCCTTCCGTCCTCTTTCTTTCTTTCCTTCTTTCTTTCTTCTTTCCTTCTTTTTTCTTTCTTTCCTTCCTTCCTTCCTCCTTCCTTCCTTCCTCCCTCCCTCCCTCCCTCCCTCCATCCCTCCCTCCCTCCCTCCTTTCTTTCTTTCTTTCTTTCTTTCTTTCTTTCTTTCTTTCTTTCTTTCTTTCTTTCTTTCTTTCTTTCTTTCTTTCTCTTGAGTATGAGAACTGGGCTCAAAATGCACCATGAGTGAAGCTTTCTCTGGAGCTTTTTGAAAAGATTTTACTGATAATGTCATAGTACATCATTATAAGGTCATCAGGAGTACATTTTGGCCCTTTGAGGAAGGGGAAGGTTCTGGTCAAGCACCTATCACTTGGGCAATAGGACATTTTTCTTAAATTCCCATGTCATTAGAAGGTCAGTTTAGTTCTTATTTCTTTGTTTGACACTTCTCACTTCTGTTCTGACTTATATTACTAATTTATAAAGTGGGTAGAGATGCCCAAGAAGTTTGTAGAATATGAAAGGATGCTGGGTGGTACTACCCAGACCCTCCCTTCAGGACTGGCAGTGTTAGCAGCTGATGGCTTTCAGCTTAGTTTCTCTGGGAGAATTGCCCTCAGCAGGAGAAAGCCACCTTGCCCAAGATTATTTCCTGAGGGCAGCCCACTTCCTAGGATGGGTCAACATAGGAGTATTAAGGCAGGACTCCTTGCTTCAATTTGGGACAATTCTGAAGGAGCATCCCAGCTCCAGAGCTCCCAGAGGGGTGGGATGAGGCCTTTGTTGTGACTGTCTCAAAGTTCACTCTTCTCAGCCTTATCTTTTTTTGTTGTTTTTTTTTGTGTTTTTTTTTGCGATACGCGGGCCTCTCACTGTTGTGGCCTCTCCCATTGCGGAACACAGGCTCCGGACGCGCAGGCTCAGCGGCCACGGCTCACGGGCCCAGCCGCTCCGCGGCATGTGGGATCTTCCCAGACCGGGGCACGAACCGGCGTCCCCTGCATCGGCAGGCGGACTCTCAACCACTGCGCCACCAGGGAAGCCTCTCAGCCTTATCTTGCTTGCTTCTCTGCCCCACAGGTTAGATCCCTGGAGGACTCACCAATAAGCCCTCCCCCCATCACCAATAAGCCCTCCCCCCATCACCAATAAGCTCCCTGCACACAAATCTCCATCTCACAATCTATTACTTGGGGAATCTGTAACAATGACCAAAACATTGTGCATAAAGGAACCATATTACTCTCCTTTTCTCCTTCCCCTCTTCAGAATCAAACGTCTCTTAATTTCCCTAATGGAAGAACAACCAAAAACTTATTTCACCATAGAAACTTTGAAGTGCACATCAAGGACTGCCTTCAGAAAACATGGATTGGTTAAGAAATTTTACAGCACTTAGCATCTTTCTCAAACTTATTCCACATTTTCTTCTGTCCCTCCTAAATAGTCAACTATTATTTATAATGATTGATTAGAAGTGAATAAAGGGCAAGTATTGGATAATTCTTTAATGGTGGAAAAATATACAGTACATAAAATTTACCATTTTAACCATTAACACTGTCATGTAACCATCTCCACAATCCATCTCCAGAACTTCATCCCAAACTGAAACTCTGTATCTATTAAACAACATGGATAACTCTTGACCTGATACTGTAGTTTTTGTTCCTCTTCACTCTAAAAAGTTGAGTTTGGGGAAAGGAGAGCAGACAGAAAAACCAGATGATTCCAAAGAACTTGGCTTTGTACAAATAGCGATTGCTAAAGGTAAAAACAAAGTGCTGGGAAGTTGGGTGTTCAAAGATTAGTATTTCTAAGAGTGCAAGTTCTAAGACTCCTGTGGGATAGAAAGAGTTAATACAAAATATTTTGATCATTGACTCCTTAGAACTTTTTCCTTAACAAAAATACCTTTTTTGCTTTTCACAAGCTTAGTGTTAAAAATATAACAAGAGGGCTTCCCTGGTGGCGCAGTGGTTGAGAGTCTGCCTGCCGATGCAGGAGACACGGGTTCGTGCCCTGGTCCGGGAGGATCCCACGTGCCGCGGAGCGGCTGGGCCCGTGAGCCATGGCCGCTGGGCCTGCGCGTCCGGAGCCTGTGCTCTGCAACGGGAGAGGCCGCAGCAGTGAGAGGCCCGCATACCGCAAAAAATAAAAATAAAAATAAAAAAAAATAAAAATAAAAATATAACAAGAAACAACAGAGGATAATACAAACAATTGGAGCCTACCATAAAAAAAATAACCGTTATTAACGCTTGGTCAATATCTTCCTAGGTATCTTGCTATGCATACGATCCAATACTCAAATACACTTTTCCAAAAATGTGATTGCAATCTGCCTTGCAATATATTTAGATCTCCCACAATATATTTTGTCCATCTCCCTAGGCACCACAGATCTTTAGAGCTGAAAGGGAGATTGGAAATAGAGTCATTAGGGCCCTTATATCCTGCTGGAAATGTGAAGAGCTTGAGAGCTCTCTGCACAGATCAAATACAGACGTTTCACTGGCTATTTTTAGTCTAATACAATTCAAGGGAAATACAAAACAGCTCTCTTTAAACAAATTTTGGACTACTAAATGTGTTCATGCCACTTTCCTTATTAAACTTATCATTTTAGTCATTGATTTTTGTTTTCTCTGGTTTATTTTCACTTCCCAGGTTTTAGTTTTTATTAAATTTATACATGCACATATTTTACAGTGGAAAACAAGAGTTGTTGCAAAAAACTCCAGAAGCCCCCCCCCTTTGTATGTGCCTCCCTGAAGGCAATCACTTTAAAATCATTTTTTAAAAAACTTTCCTATCTTTAAATAACATGCATATGTGGGTCCTTGTTCCGTTTTGGGCATATCATCCATCAACTTTCCACTATGCCTTCTATTTACACCTCACTGTCACCTGTTCTTAACTTCCTTTCCCATTCACTCCCATCCTGTCCCCTCAATACAAGGAGAAAATAAGGGGGAAATCACTTTAGTAAATTAAGGCTAGAGCTCCATTGTCCCCTAGTCTGGTTCAAAAGTTAAAAATCATTTTTACCCTTGTACTTTGAAAGTGACCTTTTGGTTTTCATCTCTGGATCTTTATCTTCGGCGTTCTGAATTTCACAAATACATGCTATGCTCTCAGCCCTTAGTAATCCCTTTCAATCTGGAAATCATGTTTTTCCATTTGGGGAGTTATTTTATTGATGATTTCCCTCTGTCTGTTTTCTCCATCTCTCTCGAGCTCTTTTTTTGGATATTGGGTCTCTGGGATCAGCCTCCTAATTTTCTTCTATTTTCTCCTCTATTTGTCAGGTCCTTCTGTTTTGTTCTACTTTCTAGGAAATTTACTTGACTTTCTACTCCATAAAGTGACTTAAAAAACACAAATGTATCATCTTACAGTTCTGAGGGTTAGAAGTCTACGCGGGCCTCTCACTGCTGTGGCCTCTCCCGTTGCGGAGCACAGGGTCCGGACGCGCAGGCTCAGCGGCCATGGCTCACGGGCCCAGCCGCTCCGAGGCATGTGGGATCTTCCCGGACCGGGGCACGAACCCGTGTCCCCCGCATTGGCAGGCAGATTCTCAACCACTGCGCCACCAGGGAAGCCCTAACCTGAATCTTATGGATTAGAGTCAAGGAGTCTGAAGGGCTACGTTCCTTTCCAGAGACTCTTGGGAAGAATGTTTCTTTGCCTGTTCAGGTTGTTGGCAGAATTCAGTTTCATTCGATTGTAGGGCTGCAGTCTGGGTTTTCTTTTCTTTTCTTTCTTTTTTTTTTTTTGCGGTACGCGGGCCTCTCACTGTTGTGGCCTCACCCGTTGCGGAGCACAGGCTCCGGACGCGCAGGCTCAGCGGCCGTGGCTCACGGGCCCAGCTGCTCCGCGGCATGTGGGATCTTCCCGGACCGGGACACGAACCCGTGTTCCCGGCACCGGCAGGCGGACTCCCAACCACTGCGCCACCAGGGAAGCCCCAGTCTGCGTTTTCTTGATGGCTGTCAGCTAGGGGATCTTCCAGCTTCCAGTGGCACCCACATTGCTTGGCTCGTGGTCCCCTCCCTTCATCTTCAAATCCAGCGACAGTGAGTGGTGTCCCTCTTATGCATCTAATCTCTCCTCTCCTTCTACGGTGGCATCTCTCAGCCTCTGGCCAGAAAAGTTCTCAGCTTTCAAGGGCTCATTTAACCGGATTGGGCCCACTTGATAATCCAGGGTGATCTCCTCACTTCAAGATCCCTAACCTTAATCGTATCTGTAAAGTCCATTTTGCCATAGGTTTCAGGGCTTAGGATGTAGACATCTTTAGGGGTCCTTATTCTGCCTACCACTATATTATAGTGTCTTCATGTCTACTATAATATATTTAACTTCCGAGAACTCTTTATTCTCTGAATGTTCCTTTTTTTGTGTGTGGCAAATACTTGTTTCATGTTTGGGATATCTTTACTTCTCTCTGAATATAATAATGATAGTTATTATATCAAAAGTTGTAGCAGAGGGCTTCCCTGGTGGCGCAGTGGTTGAGAGTCCGCCTGCCGATGCAGGGGACACGGGTTCGTGCCCCGGTCCGGGAAGATCCCACATGCCGCGGAGCGGCTGGGCCCGTGAGCCATGGCCGCTGAGCCTGCGCGTCCGGAGCCTGTGCTTCGCAACGGGAGAGGCCCCAACAGTGAGAGGCCCGCATATCACAAAAAAAAAAAAAAAAAAAAAAAAAAAAGTTGTAGCAGAAAAATCTGTTTTCTTCTCCCTGTATAGTTTGTTTCCTGAAAGTTGCCTTTCTGTTGTGTTTATTTTGGTCTCTGTCTTCCATCGTGGAACACTCTGTTGGTTTATGGCTGCCTGTCATGGACCTTAAGCAGCTGACTGGTCTCCCTGGTGCCTGGACAAGACGCGTGGACCATGGGCTTGAGGGTAAGGTGACCTGGATTACACAAGATCACCATTTTAGGGGTTGTTTTCTCTTGGTTTGGTCAAATTCCTGAGAGGTGGATCTTTCTATCTCCTACTTACAGGGTATTCCAACTTTCATAGGACTGGCTGTCTGCATTCTGAGAACCAAGGGAAGGTGGGGATCTCAGCATTCATGATGTGAATGGCTAATGAACTTCTCTGTTTGTGGTAGGAAATCGCCCTGAAATGTACTTACTGTCCTCTAGTCAAGAGATTGGCCAGTTTCCTTCTCCAGAGAAATCACCTCAGTCTTCTGAGCAGAGCTGGGGAGGGAATTACAACCTAACTCCTTGAGTAGCCTTTCAACCAATCCTCCTGTTTTGAGCCTCACTTTCTCTCTGCATCAGCAGATAATCTGGTGTTAAGTCCCGAGGTTTTTAGATGTTCTGCATTATAAATTAGGTTCTTCTTGGCTTTCCCCCCTGCCAGCTTACCAGTCAGCTTTCTCAGATCTGCCAGATCCGTTATGATTATGCAGCCTCTTGCATTCTCTTTGTCCTCATGGGTTTTCCCCTTTTCTGTAACTTTAGTAGCATTGGGAGGAAGTAAGAATGAATGAATGTTCATTCAGACTACTGAGTTGTATACTTTAAAAGGGTGAATTTTATAGTATGTGAATTATATCTCAATAAAATAAATTTTAAAAATGAATGAATGCGTGTGATATGCCATTCTTATCCCAACATATGCCTCCTAATTTTAGAGGACAGTGAGCCAGAGAAGCTTAAATGAGAAGCCCAGGATTGTGATGGTTTTTAAATGATCTCAAAGCTCACTTAAGTCAACTTTTTAAAATTAATTAATTAATTAATGTATTTTTGTCTGTGTTGGGTCTCTGTTGCTGCATGCAGGCTTTCTCTAGCTGTGGTGAGCAGGGGCTACTCTTCGTTGTGGTGGCTTCTCTTGTTGCAGAGCACAGGCTCTAGGTGCACAGGCTTCGGTAGTTGTGGCTTGCAGGCTCAGTAGTTGTGGCTCGCGGGCTTAGTTGCTCCGCGGTATGTGGGAATCTTCCCGGACCAGGACTCGAACCCGTGTCCCCTGCATTGGCAGGCAGATTCTTAACCACTGCGCCACCGGGGAAGTCCCTTAAGTCAACTTTTAAGCGACTGTTCAACTAAATCCACTCAGGTTTTCTGAGTTGTATCTGGCCTTGCAGAGTTGCCTTTTGGGGCAGTGGCTCCTCAAGCCGTGACCCTGGGCACTTGCCATTCTAGGCTGCACCATTTCTAGAAGAGGAGCATTGGTGCTCTGGAAAACTAAATATCTCTGCAGGGAGGAAATGGCCTGCATGTCATTGAGTTAAATGCTAGTTTAAAAATGTACAAATACTGTTAATCACTTAATTATTGAATCTATACATAATTAGTGCAATTTGTATCAGACAGCAGTTTTAAGGATACATGAAAATACTGAGAACAGTGATGTTTGAGGCTCCAGGAGAAAAGGGACTGTGGCTTTCCCTGCACTCCCCTCCCCACCCAGCTCCCATGATGTAATTTGATAAACACAGAACTCAAAGTGGCTAAAAAAAATACAAGGAACATTAAGTGGTCTATGGCTTTTCTTAACATAGCCAAAATCAATAACTTGAGATCTCTTCCTGTTAACATTTAGGGATTCACATGTCTAACTTCCATTAGTATTAAGTACTCTTTCCTGCCAATATCCATTTTTATGCATTTTAAAGTTGTTTATATCATATTCACAGTCAGTTTTTTTACATAGCTGAGAGGATACAAGATGGCTGTAATATTTTCTAAAGCAATTAAGTGTTAATTACCTGTTATTAAATCAATATTTCTCCAAAACTTGTCCTTGATTTCTTGGCCTTCCTAACTTTCACCTAGTATATGTACTTCATTTACTTCCATAGCTCAACTATTAAGAGTCTGTCTGGGCTTCCCTGGTGGTGCAGTGGTTGAGAGTCCGCCTGGCGATGCAGGGGACACGGGTTTGTGCCCCGGTCCGGGAAGATCCCACATGCCGCGGAGCGTCTGGGCCCGTGAGCCATGGCTGCTGAGCCTGCGCGTCCGGAGCCTGTGCTCCGCAATGGGATAGGCCACAACAGTGAGAGGCCCGCGTACAGGAAAAAAAAAAAAAGAGTCTGTCTTTCTGCTGGAATAGGATCACTTTTTCAAAATTGTTTTATCATAGGCCTTTAATGGCTTGACTGATCAGAGAGCCAGAACTGCCCTTAGAAACAGTTTGGGTTGACAGAGCTAGCAAATAAAAACACAGGACCCCATTAAGAATTTCAGATAAAAAATGAATTACTTTTTTTTAGTACAAGTGTGTCACAAATATTGCAGGGGATAAACTTATACTAAAGAATTATTTGTTGTTTATCTGAAATTCAGATTGAACTGGGTGTCCTGTATCTTATCTGGCAATCCTAGACCCAAGCTACTGGGGACCCCTGTACGGGGCCCTGGGCTTTAGAGATCACCCACCAGTGCTTTTCCTCACGGTAAGGAATCCTTGGCACCAAATGGACATACCCATCCATTCCTGCATCCTCTTATACACCATGCCCTGGGTGTCTGCAATCCTAGTCTGCAACTACAGGTGTGACCAAGGGGTAGCTGATGGGAAAGGGTAGATCGAGATGGGATTTCTGGCTGAGGTGCCTGGGCACAGGAGCATGCCAGGCCAGTATGACTGTAGGACAGAGTCCTAGATAGAAAGACCAAGCCAGAAGAAAGGGCCAGGGCCTTTATTTGTACCCTCACCCTGGGTCCCACAAATGTGAGGGGTGGGCCTGCAGTGAGCATCTGGCCATATACACATTTTGTGTGCTTTCTGCTGGCTACCAGATGGGGAATGGGTACAACGAGGGCAGAGTGTCTAGTTTCCACTTATAATGTATGGCTTCTGTTTCTAACCCTTTAATATTTTCATTTGCTTCAATTCATCTGCTTTTTGCTACACTTTCTTTTTTTTTTTTTTGGCCATGCCATGCACCTTGTGGGATCTTAGTTCCCCGCCCAGGGATTGAACCCGGGCCACAGCAGTAAAAGCACCAAGTCCTAACCACTGGACTGCCAGGGAGTTCCCTTGGTACATTTTCTTGTAGAAATTTCACCGATGAATGGATATTTGAAAAAAGGAACTAAAAAAGAAAAAAAAAATCCATGTCGCCATTAACAACAGCCACCCTGCAAAGTAAATCTAGTGTCTCTCTCCTGTACTGAGCCTTTTAAAGGATGGTTCCGTTAAATGCACCCCGGTGCTCAGTTTAAGTGCTAGCCATTCTCCAGAGATTCCTCGGTGTGCTAAAACATAAGCTCTATTCATTTTAGATGTAACACAGCATGAGTTGTAAGTACAGATTTTATTTGTCAAGAAAAAAAAAAATTAAGTAGAAGGAAGACACAAGAGAAAAGTAGGCTTTTGTGGAACTATTACATGCTAGGTTGTTTATAATATAAACAGTGCTTATTTAGCCTTGTAGAGAAAATTAAGTTAATTAATTATTTGTCTAAGGTTCAGGGCTGCATGAATCCAGCTATGCTGGTACATGCCAGGAAGGGAATTTTTAAATGGCATGTTGTGTCACTTAGGATTTTTTTGGCTCAGTGTAACAGGAAGCCAACTCTAGTGGTTTAAAAAAGTCAGGCGTTTAGTTTTTCTCCCATAAGAAGCAGCTCCATGATGCCACTGAAGACCCAGGTTCTTTCTGCTTTTCTACCCTGCCAAACTTGGCTGTGGTTTACTTCCTCATGTTTCAAGATGGCTGCTGCCCTTCTAGGCTGGAAGGGGGAAGCTGAAGAAAAAAATAATGTTTCCAAGTCTTTCTTTTTTTAAAATTGAAGTATAGTTGATTTAGAATATTGTGTTACTTTCAGTTGTACAGCAAAGTGATTCAGCTATACATACATATATATCTATTCTTTTTCAGATTCTTTTCTGTTATAGGTCATTACAAGATATTGACTATAGTCTCCTGTGCTATACAGTAAATCCCTGTTGTTTATCTATTGTTTATATAGTAGCATATATCTGTTAATCCCATACTCCTAATTTCTCCCTTCCCCCCTTTCCCCTTTGGTAACCATAAGTTTGTTTTCTACATCTGTGAGTCTATTTCTGTTTTGTAAATATGTTCACTTGTATTATTTTTTAGATTCCACATATAAGTGATATCATATAATATTTGTCTTTCTCTGGATGACTTACTTCACTTAGTATGATCATCTCTAGGTGCAGCCAAGTCTTTCTTTCCGAATGATTTCTTGGAGGTTTCCTGCTCATATCTCATTGGTCATTAATGTGTCAGAGTGCCACCTCCAGCTGCAAGGGAGGTTAAAGTGGCCATGTTTCAGCTGGACATACCGCTATCCCAAATAATATTTGGGTTCTCTTAGGAAGAAAAATGGTAAAGCTGGGTATGGGGTATGCTATTAGCATCTGTATGCTATTAGCTGCAGATGCGAACAAGCATATAAATTCTTCAAAACACAAGTCATTTTTCTCTCCCAACATACATAAGTCAGGTTCCTCACTATATAGCAAATTAAATAGATATGAATAGAATAAATCATATTTTGAACCAACACTATTTTCAAGTGCTATTTTTTTTGTCCACAAGTTAGTCCATAGGTTGAGAGATTGTCTTTCCAGACATTTATTTGAGCAAACAGCTAGTCAAAAATTCTTGACCACATTATAGAACTTCCTGCCAATGCCAACATTTACCTTACTGGTACATTTAAAAGGTCATTTAAAAGAAAAAAAGCTATCATTGCGGGGGATGGGGATTCCCTGGTGGCGCAGTGGTTGAGAGTCCGCCTGCCGATGCATGGGACACGGGTTCGTGCCCCGGTCCGGGAAGATCCCACATGCCACGGAGCGGCTGGGCCCGTGAACCACAGCCGCTGAGCCTGCGCGTCCGGAGCCTGTGATCCGCAACGGGAAAGGCCACAATAGTGAGAGGCCGGTGTACCGCAAAAATAAAAAAAAAGCTATCATTGCACCTCTCTGTTACAAACACTGGATTATTAGTAGATACAATGTACCTCTTTTAAAATTGAAAGCTAAACTTACAATATTGACTAAATGCATGGCATAATTAAAGCAATGAAACCGTGACTCAGATGGTCCTTGACCTCCTGAAGCTCATAAACTGCTAGATTATAACCTAGCAGGGCTGTGAAACAGACAAACCTCTAGCTGTAGCAGGTTGGCCTGGGAGATGAGTCCCAGGGGTGAGTGCCACAGGGGATAAGCCAAGTGCAGTGGGAATAGGAGCAATCAAAGAGGAGAGGTCTCAATGGATTGAGATAAACAGAATAAACCTCGCGAGAAGACACTGGCAATGCAGGTGGGAAAGAGACACACTTACAGCGCAAGCGCAATGGGCAGAAAACATGGAGTTGCTTCAGGTAACTACTGCTAATTAAAAAACATACTAACAAAAGCCTAGCGTGTGTGAAGTAGTAGGCGACGCTGCGGGCTGAAGGCCAAGCCAGAGTCTCCACGTAGCACAAAAAGCAGCTTGCCTTATTCGTAGCCGCAGACAGCTTAGGAACCTTAGAACTATGTGGTAATCAAAGTGACTTCATGGAAGATGAGAAACTGCAGAACACTTTGGAAATAGAGGGCTGATGCTAATAATGAGAAGTGCTATTACAAGAACTTCAAACTGTCTGTTGATCAATGGACAGGAAACCTCCCATTATATTTTCAAAAGATCCCTGTTGATAATTCTACCCTTGGGTTAACTTAATTCATTTCCAACATTTCATTTAATTCATCTCAGCGTGTTGTCCTTCATCCTGCATTCAAAACAGATTTTATTACATGAAAATCTTCCTAATTTGCCACGTAAAACCCTGCATACTCTATTAAAAGACAGGACCACATGGTTTTTCGAGAGATTCTTTGCAATTTTCGCCTCTTGGCTTGCTTCGGACCTAGTCTGGCAGATAGCATAGGGTATTGTTTCGGGAGCAGGAGAACATGAAGAACATAAGGGAAAAAGAGCCACTGGCATGTCGAAAGAACCTTCCTGGTTTTGCCACTCAGTAAGTACAGAAGAGTAGGTGCTCGCGGAAGCAAAGAAAGGGAATCTTCAGGGCCCCCGAGGAAACTTCTGATATGATAAATAACTTGAGGGTGGGACGTAAACGCCATCCCGGTCCCCAAGCGGTCCCCACGCGGCCCCCACGGTGATGCCGAGCCTTCGCCCTCCCCCTCTTCCCTCTTCCTCCGGGGAGAGTTCCTGCTTCAGCTCAGCCGGCCCTCCCCGCCCTCCCTCTCGTCCGTCGGTCCGTCGGTCCGTCGGTCCGTCCTCCCTCCAGCGCCGACGCGGCGGAGCGCACCAGCCGGCGGGGTCAGGTGATTGGGTGACGCCCCGGCGAAGCGCTCTCCACCGCGCGCGGGCGGCGCCACCAAGCTCTACGCCTCCGGGGGGAGGGGACTTCTCGGGAGCCGCCGGCGGAGGACAGGAGGAGCGCGGCGGGCGGGCGGGCCGAGCGGGGACTCGCTGCCGGCGGGCGGGAGACATGGATCGCGGCGAGCAAGGTGAGGGTGCGGACGCCACCGGCACGGCGACTCCGGGATGGGCGCGGGGTCCGGCGCGGCGCTGGGGTCCGAGTCGGGGTCGGGCGCGGCGCGCGGCCTGGCGCCGGAGCAGGTGCAGAACCTTCGGTGCCTTCGCCGCGAGTTGCATACCCCGATCCGGATCCGGCGTCCTGGTGGGGCCCCGCTGCAGGGAGCGGCGCTGGCGGCCGGAGAGGGCGGATGGGGCCGCGCGTGTGTGCGAGTGTGTTAGAGAGAGACGGAGCAGAAAGAAAGAAGGTTCTGGGAGGCGGCGGAGGGCGGGCGCCAGGCTTACCGAGCCGGGGCTGCAGATCGAGATGCGCTTTGGCGGAAAACAGTACCCAGGGAGTCTTGTTCAGCTCGCTCTTGTGACCGGTGGAAACTGAGGGACTGAGGACAGTGGGTTGTTTCGCCCCGTCCGATGGGAACGTGAAGTCCTCCCCACCCGCATGTGAAGACTTTCTTACCTCTTCTCCTTAACGTGGTTAGGATTTTGGGTGACGTTTGAGCCCCTGGTGGGCTTTGGATGCAAACATGTAACATCTCCCAGTTGTGGAGTTGTGTCTGTGGGTTTATTTGGAGGCGGGGAGTTTTTCATAGCAAGGGTCCTCTTTTACCCATCAAGGTGAAACACCCCAACACAAAATCCCTAATCTTATTACTCTAGCTTTGGATGCACTTGTTTTTGAAAATGGTGTATTAAGTGAAATTGCCTCCAGTTGCGTCATTGTTTAAGAGAGATGTGGCAGTAGTAGGGCAAGGTTTTCATATTTAAACATTGCCACATCCTAGAGATCTTTGCTGATAATAACCCACTAACCGGAACACAGATTCGTGGCACGCGTTTAAAAAGATATATAGACGCTAAAAAAAAAAAGTAACGATATTAAGGTAAATTTTAGGAAGTGAGGGATAGGAATTATTCCTATTTTGAGTTCTAATACAACATCTTTCATTAATTTTTTTTTACCCTCCAGTATTTACTTTCATGCATGTGAGTTTTTGTTGAAATAAATCCATATTCCATATATACTATTTTGTGTTTTACTTCTGATAAGTTGTAAGATAGAATCTTTGGAGCCTTCCAACCCTTCCTTTTTCCCCACCTCTCAAATTAATCTCACACCTGACATCTGAGTGTGTATATTATAAACATTTTATACAAAATATTTTTTTTAGTGTCAGTTCTTTTCTTTTTTAACATCTTTATTGGAGTATAATTGCTTCACAATGTTGTGCTAGTTTCCGCTGCACAACAAAGTGAATCAGCCATGTGCATACATATATCCCCATATCCCCTCTCTCTTGCATCTCCCTCCCACCCTCCCTATCCCACCCCTCTAGATGGTCACAAAGCACCGAGCTGATCTCCCTGTGCTATGCAGCTGCTTCCCACTAGCTATACAATATGTAATACATAGTGCATATGTAATACACTATATATGCACTTGCACACATTGTCTAGATTATACGTCTTGAGGTTAGAAGCATATACTTCATCTTCGTCCACGGTTGGGTAGCCTGGTGATTTGCACATGGTAGATATTTAAATGTTTGAGTCAAAAAGCCCCTCACAGGTCTTATATGTATTGTTAGGAGGAGGCCTAGGGGCCACCAAATAAGCCAGCATTTTTTATCTGGATTTTAATGGGGACAATGAGGGTGTCAAACGTGAACATTTGTATGTCTTACGTTGTCATATTTAACATAATGATGGTTTTATAATACATAACTGTATGTGGTACTTGTCCAAGTGGACAAAGCTGTGTTTGACTTAGGTGAATGGAGTGACTAATTTTTTTTAGATTTTGTATTCTAGTTTGGCTGGTAAGAGTCACAGCCATTAGTACTTTTGTAATAGCCCAGTTTGCAGATGCACTTTGTGTGTTTTGTTTTTTAAAAAATAATTTTATTTATTTATTTATTTTTGGCTCAGTTGGGTCTTTGTTGCTGTGCGCGGGCTTTCTCTAGTCGGGGTGAGCGGGGGCTGCTCTTTACTGTGTTGCATGGGCTTCTCATTGCAGTGGCTTGTCTTGTTACAGAGCACAGGCTGTAGGCGCGCAGGCTTCAGTAGTTGTGGCACACGGGCTCAGTAGTTGTGGCTCGTGGGCTCTAGAGCGCAGGCTGAGTAGTTGTGGTGCACTGGCTTCGTTGCTCCGCGGCATGTGGGATCTTCCCGGACCAGGGCTCGAACCCGCGTCCCCTGCATTGGCAGGTGGATTCTTAACCACTGCGCCACCAGGCAAGCCCCTTTGTGTGGTTTTTGTAGGACTAGTTTTTTATTTTTCTGTTTGTGTGTGTGTGTGTGTGTCTAAGACATATTTAATAAATTGGTTTATAAGAGGAGTCTTTTTCCATCTCTAGTTTTCAGATGTTTTCTTCGGTCAGGATATTTGTTAGTCATGTCAGTCCTTACTTTTAATTGTCATTCTTGGACGGCTAGGGAAATCCGTCCTCTTAAAGTGGAGAACCTGGAGACTTGGCTCTAAACGAAAGACACGAGCCACCCGCCTGGGCAAGGTCAGCTGGCTCACCGCACAGCTTTGCTGTCTTAGAACCACATGGCCTTTTCCTTATGCTTTTGCTTCCTTCTGCCTGTTTCTTTGCCTTTTCATCTTTATGTTCCCACAGCACATAGTAGGTGTTCAGAAATGTGTGTTGACTGCCTCAGATGAAAGGGAAGAGTGCCCAAGAGCAAGCACCTTCGGGTTCCTGTAACCTCCGATGTCCCTCTAAGTTGGTCGTTTGCTTCCCACTTCCTCCTGTACTTTTTTTCCTCTGTGTTTTAAAGAAGCAGAAGTCTGGTTGGGTGGAGAAAGTTGCTGATAAAGCTGCATTGGGCGTAGAGGGTAAGTTTACCCGTCCGGTCTTTGAACTAGCACAGGGGATGGCTCAGTCTTCAGCGATTCTATAGACTCCTGGCTGAGACTGAGAAGGAAGAACCCGCGATTGTAAACCTGCAGGTTCATTAGCAAAGTATGTTGGCTGAAAGAAGCTTTATAAAAGCCCCCGTGATTGTCACTTGAATTTGTGATGTTTTTCAAAGTATCTAAAACCAAATGAGGACATTTTAGAATTTGTTTAACTTACTTTTTTGGTATGTGTGGAGTTTGCTGTGTTTGTCCCTTAAAAAAAAAAAAAACACCTCTAGGTGCAAAATTAAATGCCCTACCTCTTGTCTTAAGTACATGTCTCTGTTGAATTGTCTCCTTATCCCTTCCTTCTTATGAAGTTGTCAAAATCTGTCCTTTGCTACTGATTTTTTTTTTTTTTTTTTGCGGTATGCGGGCCTCTCACTGTTGTGGCCTCTCCCGTTGCGGGGTACAGGCTCCGGACGCACAGGCCTAGCGGCCATGGCTCACGGGCTTAGTTGCTCCGCGGCACGTGGGATCTTCCCAGACCAGGGCACGAACCCGTGTCTCCTGCATCGGCAGGCGGATTCTCAACCACTGCGCCACCAGGGAAGCCCTTTGCTACTGATTTTTAACAGAGCTATAAAGTTTTAAAATGAGCAGTTTACCTTTGTTTTCAACCATGTATTCTGAAAGCTTTTTAGTATCAGCCTGAGAGTCTGTTTTTCCTGTCCTCTACTATACCCAGACTTTGTATACAATACTGTACTTATATTGAGAGCAGTCAACATCAGATGATTTAAAATGTACCGTAAACTACATAGTGCCGCTCAGGAGTTACTACGCGTTCAGCCCAGCAAAGCACACTTAACGTGTGTGCCATTTCCCACTTTGAAAGTGCAGTGCGGCTGGCTGGCTA
This sequence comes from Kogia breviceps, assembly GCF_026419965.1. NCBI lineage: Eukaryota > Metazoa > Chordata > Mammalia > Artiodactyla > Physeteridae > Kogia > Kogia breviceps. Next base: position 22,036,449 of record NC_081326.1, on the reverse strand, counting down.
GAGAATATATTGTGGAAAAAATCTCCTGACTGCCTTTTATGGGGCTGAATAGATAATTGTACTCGAGTACTCTCCTATGTTAGTAATAACTTGTCATTTAGCACCATTATATTGAAGTGACAGTCACCTAGCCACTAAGCATTTTATCTGTGTTTGAATTAAAACGCTACCGCCACCAAAGCTTTATATTTTAAGGAGGTGAGGGAAGGCTGCTGGGGCCGAAACAACTGGGGGAGGAGAAAACCGAGACACAGTAATAGGTTACTATAATTTCAGCATGGTAATTATGCCTTAGAAATAACAGAACGATAAGGTGTCACTTATTTACAGTTTACACAAACATAGGGATGAATGGATAACAGTTTTGCGGGTCTGCTCACAAATCTGTAGGTGTGACCCACCCAGGTTCTTGGTGTCTTTGGGCAAGTCTCACTTTCCGTATGGTGCTAATGTCTCTGTTAGCTCCCTTTCACTTCCTGCATTTATTTTTATGCAGCAGCCTGCCTAGTCCCGCGGGAAAAGCTGAGTGGTAAGAGGGGTTGTGATCCTTCAGAAAGATCTCAAAACCGCATAATCTATGTACACAATAAAAACAAATACAATCATGCTTCCAAACAAAAAAGAACACCCGAATCTCCTGAACTTCTGTGCTGCTGGTCCTTTTGTTGGGGACTCACATTATTTTATTTTCCTCGTGGGGTTAATTATTTCTGTTTTAATTGTTGACTGTTGTAAAAATCTCTCTTCTGAGACTCTCCCAAATTTTATTTAAACTGGGTGGGTACCAGCTGTCCAGAAACCATAATCTTAGCAGTGTGGTTTTATTAGAAAAGTGTCCAAGGGATCAAGGGATTTAATGTGTAGTGGAAGTTAAAAACATGTTTGAATTAACAATACTTCTTCTTAACCGAGAGTAATTGTTCATTTTAGAAAAGTCAGGACATACAGATGGAGAAAAAGAACATAAAATTACCTATAATCCTAGTCTGGAAAATCACTCTTAGCATATTGGTTTATATCCATCCATATATCTATCCTTTTAAACAAATCACAAAATAATGTTTCCTATTATTTCATCTTATATCTTGCCTCCCCTCCCTCTTTAAACTCAGTATGTTTTTAAAATACCCTTCTCCAGCATCATTTTGACTAGTGTGACCAGGTAATTAATGCACATGTTACAGCATTCAGAATGACCTAAAGGTTGCAAAATGTAAATCTCCCTTCCACTCCTGTCTCCGAGGCTATTTCCCTTGTGTAGTGATGTCACCATTATTAACAGTTTCTTCTCCATCCATCCAGAGAGATTCTACTTATATAGGTGTACACACACGTATTTAAATACTACATATGTATGTGTGTGTATTATATAAGCTGTAGCACGCAAATTATTTAGCATCTCACTTCTTTCACTTAAATACAATGTATATTTTAGAGATCATTGACCATAATGTTATACAGAGCTGTTTCATTTTCAGGGCTATTTGTGGATGGCTATTTGTAGATGTATCATGTTATGTACCATAACAGGTGATGTTTAACTTGTTCCCTATTGATGGACATTTAGGTTTCCCCTAATATTTTGCTATGAAAGCAAAGCTGCAGCAAATAAATCTGTATGCAAGTTATTTGATAAATGTGCCAGTATGTCTGTAGGAAGAATTCTTAGAAGAATGTGACTGTTCAATTTTGATGTGCTAAATTCCGCTCCATAGAAGTGGTGCCAGTTATCCTCCACCAGCAATGTGCGAGCATCTGCTTCCCTCCATCATGAGCCCAGGGTGTTGTCACACTTTTTCATCTTTGCTTATCTTGTAGGGGAAAAGGAGTTTCTCAGTATATGTTTTATTATATATTTTTCTTAATATGAAGGCGGTTGTACTTCTTTTGATATGTTTGAGATCTATATTGTATTTTCTGTGACATGTCTGATCATATACTTTGCTGCCAATTTTTCTTTTATCTTTTTCTTCTTGACTTATAGAATGTAGCCCTCTGTCCATGAAATGAATTGCTAATATATTTTTTCCTAGTTTGTCATTTCTTTTTTGACTTTCTGGTGATTTTTTCCAAGCAGAAATACTAATTGATGGCGGTTTCCATTTATAGCTTCTAGCTCTTGAATCATTCCTAGAAATGCTATTCTCACTTTGAGTTTATGTTTTTATTTTTTACATTTAAATGTTTCATCCATCTGGAGATTATTTTGATTAAAAAATGTGAGGTATGGGGCTTCCCTGGTGGCGCAGTGGTTGAGAGTCCGCCTGCCGATGCAGGGGATGCGGGCTTGTGCCCCGGTCCTGGAGGATCCCACATGCCGCGGAGCGGCTGGGCCCGTGAGCCATGGCCACTGAGCCTGCGTGTCCGGAGCCTGTGATCCGCAACGGGAGAGGCCACAACAGTGAGAGGCCCGTGTACCGCAAAAAAAAAAAAATGTGAGTTATGAGTCTCAACCGCCCACCAGCCTCTCAGCTGGCTACTCAGTTGTCCAGTACCGTTCACTGACTAATGGATCTTTCCTTTACTGATTTGAAATACTACTGTTGTCAATACTAAAGTCCTGTATTATTTTCTTTCCTCTTGATCTGTCTGTTCCTTCCCAGCAACTAAACTGTTTAAATTATTGTAGCTTCATAATATGTAAAAATGTCTGGAAGGGCTAGTCTCTCCTGTTCACTCTGTTTTTCTTCTTATTGCTAGAGTTTTTCCTAGCTATTCTTGCCAGATTTTGTTTCCAAAAGAACATTAGAATCAACTTGTCTGGATGCAAATTCAACAGAAATCCGTTTGGTATAGCTTCCTTCCCTCCCCCTGTTTCCCTTTTTATTTCTTTTATTAGACCTTGTTTTTTTCTTTATTGAATGTCCCAGTATATGTTTATCTTAGTCATACTATACATAATACATATATAGTTTTGTATTGTATTTTGGATACTATTAGATAATCAGAATTTTAACATGTCATTTAAAAAAGTATCTCCAAACTACATTTTCAGCATTTGATTGTACCCTTTCAGCGTTTGTTGTTTATTTAACTGTTTCTTTGCTGGAATATAGATTGCTTTTCATTGGAGCTATTATAATACTTTAAAGAGAAATTGTTTTAAGATAAACTTCCTGAGACTGGACAAAGAATGTGAGTATGTTTAGGCCTTTCATGCCTGTTGCTAAATCGCTTTCTGGAAAACATAATTGTTACTACTTTTTTTTATTGAAGTAAAAAATGCATGACATAAAATATATTATCTTAGCTGTATTTAAGTATACAGGAAAGTATTGTTAACTATATGTACCTTATTGTATAAGAAATCTCTAGAACTTTTTCATTTCGATGACTGAAACCATGGACCCATTGAGCAGCACACATTGCTCTCTCCCCACAGCCCCTAGTAACCACCATTTTCTTTTCTGTTTCTATGAGTTTGATGACTTCACCGACATCATTAAAGTGGAATCATGCAGTATGTGTCTTTTTGTGACTGACTTATTTCACTTAGCAGAGTGTCTTCAGGATTCATCCATGTTATTGCATATTGTGGGATTTCTATCTTTTTAGAGGCTGTATAACTTTCCAGTATATATGTATACCCCATTTTCTTTATCATACTTTATTTTCTTTATTCATCCTTCAGTGGGCATTCCGAGGTTGCTTCCACCTCTTGGCTTTTATGGGCACGGGTGTGCAATTACTCTTTGAGTCCTGTTTTCCATTCTTTTGGGTATATACTGGAGGAAAGGAAAATTTATTTCCCCTACCCTTCTTGGTTCTTTGGCTGTTCTGATAATCAGATTGACATAGGACAGGTTAACAGGTGAAAAACAAATTTAGTTACATATGTACGGGGGTTTTACAAGACTGTGAGACCCACAGGCATTCAGGGAATTGAGACTTATATGACATTCTGAGTCATGGTGAAGGGGGTAGCGTTCTGGGTCTTCAAAGAGAAGGAAGACAATTCACAGGAAGATGAGAAGAGCAAAGGTTTGGTAAACAAGTGTTTGCCGTGTCACGCAGGACAGTGGGATCCAGGGAGGACTTTGATCTCTAGGCCCAGTTGAGCTGCCCCCAGCTCAGCACACCTCACCTGTACTCTTTGTAATTATCTCTTGTGATAGTTCCCTTCCTGGACTAGACCCTCTATCTAAATTCTTTTAGGCAGGTAAGGGAGGGGTAGAAGCTTCTCCTGAATCTGCTGGGCCTTGAAGGCCTTCAGCTCAAAATAGCCCACATGCCAAAGTGGCATATTTGAGGGAGACTTGTTCTGAACCCCTTCAATACCCAGAAAGAAAATTACTGGTATATATGGTAGTTCTATGTCTAGATTTTTTTTTTTTCCTTTCTTTTTGCAAACTTCTTCTATTTTCCATAGTGGCTGAATGGCTGTACGATTTTACATTCCTACCAACAGTCATTTTAAAGGGAAGAAGGAAGGTTGTAGGGGCCAAAAATCTGAAGAGAGAGGGAGCCTGCATGGGTTCTAATTTTTCCACATCCTCAGCTACACTTTTTATTTTCTCCTTTTGATAGTGGCCTACCTAATTGGTCTGAGATAATATCTCATTGTGGTTATGATTTGCATTTTCCTGATGATTAGTGATGTTGAGCATCTTTTCATGTGCTTGTTGGCCATTTGTATGTCTTCTTTGGAGAAATGTCTATTCAAGTCCTTTGCCCATTTTATGTTTGGATTATTATTACTATTAATATTTTTGTCAAGTTGTAGGAGTTGTTTATGTATTCTGGATACTTAGTCCTAATGAGATATATGGTTTGCAGATGTTTTTCTCCCATTCTGTAAATTGCCTTTTCACTCTTGGTTGTTTCCTTTTCTGCAAGATGTCATTGCCCTTAAAAAAAAAAAAAAGAATTATAAAGCTTACAGGTAAAAAAATGCCATCTCTTTTCATTTAAAATTCTTCCACTTGCTAGAAAGGCTGTAGATGATATTAGCCATTTGTGTTCCCCTTTTGAGATTGTTTGCCTCCTTCATTTAAAAATTGGGATCTTTGTGCCTTCTTTTACCCTCACTCCGCTCCCCTGTTCATACTAAACCTTTGTGTTTTGTGGCAAGTATTTATTTTTTCTATTTTTATTTTGGTTATGTTGGATCTTTTATGTTATGTTTACTAAGAACAGACATTATTAAGAGCAGATATTTTCTCGGTGACAGTTTATAGAGTAAGTTGAGTGGCTCTGAGTTGCTTTCAATACTTCCTTCTCTGTGTCTTCTGATGCTTTTGTAATCAATACTAAAAGTAGTGGTTTTAGGCAAGACTAGTAATTTACATGCCTTGGCTTATAGGCATGGTGAATGTGTTTCATGTTACAGCTATGCAAATGTAAACATCAGTTTAAAAATGATGTAAGACATGACCTTATAAAGTTTCAGATTGAGAATTAAAGGATTAAACTTCACCCATTGTATTTTGAGCTTTGTTGGAGGCACTGTGGTGTGGAAAAGGAGCTTATGGTGCAATCAGTAGGGCTGTAGGAATAAAGATAGTAGTTTATCCACCCCGCTAGGATCTGTACTTGGCTAGAAATGAAGTGTCAGTAGGAGAATGTTCTTACGTTCGTATTCCCAGCTCTCAGTTGAGTGTGTGTGTAGTAGGTACTCCGTAAACATTTGTCCTATTGCACATACATTCATTAGAAAGATTTCTAACCTATATAAAATCAGATGGGATTAGATAGAAAAGGTTAAGAATTAAGGAAAGTTAATTGTTTGGCAGGGAGACAAGAATACATGTTCCAAATGTGCTTATAGTTTTATATATAATCACTGAAAATCTGGTCTGTAAATAGAAGCCAAATTGGTACTTTACTTCCCAAGTATATATGTAAGAGTGCGTGTGTATACATTTACAGATAGAGGAGGAGACAGTGCTGATTAAATTTTTGTTCTCCAAAGGATGTTGGATGTAGTGCTCAGTAAATACTTTCATAAATATGTTTTCTGTACTATTTTATTGAGGGTAGTTATTTGATGCTAATGTATCCTGAACTTAGGAGGCAAGGATGGTGTCAGTACATTTTAGAAGTTTTCTTTGAATGCAGTTGAGAAGAGTAACGGGGTTGTTGACAGTGGTGGAAAGGGTTTGCTACTAGTTAACCAGAAGAAAAAATTATGTAAAGAGGGAAAAATGCAAACATTTGGGCTGGCTGGGGCATTTTAGCAAAGTGATGACCAACTTTCCATTTTGGTATACACTGAGTATATCACTTCCGGTATATCACTTTATTAGTAATCAGAACGGTGATGATGATGATTTCATCTGGTTTTTGCAGAACTCTTTCTAATTTTTCTTCACATTATTTCATTTCTGTCTCTCAGTGCTGCAGGGTGGTAGAATGGGTATCATTTTCATTTCACACCTGAGGAAACAGAAGCGGAGTGACCATGACTTCCCCATTCTTACCCTACTAGATGTGGAGAGTTTTACAAAAACTTGGTCGCATACCTTTTGTCTCTAAGAGAGTAACCTAGTGGCCAAGAACAATTTAAACTACATTTGCAAACAGTTTAAAGGGTTGGGGACACTAAGTACTTTTTAGAAATGTTTCCTTCCAACTAATCAAAACAAAATTGGAATCTGAAGGGACACCACTTCAGGCCCTGCATTATAATGACCTAAGTTTTCCAACTGGGGTTTTACTGGGTCACATTTAGTAATACCACTACTACCACTAATGCCAGCAACAACAACATCTGCTGGGTGTTTTCTATATACCAGGTCTGTTCTAAATGCTTTTTTTTTTTTTTCATTTTGAAAATTTTTATAACAAACCTGTGAGCCACTCTCATAATACTCTTGCTTTACAACTGAAGCAACAAAATGTGAAAGAATGAGAAGCCCGCGCACCACAGCAAAGAGTAGCCCCCGCTCAATGCAATTAGAGAAAGCCCGCCCGCACCAACAAAGACCCAACACAGCCATAAATAAATAAATAAATTTATTTTTTAAAAAAAGATGAAGTAATAACTTCTCCAAGGGCACATAGCTTGATGCAGACAGAGCTGGGTTTTAAATCTGAAATATTTGGCCATATAGTTCGTGTCCTTATGCAACATATTATACTACCTAAAAGTTCTGTATCATCTCCCTTTTCCTTTCAAAGGTGTTCAGAAGGGTGCCATGCTATGGTAGCTACCATGGGAAGGGATCTCTAGGACGTGTATCGACACCAGACTATGGCCATGTGTCTGTCCTCGTGCACCAGAACTAATTGTAAATGTTCAGGGCAAAGAATGCTGGACCTGGAGTTATGTCTGGGTTCAAAATTTGGCTTCATCACTTTTTGGTGATGAGACATTGGCTCAGTCACTCAACCTCTTTGAGGCTGATAATACCTCAACTATTTGCAAAAATTGAGTAAAAATCTGTGACTAGCACTGGGGTTCAATAGATACTGATTCTGAAACGGAATGTTAGCATTTCTATAAAATGCTAATTCACTGGTTCCCTATTCAAATTAAACATTTCATTTATTTATAGACCATTACGATATGGTGCCTGCCCTCAGGCTCACAGGCCAGGCTGGAGCAACACACAACGAACTTGGTCACTGCAGTCAAGTGGAGCTTGTAAGGGCTGCATGACAGGCTGAGGAGAAAGTGAGCAACTCCGGCTGGTCATCAGGAGCGGAGTCTCATAGCAGGTGACCTTTGAACTTGGACCTGAAGGCTAAGTAGGTGAGAGAAGGAAGGGTGAGGAAGGGAGTTAGGGAAGAAGGTTCCGCATGTGCAGAGGCGCAGAGGCGGGAAAGGGCAAAAAGGTGCTGGCGATCCTCGGAAATTCCTTGTGGCTGGAGTTCTAGGTGGTCACTAGGGGTGTGTGAGCACTCTTGGGCACTGGAATCAGGAATCAGGACTCTGTTCTGATAGGCAGGTGGTAGGTGGGTGGGAGGTTAGTTTTAGAATAGCATTTTGCCAGCTGCATAGAAGGTACTTGCAAAGCAGGCAGCGGGTATCACTGTGTTCTACGCCAGAGGTGGTGGTGCTGGATTCCCGAGGGATCTTTGGGTAGAACAAGTCAGATGTGAGGGGAGAGGATCTGAGGATAAAAAAGAGCAGACAAGGGCTTTCAGATCCCATGGAACAGGAAAGAGAGCAGAGGCAGGCAGAAGAAAGGGAATTCCATTTGGAGTGTGTTATATCTGAGGTCTGTTCCGTTTATTCAAAGCTGCATAACAGATCACCCCAAAACCTAGTGGTTTAAAACCGTAGCATTTTTTTTTTTTTTTTTTATGGTCACAGATCTGTAATTTGGGCAGGGCTCTCCACGCAGCTCAGCTGGGAGGCTTTGTAGCATGAGGCTGGGCTCATCCGAAGGCTCGCTCACTGACACAAAGGTGGCTGTACTGGGGAGATGCCAGCAGCTGGGGCTCCTCGGACACCTGACTCAATCCCCATGGTCTCTGGTGAAAACAGCATGACCTGTTTGTTTGAGGATGGTGATTTGCTTGCCTGTGTTGAGTACCGTTTTTAGCTGGAGACCATGTTCTTGACCCAGCAGCATACAGCCTCAGTATGCCTGGGCTCCTTATGTGTTACCCCAGGGCCCCCAACCTTGTGGGTCCTAAGAGAGAGGCAGGCAGAGGCTGTGTGGCTTTGTGTGACCTAGCCTTGAAGTCACGTGGCATCACTTCCTCCTCATTCTGTTAGAAACGCGTCACAAAGACTGGCCGAGATTCAAGGAGAGGGGAATTAGACTCCGTTTTTGGTGGGAAGAGCGTGCGCACGACAAATGTGTGCACGTGTTTTAAAACCACCACCGGGTCCTTGTGGGACGTTGGTGTGGATGGGTTCATGGGTGAACTATGGATCTTGAAGAGAAGGAGCTGGGACAACCTAAATGTCCACTGACAGAGGAATGGATAAAGAAGATGTGGTACATATACACAATGGAATACTACTCAGCCATAAAAAAGAATGAAATAGTGCCATTTGCAGCAACGTGGATACAACTAGAGATTTTCATACTAAGTGAAGTAAGTCAGACAGAGAAAGACAACTCTCATAGGATATCACTTATATGCGGAATCTGAAATATGGCACAAATGAACCTATCTATGAGACAGAAACAATCATGGACCTAGAGAACAGACTTGTGGTTGCCAAGGGGGAGGGAGGGGAGAAGAGGGATGGACTGGGAGTTTGGGGTTGGTAGATGAAAACGATTACGTTGAGAAAGGATAAACAACAGGGTCCTACTGTAGAGCACAGGGAACTATATTCAATATCCTGTGATAAACCATAACGGAAAAGAATAGAAAAAAAAGAGTGTCTCTGTGTGTATAACTGAGTCACTTTGCTGTACAGCTGAGATTGCCACAACATGGTAAATCAACTACACTTTAATAACAAAAATTTTTTTAAAAAAGAAGGAACTGGGCAGGAGAGCAAGGTTTGGGAGACATGTGATCATTTGAAGCTATTAACTATTAGCGTATTACTTACGTATTAGCACATGTGATATTTGAAGCTATTAAGTTGCTGAGACGGCCCAGGAACAAAGGTAGAACAGAACATGGAACCTGAAGATTTCAGGGCGGGGAGAGGAAGGTACAGGAATAGGGAGTTTAACTTTCAAAGGCCCTGGAGAGGCCAAGTAGGTTGAGGGGGGACAGATACTGGCTTTGGTGATGAGGACCAGTCATGGATGATGCTGAGAGATTCAAGCTCCGAGGGTTGGGAGGGGGTTGAGGAGAAGGGAGAGGGCAGAACCCATGGAGTTGGGGCCTGTGAGAATGGTCAAATGTGGTTAAAAAAAAAAAAGAACCCACAAATTGAGAGACTACTCTTTCAAGAAGCAAGGTGGTGTTTGAAAGGGAAATTTGGATTACATCGGTGATGTGCTTTGCCTGCACTGAGTGTTGGTTTTTGTTTTCATGTGCAGAGAGGATGCTCGTTTGACCTCTGTGCATGTTTGTAAAATCAGAGAAGAAAGCGAGGCAAGGGAGAATAACTGGATTTGCTATTCCTGTATATGTCACTGCTTTTAGTTAAGATGCTTTTAAATGCAAAATGTATTTTAATAGTCCTGTCCTAGAGTTTGACCTTCAAGGCACTCAAGTCTGTGAGCAGTAATTCACTTTAATGTGTAAGGGCCTTGAGGAGAATAGGTATTTATTAAATACCTGCAAAACGAAAGCATTATACATTGTCTGGGTGGTGTGAGAGCCAGAGAAGCAATTTAGCCTCGAGGTGACATTATAGCCTCTCCGGTTGCGGAGCACAGGCTCCGGACGCGCAGGCTCAGCAGCCACGGCTCACGGGCCCAGCCGCTCCGCGGCATGTGGGATCTTCCCGGACTGGGGCACGAACCCGCGTCCCCTGCATCGGCAGGCAGACTCTCAAGCACTGCGCCACCAGAGAAGCCCTGTGGTGTTTTTTTAAACCAGTGATTTCTCAGGGCAAACCTGAAGTTGTGAGCACCCCCTTTTCATCGTGGAACGTCTCGGCTGCGGGGCTGATTTAGGCAGCGTCTGAATTTGTCAAATAGCCTCTTGAGAAATGATTTTCCCTCCAGAGAGGCAGTACCCCCACTGGAAAGTCTGGCAGCTGTTCTCCTTGGGTCACGGTTGACCTTTCAGTGGGTTCTCCTGGTGGTTTTTCAGTGGGTGGCTGCTGTTCACTGCTTCAGGAGTTCAATGAAGATTTTGACTGACAGTAAAGATAACATGACAGCTTTCTCTTGGTTTAGGGGCTTTTATTTTTCCCAGAATTACAATCTCTTCCCAAACTTCCTTCCTCCTTTTAGCCCTGAGAAGAGACTCCAGTCCTGGGAGCCTTGCTGCCCTGCAGGTGGCCTCTGACTGGGGCTGTGTTCACTACATGAAGGTCTGATGACATTGTCCTGTCTGATTATTCTTTTCACAATGGCAACTGTAGCTGTTAAATTTGAAATGCAGTGACCTCTGATGAAACAACCAACTTTTCAAAGTATACTAGGTTCCCAGTGTTCATGGCATCATTACTTAACAATTGGCAAGGTATGGAAGCAACCTAAGTGTCCATCAGCAGATGAATGGATAAAGAAGATGTGTATATATACAATGGAATGCTACTCAGCCATAAAAAAGAATGAAAATTTGCCATTTGTAGCAACATGGATGGACTTGGAGGGCATTATGCTAAGTGAAATAAGGCAGACAGAGAAAGATATATGTATGATATCAATTATATGTGGAATCTAAAAAATACAACAAACTAGTGAGTAAAGCAAAAAAGAAGCAGACTCACTCAGATACAGAGAACAAACTAGTGGTTACCACTGGGGAGGGAATAGAAGAAAGGCAATGTAGGCATAAGGGAAAAACAGGTTATTATGGGATTATATGAAATCATGTGTGTGAAGCTTTTGAAAGTTTAAAGCACTATAGAATTTAAAGAATCTTTCATTCAGTATAAAAAACAAAGGAACAAAATGCACTAGGTCGCTTTGATAATTCCTTAAAATCCAAAGTGATGCATAAACCTCAGATCCCATGTCAGTCTGTCCATTCCCCTCAGTTTGGGTGTGTGCACAGTTGTTTCTTTCAGTTTTCTGTTGGCCATCTTTGCTTTTCCTTTCTCCTTCCCTTAGCCTTTCTCTCTTTTCCCATCTTATTACTCCATCTAATTTCCACTTTCTTCTTTCTCTTTTTAATCTTTCCCCATTTGGGGACATAAAATGGAACTCAGGAGTTTTATTGCTTTTGTTTTTTTTGTTTTGCTTTTACTTAAGGGATTTCATGGATTTATTCAATATGTTTTATGTTTCCTATTAGTATTAATTATTTTTTCTTTAGGAATTAAACCCCCCCCCCCCGAAAAGAGATTTCCTAGTTTGTTCGTTTATTTTATTTTATTTTTTATTTATTTATTTATTTATTTTTTGCGGTACGCGAGCCTCTCACTGTTGTGGCCTCTCCAGTTGCGGGGCACAGGCTCCGGACGCGCAGGCCTAGCGGCCATGGCTCACGGACTTAGTTGCTCCGCGGCATGTGGGATCTTCCCGGACCAGGGCACGAACCCGTGTCTCCTGCATCGGCAGGCGGATTCTGAACCACTGCGCCACCAGGGAAGCCCTGTTCGTTTATTATTAATTAATTTCATTGCTATTGTGAAGCTAATTTAGGTGTCTCTCTCTCCCCCCCACACACTTTTTTGGTGTGTGTATAATGATTCAAAGCTTAGAAAAAAATATTTCAAGTTATTAATTGGGAATTTTCAAAAATTATACTGTAATGGTTGAACTATTTGGGTTTCTCTGTGTGAATTCTGGGCAAAGGTAGAAACACTTGGAGACCATATCATTTTTAAAACTTATTAGCACCCCTGTGTTCATAGCAGTACTCTTCACAATAGCCGAGACATGGAAACAACCTAAATGTCCATTGACAGATGAATGGGTAAAGAAGATGTGGTATATATACACAATGGAATATTACTCAGCCATAAAAAAGAATGAAATAATGTCCCTTACAGCAACATGGATGGACCTAGAGATTATCATACTAAGTGAAGTAAGAGAAAGACAAAAATCATGTGATTATCACTTATATGTGAAATCTAGAGTATGACACAAATGAACTTATCCATGGAACAGAAACAGACTCACAGACATAGAGGACAAACTTATGGTTACCGAAGAGGAAAGGGGGTGAGGGTGGGATAAATTAGGAGTTTGGGATTAGCAGATACAAACTATTATATATAGGATAGATAAACAAGAAGGTCCTGTTGTATAAGCTCAGGGAACTATATTCAATATCCTGTGATTAACCATAATGGAAAAGAATATGAAAAAATGTATGTATATATGTATAACTGAATAACTTTGCTGTATAGCAGAAAATAACACAACATTGTAAGTCAACTATACTTCAATAAAATAAATTTTAAAAAATAAAGGAATTGAGGGAGGTGGTTAGTTGCAGTTCTAATCAGGTGCCATCCCAGGATGTGGACCTTTGTCATACTGTCACTTCCACCTCGGACCCTGGACACATTGTCAACCAACAGATGCTCCAGCTTCCTGAGCTGAGGGAGAGGTTGCTGGATGGGTGGCCCCTTCCACCTGGGCTCCTGGTGCTTGTCACCGGCACTTGCCTGGGGGAGAGCATCAGGAATCCCCCCTGCCGACTCTCCTTCTCCTGACCAAGATGCCTGTCTGCCCAGCCACCCTTTTGCTTTTCAATTTTATTTATTTATTTATTTAATTTATTTTTGGCTGCATTGGGTCTTCGTTGCTACACGCGGGCTTTCTCTAGTTGCAGTGAGCAGGGGCTATTCTTCGTTGTGGTGCCCGGGCTTCTCATTGTGGTGACTTCTCTTGTTGTGGAGCATGGGCTCTAGGCACTCGGGCTTCAGTAGTTGTGCCACGTGGGCTTCAGTAGTTGTGGCTCTCAGGCTCTAGAGCGCAGGCTCAGTAGTTGTGTGGCTCACGGGCTTAGTTGCTCCACGGCATGTGGGATCTTCCTGGACCAGGGCTCAAGCCGGTGTCCCCTGCATTGGCAGGTGGATTCTCAACCACTGTGCCACCGGGGAAGTCCCCTCACCCTTTTGCTTTTGACAGTGAAATGCCATTGGGGGGATTTTTTATGTGTGCTAATTTTCCTATTAATACCAGTACATCGCACCCATAGTTTCCACACTGAACAAGAGAAAAATGTTGTTGTGTCCTTCTCAGTGTGTCCTGCCACAGAGAGCATGGCGGTTCTGCTTGTCTTTTCTTTAGAGTTTGGAAAAGGTGAATGAAAGGGTGCAGAGGGCAAGATGGGGATGGTTTTGGTCTTTCAGCTTTGGAAGGATTTGCAATTCTTAGTTCTTTTCAACCAGTACTGTGTGCAAAAAAAAAGGGGAATTTTATGTGGTGATGGTGCTAAGACATTTATTCGGTGCATCCTGGGTCCTGGCTCCAGCCAAGCAGTGGTGGGCAGCGAATGCCTTATCTGACACTCGCATCAGCTCTGGGCAGATGTACTCTTTCTCTTCCATTTTCCTGATGAAGGAGTTTGACGTGTAGGGGGCTTAAAGAGCTCCCTAAGATCGTGTAGTTTATCTGCAGTATTTTACTGCCTCTCAATCACGTAGAGAGATCTTATTTTAAGTGAGTTTGTTATAGACAGAGATTTACCTCAGTGGAGCTGATTTACTTAATAATACCAAGTCTCAAATGTAAGGAATCTTGCCTGTGAATCATTGTGGGAACCACGGATGAGTGAAATGTTTTGATGCCAGCATGGCAGAATCCTTGGGACTGCAAATCAGATGCAGTCTCTAGATGGCTGTTGTGGACAGAAGGCGGTGATGGAGGTGGAAGAGCCGGGAGGGAAATGTCTCCTCAGCTTATTCCAGTGGGAAACAATGGGTAGCCCACCACCTCCACCCCGGGCAGTCCCATGGGCTTTTTTTTTTTTTTTTTTTGCCTCTTGGAAGCAACTCTGGCCATCACTGGGCATTGTGTGTTAAAGCAGCTGCACTTAACATATTTAGTATTTTTATATGCTTTGCAATACTTTTATCATTTTGGGGGGCATAGGTTAAACACAATTTTAGTGGAGAAGCATGTAGAAAGGCAAAGCAATAAAACATTTCTTTTTCAAAGATATTACATAATTATAGACTGTAATAAAACATTCCTTTTAATAAAGAACCTAGTGATCCCTCTCATCTTAAGCACTCCTCTCCCACGTTTATTTGTTCCTGTGTAAGCATCATTCTGTCTTTGAATATACATGTTAATTAAAGGACAGCTATACTAATGGAAACACAAACATGTTCTAATGAAAGTACAGACCAAGGTGCAGGCCTTATTTTCTTTATTCAGTCATATTTGTCCCCTCTGCCCTCCTCCGCCCTGTCCTGCACACACCCTGTGGAGTCAGGGTTCAGGCTCTTAATCATAAGCGTTTACTTGAAACAGGCTGCTGCTTTGGCAGGCCTTCAGGAGGTCAGTTTTCCTTGGTTCAAAGGGAACCCAAGACTTGCTTGTGCCTGACTTCTTTCACATAAGAGATCTGCTTTAAAGCTGGCTTTGCCAGGCACAGCTTTGAGTATTCCATGCAGGGGGCATTTCGATGGGGGTGGGTGTCAAGGAGGACGGGTGTTTTCTCAGCAGCATTGTGGACCTCCTCTGGGAACTGCAGCTGTCTTGGGTCACCCATCCCAGCTCAGATGGCTCATTTCCGCCCACGGGGTTCTGTCATTTACTGTGGTGGGCGGAGCTGGCTCCTCCAGCTTCCCCTGAGGATATGGCTGGCCCCTCATCTCGGGATCTGCTCTTACCTCTGGGTGCAGGGGCGAGGTCGGAGGGGCTGTGGCAGGGAAGTAGAGGCAGGGCTAGGCTTCTTCCTTTCTCCAGCTGTTACTGGGCATTGAGAAATGTCTGTTCTAAAAGGTACCTTTCAAGCCCGCCCACCCCAGGAAGGCACAGCTTCCCAGAATTACAGTGCTCTTTTATTGAACTAACAGAGAGGTGCCAGGCTCTTGTTTATACTGAAAGCTGCTTATCAGTAAATGCTTAGGCCTTCTCTGACAAATATTGACCTAAAGGCAGTTATATTCTGTGTCTTGTTTCTTACCTTAACTTGTTTCCTAACTCATTTAGGCACGGATATATTACGATAGGCATGTTGCAAAATGATCTTGTAATATAGCTTACTCCTTACTCTTTTTATACTGTTTTTCTCAAGTTTTAAGTCTGTTCTCTTTAATTCTTTTTAAAATTTTATTTATTTTTGGCTGTGTTGGGTCTTCGATGCGGCGTGCAGGCTTTCTCTAATTGCGGTGAGTGGGGGCTACTCTTCGTTGCGGTGCGCGGGCTTCTCATTGCGGTGGCTTCTCTTTTTGCAGAACACGGGCTCTAGGCGCATGGGCCTCGGTAGTTGCAGCACGTGGGCTCAATAGTTGTGGCTCACGGGCTCTAGAGCGCAGGCTCAGTAGTTGTGGCTCACGGGCTTAGTTGCTCAGTGGCATGTGGGATCTTCCTGGACCAGGGCTCGAACTCGTGTCCCCCGCATATTGGCAGGCGGATTCTTAACCACTGTGCCACCAGGGAAGTCCCTAAGTCCGTTCTCTTTAGAGGTAAAGTATGTTTTTCTTTAATACTTTTAAATTTTATTTTGTTGAAGTATAGTTGATTTACAATGTTGTGACAAAATGATTCAGTTATACATATGTGGATATGTACATTCTTTTCCATTATGGTTTATCACAGGATACTGACTGTAGTTCTCTGTGCTCTACAGTAGGACCTGTTGTTTATCCATCCTGTATATAATAGTTTGCATCCGCTAACCCCAAACTCCCAATCCTTCCCTCCCCCACCTTACCTCCCCCTTGGCAGCCACAAGTCTGTTCTCTGTGTCTGTGTCTTTAATACTCTTATGTAGTGGCAAATCTTTTTCTTTAATTGGATAGTTCTATTATTTGAAGTTATCACAACACTTTTTGCTTCATCTTCTCTGGGTAAAGAACCCAAGCTTCTTACATGGATATAGCTAAAAATTTGGCCTTGTTAAATTGGCCGAATGGTGGGAGAAGAGGAGGAGAGCTGTGTTTCCTTTTAGGCTAAAAAAAGAAATTATTTTTCTCTGTACCATGGAGAAACATGGCCCAGAAAATTGAATGGCATACAGCTGTTTCTTTGTAGTTCTGCAATCACTTCGAGCATGGGGTTTTGCTTGTGTCAAAGAACACGTGGTTGCGATGACCTCGCAATATGCAAGAGAATAAAGCTTTAAACTGGAGTAGCTGATGTTCCCAAAACCCCAGAGTGAGAGTGTACTTTTATCCAGCTTTTTCTCTTCAGTGAAATTTGAAGAGCACTTGTTATATAGAGCGAAACTTTTACTTGATCTTTTGTGGCAAAGTTAAGTAAGAATATCTAGGCTGTTTTAGATGTTGGCTGTTAAAATTGTTGTATGCGTCAAGGGTGACACCATGCACTTTTGATATCAAATCAGCTAAGCTCTCATTTAAGAAAGCATTTAGAAGTGGAAAATTCATAAATCTTTATAATATACCATTTATTTTTATCCCTGGGTGAGAGCATGACTTGTAATAGCATGGAGATTAAGAGGTCACCTCTTATTGCCATCTCTCAACTGAAAATTAAGTATAGCTAATCCTATTTTTAAATATATAGATTTCTGTAAACCTTATTATTATTATTATTTTTTGCGGTACACGGGCCTCTCACTGTTGTGGCCTCTCCCGTTGCGGAGCGCAGGCTCCGGACGCGCAGGCTCAGCGGCCATGGCTCACGGGCCCAGCCGCTCCACGGCATGTGGGATCCTCCCGGACCGGGGCACGAACCCGTGTCCCCTACATCGGCAGGCGGACTCTCAACCACTGTGCCACCAGGGAAGCCCTCTGTAAACCTTATTTTAAAAAGGATTCCTAACTACCCTTGTGTGTTTATCTTTATAAATATTAGCAGTAATGGTTGATTTTCTTCTGATGGTCAAGTTAAAAAATAAAGTACAATGTTTGTGTATGTCTTTGTGTGCATGTGTGTTTCCAGGGCCCACTACCTCGAAGGAGGATGGTCAAGGTTAGAGGCATAGTGACTAGAGGTGTGCACTAGGATTTGTGACTTAGATTTCAAAGCTCCCTTTCTTGTCACCTGCCAAACAGCCCCAGCAGGTGTAAGGATAACAGCTGGGGTACACATGGCATTGGCAACTGCAGTGTGTAATGCTGAAGAATCGACAAAACAGGATAACAAAAGACTTTATAAAAGTCTAGCTTTTCCAAAACAATGTCCGCATTGTTCTTTTTTCTCCTTTGGTAGCTAGCTGTCCTTCCTGCTAGAGTTGACTGTCCTGCACTCTCTCCACAGGGACACCAGTAGGACCCGCTGAACTCTGTGGAGAGTTCTGGAGTAGAGTTCCTACTGGGCTTGTTCTTCCTGTTTGTGACCTCACCTTTCAGCAGGTCTTAGGGAATTTCCGCTGTCCCATTCCATCAGCTTTTCCTCCACTGCAGCTGCATAGTTAACTCTTCCCCAATCTCCACCTGTAGTATCTGAAAAAAGTTACTTTTAACTCTCAGTCCCTTTCTTGGGGATGTGTAGACCCACCCGTGTAGACAGCAGCCCTCTGGCTTTTGCTTGCATCAGAGGGCTTGCACAAACATGTATTGCTGGACCCAGATTGCTGATTCAGTCCTTCTTGGGCAGGGAGGCCTGAGAGTTTGCATTTTGAGCGAGTTTCCAGATTCAGGGACCACACTTTGCGGACACTCAAAGAATTGATTTGTGTGTGTGTGCGCGCGTGGGCTCGCCTTTTAAAAAAGCAAATGCTATCGTACCATACGTGCTTCTGTATTAGTGTTCCAGGGTGTAAATATGCCGTAGTTTGACTTGTTAATGGGAGTTTTGGTTCATTACAGTATTTTAAAAAACTATTATAAACGAATGCTGCACTGAGCATCATTTTTTTTTTTTTTCTTTTGTGGTATGCGGGCCTCACTGTTGGGGCCTCTCCCGTTGCGGAGCACAGGCTCCGGACGCGCAGGCTCAGAGGCCATGGCTCACGGGCCCAGCCGCTCCGCGGCATGTGGGATCTTCTCAGACCGGGGCACGAACCCGCGTCCCCTGCATCAGCAGGCGGATTCTCAACCACTGCGCCACCAGGGAAGCCCTGAGCATCATTTTTTTAATTCCTGTTTTATGTAAGCAGGTTTGTCTAGGGTAACATGAAGAAGTGAAATTGCTGAGCATGTATATTTTTATTTCATTTTTGTTCTAATAGGTGGTGGTGTCTCCCTGACTCTGTGTGATGTTCACCATATTAATGCCCAGCCCTGGGTAATTTGTTTTAGTCTCCTCCTAATCTGGGGCTAAGCCAAGTTGCTAGGAAAATTGTAAAAATGTGCTGACTGAACTCTTTACAAATTCAACCTGAAATGAGCTTCGAGCTGCTGACCAGTCTTTTTTCATTTTTTGCGGACTTCCTAAAACAGTGATATTCAGCTGTTTTTTTTCCCCGTAATACCCTTGATGGATAAGAAATGCCCTCAGTAACAGTGGCTCACATAGTTTCTAGAGGGTTTAGGTCCAAATGTATCTTTTCATGTGAAGTCATTGTTAGATTCTCCAATCTTGGATATTCTTCCCCCATGTCAGACTCTCTATATTCATAACCAAATGCAACATTCCTCATGCCTTCCACCTTCAACACCAGTTTCTCCTCCTTTTCTGTTCTGTCCTGGGCAGGGATATGTGCTAGGTGAGTCGGCGGGTGTTAGGAGCTGCAGTCATAGCTAAGTGCAGGGTAAGTGAGTGTTACATCTCAGTACTACCATTCCTAATACTTAGGATTTCATAGATTGGTGAAATTAAACTTGGGGCTGGGAAGCTCACACTGGGTCCTCAAATCCTTGTTTTGCCAAGTCATTAATTAAAACCAAGCAACAAAAAGCCACCATTTCTAAAATTAAAATATGAGATTTTTTACCATCCCTCTACACCCTCCAAAATCAGAAAGAATACCGCCAAATAAAGGTTCTGACTTTTAAGTTCAATTTCGAGAAAATGGTTTCTGTTTTCTCCTTTGTCTCAGACAAGTGAAAATGTTGATTTAGTCTGGAGTTACAGTCTTTTCAAAGATCTGATGTCTGTATTAGGCTTTCCTGGTTTGCCAGACCGTCCACAAGTGCCGCCATGGACTGCTGCGGGTTGGATGGCCCTGTATGCCAGGCGCTGAGCGAGGTCCCGGAGAGAAAGAAGCAGAGGAAGAAGTTCTTACATTTCAGCAGCTCCCTGATAGTCTGGCTTCTTCTATAGCACACAGACTGCTTTCCCGTGAAGATGTGTTCAAACTTCTATGGAGACAGCTGCCACGCTTGCCCAAGATCACTTGCCATTAAACTCTTTGCTCATATTGCTTACTTCTGGCCCCAGGCTGGGCTTAAACAAGATCAGTATCGTATCTTTGAGCTTCTTGGGAGAATCTGCTTTTCATGCAAGGAAAATCCTATCTTGTCATTAAGGAAACCTAAGTATCTGTTACCTACTCTTACGCTTCTGCTTTGTGATGTGAAGATACCCTAGTGAGTGACAACAGAATTTGTGCTGATTTTAACACGAGGGCTTCCCAAATACAGGGCAGCCTCTTCCAGGAGTACTTCAGCTGGCCTTGAGACAGTTGTGCATTTTGAACCTCATGGGGTGTGGGGAAACAAATTAAAAACTAACCAGCAGAGTAACTCATTACAATGTTAATTCTTTCCAAACAGCCAAGATCTAAGAGGCTTATTAGATTTTAGATACAGTGCTTTATTAAATCTTTTCTGTTACAACTTATTGGATGAGGTACTTGAGGGGATAGAGATGACCTAAAAAATGGGAAAACCCTTAGGTTTGATTAAAATGGGCACTGAATACCGTTAAAAGAAATAGACACTGAATACCATGTAAAATGGATAGGCCAGTGCCTGCCTGACCCAAAAGGAACCAGTTGTGGACACTCCCTTTCTGGATTTATTCCAGTGAATCTGATACAGTGTTTTGGGGGAATTGCTTGGTGGTCCAGTGGTTAGGACTCTGTGCTTTCACCGCTGAGGGCCTGGGGTCAATCCCTGGTCAGGGAACTCAGATCCTGCAAGCTGCGTGGTGTGGCCAAAAAAAAAAAAAAAGATTGTTTTTGAAGGAAGAGTGGTGGGCTCTGAGTCGTGTCTGCATCCCATGAACTTCCCCAAGAAGGCCGCTATTCTGAAACCTAACACGTATTTAACGTAACGGGGTGGGGGACATCTGATGCCCTTGCTGGCGCTGAAGGGCTTGCTGCAGTTGCTATGGAGAGGTGGGTGCTAGTGTCAGCTGTGTGACAAGACACTCGGGCCTTTCAGGAAGGGGAGCAGGAGTGAAAGGTCATTTAACCTCAGTCAGCTTGAAGAGCCCTATTAATTGTGAGGAGTGTTGATCAATTTCTGTATGGTTTCCCACATAGTAAAATGTCTACCATTTTTTACTGTTCAGTATTTTTAAAAAAGTATTGTATTATTTTAGTCAGAATTGGCTTCCTGTTGCAAAATCCTGGTTTTGTATGTTGGTAAAATTAAGATGTAATTTACTTACTAGGTGTTTGAAATATTGTCATGAGATTCTTCATAGTAGATGAAAGAACAAAATATTACAATGTACACTTGCCTGACAAGGATTATTTTCATTTGAAGAAGGATGACTGCCCTGCTTTGGTTCTCAAAGCTTGATCTGGGGTTTGAATGAGAAGAAAAGTGAAAATATTCTGTGTTTGAATCAGCAGTGCAGAAGAAATATGAAGGATTGATTCATACTTTGGAAATAAGTTCGTCCTAATAGGAGATAAGCCATAATTATTCAAGAGGGTCAAAAAACTCTCGTCAACTTTGATAATATCCCGCATTCACAAGTCTTTGGCAGGAGGGGTCAGTTCCTCACTCCAGGGGCCTCTCCATAAGGCTGCCAGGGACGTTGTTTCCCTGAGGGCGAATGATCCTAGAGAGAAGCCTGGAGCTGCGTTCCGTAGTTCACACAGACCACCCCTGGTACCATGCGGGAGGGGACGACACAGGGCATGACTGCCAGCCGTCCTCGGCCGCCATGTTGGAAACCATCTTGGGGCTCGCGGTAGAGACGGCCTGGGGAGTAATGTGTGTGGAAAAGGTGCAGAGCCTCTGTCGCTGGAACCTAGGGGCTAGGGAGGGGTGCCTGGGAGGTGAAATTGATGTCGATGCGAGGGGTATGAATGGGATGTGGAAATAACCTTCAGACAGCTTAGTCTTGTGGGGAGATACATTTTATACATAACTGTGATCCCACGTGGAAAGCCACGTGCATACAGAGGTACAGATCACAAATGGGAGAGTTCAGAGGTTACTGCCAGCTGGGGAGCTGAGTCAGATTTGTAGGGCAGGTGGGGTTTGTGTTTGAAGGAAATGGTCCAGGTGTTGCTTACATTGAGGTGGTGTGGTTCCTCCGTGCCTCACGGTGCCATGGTCCTCTACACACACACAGACATACGCGTGTGGTCCCTGTAAGTGCCTCTCGGTTTTTTCTTCCTGCCAGGATGACAGAATTGAGAACAAACACAGGATTTTAAGGTTAAGTTTGAGGTGGCCTCACTAGGTGGTGTGATCCCTCCACCTTTTTTCTATTTTTGAGTGGTGCAGGAATGGAGGATGGTGGAAGTGTTTAATTTCCTAGAAGGCAGTGCAGCTACCCATTTTATTTATGTGGGATTGTGTGGAGTCTGTTACCATATGTAACCAATTCAGGTAAAAATAGAGTAAGTGCAGGAGGGGTGCGTGTGTGGTGTGTATCTAAGTGGGCGGCAGTGTTTAGGTGTCCTACACTGTGGGTGTTTTCTGTAGCCATGGGGAAGCCATAACCATTGTTAACTTGTGTCTGAAAAAGAGTTAATGTTCCTGGGAAAAGCGAAAATCTGTTTTCTCTCCTTAACCAGCCGGAGCCCAGGTGTTCCCAGTGGTTCAGGTTATATTAAGCACTTGGTGAGTAAGAGATGCTGTGATTCTGGAGACAATTAGAATTTTAAGTAATTTTACCTCATTTTAATTGAAGGTGTCTAACCCATCTGGCCCACCGTTTGGGCAAGGCACTGGTACTTCTCCTTGTCAGGCTAGCTCCACTCCTACGTTTGGGGTGACCTCAGGATAACCCAGGACGTGGCCTTTGCAGGGGACTCACATTCTCAGCGCTAAACAAGGAAAAAGCATTTGCAGAGGCTTTCGGACCAGTGTGTGTGTGCCACTGCTGGACCAGTGCTGACGAAGTCTCCAGGGCCTTAGCATAAAACAAAGGCATGTTTTGTTGTGTTGAGAGTATAAATAGGCTTCCTTTCTTTTCCTTTTTCCAGGCAGATATAAAATTGGACTTGCTTAATGGTCGCACAGAGCCTACTCATTGCACTGGCCGTGTCCTTCTTCGTGGGGCAGAATAGTGGAGAAAGTATGGGTCCAGGAAAAGGACTGAGAGAAGAGCTGGCTTGGGGGACCTGCCTGGTGACTGTGTGGGTCAGGTGTGCACCCCTGCACTTGAGGCTCCCCACTTGTAAACGCACTGTATATCTACCTGGATGCTTGGGAGGACAGAAAAAAGCCATGAGGCACTGTCCAAATACAAACTGCTCTCTATCACTGCTTGTTATTTTAATAGTTGTACTGAAGTTTTCCCCCAATGGAAGCCTTTATCTCTGCCCTTTAAGTTACATATGCCCAACGGGGGTAATTATTAGCCATCTTCATCTAGATCACATACTGTACAGTTTTTTGGTAGCATGAGTGTTTTATAATTTTAAATGTTCTAAAGGTTGCAAGTCTGAAACTCTGCAAAAAAATTTTTTTTTATAAAAGCACTCTCCTAGATGCAAATGAGTACAGGATTTCTTTTCGGGCTGATGAAATGTTCTAAAATTAGATTATGGTGATAGTTTCACAACTCTTTGTAGACTAAAAACTACTGAATTGTACCCTTTTAAAGGGTGGATTTTTGGGTTATGTGAATTATGTCTCAGTAAAGCTGCCATTAAAAAACAAAAGGGCTTCCCTGGTGGCGCAGTGGTTGAGAGTCCGCCTGCCGATGCAGGGGACGCGGGTTCGTGCCCCGGTCCGGGAGGATCCCACGTGCCTCGGAGCGGCTGGGCCCGTGAGCCATGGCTGCTGAGCCTGCGCGTCCGGAGCCTGTGCTCCGCAAAGGGAGAGGCCACAACAGTGAGAGGCCCGCCTACCACAAAAAAAAAAAAAAAAAAAAAAATGCTGTCCTAAATGTTATCTACAAAAATCCCATCACCACCAGTGTCTTGGACGTTGCAGCTGTTCAGTGCATACAGGGGACTCAGGGTTGAATACTGTATTTGAAATAATCCGAGTAAGCACAGATAGGTGAGTGTGGAAGCAGGGGCTGCAGTGCTGGGGGCTGGGAGGGCAGGGAGCTCCTGGGGAGGGGCTGGTGTGGTGCAGAAGCAGGCTTTGTAGGGAGGGGGCGTTTTGTGGCAAGAGGTGGTAGCGATGGTGGATATTCCTCAGGGTGGCGTGGGAGGAGGAAGATACACCACAAGCAGGTGAGGATCTGGGTGGGAGGGGCCACAGATGGTCTTGGGTGCAGGTCACACGTGAGTGAGTCTTGTGTTTCAGAGTTGGGACTGCTGGTATTTTGTGGTACAGATTCTGGTTACCTTGGCCTTCAGGAAGCCGTGTGATGATAGGTGGGCCGAAGGCCAGAAGACGGCTGCATTTTGGAAAGCTGGGGAAAGGGAGATGTGGTGAGCCACGGGTTCTTAATTTTCAGGCTGTTCTTGAGCAGCCAGGTGAAGAGCCCGATCAGGTCCCCAGACGAACGAAAGCCAAGAAATAAGGTGAGGCCAGGAGGCAGAACCTGGGCCTCGATCCAGGCAGCAGCTAAGATCTGGTCGTAAGCTTTGGGACTGTGGTCTTCAGTGGCCTTTTGGGGTTCATTTTTAGTTTTTCCATTTCTGTATTCTTATTTTTGATCAATCTTGATGAGGAATATATTTGCATTTCCCTCGATGTATATAGTCCTGTACTTATATAGAAGGTATCGGATGCCTTTTTATTTTTTTTAATTTTTTTTATTTTTTTATTATTTTTTTATTATTTTTTTTTTTGCGGTATGCGGGCCTCTCACTGTTGTGGCCTCTCCCGTTGCGGAGCACAGGCTCCGGACGCACAGGCCCAGCGGCCATGGCCCACGGGCCCAGCTGCTCCGCGGCATGTGGGATCCTCCCGGACCGGGGCACGAACCCGTGTCCCCTGCATCGGCAGGCGGACTCTCAACCACTGCGCCACCAGGGAAGCCCTCGGATGCCTTTTTAGATTGACGATTGCAAAGTGTAAACCACTCTGAATTCTGCTCCTGCAGGACTGGAGGCTGACGACTAAATCTTAGGAAACCACATTTTCCTCTTCAAACTGTATTTAGATTCTCTTCCTGTTGGGTTTTATGCAATAGGGATTGAGAAAGGATTTTGTTACTTTTGGTATCGTATTGTCAAAGACAGTCTCCTGTTTAAGGTAGTCTTCTACTGAGAAGTATTTAACTTCTGCAGCATGAAACAAGCCCCTCCCTCAAAGGACAATATTAAGTAGCATCATAATTCACTCAGGACTCCTCTCGGAGTCCTGCTTCTGAGGGCTTCTCACCAACTTGCTCAAGGCAGAAGATTTCAAGCAGTACAAAGGGATATGCAGTTAAAG
This sequence comes from Kogia breviceps, assembly GCF_026419965.1. Lineage (NCBI taxonomy): Eukaryota > Metazoa > Chordata > Mammalia > Artiodactyla > Physeteridae > Kogia > Kogia breviceps. The sequence continues at coordinate 22,011,245 of NC_081326.1, read as the reverse complement.
TCAAGCTCTTTCACCCTCTACCCATTTCCCAGAGATGACTGACTGTCTTGATCAAGATCCTTGGATATCCTTCCAGAAATGTCCGTGCAGGTAACGTGTATAACCATTTCAAAAAGCCAAATGGGAACATGTCATGCACATTAGTCTATACCTTATTTTAACTAACATGTATTTTTTTGGAATGGTTTTCCTTATCTAACATGCATGGATTTTTTTTTTAAAAAAACAGCTTTATTGTGGTATAACTTGCAATAAATAATAATATATAGTTTACCTTAAAATTCACGTCTTAGGTGTACAATTCAATGACTTTTAGTAAACTAGAGTCGTGTAACTATCAGCGCAACCCAGTTTTAGAACCTTTCCATCTGCCCTGTGCCTATTCGCAGTCCCTCCGCATTCCCGCCCCCAGGCAACCCCTAATCTACTTTCTGTCTCTATAGATTGATTGTACTCCTTTTAACTGCAACCAGTGGTCCATTTTGTGGAAGTATGAAAATGTGTTTACTGTCCTCTGTCCAAGCAAATTTAGTTTTTTTTTTTTTGCTGATGTTTTATTTTGCTGCCTTCCTACTTCCTTTAAAAATTTTTGACAAGGTTGAAAATTTGCCTTTGAGCCAGACTTGGTAAGAGTGATAAGGGAGTTTTAATGAGGGTTGTGTGTGGATTTTCCAGTCACTAGCTGTAGGACTGGAAGAAGAATTTTAGGGCTTGGGTAATTATCTGCATTTGAATAAATCTGCCTGAGGTTGTCCTTGATTAGGTGGAAGCCCAAGCATTACTGTGTAGTTTATGAATGTGGGCAAGTGGAACTAAGAACTCACATCTGATTGGGGTTGAGCGAAATTTATTATTTCAACTTTTCCTTTTTTACTTTCTCTCTAACTCAGAGGATTCCTGGAGTTGCTGAGTGTTCAGGAGTATGTCATAGGATATATTTTTCACACTGCGTGTTGGGACCCATTCTTGGGTGTGGATTCTGACCAGCTGTTTTTGTTGTTATTGTTAAATTGTAGAACATAATAATGCCTTGCGTCTTGTAATGGTAAGCATTGTTTTCTGAAAACTGTTCTAATTGTCAATTGCGTGTGTATTGTGTGTTTGTGATGTAAGCACCAGAAATGTTGAAAAGTCAATGCCTTAGGAGTTAGAGGTTCTCAATTTCAGTCAAGGGCATAAATGTTATATTCGGGCTTCCTCTTCATCGGAGCTGTACTAGAGCTCTTCCTAGTGACAGGCAGGGTGAGGAGTCTAGGATAGGGTAGTTCATTGAGGTAAAACATGTTGGCTATTGGCTGGGAAAATGAGCCAGCTTGTCTTATGCCATTTGGTATAGGTGATTGCTACCTCGAGTAGCTGTAAGGAGATGTGCTGTGACTGGCCACTGAGTACCTTGTCTTTTAGAGTTAAGTCCTCTCATAGGGATCACTGCAGGATACCCTATCCCAAAGAAGACTGCATGTGGCCAAATCTCAACACTGTTGAGTGGGGGTGGAAGAAATGAACTGTTTAGCATCGGCCCAACGACTCTTGTTAAAAAGCCACCTTTTTTTTTTTTTTTTTTTTTTTTCTTTTTTTGCGGTACGCGGGCCTCTCACTGCTGTGGCCTCTCCCGTTGCGGAGCACAGGCTCTGGACGTGCAGGCTCAGCGGCCATGGCTCATGGGCCCAGCCGCTCCGTGGCATGTGGGATCCTCCCAGACCTGGGCACGAACTCGCGTCCCCTGCATCGATCGGCAGGCGGACTCCCAACCACTGCGCCACCAGGGAAGCCCCAAAAGCCACCTTATTGACGGTGCTGGCTATCACTCTGGTCTTAATTCAGCTGAAGTCTGGCCCAGGAGTCGTAGGAGTAGAGGGGTTTAGGAGACATACAGATCTTTTGAAGGCAGAGGAAGAGGATTCGACCTGGATATTAGGGAATATCAGATTAGCACTTAAAAGGGCATCTGTATTCCTTAGTGTGCCAGGTAGTATTTGAGGGCATCCGTTTTGCTAGATATTTTTCTGCGAATTACGTATACTACGATTAACAAAGTAGACTTCTTGTCCTCAGAATAATAGTTTAGTAATACCAAAGAGAAACGTAACAGTCAAGCAGAATGGAATCACTGGGCCAGTTGGGCCACTTGCTTCCCCTCTAGTAGGTGAGGCGTTTTGGACATCTCAGTGAGTCAGCTTTGCTGATCCTTCCTCATCCTGTCAACACAAAGCTTTCTTCTCGGCCCTCCTCTCCTTTTTTTTTTTTTTGGTGGTATGCGGGCCTCTCATTGCTGTGGCCTCTCCCGTTGCGGAGCACAGGCTCCGGACGCACAGGCCCAGCGGCCACGGCTCACGGGCCCAGCCGCTCCGCGGCACGTGGGGTCTTCCCGGACCGGGGCACGAACCCGTGTCCCCTGCATCCGCAGGCGGATTCTCAACAACTGCGCCACCAGGGAAGCCCCTCCTCTCCTTTTTAGTGACACTCTCTTTAGGTGATCTTGCTCGGAACCATGGCTTTAATTACCGACCGTTCGGTCACTGACTCCTAAGACTGCGACTCCTTTCCCCTTTAATGCGACGCCTTTCCCCTTTAACGATTTCCAGCAGGCACTCTCTATGTGAGTGGGAACACATATGACTCTAAAGACTTGGGAAAAAGTCTGGGGGAACTTCTGGGTAAACTACTTTCTTCCTGGATCTCTCTTTTAAATTTTTTTTCTTTTTTTGCGCTTGGATTGAATGATCATTTATTTTGAATGGTGAAAACAGTTTAAACATGTCAGAGTGGCTCATCTTTTCCTTCATGGAACCATGAAATCAGATACTTATTTCCCATCCTTTAGTTGATATTGTAATGAGTTGAAGACTCTTGTTGGGAAGAAAATATTCCTGGTGGGTTGGATGAAGGGTGACTGCTGATTTTGAGAGCAGGCAAGGTGCAACCAGGTATCTCTGGACCATCCAGCTGGTAGCTCTGCATCTTAATGTTTAACTCATAGCACAGAATGTTACTTTAAGCTACAAGCTTGCAAAATTTTTTCTAGTATGTTAACCTGTGATTTCTAGACTTCATATGGTCCATCTCAATTTAAGAGGCTTAAGTACAAATCCCTGCTGTTGGAGAGAAGAGGGCTTTGGAGGGAACAGCATGTGGAACTGCTCACTCACTGAACAGAGCAGTTAGCTTGTGGAATGTGACGGCGTTGGTATGCAGAAACCAGAGGGAACTAGGGGGCTAAGGGTCTTCAGTGCCGCATGTAACTGGGTCCTAAGGGCACTGGGGAGCCTTTGTGGGGTTTTACGCTGTGCATTGACATGATCTGGCCTTTGCCACCAGGCATTGCAAAATGAGTTAGAAGTTTTTAAAAGTGGTTTCATCCAGCCTATAGTACAGACTTGATGTGCTTTTCTCCGTCTGTGTCAGTTCACCCGCTCACTCTTCCCCCTCTTATCATTTATCATCATGTCTATTCCAAACTTGTACAATTTTTCCAAGCCCCATATTCAGCCTCTGCCTTGTCTTCCTCTGAGAAGATGCTCTTGCTTCTTTCACCTGAGCCAGTCAGGTGTGAGCCCCCCAGCTGCTTACCTTTAAAGCTGATTCATTTGCCCTGTTCCGAGTTTGAAGTGTATGAGCCAACCATCCTCTAATCCAGGGTAAACATTGACGATTACAGCCAGAGAATTGGGGTTTGAGAGGGATGGGGGGGGGATGCTGCCACTTCCAGTCCTTCTAGTTGCTGAAGTCAGTGAAATCATCTGTGTAAACTCTGAAATGTGAATTGTGGTTCTTTAGGGAAAAGTAGGACAACATCACCAAAAACATGAAGATAGAATACAAGAGCAAAGAAAAGCTACGAGCACTTAGGTATAAGTGACAAATTCCAATGTTGACATTTCTATGGCTGGTGTTCTGTTTCCAGTGCCCGGGAGTTTGTTCCTGTCTGGGCCTTAGCAGATTTTGTAATGCAGGTGTGTGAATTTCAATGTAGATTTAGTGGCTATATAACTTTTAATTTAATAATGTTTAATTTTAATATAAATGATATGCTTTAATTATTTTAGTTATTTTATAATTAAACATTTGTCAGTATTTTGTATCTGGTTGTGATTTTTAAAAAATAAGAGCAATTATTCAAAAATTGTTCTTCTTTTTAAGAGTTCACGTTCTGAGGCAAGCAGATATGAGTAGTAGGAATAACCAGGAACTTTTCATCAGTAGTAAACTCACATATATTCAGTATAAATAAGGAGGTGAGAATGAGGACATGTCAAACAGGGATCTTACTTATACATTTGTACTGCTGATGGGAATGTAAATGGATACAGCCACTATGGAGAACAGTATGGAGGTTCCTTAAAAAACTATAAATAGAACTACCATACAACCCAGCAATCCCACTACTGGGCGTATGCCCTGAGAAAACCATAATTCAAAAAGAGTCATGTACCAAAATGTTCATTGCAGCTCTATTTACAATAGCCAGGACATGGAAGCAACCTAAGTGTCCATCAACAGATGAATGGATAAAGAAGATGTGGCACATATATACAATGGAATATTACTCAGCCATAAAAAAATGAAACTGAGTTATTTGTAGTGAGGTGGATGGACCTGAAGTCTGTCATACAGAGAGTGAAGTAAGTCAGAAGAAGAAAAACAAATACCGTATGCTAACACATATATATGGAATCTAAGAAAAAAAATGTCATGAAGAGACTAGGGGTAGGACGGGAATAAAACACAGGCCTACTAGAGCATGGACTTGAGGATATGGGGAGGGGGAAGGGTAAGCTGTGACAAAGTGAGAGAGTGGCATGGACATATATACACTACCAAACGTAGGGTAGATAGCTAGTGGGAAGCAGCCATATGGCACAGGGAGATCAGCTCGGTGGTTTGTGACCACCTAGAGGGGTGCGATAGGGAGGGTGGGAGGAAGGGAGATGCAAGAGGGAAGAGATATGGGAATGCACGTATATGTATAACTGATTCACTTTGTTGTAAAGCAGAAACTAACACACCATTGTAAAGCAATTATACTCCAATAAAGATGTTAAAAAAAAAAAAGAAAAGAAGTGAAGGAACATATCAACCAAAATTTACCTGCTAATTCCAAGACATTCAAGCAAACCTGAAAGATTTAAAGATTTAAAAGATTCAATAACTTATATTTTTTATAACTGGAATATAACATTACAATGGATGACCTCATTCTGATAGTATTCTATTCACCCTTCCCCTGAAAAAAATCAAGATGGAAGAATGATCTGGAGAAATTTATAAAACATGAAAGAGGTGAAAAAAATGAATGTTTTAAAAATTATTGCAAATTTTGATAGAAAACATGAAACATTCAGTGACAGATTATCTATTCATGTAAGATAGAAGAAATGGAATGTACCTGAAGTTCATAGTCATATATTTTACTGAGAACAGAATTAACCATTATAAGGCATGACATGTCTTTTCCTTCTAGGCATAAGGATAAATAAAAATCAACATAAAAGCTAAAGGTAAAAAAAATGCATTTTATGAATTCTAAAGCTAATATGTACAAAATGAACAAATTCCAAGTAAAATAATAAAGACTGAAATATAGTAGAACATTATGAGATAATTGTTTCTTCTGTTTATACAGTGATACAAGACAGTCTGTAGAACTGTGGACAGTTGGCAGTTTGTTTAAGATAACCTTTGACATTTGCAGCAGGTATCTGATTTTCATGAACTCCTTTTTAGTAAATGTAAAACAGCAGCAACCAAAAAATCAAACAGCACAGAGTACCGTAAAGTGAAAGGCGAAAGCATATCTATCTAATTCGCTGATCCCAAGTCCCATTTCTGATAGATAACAGCTGTTAATGGTTGAGTATTTACCTTTATACTTTTATATGATATATCAACATATGTGTGTGTGTGCACGCACTCACACAAGTGTGTTTATTTAGAAATCACGAATGGGACCCATGTTAGGTTACAGGTTATAGGATGACTCTTGTAATAACCTCAAAATTTCAGTGGTTTCACAATAAAATTCTAATTCTCACATAATGGTCAAGTGTGTGGTGTGTTGGTTGAGTGGAGCTCCTTGGCAGCTTTGTATTAAGCAGAATCTCAGGGACTCAGGCTTCTTCCATCTGGTAGCTTTACTCCCACCTGTAGGGATATGAAAGAGAGAACACCAGAGATCACAAAGGAGGTTTTTACAGGCCAGGCCTAAAGGTGGCAGGCATCACTTTCACACACTTTCTATTGGCCAGTCTTAGTCACATGCCCCACATAACCACAGGGAAGGCTGGGAAATGTAGTCTAGCCATATGGCCTGGAGGAAAAAGAAATGTGATTTAGTAAACACATAGAAGTCTCTGCCATAGCACTTTGCTTTTTTCATTTTAGCAGTGTAATGAGACATGTTTTCATATTGACATTTACAGCAATCTCACTTTAAAAATGGAGCCAGACTTTTCTTTTGTATAGCGGTATCATAATGGACACTCTTTCCTCCCTTCATCATAATCACCAGTTCTATAAAGCAGCGGTCCTCAAACTCTGGCACCAGGGACCGGTTTTGTGGAAGACAGTTCTTCCACGGACTGGTTTCAGGATGATTCAAGTGCATTAGATTTATTGTGCACTTTATTTCTATTATTATTATATCGTAATATATAATGAAATAATTATACAACTCAGCATAGTGCAGAATCAGTGGGAGCCCTGAGCTTGTTTTCACTTGACACCCACTGATAGGGTTTTCATATGATTCTACAAATAATTGATTTATTATGGTCTCTGTGCAGTCAATCCTCTCTGCTAATGATAATCTGTATTAGCAGCCACTCCCCAGTGCTAGCATCACTGCCTCAGCTCCACCTCAGATCATCAGGCATTAGATTCCCATAAGGAGCGTGCAATCTAGATCCCTCGCATGTGCACTTCACAGTAGGGTTTGCACTCCTATGAGAATCTAATGCCACTGCTGATATGACAGGAGGAGGAGCTCAGGCAGTAATGTGAGAGATGGGGAGCGGCTCTAAATACAGATGAAGCTTCGCTTGCTCACTCGCTCGCTCACTTGCTCGCTCTCTGCTCCTGCTGTGTGGTCCGGGGATTGGGGACCCCTGCTATAAAGGATAACCTCATATATGATGGAAATGCAGCAGTAGGATAAACTCCTAGAAGTAGAATTTTTGGATTTTAAGGGCTATATTTTAACATTTTTGTAGATATCATCAAATACCAGCAAAAAATTTGGACTAGTGTAAGTCTTCAGTAGTGAATCAGAGTGCCTGTTGTCTGTCATCCCAGTATTATCAAACTTTCCTTGTAGAAGTTATCTTTTTCTTACTGGTTTAAATGACATCTTAATATTAAGGAAATTAACTCTTTACCTGTCACATAGTCCAAATACCTACCCGGTTTGTTATTTGACTTTTGGCTTTGTTTATGGTAGACGTTTCCAAGTAGAAGTTTTAAATTCTCATGAGGTATCATTTGTCCATCTTTTCTTTTATGGCTGAGTTTTCTGTCATTTTGGAAAGTCCTTTCCAATCCAGGATTAATTTTGGAAAAAATTCACTCGTGATTTTTTGTTTTGTAAATGGAAGAAATGAACAATTAAATATTTTTTTCATCCAGAATATTTTAAAAAATAAATTTATTTATTTTTGGCTGCATTGGGTCTTCATTGCTGCAGTGGGCTTTCTCTAGTTGTGGTGAGTGGGGACTACTCTTCGTTGTGGTGCATGTGCTTCTCATTGTGGTGGCTTCTCTTGTTGTGGAGCATGAGCTCTAGGCGCGTGGGCTTCAGTAGTTGTGGTACAAGGGCCCTAGAGTGCAGGCTCAGTAGTTGGAGCACACGGGCTTAGTTGCTCTGAAGCATGTGGGATCTTCCTGGCCCAGGAATAGAACTGGTGTCCCCTGCATTGGCAGGCAGATTCTTAACCACTGTGCCACCAGGGAAATCCTGGAATATTTTGAGTGTAAGGAATTACTGAGGTAGGGAATCAAGCTTTATGATATATATTTTTCCTAATGGCTGCCATGTTGTTCCCAAGAATTGTTGACTCAACTGTAATTTCTTTGCTTCTGCAGCTATCTATCCTGATGAAATCAAATAATTATCTTTAGTTATATTGATGACACTTTCTTTAATAAATGTATATAGGCTTAGAAGAATTTATTTGCATCAAATTGAAATTGATTTGAATAAAATGTGTGTCCAGCCCTAGCATGGCTCCATTTTTTGTGAGTAGAGAATTTTACTTGCCTAATTAGAGAAAAAGAACCACACGAGCTCTGTACCCATGCTGTCATACACATCTTCTGAGTTTACAAGTAATTAGATTTTGTGAAGATATGAATATTCTGTCAATTTTTCTGTCATTCAATTTCATTTTACAGTTATATTCATGCCTTTATAAAATGATTATCAAATTATCAAAATATATGTAAACAAAGTGAAAGTGCAAAAAGCAGGAAGAATGTAATCTATCAAAAACATTCAAGCCATCAAGTTGAAATTAAAAGCTGGAGGGTATTAAAATGTTTCAAGTTGTATCAAAAGATTCTTTAAATTTACAGTTGGCTGGTGAATCAATTAGTTGACAATGGTTTCTACTCATGAATTTCTTTTATTTAAAATTTCTTTTAATGTGCTATCTTTTTTTTTTTTTTTGGCGGTATGCGAGCCTCTCACTGTTGTGGTCTCTCCCGTTGTGGGGCACAGGCTCCGGATGCGCAGGCTCAGCGGCCATGGCTCACGGACCCAGCTGCTACGTGGCATGTGGGATCCTCCTGGACTGGGGCACAAACCCGTGTCCCCTGCATCAGCAGGAGGATTCTCAACCACTGCGCCACCAGGGAAGCCCTTAATGTGCTATCTTGAATGAAAATATTCTGGAGAATTTAAAAGCAAAATTTTAAACTTTTGTTTTCAGAAGTATTGTTTCCTTGTTTTAGTCAGAGAGAAATAATGACTTTAAAATCCATTTGGGAAGAACAGAGAATGTTTGCAAAAAGCATCTCAAAAGGTTTCAAAATAAAAACAAAAACAAATGAAAGAAAAACCCTTTCCCTTTGGAAGAGAAGAGTAAAACCTGAAATAATAATGAATTCTGGCATTTTGGATAGCACATTTTCCCCTTTCTCAAAATAATATAAAATTTATATTCTCATGCATGGATACAGATTTGTACTCAGGCGTTCAGAAAAAAGAGCAAAATGGAAGTAATATCAGAATTGTCTAAATAAACAGAATACAGTTTAATAAAGCGAACATCAGACATCTAGGAAAATTTTGATTTTATAAATATGAGTGTGAGCATGTGATTTTATCAGAACTGTGTAAAACTCAGCTTATCTATGCTTGTGTCACCATATTGATACTGGCTCTTTGTTTACTTAGTGTGGTCTTCACAGTTACATATGGTTTTATTTCTTAGAGTGAATACATAGTACTTGGTGTGACTATTCAGGACAGCCAATGAAGAGTGCTCATTTCCTTCTGACATACTCACATGGACCAGGGGTGATGATTCTGGGATGGAATTTCTTGTTTCTTGGCCATGCTGTGTGGCTTGTGGGATTCTAGTTCCCCGACCAGGGATTGAACCGAGGTCCCAGCAGTGAAAGCACAGAGTCCTAACCACTGGACCACCAGGAAATTCAGTGGGATGGGATTTCTTAACTAAACTAATAGAGCCTACTGCCATCAGTGATTTTATGTAGACACTTTGCTATATCACCTTAGAGATTGTTACAAGTCCAAGTTCTACTGCTCACTGCACAACAGGCCAATAAATCAAGAGGTGAGGTGTTGGGGTAAGGAATAGTGACTTTGTTTGGAAAACCAGCAGACCAAGAAGATGGTGACCAAGAAGATGGTGGACTAGTGTCCCAAAGACCCGTCTTGCCCATGTTTGGATGCTAGTGTGCCGCCAGCCGCGGCGGGTCCTCAAAGTGCAGCAACGATCGACGAGAGGGGGTAGGGAACTGAAAGCACCAAGGTATGGGATCAGATGGGCACAAGCAACTGATGGTTGCAAGGCAAGTTTAACAACAAAGCGTAGCCGTATATATCCCCCTAAAGCAGGGACTTTGCATAGTCATTGTAAAGTAGAGACTTTGCATAACCTTTGTTCTGTGGAACTAGTCTTTCATCTTAGGCTTAGTCGCCACCATAACTGCATTAGCGGGTTTATCGTCTCTCGGTTTAGTTGCCACTTTATCTGCATCAGCGGATCTATCGCTTGTTCCACAAAGGCACCAATTTCCCCTCCAGGATTGCTTTTCCTAGCTTTAGGGAACAACCAGGGACTCTCATTAACTGAGCAGGTCCCTGGAGCGATCTGGCCAAAGGCCATCTCCTTTTTTATGTTCATACCATAAAGTCCAGGATGCATACCAAGGAGAGTACAATCGGGTCCTGAGGCTTATGAGGGTCTTAATGGCGCCTTCCTCAGAGGGCAGTGCTCGCCACACTAGTGTTTTTTGTTTGTTTGTTTTTTTAATAGAACAAAGATGGGGGAGGTTAGGACGGAAAGTAAAAAAGTGATAAGTTGCTGCAAATATTTCCTGGTTCCAGCCAGACTCCGGAGGCCATGTGTTAATTTCTTCCTTCTTATAGCCATTCACAGGTGGGCCTGGTCAGGATGTTTCCTGTGAGCTGAACAAAGGTATTTTAGCTTAACACTCAGGCATGGGAGGCAGAGTTCCCAGAGACAGAGAAGGGCCATTATGTATGCTTGAAGCTATAGGCAACATCCCTTTCATGATTAACTTGTAGCAAAAGCAATAGAATACAAAGGTTAGAGTAAAAGAAATGTATCCAATATGGAGTCAGATTTGTTCTTCCCTATTGCAAGTTGGATGATGTTTAATAGATTACCTTTAAAACTTGCTATATTGTCATATTTCATATTTAAACTTGTAACCATTTCAGCAGTCTTTAGGACCTTAAACTAAAATTGGGATGATATCACAGAAATGAACAATTTTTAAAATACTGTATTTTATTGATTCTAAAATTGGGATACATACCATAGTCAGTGGCATCTGAGATTAGGTGAAATGCAGAAATCTTTTTTTTAAATCAAAAGCACAGATTAATTTTGAAAAATGTTGACTTCAGATCTCTCAGAACTTTTGGCCTGCTTATTAATCACTGCTTGGAAAAAGAAATACCCATATCATGTCTCCCTTCTGGTTGCGCTAGGTTTGCATCTTCATCTCTACCTGAGGCTCTGTTGCTCCTTGCTCAGCCTCTCCCTGTTTTGAATCTTCACTCTTCCATTTTTGATAAACTAATATCACTGAGTCCAGAGGTTCTTGACTCAGTTGCACATTAGAATCACCAGGGGACCTTTTAACAAGGACTGATGTCTGGCCCAGGTTGAGAACCATTGTTTCAGTATGTGAAACATGCCCGCACACCTTCCTTGCCCATAGGTCCCTCTCTAGTATTGTCTAATGTTTTACCTCCGCTTCTCCTGCAAAGTTCTGCCAAAGAGAGGGCAGCTGTCATAGTCTATTTATTTATTTATTTATTTGATTGCACCGGGTCTTAGTTGCGGCAGGTGGGCTCCTTAGTTGTGGTTCATGGGCTCCTTAGTTGCAGCTTGCCAGCTCCTTAGTTGCAGCATGTGGGACCCCTAGTTGTGGCAGGCGGGCTCCTTAGTTGTTGGCTCACTGGCTCCTTAGTTGTGGCATGTGAACTCTTAGTCGCAGCATGCATGTGGGATCTAGTTCCCCGACCAGGGATAGAATCCCAGCCCTCTGCATTGGGAGCTCCGAGTCTTACCCACTGCACCAGCAGGGAGGTCCCTCTCTTAGTCTTCACTTCCTCACATTTTGGTCTTGTTCAGCTCATGGAATGAGACTTCTTTTCATCATTTACCTGAAGTGCTGTTGCTGACATCACCAGTCACCACCTGCCTGCTACTGATTTTTCCTTCCTTATTTTGCTGGGTGTTTCTGTTGCATTAGACACCCCTGCCCATACCTTTTTTTTTTTTTTTTTTAACATCTTTATTGGAGTATAATTGCTTTACAATGGTGTGTTAGTTTCTGCTTTATAACAAAGTGAATCAGCTATACATATACATATATCCCCATATCTCCTCCCTCTTGCATCTCCCTCCCACCCTCCCTATCCCACCCCTCTAGGTGGTCACAAAGCACCGAGCTGATCTCCCAGTGCTATGCGGCTGCTTCCCACTAGCTATCTATTTTACACTTGGTAGTGCATATATGTCCATGCCACTCTCTCACTTCGTCACAGCTTACCCTCCCCCACCCCGTGTCCTCAAGTCCATTCTCTACATATGCGTCTTTATTCCTGTCCTGCCCCTACATTCTTCATAATCATTTTTTTGTTTGTTTATTTTTGGTTTTGGTTTTTTTTTTTGCTGCCCCTTCCTTTTCTTGAAACTCTATTTTCTATTCTTTCGAAGTGTTGAGCTTTCCCAGAGCTCCTCCTACCTCCTTGACCAGGACTTAAAGACTCTAGATTCTCTGTCCATCTCTTAAAGATACGTTTCCCTGCCCCCTTGCATATTCTCTTTCGGAGAACTTATACATTCTCACATTTTCAGCTATCATTGTATGCTAATGTAAACCTATTTCCTTGGTTATTACATCAGTACCATAATCTTATTTCCAACTTCCCAGGCAACATATCTACTTGGATAGCCCATGAACTTGACCAAAATGGAATTAATTTTTCTCTAAATCTGTTTAACCTCCCGTGTTCTTTTTCTTATCTGGTGGCAGCACCATCTACCCAGTCTTCTGTGTTAGAATTCTGAGAGTCATCCTTGTTTCCTTTATATACCATCATCTTATAAGGGCTGTAAATTTTATGTCCTAAATATTTCTCAGCATTAATCTTTTTCTCTGTCACAAACCACCAGGCCCCTCCCTAGCTCAGGACCTCATCCTCACTTGGATACTGCAGGTCTCCTAACTGGTCTCCCTGCCTCTGGGCTTCTCCCTCTCAAATTGCTGCTCCGTAATCACCAGAGGGACTCATCTAAGGTGCATATCTAAACTGTTACCTCTCTACTTACCATTACCATTCCCACTCTCATTGTCTTTCTTGAGTCTCAGCTGGTACCCTCCCGCCCAAAGGACCTTCATGGTGCCCCTCACCACTATGCTTGCCATGCTTGTTCCTGGCCTGCTCTTCACTGGCCTATAGGCACAAGTCAGAATTCTCAGCCTGGCACTGAAGTTTCCCCAAACCTTACTTTCTAATCAACCAATTTACTTATTGTCCTTAGAACTGTCATGTCCTTTTTTGTTGCCATTCATTCAGCCCAAATGCTGCTTCCAGTTCATTGCCTTTTTCCCTCTGTGCATTCTTGGTTTAATCTGATTTTTGTGTTTTTTTTTTTTTTTTTTTTTTTTTTGCGGTACGCGGGCCTCTCACTGCTGTGGCCTCTCCCGTTGCGGAGCACAGGCTCCGGACGCGCAGGCTCAGCGGCCACGGCTCACGGGCCCAGCCGCTCCGCGGCATGTGGGATCTTCCCGGACCGGGGCACGAACCCGCGTCCCCTGCATCGGCAGGCGGACTCCCAACCACTGCGCCACCAGGGAAGCCCTTTTGTGTTGTTTTGAGATGCAATGGGTTGTAATAGAGAAAGCTGTAGTCATGATGTGAGAGACCTGATTCCTAGTTCTCACGAGATTATAGCCAAATTAAATAATTGATTGATTTTCAGTTTTCTCATCTATAAAATGGTAATGGTGATAGAACATAATTGCCCAGGGATTTTTTTTTTTGAAGTGTTAAGTGAGATAGTGTATTGAAAGTACAAGGGAAATTTGTAAAGTAGAAATAATGATAAACATAATTTATTTATTATTAATTCTAATTACTAAGAAAAAGACTTATTATCCATAGCTCTAGGCACTCAGTTGGAAGTAAGTAAAAATCTTCCAAATGAAAAAAGAAAAGGAAAGAGTCAGACTGAAGCCCTGCCAATAATCCTGGCTGCCTGTGTGAATTCAAGGAGACAAAGTGATCAACCAGTGCAGGTTTAGTGTCTTCAAGAAAACCTGGTGAAGTCTTGGCTTGATTTGTTTTGGAATTAATTTTAGGCATTTGTACTGAGAATGAAATGCTAGTAGGAGCTCTTCGTAACAAATGTACAGAGTTCCGGGGGGAGACAATTGTGTTACATTTTCCGTGGCTCCTGAGGTCTCAGAGGATTCCTTTGGTTGATCTGTTCGGGCATAGAAACTTTTATACAGTGTACTTGTTAGTTTTGCAGTGTGATGTTCATGAGGATTGATGACTGCATTAAGTAGGAGTAAACCTAAGACCTTCTAAGAGCTCCTTATACAAACCTCCAGTCAAAATCCCCAGTCTGTGTGATCATAATCTTTTAACTGAATTGAATATGTGGCCTCTTACGCTGCACAAAGAAGAGAAGGGTTCTGTCACTTCTTGGGCATTTGGGGCACCTGTCACATCTTGTCTTTTCTGGGGCCATGAAAGGGTGGCAGTTTTGCCTTGTTCACCTGAAATAACCCTTAGTTTTAAATTGATTATCTTTACTTAGTAGAAAATGGTAGACTGTTGATTTTAGTCATCTTGCTAATAATATTGTACCTGGCTGGGTATATTCACAAATTTGTGTGGGTAGAGGAAGAGAAAACCAACAAAAATCAATTTGAATGTTTATTTTAGTGCAGATTTTTTGTATTATTTATTTATTTACTTATTTAAAAATTTTTTTGATACAGCAGGTTCTTATTAGTCATCAATTTTATACACATCAGTGTATACATGTCAATCCCAATCACCCAATTCATCACACCACCACCACCACCACCCACCCCGTGGCTTTCTCCCCTTGGTGTCCATACGTTTGTTCTCTACATCTGTGTCTCAACTTCTGCCCTGCAAACCAGTTCATCTGTACCATTTTTCTAGGATCCACATATATGCGTTAATATACGATGTTTGTTTTTCCTTTTCTGACATACTTCACTCTGTATGACAGTCTCTAGATCCATCCACATCTCAACAAATGACCCAACTTCATTCCTTTTTATGGCTGAGTAATATTCCTTTGTCTATATGTACCACATCTTCTTTATCCATTTGTCTGTCGATGGGCATTTAGGTTGCTTCCATGACCTGGCTATTGTAAATAGTGCTGCAGTGAACATTGGGGTGCATGTGTCTTTTTGAATTATGGTTTTCTCTGGGTATATGCCCAGTAGTGAGATTGCTGCGTCATATGGTAATTCTATATTTAGTTTTTTAAGGAACCTCCATACTGTTCTCCATAGTGGCTGTATCAATTTACATTCCCACCAATAGTGCAAGAGGGTTCCCTTTTCTCCACACGCCCTCCAGCATTTGTTGTTTGTAGATTTTCTGATGATGCCCATTCTAACTGGTGTGAGGTGATACCTCATTGTAGTTTTCATTTGCATGTCTCTAATAATTAGTGATGTTGAGCAGCTTTTCATGTGCTTCTTGGCCATCTGTATGTCTTCTTTGGAGAAATGTCTATTTAGGTCTTCTGCCCGTTTTTGGATTGGGTTGTTTGTTTTTTTAATATTGAGCTGCATGAGCTATTTATATTTTGGAGATTAATCCTTTGTCTGTTGCTTCATTTGCAAATATGTTCTCCCATTCTGATGGTTGTCTTTTCTTTTTATTTATGGTTTCCTTTGCTGTGCAAAAGCTTTGAAGCTTCATTAGGTCCCATTTGTTTACTTTTGTTGTTATTTCCATTACTCTAGGAGGTGGATCAAAAAATATCTTGCTGTGATTTATGTCAAAGAGTGTTCTTCCTATGTTTTCCTCTAAGAGTTTGATAGTGTCCAGTCTTACTTTTAGCTCTATTACATTTTGAGTTATTTTTGTGTATGGTGTTAGGGAGTGTTCTAATTTCATTCTTTTACATGTAGCTGTCCAGTTTTCCCAGCACCATTTATTGAAGAGACTGTCTTTCTCCTTTGTATATCCCTGCCTCCTTTGTCATAGATTAGTTGACCATAGGTGCGTGGGTTTATCTCTGGGCTTTCTATCTTGTTCCATTTATCTATGTTTCTGTTTTTGTGCCAGTAGCATATTATCTTGACTACTGTAGCTTTGTGGTATAGTCTGAAGTCAGGGAGTCTGATTCCTCCAGCTCCATTTTTTTCCCTCAAGACTGCTTTGGCTGTTCAGGTCTTTTGTGTCTTCTTACAAATTTTAAGGTTTTTGGTTCTAGTTCTGTAAAAAATACCATTGGTAATTTGATAGGGATTGCATTGAATCTGCATATTGCTTTGGGTAGTATAGTCATTTTCACAATGTTGATTCTTCCAATCCAAGAACATGGTATATCTCTCCATCTGTTGGTATTATCTTTAATTTCTTTCATCAGTGTCTTATCGTTTTTTGCATACAGGTCTTTTGTCTCCCTAGGTAGGTTTATTCCTAGGTATTTTATTCTTTTTGCTGCAGTGGTAAATGGGAGTGTTTCCTTAATTTATCTTTCAGATTTTTCACCATTAGTGTATAGGAATGCAAGAGATTTCTGTGCATTAATTTTGTATCCTGCAACTTTACCAAATTCATTGATTAGCTCTAGTAGTCTTCTGGTGGCATCTTTAGGATTCTCTATGTATAGTGTCATGTCATCTGCAAACAGTGATAGTTTTACTTGTTTTTTACAATTTGTATTCTTTTTATTTCTTTTTCTTCTCTGATTGCCATGGCTAGGACTTCCAAACTATGTTGAATAAGATTGGTGAGAGTGGACATCCTTGTCTTGTTCCTTATCTTAGAGGAAATGCTTTCACTTTTTCACCATTGAGAATGATGTTTGCTGTGTGTTTGTCATTTATGGCCTTCATTATGTTGAGGTAGTTTCCCTCTATGCCCACTTTCTGGAGAGTTTTATCAGAAATGGGTGTTGAATTTTGTCCAAAGCTTTTTCTGCATCTATTGAGATGATCATATGCTTTTTCTTCTTCAGTTTGTTAATGTGGTGTATCACATTGATTTGCGTATATTGAAATCCTTGCATCCCTGGGATAAATCCCACTTGATCATGGTGTATGATCCTTTTAATGTGTTGTTGGATTCTGTTTGCTAGTATTTTGTTGAGGATTTTTGCATCTATATTCATCAGGGATATTGGTCTGTAATTTTCTTTTTTTGTAGTATCTTTTTTTAATGGGAACACTATTTATTTATTTATTTTGGCTGTGTTGTGTCTTCGTTTCTGTGTGAGGGCTTTCTCTAGTTGCAGTGAGCGGGGGCCACTCTTCATTGCAGTGCGCAGGCCTCTTACTGTCGCGGCCTCTGTTGTTGCAGAGCACAAGCTCCAGACACGCGGGCTCAGTAGTTGTGGCTCACAGGCCTAGTTGCTCCGTGGCATGTGCGATCTTCCCAGACCAGGGCTCGAACCTGTGTCTCCCGTATCAGCAGGCAGATTCTCAACCACTGAGCCACCAGGGAAGCCCTGTAGTGTCTTTGTCTGGTTTTGGTATCAGGGTGATGGTGGCCTCATAGAATGAGTTTGAGAGTGTTCCTTCCTCCACAATTTTTTGGAAGAGTTTGAGAAGGATGGGTGTTAGCTCTTCTCTAAATATTTGATAGAATTCATCTGTGAAGCCATATGGTCCTGGACTTTTGTTTGTTGGAAGATTTTTAACAACAGTTTCAATTTCATTACTTGTGATTGGTCTGTTCATATTTTCTATTTCTTTCTGGTTCAGTCTTGGAAGGTTATACCTTTCTAAGAAGTTGTCCATATCTTCCAGGTTTTCCATTTTACTGACATAAAGTTGCTTGTAGTAGTCTCTTAGGATGCTTTGTATTTCTGCAGTGTCTGTTGTAACTTCTTATTTTTCATTTTATTGATTTGAGTCCTCTCCCTCTTTTTTTGATGAGTCTGGCTATTGGTTTATCAATTTTGTTTATCTTCTCAAAGAACCAGCCTTTAGTTTTATTGATCTTTGCTATTGTTTTTTTGTTTGTGTTTCATTTATATCTGCTCTGTTTTTATGATTTCTTTCCTTCTGCTAACTTTGGGTTTTGTTTGTTCTTCTTTCTCTAGTTCCTTTAGGTGTAAGTTTAGATTCTTTATCTGAGATTTTTCTTGTTTCTTGAGGTAGGCTTGTATAGCTATAAACTTCCCTCTTAGAACTGCTTTTACTGCATCCCATAGGTTTTGGATCATCGTGTTTTCATTGTCATTTGTCTCTAGGTATTTTTTGATTTCCTCTTTGATTTCTTCAGTGATCTCTTGGTTGTTTAGTAACGTATTGTTTAGCCTCCATGTGTTAGTGTTTTTTAACTTTTTTTCCCTGTAATTCATTTCTAATCTGATAGTGTTGTGGTCAGAAAAAATGCTTGATATGATTTCAATTTTCTTAAATTTACTGAGGCTTGATTTGTGACCCAAGATATGATCTATCCTGGAGAATGTTCCGTGCGCACTTGGGAAGAAAGTGTAATCTGCTGTTTTTGGATGGAATGTCCTATAAATATCAATTAAGTCTCTCTGGTCTATTGTGTCATTTAAAGCTTCTGTTTCCTTATTTATTTTCATTTTGGATGATCTGTCCATTGGTGTAAGTGAGGTGTTAAAGTCCCCCACTATTATTGTGTTACTGTCGATTTCCTCTTTTAGAGCTGTTAGCAGTTGCTTTATGTATTGAGGTGCTCCTATGTTGGATGCATATATATTTATAATTGTTATATCTTCTTCTTGTACTGATCCCTTCATCATTATGTAGTGTCCTTCCTGTCTCTTGTAACATTCTTAATTTTAAAGTCTATTTTATCTGATATGAGTATTGCTACTGCAGCTTTCTTTTGCTTTTCATCTGCATGGAATATCTTTTTCCACCCCCTCACTTTCAGTCTGTATGTGTCCCTAGATCTGAAGTGGATCTCTTGTAGATAGCATATAGATGGGTCTTGTCTTTGTATCCATTCAGCAAGCCTTTGTCTTTTTTTTTTTTTTTTTTTTTTCGCGGTACTCAGGCCTCTAACTGTTGTGACCTCTCTCGTTGTGGAGCATAGGCTCCGGACATGCAGGCTCAGCGGCCATGGCTCACGGACCCAGCCGCTGCGCGGCATGTGGGATCTTCCCGGACCGGGGTACAAACCCATAACCCCTGCATCGGCAAGTGAACGCCCAACCGCTGCGCCAGCAGGGAAGCCCAAGCCTTTGTCTTTTGGTTGGAGCATTTAATCCATTCACGTTTAAGGTAATTATCGATATGGATGTTCCTATTACCATTTTCTTAATTGTTTTGGGTTTGTTTTTGTAGGTCCTTTTCTTTTGTGTTTCCCACTTAGAGAAGTTCCTTTAGCATTTGTTGTAGAACTGGGTTTGGCGGTGCTGAATTCTCTTAGCTTTTGCTTGTCTGTAAAGCTTTTGATTTCTCCATCAAATCTGAGTGAGATCCTTGCTGGATAGGGTAGTCTTGGTTGTAGGTTCTTCCCTTTCATCACTTTAAGTATATAATGCCACTCCTTTCTGGCTTGTAGAGTTTCTGCTGAGAAATCAGCTGTTAACCTTATGGAAGTTCCCTTGTATGTCATTTGTCGTTTTTTCCCTACTGCTTTCAATAATTTTCTTTGTCTTTAATTTTTGCCTGTTTTATTACTATGTGTCTCGGTGTTTTTCTCCTTGTGTTTATCCTGTATGAGACTGTCTGCACTTCCTGGACTTGGGTGGCTATTTCCTTTCCCATGTTAGGGAGGTTTTCCACTATAATCTCTTCAGATATTTTCTCGGGTCCTTTCTCTCTCTCTTCTCCTTCTGGGACCCCTACAATGCAAATGTTGTTGTCTTTAATGTTGTCCCAGAGGTCTCTTAGGCTGTCTTCATGTCTTTTCATTCTTTCTTCTTTCTTCTGTTCCACAGCAGTGAATTCCACCATTCTGTCTTCCAGGTCACTTATCTGTTCTTTCTGCCTCAGTTATTCTGCTATTGATTCCTTCTCGTGTAGTTTTCATTTCAGTTATTGTGTTTTTCATCTCTGTTTGTTTGTTCTTTAATTCTTCTAGGTCTTTGTTAAACATTTCTTGCATCTTGTTTTTTTTTTTTTTTCTGTATGCGGGCCTCTCACTGTTGTGGCCTCTCCTGTTGCAGAGCACAGGCTCCGGATGCGTAGGCTCAGCGGCCACGGCTCACGGGCCCAGCTGCTCCGCGGCATGTGAGATCCTCCCGGACCGGGGCACGAACCCACGTCCCCTGCATCGGCAGGCGGACTCTCAACCACTGCGCCACCAGGGAAGCCCTTCTTGCATCTTTGTGATCTTTGCCTCCATTCTTTTTCCAAGATCCTGGATCATCTTCACTATCATTATTCTGAATTCTTTTTCTGGAAGATTGCCTATCTCCACTTCATTTAGTTGTTTTTCTGGGGTTTTATCTTGTTCCTTCATCTGGTACATAGCCCTCTGCCTTTTTGTCTTGTCTATTTTTCTGTGAATGTGGTTTTTGTTCCACAGGCTGCAGGATTGTAGTACTTCTTCCTTCTGCTGTCTACCCTCTGGTGTATGAGGCTATCTAAGGGGCTTGTCCAAGTTTCCTGATGGGAGGGAGTGGTGGTGGGTAGAGCTGACTGTTGCTCTGGTGGGAAGAGCTCAGTAAAACTTTAATCTGCTTGACTGCTGATGGGTGGGGCTGGGTTCTTTCCCTGTTGGTTGTTTGGCCTGAGGCAACCCAACACTAGAGCCTACCTGGGTTCTTTGGTGGGGCTAATGGCGGACTCTGGGAGGGCCCACACCAAGGAGTACTTCGCAGAACTTATGCTGCCAGTCCTTGACCCCATAGTGAGCCACAGCCACCTGTTCACCTCTGCAGGAGACCCTCCAACACTAGCTGGTAGGTCTGGTTCAGTCTCCCCTGGGGTCACTGCTCTTTACCCTGGGTCCTGATGCACACACTACTTTGTGTGTACCCTCCAGGAGTGGAGTCTCTGTTTCCCCGAGTCCTGTCGAAGTCCTGCAGTCAAATCTCAGTAGCCTTCAAAGTCTGATTCTCTAGGAATTCCTCCTCCCATTGCCAGACCCCCAGTTTGGGAAGCCTGACGTGGGGCTCAGAACTTTCACTCCATTGGGTGGACTTCTGTGGTATAAGTGTTCTCCAATCTGAGTCACCCACCCACCAGTTATGGGATTTGATCGTACTGTGATTGCGCCCCTCCTACTGTCTCATTGTGGCTTCTCCTTTGTCTTTGGATGTGGGGTATCTTTTTTGGTGAGTTCTAGTGTCTTCCTGTCAATGACTGTCCAGCAGCTAGCTGTGATTCTGGTGTTCTTGCAAGAGGGAGTGAGAGCATGTCCTTCTACTCTGTCATCTTCATTCCTAATCCTCCTCATTGGTTTTCAAACCCAGGTGTTTGGGAGGGTCATCTCTCTTGTGCAAGATCTAGGGTGTTGGTGTGCCTGATGTGGAGCTCAAATCCGTTGCTTCCCAGGGAACCGTTCCTTTGTGATCCCTCCTGATGGTGGATCATTTCTGCTGGGGTGTGGGTTTATACTTGAGCTTGTATTTCTGCACCTCCTAGCCATCTCAGTGCTTTCCTCTTACCCTTTGTTGTGGACGCTCTGATCTCCACTCTCAGGTACCTTTCTGAGGGAATTATTCCCTATGTAGTTGTAGATTTGGGAGCAGGTTCATGGGAGGAGGTGAGTTTAGGATCTTTCTTTGATGCCATCTTGAACCATCTACACATTGTTTTATAGTATTCACTGAAGAAGGTCAAATGACAGTTTCAATAAAACTACAAACTGTCTTGAAGTTTAAAGCTGCTCTTCACTTCTATATATATGTTGTGTTTAAGTCCCATCAATAACTTTTAGGAAGAACACTCTTTAACATAAATCACAGCAAGATATTTTTTGATCCACCTCCTAGAGTAATGGAAATAACAACAAAAGTAAACAAATGGGACCTAATGAAACTTCAAAGCTTTTGCACAGCAAAGGAAACCATAAACAAGAAGAAAAGACAACCATCAGAATGGGAGAACATATTTGCAAATGAAGCAACAGACAAAGGATTAATCTCCAAAATATATAAACAGCTCATGCAGCTCAATATTAAAAAAACAAACAACCCAATCCAAAAACGGGCAGAAGACCTAAATAGACATTTCTCCAAAGAAGACATACAGATGGCCAAGAAGCACATGAAAAGCTGCTCAACATCACTAATTATTAGAGACATGCAAATGAAAACTACAATGAGGTATCACCTCACACCAGTTAGAATGGGCATCATCAGAAAATCTACAAACAACAAATGCTGGAGAGGGTGTGGAGAAAAGGGAACCCTCTTGCACTGTTGGTGGGAATGTAAATTGATACAGCCACTGTGGAGAACAGTATGAAGGTTCCTTAAGAAACTAAATATAGAATTACCATATGACGCAGCAATCTCACTACTGGGCATATACCCAGAGAAAACCATAATTCAAAAAGACACATGCACCCCAATGTTCATTGCAGCACTATTTACAATAGCCAGGTCATGGAAGCAACCTAAATGCCCATCGACAGACAAATGGATAAAGAAGATGTGGTACATATAGACAATGGAGTATTACTCAGCCATAAAAAGGAATGAAAGTGGGTCATTTGTAGAGACGTGAATGGATCTAGAGAGTGTCATACAGAGTGAAGTATGTCAGAAAAAAGAAAAACAAATATCGTATATTAACACATATATGTGGATCCTAGAAAAATGGTACAGATGAACTGGTTTTCAGGGCAGAAGTTGAGACACAGATGTAGAGAACAAACGTATGGACACGAAGAAGGGGAAGGCGGTGAGTGGTGGTGGTGTGACGAATTTGGAGATTGGCATTGACATGTATACACTGATGTGTATAAAATGGATGACTAATAAGAACCTGCTGTATGAAAAAAGAAAATGTTTAGCTGAAGTAAAGAAAAAATATATATCTTTTATAGAATCAACCTGTAATTCCATCTATTCATTATTTTATTTAAAAATATTAATTTAGGGCTTCCCTGGTGGCACAGTGGTTGAGAGTCCGCCTGCTGATGCGGGGAACATGGGTTCATGTCCCGGTCCGGGAGGATCCCACGTGCCGTGGAGCAGCTGGACCCGTGGGCCATGGCCGCTGGGCCTATGTGTCCAGAGCCTGTGCTCCGCAATGGGAGAGGCCACAACAGTGAGAGGCCCACGTACCGGAAAAAAAAAAAAAAAAAAAAAAAAAATTAATTTTGATTTTGTTAGTTTAAGATACATCTGTTGAATTCTTATTATATGTATGGTGCAAAGTATGTAAATTCCCATCTGTTGCCAAAATTTTCTTGCAGGCTATCACTTGTCTTTTAACTTATGTTTTATTCTGAGCTTAAATTTGTAGTAACCAAATTTGTCAGTCTTTTAGTAACTTTTGAGTTTTATATCTTAGAAAAGTCATCACTCAAATTGTGAAGGTAATCTCCTATAGTTTTTCTAACATTTTTAGTGAGTATATTTATTCATGGTTTAATAAATAGCTTTTTATTCCATCTGGAATTTCTGGCCTGATTTAAGGAATGGTTTATCTTTTCTCCACTGATACTGAACTTTGTCACATATTAAATTCCTCTGTATGCTAAGATCTGTTTATTCTTGTGCCAGTACTGTGTGGGTTTGTAAACTTTTTCTTTGAACTATACATGATTTACAATATTATATTAATTTCAGGTGTACAGCATAGTAATTCAGTATTTTTACAGATTACATGCCGTTAAAAGTTATACAATAACAGCTATAATTCCCTGTGCTGTACAATATATACCCTTGTTTCTTATCTGTTTTATACCTAGTAGTTCATAGTTTATAACTCTTAATCCCATTCTTCTAATGTGCCCCTCTCACCCTCCCTCTCCCCACTGATAACCACTGGTTTGTTCTCTATATCTATGAAGTACTATGTAGTTTTAATTATCATACAAAGCTCCTATTTTTAAAATTTTAAAAACGTTTCAGGACTTCCCTGGTGGTCCAGTGGTTAACAATCCGCCTTTCAATTTAGGGGATGTGGGTTTGATCCCTGGTCGGGGAATTAAGGTCCCACATGCCACGGGGCAGCTAAGCCCATGCACCACAACTATTGAGCCTGCACGTCTCAACCAGAGAGCTTGCATGCCTCAACTACAGAGCCCTCGCACTCTGGAGCCTGTGCCCCACAACTAGAGAGAAGCCCACGTGCCTCAATGAAGAGCCCGCACCCTGCAACGAAGACCCAGTGCAGCCAAAAATAAATTTTTTAAAAAAGGTTACATTTTCTTTTACATGGTGTAAGACAAATTTTACGTGAACGGCAAGGGATAAAGTGAAAATTGAAATTCCTTTTCTAAACCCATTCACCATATCTCCCTTCCCATTGTTAATTATGGTTAAATTTTTTCACTTTTTTTTTCCAGAAAACGTTTATCTATGTCCCAGTACATTCACTTACCTGTGGGTAAAAATGTGTACAAATGGGATCATATTATACATACTATATTTTATTCTTTACCTTGCTTTTTAAAATGAATGAAGGAAAAATTCTCCCATTTTTGAGCCATTCTTTTATGTCAATTCTACAAAATTGCATGTAACTTTATAAATATTTTTAAAAGATATAGTTTCATAAATATTTAATATTCTGCTAATTTGATTTTGAATTGTAAATGTCAAGTATTCTGTTTTGGGGGTTTTTATGTTTTATTATACTTGGTTAAAAAGGAAAAATTGTGCATTTTTAGAAAGTTTTTATGAGTCAATTTAATGTACTGAAAATAAAAATTAAAAAAAAAATAATGGCTTTATTGAGATAAAATTCTCATAGCATACAATTCACCCATGTAGTGTATAATTCAGTGGTTTTTAGTATATTCATATACTTGTGCAGTTTTTATCACAATAGGTTTTAGAACAGCAACACAAAAGATACCCCTTACCCATTAACAGTTCCTCTTCACCTCCCCCCACCCCCTGCCTTTAGCCCTAGGCAGCACTAATCTGCTTTCTGTCTCTATATATTTACCTATTCTGGACATTTCATATACATGGATTCATACATATATGGTCTTTTGTGACTTCTTTTGTGCCTTCTTTCACTTAGCCTGATGTTTTCAAGATTCAGCCACAGTATAGCATGTATCAGTACTTAATTTCTTTATTGTCAAAAGCATTCCATTGTGTGGATATAGCACATTTTATTTATCCATTCATCAGTTAATGAGCACTTGGGCTATTTCCACTTTTTGGCTATTTTGAATACTCATGTACAGTTGTGTGAATGTATGTTTTAATTTCTGTTGGGTATATATGAGGGCAATTGCTGAGTCATCTGATAACTGTGTTTAACCTTTTGAGGAACTGCTAGTCTGCCTTCTACAGTGACTACACTGTCTTAAATTCTGACTAGCAGTGTATGAAGATTCTGTATCTTCACCAACACTTGTTATTATCAACTTTCTGATATTTGGTAGAATTCACCAATGAAGCCATTTGGGCCTAGGCTTTTCCTTGTAGTAGTAGTATTTTGATTACTAATTCAATCCCTATACTTTTTAAGAGTTTTTCTCACACTTTCTATTTATTCTTGCTTCCGTTTCAGGATTTTGTGTTTTTCTAGGTATTTGTCCATTTCTTTGTTTTTTTTAAAAAAATTTATTTTATTTTTGGCTGCATTGGGTCTTTGTTGCTGTGCGCGGATTTTCTGTAGTTGTGGAGAGTGGAGGCTACTCTTCATTGCAGTGCACAGGCTTCTCATTGTGGTGGCTTCTCTTGTTGCCGAGTATGGGCTCTAGGCATGCGGGCTTCAGTAGATGTGGCTCGTGGGTTCTAGAGCTCAGGCTCAGTAGTTGTGGCGCATGGGGTTAGTTGCTTCGTGGCATGTGGGATCTTCCTGGATGAGGGCTTGAACCCATGTACCCTGCATTGGCAGACAGATTAACTACTGTGCCACCAGGGAAGCCTTTTCCATTTCACCTCAATTATTTAATTTATTGGAATACAGTTGTTCATAGTATTTCTTTATAATCCTTTTTATTGGTATTTCCATGGTTGGTAATAATGACCTTCTTTCATTCCTCATTTTATTTCTGCCTTGCTTTTTAAAGCTTTATATTTTAGAAAAATTTCCATAAAGTCCTAACTAATTTTTTAACAACCACATACTATTTTATAAATTACCCATTTGTGACCATTAACATTTATAAATAATGCCTCAGTTAGTATCCTTTTATATATTTTGGTGTATTTTTGGTGTTACTATGTGTCTAAGTGTTCTTAGTTGAATTTTCTAGGTCAAATGATGTCATATTCAATATTAGTAGATATTAACAAATTCATAGAATTTTCACCAGTCTGCATGAAAGAGTTTCTTTTCAGTCTTTCCAGCACTGAGAATAATCTTACTTTTTCATATTTGCCCCTATGATTTATGAACATTTTTATCTTATTTTGATTTGTACTTATTAGTGAGGTTAAAGGTTTTTGTCATATATTGGCTATTTACATTTATTTATCTATAATGAACTTTACATCCTTTACACTTTTTTGATGGGTTATTAACGAGGTTTTTGTTATATTAAGGAAATTAGATTTTGACATATGTCTTCTAAGTATTTTTTCCCACATTAGTAGTTTCTTTTACCTTTGTTGGACGTTTTTGCCGTATAGAAGTTTGACATTTTTATGTGGTCAGACTTTTCCACCTTTTCCTTTCTGGTTCTGGCTTGGTATCAAGTTCATTTTCTTCACCACTGTTCATTGCTGCCTCCCGTGTAATTAGGCTCTTTTAGGCTTGAAGAAACCAATATGCTTGGTTTACCTCGGTTGATGTGTTTTACTGTAAACATTCATAGAGAATAGGGAGAATAGGATCAGCCACATAATCAGGTTGTGTCTTTGGAACATAGCAGAAGTCCAGGAGTGAGTCTGTAGTCTGTTCTCTGCAGGTTAGATGAATAGAAAATCCAGAAACCGTCTCCTTAGAGACCGTTCCACCGTTATGGTCCCTCCCCCTTTTCTGCTGCTTAAGTGACTTGATCTTTCTCCTCTGCTTGCTGGCTTCCGTGCTCTCGTTGCTCTGCTTATTGTCGTTTTTCTTTATGCCGTTGTGGTTTCTGTTCTCATGACTGACTCTCTCATCTCCATATTAGCCTCCCGTTCAGAGAAAAGAACAGACTGGTTGGTCTGGTCACGCTGTTCATTGTAAGCCACCCCAGAAGGGTGGAGATTTTCTGTCAGGCTTGTCTTCCGTCTACAGATGGGCCTCTCTTTGCACCTGGGGCAGGCTCCCTAACCGATCAGCTACGGCTTCAAATCTGGGGTCCAGTGAGAGAAACTAGGACAGGCTCTGTGCTTTAAACAGTTTGAAAGCTTGAAAAGGTGCATGTGACGGGAATTTTGAAAAACCAGAGGGAGCATGATAAGTGACAGGCACCTTGCTTGACTTGGCTTGTGAGATGTATAGCAAGCCAGTCCCCTGTTCTGTAGGAAGCAGGTGCACCCCTAACCCCAGATGCTATCAGTGCCCTCTGTGAACTCACATCAGTGGAGAAGATGTGACTCAGACATGATTCATCCTATAGGGGAGTAGAGCAAATTGGGCACTTGGCAAAACTAAGCCTTTGCAGTGGACCCTGTTATGCGTCTGAATTCAGGCAAATCTTTGAAGAAAGACAGCATTTCAGAGGCCTTGGAGCATGGAGTCTTTTTGACAACAGGTGTGAGGTTATAGATGGAGGTGTGGTAGAGGACAAGGCATTCCCCAGAGAGGGGATATCTGAACAAAGGCAACAGGAAGCAGAGGAAGTGCTGACTCCCTGGGTTTCTAAGTGAGTTAGGGAGGTTAAAGATGGGGAGAGGTCAGTTAGTGTCCAGAATCTTTGAGGCTATGCTTGGACTTCATTTGATAACCAGTGGGGAGCTATTGAAATAGGGTTGGGCAGTGACATTTGTTTGTACATTCATTCAACAAATATTTGTTCATGTCAGACATTGCACAATGTGCAAAATAAACCAAAAAGGAAAAAAAAAATATTGCTCTCATATAACTTATGTTCTAGTGGGGGAGAGAGTCAGTAATCAGTCTGCATAATAATCATATTATATAGTACGTTAGGTAGTATATACTATTGACAAATTAAATAGAGCAGGATAATGGGACTGGTTATGTGTGTTAGGAAAGAGCGTAGTTGTGATTTTAAATAGGTGGTCAAGGTACGCTTCAGCGAGCAGGCAGCAGATGATAGAACCTGGTAGTACATTAGGGAGAAGAGTCCAGGAAGCCAGGTTCTATGGCATTGAATGGGGAGAAGGACCAAAGAGTCTGGAGTCAGGAAGATCACTTGTGTGAACTGATTTGATGCATCAGTTTGGAGGTGGAATTTCTTTTCCACTTGGTATATCTTTTTTGTGTGTGTGTGGTACATGGGCCTCTCACTGTTGTGGCCTCTCCCGTTGCGGAGCACAGGCTCTGGACGCGCAGCCTCAGCGGCCATGGCTCACGGGCCCAGCCGCTCTGCGGCACGTGGGATCCTCCCAGACCGGGGCACGAACCCGTGTCCCCTGCATCGGCAGGCGGACTCGCAACCACTGCGCCGCCAGGGAAGCCCTCCACTGGGTATATCTTTTTGCCTTAGCAAAGAAGTCCATCAGTTAACTAGCCTGATAAAATCTTCTTTGGTTTTTTAAATGTAGGAGAGATACAATTTTGAAACTAGTGTTATTCTTTATTGCCAGGAGTTCAATGTTTCTTTAAGTGTATTTATTGACTACTCATATCAGAATCACTTGGAATACCAGTTAAAAATAAACATGCCTGGGCCCTGCCCATGACCTGATCTTGAAAGGTAGAGGGGATAATGGTTAAGAACACAAGCTTGAGATAGTCTATTTAGGTTCAAATTCTGAATCTGACTCTTACTTGTCTGGGCGGTCTTAGGCAAGATATTTAATGTTTCTGTACCTCAGTTTTCTCATCTGTACAGTGGGAATATTGCTCATGATAAGGATAATATCTATTTCATAGCATTGTGAGAATTAAATGCAGTTGACTGTTGAACAACACAGGTTGGAACTGTGCAGGTCCACTTATATGTGGGTTTTTCAATAAATATAGTATCTGTATTTTCATTTTACAGATCTTTAACTAGGTGGGAGGAAGAATTCTGTGTTCAATTAGACATCACAATAGGTAGAATCAAAAGAACTAGGCTTGAGTCCTGATTCTATTTAAACTGTTTCAGCTTCCTGCCTTGGGTGAGTCATTTTCATTTTCTTTGCTTTTGAGGCAGATTTTTGAGTGTGTGGGGTCCGGTGCCCTTAACCTTCGCTTTGTTTAAGAGTCAGATGTCAATTCATGTGAAGCATTTAGAACACTGCTTGTCATATCGTAAGCCTTTAATTTCAGACACAATCGTTTTTGTTTTTACTGAATCATAATGTCTGAAGGTGAGGCCATTAATCTTTTTTTTTTTTTTTTTTTTTTTGCGGTACGTGGGCCTCTCACTGTTGTGGCTTTTCCCATTGTGGAGCACAGGCTCCGGATGCACAGGCTCAGCGGCCATGGCTCACGGGCCCAGCCGCTCCGCGGCATGTGGGATCTTCCTGGACCGGGGCACGAACCCGTGTCCCCTGCATTGGCAGGCAGACTCCCAACCACTGCGCCACCAGGGAAGCCCCTAATCTTCATTTTTAATAGATACCCTGAATGACTCATTTGCCCATGTGCTGTATTGTTAATAATTGCAAAACTATAGTAATAATGCTTGGTGACTTTTGTTAGAATATGGGTCAGTTAATGTCAATTTTCCAGATAAGAGTGGTTTATTTAATAACACATGCTGTTGTTTACTGGGTGCATATGCTAAGCATGTTCTAGGCTGTTGGCAGCAACCCTAAAGGGGTAGGTAGATATTAACCCAGTTTTACAGATGAGAAAATTGAGGCTTATGCTGGTGAAGAAAATTACCAAAGGTGAGACAGCCAGTGAGCTGTGGAATTGTCATGGGTCTCCGGCTCTGCCCAACTCCAGAGCACTTGCTCCTTCCATGAAATCAGCTTCTAGTAGCTCAGCCTTTTAATCTTGCAAATGGATACTTTTTATGCTCAGATATTTCCAGTGATCCTGGTACTCACACCTTTGTATAGTCACCTCCTGCAACAGGGTACCAGGTGTAGAATACGGCAGAAATGATGATATGTGATGTCATTTCTGAGATGAGGTTCTAAAGGACTGGCTTCTGTCTGTCTGTCTCTCTGTCTCTCTCTCCTGATCTCTTGCTCTGGGGGAGTTCGCTGCCCTGTTGTGAGCAGCTCTTTGGAGAGGCCCACGTGGGGAGGAACTAAAGCCTCCCGCTAACTGCTGTGTGAGAGAGCTCAAGCCTCCAACCCCAGTCAAGCCTTTGGATGTTGCGGCCCCAGTTGGTACCTTGCCTGCGACATCATGAGAGTCCCTGAGTTAGAACTACCCAGCTCAGCTGCTCCCTGATACCTGGCCTTCAGAAACTGTGAGATAATGAATGGCTGATGTTCTAAGCTGCTGAATTTTGGGGTAATTTGTTAGACAGCCTTAGATAACTAGTACATTTTGCGATTTTATTACGAACTTCTGAGTTCTGCCCCTTCATCCCGACATCTCCGTGTCATCCACACTATTCCCAGGTGCGTATTTCACTGGTTGCCCGATTTACTCCTTTGTTAGGCTTATTTGTTATCTACATCATCTCTGCTCCCTTTCTCCTCACTAAGTATGTTATTGACTGGGTCCCCGGTGCTGTTTACTAGCAAGTCTATCACTACAGCACCCAGTAGAGCACGCAGTGACCGTCAGCTGGCCAGGTGACTGAGGGCAGTGGACTGACTCATCCTTGTCTGGGACCCTTTACTCATCCATGTGATGAGCCGGCCTCCACCAGCAGCCAGAACGGACCTTGATCCAGGTCGTTTCCCAGCGATAAAGATTCTAGTGTCTGTTGTAAAAACTCTATGGGTGTTTAGATGGAAGTGCTGAGGACACCCTGTAGTCTTCCTGCTTCTCTCCCTCTGCTTTGTTCTTAAGCAGCAGAGCCAACGCTAAAAGGAAAAGTCACTTTGGTTAGTGTTTCTGTTTTTATTTAAAAGTAAGACAGTGTGACAGAAAAATCATTAGGGCTCAGATCAGCTTATTTAAAGCAATAATCTCCCTATTAAGACAAATCTCCCCATGGTTTCTGGTCTTTGCGAGCTTTTCCTGGGTGTCTTTCTCCCCCTCTGCAGTTATCACCCTTGGATTTCCAGTTCTCAAAAGGAGGCCAGATTTCTTTAGAGGTTTGTCTTTTTTTTTTCTTTTTTTTTTGCGGTATGCGGGCCTCTCACTGTTGTGGCCTCTCCCGTTGCGGAGCACAGGCTCAGCGGCCATGGCTCACGGGCCCAGCTGCTCCGCAGCACGTGGGATCCTCCCGGACCGGGGCACGAACCCGCGTCCCCTGCATCAGCAGGCGGACTCTCAACCACTGCGCCACCAGGGAAGCGCGGTTTGTCTTTCTAAATCAAATCCTCTTATGGAGAATCTAAATTTGGAATTGGCTCTCTGTTTTGATCAACATGCCAGTTAGATATTTAGAACACTCTTTAATGAAACGCTGGGGCCATGTATGTCTTCTTACAAATCCACAGAAAAGATTAAACTGAATTTTGCCAAGAATAAAAGACTTTAAGGATAAATGTAGGTCTTGAACTTGGTGTCCTATTTCTGTGTTGAATAGATAGATATCTGTTTCTGGTTACTTCTAGAGAGATCTTAACCCACTAGCCAGCTCTGTGAGCCACGCTCACTTGTGGTGGAAGATTCTTGGAAGATGATACTGTTCTTCCATAAATTTTCAACATCTTTAGCTAGGAAGCAGGTACTCAAACCACTACAGTTGTTTTCTTAAAACTACATGGGAGGAATTTAACTAGAGCTGCTCAGGTGAATGTCTAGTTTGCATTAATAATGGAGCTTGATAATTAAGTCATCATTTCTTTTATCATGAACTCAGACCTGCTCTAAACATGCTTTCTGTGCTGGTCCTTCAGATACTTATGAAGCCTTGACAGTAGCCCAAGCAGATGAGTTTCAGTGCCCTGGGTGCTTTCCCATAGGCAGAGTGGCAGAGTAGGTGAAATATGTTGTTTGTTTGTTTAATTAGTAAATTAATTTTTAGAACAGTTGTAGGTTTACCAAAATATAGTACAGAGAGTTCCCCTATTTCCTCCTCCTCCCCTTCCCCTTTCTCCTATTATTAACACCTTGCATTTGTGTGGAACATATGTTGTAATTAATGAACCAATATTGACACATTATTATTAACCAAAGTCCATAGTTTGTACTAGGGCTCACTCTTTATGTCATACTGTTCGCTGGGTTTTGACAAATGCATAATGTCATGTATCCGCCAGGACAGTATCGTGCAGAATAGTTTCACTGCCCTGAAAATCTTCTGTGCTCTGTCTCTTTATCCCTCCCTCCTGTTGAACCCTTGGCAACCACTGGTATTTTTACTATCGCCCTAGTTTTGGCTTTTCCAGAATGTGATACAGTTGGAATCATACAGTATATAACCTTGTGAGACTGGATTCTTTCACTAAGCAATGTACATTTAAGGTTCCTCGATATCTTTTCATGGCTCAATAGCTCATTTCTTTTTATTGCTGAACAATATTCCATTGTCTAGGTGCACTACAGTTTATCCACTCACCTATTGATGGATATCTTGGTTGCTTACAATTATGAACACGGCTGCTATAAACATCTGTGTGCAGGTTTCTGCGTAGATGTAAGTTTTCAGCTCCTTTAGGAGTATGATTGCAGGACCTGAAATAGGTTATTGGCCTGGTGATACCCTCTTGTTCCCCGGTGACTGTACACTTGCTGAAAATGACCTCCCTACTGTGACAGCCTAACCAAGCTGCTGCAGGCCAGAAGAAGTGGCACAGTATATTTAAAGTGATGAAAGTGAAAAACCTACAGCCAACAATATACTACATGGCAAGGCTTTCATTCATATTTGGTGGAGAGATCAAAAGTTTTACAGACAAGCAAGAGAAAAGAGTTCAGTACCACCGAACCTGTTTTACAAGAAATGTTAAAGGGATTTCCCTAAGCAGAAAAGAAAAGGCCACAACCAGAAACATGAAAATTATGAAAGAAGAAATCTCATTGGTAAAGGCAAACATACAGTGAAGGTGGGAAATAATCCACACATGAAGCTAGTAGAAAGATTGAAAGACAAGAGGAGTAAAATCGTCTATATCCACGATAAGTAGTTAAGAGATACACAAAACAAAATGATGTAAGATATGTTGCCAAAAACAGTAAAGGTTGAGGGAGGAATAAAAATGTAGGGTTGTTAAAATGTGTTTCAACTTGAGATCAGCAACTTAAAATAGTCACGTATATATTGATATATATATATATATATATATATATATATATATATAGCTTTTATATAAACCTCACAGTAACCACAAGCTAAAAATCTATAGTAGATACGCACACGCAAAAGAGACAGGAATCCAAACATAACACTAAAGATAGTCATCAAATCACAAAGGAAGAGAGCAGAAAAGAAGAAAGGAACAAAAAAGAACTACAAAAACAACCTCAAAACAATGAACAAAATGGTTCTGACTACATATCTATCAATAATTACTCTAAATGTAAATGGACTAAATGCTCCAATCAAAAGATGCAGAGTGATGGAGGTTCCTCAAAAGATTAACAATAGAACGGCCATATGATCCAGCAGTTCCACTCCTGGGTGTGTCTCTGAAGAAAACAAAAACACTAATTAGAAAAGGTAACACGAACCACTATGTTCATTGCAGCTTTATTTACAATAGCCAAGATATGGAAGCAACCTAAGCGCCCATATCAATAGATGAATGGATAAAGAAGACGTGGGGTGGTGTGTGCACGTGTGTCCGTGTGTCTTGTTACTCAGCCATGAAGAAAGAATGAAATCTTGCCATTTGCAAAAACATAGATGGACCTAGAGGGTATTGTGCTAAGTGAAATAAGTCAGACAGAGAAAGAAAAATACTGTATGATATCACTTACATGTGGAATCTAAAAAACAAGGCAAATGAACAAACAGAACAGAACGGAAGCAGAGTTATATAAAGAGAGAATAAACAGGTGGTTGCCAGAGGGAAGGAGAAAAGAAAAGAGTGAGGGAGATTAAGAGGTGCAAACTTCCAGCTGCAAAATAAATGAGTCCCAGGTATGAAAATGTGCAGTGTGGTGAATACAGTCAATAACTATGTAATATCTCTGTATGGTGACAGATCATAACTGGACTTATCATGGTGATCATTTTGAAATGTATAAAAATACTGAATCACCAGGTTATGTAACAGAAACAAACAGTGTTGTAGTTCAATTACACTTCAAAAACAAATAAACTTATAGAAAAAGAGATCAGATTTGTGGTTTTCAGAGGCAGGGGGTGGGGAAGGGGGAATTGGATGAAGGCAGTCAAAAGGTACAAACTTCCAGTTATAATAATTACTGGGATGTAATGTTTATTAACATGGTAAATATAATTAACACTGCTGTATGTCATATATGAAGCTTGTTAAGAGAGCAAATCCTGAGTTTACATCCCAAGGAAAAATATGTTTTTATTTCTTTAATTTCATATCTGTATGAGATGATGCATTTTTCCCAAAGTTGTGATAATCATTTCATGATATCTGTAAATCAGGTCATGCTGGACACCTTAAACCTATATAGTGCTGTATGTCAATTATATCTCAATAAAACTGGAGGACACAAAAATAAAAGAGGTATTTAAAAAATCCACCTGAGGGGCTTCCCTGCTGGAGCAGTGGTTAAGAATCCACCTGCCAATGCAGGGGACACAGGTTTGAGCCCTGGTCTGGGAAGATCCCACATGCCATGGAGCAACTAAGCCCGTGCTCCACAACTACTGAGCCTGTGCTCTAGAGCTCGCGAGTCACAACTGCTGAGCCCAAGTGCTGCAACTACTGAAGCCCGCACGCCTAGAGCCCGTGCTCCACAACAAGAGAAGCCATTACAATGAGCCCGCACACCGCAACGAAGAGTAGCCCCCGCTCACTGCAACTAGAGAAAGCCTGTGCTCGGCAACGAAGACCCAACACAGCCAAAAAAGAAAAAAAAAAAAATCCACCTGAAGCTATGTTTAGCAAAATATTTTTGTCATTCGGCTTCCTCTAAATTTTGCTGCATAAAAGGCCTCAACATCTCAGTGGCTCTCAACAGTCTTTATATGTCCCTCATGTTACATAGATATCATTTTCGTGTGGCCAGGCCTTGGTCACGTGGCTGCATCTAAGTACAAGGGAGGCTGGGAAATGGAGTCTGGCTGTGTGCATAACAGTAAGAGGAAATTTGTTCTGTGATTTAGTTAGCTGTCTTAGCCATATTGACTAAATGATTAAATCATACAGTAGCTCTTTATTTTGATCTTTCAGGGACAACAGGACAGTACTTGCATGATTTCAGAGTTCTGGGTACTTTTTAGGAAAGCACTTTTCACTTCATGCCCTGTTCCCATTGCATCTTTTTTTTTGTTTGTTTGTTTTTTTGTTTTTTTGCGGTACGCGGGCCTCTCACTGTTGTGGCCTCTCCCGTTGCGGAGCACAGGCTCCGGACGTGCGGGCTCAGTGGCCATGGCTCACGGGCCCAGGCGCTCCGCGGCATGTGGGATCTTCCCGGACCGGGGCACGAACCCGTGTCCCCTGCATCGGCAGGCGGACTCTCAACCACTGCGCCACCAGGGAAGCCCTTCCCATTGCATCTTGAATTATCCTGTCATTTTACTTCTGAGAGAGCTTATTGGAATAAAGAAAAATATGTATTGTTTCAACAAATACCTGTTTGATAATGATGGCTTCTAAAACTGAGAAAAGTCAGTAAGAAGCCTTAATAATAATAATAAATGTGGCTGTTATTAAGTCAGATATTTAAAAATTGTCAGGTCCCCTGTGTTTTGTCAGAGGAAAGAGGCTATTTTGAAGCCTTCTAGCCCTTGATTTAGTTTCAGGATAATGGACCCCTCTTCACTTGTGACATAGTCTCCTTTTGCCTTTAAAAAGACAAGTACATGAAATTTGTATCTGGATATGGCATTTCTTATCCAGAGTAGTGGGTTTTTAGGTAGAAATGCTGTAGATTTTAGCATGAGACTCTATTAATAAAATTTAGGAAGAAATGGGCGATGTTTGTGTTGTGTAGTTTTTTAGTGATCAATCTACTAGATATACTTTATTAACTAATTATAGTTAAAAAGCAAGCTTGGCCGCCCTATATATGTGACTTGGCAGGTAGCATATTTTGAGCATGTTTGGTCGGCCTCAGCTTGCTGCTGATTGAAGTTCATGGCCAAATATTGATTTTAAATAGGTGCCTACTGTTGTCCATCAACTCTCATTCCCTTCAGGAGAAGTGTTTCCTGTGAGCCTCTAGTTGCTGAGAATAGCTGTGTAAACACTGTGAAAGTTTTTCCAAATTAAAATTTGGCCCTCCAGTTCATTTATTCCTTTCAGAGCTCTGACTGTGGGTGTGTTTATGCCCCCCTGCAGAGCCCTCTTTAAGCTCAGTCAACAACTTGGAAACATTCAGCTTGGGCGAAACCTCTTTGTCTTCCAGTAATCTCTCCATAGAGACCACTGTGCTCTTAAATACACCATTAATACTCTTAGACAGGATGGCCTGCTGCCATTCTCTTATTCCTGAGCAACTGCTCCAGACTCTTCATATGACTGTAATTCCAAACTCTAATGATCACATTGAAAAGGCCAGGCAAGTGTACACCTGTTGTGACAGCCGATTTTGTCCCCCGTCTAAACTTGCTTGCTTTGTGAACTGCTAGGATAGTGGGAAGAGACAAACGGGAGGAGAACAATCACTGAAGAAACAAACACCCTTTGGCTACACAATCTGTCTCTTATTTTCCAAGATAGATATTTCATAAGTGCTAAGGCCATGTAAAATGACAAGCATTAGATTTTGCTTAAGCTTTCATCCTAAGGCAGATTAGCAGCTGTTATCTAAAGCAAGCATCAGGCCTCACCTTGGAGTTTGTCCAGAAGGCAGAATCTCAGGCCCCATCCCAGATCTATTAGGTCAGAATCTGTAGTTTATCTCAGTCCCAGGTGGTTTGTGAATGTAAAAGTTGGAGAAGCACTGGTTGGAAAACTTCAGCCTGAGCCTGCAATTACTGAAACCACTCATCAATGTGAGGAGGGATCATAATACTTGAACTCAAACTCTATTTATAAAATGAAAAATTTGTGTATTGTAGTTAACTATCGGAGCACATGGCGAATGTCGAGCTATTCTATTATTTCCTGCTGTGCTAATGAAACCTCTTCAGTCCAAGGACAGTAGTGGCAAGAACACGTCCGGAATGGATCAGAGATCATCTCACTGAAAGAGACCTTTTTGCACAATTTTAGAATCCAGTTCCTGGCTCCCTGGAGATAAGAGAATTCAGGCATTGTTGAGATTTCTCGACAGGTTCTGGCTCTCCCTGTTCAAGGCTCAACCAAAAAGTGTTTGTAGATAGGTTGAGGGGAGGGAATGAAGCCTCTTGCTCTTTTTTTTTTTTTTTTTATCCTCTGTATCTTTATTAATTTTTTTTAACATCTTTATTGGAGTATAATTGCTTTACAATGTTGTGTTAGTTTCTGCTGTATAACGAAGTGAATCAGCTATATGTATACCTATATCCCCATATACCCTCCTTCTTGCATCTCCCTCCGACCCTCCCTATCCCACCCCTCTAGGTGGTCACAAAGCACCGAGCTGATCTCCCTGTGCCATGTGGCTGCTTTCCACTAGCTATCTGTTTTACATTTGGTAGTGTATGTATATCCATGCCACTCTATCACTTCTCCCCAGCTTACCCTTCCCCTCCCGTGCCCTCAAGTCCATTCTCTACATCTGTGTCTATATTCCTGTCCTGCCCCTAGGTTCATCAGAACGATTTTTTTTTTTAGATTCCATATATATGTGTTAGCAAACGGTATTTGTTTTTCTCTATCTTCACTCTTTATGACAGATTCTAGGTCCATCCACCTCACTACAAATAACTCAATTTCATTTTCTTTTTATGGCTGAGTGATATTCCATTGTATATATATTCACATCTTCTTTATCTATTCATCTGTCAATGGACACTTAGGTTGCTTCCATGTCTTGGCTATTGTAATAGTGCTGCAGTGAATATTGTGGTACATGACTCTTTTTGAATTATGGTTTTCTCAGGGTATATGCCCACTAGTGGGATTGCTGGGTCATATGGTAGTTCTATTTTTAGTTTTTTTAAGGACCCTCCATACTGTTCTCCATAGTGGCTGTATCAATTTACATTCCCACCAACAGTGCAAGAGGGTTCCCTTTTCTCCACACCCTCTCCAGCAATTATTGTTTGTAGATTTTTTGATGATGGCCATTCTGACTGGTGTGAGATGATACCTGATTGTAGTTTTGATTTGCATTTCTCTAATTAGTGATGTTGAGCATCCTTTCATGTGTTTGTTGGCAATCTATATATCTTCTTTGGAGAAACGTCTGTTTAGATCTTCTGCCCATTTTTGGATTGGGTTGTTTGTTTTTTTGATATTGAGCTGCATGAGCTGTTTATATATTTTGGAGATTAATCCTTTGTCCGTTGCTTCATTTGCAAATATTTTCTCCCATTCTGAGGGTTGTCTTTTCATCTTGTTTATGGTTTCCTTTGCTGTGCAAAAGCTTTGAAGTTTCATTGGGTCCCATTGGTTGCCTTTCTGTTTCCAGTATTGCTCCCTGGAGCACAGTCTTTGTATTCGTTTGCTCTGGCTGCCATTGGGTGGCTTAAACAACAGAAGTTTATTTTCTTACGGTTCTAGAGGCTGGAAGTCCAAAATCAAGGTGCCAACAGGGTTGGTTTCTGGTGAGGACTCTCTCCTGGGCTTGTGGACAGCCACCTTCTCAAAGTGCTCATAGGGCCTTTCCTCTGTGCATGTGCTTCCCTGGTGTCTTGTCTTTTCTTATAAGGACACCCTTCCTATTGGATTAGGGCCCCACCCTATGACTTTATTTCACCTTAATTACCTCCTAAGAGCCCTGTATCCAAAATACAGTCCCACTGGGGATTAGGGCTTCAACATCTGAATTTTGTGGGGGACACAGTTCAGTCCATAACAGCCTTGGTGCCGCTGATGGTTTCACTGATTTCCTATCTCCCCTCTGTGATCCATGTTCATATGGAGGCAGGAACGATCTTTCTAAAACAGTGGTCCCCCAACCTTTTTGGCACCAGGGACTGGTTTCATAGAACACAGTTTTTCCACGGACGGGGTTGGGGGCGGGGAGGGTTCGGGTAGCGACGGGGGAGGTGGTTCAGGCGGAAATGCGAGCGATGGGAAGCGGCAGATGAAGCTTTGCGTGCTCGCCTGCCGCTCACCTCCTGCTGGGCGGCCCAGTTCCTAACAGGCCACAGACCGGTACTAGTCCATGGCCCGGCGGCTGGGGACCCCTGTTCTAAGACATAGCTCTGACCATCTCCCTCCCATTTCTAATAGCCTGACAACAGCTCTCCCTTGCTTAGATGCAATGTGAGGCAAGGGACTATGAGAAAAGAAAAGAACTAGCACGAAAAGAAATTCGTGCTAGTTTTGCTGTTGCATCTCAGACTGCTATGAGACTTTTGGGCTCTGTCCTTCAGTTCCTTACCCTTACTAATCTGGAAACTGGGGATAGCTTTACCAACGCCGCCGTATTGCCGTAAGGATGATGGAAATGCTAACAAGTAATTGTTGTTTTGTTGTTATGAAAATCACGTTCGTGCTCCGCAGCCTCCCCTCCTCTGGTGCTTGTTAGTGATGCAGATGCTGCACTGTGATTAGATCCTCAGGTGATTGGTATGTGAGGTTCTGGTTCCTCACCTGCTTCTTCTTCTTCTTTTTTTTTTTTTTTAAACATCTTTATTGGAGTATAACTGTTTTACAATAGTGTTAGTTTCTCCTTTACAACAAAGTGAATCAGTTATACATGTACATATGTTCCCATATCTCTTCCCTCTTGCGTCACCCTCCCTCCCACCCTCACCTGCTTCTTAACTGCAGTCCAGCTTTCTCCTGGTGCAGAAAGGAGACAGGCCTTGGAGACAGGCAGCCTGGTTTCAGACTTCAGCTCCTGGAATTTGGTTTCAAATCCCAGCTTTACGTGGGAGTGGATGTTTACAGACCCTGTCTCTGCTTTGTTTCCATCTGAAAAATGGGGACAGTCATAGCGCTTACCTCACAGAGGTTT
This sequence comes from Kogia breviceps, assembly GCF_026419965.1. Lineage (NCBI taxonomy): Eukaryota > Metazoa > Chordata > Mammalia > Artiodactyla > Physeteridae > Kogia > Kogia breviceps. Next base: position 21,970,967 of record NC_081326.1, on the reverse strand, counting down.
TTCGAGGATTAATCGAGACACTGTGTAAATAATGGAGCCTCTACCCTTGTGATTTTAAATTAGATTTCATATTTGAAACTAAGTACCTTTTTGTGTGCTTGGTTCATGGTACTTTTTTTGAAATTGAGGTATTGTTAATTTACAATGTTGTGTGGTTTCAGGTGTACAGCAAAGTGATTTAGTTATACATGTATATATATTCTTTTTCAGATTCTTTTTCATTTGAGGTTATTATAAGATATTAAGTATAGTTTCCTGTGCTATACAGTAGGTCCTTGTTGTTTATCTATTTTATATATAGTAGTGTGTATATGATAATCCCAAACTTCTAATTTATCTCCCCTGACCATCTCCTTTGGTAACCATAAGTTTGTTTTCTGTGTTGTTTTGTTTTGGTTTTGAGTCAAGGTTTCCTTACGTGGCACTGGGGGGGAAATGACGGTGGTGTTTCTTAAGCCCTCGGCCTCTGTGCTGTCTCATCCTGATCATGGAACAGGGTCCTGCTGGTTTTCCTCAGGCAGGATGTGACCAGCAAAGCTGTGATGGTGAGACCCCTTTTCCCGCAGAGGGTCAATCAGCTGCTTCTTCAGGGGAAGATGGAGAGAATCCTTTCAGGTCTCAGCAGTGGCCAGGAGCCAGAAGGGGTCTGTACGTCTAATCTGTGACCAATCAGAACACAGTCCCTTTGTGACACTTGGGCCCATTATGGGAGAGAGGGCCTGCTCCTTCAAGCCTGCTTAACCCCATAAAGAGGAGTTCTTCTCAGTCAGTTTAAAAAAAGCCTTTTCAAATTTACAGAAAGTTTGCAAGAATAAGAATACTAAGACAACAGCTCCATATTCTACCCAGATCATTCACCCACTGCTCACATTGTACCCCATCTGCTTTATCATTCTCACGTGCATAGTATTTTATTTTCTGAACCATTAGAGAGAAAGTTGCATGCATCATAGCACTTTGCCCCCAAATCCTTCCATTTGTACTTCCTAAGGAGAGGGATATTCTCTTACATAACCACAGTACAGTTGTAACTTCAGTAAATTCAATATTAATACAATACTTTTATCTCATCTGCCATTGTATTCCAATTTTTTAAACTGACCCAGTAATGTCCTTTATAGAGCTTCTTTTTTCTCTTTGGTTTAGGACCCAATCTAGGATTAGGTATCATTTAATGTGGATCATTTTCACAGCTTTTTATGACATCAACATTTTTGAACAATGCAGCCTCTTCCTCTTTAAAAAACAAAAAGAACCTTTCTCATTTTGGATTTGTCTGATGTTTCCTCATGATAAGAGTCAGGTTCTGCATTCTTAGCATGAATACCTCATAAGTATTCAGGGTATCACATTTGAAGATTCATGTCCACCTGCCTCTCGACTGATAGCAATGTTGATCGTCTAGTAATGGTAGTGTTCAGTTTCTCCCCCGTGCTATTACTGTATTTTCCATTCCAACACCTAATTAATCTGTGGGGAGGCCCCAAAAGACCATGTATATATCCCACTTATAAAACTTTCTTCCTGATACTTGCCTGAGTCTTTATGGTGACGGTGGATGCAGTGTTTTTCTGCAAGAGGCTTCCTTCTTCCTCTTTATTGATCTACTTATTATTTGTATGGCATGTTAGTCTGGGTTCTTCAGAGAAATAGACCAATAGGATATCTATATCTATATCTATATATCTGCATCTACATCTATAAATAAGAGATTTATTGTAAAGAATTGCCTCACAATTATGAAGGCAGAGAAGTCCCAAGCAGTCACAAGCTGGAAACCCAGGAAGGTTGATGATACACAGTAATTCCCCCTTATCTGTGGTTTTATTTTCTGTGGTTTCAGGTACCTGCAATTATCAAATATTAAATGAAAAATTCCAGAAATAAACAATTTATAAGTTTTAAATGGTTCGCCGGTCTGAGTAGTGTGGTAAAAACTCATGCTGTCTCACTCCTCCCCGCCTTTGACGTGAATCAGCCTTTTGTTCAGTGAGTGTATCCTGCCCGCTAGTCACTTGGCAGCCATCTCAGTTATCAGATTGACTGTCATGGTATCACAGAGCTTGTGTTCAAGTAACCCTTGTTTTACTTCATAAAGGCCCCAAAGCACAAGAGTAGTGATGCTGGCAATTCGGATATGCCAAAGAGAAGCCTTTAAGTGCTTCCTTTACGTGAAAAGATGAAAGTTCTCAACTAATTAAGGAAAGAAAAATGTTGTATGCTGAGGATGACAAGATCTACGGTAAGACTGAATCTTCTGTTTGTGAAACTGTGAAGAAGGGAAAAGAAATTCGTGCTAGTTTTGCTGTTGCACCTCAGACTGTAAAAGTTACGGCCACAGTGCATGATAAGTCCTTAGTTAAGGTGGAAAAGGCATTAAATTTGTTTAATAATAAGGTATTTTGAGAAAGAGAGACCACATTCACATAACTTTTATTAGTATATTTTTAGAATCATTCTACTATTAATTATTGTTAATCTCTTCCTGTGCCTAATTTATAAATTAAACTTTATCATAGGTATGTATGTATAGGAAAATTTCCCGTGGTTTCTGCCCCCACTGGGGGTCTTGAAACGTATTCTTTACTAATAAGGGGGCCACTCCTGTACTTCTAGTTTGAGTCTGAAGGCCTGAGAATTGGGAAAGATGATGGTGTAAATTTCATTACAAGTCCAAGTGCAGACACAGAAGACTAATAGCTCAGCTCGAAGACAGTCAGGCGGAGAGAGTGACTCGTTTGTTCAGGCCTTCAACAGACTGGATAAAGCACATCCACTTTGGGGAGGGCAATCTGCTTTACTCAGTTTACTGATTAAAGTGTTAATCTTGTCCACAAACACCTTCACGGATGCAACGCCAATAACGTTTAATCAAATATCTGGGCACCTCTTGATCCAGTCAAATTGACACATGCAATTCACCATAGGATATAGACTCTTGGACTCCTATTTTTAATGGTTTATAATCCACTGCTATCCTTAATTATGTTGGTGATCAAATTGTCCTGTATTTGGCCAGCTGGCTGCTGTGTCATTATGACACGTCCACAGGATCTGATATCTGTGGCCTGGCACTCCTGTTGGGCAATTGCATCATCTGTCTGTGTGCCCTTCAAGCTCTCTCCAAGTAAATTTTTGTGTGTTACATAGCTTTTCCATAGACTATCTCTTGAACGCTTTCAAAATTAGGGAGAACCTGCCTAGACATATTTGAATGATGTGTTAATGTGCTGGCAGAAACTTAATATTCTTTGTAGTCATTAGTACTTAACTCCGTTTCCATTTGCACTAACAGGAGTCATCCAGTGGGTTATTGCTCTGTGGTGTATACTTTACTGGCTGGAATATTAACTTCTGAGCTGCCCATGGGTGCCCTCTGCTGGCACTGCAGTGGACACACACTTTTCTGGGATTTTTTCCTGCCCACTTTCACTTTTGGTTGATTGGTCTCTCCAATTATCACACAGTTATGGATCATGCAGTGCAAACAGTTTTGGAACCTGCTTTGTTTACTGATATCAAGAATATCTTTCCCTGTAAATATATACATTTCTACGTCATCTTGTTCATGTTTGCATAGTTTTCTATTACGTGAATGTTCTATTCAGCATTTAAATAATCCACTTTTAGGAAGCATTTGTATTGTTTATTTTTTCCATTTCATATAGCACTAAAGTGGACATTCCTTGTATACATACCATTCATATGAGACTTATTAAGTTGAACTTGATAAGTGGATGGGAATTTGACAGGTAAAAATATATGGAAAAGAGTCTGGTTCGAGAAAATTGCCTAGGCCAAGTATAGGATGTATTCAAGCAATAGGAAAATCAGGTTTGGCTGAAACGTGGTGGGGTAATAGTGTGAGATGGTTGGAAAGTAGGTATTGAAGGATTCTTTCTGTTGAACTGATAGACTCCAACTCCAACCGTAAGTGAAGCAGAATCGAAATTTATTTGTTTAATAACTGGGAACCCCAGGGCAGCTGGATCTGGGGACCCAGATGCTCTTGTTCCATCCGTTTGCTGTCACCGAATCTCCCTCCCTCTGTCCCTTCCCAGTTTCTGCACTGGTTCTCTTGCCTGTTGGCATGGGGACAGAAAGAGCTCTCAGCTCCCCCAGGTGGACATCCAAAAGTTCAGGTTATAGGAAGAGTCACTTTCTCCCATTACTCATTGAGTAAACATCCGGGAAGGCCTGTAGTTGGTGCTTTTGGGGTCAGATGTCTACCCTTAGACTAGTCCCCGTGAGCACGGGGATGGGGTGTCTGCATGGGCCAGATCGGAAGCGCTAGCCCACGCCTGTGCCCAGGAGCAGAGGCGGGAACCATGGAAGACTCTCCCCGGGGAACCCTGTGGAGCAGGTGAAGCCGGATTCTTCAAGGAAAAGAGGGTGCCAAAGAGACAAACAGGAGATGTCTGCCACACCGTGGGGCGCTGGTCTGTACTGGAACGCTTCAGGTAGGTCCGAAGTCGCTGTGGTCAGTGATGAACGAAAAGAGGGAAAGGGTGAAAAAGGCATATTATGTGTACACGTTGGACGAAGAGCTCTTGGTGGTGCTTCAGTGTAGAGGAGGAATACGTGGAGGTGATTCCTCTTGCCTGGACTGTGGCAGTAGACTCTGAGTCCCCCCCCTCTTTTAGCCTCTTTCTACCTACAGTGCATCCTATATATACACTGTTTCCAGAGTCATCTTTATAAAACATTGCATCCTGTTTCCCCCTGGCTCAAACACCTTCTGTGGCTTTTTTTTGCGCATTATATTAAGTATACAAGTTTGTCACTCAGGGTCTTTAATGGTCTGTCCCTAAGCTACACTTCCATTTTTTATATCTTACAGCTCCCTTTTACTTAGTATGTGAATCTTGAGCCTACTGAATTTTTTTTGCCATTCCATTAACATATCCCATGCTTTTCCCACCTCTGGCTTTGTTGTTCTTATTTTCCTCACGTGCTAGAATGTATTGGCTGCGATCTGACTGGGGAACTACAGCTGGTCCAGAGAGTCAGATTTTACATAACGGTCCTAAGATTATACCTAAGCAAGTAGAGTAAAAATTTGAGACATCATTTAAATTCTGAATCTTCATGTTTATACATAAGGCATGCAGTGTCTGCATAAGCTGTTATGTCCTTCCTTCACTCCACGTGGGTTAGAGCGAGAACAGCAGCCAGAATGCAGCCCCCTGCCCTGGAGGGGAGGCTGTCCAGGCCCAGAGGGACTGACAGGTGGACACCTCACATCCTGTGTGCTGCTGGCGGAAGGGAGAGCTGGAGAAGGCGGGGCTTCCGAGAAGACATGGCCTTTCTGCCTGAGTCTTGAAAGACGAATGAGCTTATTAGCAGGCAGAAAAAAAGGCGGCATTTCAGGCAGAGGGTGTAGCACGGGTGTCCACACCAAAGATCAAGGACATGGGAATTTTGAGGGTTCTGAGGAGCTTGGAGGTGGCTGTGGCTTGCTCTGTTACCTGTGTCAGTGCTAATATCTTTTATCTTAGTTCCGGCTGCTGTAATAAGTTACCACAGAATTGGGAGGCTTATAACAACAGACATTTGTATCTCAGAGTTCTGGAGGCTGGGAAGTTCAAGCTTGGTTGATTTGATTCTGGTGGGAGCCCTTTTCCTGTTGGCACATAGCTGTCGTCTTGCGTCCTCATGTGGAGGAGAGAGAGCTCGGGTGAGCTCTCCTTCTTTTCTTGGGAAGACACTAATCCCATCAGGGGCCCAATCCTCTTGGCCTCATCTAAACCTCATCATCTCCTAATACCATCATATTGGGGGTTAGGGATTCAACATATGCATTGTGAAGAGACACAAACAATCAGCCTGTAACACTTTCTAACACTTGTGGCTCAAGGAGGAAGCATGAGAATGGAGAAATGTTTTTTCCCACCAGTTATTTGGTGACCACGCGTAGAGTGTTGAAAGGGTCAGGGGCCCTATTAACCACATCTAGTCCAAGAACGTAACTGTGATACCTGCCCTATCTCAGTAAGAGATACTATGGATTTCAAGAAACCAGCCAACTCATTTATTCCAATAATAAAAAAGAAACCATTTATTCTATTTCTAAATATAGAATAAACAGCGTTTATAGTTGCCCAAATTTTGGCATCTCTTAGAAGAAAAACACAGATTGATTTTTGGTTGTTGTTGTTACAAGTAAACTTTTAAAAAACTTAGATAGACTTGCCAAAAATAGAGTACAACATGAGACTAACAGAAAAAAAAAAATAGAAGATAACTCTTAAGATGAATATGGACTGTCTTGGTGCATATATATTTTATACACTAGGCACAGATTGTTTTTTTTTTTTCATGCTTAAAATATTTTGTTTCATATTTGCTTCCAACCCAGGGACAGTATATTGAGTTCCCATTTTATCAGGTGGATTTGAAAAGGTAGAACGTGGCCTTTTTTTTTGTTATGCAGTAACAGACCATCTCCCGCCTACGGGAGGGGTTGCTTTTATTTTCATCTCTTTAATATGAGCTGAGCCATGTGGGTGAAAGCAGCAGGAACCGTAAATGCTGTCACTCTGGCAAAGGCCAGGGTTAGCTCAGAAAGGATCTGTGAAGAGGCTGGGAAGTGGATCTGGTGGCTTAGAAGTTTTGTTTTATAAGCCAACCAGGATGGTTGCTGTGCAGAGCGTGTTTGCACCCAGGCTGTTGCCACCCCTGCAGGCCTGACCTTGGTTAACAAGGAAGGGGCCGGAGGACCTGGGCGCTTCACCTGCAGGGCTTTCTCCTCTTGAATTGGAAACACCATCTTTGCAGAAAAGGGAAGGGAAGGGAAGGAAAAGAAAGGAGAGGAAGACAAGTCAGACTGACATTTTTGTTACAGTAAAGCCAGGCGTTGCTTTAGATAAAGTTATCTTGGAAATGGAGCTTTATTTCTCTCCCAAGCCACACACAGAAAGCTGGTCGCTTAACCAGGAAGCTTGGCTCTCAGGACTCCACTCTAATCCAGGGTGGGAAAAAAGTAGCCCCCAGATGGCATTTGCAGGAGATTACTGGCTGGTAAATCCTTCCTTGTCCTAGAAGATTAAGTCTGCCCTGGTGTAGTTGTGGTCAGCTGAGTGATTTAAAAAAAATAATAAATTGTAGTTTCTTGTCAATCTGCCAGTGTCTGACATTGGCTTGAACTGTTTGTACATCGGGGCCATGTTGCGGCACTAGGTCCTCCTTTGTTTACTGAAGAAAGCTCCAGAAAGCTCGGTTTCCTGTCCAGGTTGTTGGTTGTTGGCTGAAATGAGCAGAAGGTGGTGACTAGAGCCTTACTTAACCTCAGGTTGCTGGGGAGAAGTCATTTATTAAACAGCCTGCTTGTCCCAAGGGCGTGACGGCTGCACCTGGGCCAGGAAGCCAAGCTCTCAGAAACCTGGGCTTTTTTTCTCGAGATTGCCCGGTACGGTGATCCAAGGGAATACAGGGGCAGAGCAGCGCTCAGCCGAGGCATAGCAGGCGGTGATAGAACTATGCGTTCTGCATTCATCTGGAATGGACAGTAGAGAGATGGATTTTTACGAGGACTACCAGTCCCCGTTTGATTTTAACACAGGAGTGAACAGAAACTATCTCTACTTGTCTCCTAGTGGAAATACATCCCCACCAGGATCACCTACTCTTCAGAAGTTTGGTAACTACTTAGTTTTTTAAAGTTAAGTTTGCTGTAATGAAACCTGTACACAACTTGGGATTTGCCGGGCCTTAAAATTCTTAGTGTAAAAAGGTACCAGGATATTGCTCTGTTGCCACTAGTTCGTAAAGCTGCTACAGATTCCAAGCAGAGAGCTAGATGGCTCCTTAAATATTTAGAATATCTGTTTATATATTTAAATATATACAAAGAAATGGGAACTTAGATTTTATTTTATTTATTTTTTAATTTTGTATTGGAGTATAGTTGATTTACAATGTTGTGTTAGTTTCAGGTGTACAGCAGAGTGATTCAGTTATACATATACGTATATCTATTCTTTTTTGGATTCTTTTCCCATACAGGATATGACAGAATATTGAGTAGATTTTAAAGGTAGAACTATTTGTATAGGCATTAGAGGTCTTCTGATCACCTTGAGTTCATTGAGCTGATAAATAACAAAAAATGGGGGAATCCCAACGCTTCTGGTCACCTATGTAATTTATGAAGATCCCCCCGCCCCCCAGTTTTGTCTTTGCGAAAATGAGGCGTAAGCATCTGAAGCACTGACTAAATTCAAGGTTCTGCTAAGGGAGGGCCCGGATTTTGTTCTGGAATGCTGTGAGCAACATGCAGAAATATCCAGGTGAGAGATTTTAAGAGAAAAACTCAAAGCTGCTATACCTTGGAAGCAGTCATTGCTTCCCATGTGCTGCTATAAGATTGCTCTGCAGGCCCGGAGCCACCGTCAGGGAAGAGCTTCGTTTATCGGTACCGGCAGCACAAAGCTGGAACCAGCCTCAGCCACGTCCAGGCCAATCCCCACATTTTACAGCTAATACCTGGAGACGGTTAAACGACCTCTGTGACTTGCCATAGAAGTAAGCAGATTTTCCTAGAAGTTAATGTTTTCCTTACTAATGAAGAGTAGGTCACACTTCGCTCTTCTTAAGCTTAAAAAGTGGGTAATTTAGAAAAAAGATGGTGAAGGCCACAACACGAAATCCAGTTGTAAGTATTTTAGGGAGCATGCTAAAATAAAGCAGCATGCCTCTCACCATTGGTCACAATCCGTGGCCACCTACGGGGGTGTAGTGTGGATTTCCAGGAATGGAAAAATGTTGACAGTAACAGGGTAGAGCTGATCTCCAGAAGTTGGAGACTGGCAGGCAGCAGCTGGGTGCCTGCCCCCAAAGGATGACCTCCTCCATCCTCACCTCTCAGGTCTGTTTGTAGGAAATGCCTCGAGAGCAACACACAGTAGGAAGTTAGAGCTCAATGACAGAGTCAAGCCTAAGTGACATTGGCCGTGGGAGCTGGGACCATTAGTGACCTGACCTCAGGTAGATCTTGGTGATCAGTGTGCAAGGCTTTGAGATGCCCAGGAGGATTCTGCTGCTTGTTTGAGGTATCTCTCAGTCCTTTTATGTCTCTGTTCCACCTCCATTTACTTTGCCCAGCTGTAGTCATTGCTGCCTTTGGATGTTTTCTGTTAAAACAGAAGCAGTGGGTGGGGTTGAGCGTGTCTCTAGGCAAAGTTTGAACAATTACCTCCCCAATTCCTACTAGCAATCTGTAAGAGTCCGGGCTCCTGGGATTAGACACAGAATGATTAAAAAAAAAAGCAAGTGAGCAACAAAAACTGGAAACAAACTCGTGTACCCACCGGTGCTCATGAGATTTATTAGTTTGTGGTAATTTTTAAAAAGAGGAACAGTGGCGAGAGCAGTGAAACGAACAGAAACCACCATAAGCAGTCACCTAGTAAGAACATGGTGATTCTAAAATAAGCAAATCAAAGTGGGGATCTCCAGTCTCTGTGCCCAGGACTCCTCAGGGCACGAGAAGCCGGCAAATCTGTTTGAACCTCGAGTGTGAGGTGTGCATGGAATGCGTACTGTCTTCCGTATGTGTGCAGCCTTTGTATTTCTAGATAGGAGTGCTTAGGATGGACACCTACATTATAAATCCATTGAAAAGCTCACGCGGCTATTGACCACTATGCATTTTCCTAGTCAGCAGACAAGTAGCGCACAAAAAGGACTGATGTTAAAAGGAATCGTACTCAGAAAGGCTGGCAACACTGATCTGAAAAACGTATTCTTTGATATTTATCCAAAATGCCATCATGGGGCAAATGAGAAGATAACAAGATTTTAATCTGTGGGCAGAATGTTCCTCAGAAGCAATCTGAGTGAAGGACAGGATGAGGGCCAGTGCCTGGAACAGAAAGAGGTCTTTTATCAGGGACTTTAAAACTCTCTTGGTACAGCCAGCCCACGTTCAGAAATGCCTTATACTTCTTTTGTTGTTGTTGTTGTTGTTGGTACGCGAGCCTCTCACTGCTGTGGCCTCTCCCATTGCGGAGCACAGGCTCCGGACGCGCAGGCTCAGCGGCCATGGCTCACGGGCCCAGCCGCTCCGCGGCATGTGGGATCTTCCCGGACCGGGACACGAACCCGCGTCCCCTGCACCGGCAGGCGGACTCTCAACCGCTGCGCCACCAGGGAAGCACCTGCCTTATACTTCTTGATCCACAACTCTCATAGATACAAATGTCAGTAGCTGAAGCAGAATCCTGTGAAACAGAACTTATCCTTCCTATGTGTGATGTACTCTGATATTTTATATTATTCCATTTCTTCTTTGAAAAATGCTCATTTGGTACTGCTAAATGGATTTCACAGTGCGTAGTTTGAAAAACACTGATTTCAGATTCTGGAATACAAGCTCCATTAGGGGTGTCAGTCTTTTGTTCACTGCTTTTCCCCCAGCACTTGGAACAGTGCTTGACAGCTGTGGTTCACCAAATATTGTTGGTTCAATGAATGAGTGAATGAATGAATGAATGAATGAATGAAAGAAATGAAATTGGCAAAGAGTAAATCACACTGCACTTCATTTTACAGATGTGAACATGGAGGCCAAGAGAGGTGTTGAGAAGTCCCCAAATCACAAAGTTTAGCCTAAGTCGGGACTCACACTCACCCTCAGTTCTCAAACCAGTGTTTTTGTTTTTCCTTTGTTTTTTTTGTGGTACGCGGGCCTCTCACTGTTGTGGCTTCTCCCATTGCGGAGCACAGGCTCCAGACGCGCAGACTCAGTGGCCATGGCTCATGGGCCCAGCCGCTCCGCGGCATGTGGGATCTTCCCAGACCGGGGCACGAACCCATGTCCCCTGCATCGGCAGGCGGACTCTCAACAGCTGCGCCACCAGGGAAGCCCGGTTTGTTTGTTTTTTGATCACAGGAAATCTCCGCCTGTCTGGTAATGGATATCATACAACAGGTTAATCATTTAAGGCCTAACCTTTCCTTTGGTCAAGGGTCTTAAGTGGGGTAGTTTGTTGATTCCTCATGTGCCACTTGGACCTGAACTTTCCATGTTGCCATGCGGTCAGCAGAGTGGCGTCACAGCTGGTTTCCTTGGCTGCATTTTTCTCTTCCATCCTGTGAACATCTACAAGGAAAACTTCCCAAATGTTATTTATGTAGACTCACTCTTTCTCTTAAGGATTTTCTAACATACAGAAAGATGCAGCCCTAGTTTATAAAAAAAAAAAACTTTGGTTATTTCTAGTGGTTTCAGGAAATAGGAGCCATTTAAAACTCTGACATTTTAGTTTCATGCTGTCGTATTTGAAACTCTAAAAACACGGGAAAAACTCGAACTGAAATTCTTTAGCTGTGAGTCCTTTTCATTCTCTTTTATACCCCTTCTTGATTTCTACTCTGTGCCATTCTTTCTTCTTTTTAGGGAAGGAGTCATCACTTCTTGAAAGTTTTTCAGGATTCTCAAGGTCTTAAATAGCAAATATATGGTTTACAAAATAAAAATCCGAGCAGAATTGAAGAGATGTAGAAACTTCTTACTCCTACAGAGGAAATTTGAGGATGGAGTCACTTCCCCGTTGGGGATCCCCAAATTCCTCTGTGGCTGACCTTTCACCCCTTTCATGGAGTGTCCCAGTTTTGCCAGTTTTACACTTGATTGGGGCTGTGGGGACAGATGGCTCTGAAATAATTGGCTAAAGATATTTTTTCCTCTCTCTTTTTTTTTTTTTTTTTTAAGATGAAAGAGATTCAAGGGTCAGTTTAAGAATATCTGGAGAGGGCTTCCCTGGTGGCGCAGTGGTTGAGAATCCGCCGGCCGATGCAGGAGACACGGGTTCGTGCCCTGGTCCGGGAAGATCCCACATGCCGCGGAGCAACTAAGCCCGTGAGCCATGGCCGCTGAGCCTGTGCGTCCGGAGCCTGTGCTCCGCAACGGGAGAGGCCACAACAGTGAGAGGCCCGCATACCGCAAAAAGAAAAAAAAAAAAAAAAAAAAGAATATCTGGAGAGAGGTTAACTGGTTTTATCAATATGATTCTGGGTACAAATTTTAAAGATTCTTGGTATGGTGAAAACTTCATGCCGTGGGATTGGTTCTAACTCTTGGAACTCCAGCAAGTGTGTTGGGAAATAAAACCTTGAGATAATTTCTTTCCTCATTAACGAAGAATGTGTTCTTCATTATGTTTCTTACACACTTGTGTTAATTAGGACTTTAAAATTCTGTTTCTATATTAACCATAATCAGTTATTCATCTTTACAATATATTGCAGATCCAAAAAAAAAAAATCTGGAGAAGCGCATGAAACATTTGAAAATACAAATATGTTCTCCCTTTGCTATCTTTTCTTCCTCCTCCACTCTTCCTGGGAAGTGAAGTTCGGGGAGGGTGACCTTTTTTCTTGGGCAGGAAGTTGACTGCTGTGTCGGGCCCTGTTTTCAGAGTTGAGTCCCAGGAGTACGGTGGCGGTGGCCCGTCTGACCAGAGAGCTCTCTTTCCCCCTTTTGCATGGGTGCTGTCTGCCTCCCCTCCCCAGCTTGCAGGAATTTCCTCTTTGATGACCCTGTCACTGCCCAGTTCATCCTCTGGGTTCCTGGGGAGGGAACCCAGGAACACACCCCCCCCCCCCGCCCGCCACCCCGGTGGAGTGACTGAGTTTCCTCAGCTTTCTTGTTGCTTGCTGTCTCCACGACGATTACTCCACTCATTTTTCTCTCCTAAGGTTTTACTGTTCTCACCATGAGCAAATATGGGAAAATCACAGCCTTAAGGGAGTATGAAGATTTCACGGGCCTGTGCTCCTGAATCTCTTTCTTCTGAAAATCATCAAAGTCAAATAGCAGGTGTCAGAGGCTCCCTTGCCCGAAGTCAGTGGGGCACTTTTGCCCCCACTGTGGGCATTTGGCCACATCTGGAGGAGATTTCAAGACGATTTGGTTGCTACCACTGGGTGCACGAGGGGATGCTGCAGACACTGAGTGGGTGGGTGCCTGGGATGCCCCATGGGGTGCTGCATAGGATACCCCCTGCCAAGAACTGTCCCGCTCTAAATGTCCACCGTGTCACAGTTGGGAAGCCTCGTCTTAAGTGGATCCTTTGCTTTTAGGGTCTCTTAAGGATAACCGCTTTGGTGTGAGGACCAACAAGTATTCCTCCCCCTCTTCTGGATTTTGTTACATCGGAAACAAAGAATAAGGCACAGAAAGTTGGAGCCCCAAGCACAGAATTTTAAGGGGAAATATTTTTATCTTGTGATCTTTGTGGATATGACCACTAAAGATATTTTGAACTATATGTTTATATATATATATATATATATATATATATATATATTTTTTTTTTTTTTTGGTATCTCTAGGTTAAAAAAAGGAGCTGCATATTTCTTCTTGGGTGTGCTTAAAGAAAACAAGCCCAGAGACTGAAGTTTCTTATTCCTCCTCTTGTCTTAAAGCCATCGTTGCCTCTTTGAAGACCGTAAGAGAGGTGTATACAGTTTTACTTTCCAGAGAAGCTTCTAGGCCTTGATTATCCTCTTACAAATTCTCTCATGGGTAGATAGTGTTAACATTCAGACTTCAATAGCTGATACCTGACACTTCTCTTGTGGCACCTTCTTCCCTCCTAACTGAATGTTCTTAGAGGTGGCTGATGTTATATTCTTCCTGCTCTGATACCATTAGCGCCCCACCTATCCAACCACGGAGCGTTTGCTGTGTACACACCTTCTCTGTAACATGAAGGTAGGTGCCCCGCTCCAAATGGTAACAATCTATTAGATTATGTATGAGACAGAGTTGTATTGCTTCAGAAAAGTGACATTTTACGTCTGTTTTAAATAGGTAAACCTTTTTAGGTGAAAGCAGTGAAGTGAGAATGAAATACATAAAATAAAAAGAGGGGCAAGGTGGACCAGGATGGGAGACGGGGTTCCTATCTCTCCCTCTGACTCCACGGGGTGCCTTCCTACAATTCATTTACTCAGAGAGTATTGCTGAGTATCTCGTGTGTGCCACTCTGCGCCAGATACTGTGCGGGGCCGAAACTACGTGTTCGGAGCGCACTGCTAAGGTCAAATACTGCCCAGCCGGCTGTGTTCTAAGTACAGTAGGCAATATACAGAGGGTATCAGGCCCAGAGCAGCCCAGGTCACCAGGTCCGGAGAATTTCCTCCAAGAGCAGGAGACTTTTCCTATTGGTTTATTGAAATGAATGGGGCTTGGAAATAGGGAGAGGGTTTCAGGAAGAGAAAATAACATGTGCAAAGACAGAAAGAAGGAGAGCATGATGTGGAAAGAGAGGGTGAAGGTGGTTGTACGACATCGTGAATGTAATTAATGCCTCTGACCTTCACGCTTAAAAATGGTTAAGATGGCAAATGGTATGTTACATATTTTAGCATAATAAAAAAAATCAGGGCTTCCCTGGTGGCACAGTGGTTGAGAGTCCGCCTGCCGATGCAGGGAACGCGGGTTCGTGTCCCGGTCCGGGAAGACCCCACGTACCGCGGAGCGGCTGGGCCCGTGAGCCATGGCCGCTGAGCCTGCGCGTCCGGAGCCTGTGCTCCGCAACGGGAGAGGTCACAGCAGTGAGAGGCCTGTGTACCGAAAAAAAAAAAAAAAATCAGATGGGAAAAATAAGTAGGGGAGGCAGCTCATTTTAACTTACTTTTTAATACGTTCCTTAAAAAAAATAAACCCGTCAAATAACATGTTTGCAGAGGACCTGCAGTTTGGAAGATGAAGTGAGCGCACGGGGGTGGGTGAGGACAGTAGCAGGAGATGGAATAGGTGGGCTCCAGATTGTCAAGAGCAGTGAGCTTTACTAGGAGGTGGGCAGCCATACAAGGATGTATGGCAGGGAGTGCCGTGGTCAGAGCCATGTTTTAGAAGGATCACTCTGGTGGCAGGGCGGTGAATGGATTGGAGGGGACAGAGACCGTCAAGGAGCCTTGGGGGCAAGAATCTAAGCAAAACATGGGGAGAGCCTGAACTAAGGCAGGAGTAGTGGGATTGGTGGTGGAGTGTGGAGTGGACTCCTGGGAGCGGGCGACGGAGCCACATCTCAGAGAGGTAGGAAAAAACCCAGGGGGGACAGTGGGTGGTATCAGGACCGGAGACTTCAGAGTGCGGTTCAGTCTGCGCTACTTAGAGATGTCAAATGAGATCGTGACCGAGAACTGTCCTTAGTTGAAGGGGCGGAGGAGGGGCAGATGCTGAGGGAGGGGTTGGAGAGTGATGGGAAGTGAGGAAGTGAGCCTGTGAATCAAGCGTCCTGGAGGAGGAGAGAGGAAATAGCCAGGATGACTTGTAGGACCCGGGAAAGTGAAACAACAGATCCTTATCGAACACTGAGTATGTGCCCACCCTTGATTTCATGGTCCTTTAAAATATTCTTATAAAACCCCAGAGGAGGGGCTTCCCTGGTGGCGCAGTGGTTGAGAGTCCGCCTGCCAATGCAGGGGACGCGGGTTTGTGCCCCAGTCCGCGAAGATCCCACGTGCCGCGGAGCGGCTGGGCCCGTGAGCCATGGCCGCTGAGCCTGCGCGTCCGGAGCCTGTGCTTCGCAGCGGGAGAGGCCACAACAGTGAGAGGCCCGCGTACCGGAAAAAAAAAAAAAAAAAACCCAGAGGGCTAGGTGGGTTTATTGTCTTTTTATTTTTTTAAACAGGTAAGGGGGTTTGGGGCTCAGTTCCCTGGGGCTACCATAACAAAGTGCCCCAGACGGAGCGGCTTAAAACAACAGAAATGTATTCTCTCTACGGTTTTGGAGGCTGGAAGCCCAAAATCAAGGTGTCCGCGGGGCCACACTCCTTCTGACACCTGCAGGGACATCCTTCCTTGCCTCTTCCTCACTTCCCACCGGTAACCCCTGGCTTGCCTTGGCTGGCAGCTGCATCTCTCCAGTCTCTGCCCTCCAGCATCCCACAGCGTGCTCCCTGCGTCTCTGTGTGCTCTGGATCTTTACGTGATGTTCTCTTCAGGTCCCAGCGTTCAGACTTCCTTTTACTGATAAGGACATCAGCCACTAGATCAGAGCCCACCTAAATCCAGTATGATATCATCTTGATTACATCTGCAACAACCCGGTTTCCAAATAAAGACACATTGATGGGTCCTGGGAGTTGGAAGTAGAAGGCATCTTTTTTTTTGGGGAGGGGGGGAGACGCAAGTCAACCCACAACACCATCTAGTTTTAAAAATCTCTGCCCTGTGTTTCCTGTCTTTACGCAGTGAAGTGTTTGGATTTAAATGATCCAAAATTCTTTACAGATCTAAAAGTGTATGAAAATGGTTAAATTTTTTTTTAGTTGATAATCATAGAAAGTCTTGAAGGGAAATAGTTGGCCTTGATTGGAAAAAAAAAAAAAAAAAGGTGAAAGACGAAGAACTGACGGGAAGAGAGAACTGTTCAGGGCTCTGCTATAGGGGCTGCACCCACCGTACCGGAGCAGGGAGGTACCCACCAAACTCTCAACTGTGGCTTAGTTTTTATTGTAGGTTCTAAATATGTATCAAAAAAGCTTTACTTCCTTCCCTGGTTGAAGTTTTTGGGACTATGTAGCAAATGGATGGCTATGCATGGTGTGGGAGGAGGAGAGTGGAGAAAAGAGAAACTCAGTGGAACAAATATTTAGGGAATAAGTCAGTTCAAATGAAATATTATGAACATTTGCTTTATTTTGGGCGCTGTGTGTCCTGAGGTGAAAAGATAAGGGTGTGACGTCAGGACCTTGTTTTCTGGAACTGGAGACTGTTCGAGACTGAAGTCTTTTCCCCATTCTTCCTCGTTCTTCCCCACCGTTCGCACTCCTCAGACATGTTTCCACTGAAGCAAAACACTAAGAACTTCATTTTCCTCCAAGTACTAACAAATTCTCTGACGTCCAAACTATCATGTTTCATCACATCAAAGACACCACCGATTTTAAGCTGTACCATTATTTTATGTTTCATTAAGGGAAAAAATTGCTGCACGTTAAATTAAAAAACAATGCTTTGTTTTCACTTAAAATTAGCTTATTTTAAATGAAAATAAATTCTATTTTAAGTAAAATTATCACTTAAAATTTTATGCTTATTTTTTCAGATTCATTCAGACATATACACTGATCATAACACTCCTCTGCATACTTTTAAAAGTCAGCTCAGTTCAAGTTTTCCTGAAACATCTTCACGTGCATCGCCTGACTTGTCTGAATTCCCTTTCAGTTAGAAATAATCCATGTCTGTTTTATTCACTTGGCTCTCACAAAACGCCTGTGCTACAGCCTTTCTTAAAAGAGAGGTCTGTGATTTTTCTAAGCCACTGACACCCATTTTTGCACATTTTGAGGCACAGTTACAGGTGACAAACAGCAATGCCACAAGGACTGCCTAGCCGGCTGGTTGTACAATGATCTCCAGTTCGAAGATGTAAAATGTAGAAGAAAAAAATGGTGTCTCAGGACTGAAGGGGCGCCATTCTCCTGGTTCATCCCCATGGCTTCCTTGGCAGTGGGTCTCCCACCTGGGCAACCAACACTTCGCCTGTCCGTGGGCTCTAGGCTCTCCTCCCCAGAAGAAACTCTTCAGGGTGATCTCATGCATGCAACTGAAGACAGGCTGGCAATCTGTTTGCACAACTAGAAGAAGAATTAAGCAAGTGGCTAAAATGTTAGTAACCTGATGGAACGAATTATCACTGATTTGCAGTCACTTGGGCTCGATAATGGTATCTGACTTTCGAGCCAGGCACCCCGCGTGTTCTCACACTTGCAGGGAACGAAAAGCCCTCTGCTTCCAGCTTCCCTTCTGACCTGCTGTTTGTTCCCTCTGCTCTTTGGAATTTCTCTACGAAAAGTGTACATGAAGGAGCAAGAGTTTAGAGTCAGAAAGACGTGCGTTTTAATTTCTGTGACTGGGCACATGACTGAACCTCAGAGAACCTCAGTTTCCTAATGGAAATAAATACTACAAATACTGCTTCCCTCATTGGGTGTTGGTTGTAAGATTCTTGCTTTTTTTTTTTTTAAGATAATATGTAAATGTGTCTCCCCTCATGGTGGCTGGTATATTAGATCTCAATAGATATGTCATATTTTCTCCCTCTTCTCTGTCTTTTAAAAATAGATTTCTGTCAGACTCTGAGGAGGAACATTAAAATGAATGATCAAATAAGAATTTTTGAATTATTTATAGTTTTTAAGTAATCTATATTAAAAATGTTTATTGGAATATAGTTGCTTTACAATGTTGTGTTGATTTCTACTGTACAGCAAAGTGAATCAGCTATACGTGTACATATATCCCCTCTTTTTTGGATTTCCTTCCCATTTAGGTCACCACAGAGCACTGAGTAGATAGAGTTCCCGTAGGTTCTCATTAGTTATCAGTAATCTCTATTGATATACATTTCCATGTCCCAACTTTCATGTCATGAATGAGAAATTAATATCTTTTTTCCAGCATGCCAGATTCTACCTCTGCAATAAATACTCTAGTCTTACTGAACATATAAGATATGGGATAATACCTAGAAACACATAGCAAGGTTTGAGGAAACTATATGGTTGGAAATGATTAAAAGACTGCTTTTGGTCTACTCTACCATTTTTTACAGAGTCTTATTTATTATTGCCTCTAGGTATCTCCCAAGTCTGACCTTCAGCCCCCTACTCTTGTCTTTATTTGTGCTTTGTACAATGAATGATTTAAAGTTTTATTTTCAAATAAAAATATTCAGGTTCAGGGTTTCCCTGGTGGCGCAGTGGTTGAGAGTCCGCCTGCCGATGCAGGAGACACGGGTTCGTGCCCTTGTCCGGGAGGATCCCACATGCCGCGGAGCAGCTAAGCCCGTGAGCCATGGCCGCTGGGCCTGCGCGTCCGGAGCCTGTGCTCCGCAACGGGAGAGGCCACAGCAGTGAGAGGCCCGCATACCGCAAAAAAAAAAAAAAAAAAAAAAAAAATTCAGGTTCAGAGTCTTAACTCCACAATGTATTCACGTGTGTTACCATGGGCAAGTTGCTTAACCTCTGTAAGCTTCAGTTTCCTCATCTGTAAATGGTGATGGTGTTCCTTGTCTCACAGAAGTGTTGCAAGTAAATGATGTAATGTATTGGGACCACTTAGCTCAGATTTGGATATAAATAGAATGCACTTTGTGGTGGCGGCTATGGTTATTAATAATTTTCCCAAGTCATGACTGTTAGGTTTTGCAGGTGATTTCGATATCTATGTTTCTATTCTTCCTTCATGACCTTAATTTTCCAATTTTTTCCCTAGTCGATGATCCCGAAACAAACCGCGCCTTTAAATTTTAATATTGATAATTTGCTGCCACCTACAGGCTAATATGAAAAAAGCAGAACATGTAAATTACTAGCTTTCTTAGACTCTGAGTATAAAATCCCAAGGTCATCTTGGAGGTCCCAAAGCTAACTGTGGACAACCCCAGAATGCCCTTTTCTGAGATTCTTATTTTCCCTGGTAGCTCAACTAAATTCTTGGTTAATATCAGAATCCTCTTAGATTCTTTCTGGAATTGGGCAGTTACGCATAAAGCATTATTAGTAATCAGATATTGCATCTTCCCCCATAAGTAGATTTGCAAAACAGTGTTTATTAAAAAGCGTGAAAGAGGCTTTGCTATTTAAGGCATGGTTTGGCACCCGAGATTTTTGTTTGTTTGTTTGTTTATTTATTTATTTGGCTGCATCGGGTCTTGGTTGCGGCACCCAGGCTCTCCGTTGCGGTGCGCAGGCTCTAGAGCCCGCAGGCTTGGTTGCCCTGCGGCATGTGGGATCTTAGTTCCCTGACCGGGGATCAAACCCGCATCCCCTGCATTGGAAGGTGGATTCTTAACCATGGACCATCAGGGAAGTCCGAGCACCTGAGTTTTGTTGTGCTTTGTTGGGTCCTGTCCTAGTTGGAGAACTTGAGAGGGTCTGAGCAAAACATTAAAAATAAAATAATGTTTGTAATGAACTCTGTTGTGGGTCTTATTCTCTTGCCTCATACGATTGCTGCCTGTATGCTTGTATCCCATCCTCAGTCTCGACGCTCCTTTGTCGAATAATCTGGTATAGGGCATACATTTGCAAGGGCACAGGGACCCTCCTCAGTGGTTTCTGGCCGTACATAGCGCAGCACCGTGTCCACAGTTTGATATGACTCAAGCTGGAGTAAGAGGTTCCAATGCCAGATAGCAGGGGATGGGGCCAGTGAGGCTTGTGTGCTAAACTATGGGGTTGAAGTTGCTTTGAAAACAACCTGGAGCTACTGAAGGAACCATTTTAAGCTGGAGAGTGACATGATGAGATTTCGATCAGTACTTGGGCAATCTGCTTGAAGATATTTTAGAGGGGACCTGCAGAAGCAGCTATTCATTGAGCCTTTCCATCCGCTGCTTGTACCTGTCACGTCCTGTCTTTGCATGAGAGGACTTGAAGGAGATCCTATTTGCCACTCTAGTTTGTGGTTTTTGAATTGTTTTATTTGTATTACTTTTATGCCTTTAACAATTCTGTAAACACCTTTCAGGTAGGCTCTGTTATGCTCCTGCTTATTGTTATTGTAATGATCAACTACACTTATGCAGTTCATATACAATAGATCATGTGCAAGTGTCTTTGTACCTTTTACACAACGTACGTACGTATACTTCTCCTGGGCTTGCCGTGCTGCTGGCTGCTTGTCAAACAGCGTGCTTGTTCTCTGTTGGTCTTCCTCTCTGTCTGCCTCTTAAGTTCTGTCATCTGCCACCTGGCATCTTGCTTTGGGAGGGTGCCACATTGCCACTGTGGTGGAGCCAGCCCTTCCCAGAAGTGGACGTGAGGGCTGGTGGGGAACAGTGTGATCCCTGGAATGCTCACTGGCAGAAAGAGGCAAAGAGCAGGAAGAGGAGGAGGCCTTTTCCTGGTTCCCTGTGCAAAAAAGCTGTTGCCAGAGGAGACTGTGAACGCCCACAGCTGGGGCGTGGGCATGGATGGCAGGACTGTGACCGGGGTGAGGCGAGCGAGCCCTCGCCTCAGGTGTAGAATTTAAGGGGGCATCGAAAAGCCCTGCAATCAAGATGAGTATTATGTTAATGCAGTGTTTTAAGAAGACTAAAATGGGGCTTCCCTGGTGGCGCAGTGGTTGAGAGTCTGCCTGCCAGTGCAGGGGACACGGGTTCGAGTCTTGGTCTGGGAAGATCCCACATGCCGCGAAGCAACTGGGCCCATGAGCCACAACTACTGAGCCTGCGCGTCTGGAGCCTGTGCTCCGCAACAAGAGAGGCCGCGATAGTGAGAGGCTGGCGCACCGCGATGAAGAGTGGCCCCCGCTCGCCGCAACTAGAGAAAGCCCTCGCACAGAAACTAAGACGCAACACAGCCATAAATAAATAAATAAAATTAAAAAAAAAAAAAAGAAGACTAAAATGGAAGGAATCCATGATGAACAACATACTAACATTTTAAATAAAGACAAGATCAGTAACAGTGCTATGAAAAGCCACCTTTGGAGCCTGAGGCAAAAGGAAAAATCAACCATACTGAGCCAGTCTATTTAAAAATTTGGTACTTTGTTCACCGTGGATTCTTTGAATTAACTTTGATTTTTAAAAAATATTACATTAAAATATTAAAATAATTTATATTGAGTTTTTTTAGTGCCCACTTAAATTTGTCACCCAAGGTTCAGGGGCCTCACTGCCTATGCTCTTAGCCTTGTACTTAGTTGGTTGGGCAGAAGAGAGGGGAGACTTGCTGAGAGGCAGGTGCCTTCCGGGCTACTCTCTGAAAATACCGAGTTCTTCCTGATGGATGAGTAGACATTGGCTTTATTCCAGGGCAATGGGTGTGGCAAGATTGGTCATAAATAGTGTTTTGATAGAAATATTATGTGGGTGTTGGTAATTTCTCTGAGTATATAATTTAGGATTTTTTAAAGGGTATCTGGATGAGATACATATTTTTAAAAAGCTACAAGAAGGTGTCTCCTACTTCCACTAACTAAGGGAAAGACATGGAATAAAATTTCTTTAGATAGTTCTTCATTGAGGCTGTTAAGAGTTGAATCTGATTAGTAGAGGAAGCTAAAGACATTTACAGTCTCCTTTCTTTGGTTACTATGACTTATTAGTCATGCTGATTGACTAGTTAAGCATTTAAAGTCTTGGGAAGATCCCATTCTTGGCCTCTTAACTCTTCTGCTTTGCAGTAAGTATATTGTGACTGGAGAAATGAACAGAAGCAGAGAGGGTGCTGTATTTTTTAAATTCATATTTTGGTAGGGTGTCATTTGGTGATTTTTAGTGGTGACGTCAGACTTTTTTTTTTTTTTGGTGCGTTCCTGGGAGAGCCACATCATTTGAAGGTGCAGAAAAATGAGGTGTGGCTCTAACCTAATTGGCTTTATTCTGGCTGGGGCAGTGGAGGAGCCCAAAGGAGAATTTTACTTAGCTTTCATACCTTACAGATTTTTTTTTTTTTTTTTTGAAATCTCCAACAAGGTCTACTGAGAACAGACCCAGTACCCGAGGAAGGAGAAGATGTTGCTGCCACTATCAGTGCCACTGAGACCCTATCAGAGGAGGAGCGAGAAGAGCTAAGAAGGGAACTTGCAAAGGTAAAGGCGCAATCCTTCTGGGACTTCATGTTTTGCACTTAATATATTGTCATTTGTTTTTCTAAAGCACATGGTAATATTGTAGACTCAGTTTCAGGGCAGAGAAGGCAACATGTGTTTACTCTCCTAGAGATCTTCAGTGGGGGAGAGGAGATGAGGGAGTGTGAGATCAGTTGGTTTTTATATGAGGGAAGGTATGTACAGGTCAAGTGGATCTGAGAAGTAGGGTGTGAAGTGGGAAATGGATGAGGGCTACTAATGAATATCTTCTAAGTGACCTCACTAACCCCGATGTGCTTGGCTCTTCAGCTGCTTCACTGACTTTTTTCTCCCCTTGGCAGTGTTGTGGATAGAGGTACTTCGAACCTTCTTTCCATACCTTCCTCTCTCCCTCCCTCTCTCTCTTTTTTTGTTTTTCTTAAAATCAACCATTGTAAAATGTACAGTTCAGTGGCATTCAACATATTCACAATGCTGTGCAATTATCATCTCTATCTAGCTCCAGACATTTTTAGCACATCCAAAGGAGACCTCATATTCACTAAGCTGGCATCCCCAGTTTTTCCTTCCTTAGCCCCTGGTGACAATTAATCTGCTTTCTCTCTCTATGGATTTACCTATTCTGGATATTTCATTTAAATGGAATCACATATCATGTGACTTTTGGTATCTGGCTTTTATCATTTAGTATAATGTTTTTGAGGTTCATCCTTATTGATCTTGTATTGGTACTTCACTGCTTTTTTGTGGCTGAACAATATTCCATTGTATTTATCTTCTGTATTTTGTTTATCCGTTCATCTGTTGATGGACATTTGGGTGGTTTCCACCTTTTGACTATTACAGATACTGAGCTAAGGAATATTTGTGGAAAACTACTTGTTCGACTACCTATTTCTAATTCCTTTGGGATATACCCAGAAGGAGAATTGCTCGTCACATGGTAATTCCATGTGTAACTTTTTTTTTCAGACCTGCCAGACTGTTTTCACAGCAGGGACACTGTTTCACATCTCCATCAGCAACTTCTGTACATCCTTGCCAACATTTTTTATTTTCTGTCTTTTTGACTGTAGCCATCTTAGTGTAAAGTGGTATCTCATTGTGGTTTTGATTTGTATTTCACTAATGATGAATGATATAGAGCATCTTTTCATGTGCTTATTAGTCGTTTATATGCCTTCTTTGGAGAAATGTCTATTCAAACCTCTACCATGTTCTTAAAACATTATTTGTCTTTTTGTTGTTGAGATGTAAGAGTTCTTCCTATATCCTGGATACTAGACCCTGATCAGAAATGTAATTTGTAAACATTTTCTCCCATTCCATACATTGTCCTTTTACTTTCTTCATAGTGTCTTTAAAAAAAAAAAATTATTTATTTATTTGGCCGCGCTGGGTCTTAGTTGCGGCACGTGGGATCTTTAGTTGCATCATGCAAACTCTTAGTTGCAGCATGTGGGATCTAGTTCCTTGACCAGGGATCAAACCTGGGCCCCCTGCATTGGGGGCACTGAGTCTTAGCCACTGGGCCACCAGAGAGGTCCCTCTTCATAGTGTTTTAATGCACAAAGGTTTTAAAGTCTGATGAAGTCCAATTTATTTTTTCTCTAATTGCTTGTCCTTTTGGCATTACATCTAAGAATCCATTTCCAAAACTCAACTCATGAAGATTTACACTATGTTTTCTTCTAAAACTTCTCTCTTATATTTAAGCCTGTGATACATTTTGAGTTAATTTTTGTGTATGGTTTGTGGTAGGGTTCAACTTCATTCTTTCACATGTGACTTTAGTTTTGTTAGCACCATTTGTTGAGAGATTATCCTCAGTGAATGGTCTTGGCATTCTTGTCAAAAATCATTTCATATAGATATAAAGGTTTCTTTCTGGACTCTCAATTCTGATATATTCATCTATATGTCTGTCCTTCTGAGTGTACCACACTCTTTCAATTACTATAGCTCTGTAGTAAGTTTTGAAATCGAGAAGTATGACTTTTTCACCTTTTTCTTCTTTTTCAAAATTGTTATTTAAGGTCTCTTGCAATTCTATATGAATTTAGAATCTACTTTTCTACCCACAAAAAATGCCATTGGGATTTTGATAGGGCTTTTATTGAATCTGAGGATTGATTTGGGGGAGTATCACCATCTTAACAATATTAAATCTTACACTCCATGAATGTGGAGTGTTTTTTCATTTGTTTAGGTCTTCTTTAATTCCTTTTAGCAATGTTTTATAGTTTTCAGTGTACAAATCTTATACTTCCTTAGTTACCCTTATTCTGAAGTATTTTATTCTTTTTGATGTGATTATAAATGGAATTTGCTTAATTTTCAGATTTTTCATTGCTATTGTATAGAAATACAGCTGAAGTTTCCATGTTAATCTTGTATCCTGCAACTTTGCTGAATTTGCTTCTTAGCTCTAATAGATTTTTTATGGATTATTTAAGAATTTTCTATATATAAGATAATGTTATCTACAGTTAAAGGTCCTTTTACTCTTCCTTTCCATTTTAGATGCCTTTATTTATTTTTCTTCCCTATTGATCTGACTGAAATCTCAGTGCTACGTTGAATAGCAGTGGTGACAGTGGACATCCCTGTCTTGTTCCTAATCTTGGGGAAAATACTTTCAGTATTTCCCCATTCAGTATGGTGATAGCTTTCATTTTTTTATAAATGCACTTATTCATGTTGAGGAAGTTCCCTTCTCTTCCTAGTTTGTTCAGTGTTTTTTTCATGAAAGGGTGTTGGGTTTTGTCAAATGCTTTTCTGCACCTTATTAAGATGATCACGTATTCATCTTAATTCAATTAATATGGTATATTACATTGATTGATTTTCATATGTTAAATCATCCTTGCATTCATAGGATAAATCCCACTTTATCCTAGGTGTATGTATTCTAGGTCATGGTGTATAATCCTTTTAATATGCTTCTGGATTTGGTTTGCTAGTATTTTGCTGAGTATTTTTGCACCTATATTCATGGGAGAGATTGACTTGAAGTTTTCTTGTGATATCTTTGTCTGGCTTTTGTATCATAGTAATGGCTGGCCTCTTGGAATGAGTTAGGAAGTTTTCCATTCTCTTCTGTTTTGTGGAAGAATTTGAGAAGAATTGGCCTTATTTCTTCTTTGTTTGGTAAAATTCACCAGTGAAGCCTTCTGGTCCTGGACTTTTCTTTGTTGGAAGATTTTTGATTATTTGTGCAATTGCTTTACATGTTATAGATCTGTTCAGATTGTCTATTTCTTCTTGGGTCAGTTTTGACCATTTGTGAATTTCTAGGATGGCATCCATTTCATTTAGGTTATCTAGTTTGTTGGCATACAATTATTCATAATATTTTCTTATAATCCTTTTTATTTCTATAAGGTTGGTAGTAGTGTCACCATTTTTATTTCTGATTTTAGTTACTTGCATCTTCTCTTTTTTTTTCCTCTGTCAGTCTAGCTAAAGGTTTGCCAATATTCAAGGAACGGCCTTTGACATCATTGATTTTTTGCTATTGTTTTTCTATTCTCTATTTTGCTTATATTTGATCTTTATTATTCTCTTCCTTTTGTTAGATTTGGGTTTAGTTTACACTTCTTGTTCTAGATCTGTAAGGGTGTAGAGTTAGGTTATTGATTTGAGATCCTCTTTATTAATGTAGGCATTTGCAGCTATAAATTTCCCTCTGAGCACTACTCCTACTTCTTCTCACAAGTTTTAATATGCTGTGTGTTTGTTTTCATTTGTCTCAAGGTATTTTGTAATTTCCTTTGTGATTTCTTCTTTGACTCATTGGTGGTTTAAGAGTGTGTTGTTTAATTTTGATAAATTTATGAATTTTCCAATTTTCATTTTGTTTTTGATTTCTAGTTTCATTCCATTATGGTTGATAAAGATATTTGGTATGATTTTAAATTTATTGAGACTTGTTTTGTTGCCTAACATGTGCTCTGTCCTGGAGAATGTTCCATGTACATTTGAGAAGAAGGTGTATTCTACTGTTTTGGGGTAAGGTGTTCTATTTATGTCTGTTAGCTCTAGTTGGTTTATAGTGTTGTTCAAGTTTCCTGTTTCCTTTTCACTTATCTGTTCAATCCACTTTTTTACATCAGATTTTATAAACTAGGTGGGGATAGGATGGGCAAGGCAGATTGGTGATAAGCCCTACGAGGAGAGTAAGAATTAAAAATATTGAGTATGTGGTACATGCCTAATATTGTTATTTTGAAAAGAGAAAACAAAAATACTTTTCCACAAGTTATTTATGTTTAGTACAGAAACAAAAAAAATCAAAGAAAATTAAAATTACCTACACTGTAAAAGATTTAGATTATCTGTTTCCAGATTTCCAGACTTTTTGCTATGTATGTATTGCTATAACATATTTCAGTATTTTATGAAGGCATCAGAATACACATCTATAACTTTTCTTCACTTAACTGAATTTCAAAAATAATTTTGTGCTAGTAATCTTCTAAAACATCATTTTAAATTGCTGCATAGCCCATTTTTTAATTGCTTCAAGTTCATTTTTAGTTAATGGACATATTATTTATAAACAGTTGTTTCCCTTTTTTGCTATTATGAACAGTATTTTGATGGAAGTACTTACATAATCCTTTAGGCACCTCTTTAATTGGTTCTTTAGAATAAATTCCTAGAAGTAGAATCCCTGGGTCTACTGGGTTTTAAGGTCACAGAGTCATTCCCGTGTACACCAACAAGGCCAAAATGCTATCCAGAAGATTTCTCATAGTATGTGAGAGGTAGTTTTTCCAAATCCTTGCCTGCTCTCAGTATAATTATGTCATTATCAGTAATATTTACTTTACAGTAATAGCACTTAATATAGGTCTAAATCTCCCAATAGATTATGTAATGTTATTTAACAAATGAAGTTATCAGACATATGATATGTAAACGTTTTCCCCCATTCTGTGTTTTCCTTTTCACTTTCTTTTCACCCTTTGACACACAGAAGTTTCTAATTTTGATGAAGTTGAATTTATCTGTTTTTCCTTTGGTGACTTGTGCTTTAGTTGTCACATGTCAGAAACCATTGCCTAATCCAAGATTATGGAGATTAAGGTTATAAGGTAAAGCAGTGCAGCACTGAGTCTTGTGTCCAGGTCTTCATGAACTCTGATGCATGTGCATTTATCCTTTTAGTTGTATAGTATTCACGTTTTATCAGAAGTTTATTCAATTTTTCTGAAAACTCCATGAGATATGGCAGATATACTATTACTTTACCTCATATCATATATGACATTGTGATATCACAGTATTATAATAATCATGATATCTAATAATGATAATAATCAGATATAATAAAATTATTTACATTTAAAGCAAATGATAATGTTCAGTTTTTTTACATTAGAGTCACTGCTTGAAATAGTTGTAGAAATTAAATAAAGTGGAGATAAAAAACTAGTTTTTTTTTACTCCTTTTTGAGATATAATTTACCTACCATCAAATTCATCCTTTTAAAGTGTACAGTTCCTTGATTTATATATATTCACAAGGTTATACAACTATCACTACTACCTAATTCCAAAACATTTTCATCACCCCAAAAAGGAACCCTGTTCCGATTAGCGTTCACTCCCAATCCTCCCTCTCCCCAGTCCCTGGTAACCACTAATCTACTTTCTATTTCTATAGATTTGTCTATTCTGGGCATTTCCTATGTGACAGGCTTCTTTCACTTAGTATAATGTTTCCAAGGTTCATCCATGTTGCAATCATATCAGTGTTTCATTCCTTTTTATGGCTGAATAATATTCTGTTGTATAGGTATATACCACATTTTGTTTATTCATTCATCAGTTGTTGGATATTTAGATTGTTTCTACTTTTTGGCTATTATGAATAATGCTACTGAGAACATTCATGTACAGAATGTTTTCTTTGAACATATGTTTTCAGTTCTCTTGTTATATACCTAAGAATGGAATTTCTGGGTCATATGGTAACTCCACGTTTAACTTTTTGAGGAACTGTCAAACTGTTTTGCTGCCAAACTGCACAATTTTACATTCCCACCAGCAATGTATGAGGGTTCCAATTTCTCTACATCCTTGTCAGCACTTGTTATTGTTTGTCTTTTTTGATTACAGCCATCCTAGTGGGGGTGAAGTAGTATCTCATTTGCACTTCTCTAATTACTAATGAATGGTATTGGCCATCTTTTCATATGATTATTGGTCATTTATATATCTTCTTTGGCAGAATGTATATTTAAATCCATTGTCCATTTTAATTGGATTATTTGCCTTTCTGTTATTGAGTTGTAAGTGCTCTTTATGTATTTTGCATACTAGACCCTTATCAGATATATAATTTGCAAGTATTTTCCCCATTCTGTTAGTTGTCTTTTTACTTTTATGATACTGTCCTTTGAAACACATCAGTTTTAAATTTTGAGGATGTCAATTTATCTATTTTTTCTTTGGTTGCTGTGCTTGAGTTATCATATCTAAGAGATGTTGCCTAATCCAAGGTTATTAAGATTTACCTCTGTGTTTTCTTCTAAGAGTTTTATTGTTTAGCTTTTTCATTTAGATTTCTGATCTATCTTAATTTTTATATATGGTCTGACTTAGGGATCCAACCTCATTCTTTTGCATATGGAAATTCAGTTGTCCCAGCACCATTTGCGGAAAAAGAACTACTCTTTTCCACTGACTTATCTTGGTACCTTTGTTGAAAATCAGTTGACCATAAATATGCAGGTTTATTTCTGGACTTTTAGTTCTACAACACAATCTTAATTACCATAGCTTTGTAGTAACTTTTCCACTCATTATTGCATAATCAAGGAATTGTTGCTATGGTATTCTGAGCTTCAGCTAGGTAGGTATGTTAGCAGCACAATCAACAACAAAAGCAGGAAATGTACTGGGTCATGTATTGTTCAGAAAGATTTACAGTGGTCTTTCTTTCTAACTTTCATTAGGGCAAGTGAATACTTCAGGGACCGGTCAAGGGGTAGAAAACTTAACCTTCAAGTCTAGTCTTTGAAGTATCTGAAATTTGGAGTGCAGGTAAAGAGAAATATTAGAAAGCTAACAATGTGCAATGAGAATTAGCCAGTAAACTGAGAAGCGGACTCAGAAAACCTGAGTTAAAATTCTGGTTCCTACATTATTAGTTTGGTGACTTAGGACAAATCATTTAATTTACTCAATTTTTAACCTTATTCATCACTGTTGCCCTTTTCTTCTCATATTCCACTTTGTCAATATACTTCTCAAACTGTGACTTCCCAAAAGGATACAATATGTGTGGTCCTGTCTCATAAGCACAGAGGATTATTTTTGTTCTGGGCCTGCATTCTAATTAAGGCCACCTGAGAGTATGTTATTCTTTTTTTTTTTCCTTTGGCAGCTACAGCCACATCATATTTATCCTTCTTTCCTTTTGTTGAGTACTGTCAGTTCGCTTAACAATACTCCGTTGTTTTTACAGGCCATGTTGTCTTTGAGCTCATAGAAGTGTTGTGTAGGTCAAGACTAAGAATATGGCTTTGCCACAAGTCAAGAGAAGCATTCTTCTAAGGGTCTTGAATATTAATGAACGTATGGTCGTCCCTCGGTATCTGCAGGGGGTTCATCCCAGGACCCCTGTGGCTATCAAAATCTACAGATGCTCAAGTCCCTTATATAAAATGGTGTAGTATTTGCATAAAACCTATGTACGTCCTTCCATATGCTTTAAATCATCTCTCGATTACTTATAATACCTAATGCAACGTAAATGCTATGTAAGTATGATGTAAATGCTATGTAGATAGCTGCCGGCACATGGCAAGTTCAGGTTTTGTTTTTTTGGAACTTTTTTTTTCCGAATATTTTCAGTCTGCAGTTAGTTGCATCTGTGGATGTGGAACCCGTGGATACAGAAGGCCAACTATACTTTAGGGACCCAGTTTTACAACATCCTGGGACAAAAGTCTTCCACCAGGTGTCTGTTTCTCTCTGTGGGTCTGCCCTTTCCCTCTGTTTTCCTGGCTTAGGCTTTTCCTCTACTCTGTAAGTCTTTTTTTTTTTTTTTCTTCATAGCTTCTGTTTATAGTTTTGGCCTCCTCAAGTATATTTAAGCTTCTGTAACATCTCAAAATCTCACTGAACCCCACCTGCACTTCAGGGCTTCTTTATCCAAGCTTCTACTCTCAATGTGATCATAATGTCTCAAACTACATTCTTTATATATATATACATATTTATTTATTTATTTATTTATTTTAGGCTGCATTGGGTCTTCGATGCTGTGCGCAGGCTTTCTCTAGTTCCGGTGAGCGGGGGCTACTCTTCGTTGCCGTGCGCAGGCTTCTCATTGTGGTGGCTTCTCTTGTTGCAGAGCACGAGCTCTAGGCATGTGGGCTTCAGTAGTTGTGGCTCGTGGGCTCTAGAGTGCAGGCTCAGTAGTTGTGGTGCACGGGCTTAGTTGCTCTGCGGCACGTGGGATCTTCCCAGACCAGGGCTCGAAGCCGTGTCCCCTGCACTGGCAGGCGGATTCTTAACCACTGTGCCACCAGGGAAGCCCTAAACTACATTCCTGAATGAGACTGACTGGTGGCCACTTGATGGGTTGGCTGACCTTGGGTTTGGAGCCCATTTCTAACCACCAAGCTGAGGCTGGTCAGTCAGCATCAGAGGGTCCACACCTCTGCAGGACTCTCTGGGGGAGACAGTGTGATTTATTTATGCTTGTGACTTTGGCAGGTACGGAGGCTGACAGTGTGAGCTCCGGTTTATACTAGAGTATAAACTCATATGAAATTTGCAAGAAAGTTGGATTTTGATTTGGCATGGTTGTGTGTATTTTGGTGGGGATGGAGATTAGTTTGACTTAATACACAAATGTGAGTTTTTATGGGCGTTCAAGCAGCAGTGTTCAGCTGGAAATGCAGACCCAGCAGTCGGGAGAGTGGCTGTTAGAGTAGTTTGAATATTATCTGTGTGGAGGTTTGAGCCCTCAGCCTCTGTGAGGTAACTGGGATGACTCAAGATGGAAATATAGAGAAGAGAGGAAAGCAGCTTTACAGGAGAAATCAACATGTAACTGGTTTACGTAACAACCTGTCATATGTTGTTTTTAAAGAGGCAGATAAATGAATCAAAAATGTTTAAAAATAACTAGAATTTTGAGTATAGTTTTGTGCTAACTATCTTAACTTTTTGAATGACTGTATACCTACCCCAACCCTGTTCCTCACAGGTAGAAGAAGAAATCCAGACTCTGTCTCAAGTGTTAGCAGCAAAAGAGAAGCACCTAACGGAGATCAAGCGGAAACTCGGGATCAATTCGCTACAGGAACTGAAACAGAACATTGCCAAAGGGTGGCAAGATGTGACAGCCACGTCTGCGTACGTTCCCTTGATTCTACATTGTTCTAGAAACTGTAAAGGACACTTTGCCCTTTTTGTCTGGGGACAGGATCAAAAGGCACTGAGGACGTTTCTGCAACTTTTCTCTGTACCTGCGCAGGGCACTGCCCGTTCCACCCTCCCGTCCCCCCATTCTCAAGTGTATCTGACCCTTCTCTAACTTCAGTCTTTCAGACTGTTCTAGGAAACAGAAAGAAAACCAGCCTCATACGTGAGTTGAAGAAATAAAATCTAAGCTCTAAAAATGTAATATATCGACTTACCAGATAGATACATGAGTCACTTAATCCTCAGAATAACCCAGTAGAGTGGGTAGTGAGATAGCCCTGGATAAGGAAACAGAATCAGATAAGTTTTGAGGTCACAAACCTCTCAAAGTATGGAGGCAGGATTTGAACTCAGGTCTGGCCCAGTACAGAGCCAGTCTTTTTTTTTTTTTTTACCCCTGTTCTATACATACCATAAGATTCTCAGGTCACCATCTCTGATGTATGCTGGTGGCAGAGGAACACCCCTTAATCTTTTGGTCTTTTTTTGGTCACACGGTTTTGATACGACATTGTCATGATGCAGTTTTGTTTCCTGGCACAAGGAGGAGCAGGCTTGTAGTAACAGTCTCCGAACTGTGTTCTCTGTTCAGTCCCATCGGCTGAGCTGGTGACCAGCAGCAGTGAGGCTGACTGCATCCTGACATGACAGCACGAGGGTGACCACCTCCACTTTCTACCCATATAAGTAGACAGGGGAAACATGCAGGACACCATTCTTTGTATCATCATAAACTGGGTTTTTGTTTTTGTTTTTTTAGTATTTGATCTGGACGGGGTAAGTAAAAATGCCGGAGCATTCCTTTCTACAATGTGGGGATCTTAACCTCTTCGGTGCAAGTACCATATTCTCTCGTTTTTGTTTTAGTTTTTCCCTTTACTAATCCCTGTGTAAATGGGAGGAGGGAGATGGTAAATTATACCTTATGCTATAGCAAATATCCCACTCAAGTCACTTGAAATATTGTACCTTTTACGTACCCCGATGAGAATACACTGGTCCTTATTTGGTAGCTCAGCAGATGTGCAAAATTGAAAAAAAAATCTTTATGCCCCCAAAATTGATTTGGATAATAAAAAGTACCCATGGGTCCTACCTTGCTTCTGACCCCTTTTTAGGAGATAAAGTTGTGAAAGACATATGAGGAATCTGATTTCATTTCTGTTTTATTTAGCTTAAGTGGAAAAGGGAAAAAATTAAAGAGATATCATTTCATTCAACCTATGGCTCATTTTGATCTTGGCTCCATGACTGTTTTTAGCCCTTACCCAGATTTCTTTGGCCCTGCCTTTATAGGCCTCTATCTTTCTGGCTGTCCTAGAGCACTGCGGAAGGTTGTATCTGAAATGATGGTTAAGTAAAAGATGATGTGATGATGCTGACCTGGTGGCCGTGAAGAATTTTAGATGTTCTAAATTTTTTTTTGAGAGTTCTCAAGAGGTGGTCGTCACTGAATTCTAAATAACTGATACTGGAAAGGTTAGCTTACCTTGCTTTGTTCTTTTATAAATTAATATAGGTACAAGAAGACCTCTGAAACCTTATCTCAGGCTGGACAGAAGGCTTCAGCTGCTTTTTCGTCTGTTGGATCAGTCATCACCAAAAAGCTGGAAGATGTAAAGTACGTCCTCGTTTTTCCTGGCTTAATTAAACTGAGGCAAATTAAAATCTGTTATCATGGTTGCGTTTGTTTCCTGCCTGGTTCTGGCTGATGCTGGATTCCTCTCTGTTTGAGTGAGGGAGGGCAGTCCTTCAAACCAGGACCTGAAATGCTTCCCTAAATTCTTTTAGGCATAGCCTTCAAACTGATCATCTTATGAATACATTTAAGGTTGTTGAAAAATTCTGGTTGTGAATTTTGTCCTTTTAGTCCTTCTTGATCACACCGGGTAAGTATGTGTTTGCAAACCTGTGGTTGTGGGCGGAGCCTGATGTCTGATGGGGATGAGTCCGGGAGCACCGAGTCCTGCCTTCACTTCCGGGAGGTACCTCTTTATCCCATGGTGTGCTTACAACATGCTCGTTTGTGCATTGCTTTGTACCATTTATGTTCCTGCCGAGGCCCAAATCTTGTTTTGAGCTGTTGCTTTTTATTTTGTATTTATATTTGCAGTGCGTCTGCAGAATTTTCCTGGCCGTTTTGGTAAAACCACTTCACAGTGCTTTTGTGTCCACCCATGCCTTGCGCCACCCACCACGTGGATTAAAATAGTGCTGAAAATGACAAATTGGATTAAATCGCCTGTGCTTCTGTTGGCATGCAAGATTTGTGTTTTTTAAAAAAAATCCTTCAGATTGCATGACTTTGTGTTTTCCATTTGTGGGGAAAGTAGATTTTACAACCAGAATTTTGTTGGTTGAATAAGTTTGGCTAATTGGTATTCTACTTTGTACCAAAAAAAACAAACGACTTGCTCATTGTATTTGGACTATTATCATTTTCAACACAATGTAATAAACACAGCTCTCTTCAACCGTTTTGACAGTTATGTATACTTCTCTTAGGTGCTCTCTTTTCTTTCTGTGCTGACTCAATTGTGTAGCCCTTTAGAATTCAGTTAAAACCTTACACAACTTTTAAAAAGTAGGTTATTTAATTGTTTTAGATTTACCAGAACTTCCTTTCTTTTTTAATGCTTACTCTGGCTTCTTGCAGATTGCAAGCCTTTTCACATTCCTTTAGGTAAGGAGAGTTTGAACCATCACTGCAGCCTAGCTCTCGTTTAAGACAAGTGTGCTTAGGATATGATGCCACATTGGATGGTTGTGTTTGTCCACTACGTAACTTTCTTGCCTTTTGGAATATCTTTTCTCTGGTGCATTCCTATTTTCAAGGGAGGGTTTCTTGTATACCATGGGTAATGGATACATTAAAA
Source organism: Kogia breviceps (assembly GCF_026419965.1). Classification (NCBI taxonomy): domain Eukaryota; kingdom Metazoa; phylum Chordata; class Mammalia; order Artiodactyla; family Physeteridae; genus Kogia; species Kogia breviceps. Next base: position 21,936,080 of record NC_081326.1, on the reverse strand, counting down.
GAAGAATAATTTGACACTGTGGTTCAAAGGGATATGGAAATGATTTTGACATTTTCCTTATTTTTTGGTAAAAAGAAGCAGCTTTACCATGGCATGCAGAATTCCTCCCTTTTAATGTCTGACTTTGTTTGTTTGTTTTTTGATGCCTTAATTTCTTTGGTGCCTTTGTCAGGATGTTGGAATCTTCCTTCACCTGGGTCCCATTATGCAGTTGTAATAGACAGCATATGTACTGTCTCACAATGTGAGTCTTCTGTCCTGTACAGGTTACTCTGAAACTGTTTTATGGCAGTAAAAAATGCCTAAGATAAAATATACCATGACTCAGCACTTTTTAGTACTTGTTTAATTAGCTTATAGTGTTTACTATTTTATTATTTCTTTACACTGGTAGTAATCTATAATTATGCACACAAGAACATTTCATGGTTGCAAAAGGAAAAATAAAGTATATTAGGCCAAAAAAGAACGTACATTAAAAAGATGTCAGCCCAAACCATGCCTTCTAGAAGGAATCTTTGTGATATTGAGCAAACCTCTCCTCTCTCTCCCATACAGACTCTGATTATCCAATTAGTAGTCAGAGAAAACTAAGGTGGAGGAAGGTCTTTTGAGTGTAAGCAGGAAGGATAATATACTGGTCTCCATCTCTGTTCCTATTAATGTGAATTGTCTTCTCAAGTGGTCACTTGCTGTGGCCTAGCATTGTGCCTTCTTAAGTAATCACATAGGTACTTATAGCTGAGGCTCTCTCTTAATGGCACTTAGCCCTGAACGTCAGAGTATATCATGGGGATAAACAAACTCTAAGTGTTGAACTATTTTTTAAAATATTTATTTATTTATTTGGTTGTACTGGGTCTTAGTTGTGGCAGGTGGGCTCCTTAGTTGTGGCTCACAGGCTCCTTAGTTGCAGCTCTCCAGATCCTTAGTTGCAGCACGTGGGCTCCTCAGTTGTGGCATGTGAACTCTTAGTTGCGGCATGCATGTGGGATCTAGTTCCCTGACCAGGGATTGAACCTGGGTCCTTTGCATTGGGAGCACGGAGTCTTATCCACTGCACCACCAGGGCAGTCCCTAAGTGTTGAACTATTTAAAGTTTAAAATTGTGCTTAAAAAACCCAAGAAATCAGTGATAGGAATTGATTCTGTATCTTTGGTGTTCAATTGAAAATGGCCTAAGTGCTTTAGGAAACTGTTAAGACAGTTTTATCTAAAGTTATTTGAGTTGTGTGAGGATGTATTCACTCACATAATCCATTCTGCTAACATTAAAGTGCCTATCGTGGACAGGTCTAAAGGATGTAACCTAGACCAGACACGGTTCTTGTTCAAAAAGAGCTTGAAATCTTTGAGCGGATGGAGTGGGGGAGGGAAGTAGGGCCTGGGAATGAGTTACGAATGAAAGAGCCCTGTTAATACCTGATTATAAAACAATGTTAGATGTAAACAAAAATATAAAACTTTGTAAGTGCTGTTGAGGAATGATATTTTCTGTACCTTTGAGAAGATTAAGCACATGTACATAAGTATGGCTCAGTATGTTCTGTCTTTTTAATTCACCGGAAGTAAAAATTGAGTTGGGCGGCTCTTTTCTAGCTGCTTACACAGTCACTTTTTTTCATTTCATTTAAAAAGTGCAGTTGAGATTATATGCTACCATTTTCAGTCTGGTTGTTAATGAACAATATATTGCATACAATACATGCAGGTTAAAGTAAGGCTTTATATTGTAACTTGGAAATGGGAGATATAAGATTATCTTTTGAGAACTAAATTTTGGAATTATTTCTTACAGATTAAAAGTTGGGTAAAGTCACTTTAAAAAATCATTTCTAGATCAAGATGTCCTGATTGTAATCTGATTTAATGGGTTCATATGTAATAGAAAATATATGGAAACATATAATAGAAGTATATAAAAACATATACAATAGAAAACATAAGGAAAACCCACATCTTTTAGATGAGTGAGTCACAGAGGCAAACACTGGCCACGTGCCCCCAAGAGCTGTGCAAGGAGAGGAGCTTGGGCAGCAGATTTGAGCGTTTCCATCCCAGCAGCAAGGCCTTTCCTCCCATGGAGATGGATGCAGGGGGCCCCTTTTTGCAAGTGCTTGAATTAGTTGGGTAATCTTGTTAACTACCCTTTGTTCAGAGTCCATGCTAACCTAGCAGACTTGTGGCAGTGATTTCACTCTCTGATGGAACTGCAGATATTTTGCGGACTCGAATAGAGTCAGCAACAGTTTTGATTGTACTACATTATCAATTAATAAGTTAGCACTTGGGATATAGATATTTGCCGTATGCCTTGGGTGGGTGAGTAAGGAAGAGGAACAGGAAGAGGAAGGGAGGGTAGGGGAGAAGGAGGGAGAGGGTGAGACAGACAGAGATAGAGATGTCTATTTTTTTTAATTAATTAATTTTTAAATTTATTTTTGGCTGTGTTGGGTCTTTGTTTCTGTGTGAGGGCTTTTTCCAGTTGCGGCGAGCGGGGGCCACTCTTCACCGCAGTGCGCTGACCTCTCACTGTCGCGGCCTCTCCGGTTGCGGAGCACAGGCTCCAGACGCGCAGGCTCAATAGTTGTGGCCCACGGGCCCAGTTGCTCCGTGGCATGTGGGATCTTCCCAGACCAGGGCTCGAACCCGTGTCCCCTGCATTGGCAGGCAGATTCTCAGCCACTGCGCCACCAGGGAAGCCCTCGAGACATCTATTTTTGACGCCCTGACAATTAGGTGTCAGCTGCAGGGAGGCCAAAGGAGGCCCTTTGGGGATGGACAGCTTTTCCCCAGGTGGTGTGTTCATAGTCTCCTCTCCTGTTGGCTTGTTTTCTACACGTGGATGGCAAACGTTGACTCATGTCTTTACTTTTTTTGAGAGAAACTTTAAAAGAGCCTTCTCATTTCACTTGGTGTCAGTGTAAACATCAATTTTCATGTTATTAATAGCATGATCTAATAATTCAGTAGCCTCATTAGTCAAATATTTCTGATATATTTAGGAGAAAATGTAATTAACTTTGCCTTTATCTTCAAAGGAAATTTCTCCTTTTGACATGTGTCTTTCTTCACGTAAACCTCTAGATATTTTGTTGTTGTTGTTGGTTTCGGACTCATTAAAGTCATTCCAGATAATTCCATTTTGCTGAAAATTTCTTTAAAAAAAAAATTTCTACACTTAATAGGAAAAGAAATGACCTCTTTTCTCTTGTTGTAATAGAGTACCGTTTGATTTGAATTTGAAAAGCTTTAATGAACTTTTCTACCTTTTATGCCCATATTTCCTAATTTTAGTTACTGCAATTATGTATTCATTCTTTCATTCAAAAGTATTTATTGGGGCTTCCCTGGTGGCGCAGTGGTTGAGAATCCGCCTGCCGATGCAGGAGACACGGGTTCGTGCCCGGGTCCGGGAAGATCCCACATGCCGCGGAGCGGCTGGGCCCGTGAGCCATGGCCTCTGAGCCTGCGCCTCCGGAGCCTGTGCTCCGCAACGGGAGAGGCCACAACAGTGAGAGGCCCGCGTACCGCAAAAAAAAAAAAAAAAAAAAAAAGTATTTATTGAATGGCAGCTTTGTGCCAGGCACTGTTCTAGACTCTAGGGTTCAAGTTACCAACCAAAATAATAGCTGGGTGAAATTTGAAAGCTTTAAAGAAAATAATATAAAATGAAATAAATATTAATGTGTGTTTCAGTTAAAGCCATCCGTAACAATAATAATGGTGAACTGTGTTTCAGGCATGACTGTGTATAGCAGGTGCTGTTATTTTTATGATTTTACAGATGAGGAAAACTGAGACACATAGAGGTTAAGTGACTTCCTCAAAGTCATATAGCGACGTGGGTGAAGGCCAGGACTTGAACCCAGGCACACCCAGGTTCAAGAGCCTGCACTACCCTCTGCATTGTCCTGCCTCCCCAGAGCAATGATAGTTTAAGACTTAGGCCCTACAGGCACTGTCCAGCAGTTCCTTTAGTTCATCCCCTATGATCAAGAGATTATTTGGAGGGCAAAAGGGAATAGTAATACATAGATAAGCTTTCAGACATGTTGACCATTAACTCTTCTTTCTCTATCTTCTGTTACTACTTCCTTCCTTCTTCTTTTCCCTCTACTCCTCCCCTTTTATTATTATTACGTATGAAAAGATCAAACACCTATGTAAGAAACAAGGAAACTTTAAAAAATCAATTCAGCTTTTTAAAAGAATAACTTTTCCAAAGTAAGAGTAAATATTAGATTGCGAAGTACTTTGTGTTTTCTGAGTGAGAATCAGGTTGCCCTTTTTGATTTTTTTTTCTCAGTGTTTTGAGGAACCCAGATTTACATTCCTACTTTGATTATAGGTTACTGTCTTTGAGAGCCAAAATCAAGCTGGAAAAAGTTTTCATAAAGTCTGCTTTATAAATGCTAACTAATCCTCACAATATATCTATTAGAGCCATTTCTGGTCCAGTAGCAACATGGCTTTGTGCTTCTGAAGTTTTCCATATTATGTTTAAACTTCATAGATGATAACAAATCTCACAATATATCTGTTAGAGACAGTTCTGGTCCAGCAGCAACATGGCTTTGTGCTTCTGAAGTTTTCCATATTATATTTAAACTTCAGTGATATTGGAGATGATGTGTAAGTTGAGGCAAGTTGAAGCTTGTGTAACCTTCCATAGAGAAGCTAGAAATGCAAGGACAGCTGCCCAACTGTTAGATTACAGACTAGCCACCAACAAAGTGGAATTTCATTTAAATAGGGATTGTAGAGAAGTTCAGATAACCGGGTGGACTTGAAATTGATATGTACTCCTTGTTCTTCCTGCTGTAATGGCTACCTCAAAAGTGGGAACATCTCGACTTTGTATTAATTTAACTGGTTTCATTCTCTGTTCAGTGGGTGTATTTTTAATCTTTTCTTATTGTGAAATGTAAAACATACAGAAATTCAACTCAGCAATTTATCACAAAATAAACACCTTATTGTCATCATTTCCTTGCTTTTTCCTGTACATTCCCACTTAAACATATTTAGTGGATGTATCCTTCATGGTACTCAAATACTTAAATTCTTTCTCTGCCTTAACTGCTAATTGAAACACAACACCAGCAAGGATGATTTTGTCATGATCCTGTAAAGACCCTAAAGTCCTTTACAAGAGATGCTGCACTGTTTCTTAGAATTCTCAAAAGTGTTCATTTTTAACATTCTTTAAGTCATATTATAAACATCGTTGGCACCTTCTAGGTACTTAATAACTTAAAGGCCCCAAATTATCATTTCTATCTTGGTTTTCTTGGAAGTGTATTGGTAGTCCTTTCCTATGATAATACTGTAAAAACAAAATATTTAAAAATTGTCTGTATTTCCATCATTGAGTGTCTTCTCCTGACTGTTTACCCTGTTTGTCAGTTTCCCCCATTCTCCTGCTATCCCCTTGCACTGATGCGCCACCAACCATCCTTCTCTTACCTAATCCGGGGAAGATCCCTTGATGAGTCATGCATAAGCTCTCTACTGCTTCTTGTGTTAATTCTCCATCCCCTGATAATAATTCCATGTGACTTCGTGACTTTTACAATTCAGTTTTTCAACTTTTATGACCTCAGGACTTGTTTCTTATGTAGGATAATCCTGAATTAATTTGTGCGCTGGAATTGATAGTCAACTTGATGCATCTACAATTCACTTTTATGATCATTCTTTTCACTCTGCCTTTGCCCTAGTCCCTTTTAACTAGCTTGTAGGCTGTTTAAAGGGGCACAGTATCCACAAATTGGCCATTGGAGGAAATGATCTTTTACAGATCTTAGGGAGATCTTAGGGAGAGTCAGCGACTAGAATTAACTGTGCATTTCTGAAATTTATACTTGCTTTATCCACCCATTTCCTCATTTTGTTGATACTGTTGAATTCAATGCGTGATTCCTTTGGACAAATAATTTATCACATGTTCAGCCATTAAGCACCTTCTTTTGCCAGAATTTGGTAATTTCTGCCAAAATGTTCTAGCAAAGTCTGTTGGTTAGGAAGAATAGAAAACTACGTGACTTTGCTCACCTAGAAAGGGAAAGTGTTGCACAGAATGAAAGTTCTTTTGGAATCCAAGGAGAGGAAAGGAAGCAAGCCCAGGCCCCACCCAGACTAGTCCTGCTCATTGAAAAGCTGTTAGAAATCAAGGTAGCTTCTAGAACCCCCCAAAACCAAGAAACCCATTCCTCTACCACCTGAGCCCTCTTCCCTGAATGATCATCTCTCCTTCATTTCCTCTACCTCTCTCTGTGCTTATATGCAATTCTTTCTTTGGGAATTAGTTTCCTCTGCATTCTTTTTTTTTTTTTTTTGCGGTAGGCAGGCTTCTCACTGTTGTGGCCTCTCCTATTGCAGAGCACAGGCTCCGGATGCACAGGCTCAGCAGCCATGGCTCACGGGCCCAGCCGCTCCACGGCATGTGGGATCTTCCCGGACCGGGGCACGAACCCGTGTCCCCTGCATCGGCAGGCAGACTCTCAACCCCTGCGCCACCAGGGAAGCCCTCCTCTGCATTCTTGAAGCTTGTACCTGGTCCCCCCAAATGTCTTCCTCAACATCGAACACTACATGACTTTCTGGTTCAAGTACCTACCACTAACTGACCAGCGGCTTAGTGTTCTGATTACAAAATCCCAGGATAGGAATCTTAATGATCTCAAATCAAAATTTTTTTTAATTTGGTCTAAACAATTTGTAAATCACCAGGAGGTTAGCTCTGGTGGGTGAAACTCTACCGATCCAGTTGTTATATTGGTGATGGTGGAAGCTGGCTTTGGGAATGTGACTTACAGAGGCAGCTTTTTCAGAAGGGTCCAAGGAAGGGCAGGTAGCTTTTGGAGTTCTGGTATTGTAAACTAAGACAGGTGATTTTTATTAATCTCTGTCTTTAAAATATGGATCCAACACACTGTAATAAATCAAGCAGGAAAAGAATTAGCAAATCCCTCCCAGAATATAGTCTTATATCCAAGGTATCTACCATTGTGATAGGAAGAGAGAATGCTGAGCTACAATGGATCTTTTCCTATATTGTGTACAACATTAAGTACAAAGATGTCCAAATATTTTACTGATTATTTGACTGTACGAGCCGTCAGCTTCTTTTTTTTTTTTTTTTTTTTTTTTTTTTGCGGTACGCGGGCCTCTCACTGTTGTGGCCTCTCCCGTTGCGGAGCACAGGCTCCGGACGCACAGGCTCAGCGGCCATGGCTCATGGGCTTAGTTGCTCCGCGGCATGTGGGATCTTCCCGGACCAGGGCACGAACCCGTGTCTCCTGCATCGGCAGGCGGATTCTCAACCACTGCGCCACCAGGGAAGCCCCGTCAGCTTCTTTTGATTCATATCAAGATCATACTCCATACGAGTGCAGAACTAGATTTGAGGAGCTACATTGAAACACATTGTCATTTGTAACAACGGAATCTTGGAGAAAACTAAATCGTAAACACACACAGTACTTAAATATAATTGAGAATTGATACCTTGGACTGTCCAGCTTACCCCAAAATGCTGTGTCAGTGATCAAGATGCTAATAAGCATGTTAACAGTATCAGCAGGGTACATATAGTGACTTAGTGAGCCCCAAGAATTTAGGTACTTTCATCTTGTGAGGTGTTCTCTATGGGAGATGGCTGGAGGTAGATAACCTTGAACCCAAATGGTCAGTGAACTGCTTTGCCCTTGAATACAAAGCTGGTCCTGGTAAAACAGGGGGTCAAATGTTATTTCAGTGGCTTATAAGGACATTTAGTTTGGGATGAAATACATGTTTCTCTTACTAGAAAACTGGATACGACTACCACTAAGAAGTGATACGTAATTTTAAAGTCACTTGAAGTTGTCAAATAGTGACTTTGAAACCTTCCTGTTCTGTTAACAAGTATGTGGGAGAAAAACGACTGCAGGAGCCCTTCAGTGGTCTCACTTGTGTGTGTGTGTGTGTGTGTGTGTGTGTGTGTGTGTGTGTGTGCTTCATTTTTTGAGGGGAGGTGGTAAACATTGGATTAGGAGTCTTAAAGACCCAAGTTCCATTCACGATTGTGCTGTGACCTGTAAATTATTAACTTTTGAGCCTTGATGCTACATTCATTACAGATACTAGTAAAAGCACTTTACAAATTTTCAAAGTGCTATAAGAATGCAAAGTTGATCATTAGCTCTATTAACTGCTAGAATTAAATTGGCTCATGAATAAAAGTAAATTATGTTGAAATAATTTTGATCCCCTCCACCTCAAAAAACAGGTAATTCTTCATGGTGCCAGAAGAACAAGCTCCTAGAAAACTGAGTTTTGTTTGCTTTTTATAATGTCTAATCACCACTTTACTAACTCCATTTCTATCTCTTTTTAATGCTGCCTCTTAGTATACGCTCCATTCAACACTCAATTAGCATGCCTGCTATGAGGTAAAGTATATTTTTACAAAATGTAGTTGGTCTGATGCTTTCTTATTTTTTTAATCTAGATATTTAACTTGAACTGTTCTGAAGTAAGAGCTAGAATTCTACTCTAAACAAGCTGTGAAAACTGTCACCAGTTTTCAGTTGCTCTTCCTAACAATCTTAGGTTGGTGTAAGAAATCCATTAAATGTTTGTGATTAGAAAAAGGAATTACTCTTTCTTCTTTGTTTTGTAAACCTGTTAAATTGTTTCATATGTGGAATCTGTTTAATTAAAAAAAAAGGGAACAGTGCTCATCTAATCAACCTTCTGTTTTCATGGATGTAGGTGTCCCACCTCCTCTGTCTGCATTAGCTTTAGTTACAATCCCCTTTTCTTTCTTTTTTTAATTAATCAATTTTTTAAATCTCATTTTTGACCGTGTTGGATCTTTGTTGGTGTGCGCGGGCTCTCTCTAGTTGCGGCGAGCGGGGGCCACTCTTCAGTGTGGTGCACAGGCTTCTCATTACGGTGGCATCCCTTGTTGTGGAGCACGGGCTCTAGGCACGCGAGCTTCAGTAGTTGTGGCTCACTGGCTGTAGAGCGCAGGCTCAGTAGTTGCGGTGCGCGGGCTTAGTTGCTCCGCGCCACGTGGGATCTTCCCAGACCAGGGCTCGAACCTGTGTCCCCTGCATTGGCAGGCAGATTCTTAACCACCGAGCCACCAGGGAAGCCCCCCTTTTCTTTCATCCTCCCCATTTCTACTTCCCTCATTCCACTGTGACATTTGGAGCCAACAGTGATCTGATTCTAGTGTCCTCTTTCATCAGTAAGCACTTGCAAGTGGCACATTCTACGACCTCACCTGACCTCTCTGTAGAGGCAGAGGATTTTTAACAATACATGCTTGGCTTAAACTTTAGTGTACCTCAGAGCTACGTGGAGGGCTTATTAAAAGCCCCTGCCTAGCAGGCCCACATTGAGTTTCTGATTCTGTAGGCCTGGGGTGGCTGAGAATTTGCTTTGCTAACAGCTTCCGAAGAGCTACTGATGCAGCTGGTCTGGGAACCACACTTTGGGACCGATTGCCCGTCCCCACGATGGGAAGGAGGAAACCCCTTGTTCCCTTCTTCTCCTTTTTCATCATGGTAGTAGGAAAGATACTGGAGGTCAGGTGGATAGTATAAAAGCTGTGGAAACCCAGGTGGGAGCGACACAGGTGCTGTGATCCTCCTTAATTCAAATGGATGCATGTGAAGTCACAGGAGAGGCTTCCTGTGGGCTCAGAGAGCTTCTGTCAGTTGGGGCAGCTTTGTGAAGTGGCCAAAGCCACATTTCTGTGCTCTCCCCTTCCTTTTGGTCTCTCCTTTCCCTGTCTGTTATGCTGCTCCTGGGAACCAGGATCCCTGGTGTGGAACCTCCTGTGGTTTGCTTGTCCTGCTTAGGTATGTGGGTTCATGTAGAAATCTTGCCAGGCAACCTGTGAATTTAAACATGAGTTCTAGAGTGCAGCACCTTAGCCAGAATCAGACTGATCTAACAGTGGCATTTTCTTATACCGTGACAAGTTGGTTGGGAAAGTGACAGACTCAACATTGTACCTGACTTTGTTCCGTCTCTTCACACATGTACTTGACTCTCTCTATATGTCTAAGACCTGCTCTGTTCAAGGAATTGAAAACATCGTTGTAGAAATCTTAGAACAAAATCGATGATCTCACATAATAAAATGTTTGTACGTATGCCGGCACATCTGTGGAACAGGTGTCACATATGGTATATGTGTTCTTTTGCTGATTGAGAATAATGGCGAAGAGGAATACAGTCAGCTAATAATGTTTTCAAAATTGTTGGCCTTTTTGTTCAGTGTTTGTAATTTACCATTTGTTTTTCTTTTCTCTCCATAGAAACTCCCCAACATTCAAATCATTTGAGGAAAAGGTTGAAAACTTAAAGGCAAGTAGAGAAATGAACAGGGTCTTTTGTGTTACCTTGTTTGATGCCTTAACTTTCTTTGGTGTGGGTAAATTACTCAAATTAGTATTTCCTTCTAAAAATAGTTAAAGAACTTCAATAACTTTCTTTACATTATTTATGGACATTTAAGATGATGTATACTCTTTTAATCAATTTTTTTGAGTGTATATTGTAGCATGGCCAGCATAAGTGCTGAAAAGAAATGTATAATTTTAAAGAACAGTAGTACTTTAGAAGTTTGTGCTGCTTTTTGCATTATTCAGATACTTTTGTCATTGGACAAAATTTAACATAAATCTTATTGTGGAAAATTAAAAACAATATAGAAAAGTACAAAAAATAAAGCACAAAAAAGTGGTCCTACGACCCACAGACAGTGATGTTGTAGGACTGTGCTGTTACACTCTAAAAAAGAATTAACCAAGAACCTGCTGTATAAAAAAATAAGTAAAATTAAATTTAAAAATTAACAAAAGAAAAGAATTAACCAAAAATCATAAACATGTTTCTGTATCATTATTCTTCTTCAGTATTATGTCCAATAGCTGCTTATAGCCTTATAATGGATATTGTTTGTTCAGTCCTTAATTATTGGACATTTTTATTATGATGATGATGCCGTGGTGATCATCATTGATAACTCATTGTTTTATTTTTTGATTGCTTTGATATTTGTGAAGGTGGACATTTTCCTCTAATAATCAGCTTTATTAATTTGTAAATTGTATTATCTTCAAGATTATATTCAAAACTGTAAAATCATCAAGGATCACAAGTGACCAAACATGTCATTTTGTTCCCATTTAGTGCCCAGACTTCTCTACAGAGAAGCCCATATGGTCATTTCTTCCTAAACAAATTCTGGTAGTTACTGTGGATATTTTCTAAGGGTTAAAACTAATATCTTAAAGTGTTTTATATAAATCATCTTTAAAATATTAATATTTTGTCTTTTAGAATTGTGATTGAGTCACTTGCTTTTAAATGTATCTTTTTAAAATTACAGAATCAGGGTATGCTTACAGAAAGAAAACCAAACACTGTATCATGATCTGAATCCTTTTTTCTTGCTCATACAAACACTACTACCCACCTTTTCTGTTTCTACATAAATGTATAAATGTTTTTCAAAAAGGAATCACACTGTGCAGTCCTACAGCTTGTTCGTTCAACCCCCCTAGCACGCATGCTCTAATGAACCCACAAACGCAGGCCTCTGTTCTTTTCGCTCACCGATGCATCGCCAGGGCTTAGAGTAGTCCTTGGCATATCACAGCTACTCAATACATGTTTGATGAGCAAAAAATACATCGTAGTCATTCTTTTAGGTCAGTACCAGAGGCCTGCTTTATCTTTATTAATGCCTAGTCAGGTGTTTGAAAACAAACCGTGCATTGCAAGAAGTCAAGATTTTACTCTAAATCAGTGCTCAGTGTTTTAGGAATATCATAGCCTCTCCTTGAAATCTACCCTGAGCATTAGTTTTTTAAATGACTAGCTGGAAAACCAGGAAAGCCTCAGTTCTTTTGACACTGAAGAAGAGAAACTTCCAGGTCATTTACTGTGTACTTTCCTCCTGAGTATATTCAGACTCTCTAAATTGTAGTGAAATCAGTTTTTTAAATATGACTAGGCACCATTCAAATAAAAATGTATTTTTTAATAGTACAGTGTATTAGACAAATGTCACCAAGGAAGCTGTAAAATATAATTGTGTGCTTGGGATGCAGTTTTTCTAACTTACACTGATATTCAGTTAAACATCGGGTGTACATGTACTTACATTTAGATTTTGGATTAAGTCATTAACTGTGATTATTGAGCATTTGCCATGTGCCGGGAGATGAGTATTGGGCCCTGGAAATAACATGGTGAGCAGTAGAGACACAGACCCTTTCTGAAGATGTTTAGACAATTAAATGGCCAATGAAAATAAACACAGGGTAAGGTGCTATGACAGTGGAAGTCAAGGCTGCAGTGAGGATCAATGGCGGGAATTTCTGTTATGCTTGGCAGGAGGGAAGGTCAGAGCAGGCTTCCCAGAGGATGCAGTAATGTAAATGGAAACCAAACGTTTAGATTGAGGGGAACGTTTGAAGCTTTGGAGCCCCTTTGAGGAACACCAGGAACTTTGCTGGGCTGTGGGGTATCGAGCAGGAGATGGAGCTAGAGAGATGGGTGGGCCACGTTAAGGAAAGAGTGGGAAGCCACTGAAAGATTTTAAACAACCCGAGTTGCACATTCTTCTGTGCATTTTAGAAAGATCACTGTCGGCCCTGCAGAGCTAAGGGGAGAGAGACTGGAGGAGACAAGGTGGGAGGGAGGCATTGTAATCCAGGCCGAAGATGTTGGTGTGGTGAGTTGAACTAGTGCCAGTGGGACAGAGTCGAGAGATATCTAGACTTTACAAGTGACAGAGAAAAAGTTAGTGATCGATTGGATGTGGAACAAGACAGGGAAGGACCAAGGATAACTCCAGGAGTCTGACTGGGATTTACTACTGACATTCATGGTCTTAGAATAGAGAAGGGACCAGTTGTGGGGAGGAGTTGTTTTAGACTTGTGAATTGCAAGAGGTATTAACATTTTCTCATAATTAAGGAATGTTTAATAAATTTAATAAATATACAGTGGATACAAGTCATGCACATTTTTCACGCAATTCAAGGATTTTGGATGGGAGACCAAGAAGAAATGAGAGAAAATTTCAACTAGATTCCGATTGTTAATGAATCTGTGGCCAGTCAAGACTGAGCTAAGAGCAAGGTCAGATGCAAGCCCACTGTGAGTTGCATCCTTGATCATTGACTGGTTTCTTAATGTTAGTCAGCTGTCCTGTTGGTCAGTCATGAGATGTAATGGGGGCAGGAGAGGGGGTGACGGGGGGCAGGAAGCATAGATTCATCAATGTCATTAAGGATGTGTAAGGGTTTTGAAAAGCATACAATAGTATACAAATGCGGGGCAGATATATTCATTCAAACAAATGTTTACTGACAAATTTTCAGGCCAGATAACTTGGGAGTAGTGCTTCACAAACTATAATGTGTATAGGAAGCTCCTGGAGATCTTGTTAAAGCCTGGATTTCAATTCTGCAAACAGCGATGGGGAGGCCAGTCTGAGGTTTCAAATGTCTAACAAGCTCCCTGGTGATGTTGAGTCTCTAGGTCCGTGTAGCAGTCTTTAAGCAGCAAAACGCTAGAAAGTTTATGCTATAACTGGGAAGCATACATATATTTCTTTCCTTTGTTTTACTCAATAATATTTCTCAAAGTGTTACCCAAATATAAAGAGAGTTCAGTAGATACTTTCGCATAATAGGCCTTACAAAATTCTTCAGACAGCTTTCCCCGTGAAGAACAATAAGCAGATAGGGGAAAAAAGTGGAGGGGTAGAATTTACCAATTTGAATATTTCAGCATGGAAACTGCAGAAGTTTTTCTGTGAAACCGCATAGAACATTACAACAGTACTAAATTCTGTACAAATCATCACTGAGCTCTTAGGCTCCTGATTTATTTGTCCTTCAAAGTAAAATTTGAGTTACTTTATGCCTAGTCAGCGAAGTTTATGTTTCCTAATGTCTCTTCCTTTTTGAACTTTTATTTTAAAAGTCTAAAGTAGGAGGAACCAAGCCTGCTGGTGGTGATTTTGGAGAAGTCTTGAATTCGACTGCAAACGCTAGTTCCACCACCACGGAGCCTCTTCCAGAACAGACACAGGAGAGCCTGTGAGATTCCACCTTTGTTCTGCTGCTCACTGCCAGATGCTGCAAGCGAGATCCAAGCACATCTTGTCAACATTCATTGCCATGAATTTCCACCAGATGTGCTTTTGTTGAGCTTTACATATTCCTTTGACCAAATAGTTTGTGGGTTGAACAACGTAAAATATCTTAACCTCTATTCCTGGGAAACACCCTTTTATGTGCATTTAAGGCCCTTTATTTAGAAAATATCATTATAAAAACATATATAGTACCTGGAGATCCTCACTAGAATGATCTAAGAAGCTGTGGGTTATCAGAATTGCTTTCCAACTTTACAAAATTGCTCTGGATCTGGGATACCAGTTTGATCTTTTTTGTCTTCTATCCCATTTTCTTTTTTCCCCTTTGAATCTCTGTATATTTGATTCCTAGGTAAGATTATTCTTTAAAATTTTCTGTATCCTGGTTATTAAAAGTTCTGGCAAATTGTTCTTGACCTCCAAGGGAAGAACTACCAGGTACAAAAAATATTTTCGAATAAATATTGTTTTGGTATAAGTTATCTTATATCGTGGGTGTTTGAAGACACCAGACTAAATATTCAATTTATTATAGTTTTGTAAGTGACAACATGTACAGACAGTAATTCAAAATCCTAGGCGACTTGAGAGTAGAGCCCTCACATCCTTGTTTATCACCATCTCTGACAGTAACCATTTCAGTGTCATGGTCATTACGCGTCATGGCTATTGTGCCACTTATAGCTACTTATTTTGCACCAGATTAAAATTTTAGTTTTGGAATAGATTGTAAGTTAATGTTCTGAATCAAGCATATTTTATTATCAATAGGTTGAAATATGAACAGTGTCCTCAAACGTTCAGTTCAAAAGCCTGAAAGAGTTTTAGATCTAGGTAGCTGAAAAGTGCTAAAATCAATCACATTAGGGGAAACACTGTTGTCTTCATTTAATTCATTTAGCAGCATTTACAGTAAGAAGCACACATATGACTAATATAACTTGAAAAAATTTTATACTAAGGGGTTGGTGATAACCCCTGAGGATTTAATGCATTCATAAAAATCAACTCATCATTTTCTACTTACTTGTTTTCAGTGTGTTGGAAATTACAAAATGATACTGTAGATATTGCCCCCTGCTTTGAAAACTGAGTGTCAGGGCTGAATGAGCCAAAGCCTCTGGAAGTATCTGCATGGAGGCCAAGGTACTCTATTAATTCTAATGGCTACTTACTCCTCACCATCTTTTCCTTATGCTGTGTATGGTTATGGCCTACAATGTTGTATTTGTTATTTATCAAGTTGTGATTGTTTTATTATTGTTTATGCCAAATGTTAATTGCCAAGCTTGGAGTGACCTAAAGCATTTTTTAAAAGCATGACTAGATTTACTTTGGGATAAATTATCTTATCCAAATCTGAAAAGCTACAAGTGTTGATTGTTATAAAATATTGATAACATGCTGCCATTCTTGATTGCTGGAGCTTTTGTTAGCACTTCAGATGCAACTGAAACTATGCTCTATTACATGTGAAAAGCTTAATAAATTCTGTATATCAGTAGTATAGGTCTCAATATTTATTATGAGACCAGTGGTCTGGACACAGCTTTGTTATGTTACATAATCAGCCGGTATCTATGCTTTAAAAAAAAGGCCGTTTTTTACCATCTGCTTTAAATCACTGCTTCATGGTATCAGATACCATAAATTATTTACTTGAAAAGGCTTTAAGGCAAATGTTGTTGAAGCACTGTCCTAGAGGAGTCGACATGTAGAAATCTGTCTTTTTATAGAAATATTGTGGTTACTCAACATAGCTGTTAAATTATTTTTTCAACCAGTTAGTCTTTCAGTTGTTTTTATCACATCTTCTTTTCATCACATTGTTTCTTGGATGTCCAGCCCTATTGTTGTCTTTTTAACAAAGCAAAATGGAGAAGGTGGCAGTTTCTTTCATTGAGTGAAATATCCTCAAGTCTCCTTACTTTATGAGAGAAATGATAGAAGTAGGGTTGGAAGGTGGGATGGGTATATGTGGGTATTGGTGATGGTTGTAAAAGAAGAAATTGGAGAATCACTTTTCTAGACATCTACCTACACTTAATTTAGAAATGATTTAATCTGTTGCAGAGTACCCTTGCCTCTTAAAAGCAACAAAACAGTAGAGGAAGGATAAATTTAGAAAAAGAAACATCGACTTAGAAATATTACCCCAAGTAGTCTTTGTGGAAGATTCAATATTATGAATTCACAGATATTTAAGCAATTTAGAACACAGTAATTACTAAGAACAGCAGAGAGGGGTCCCGGTCATTCTACTGTGTTTTGTGTTTGACACTGGAAAAACATAGCAACAGGAGTGAAATCTCAGCTATTTAAGGATTCAAGAAGTGTGACAGAAGAAAATAATTCCTGAAATTATCCCCTTCTTACAAAGGAACTCCTTAATTTATGGAGTTTGTGGGAAATAAAGCAAGAATTCTCACACCTATGAGGCCGAAGTAATCAATGGAAGAGAGTAGAAACCATTGGATTATCCTAGCAGTAACTCAAACTGCTGAAATAGAGAAAAAACATGTTGAATCTGGACTCACTACTTCTGGATCTGTTAAGGAAGAGATACTACTGTCTATTTTTTTTTTTTTTGTATAGTATTTGAAAACAATAAAAAGTCTATAATTTGGGCATGGGTCCTTTTGTATTACCTATCTGCTGAGGAAAGGGGGTAAATCCATTAATTATACAACTTCTCTCCAGACCCTTCATATCCTGGGTATAGAAAGAACCAGGAGCAGTTGTATAGACTCAGTGTATCAAACAAAAACGCTACATGCTGACTACAAAAAGAAATTTGTGACTATTTGCTGTATTTGTGCCAGAGAGGCTGCATAAGGCCCTATATCAGGATCGCATGGGTTTCTTTACAGCTCTTAAGATCCAGATGAAAAATCAGATTTTTGCCCATAATGGGGAGACGTTTGGCCATTAACTAGTGACTGTCCTATTGTAATTGGATTATTATAGAGGCCATATTGGTTTACAGTTAATAATAAAGCATTATCACTTTTAAGTAAACCTACAATTCATAGATTTCAATTTCCACGTTCTGATTGTGAAATAAAAATGAACCAAAATCAAAATGAGCCAAAAGAACTTTTAGTTTGTGAGCCCTGAGAGGGCAGGGCCTGCATGTGCCTATCACCTGCCAGGATTTTACTTAAATAAAACGCTACTTGGTGACTTTCACTTTAACACGCTTCATCTCAATGTGCTTTCAAGTTTCCCCCTTGGTTTCTAGAATTAATTCTTTTCTCATTTTCCAGTTTGACTATTCTCTGGTATTCTCTTCTTCCAACTCCTTAAATGTTATTGCCTAGCTCTAGTCATCTTCTACACAATCTCCTTAATGATTGTATTCATCTCCATGGTTGAAATGACTGTCTTTACAGTAATAACATATCTTTCCGGTGTATCACTAGCCCTATCTTTACTCCAGGTTTTCATGCATGTTTGAGAGGTATGAGCTTCTAAATAACCTTCTGGTCACCTCCACCTAGCCACTATTTATTGAGCTTTTAGTAGGTATTGGGCATTTCACACCCATTTCCTTTAATTCCTCACTCAAGGATGTGGTGCTGTCACAGTTTTATAGATGAAATCACAGCCAGTAGACATGGAGCCAGAACTTGAATTATTTTTTTATTCACTTGTCATCTGCCATTACTAATATTTTTTTAAAAGCATACTAACAATTTGCAAGCTATACGGGAAAAAAGAAGCTTGTGTTTTTAATAAATCAAGAAAGAAAGTGTGGTTGTGGTTCAAGGAATACAGCAGGATCCGAAGTGCCATGATGTTGAAATACTGCCATTAGGGTTGTTTTTACAATTGGCACTTATACAGGCAAGGACAGTGTGCAGATTCACTGAGTCCTTTACCCTCTCTCCTTTGATGATTCTGATGCTCTACCAAAGGCAGAGAACTAGGCATACTTGAAGTCAGTTGATGCAAACTTACTCTTATCCATTAAAAACATCAGGATTTGTCCCCAAATGCATTATCACAATACTGAAGGAATTTATCTCTGGCTGAGGTAGGACATGAAGATAATACATCTACTGAATTTTAGAGCTGGGATATTAGTAATCCCATTTGTTCTGTAGATGCTGATTTAGTTAAGTTTACAAAACACTTCCTTAAATTTAAGACAGAGGCTGGTAACTTGGTTTTACGTGAGGAAACCAAATCAGCAACATTAAATTGGCTTGCCTGCGATCAAGACTGGAGGTCGAACTAGAGCTAAGAACACTGGTCAACACTCTTTTCAATTTACCACACTTTTTCCTGAAGGGAAACAAGTGGCAAAAGCCATAAAAAGTAATGCAAAAATATCTTCGGCAAGACTTCGTTAATGGTCAAGGGAAAGAAACGGTTTATGTACCAAAAGGGAGAACTCACCTGGAGTAGAATTTATCTTAAGCTCTCCACCGAATTTAAGGACTGCCGAACAGGTGGCTAGTAATAAGTTGTGTGTGATTCATACAGTCATGCACCATTCTAAGGTCAGTGCACTTCTAGGGTTCTGTCTGCTGTCTACGCAGTTGATGAGAACATCGGAGTTTTAAAATCCACAGTCAAAAGCATTATTGGGAATTCCCTGGTGGTTCAATGGTTAGGACTCTGCGCTTTCACTCCTGAGGGCATGGGTTCAATCCCTGCTCGGGGAGCTAAAATCCTGCAAGCTCCGCAGCGCAGCCAAAAAAAAAAAAAAGTCTCAGTCAAAAGCATTATTAAAATAGGGGCTGTGGTCATACATAAAAATTCCTTCTGTCCAACTACTTGTAAATGAGCTGGAAAAGTGCTTGCTACCTCCCTCCAGATAACTGCGCATTAATATAAAAATGCTGGGTAGAAGTTGGGTGGACAGCTTAATTCATAAACACTTCAAGATTGGAGTTAGGCAAAAATGGGCAGAAGAACTAAATAGACATTTCTCCAAAGAAGATATACAGATTGCCAACAAACACATGAAAGAATGCTCAACATCATTAATCGTTAGAGAAATGCAAATCAAAACTACAATGAGATATCATCTCACACCGGTCAGATTGGCCATCATCAAAAACTCTAGAAACAATAAATGCTGGAGAAGGTGTGGAGAAAAGGGAACACTCTTGCACTGCTGGTGGGAATGTAAATTGATACAGCCACTATGGAGAACAGTATGGAGGTTCCTTAAAAAACTACAAATAGAACTACCATATGACCCCGCAATCCCACTACTAGGCATATACCCTGAGAAAACCATAATTCAAAAAGAGTCATGTACCAAAATGTTTATTGCAGCTCTATTTACGATAGCCAGGACATGGAAGCAACCTAGATGTCCATCAACAGATGAATGGATAAAGAAGATGTGGCACATATATACGATGGAATGTTACTCAGCCATAAAAAGAAATGAAACTGAGTTATTTATAATGAGGTGGATAGACCTGGAGTCTGTCATACAGAGTGAAGTAAGTCAGAAGGAGAAAAACAAATACCGTATGCTAACACATATATATGGAATCTAAGAAAAAAAAATGTCATGAAGAGATTAGTGGTAGGACGGGAGTAAAACACAGACCTACTAGAATATGGACTTGAGGATATGGGGAGGGGGAAGGGTAAGCGGTGACGATGTGAGAGAGTGGCAGGGACATATACACACTACCAAATGTAAATTAGATAGCTAGTGGGAAGCTGCCGCATAGCACAGGGAGTTCACATCTGTGCTTTGTGACAACCTAGAGGGGTGGGAGGGAGGGTGACATAAGAGGGAAGGGATATGGGAACATATGTATATGTATAACTGATTCACTTTGTTGTAAAGGAGAAACTAACACACTATTGTAAAACAGTTATACTCAAATAAAGATGTTAAAAAAAAGAATGGAGTTAGGGCTTCCCTGGTGGCGCAGTGGTTGCGAGTCCGCCTGCTGATGCAGGGGACACGGGTTCGTGCCCCGGTCTGGGAAGATCCCACATTCCGCAGAGCGGCTGGGCCTGTGAGCCATGGCCGCTGAGCCTGCGCATCCGGAGCCTGTGCTCTGCAATGGGAGAGGCCACAACAGTGAGAGGCCCGCGTACCGCAAAAAAAAAAAAAAAAAAAATGGAGTTAGGCTCGGTTTTGAAGAAGGTGGGCAAATTCTGGCAATTAACATGGGGCGGGTAGGGAGAAAAGCATAAGTGAG
Organism: Kogia breviceps; assembly: GCF_026419965.1. Classification (NCBI taxonomy): domain Eukaryota; kingdom Metazoa; phylum Chordata; class Mammalia; order Artiodactyla; family Physeteridae; genus Kogia; species Kogia breviceps. The sequence goes on along the minus strand of NC_081326.1, from coordinate 21,915,722 downwards.
GGTGGGCCTCTGGTGGTGTATGTTTTGGCATTACAAAATTCCTTAATTCCCTAGGAGAAGGGATTGTAACTAAGAGGTGACCAAAAATGTCTCAAGTTAATATTTTTGTAACGTGGATGGGCTGACCACAGGATAGGCGATGAAAGACAAACTTAGATCCGGATTTCACAAATGTTTGAGCCCTACCATGTGCCCGATGTCAGGGATTCAACAGCAAAATTCCTGCCCTCAAGAGTTTACAAATCGAGAGCAGACGCTAAACAAAATTACTACTAAGTAAACTACGTGGCATATTGTCTGGGATTCCAATTCTAAATAAGATAGTCAAGGAGAACGTCGCATTGGAGCAAAGACCTGAAGAGCGGTGGCGACCAGAGAGAGCCTTGGGGCCATCTGGGGCAGACACGCAGGCGGCGGGGCCAGCAAGAGTCGCATTACTAGAATTTACAGCAGTACAGGTCCAAAGGGCACCCGCGAGGGCGCAACTGCTCCAACAAAAAACCCTTTCCATGCAAAACTTAGCGACCCACCAAGGATTTAGTCCCCCAATTTCACCTTAAGTCTCTCTCACACCACACTTCTCCCTTACACCGACTAGGCCACGCCCACCGGCCCACAGTGCTCCGCAAGTGGGCGGGCCTCTCATTGCTCCGCCCCGTGACCTGCACGTTTGCGGAGAAGGCAAAGGTCAGAGGTTGTGGAGCCGTCATGGCGGCGCTGTGCCGGGCCCGTGCCGTGACTGCCGACAGGCATTTCCTGCGAATGCTTCTCTTCTTTCGGCCCTGTCGAGACGCAAGCACTGAAAGTGGCTCCGGAAGCGAGAGTTCTGATTCCACGGAGCCTAGGCCGGGCCTAGGCGGCTTCGCGAGCTCTTTGAAGCGGCACTCAGAGCTGCAGCGGAAGGCGGAGCTCGGGCGGATGAGAGTGAGTTGTGGGAGCTAAGCCAGCGACGCGTTGGCGGGCGGGGCCCGCCGTTGTGGGTGGAGCCGGGAGCCGGGACAGAGCCCGGCGTAGGGGGTGGGCCTGGCAAGGTGGGTGGGACCGAGAGGCGGGGACGGGGCCTGGCGTAGGGAGTAGAGTGGGGGTCGTGGTGTGGCTTGGCCCACCTGCTGGCCACTTAGAACAGAGCATGTGGTGGTCTTTTTCCTCCGTTTGTTGTACTTTTGTACAGCATCTATATGCTGGGCGTGCGCTACCCACACTCCTTTGCACGCGTCTTCCTCAGGCGAGTGCTGGAAGGGAAACCAGCAGCGAGCGTTGCCAGTAACGTGCCTAGGGCGACTCTTGAGACTCCGAGTAAAGTTGGACTCAAACTGGGAGAGGCAGGGCCCTCTGCTCCTCTTGTTCTGCCCAGTAGCTGCAGTGTGGACGTTAGTGTCTGGCGTACCAGGCTCATCATAAATATTTCTTAATTCAGTGGAGAGGTGGATCAGAATTACTGTCACTATGAACTTGAGCAAGTAATGTAACCTGTCAGTGCTTCACTTTCCTTTTCTGTAAATGACCTTTTTAAAAAACATCCATCTGTCCTAGGCAATAATTTTGTAAAATGCTATAGAATTACTAGATAAGTAAAATGGAAGAAATAGACGTAAATACAAGTCAGATTATTTGAGTCAGCGGACATGAAATTGAATGTCTGGCAATATTAAACTATAGTAAGCTGTCTCAATTTCTGTACTCATCGCCTTGGGAACCAGTACCAAACAGTTTACCAATGGGTAGTGTCGTGGGTTATAGAAAACTGCCCAGCATCTAGCACAGTGCTTGACTCTTAGTGGGTACTCCGTAAGTGTTTGCCCAATGCGTGAATGAATGAATAGAACAGAAAGTGCACATTTGAATTTCAGTACAATCTGAGCAGTCTTTGAATTGAGATCTTTGTTTGACTGCTCACAAACGATTGTATAAGTGAGGATAGGACAGGCTTGAGCATGTGAGTTAAATATGCTACTCCAGAGTAATAACTGAGCAAAAACAATTGTCAGAGTAATAAGAAAACTGAAGATACCACGTTAGTTTTATTTTAGTGTTTATTGGAAGTTTTCAGTACTTTTATGACATGTTGAGAAATATGAGTAGTTGTTAGGTACTGATGTAAAGATTCAACTTTGTGAAAAATCTTTCACTTCACTCTTTGAAGTTTCTGGAACTATTTAATTGAAGAGTATCCTGAGATTACAAGATGAATAAAGTTCGTCTTTATTGTGTGATCAGGATTTTTGGAAGAAAATTGTAAAGTATAAAAATAGTATTGCAAAAGGAACATGTAAATAGCACTGAAGGTTACTATGTGATATATAAAAGCCCCCTTTTTCTTTTCCTCACTTTCTCAAAGCTGGAAGGTGTATTTTTATAAATGCATACTGCTAGAGATTTTATGTATGTGTATATGAATATAAGCTAATTATATATATATATACTTAAAAACGTACACATTTTAAACTAAATTATTAATGTTTAAGAATGTAAGCTCTGGATTCAGACAGACTTGGTTTGAATTCTATTTTTTCTGTCATTTACTGGCTGTGTTTCCTTGGAAGGTTACTTGATATCCGTTTATCTTCTTTTCCTTTTTTTATAAAAGGAAAACCTGTCATGGGATTATTATGAGATTAAATGAATTCATTATTTAAACACTTAGCACAAGTACCTGATAATAAGCACTCAGTATATTTTCATTGCTGCTGCTGAATATTGCTATTCTCACTTAAGTATATCTTTGAATATTTTTCCTTATCTTTACATATGTGTAGTGTAGTGTACTTACTGCTGTCCCTAGGTATCCACAGGGGTTTGGTGCCAGGACCATCTGCCATACCAAAATCCCTGGATGCTCAAGTCCCTTATATAAATGGTGCAGGTAACCCTCTGCAGCTCCCACATCCGTGAATACAGAGGTCTCACTGTATATCTCATTGAAAAAATACTTGTTTGGTATTCCATGGTGTGGATATAGCATAATTTATTTCACCAGGCCTTCACTAATGAGCTTCTAGGTTGTTTCTGGGGCTTTTTTTCCCTTAATACAGACAGTGGTACAGTGATCATTTACATTTTTTTTTGCTTATTTATGGGATATATACTAGGTCAATGTGTACACACAATTTGAGTTTTGATACATACAGACTGCACACTTCCACTTATAGTGCATGACAGTGCCTGTTTCCTCACCCACTTATACATGTGGGGTATTATAAGTGGATTTTCTTGGTAGTGGGCAGTCAAAACAAAATACAAAAATTGGGAACTGGAGTTGTTTATCTCTCACCTCTGATACCAGTTTGTAATTTTTATCAAAATAACTGCATGTTCACATTTTTTGACTTAATGAGTAAATGCTATCAATTTGAACTCATGAAATACACTTATACCAACAAAATACTACACTTAATGTTATATATATTGGGGTTCTATGTAAGATTTAATTTGTAACATGGTTTCTGCTTAAAAAATTGTTTTTAGAAGGTAAAGTTTGCTGTTCCCTAAACAAAGCATTATTTCTTTACCTTTGCTCTGTCCCCTAGAATTAGCTTCCCTGCCTGCAAATTCCATAGTAAAAGTCACCTCTTCTTTTAGGCCTTTGTCATTTCACCAACCAGGTGAAACTCCTTCTGAATGTCTTGGGGCTTTGTTTTATGCTACCTTTATTTTACACACACAACTCTTAAGTTATATAAGAGCCATTTGTGAACTTGTTTTATCCCGTCTCCTAGATTGTAATTCTTGAAGGTCGGGGTAATTTTTTATTTACTCTTTTCAGTCCTTGCATAATGCCTTACACATAAGTAGGGATTTAATATATATTTGTTGATATGAATTGGAATAAGATTTATACAGTTTGATGTCTGAATAACTATAAATGAGAAATAACATCTCATGTTATTGGATTAAAATGTATATATACATAGGAATGAAAGTTGACATCCTAACCATTGGTTTAATTCTTACTCTCAGAGTGCAGACATGTATCTATATGTGCACCTCAGAAATAAGTGATATTCAGTAAGAGCCAAGCAAGTTATTCTTAAAAAGGACTTTCCCCTGCAGGCAGGAATTTAATCAAGGACAGTTCATCCTGAATTCCCTATCCTAAAATTTCAGTGAGGTTACCAGTTAAAGGAATCTCAAGTTTAAATGACCTGAAAGGCCATTTACTCATCCATGCTCACTTATCCATTATCTTTTCCTAGATTTTCCTAGTAGCTTTAAGATTGGTTTATGCATGTATCTCTTTAAGTGTTTTTTTGTTTGTTTGTTTATTTTTAGGATGGGACCAAGTCCTTTTCATTTTTGTAACCAACATAACACATACTTATGAATACAGGACCTGGTAAATGTTTGCTAAATACATTTTTAAAGTCAAATACCTTTTTTCTTTTTTTCTTGTTTTTTTTTTTTAACTATTTAAAAAATTAACCCTTTTATGTCACTTAGTAGAGATTTGTAGGATCTGTTAAGCCGATGGGGAGCTATGATATAGTGAAAGATCCACCTTATAGCCACAGGGTGGCAGTAGTTGAGCAAAGAATTGGTTTTCTGCTTTCTGAATATTACTGTTTCTTAACAGTAGAGGGGGGCATATTACTTTTCAGCACATTGAAAAAATGGTTTGCAAGAGTTTTTGAGGCTACACAGAATGTTTTATTTTTTTAAGATGGAGAATAACATATTGTTATAGCTTATTTATGTAGAATACTGATGTTATACTTTATAGTTTCATTTTAGCAATATATTAGAGTTTATGTAAATATTTTTAAATGTTATTTTTTACTTTTTCATGAATATTTCTTATCGGCACTTTTTATTTCAAAATGCTGGAATATTCCAGAAGATAGAATATTTAAATCAGCTAGTTTGTCCTTTCAGAATACTGGGAAAATCCAAAAAATAGCTTACTTGAAGGATTTCTTTCAATTCTCTTATTTTTAGTATAAGTTTTAAGTCTTCTAAATTCATAAAATAGCAGTATTATACAGCTTTATTTAACCCTTTGTTTTCTCACTAGTTTTATATTGACAACTTAAAAAATTACACAAATGTTTTAAAAACTCATATGTAAAGGAATGATGAAAAATATTTCTGGTTTTAACCATGGTGCTCACTGGTTTTTACATTAGAGAATTTTAGGAGCGTTATCTCTAACTAATAAATAAAACCTTCTGAAATGTCTAGTTTCACAGTAGAGTCTAACATTTTCAAAGCAGGTTTAGAGGAAATGACCAGCTAATATAAAAACAATGAAAGAGTGTATTGAGGTAGATATAAATCTCTAGGGAAAGTAGGTTTTTTTAATCAACAGCTATAATATACCTATAAGTAATACTATATACATTTCCTACAAAAAAAGGTGAATATATTCTGTATGTATTTTGTTTTCTGGGTGGTCATGTGCTCTGATCATATGCAATCAGACTCTTAGGACTTCTCAAGTCAGCATTAGCTTTCACTAGTTGAATATGTGTTTGGATTTTGCTTTATTTTGTTTTTTCTTTTAAAAGTTATATTAAGATTTTCTTTTTTTTTTTTTTTTTTTTTTTTTTGCGGTACGCGGGCCTCTCACTGTTGTGGCCTCTCCCGTTGCGGAGCACAGGCTATGGACGTGCAGGCTCAGCGGCCATGGCTCATGGGCCCAGCCGCTCCGCGGCATGTGGGATACTCCCGGACCAGGGCACGAACCCGTGTCCCCTGCATCGGCAGGCGAACTCTCAACCACTGTGCCACCGGGAAGCCCAAGATTTTCTCTTTTGATTAATTTTTCTAATGTGATTACAACTCTTAAGTTTGTTTTTATCTATAGGAATTAAATAACATAGGAAATAAAGGAAACTGTCACATTTGAGTGGAGCCTGGTTTGTAGGGATTTAGGCCTGCACCTGGTAAAATGCCTAGTCAGTCAATAGTCTAGGACATGTGAGATAACTCCCCTACCCCTAAGACAGAAGCAATCCCTGCTGTCATGGCAGCTTTGTTCTTGAACCCACTGGGGAAGTGAGCAGGAGTGGCTGGGGAAAGAGGTTGACTGACCTCCACATGACTAGTTATCTTATCCCTTGATTATTAAGATTCTTTTCTGCAGAAGAAATTATTCCCATTTATTTTCTCACTCTGTGTCCATTCTATCTTCCTATCTCTTTCTTGTTATCTATTTCCCAGTCATCTTCCTGCTGAATACCTGGCCATCCAGCAAAATCATTAGTCACTTCACACAAATCAATACAGATCCCCACCTTAGGCCATCTCTCTTTCCAGGCAAAATGATCATTCAAGTATACTGCTCAAAGTCCTTTACTGCTGTCATTCAAAGGTACTCTAGCTCTGCACTACACTTCACCTAGGGAGGTCTGTCAGAGTCTCATTCTACGTGTATATACTGCCACTGCCACATCTGCTGGGTTGTAAAAACTCAAATAGTAGACGAGCTTACCTGATAGCCTGGACCTTTTGCAGAGCCTTATATTGTTCTGGGCACCACTCAAAACTGGCAGCTTTTTGGGTTACTTAGTAAAAGACTTGAAGAAGCATGTCCAAATGAGGTATTTGTTGCCTACAAAATTCAAAGAGACCCACTAGGCATTGAGCTTCTTTCTTAGTGGTAAAAAAGAGTATCTTGACCTAGCCCAGACCTTGGCTCCCTAGGAATTTCACTAAGGCCCAGTATTTTTGTGGGATTTATTTCCCACCCACTGGCATATATGTGTCTTACCATGTGTCAGGAAGAGTTGCAGCTTTCTGCTTCTAGGTCTAATCAGCATATGAAATGGAGCCAGCATGCTGTCCAGTGGAATGGAGTGGCAATCAAAGTCTTTGTAGACTAGATTGTGGCATAGAGCTAGAGAATTAATGTAACCTGGAGGTATATAGTCTTTACTAACAGGTCTAGGAAAGAAAGCATTTATTTGTTAGATAATTATTGCATACCAGGTGCTGGAGGATATTTGATTTGCTCCAGCCATGAAATGACATCTGGAATAGCTGAAATTGGAGTTACCACTTGATTAAGATTATGATAATAAATTGTCATTTTCAAAGACCTGTCTGTTTTCTGCAGGGCCTCATAGGCAAGTTGAATGGGCATGTGGTAGGAATCACTACTGTGCATCTTCCAGGTCCTTGATAGTGGCACTAATTGCTTCAATGCCTCTAGGAATGTGGTATTGCCTTTGGTTTACTTGTTTGGTAGGTAGAGGAAGTTCTACTACCTACCAAACAAATTCATCTTTTACTTGGCCTTCTGTACCTTAATAGCCTTCACTCCACAGATCAAGGAACCAGTGTGGGGATCCTGTCGGTTGCTGAGTATACCTATTCCAATTGTGCATTCCGGAACTAGGGAGAGAACTGTAGAGCAGGTTCATGGGATAGAGCTGAGCTAAAACTCCATTTATCACGTGATCTCCATAAGCCCCTGTTCTGACTAGCATTGAGTTGGTTCTTGAAGAGTTAGCGTCAGTTCAGATAATTCCTGAAAGGTCTGATGATTTCTCCTTCCTCAGTGAACAGTCATTCTGGTAAATAGCCACAGCTCCTTTTGGGAAAGCTAGAAGGAAGATTGGTGATACAAATTTTTGGTTTTGTAGCAGGATCTTTCCTCAAGGGGACATAACTTCCTCTTCATTCAGAAGGCTTGGTGTCTGAGAATTGCTTCAACTCTGGGAATTGGTGGAGGGGGCTTGATATTCATATGTGGCATTCAAGTCAGACTTCTGTCCTCTAGAACTAGAGTTTTCCCATCTGTTTTATTTCTAAGGACACCATAACCAACCAGCCAACACCAAAGAGCTCTACAGGTCAGATTAGTTGGATTGCTGTTAGGCTCTGCTGCAGTATGATAACCATGGCCACCATGTTGTTGGCTAGTAAGTGCTGGCTTGACTCCTGCCACATTATCTCCATTGAATTCAGGGAGCTCTTGTTGGCAGCAGTTCTCACTGTCACTCCTGGCCTACAGAGAATCTCTACCATACAGCTTTCAGGAATGCTGGTGCTCCCTTCAAACAGGTATTTCTCTTAGCCTTGGTGAAGTGAGTGTCTTTTAAATCCTCTTGGGGACCATAGTAAGGAGTGGTGAACAGATCATAAACAGTAAATCCACTCCAGCATTCCATTCACTTCAAGCCTTTGGATACCTTTCTTTGTGGTATACTGAGGAAGTTCTGGTATTTCAGCTTCATCTAGTATAGCCTATCACTCTCAGCCATTTCAGCTAATATATTGCGGGGGGCTGCGAAGATGGCGGAAGAGTAAGATGCGGAGATCACCTTCCTCCCCACAGATACATCAGAAATACATCTACACGTGGAACTTCTCCTATAGAACACCCACTGAATGCTGGCAGAAGACCTCAGACCTCCCAAAAGGCAAGAAACTCCCCACATACCTGGGTAGGGCAAAAGAAAAAAGAAAAAACAGAGACAAAAGAATAGGGACAGGACCTGCACCAGTGGGAGGAAGCTGTGAAGGAGGAAAGGTTTCCACACACTAGAAGCCCCTTCGCGGGCGGAGACTGCGGGTGATGAAGGGGGAAAGCTTTGGAGCTGCGGAGAAGAACGCAGCAACGAGGGAACTGAGGACAAAGCAGAGAGATTCCCGCACAGAGGATTGGTGCCGACTAGCACTCACCAGCCCGAGAGGCTTGTCTGCGGCCGGGGGCTGGGAGCTGAGGCTTGGGCTTCGGTCGGATCCCAGGGAGAGGACTGGGGCCAGCTGTGTGGACACAGCCTTAAGGGGTTCGTGCACCACTAACTGGGAGGGAGGCTAGCCGGGAGGGAGTCCGGGAAAAAGTCTGGACCTGCCGAAGAGGCAAGAGACTTTTTCTTCCCTCTTAGTTTTCTGGTGTGCTGCTTAAAGGAGCTCCAGAGACGGGCGTGAGCCGTGGCTAACAGCGCGGACCCCAGAGACAGGCGTGAGATGATAAGGCTGCTGCTGCTGCCACCAAGAAGCCTGTGTGTGAGCACAGGTCACTATCCACACCTCCCCTCCCGGGAGCCTGTGCAGCCTGCCACTGCCAGGGTCCCATGATCCAGGGACAACTTCCCCGGGAGAACGCACGGCGTGCCTCAGGCTGATGCAACGTCACGTTGGCCTCTGCCGCCGCAGGCTCACCCCGCATCCGTACCCCTCCCTCCCCCCAGCCTGAGTGAGCCAGAGCTCCCGAACTAGCTGCTCCTTTAACCCTGTCCTGTCTGAGCGAAGAACAGATGCCCTCAGGCGACCTACACGCAGAGGTGGGGCCAAATCCAAATCTGAACCCCAGGAGCTGTGTGAACAAAGAAGAGAAAGGGAAATTTCTCCCAGCAGCTTCAGGAGCAAGGGATTAAATCTCCACAATCAACTTGATGTACGCTGCATCTGTGGAATACCTGAACAGGAAACGAATCATCCCAAATTGAGGAGGTGGACTTTGAGAGTAAGATATATTATTTTTTCCCCTTTTCCGCTTTTTGTGAGTGTGTATGTGTATGCTTCTGTGTGAGATTTTGTCTGTATAGCTTTGCGTTCACCATTTGTCCTAGGGTTCTGTCTGTCCGCTTTTTGTTTGTTTTTTACTTAAAAAATTTTTTTCTTAATAATTATTTTTTATTTTAATAACTTTATTTTAATAACTATTTTACTTTATCTTACTTTGTTTTATTTTATCCTCTTTCTTTCTACTTTTTCTCCCTTTTATTCTGAGCTGTGTGGATGACAGGCTCTTGATGCTCCAGCCAGGAGTCAGTGCTGTGCCTCTGAGGTGGGAGAGCCAACTTCAGGACACTGGTGCACAGGAGACCTCCCAGCTCCATGCAATATCAAATGGCGAAATTCTCCCAGATATCTCCATCTCAACACCAAGACCCAGCTTCACTCAACGACCAGCAAGCTACAGTGCTGGACACCCTATGACAAACAACTAGCAAAACAGGAACACAACCCCACCCATTAGCAGAGAGGCTTCCTAAAATCATAATAAGGCCACAGACACCCCACAACACACCATGAGACGTAGACCTGCCCACCAGAAAGACAAGATCCAGCCTCATCCACCAGAACACAGGCACTAGTCCCCTCCACCAGGAAGCCTACACAACCTACTGAACCAACTTTAGCCATTGGGGACAGACACCAAAAACAACGGGAACTACAGACCTGCAGCCTGCAGAAAGGAGACCCCAAACACAGTAAGATAACCAAAATGACAAGACAAACACACAGCAGATGAAGGAGCAAGGTAAAAACCCACCAGACCTAGCAAATGAAGAGGAAATAAGCAGTCTGCCTGAAAAACAATTCAGAATAACGATAGTAAAGAGGATCCAAAATCTTGGAAATAGAATAGAGAAAATGCAAGAAACATTTAACAAGGACCTAGAAGAGCTAAAGAGGAAACAAGCAACGATGAACAACACAATAAATGAAATTAAAAATACTCTAGAAGGAATCAATAGCAGAATAACTGAGGCAGAAGAACAGATAAGTGACCTGGAAGATAAAATAGTGGAAATAACTACTGCAGAGCAGAATAAAGAAGAAAGAATGAAAAGAACTGAGGACAGGCTCAGAGACCTCTGGGAACATTAAATGCACCAACATTTGAATTATTGGGGTCCCAGAAGAAAAAGAGAAAAAGAAAGGGACTGAGGAAATATTTGAAGACATTATAGTTGAAAACTTCCCTAATATGGGAAAGGAAATAGTTAATCAAGTCCAGGAAGCATAGTCCCATACAAGATAAATCCAAGGAGAAACATGCCAAGACACACATTACTCAAACTATCAATAATTAAATGCAAAGAAAACATTAAAAGCAGCAAGGGAAAAAAACAACAAATTACACACAAGGCAATCCCCATAAGGTTAACAGCTGATCTTTCAGCAGAAACTCTGCAAGCCAGAAGGGTGTGGCAGGACATATTTAAAGTGATGAAGGAGAAAAACCTATAACCAAGATTACTCTACCCAGCAAGGATCACATTCAAATTTGATGGAGAAATTAAAACCTTTACAGACAAGGAAAACCTGAAAGAGTTCAGCACCACCAAACCAGCTTTACAACAAATGCTAAGGGAACTTCTCTAGGCAAGAAACACAAGAGAAGGAAAAGACCTACGATAACAAATCCAAAACAATTAAGAAAATGGGAATAGGAACATACATATCAATAATTACCTTAATGTAAATGGATTAAATGCTCCCACCAAAAGACACAGACTGGCTGAATGGATACAAAAACAAGACCCATATATATGCTGTCTACAAGAGACCCACTTCAGACTTAGGGACACATGCAGACTGAAAGTGAGGGGATGGAAAAAGATATTCCATGCAAATGGAAATCAGAAGGAAGCTGGAGTAGCAGTTCTCATATCAGACAAAATAGACTTTAAAAGAAACACTATTACAAAGAGAGAAAGAAGGACACTACATAATGATAAAGGGATCAATCCAAGAAGACTATATAACAATTGGAAATATTTATGCACCCAACATAGGAGCACCTCAATACATAAAGCAAATACTAACAGCCATAAAAGGGAAAATCGACAGTAACACATCATTGTAGGGGACTTTAACACACCACTTTCACCAATGGACAGATCATCCAAAATGAAGATAAATAAGGAAACACAAGCTTTAAATGATACATTAAACAAGATGGACTTAATTGATATTTATAGGACATTCCATCCCAAAACAACAGAATACACATTTTTCTCAAGTGCTCATGGAACATTCTCCAGGGTAGATCATATTTTGGGTCACAAATCAAGCCTTGGTAAATTTAAGAAAATTGAAATTGTATCAAGTATCTTTTCCGACCACAACTCTATGAGACTAGATATCAGTTACAGGAAAACATCTGTAAAAAATACAAACACATGGAGTCTAAACAATACACTACTTAATAACGAAGTGATCACTGAAGAAATCAAAGAGGAAATAAAAAAATACCTAGAAACAAATGACAATGGAGACACGACGACCCAAAACCTATGGGATGCAGCAAAAGCAGTTCTAAGAGGGAAGTTTATAGCAATACAATCTTACCTTAAGAAACAGGAAACATCTCGAATAAACAACCTAACCTTGCACCTAAAGCAATTAGAGAAAGAAGAACAAAAAACCCCAAAGCTAGCAGAAGGAAAGAAATCATAAAGATCAGATCAGAAATAAATGAAAAAGAAATGAAGGAAATGATAACAAAGATCAATAAAACTGAAAGCTGGTTCTTTGAGAAGATAAACAAAATTGATAAACCATTAGCCAGACTCATCAAGAAAAAAAGGGAGAAGACTCAAATCAATAGAATTAGAAATGAAAAAGGAGAAGTAACAACTGACAGTGCAGAAATACAAAGGATCATGAGAGATTACTACAGGCAACTATATGCCAATAAAATAGACAACCTGGAAGAAATGGACAATATCTTAGAAATGCACAACCTGCCAAGACTGAACCAGGAAGAAATAGAAAATATGAACAGACCAATCACAAGCCCTGAAATTGAGACTGTGGTTAAAAATCTTCCAACAAACAAAAGCCCAGGACCAGAGGACTTCACAGGCGAATTCTATCAAACATTTAGAGAAGAGCTAACACCTATCCTTCTCAAACTCTGCCAAACGATAGCAGAGGGAGGAACACTCCCAAACTCATTCTACAAGGTCACCATCACCCTGATACCAAAACCAGACAAAGATGTCACAAAGAAAGAAGACTACAGGCCAATATCACTGGTGAACATAGATGCAAAAATCCTCAACAAAATACTATCAAACAGAATCCAACAGCACATTAAAAGGATCATACACCATGATCAAGTGGGGTTTATTCCAGGAATGCAAGGATTCTTTAATATATGCAAATCAATCAACGTGATACACCATATTAACAAATTGAAGGAGAAAAACCATGATCATCTCAATAGATGCAGAGAAAGCTTTTGACAAAATTCAACACCCATTTATGATAAAAACCCTGCAGAAAGTAAGCATAGAAGGAACTTTCCTCAACATAATAAAGGCCATATATGACAAACCCACAGCCAACATCGTCCTCAATGGTGAAAAACTGAAACCATTTCTACTAAGATCAGGAACAAGACAAGGTTGCCCACTCTCACCACTATTATTCAACATAGTTTTGGACGTTTTAGCCACAGCAATCAGAGAAAGTAAAGAAATAAAAGGAATCCAAATCAGAAAAGAAGAAGTAAAGCTGTCACTGTTTGCAGATGACATGATACTATACATAGAGAATCCCAAAGATGCTACCAGAAAACTACTATAGCTAATCAATGAATTTGGTAAAGTAGCAGGATACCAAATTAATGCACAGAAATCTCTGGCATTCCTATACACTAATGATGAAAATCTGAGAGTGAAATTAAGAAAACACTCCCATTTACCATTGCAACAAAAAGAATAAAATATCTAGGAATAAACCTACCTAAGGTGACAAAGGACCTGTATGCAGAAAACGCTAAGACACTGATGAAAGAAATGAAAGATGATACAAACAGATGGAGAGATATACCATGTTCTTGGCTTGGAAGAATAAACTTGTGAAAATGACTATACTACCCAAAGCAATCTACAGATTCAATGCAATCCCTATCAAACTACCACTGGCATTTTTCACAGAACTAGAACAAAAAATTTCACAATTTATATAGAAACACAAAAGACCCCGAATAGCCAAAGCAATCTTGAGAACGAAAAACGGTGCTGGAGGATTCAGGCTCCCTGACTTCAGACTATACTACAAAGCTACAGTAATCAAGACAGTATGGTACTGGCACAAAAACAGAAATATAGCTCAATGGGACAGGATAGAAAGCCCAGAGATAAACTCATGCACATATGGTCACCTTATCTTTGATAAAGGAGGAAAGAATATACAGTGGAGAAAAGACAGCCTCTTCAATAAGTGTTGCTGGGAAAGCTGGAGAGGTACGTGTAAAAGTATGAGATTAGAACACTCCCTAACACCATACAAAAATAAGCTCAAAATGGATTAAAGACCTAAATGTAAGGCCAGACACTCTGAAACTCTTAGAGGAAAGCACAGGCAGAACTCTCTTTGACATAAATCACAGCAAGATCCTTTTTGACTGACCTCCTAGAGAAATGGAAATAAAAACAAAAAGAAACAAATGGGACCTAAAGGAACTTAAAAACTTTTGCACAGCAAGGCAAACCATAAACAAGACCAAAAGACAACCCTCAGAATGGGAGAAAATATTTGCAAATGAAGCAACGGAGAAAAGATTAATCTCCAAAATGTACAAGCAGCTCATGCAGCTCAATAACAAGAAAACAAACAACCCAATCCAAAAATGGGCAGAAGACCTAAATAGACATTTCTCCAAAGAAGATATACAGATTGGCAACAAACACATAAAAGAATGCTCAACATCATTAATCATAGGAGAAATGCAAATAAAAACTACAGTGAGATATCATCTCAAACCGGTCAGAATGGCTATCATCAAAAACTGTAGAAATGATAAATGCTGGAGAGGGTGTGGAGAAAAGGGAACACTCTTGCACTGCTGGTGGTAATGTAAATGGATACAGCCACTATGGAGAACAGTATGGAGGTTCCTTAAAAAACTACAAATAGAACTACCATACGATCCAGCCGTCCCACTACTGCGCATATACTCTGAGAAAACCATAATTCAAAAAGAGTCATGTACCAAAATGTTCATTGCAGGTCTATTTACAATAGCCAGGAGATGGAAGCAACCTAAGCGTCCATCATCGGATGAATGTAAAAAGAAGATGTGGCACATATATACAATGTAATATTACTCAGCCATAAAAAGAAATGAAGTTGAATTATTTGTAGTTAGGTGGATGGACCTAGAGTCTGTCATACAGAGTGAAGTAAGTCAGAAATAGAAACAAATACCGTATGCTAACACATATATGGAATCTAAGAAAAAAAAACAATTCATGAAGAACCTAGGGTTAAGATGGGAATAAAGACACAGAGCTAGTAGAGAATGGACTTGAGGATATGCAGAGGGGCAAGGGTAAGCTGTGACAAAGTGAGAGAGTAGCATGGACATATATACACTACCAAACGTAAAATAGATAGCTAGTGGGAAGCAGCCGCATAGCACAGGGAGATCAGCTCAGTGCTTTGTGACCACCTATAGGGATGGGATAGGGAGGGTGGGAGGGAGGGAGATGCAAGAGGGAAGAGATATGGTAACATGTATATGTATAAGTGATTCACTTTGTTATAAAGCAGAAACTAACATACCATTGTAAAGCAATTATACTCCAATAAAGATGTTAAAAAAAAAAAAGCTAATATATTGTATCTGAATCTCTGCTTAGTGAGCCTATATTGGTAAATTTGGCTCAAGGCAACACTGTCTTCCTCTCACTCTGATCCAGTATCCTTAGGATCTATTCCCACGTATATCCTCAGTTTCTGTTGATACAAATTAGCAAAATCATGCAAATCATTCTGGTTATCCAGCCTCCTCTTGTAACTATATTTCTCCCTATCCGGCATAATTATTCTCCTGCTACTGTGATATACCTCTATTATGAAGGTTTCTAAACTTTTTTGGTAATGCCCCTTCATTAAGAAATTTTTGAACATATGTTCCAATATTTACTTTATTTATTTCATTTATTTATTTTGGGCTTTGTTGGGTCTTCATTGCTGTGTGCAGACTTTCTGTAGTTGCAGGGAGCAGGGGCCTTCTTCGTTGTGGTACGCAGGCTTTTCATTGTGGTGGCTTCTCGTTGCAGAGCATGAGCTCTAGGCATGCGGACTTCAGTAGTTGTGGAATGTGAGCTTCAGTAGTTATGGCTCGCGGGCTCTAGAGCGCAGGCCCAGTAGCTGTGGGTCACGGGTTTAGCTGCTCCGTGGCATGTGGGATCTTTGTGGACCAGGGCTCAAACCCGTGTCCCCTGCATTGTCAGGTGGATTCTTAACCACTGTACCACCAGGGAAGCCCCAATATTTACTTCAAAAAGATTTGTGTACTACAGTACTATTTATTATATACATTTTAAAGCATTCACAAAATACAACAGTTTAAAGGGTGAAGTAAAAAACCATGACTAGAAGTTCCAGAAGTTTCTTCGTTTGTTCTCTGGGTTATCATGGAGATAACTGTTCTTTCATATTACTTGCCTTCTTTCCTTCAGCCTGCTCTCTAGATTTGTATTCCTTGGTCTGAAGTCTCCTAAATCTTTCTGTGCACAGTCTCCCTTTAAGCTTCTCACAAGTGTTTCTTGCTTTCTTCCTTGATTTCTCTTGATAACACTACTACTCAGATGGGTCTGAGAAGAAAAGGAGTCATTCTGGTTCTTGCTTCTCTACCATTTCAGACCACTGTTGTGTTAGAAATATTTAAGGAAAGATTCCTTGATAGAAATCTTCTCAATTATTTGAGTTTTTTTCTTCAGCATTTGACTCACAGCTTTTCTCTTTTCCCCTTCTTACTTGCCATCTTTATGGACTTCACCATGTACATCGATGACTTTACTAACACTTGGGCAACAGAGATACACATCGTATTCTAAGTGTCATATTCTTAGACCTTCATTTCTACTTTCTTTTACTTGCAGATATACCATAATTTGTATGTATACAAATTCATTATCACTTGGAACGATATCTTCAAGTTCTCAAACTCCTGAGCCCTCTTGGACCACAGTTTTACCCTCTTCACCTTCTCCATTTCCTGAATCCCACCTTTATCTACCAGTCTATAAACTATTTTTCTGGCTTTACCTTTCATCATACTCAGTCTGGAACTACTTGGCAGCCGTTCTATCTTAGGATCTCACTCCCTTAATCTTTTGTTTTGCCTTCCATCCTAGATCTCCCTAAATGCAACTGACATTGCTCCTATACCTGGCCTGCGGTGTGCTCCTGGGTCTGCTGAGTGCAGGGTTTTTCAGTCTTGGCACTGGTGATGCTTCGGACCAGATAATTCTTTGCCGTGGGGGCTGCCGTGTGCATTGTAGGGTGTTTAACAGCATCCCCGCCCCCTACCGATTGCATTCCAGTAATATCCCCAGTCATGGGAATCAGACATGTCTTCAGGCATTGCCAAATGTCCCTGGGGCAGAGGGGGGATTTGGAGGGTGGGGAGAGGGAGGGCAGGCAAAATTGTTCTGTTTGAAAACTACTAGGATTATCCATAAAACTTGATGGTGACTGGATCTATAAGAAATTGATTAATTTTTTGTTTAAAGCTACATTTTAGGAGGTGTTTGCTGTGTCAGAGGCACAGTTTGAGAGCTTCACATATAGTCATGTGTTTATTTAATCCTGACAACAACGCTGTAAAATAGGTATAATCATTAACCCCATTTTATAGGTGAGTAAACAGCAGCATAGAGAGTCTAAGTGCATTGCCCCAACCACAGAGCTGGTAAGTGGTATCGCCAGGACCTGAACCATGTGGTCTGACTTCAGAGCGTTTAGGAGCCCGCCCTCCTACTCCAGGCCTTACTAATTGCTTGTACCTTGCCAAAGACCTGTCATTTCGATTCTTTTCTTTCCTGATGGGCTAAGTTACCTATTGCTGCATAACCAACCCTCCTAACTTATTTCTCTAGACAATTTATTCAATTATTATTATGTTTTTTAGAGAAGAGAAAAAAAGTTTATTGTATTTATTTTGCCAGAGCAATAAATGCCTTGTATATTAGGTATTGTGCACTTGGCCTTTCTGCCAGGTGTTCTGTGCTTGACAGAAAATTGCCTTCCCTGCCTGTATTCTTTTAATTATTCCCTTTGTTTTCAGCCTCTCTTCTCATTCCAGCTTTCTATAATTCCTGGCCTGATTGAGTCCAGCACCTTTATGGGATTCTTCAGAATAGACTGACTTATTTTCATACTGCATGTGTTTTTAGCTGCAGTTTCCTTCACTCTGCTTCACTAGTTACCACCCTTCTACATGTTTTCAGTCCACTAAAAAGTTGTTGAAATCTCATATACTTTTTGTCTCCATTTTCTTCTCTTTAATACTGAGGGTCTGTAATTTTTTCGTTCATTCTTTTACCGTCATTGAATGGAATATCAGGAGGGAGAGAGAGAAATGTAAGTACTCACTCTGCCATCTTGAACCACTAATCCATTAATTTTACCAAAAGAGCATTGTTATGAGCATAACATTTACTGGTTAGGGTTGAGGAAACTGAAGTTGTTGCATCACAGTTAATAGAAAGGAGTCTTTTTTTTTGTAATACATAAACATTTCATTCTGTTATCTTTTTTTTTTTCTTTTTTTAAAGTTGGAAAATATTTACATTTATTTTTACTTTCCCTAATCATAGGTATGAGTGGCTTGTATCTCCATCTGGAAAACATAGCACTATCAAGTTACTATTATATCCAGTGGAGAACTCAGTCTTTGGTCACAGCGTAAAGAGCTCCTGGATTTGGTCCCATCAGCCCTCTTTGAAATGACCTATCATTCTGTTATCTTTTTTAAACATCTTTATTGAAGTATAATTGCTTTGTTATGGTGTGTTAGTTTCTGCTTTATAATGAAGTGAATCAGCTATACATATACATATATCCCCATATCTCCTCCCTCTTTCATCTCCCTCCCACCCTCCCTATCCCACCCCTCTAGGTGGTCACAAAGCACCGAGCTGATCTCCCTGTGCTATGCAGCTGCTTCCCACTAGCTATCGATTTTACATTTGGTAATGTATATATGTCCATGCCACTCTCTCACTTCGTTCCCACTTACCTTTCCCCTCCCCATGTCCTCAAGTCCATTCTCTACGTCTGCGTCTTTATTCCTGTCCTGCCCCTAAGTTCTTTAGAACCTTTTTTTTTTAGATTCCATATGTATGTATTAGCATATGGTATTTGTTTTTCTCTTTCTGACTTACTTCACTCTGTATGACAGACTCTAGATCCATCCACCTCACTATAAATAACTCGATTTTGTTTCTTTTTATGGCTGAGTAATATTCCATTGTATATATGTGCCACATCTTCCTTATCCATTCATCTATTGATGGACACATAGGTTGCTTCCATGTCCTGGCTATTGTAAATAGACCTGCAGTGAACAGTGTGGTACATGACTCTTTTTGAATTATGGTTTTCTCGGGGTATATGCCCAGTAGTGGGATTGCTGGTTGTTCTATTTTTAGTTATTTAAGGAACCTCCATACTGTTCTTAATAGTGGTTGTATCAATTTACATTCCCACCAACAGTGCAAGAGGCTTCCCTTTTCTCCACACCCTCTCCAGCATTTATTGTTTCTAGATTTTTTGATGGTGGCCATTCTGACTTGTGTGAGGTGATACCTCATTGTAGTTTTTTCTTTAATAAATTTATTTTATTTTTATTTATTTTTGGCTGCATTGGGCCTTTGTTGCTGTGCGTGGGGTTTCTCTAGCTGCAGAGAGCCGGGGCTGCTCTTCGTTGTGGTGCGTGGGCTTCTCATTGTGGTGGCTTCTCTTGCTGCGGAGCACAGCCTCAGTAGTTGTGGTGCACGGGCTTAGTTGATCCATGGCATGTGGGATCTTCCTGGACCAGGGCTCGAACCAGTGTCTCCTGCATTGGCAGGCAGCTTCTTAACCACTGCGCCACCAGGGAAGACCCCTCATTGTAGTTTTGATTTACTTTTCTCTAATGATTAGTAATGTTGAGCATCCTTTCGTGTGTTTGTTGGCAATCTGTATATAGAAGGGAGTCATTTTTAAGTTAGTTGTCAGAGAAGACACGTGATGAAATGTTTTTCTTGCTAACTAATATGAAGTAAAGTACATATAGCGTTTCATTATTTTTGTTATTGTTTATGTTTAAAAAGGGACTGGGTAGGATTTGTCTTTCCTTTTTAATAGTTTATTACTTTAAAAAACCATTTTTATATTTTAGAATATTTAGGAATTCCTACTTCTCAACTTGGTAGGTATCCAGTCTTTTCATTTACAAATGCGAAGACAGATCTAGAGAGGTTAAAAGACTTACTACTCAAGATTTTTTAGTTATTTAGTGGCAGAGTTGGTCATAGAACCCAGATTTCCTAAGTATTTCTGTTATTCTACTGTACTGTATCCTTACTTTTAAGTTTTAAAATAATGTTTCTCTCTACTTTCCACCTTTTGAAGCAATTGTATTTAAATCACTGTTCAGTCTATCATGTGGCTGTGAGGAGCAGCTATGGCGATCATGTGTGAAATGAGGTGGTTGGACTTGCTGATATCTTGTGTTTCCTTTAGTGCTAGTAGCCTCTGATTCCAAGCTGTGTATTAAATGTCTTCATATGCATTATGTTTTTTTTAAGTTTCTTTCTTTTTTTTTAAATTAACTTATTTTTGGCTGTGTTGGGTCTTCGTTGCTGTGCATGGTCTTTCTCTAGTTGCGGCAAGCGGGGTTTTCTCTTGTTGCGGAGCACAGGCTCTAGGCACGTGGGCTTCAGTAGTTGTGGCTCTCGAGCTCTACAGTGCAGGCTCAGTAGTTGTGGTGCACGGGCTTAGTTGCTCCGCGGCACGTGGGATCTTCCCGGACCAGGGCTTGGACTCGTGTCCCCTGCATTGGCACGTGGATTCTTAACCACTGTGCCACCAAGGAAGTCCCTGCATGATAGTTTCATACATACATACATATGTACATAGGCTTTATATATTAAAAAATTTTGAGTACTACATATTCTTTGCGTTCTAGATTTTCTAATATAAATGATATAAAGAAAAAAGTTCTATATGTAAATTTTTAGGTAGCATTTGATATATTTCTTTTGAGGAATTTGTATCTATATAATATTACTGTGAACATATGTGTAAATTTATGTAAGTATGTATATGAATATGTGCACCGTGGGAGTTCCCTGGTGGTCTAGTGGTTAGGATTTGGTGCTTTCACTGCTGTGGCCTGGGTTCAATACCTGGTCGGGGAACTGAGATCTCACACGTCGTGTGGTGTGGCAAAAAAAAAAAATGTGCACTATTATTTTTAACTACCTACCAGATAGACAGTGTTCCCTAAAATTTTATGGGTATCAGAAACCTAATAAGTGTGAAACTAACTTACTCTCTTACTTCTGCTGCACTGCTCTCCCACCTCGTCAGTGGCTCCCCTTTTCCCTTGCTTTCTACAGCCAATTGGGTATCAAGTCTTTGCTGTACTATTTGGTAAATAGCTCTGTATCCCTTCTTCTGTATTCCTATGGCTGCTGCTTCAGTGTAAGCCCTTTATCATCTCTGTCCTAGTTACTGCAGGAGCTTCTCAACTGTTTGCCCCCTTTCCATTTTTCCCCCCTTTCTCTGGTCCATTTTGCATACTGCTGCCAAAGTATTTTCTTTAAAAACAAAGAACAAGGGCTTCCCTGGTGGTGCAGTGGTTGAGAGTCCGCCTGCCGATGCAGGGGACACGGGTTCGTGCCCCGGTCCGGGAAGATCCCACATGCTGTGGAGCGACTGGGCCTGTGAGCCATGGCCGCTGAGCCTGCGGGTCCGGAGCCTGTGCTCCGCAACGGGAGAGGCCACAGCAGTGAGAGGCCCGCGTACCGCCAAAAAAATAAAAAATTTAAAAAAAAACCAAAAACAAAGAACAAGTACTGTCTCCCCATTAATGAGAAACTTCTTTTGATTTCCCACTGCTTATAGGATAATGTCTAACCCACTAGCATTTGGTATAGGACTCTTTACAACCTGAATGAGGGTAGCAATTGTTTTCAGCAATTTTTGGACCCCAATGTCTTGTCACATTTGTTTAACTGTTTCATATATTTTCATATCAAGGCTAAAACGGAGTCTGGGGTACATGACAGGCACTCAGTATTCAACACATATTTGATGAACGAATGAATGAAAGTGGAACTATTCCCTATATCTGTAATTCATTTACCTTCCCCTGTTCTATCTGGGCAGTGCTATTCAACTTTCAGGCTTCAAAGGGAAA
This sequence comes from Kogia breviceps, assembly GCF_026419965.1. Taxonomy (NCBI): domain Eukaryota; kingdom Metazoa; phylum Chordata; class Mammalia; order Artiodactyla; family Physeteridae; genus Kogia; species Kogia breviceps. The sequence goes on along the minus strand of NC_081326.1, from coordinate 21,893,836 downwards.
AAACAGTACAGCAGAGTAACAGGAATACCTAGGAAATCTGAGATTTACGACCAATTCTTAAAGGAATCAGTCAACCCTAAGGCACCTGCTTTACCTATGACAACTTTATGAATGAACTTTGTAGCAACATTTTCCATAACCAGGATTAGACACTGAGGTCTATGATACACCCAGAAGGTGACAGTGTGGCTGGAGTCTTTGCAGTCTGCAACAGCATGAGAGGAGCTAACAGTGTTGGTTGTCATCATGGATTGTGCTACATTTATTATTTTTAGAAGCCATTTGACAAGTAAATGAGGAATTCAGAGATGATTCTAGACCATGTTTTTTGAAGGAGGGCTTTGTCTAATTATTTGTTATCATTTCCAAAAAAGTAGAGCAAGCATACAATTTAAAAGCAGATGCAGGTATTGATCAAGCTGTCTTATACTTGTGGTAAAATCATTTCACTCACTGAAAACACATTGACTTCCATTCTAAAATATAACAAAGTGAAGGCAAAAATAATGGAACAAAAAGCAATAGCATTCTATTTTACTTGATTTTAAAATCTCCTTTAAAAATAATTATTCATAATTTTATAAAGTTTATAATGTAGTAAATATTTCACAATACATTTACTAAAAATCTCAAGAGATCTTATTAAATAGTCAAGAACACTCTATTTCCTAAAACCTAAAGGGAAATACCATTTACTATCATACTAATCTTAGCTCTTCACAGTTGTAAAGGAGATTGTTGTTTTAGGAAGAGGCCCTAGTGATGGCTGAATTATCTTCAATAAATATTCAAGTATTAGATCTACTATTGTATCTTCCTCAGACCTTCCCAGATTGTAAGCAGAATGAGACCCCCAACCTGATAACCTGTCTGGTCTTGCCCGGAACAGTGCTCTTCCCAGCTGCTCTGGATGGTGTAATGGTTCTCAGCAGAGGGTTATAGTGGCTGCACTTGTCTCTGACAGTGTACTTCGTATTACTCTCTTTGCATCAAGAGGACAATTCATAGCAGTTTCTGAGTTGAGCCTATAAGATGTGTTTCATGCTTGGCTGTCTGCAGAAGAACTATTTTCAAGGTGCTTGTTTAAGGAATTAAATATTATACTGTGCGGAATCATAAAACTAGTATTATGGCTCAAAGTGTAATATTCCTGGCTACCTTTTCAGCTTTATTTGGCATCTGGGTCTACTGACTTGTCTTTGGTTTAGATCAACCCTTATGTGCTAAGGATTCCTTCCCATTGGGTTTCAACCCACTGAAACAAATCTATCACCATACCCTCCCTCCAGCATCTAAGGGACTTGGCATCTGTCAGATGATTTGACTTTCTTTTTCTTGAACCAAAGGTCATAAACTTTTGGTTCATAGGTCAAAATGTGCTCTGATTTATAAAATGAAAGACTTTTTTTCAATGTATAAACACTTAAAATTGGAAATTTTACATTAATACATGGATTTCTGACTTTTCTTGGAAAATCGAAAGATTTGGCAACACTGGACTTGAACTGCAACTGCAGCTAGAGCTGAGTAGTGGCTATATTTTCAGTTTGGCATGTATTCTTCTGCTTTGTAAGCTCCTGGCTGGGCCTTTGATTATTTTGTAATCCTTGGAGTATCCCATGCATTAACATTGTCATAAATATGGTTTTGTAGTTTTTAAAGTAAGTGTATTATCAAACTCTTAGTAATTCTCCCTTAAATAACAAATGTAAAATTCATTCCAGATACAGGATATACGTAGGCAGATCAGATTGTTAATATTCTTCTGTGATGAGCTCTCACAAACAGAAACTCAGCTTCCCTTAGTTTGAACCGAAGTGTGCACACACCACACCACACACAAATTAAAGATGAGTAGAAGGCACAAATCTGTATTTGTGAATTTCTGAAAAAGCATGTGTTTGGAAAAAATTTTAATAAGTTAAAAAAAAAAGTAATTGGCTTGCATTATATGTTCAGCCCTACCTCAAGTAAATTCAGTACATCAAACGACTCCGAGAAAGTGAGTAGCACAAAACAATTAAAGCTGTCTTTCCTTTAAAATTTTACTTTAGGAAAAAGAAGAAAATTATAATGTTAAAATACAACATTAAAATGATAAAATCAAGTCATTTGAAAATATTACATAACAAGAGCTCGTGTTCAGACTGCTAATTAAAGGACCCTTAATCATTTTTATCTTAATGCTCACTTAAATTTGTATTAAAGCATAGCCACTTTCATTAAACCAGTATTCGAAGGCATTTTTTTTTTGCAGCTGGTCAGTACTAGGAATGAAGCCAATTGCCTTCTTGGATGCCCTCCTCGCACACTCGCCTCCCTACCCCCTCCTTGCCCTAGGCCTGAGGCTTTTCTAAGGGGGCTCCTTATCCCTGCTCACATTCCAGATTCCACCCTGGGCCACCACATCTGTGCCATCCCCCCACCAAGCACAGATGCCTGCTTTTCCCTGGCTCCTCTTCAAGAAGGAAAGGAAGGAAAAGGAAGTTGAAGAGCGTCCCAGTCTTTTTAAAGCAAAATTCCATTTCAGTATTTTTATTATTGCTACAAGATGTAAATATACAGCAAATTGACTTTTAAAAATTTCCCCTATAAGACATTACTGAACCTACCATATTATACCTTAGCGTTGAATTATATGCATATAAATATCTCTTTTCATATTTAGGGCTCTCCGAAAGATGTGGAATCCTTTGCATCTATGCTGAGACATTCTCCTCTTACACAGATGGGACCTGCCAAGGATAAACTAGTCATTGGACAAATCTTTCATATTGTGGAGAATGATCTTTATATAGATTTTGGTGGCAAGTTTCCTTGTGTATGTAAAAGACCGGAAGTGGATGGAGAGTAAGTAGAATCATTTCTAAGTGCTTTAAACATGTGCATAAAAGTTGAAATACCTCAAAAGTATTACTGGACTTTAATTGGTGATTTTTTGAAAAGACAGAAAATATGCTTATTTCTCTTCATCATGCTAGTGTTAGTCAAGTTAGGCCAAGTTCATGGCATGTCATATTAGTCAAGTTAGGCCAGATCCATGTCTTCTCAAAGCAGTGAGAGCAGTTTGGGGGAAGATTTGAATGTCCATACTGATAATAAACCATTTCATGCCATAAAATTAAAACCAGCTTTGGAATAATACATGCTGCTCAGGCCATTTTACGTGTAACAGTTTTGCCTCTTCTTTTCCACAGTCTCCATCTGCTTCTCAGAGAAACCTCTGCTTTCTGTTTCTTCATGTTCCTTTCTCTTACTTTAGCAAATTCTGATACTTTATCATTTTCTTTTCTTACTATTTTGCATCTGCTCTCTGGATTATAATTTTTCCTGAACAGAATTCATTCTGTGTGTAGTCTGTGTAGATAAAGATAATTATGAATATAAATATGCCTTATGAAAACCACTAAGGTGGGAGAACTGGGAGTAGAATATAAAGAGTGAAAAGAGAGGTGGAACTAAGACTCTGAGATTGGAAAACAATAGTCATCAAGATAGAAATGAGTTTTTTCCACCAATTTTTAATGTACACTTTTTTTTAGATTTTAATATTTCTGACACCAGGATGCATCTTTTTTTTTTTTTTTTTTTTTGCGGTATGCGGGCCTCTCACTGTTGTGGCCTCTCCCGTTGCGGAGCACAGGCTCCGGACGCACAGGCTCAGCGGCCATGGCTCACGGGCTTAGTTGCTCCGCGGCATGTGGGATCTTCCCGGACCAGGGCACGAACCCGTGTCTCCTGCATCGGCAGGCGGATTCTCAACCACTGCGCCACCAGGGAAGCCCAAGGATGCATCTTATAGTTGATGCAATTTAATTGGCTGTTTAAAAATTCTTAATAGTACATAAATTATGGTGACTCATAATCAGTGGCATCTTAGATAAGATGAATTACAGTGATTAAGAAGTTTGTGATGTTAAAGAATGAGTCAGACCATAGATATGAGTAAGGCAAGAGTCTACTCTAGTTCTAAGGGAGCAGTTACAAGAATGGGTTGCCTCTTTCCCGACAGCTCTGGATACCTAAAGGTCTTCTTGATAACTGGGCTCACCCAGTTAGGAGACAGGAGCTCCTTCTACCTGAATCTGAATAGGACCTGACAAACTCAACTGAACACACATGTTCTCAGATCAGTGATATGTGAGTAGATACTTAACAGCCAGCTCTCCAATAAATAAAAGGCCTTGATTTGCCGATTTCTGTGGTATGAAATAGTTCCACCACGGCCAATGTTAAGTTACCTGTGTGATGTCATTGAATGTGGAGTTGGAAATACGAGTGCACAGTCAGCTTTCACAAGCTGGTGGAGTCTGGCTCCAGCACACCTCTACTGCAGGTAGTCAGAAGCTAAACAGTGTCTTAGCAAGGTGAATGATGCAAACCAGGTGATACCTGGAAGAGAAAATGGGTTCTGTGCTACGTGGCATGAGAGGTAATGGCTAGGTCTTGACTTGCCCTGGTATATCAAATAACATACAAACTTAGTCAAAAATAGTAAAACCTAAAGAAATTTCTAAGTAAGATGTGTCTGTCCATCTAGATTTCAATACTGCAATCTATATCTGTTGTGTAATGGGGTATTGAAGGGATTAAATTAGATAATGCATGTAAAGATTTAGAACAGTGATTGGTATATAGTAAACAGATGCTACTATTATTATTCTTTAAATCCTGATGATTTAGGGTTTTTGTGACCTAATGATGACATCCCTCAAGAATTTCTGTTGAGGGTTTTTGCACCAGGCAAGTTGTGAAGATATGTGGTCCTAAAATTATCCTTCAAGAGAGGCAACCTAAACTCTTTCATACTGTCAGCAGGAGCTGTAGCAGGTCATTTTTCATTAATAGAAAATATATCAGTAATTTGAAAATGAAGTACTGCTTTGTTTTATATAAAGTAATCCTCTCCTCTCTTCCCTACAAATGATAAGCTTTACACCAGTTGCAGTGGCCATCCTTATTCTTACAAGCTGACCTAACATGCAGCCAGAACATCTGGTATTAGCTTTATAAAAAGATATATTTTACATATAACTCTGCTGAATTATGGGTATTTCACCTGCTCAGTCAAATTTATTATAAATTGCAAATGCCAGTGATATACATGTTTCTTTATATTTGTGGATGGAATTTTGTTTGTGATATTTCTTTCATGGATATTTATTTCTTTGTGGATATTCTTTTATCTAAAGTTTTTTCCCCCAGTTTATGTTATATTCCTGAGCATAAAATTTCAGAATGCTTTAGGTGTCTAGAATTTCTGATTTGATTCTTATGCCTTATTAACTAGATCACAGAATTTTAAATATCAATATTTTTGACTAGATATTTCTCTAATCAGTTCTATAATATGATTTGAATTTATTTTATGTGTAGTATAGCTGTAAATGGTTAAATACTGGAATCTGTTGCAACATTACTTAAATTAATTTTAATTAATTTAATTAAATTTCAGTTTAATGAATTGAAAAATTAAATTAACTATTCATTGAAAACTATGCACATACCACGTAAGCACACATCCTATTAACAGAAATTACTATATGGATGAAACCCCCATCTCCACATGTACTCTCCTACCAGTGAAGCAGTCTATTTAACAGAAGTGTTTGTGGGGGGGAGAACGGTGACTCATAATAATTTTGCAAATAAATTCTCTAGTCTACAGGCAGTCACTGTATTAGAGTCTTTTTTTTTTTCCCTTAGGAGAATTAAATGCCTGTATCTCTTTTTTCTGTAGTTATCTGCCATAGTTACCTTTACTGCCTCCATCTACCTGCCCAGTATCCAATCACTGTCACCAGGAATTCCCACTTAAACTTCCAAAGCACTCACAAAATCAATATATTCATGATTGTGGATCATGAAAAGGGAGGAGCCATACTGGTGCAGGAGTTGATTTGTTTGTTTGTTCGTTCGTTCATTCATTCATTCATTCATTCATTTATTCAACAAACGCTTACTGGACGTCTTCAATTTGGCAGGCACTGTTGTAAGGGCTGGTAAAGAAGACGGACCAGCTCTCTGCTCTCACGAAGTTAGGGGAACTTAGTCAATTGGGGGAATGAGGAACAGATAGTAAACTAGTGCACAAATCAATTTTAGAAATTGATAGTTAAATGAGTAAGAAGGGGTGATATGGTGACAGGATGTCTGGCGAGTAGAAGATAACAGTAGTCGGAGGAGGCCTTTGACCTCTACTTCTATTGCTAAAAGTCTAAAATGCCACCAGATTGCTTCTTTGTAAAAAAGGTGATAAACAACTGATAAGAATCCTAAATTGTTTTGGTTAACTGAATATTCTAATTAGCTAAGTTACAGCCTTTTACTAAGTTCTGTAATTTTTTTGTTTTAATATTTTTGATTATTGTTTAAAAGAACCAAGTTTTCAGTCTTTGACCTAAGAAGCTATAGAGTTATGCAGAAGGGCTTCAGAGATTGCCCTGGGAGTAGAGAGGGGAGTTAGGCCCTATTTCAGAGCAGCTCTGCATTCATTGTTTTATATGTTATAGTTCTGGGAGTGTTTTGTTTTTGTTTTTCTTAAGAAGATGTTGGGGGTAGGAGTTTATTAATTAATTTATTTTTGTTGTGTTGGATCTTCATTTCTGTGCGAGGACTTTCTCTAGTTGTGGCAAGCGGGGGCCACTCTTCATCGTGGTGCGCGGGCCTCTCACTATCGCGGCCTCTCTTGCTACGGAGCACAGGCTCCAGACGCGCAGGCTCAGTAGTTGTGGCTCACGGGCCTAGTTGCTCTGTGGCATGTGGGATCCTCCCAGACCAGGGCTCGAACCCGTGTCCCCTGCATTAGCAGGCAGATTCTCAACCACTGTGCCACCAGGGAAGCCCTCTGGGAGTGTTTTGTTTAAGGTCTTGGGGGGGAGTGGTGGTGATTATTTGCATCACAAAAAAAAGTTTGAAAAACACTTTTAAAAGAAAAATTAAGTCTAGAAAGATGTTATATTAATAGTAACAGAATATAAACTATAGTATTTAAGCATGAAAGGTAGTATTGTGATCTACTCTGAGTGAGTTGCAAAATAGAAATACTATAATTACATTCAGAAATTTTGGAGGTGTGGATGGGACCTAACTCTTACAGTACCAACCTCAAAAGTTTTAACCATTATATGTTTTTAAATATCAATTTATGACTTGGAATCAGAAGTCAAATTATGACAAACCATAGTGACGCTGGTATTAGTTTCTTTGGCAGTTGTCATTGAATTAACTGACTTGCTAAATTAATCAAGATTCTCTTTTATAAAACCCATTGACTCATACCAGCACTTAGACAATTAGGAATTAGTAGTCATCTACTATAACTGGGCAGTTTTGCTTCTTTCAGTTGAGGTATGTGTTTAGCAAAAGCTAGTTGTGTTTATTCCAAAACCCATTTATATTATTGCTAGGTAATTTATTTGATTATTGCATAAATTAATAAATATGAGCACAGAAAGGGTTTTTGTTCTTATGCAAGCTAATTTTAATGTTTTAGAAAGGCTCCATAAAGGAGAGTTTTTTTAAATGAAATTGCTATTGAATTAGTTTGAGCAAGTAAAACATAAAGATGCAGGGCGGGGGGCAGGAATCATAAAAATCTGGAAGGAATTGCTTTCCAAATGTCTTTTCTGTCCCTGCATTACTTTAAAGTGACTGACTCTGGCAATTGCAGACATCGAAGTCTAGGTATTGTTTATTTAAGGAGATCAGTGCAGAGCTCCAGTAAGTGAGCCTCTACTTAGCAAGAAAACCTGGCTCTGTGTTAGAATATTTGCATTAATTGCTAAGTTAATATCTTTAGAGTATATGTGTATACTTTTTTAATGAGTCCTCACTTTGACCAATGTTTCCATGAACCATCCTATGAGTCAGAGGGCTTCTACTGTGACTTAAAAATATAAAGCACTTTTCCCTTTAGACATTTTTTTTTTGTGTGTTATTAATACAGCACACAATTTCACAAAATTTGTCCTAGTGTGGATTAAGATCATTTCCTTTCTATGTCTGATAATCCCAATAGCCAATTTTTTAAAAACTTATGTTGGCACTTTATGTACATCGTCTGATTTATTCTGCACAAGAAGCATAGAAAGTAGAAGATATTTTCCCCATTTTCCAAATGAAGAAAATGAGTCTCTGAGCATAAATATGGTGTAGCCATACGATTACAGTTCACAAGGCAGGGATTCAATCCTAGGGCTGTGTGTATCTATCACCCAGGAATGTTCTTTCACTGTACTGTGCTACTCTCTAAATCCTACAACATATAGCTACTAAAGTGTCATAAAAACATCCTAAAATAGCCTCACATATGAACCAGGTTTATACCAGGAACCCTGAAAACAGTATGGTGGTGAAACTCTATAGAGGTCTGTTAAAGACTGGTAGGTAGCCTGTTCTAATATCCTGGGTTATGGTGTCCATGGTATAGTATATTTGAATAGTATTACCACCAATAAGCTAATGACCAGAGGGCCCAGGCTTTGTTTCATAATGGATGTGAATCATAATTGTGGTGAGACCAGTAGTCACAGGAACTGGTTAATGTCTGATGATGATTAGTAGCTTAGAGTCAGAATGCCTCTTGTTATTTGGGAATGATATATTTCAAAAAAGTTTATTTTACAAATAGTAGAAAGTTGACTCTTTATGCATATAACACTTAATTTTTAATTGATTCGTTTTATAAAATATGTCACTTATTTTCTTGAACCTTGTTAGACCTAAAGTTGTGTAACCTGTTTTTTGTCTTTGTTTTGATGACCCAAGGTCATAATTATAAACATTAATTCCTGTATTGTATCTCAACTCAAATACATAGAATTATTGTTTCGCAGCTACATAACCCTCCAGCTCTGTAGTTTTTGTGTTTCACCTTTGGGTGTCATCTTTCTTTTTCTACTGTTGTATCTGTGTCTGCATTTTTAGCTTTCTTGGACTTCCTAATTTTCCTCTCATATCTGATGCCTGAGAAATTGGTCACCAAAATTGTGCTTAAAATAAGAACAACTAGAGTTTGAGTAAGGACCTCATTGCCTCTTATGTAAGTAAAGTGTATGTACTTTAGTACATGAACTTCAACATATATTTTGACCACTCCTAAACTCCCCTGCTTAATTCTCATTGGGTTTTGTGGAGACTTGGTGTCACCAGATAACTAACTTCCTGATAAGTGAAGTGTAACCAGGTCGGGAGGTCGGGGTCTTGCCTGTGTTGACTGCCTGTTCACTGATGCCCTTGATAAGGGTTGTCACGTATCAGAAAAGTGTTTGCTGATCCAATCAAGGTGCTGAGTGTCTTGGATAAGAGCAGTTGTCGTGGTTGAGACTTTAACACCTCCAGTAGGAATGGTAGCAAAAATAAGATAGGATTATTGGATCTCAAATACTACTTGAGATGGTGCCAATTCTTTTTTTTTTTTTTTTGGTATGCGGGCCTCTCACTGTCGCGGCCTCTCCCGTTGCGGAGCACAGGCTCCAGACGCACAGGCTCAGCAGCCATGGCTCACGGGCCTAGCCGCTCCGCGTCATGTGGGATCTTCCCGGACCGGGGCATGAACCCGTGTCCCCTGCATCGGCAGGTGGGCTCTCAACCACTGCGCCACCAGGGAAGCCCATGCCAATTCTTAACAGTGAATTTGTAAGTAAATGAGTAAATCTCTTAAGAATATTGTTAAGTGCAGAGTATTGCTTTACGGCATTAATTAGTTTGGTTGGCTTGGAATGTACCTGTCGTACATTTTACCCATCTCAAGAACTAAGCTGCTGATTTTATTAATCTTATTTTTAAGTAAACTGGGCCATGGTACGATTTTTCACTGAGTCAGCAAACACTTAATGAGCAGCTGTTGTGTGCCACCTCTGCGTTTCATGCTAGAGATGTACAGATGAAAGACAATCCCTGCTTTCAGGGAGTTCATGATTCAGTTGGGTAAAGAGAAGTAAACCAATATACATAGTACCGTATGAGTTCTATTTCCTGTGTCCTACAGGAACGGAGAAGAGGGCGTCGATGATGGAGTCAGCTTGTGTCAGAGACGGTTTTGCAAAGGAGCTAACAGTTGAACTGAGTTGTAAAGGATGGGTAGGAGATACAAAGTGCAGAAAATGGGAGGGAGCTGTACTTGACAGAGTTTTCAGTGAGAGAGAGCCCGGCTCTTCTGGGAACTCAAGTGTTTTAGTTGGCTTAAGTTTAGGAGGAGTGAGGGGGAAGAGTAGGGAGATGGGCAGGAGCCAGATCTTCAAGGGATTTATATACCACTGTAGAACATTGGGCCTTTATTCTGAAAGTGGTAAAGACACATTAAAGTATTCTAACAGGTAACATGGACCACACTTGTGTTTCAGTGAGATCATTCTGGCTGTGGTGTGGTGTGGAGTATGTATTAGAAGAATGAAACCGGAGTTAGGGAGGCCAGTAAGGAAGCTTCTGGAAAGAAATGATAAGAATGTGAATTAAGTCTAGGGGTCAGGAAAGGAGACTTTTATTAATAATTTAGGAGATAGAAGAAACACGTCTTGGTAACTGAGTAATGGTGGCTTGTGAGTCAGAGGGAAAAGTTTCTGATGGTGTTTGATTTCAGACATGAATGACTAGTAGATAGTAAATTGAGTTGTATTGAGGAGGTGGAGAAGGGAAATGTATTATATTGATACTTTCGCCTGCTTCAAAAATAAAAATTAAAATGCCCAGATTTAGATTAGTTTGATTCTCCTTTTCCCACTCCTGGTTATAATACTTATGATTAGTATCAGTTAAGGAACATTCCTCTTTTTCACTGAAATATAAAATCCCTGTGGTTAAACCATGCGTATCTTTTTGGTTAAAGAGTCTTATTCTCTAAATCTTTTTATTTCTTTTGTTATATTTTAATTTTGATTTTTTTTTAAGAATTGTATACCTTTCTATAAAATCCTAAAGTTCAGTTTTACAAAGTCCATTGATTTCTTAATGTTTCGTGAAGATTGCCTCTCTTAAAGCATTATTTCTACACTCAACATCTCTCTCAACACACATGATTGACAGCTCTGAAAATCGAAGGGTTTCAAAACAAGCATGATTGGCAGTTCTAAGGTAACTAGCACATGCACTGAATAGTATTTGTACTTTTGTTTGACACTAAGGTGGAATAAACAAGCTAATTTCCCAGTCTTTGTTTCTATTTCAGGTTGTGTGATGTATAGGGTCACATAAAGAGTGGGATAGATACTAAATGTTTCAGAAACTAAAGTTTTCAAGGTGTATTGCTAGGGGGAAAAAGAAAATAAGAATTTGAATTAAGTAGTTCTTTTCATTCCAGAGGACATGATTTACAATTAAAAATATGCATGTTTTTAAATAGATTGGTGATTGAAAATCATTTTATTAGGTTTTCCTTAACAGATCTCTGATTATTTTTTTTAGGATAAAGGAGCATCTGCTGTATTTAACTTTTTAATAAGAAATCTTAAGAATATTATAAATATTCTTATAAATACTATAAATCTTAAGAAACTTATAAACTATCTCAAGAATGATATGAGTTCATGAAACACATGTAATTCAGACTGAATAACATTAGACAAAAAAAGGGGGGGATCAGAGATGCAGAGAGCAGATTGGTGGTTGTCAGAGGTGAGGTAGTGGGGTGAGTGGAATGGTGAAGGGGGTCAAAATGTACAAATTTCCAGTTATAAAATAAATAAGTCCTGGAGATAAAATGTACAGCATGGTTACTATAGTAATAATACTGTGTTGCATATTTGAAAGTTGCTAAGAGAGTAGATCTTAAAAAGTTCTCATCACAAGAAAAAAAATTCTTTTGTAGCTATTTATGGTGATGGATGTTAATTAAACTTATGGTGATTATTTCATAATATACACAAATATTGAATCATTATGTTGTACCCTTGAAACTAATATAATGTCAAATGTCAATTATACCTCAATAAAAAAAAAAAATTTAATGAATAACATTAAAGTTTCCCCCCCACCCTCCCCACTCAGATACATGGCATAGCAGTGCTCTTTTGGATTGATTTTTTTCTATTGGATTCTACTTTGATTGATGTACAAAATTGATTTACTTTATGTGGCATATTCACATACATACAGCTATATTAACCCAGAGATTGTATAAATTTACATGTCTAGTAAGTTTGCCGTATTATGCCTTCCCAGGACTGTAAAGGTTAAAAGTGAATCTGGAAACTACTATGGTGGCTGCTTGTTAAGGAATGCAAGCAATTAAGTGTTCCCACAGAAGCTTTGAAGTTAATATCTTAATAGGACAATGAGGAGAAAAAGTCAAGGCTGCACTCCTACAATTGATTCAGGCTGTAGTTCTATTGACTTAAAAGATTTTAGAAAAATTAAAAGTTATCTTAATAGAAATTGTGAGTTCTATTTTAGTTTGTAGAATTTCCTATTAATTTAGATTGCCACTTGATAACATCTAGAGACTTTCAGGGCCCCAGAATTTCAACACGTATTTTGTGGTTAGTAATAAGAACAATAATAACTAACATTTGTTGAACACTCTGTGCTAGGCACTTTGCTAAGAGATTTGCCTCTGTTTTTAAAATTTTTTTTTATTAATCTAAGGTAGATACTGTTAGAATCCTCATTAAGAAGCACTGAAGAAACGAAGGCTTACAGAGATTTTAAGTAACTTAAAAACTAGTCAGCAGCTAGTAAATAAGCAGACTGGTGAGAATGTTAGCTCTAAGTCCATATTGTCAACCTCTACTTTTTATATACTCATCAAATACACTTCCAGAGTGAGTGTGTATGTGTGACTTGCTAATTTTCTCAGCAAATATTTGAGTATCTTAATTACAGTGTGCTGAACGCAGTTTAGAAGAACTGTATGCATAGAGCCCAGCAACACAGAGGAATATACGAGTAAATGCCTAAATGAATGGTGTGGTTAAGCACAGAAGTGTTCAAAGGAGAAATGGAGAAGCGAGAGTTGAAATGGTTTCATGAACAAAAAAAGAGGGCTTCTCAAGGAGATGGAACTTTGGCTAGATTCTGAAGGATGGGGGAGGGGCACTGGGAGATGGATAATGAGAGAACAGTGGTGGGGGAGATGGCATGAGCAATGGCACAGAATTGAGAATGAGCTTGGGGGGATTGTATTAGTCATCTACATCTGTGTAACGTATTACTCCAAAACTTAGTGGATTATAACAATAAACATTATGTCACACAATTGCTGTGGGTCAGGAATGCATGGGTGTCTTCACTGGACAGTCCTGGCTCAAGGTTTCTTATGAGCTTCAGTTAAGATGTTGGCCAGGCTGCCATCATCTGAAGGCTTGACTGGGGCTGCAGAATTTGCTTCCAAGGTGGCTCCTCACTTGCCTGGCAAGTTAGTGCTGGCTGTGGACAGGAGGCCTCAGGCCTCATCACATGACCTCTCCATGGGCTGCCTGAGTGTCCTCATGACATAGCAGTTAGCTTTTCCCCTGAGTGAATAATCTGAGAGAGAGCTTGAGGTCGTTGTGATGTCTTTTATGACCTAGTCACACATTGTCACTTCTGCCGTTTTCTGTTCTTTAGAAGCAAGTCACTAAGCCTAGCCCATACTCAATGGGAGAGGAGTTAGTCCCCACCTTTTAGAGGGAGGTATATACATAATATGTGTACATATTTTAAAACCACCATGGGTCAAGAGCCCATGGCTTGGATGAAGTTTTTTTGTTTGTTTGTTTGTTTTTTGGGGTTTTTTTTGTGATATGCGGGCCTCTCACTGTTGTGGCCTCTCCCGTTGCGAAGCACAGGCTCCAGACGCGCAGGCTCAGCGGCCATGGCTCACGGGCCCAGCCGCTCCGCGGCATGTGGGATCTTCCCGGACCGGGGCACGAACCCGTGTCCCCTGCATTGGCAGGCGGATTCTCAACCACTGCGCCACCAGGGAAGCCCTTGGATGAAGTTTTAAAGAATAATGAAATATTTGCTTTGCTAGACAGACAAAGACCCTGATAAAAAATTCTGAATTTCAAGCTGAAAAATTGTGATGGTGGAGATACAAAGGAGTTGTATTTGGGGATTGGTGTTTTTGAACGATGACACTGGTAGTGATGTGTGAGATGGAATGGATGGGCAAGGCCAGTTCTGAGACTATCACAGTAATCCAGACCGTGGCTTACTAGGGGCTGGTCTAGAGTGAGAAGAGATGGGAAAGAAAAGCTTGGAGAGACTGTTTAGAAATGACCGATAGGCTTTGGTGACTGGGGCTTGCGGTTTCCAGCCCTGTGACTAGAAAAATGGAGGTCACAGCAAAAGGGAAGTTGGGTGGAGTTGCTGTTCATAGGGCAGGACATGGAGCTCAGGTTTTAAAATTTATTTATTTATTTATTTTTTAAATTAATTAATTAATTAATTTTTGGCTGTGTTCGGTCTTTGTTGCTGCAGGCGGGCTTCCTCTAGTTGCAGAGAGCAGGGGCTACTCTTCATTGCGGTGCGCAGGCCTCTCATTGCAGTGGCTTCACTTGTTGCAGAGCACAGGCTCTAGGCGCACAGGCTTCAATAGTTGTGGTTCCTGGGCTCTAGAGTGCAGACTTAGTAGTTGTGGCACACGGGCTTAGTTGCTCCGCAGCATGTGGGATCTTCTCGGACCAGGGCTCGAACCTGTGTTCCCTGCATTGGCAGGAAGATTCTTAACCGCTGTGCCACCAGGGAAGCCCGGAGCTCAGTTTTAGACATGTGGTTATTCTGTAGATGTTTGGCCATATGAAAGTGAATTTATGAGAAATTAGGCTGTAGAATAACAGTAGACCTGAAATTAGCAACTTCATTTTGGGCTCTGAGTTTCTGTATCTTCTGACTTTATCAGCAAAACACACGACAAAACAAAAAAGAAAGACAACAGCATCAGTGCAGGTTTGTGTTTGTGCCACGTTAAGTGAGTGTGACCCCCCCCCCCCCCCCCCCCCCCCCGCAAAGAAATCTTGTGGTGTTCAGTTTCAAGCATCCTGTTGGAGCTGAATAGCTTTGTTTCTAAAAGTGAAAGGCAAATGTAGAAATAGCAGATGGGATCCTTTCGGAGAGGTAACATGTCTTGCCAGGTGTATTCAATATAAGATCATATTATATGACTTCAACCAGAGTTCTGAAAATTCTTTCATTCATTTCTAGTAGATTCTTCGTTACTTTACCTTTTTCAGTCTCAGGTCTCTTGTTCCTGTCTTCCACCTCCTTAGCAGATCACCTTATCTTCTTTATTAAGTTCCTACATTAGTTTAATCTGTGTGAAATTGCTGGGTTTTTTTAAAGTAAAAAATAGTTGAATATCTGAAATTTCA
Source organism: Kogia breviceps (assembly GCF_026419965.1). Classification (NCBI taxonomy): domain Eukaryota; kingdom Metazoa; phylum Chordata; class Mammalia; order Artiodactyla; family Physeteridae; genus Kogia; species Kogia breviceps. The sequence goes on along the minus strand of NC_081326.1, from coordinate 21,878,549 downwards.
AATGATTCAACCTAATACTCCCTGGCTTTCATATTCTCTACCTTAAATTTTCTCTGTATCATCTTGTCTAGAGTCTATAAAGTTCAAAACATTTTATCCTTCAAGCTATTATTCTGTTCCTCCCTGTCCCCCCAATTGCCCTTATTTTCTAAATTTCCATTTCTTCCTTAGTTTAGCCCACCTGACTCTGCCCTCACCATTGTACTAATTGAAAGCACCCTCTTAAATTCATCAGTGACCTTCTGGTCCCCTGCCCAGTCGTTTTTGCTCAAGCTCTCTGTAATATTCAGCACTCTTTGTTGGCTGTTCCCTCTTCTGAAATTGTCACATACCTTCTTTTTCTTGGTTCTCCTTCTATTTCCCTGTTGTTTTTCTACACTCCTCTAAAAGTGCTTTATAAAATTTTTGAGGATAAAATGGTAGGAAGGAGATACATTGGTTCTTGGAATGTGCAGGGAAGTTGAGTGGGGCAAGCATCAGGAAGAACATGGGCCCGGAGGGCAAGACGCCTTAGTTCTAATCCTACATCAGTCAGTGTGTACAGTAAAAGTTCCTTTATCCAAGAGTCTAAACCTAGGCTAATTTAACCAAGAGAATTGTTCAAAAAGGAGTGCTTTGGAGCTCCTCTGTTAAAAAACCCCAGCATTATAATAATTGAAAAATACTTCATAAGCCTGTAAATGACACGTCTTCGTTTATATGTATCCCTTCTTCTTTTATTTGGTAAATTCAGTTTCAACATAGTCCTGTACTTGAAAATATGATGCTCTGCTTTTAGCTTGTTTTAATTTTTAAGAAAAGATTTTTCCATAAGTATAGTACAGTTAGATTTCTTCTAAAGTTTTAATTCAGAACCTTAATTTTGGACCTAAAATAGAATACTTTGTGTTCCTTTTAAAAATGCAGATTAGCTATTAATTAGCTTAATTAGTACTGATTGAGCATATTATAATGTTCACGTGGATTTTATGCTATTGCCTGTGTCTTTTTTTTTTTTTTTTTTTTTTCCTGTACTCGGGCCTCTCACTGTTGTGGCCTCTCCCGTTGCGGAGCGCAGGCTCAGCGGCCATGGTTCACGGGACCAGCTGCTCCGCGGCGTGTGAGATCTTCCCGGACCGGGGCACGAACCGGTATCCCCTGCATCGGCAGGTGGACTCTCAACCACTGCGCCACCAGGGAAGCCCACCTGTGTCGATTTTGAATTTATTAAGCAAATGATTCTTTCCTTGATGTGTTTTCCTTGAAAGCATTTTCTTTTATATACAGTACTTTTTTGAAAATGTGCTTATCAAGTATTGTTATGATATATAATGGAGAGAGCTATACCTCTTTCAGTGTGGAATATATGTTATTTGGCTTCCAAAAAATATATTGCTGTGAACGTACATATTTTGAGACTTAACATTTTTGAGTTAACCTTATCTAAAACTTCTACTTTTATTCACCTCCATTTAGTTTTAGCCTTTACATTGATTTTCTATTTACTAGAAAGATACATGCCAAACTATTTTTGAAAGTTAACAACTACACATCAACTCCTTAGATCTCAATCTTTTCCAGGAACTAAATATCTTTCCCTAATTGCAATTACCAAATTTTAGCCTGTTTGCTGAATGTAATTTATTTAGAAACTTTAATTTTGAATTTTGCTTGTTTTTCAAATACTGCACCTTCAGCATGAATTTTTTAAAGTCGTTTCATTTATTTTACTGAAGGAAATGAAACATTCTGACATTTGAAGCAAAACGTTCCAAACGTGGTACCTAACACTTAGTATATGTGAGCTTGTGATATAAAATCTGTGTGTTAGTAATGGTGCTGATGATGTTGATGATTGCTAACAGCAGCAGCCACTTCCTAATTTTTAGCACTGTTAGGATATTCTCCCTCTAAAGCAGTCTTACGTCACTTGAAGGAAATAAACATGTGCTATTTCTTAGACAAAAATAATTTTAAAATATCTGGCATAGTGCCTTGCAGATTATAAGTTCACCATGAGTATTCATTGCTTACTTGTTTGATAGACAGGAGTCACAAAAGCGTTTAGCTAACAGTACGTATTGCAATTATTGGTTGATGTATACTGTTATTAGTTGCCCTTTGGTGTTATAAAGGAACAAAATTGCCTTCAGTGAAGAGTATTGAGTATTCCTGTTTCAGTAAAGAAGTGAGATCATCCTAATTTTAAGAAGAAAAATAAATTAATGTTGAATTAATGAGAATTTATTACTTTCCAGAATGAAAATTAGGATGTTCTTGTCTTCATAGTTGTCTAACATTATCATAATCATTATAGCCAACGATTATTAGCTTTAGCTCTTATTATGTTGAGTCATTTTTCTAAGCATTGTAGTGGTTTAAGCTCATTGGCCCTGAAATAAGAATTCCTGAATTTGAATCCTGGCTGTACTACTTATTAATTGTGTGATCTTGGGCAAGTTGCTTAACTTCATGGAGCCTCAATTTTGTTGCCTTCAAAATAGATGAATGAAATGATTACTGCAAATGGCTTTTGTGAGAAATAAGGTCATCATCATCATCATCATCATCATGAACCTGACATTACCTTTTCTATGTGTCAAACAGATAACGATACCTTACATGTATCTTACTATCTACTTACTATCTACTTTAAAGAGGAAGAAAAGTGAGCCCCAGAGAATTGACTTTCCAAATCATTTAGACTTGTGTCAGTTACACTTAGCAGAAAACTTGAAGACTTGTGGATTAAACATATAGAGACTTATTTTTCTTGCATAAGAATCCTGGCTGCTGGAGCTTCCTGGGTTGCTTCAGCAGCCTGACAACATTAGGGCAGCCTTCTCCTTGCGTCACAGGTACAGTAAGACTGCTGATTCTCCTGGGCTACATGTCTGTGTTCAAGAGAGGAAGAGAGGGGGGGAGGGCACAATCAGCTTCTCTGTCCCTTTTATCAGGAAAACAAAAGCTTTTTTAGAAATCTCTTCCAGACTTCAGCGTACCTTTCTTTGATGAGACCTGTATAAGATGGCTCCTCTCTAACTGCAGAGAAAGCTATGAAAGCCAGCATTTAATCTTTTCATTGTGGAGGCTGCAGGGGAGGAGTAATTCCCCTCCCATTAACCTAGCCAGAGGGCCCTTGCTGCTTTGCCGAAGATCCAATAACTCTTCAGTGGCAGAGCTGAGAATCTAACCCAGGTGTATCTTGCTCCAAAGCCTATTTCTCCAGCTCTGCTTCTCAAAGAATCAAGACCCCCATCACAAACATTTTGAATAATAACCATTTTCCAACTTCTGTATGCAGGCACAGTATTTCTTCTTGAAATTTTGTATTTTTCAGAATAAAAATTTATTTACCTTTTTAGGCTGGCTGAATTTTGAAGGTATAGGTTATGTGTCCCTCCCTATCTTCAAATAAAAATATAAACCAAAAATTAGTGACGGAATGCTTTTTCTATTAGAAATGATTACCAAGATATGTTTATTTCAGGGAATTTCTGATAACATTTTTCAACTTTCTATAGTAAAAAAACATAATACATCATTAAGGTAGTGAGGTTTTGCCTCTTTCCGTTCTAATTATTATTTTTAACTCATGGTAAATGAGTTTGTTCTATGCTCATTTCCTAAGGGGTGGTTATCCACTGATTTCATTTTCTGGAATAAAGTTATGTCACAATTCTTGGAAACTGCATATTTATTTTTTTGTTTTGTTTTTTCAGAGATGGGGGTGGAATGAGGAGTGGGTGAAATGAAGGTCATAATCCAAATTCTCTACTCAGCCCTCAAATATGTAACCATAACTTACTCTTATTTTGTCTTTTTAATATTTGAGATAAGTTACATTGAATTTTGTAGAGAAAAAAAGGATAAGATACAGTAACATTTTGAGCTAGGCAACATTATCCACATTTTGTAGGCAAGCAGACTAAGCCTAGAGAAGTTAGGAAACTTCTGCAGTCAGTGAACTAGTACACGGTAGGGTTTGGATTGGAGCCCAACCTGTTGCTCCATCCATTGAGAGGATAGAATCCTCAGCAGTCTGTTCACTTAGGACAGATCGTTCTGTTTCTTTTAAAATATTTAAATGACATGTTTAGCAAATAAAACATACCTCTAGGTATCACTTTTTACATTTGAACAACTTTTTGTTACAATAAGCTTTTGTAAAATAATCAAGAAACATTATTAAGTATAAGCCATAGTTTAACTTAAGCCATACCTTTTGATTTCTGTTTTACCAAATCACTTTACCAGAGATGTTATCAAGTAATATTTACCTCATGTAAGCTAAATTCACCCACATTGTCAACGGTAAACCATCATTGACTAATAAACAAGTGAACTATTCCCATATTGACCTTTCTAGTCTGAATTGCAAAGTATGTCTTTTTAACTAATGACATTGTGATGTGGTCCGTCTACATATCTGTGTGCATTTCTCTCTTTTCAAGTTCTTTTTTTTTTTTTTGCATTACGTGGGCCTCTCTCTCCCGTTGCGGAGCGCAGGCTCCGCGGCATGTGGGATCCTTCCGGACCGGGGCATGAACCCGTGTCCCTTGCATTGGCAGGCGGACTCTGAACCACTGTGCCACCAGGGAAGCCCCAAGTTCATATTTTTGAATTGGATAATTAACTAAGCAAAGTATTTCGAGTTGCATTTTTTATTATTAAGAAAGGAAAGTAGAAAAAAGAAGTATTTATACATCTATAATCATAAATATCAAATACTGTATTCTTTTATATTAAAAATTTATGGGTTACTGAAAATGCATAAATTTCAATTTATGCAAGTATTCTTTCCCACTTTTCTATATACTCTTGTTTATTATAAAAAGTATAAAAAATACCAAATCCAATTAATTCTGTTGGTTTCTTCATTTTAGATTAAAACTTTAATTCATTTGTTTATTCTATTGATATATATTGATCACCACGATGTCAAAGCTAATATTCTTCAGTGATCAAGCCAAATTCCTAAAGTTTCACTTATGTTGGAATTTCTGTTATTAATTTTTTCTTTTTGTTTCAACTTGTAGAAGTAATGCAGTCTCATACAAAAGCTATGGGAAATTCCCTAAGTAGGAAAATTTTAAAACTTCATAGGTCCAATTTTGTAACTATGTATGGTGATGGATGTTAACTAGACTTCTTGTGGTGATCATTTCGCAGTATATATAAATATCGAATCATAATGTTGTTAACCTGAAACTAATGTTATATGTCAATTATAACTCAATTAAAAAAGTACTGCTAAAACTCTAAAAACAAAAGAAACAACAACAAAAAGAAAACCTTCATAGATCCACCAGTCATTTTGGTGAATTTCCTTTCAGTCTTTTCATCTAGACACAGGTTTTCGTTTTGGTTGTATATAGTTTTAATCTCTCTATATAATTTTGAATCACGAGTTTCTCAATTTTGTAGCATAGCCTTTTTCATTATGAAGGATGCTTTATATATCACTAAATAGAACACAATTTCTTTAAGTAATCCTGTTTATTAGACATTTAGGTTGTTTCTACTGTTTTAACTCTTACAAGTGGCACAGCCATGAACATCTTTGAGGGTAAGACTTCTAGGACTCTTTCCTGAAGAAAGATTAAGTGGAATAACTAGGCTTAAAGGTTATTGATATTTTTCATGCTTATACAAACAGATTGAACATTTCATAGGTTTTTTATTAATAGTATTTCCTTTTTTGTAAATTGTTAGTTTCTTTGCTTAGCTTATTTATCTTTTTGGGATTATAGTGTCTTCCTGAGCTATGTATATGAGCTCTTGGTATAATTAAGGTTGTTCATCTTTTTATTTAAAAAATATCATTTTATTACAAAAGTAATTAAAGCTTATGCAGAATACAATAAATTCACATAAATTAACAGAAATAAAGATCTAGTGAGGGCTTCCCTGGTGGCGGAGTGGTTGAGAGTCCGCCTGCCGATGCAGGGGACGCGGGTTCGTGCCCCCGTCCGGGAGGATCCCACGTGCCGCGGAGCGGCTGGGCCCGTGAGCCATGGCCGCTGAGCCTGCGCGTCCGGAGCCTGTGCTCCGCAACGGGAGAGGCCACAACAGTGAGAGGCCCGCGTACCGCAAAAAAAAAAAAAAAAAAAAAAAAAAAAAAGATCTAGTGAAAACATAATGTAAAAAAAATTTCTTAACAAGAAATCATATTTTTGAGTACTATTTTATAACTAGATTTTCCCTCCAAATAGTTAGGTGTCTAGATATGTCATTATATATGGAATATATACCATTCCATTACTGTAATTTATTTGATGTTGTTGATGTTGTTTCCAGTTTTCACTATTTTTATAAACACTTCAAAGGCAATTCTGTGCATAAATCTTGATATGATTATTGGATTACTTCCTTGAAATAAATTCTTTGGAATGGGAAGGCTGGAAAGGATGTATATTCCTTAAAAATTTATACATATTTCCCATTTGCCACAAAGAAACTATTTGTCCCTAACACTAGTTGTTATCATTTTATTTTTCATGTTTGCCAGTCTGATAGACAAAAATACTGTCATAGTTTTAATTTGCATTTCTGATGACTAGCAGTGGTGAGCATCTTGCCATTTATTTAGTTCTGAAATGAATGTTGTATTCCAGTTTCATTGGCCTGTTCCAATTGCTCATTAGTCTTTGGATTTATCACTTTTTTATTAATTTATACCCTTTGTCATGCTGTTAAAACTGTTTACTACCAGTTTATTGTTGGTTACATTTGCCATACAACATTTTTCTATTATTATATAATTGATTTTGCATATTTTTTCTTTTATAGTTTCTAGTTTGGTTGTCATACACAGAAAAACCATTCCCTCCATGGAAATATTGGCATATGTTTCCTTCTAGTATTTTATAGTTTTATGTTTCAGTTTTTGTTTTAAACTGTTTAAAATTTATTTTGTAATGTCAGGACTCCTACTCTCTCCACCCCATAGTAATGATTACTAATATTCATTGAGCTCATATTACCTTCTTTTGTTGTTCTTAAGACACATTTATTTGAATTTTAACCTCTCTTACTTCCTTGAAATCACTATTGTCCAGGTGACAACAATGACATAGTTGTCATTGCCTGCCCATATGCAAAATTAGTCTTGACTCTCTATATTATTAACTTATATTTTGAGCTATGTTCTTGGTAGACTGTAAACCACAATGTACTGTGTCATTCTCAGCATTTTTTTTCTTTAGTAAAATAGGAGATATTAGAATGCACTGCATATAGCAAGACTAATTATAGCTTTTAGGAAACTTATTTCAGTTATGTATTAATGTGTGTGTAGAAGGTAATCTCTTTATTGGGGTGCTGGGTTGTGATGTAAACCATGTTTCTTACTTTGTCAGCCATCGTTGTCCAGAGATTGTAATGGTGAGGTTAAAGGCAATTATGGAAGATTGTAACAGCCACTGCTGACAAGAAAAGACAAAGTGGCTGGTGCTGGAATGGGATAAAAGCTCAGATTTCTGTGCACCTGGATCTTCTGAGGATCTTCACTCTCTCTTCTGCTCCTAATTATACTTTCCCTCTGGCCACTTGTCTACCTGCTGCTGTTCCCAATGTTGTAGACTTTCTCCTTGGCAGAAACACCCAAGGGAGTTAGTCGTGCTTGGCCAAATTTTCTTTTAAGCTCTGCTTCACACTTAGTAGTCATAGATACTAACTTGCCTTGCCTTCCTGTATAGGAAGCACACCCAATATGTAGAAGCAAAGCCCCTCACTATCCAGAATATACAGTTTACTGCATAGTTTATAAAGTTGTTGTTCCCAAATTGTTTACTACAAACCCATTGGACAATAACTCTTTATCGTCTTTACTTATATGGTTGTAGAAGCTAGCTTTCATTTTCTTTTCCAAATCAGCATATTATCTTTACTTTGCCCTGTGAATATCCATCAATTTTCCATCTTGATAGTTTTTCTTCCTTCTAATGACTGAAAGTTTGAGCTATCACTTGATTAGATAAATTCTAATTTGGTTTTGAGAAAATTTAATTTGTCATTTTTAACTCATGTTTAAGATTTCCCACTATTTTAGAGTGTTTGATGTGTATCTATAGCCCACGTATAATATTTTCATTTGGTTTAAATGATACAGGGAATATTTACTGCATGGTAACCCTTTTTAAAAATAGCAACTTAAAGCTATCTTTCTGTGTTGTGAACTCTGCATTTGAATTTCATGTGCTAATAGTATGTGGTTTTTAAAAAACATATTTATCAATACTTGGGTTTTTTTCTTCAGTTACCTATTAGCAGAAAATAAGGAGTTTGTATTCACGATCTGTTTAATTATTATGATTTTTAAAAGCAAGAACTTTCTGATTGATGGGAATATAAAATGCTGTAGCCACTTTGGCAAATAGTTTGTTTGTTCCTTAAATACGTAAACAGAGTTACCACATGACCCAGCAATTCCACTCCCAGGTATATAACCAGAAGAAATGAAAACATATGTCTACTCAGAAACTTATAAACAAATGTTCAAAACAGTATTATTCATAATAGCCAAAAGGTGGAAAGAACCCAAATGCCCACCAACTGATGAAATGATAAACAAAATGTGTGTATGTATGTATGTGTGTGTGTGTGTGTATGAATATTATTCAGCCATAAAAAGTAATGAAGATACAACTTGCCTGAACTTTGAAACCATTATGCTAAGTGAAAGAAGCCAGTCACAGAAGATTACATATTGTATAATTACATGTACATGAAATGTCCAGAATAGGTAAATATATTTAGAGGTAGAAAGTAGATTAGTCATTGCCTAGGGATGGCAGGATGAGGGGAGGGGCTTAAGGAGTCGATGGTTAGGGGCTGTAGAGTTTCTTTTTGGAGTGATGACGATGTTTAAGAATTGATTGTGATAATGGATGCACAACTCTTTTTACTGAGTACAGTATACTTACAGCCACTGAAGTGCTTACTTTAAATAGGTGAATTATATGGTATGTGAATTATATTTTACTTTGTTAATACAGTCATCTTCATTATAATTCATGATTACATTAGAAACTGACATGGATCTCTTTAATAATAATAAAAAAATCTAGGTTTTCATAGGCTTCTGCTTTCTTTTCATTCAGTTATGTAGTTAGAAAATCCAGTTTACTTGAGAATGGTGGAAAAGGCCAAGTAATATCTTAGAGGCGTTATGACAAGTGTTCACCTCATAAGTATTCTGAAAGGGCCTCTGGGAGCCCAGGTCAAAAGACCATACTGTCTTATGAGAATTGCCCATACTCAGTGTCTTCTGGAATTCCTTATAAATTTCAGTGGGCACCTGGCCAACAGAACATTCCATTGCCCTACTGGTTTTCAAGGTGTGGTTCTGGGGCTACACGTTAGAATTTGCATTTCTAACCTCCTGTTCCCCTTTGATTTACCCTAATGGGCAATTTTAAAAAGGAGTCACATTGTACCTAAAGTTAGATTTTCATGCTGGCCATGCTTTTTTAATAAAAATAGTGTATTACTCACTTGGCCAACTCTCCTGCCAGGTAAAGGACCCAAAAGCCTTATGTCACCTGCCGAAAAGCTAGGTGAGGCTCCTCCTCTCTCCCCAAATCAAGTTATTTGGAATCCCGAGCAAATGCAATTGCAGCACAATAGTCTTTCCCGAAAAAGAAATGGCAGATTAAGGGAGTCAGGACACTCAGTGTCCTCCTGTTTTGGTTTGTGAACTTGAGCAAGTCACGCATCGTCTTTGGTCCTCAGTCCCATCATCTTGTAGATATTTTTACAGCCTTACCAACTCTAAAATCTATGATTTTAATTTGGGGGGAAATGATCTGATTACAGCTGTCAACAAATAGGCATTTAGACACACTGACTGCTCTTATTCATGGTTTCCCAAATTGCAGGCGTGCTGATTTTGTAGGACTAATCCGGCCGCCCTCCTCTCCCTTATCATGGCTTCTAAAGGAAAGTCCATTGTTTGTTTATATTAAAGGCAGCATTTTCCCAAAGTTACTGTACAGTGCAGTTCACCTCATTTCTTAGCCCAAACAATACATGTGGTGCCACAGAGTCTACTGTCAAATAGCTTTAGTTGCTCCTTTATAAAACAAGCTAAGAGTAGCCCTTGTCACTGCCATGTTAGTCAGAGTATCTCAACAAATAACCAGAGACTTTATTTATAGCAATGTATGTTTTGGATTTATAACATTTTATCTGTTATAGACATAGTATATTATTTGCTTGGTTACTTTATAATTGTGATAGTTTCGTGCCACCCACTGTAGGTTGTTCTGCAGTGGTTATTCTAACCACAAATTAAGGAGTTATTTTTCTGCGGTTCAGTTATACACAAGAATTATATTGCAAGAGTTGCTGGAGCCCAAGTTCTGTAAACAGTTTTTTTGGAAGAAGTCTTTGTCTAACAGACTGACTAGATTGCTGGTACTCAGAACATTAGAGGACGGAATTTAGATGAGTAAAATGTAACTTGTCAATAAAATTGTTGAATATTGTGCTATAAAATGTCAGGTGAGAATTTGCCAACTACTGTCTGTGTTGGTGTATGGCAGCAGTCTTTTCAGTAGGACAGAACTGTAGGAATTTTCCTGTGCCTAGAACAGTGATGGTTTATACTTTGGGGGTCATAGGCCCTCTTGAGAATATAGTGAAATCACATTGTATGTCTAGGAAAGTTCACACACATGTATACATACACACATTTTGCATGTAATTGTACAGGGTTCACAGATTTCCCCCAACACATTCATTAACCTTTAGAGACCCATGAACCTAGGTTAAAAATCCGTGATCTGGAAGTCTGGGAGCAAGGTAGATTTTATCTTCTGGGATCACTAATGGTGATAATTTGGAGGTGGAGCCGTATGTTCTTCATGGCCGTGTATAAGGTGCGCTGGATTTGTTGAAATATAGAGGCTCTTCCTATGATAAGCGCCATAGGAATGGCATCACACATGCCTGGCTCTTTGGTTTACTGCTGTGTCCAAACATGTATAATAGTAGGTGCTTGGTAAATATTTATTGAATGAATGAAGAGGTCCAAGGAGAAATGTGTTCTGTGGAAGAAGAGCTGACTCCTGTTTGCAGATCACTGTATCTTGTTTCTACCCTTTCTTAATAGCTGATAGTTGAGAAGCAAAATGAGACAAAATGAGAATGCATCTAGTAACATTACAGAGGATGCATCTGAGCACAAATTTAGTTTTCCTATTTACTTCTCACCTTGCATAACCATAATTTTTCTTTTGTTGGAGATGACCAAATTTTTCCCTCACTCTGTCTTTTCCATTTCAGACATTACTTTAGTAATTAGAGAAAAGGCAGGATTCATAAAAAGTTTTTGTACTGTTTCTAGTTATTTTGAAGACCTATAGGATTTATTGAAATATATTTTTGGCTAAATTTTTAGTTTTATAAATAATGGAAATTTTGCTGTGTGAGATTTTAGTCCAGAGTTTTAAATTCTCTTTCTATATATTTAAAAAATAATGGCCCAAAGCTAGGCTTAATATTTGCTTTCTTTTTTGAAATTCAAATAGGTATCTAAGGTTTCTAAGTTTTTTCTGCTTCCCTAGTGAATGACTTCAAAAGACAATCCTTCCCATATAAATGCCTTTTTTTCCCTTAAATAGGTTTCGTGCATCATCCTCAGTCACCTTTTGAGAAGTAAATGAAGTTACATTGAAGTTTATATATAAATTACCCTCTTTCTTTTTTTGTTTTGTACCACAACTAAGAAAGAGAGCTCTTAAATTGATTGACTTGATATAAAAGTCTGGTTCATAGTCTAAGTGATAGGAATAATTTCTAAACAGGAAGCTAATGTTTACTGACCATTTGCTATGATCCAGGCAAATGCTTTACATGTATTAACTCATTAACCTTCCAGTATTATTATTCCTATTTTATAGTGTCAGCAACTGAGCACAGAGAAGTTGAATAACTTGTCCAAGGCCCTGAGTCACTCACTTACTCATTAGTAATTTGCAGAACCGGGATTCATTTGGAGTCTGACTGCAGAGCCTATTTATACTCTTAACCACCTCTAGACTGCCTGTTAAACTCTGTAATTAAGAATGGATAGGGCTTCCCTGGTGGCGCAGTGGTTGAGAATCCACCTGCCGATGCAGGGGACACGGGTTCGTGCCCCGATCCGGGAAGATCCCACATGCCACACAGCGGCTGGGCCCGTGAGCCGTGGCCGCTGAGCCTGCGCATCCGGAGCCTGTGCTCTGCAATGGGAGAGGCCACAACAGTGAGAGGCCCAAGTACCACAAAAAAAAAAAAAAAGAATGGATAAATGCCAGAGGCAGTCAAGGAAGGCTTCACAAAGGAGATCATATTTGAATTGATTCCTAAAGAATGAGTAGAAGGTCCTTAAGTAGAGAAGAGAAGAAGGCAGAATGTATGGATGCCTAGTAATATGAAAGGGTTGTGTGTTGTGAATAAGGCTGGGAAGGGAGGGTTGCAGGGGATGAGACTAGAAAGAGATTGAACTCAGGTTGTGAATTGACTCGTATTCCGTTCAGAGAGTCTTGGACTTTCCATAACACAAACCCAGAGATTGATTTTGGGCTGGTTACTTTGGAATCAAGGGGGGAGTTTGTTTAAAAGGCAAATTCTTAAGCCCCATTCTAGAAGATTCTGATTCAGAAAGGTTAGGATGAGGGGTAGGGATCTAAGTGGTTCTGCTGTACAGACATGCTTGGGACCTCTGCTGCTGTGAAGAACTATTAGAGGTTTATAAGCAGGGGTGTGACAAGATCAAGATTTTGCTTTAGAATGAAATTATTGAAGCTAGTACAAAATATATTGGACATTTGGAGCCAGAAGGGTCAATCAGGAGGCTATTCTAAAAATTCAGAAAAGAGATAGTAAGATCTTGAATTAAGGGTCTTCCCTGGTGGCACAGTGGTTAAGAATCCACCTGCCAATGCAGGGAACATGGGTTCGAGCCCTGTTCTGGGAAGATCCCACATGCCGCGGAGCAGCTAAGCCTGTGCACTACAACTACTGAGCCTGTGCTATAGAGCCCGCAAGCCACAACTACTGAGCCGGTGAGCTGCAACCACTGAAACCTACGTGCCTAGAGTCTGTGCTCTGCAACAAGAGAAACTGCCGCAATGAGAAGCCTGTAGGAAGAGCAGCCCCCGCTCGCCGCAATTAGAGAAAAAGCCCACACGCAGCAACAAACACCCAACGCAGCCATAAATAAATAAATAAATAAAGATCTTGAATTAAAACTATGGTATTGTTGATGGAATTGAGGGGACTGATTAAAAAGATATTTCAGAGTAAGAATCGATAGATAAATAAGCAGGAAGGAGACAGAGAAGAGATAGAGGATTATGCTAGGATTTATAGGCTGAGCAAATGGGTGGACAGTTAAGCTTTACCTGAGAGATGAGCAAGATCATTTTGCTATACTAACTTTTACTTATTTAGATACCTGTGCAGTCAACATAATATAAATAGTATGTATCAAATTATGTGAATTGAGGCCAGGCAGACTGTTTAGTACAGGTAACAAGAACTCAAGTAAAGGCTCCAGGGAGGAGCTTAGCAGTTCTGTCAGAAGTCTCTCTCTCCTAGCCAAATGCAGAGAAACTGGAGGGTCAAGTTCAAACATGACCTGTCAGCTTCTTGGGGCAATGCTGGCCACACTTCTCTCTGCTGTACACTCTTGTTACTTGAGGAAATCTGCCCTCCTCTTCTTTGTCTGAGCCCAATTAGTATCCCATCCCCCTACCCAAGACCTCAGGCAGTGTCTTCAACCTTGATTATCCAACTTGACACCGGCCTACAGGGCACAGAGCGATACGGAATTCCATCAGAAAGCATGTTGGTCATGCACAGCGCTTGTTTCTTGCTTATGCTGAGTGCCTTTTACAGTTTCCAACACAACAGCACCTTTAGCTACCCCTGACCACCCAAGCAGTGGTCTGTGGGCAGCCGTGTTGAAGCAGTGTGGCCTTTTCCACCTGATTAGACCAGAGTAGGCACCTATACCAAGCTGGAATCAAACAAAGTTCTATCCCCTGGATTTTGGAATTGTGAACAAGGGAAAGGTAATTAGTCTCTACACATATCTGGGGCTTTAACTTGTAAATTCAAGGGCTTTGAGTAGCCATATTTTATGCCATGCAGACTGAAGAACACAGAAAGCTGGTTCAAAGGAAGAGAGAATTATGCAGACATGTGGAATGAAGACAGGTGAGAATCATGAGAGGGTTCACTGCCTGAGTCTCTCATGGCTTCTCAGAGTTTCTCAACCAGCCCTTGAAGTCTGCTCCAGGGTTTCTGAAGGCACCCGTATATCCTTATAATGAATTCATTTTTTCTCTTTCTTCTTAAGCTAGTTTAAGTTAATTTTGTTTGGGGAGCTAAGAGTCAGTATCTACACATCAAATGCTTCTTGTTCTTTCTTGGTTTTTAAATGATATGCTACCAGGATGTGCTATCAGGCACACTAGGCTACCATTTTTGAAAGTATTTGGCTTTCAGACAACATCCTTGGATTCAGTGATTCAAAATACAGATCAGGCATTCGTATTTTCAGTTCAGCATATGCATTTGGATTGAACATTACCAGAATTAGCCATTTAAAGTGGGAAACACAGTGGTGTGGGTTCCAACACAAGTTTTTAAATCCAAGTACATATCCAGTATATTTCTAAACACTTATAATTCAGGGTTCTGGTTTTTAATGTTCTTTTCCTAACTTTTTTCAAATGATTCTTTGAATCTTGGCAAGTTTTATAGACAGTTTTTGAATATAGAGAAAAATGGAATTTATTCAGTATCTTAGTCTCTTCGGGATGCTATAACAAAAATACCATACATGAGGTGCCTTGAACAGCAAACCTTTATTTCTCACAGCCCTGGAGATGGGGAAGTCACATAATCTAGGTACTAGCAGATTTGGTGTTTGATGAGGATCTGCTTCTTGGTTCATAGCAGCCGTCTTCACGTTTTGTTCTCTCATGGCAGAAGGTTCAGGGGAGCTCTTTGGGGTCTCTTATTTTTTATTTATTTATTTTTTTGGTTGCATTGGGTCTTTGTTGCTGTGGGCAGGCTTTCTCTAATTGCAGCGAGCGGGGTGCGAACGGGGACTACTCTTCGTTGCGGTGCGCGGGCTTCTCATTGTGGTGTCTTCTCTTGTTGCAGAGCATGATCTCTAGGCATGCGGACTTCAGTAGTTGTGGCGCACGGGCTTAGTTGCTCCGCGGCATGTGGGATCTTCCAGGACCAGGGCTCGAACATGTGTCACCTGCATTGGCAGGTGGATTCTTAACCACTGTGCCACCAGGGAAGTCCCTGGGGTCTCTTTTAGAAGGTCACTAACCCCATTCATGAGGGCTCTATCTATCCTCGTGATCTAATCACCTCCCAAAGGCCCCATCTCCAAATACTATCACCTTGGGCATTAGGATTTAACATATGAATTTTGGGGGTACATAAATATTCTTTCTATAGTGTTCAGGAATCAAGGGTGCTTTAAATGCATGCATGCAGTTTTGTCAAAAGTTTTTTTTTAAAGGACATTTACATTGGACTCAAAGAATCATAAATGTGTATCTTCAAGATGGAAAGTTTTAAGATGCCAGACTGACTCAAAGAGATAATACCTTGGGATAGCCTAGTCAAGGAAACTTCCTAATAAATATAAAATAAGATGGAGCATAATAAATAAATAATTATAAATAAGTCATTTATTTTATTAATAATAAATAATAAATAAATATATTTATTTAACATAATAAATAAATATTTTATTTTATTTTGGTGGGGAAGTGTAACATGGTTTATTAATCAGTGCCCTATTGATGGGCATCTGGATTGTTTCCAGACTTCTTTTTTTAACTTTTTATTTTATATTGGAGTATAGCTGATTAACAAGTTGTGATAGTTTCAGCTGCACAGCAAAGGGACTCCCATCCAGGCTGCCACATAACATTGAGCGGAGTTCCCTGTGCTATACAGTAGTCCTTGTTGGTTATCCATTTTAAATATAGCAGTGTGTACATGTCGATCCCAAACTCCCTGAGTCTCCCTTTCCCCCATCCTTTCCCCCCAACCCCGTAACCATAAGTTCTTCCTCTCAAGTCTGGGAGTCCGCTTCTGTTTTGTAAATAAGTTCATTTGTATCATTTCTTTTTAGATTCTGCATGTAAGGGATATCATCTGATATTTCTCTTTCTCTGTCTGACTTACTTCACGCGGTATGACAATCTGTAGGTCCATCGGTGTTGCTGCAAATGGCATTATTTCATTCTTTTTAACGGCTAATATTCCATTGTATATATGTACTACATCTTCTTTATCCATTCCTCTGTCAATGGACATTTAGGTTGCTTCCATGTCTTGGCTATTGTAAATAGTGTCTTGGCTATTGTAAACAGTGCTGCAGTGAACATTGGGGTGCACTTATTGTTTCAACCAAGAACATAATTTATTTTAATGAAAAAATATTGGTCACATTTTTATAGTTAGCATACATGATTATACTGTGCTAATCATGTATTCTTCTTATGAATTATAAAAAACTAAAGCCAGACAAACTGCAGGCAGTTAATAAATTAGTTTACAAGAATTAAAGTGCTTTATTAGTATATATTATGTTGTTATATAGTACAATTGAGCAACTTGGCTAATTTATATATTTTCATGTTATTTTCTAAGTTCCATTATTTCTTCTTTGAGGCATGAGTTGTATAAAAGTGCATTTTAAATTTCCAAACAAGTAAGAATGTTTTATTATTAATTTCTAGCATAATTGTATTGTGACCAGAGGAAAAATATCAAATTTTTGAAATTTGTTAAAACTTCCTTTTTAGCCCAGTATTTGGTCAATTTTTATAAATGTTCCATTTTCAAAAGTTTTAATGGTGGATTTGTCTTTTCCTCTAGTAATCCTTTAAATTTTTACTGTATATAACTTGAGACTGTTTTACCTCTTTCATACAAATTTAGAATTTTCCTATCTTCTAGGTAATTTTCTTCTTTTTTCCCATTATGTAGTGACCCTTTGTGTCTATAGAAATGTTAAAAGAAGCTCAAGTTTTGCAAAACCCAGCTTCAGTGCTCTGTTTATTCTTTGAGTTCCAGCTCTCTTTTCTTTTTCTGCCTTTCTATAATCAGTTCTAAATTGCTGACTCAGTGATACAATTAAAGAAAACAGTTTTTGATATTTTAACCACTGTGTTTATTTCTTTTTAGCAGGAGCTTTGGTCAGTTTACTTGTCCTAACATACCGCTGGATATGGAAGTCTGTTACCTTTATTTTTAATTTAATTGTAATCAAGGTCATTCATGAATATTTGTCTATGTTTATACAAGTTTAGATTTTGAAGAATAAATTAAATCAGAGACATATGGAATGAATTTTTAAATAAGTGCAAAATTTTACTTAAACTTCTGACATGGTTCTTGCTTGGTATTGATGTTCTATTGACCAATACCATGAGAGATTTAAATGTGGGGAGGCATTCTGAAAGTTATTGAAATGGGGGACATTTTTTTCTTTTTGTGATCATCTATATGCTTAAAGCATCTATCCTCAAGGCAGTTATTTTTCATTAATTAACTTTGCATTCTCAGAATCATTGCAGATATAATTAACATGTAAAATTAAATTCATAAGCATGAAACTAATTATGATTGTGTGGTGATGAAAGCAATTAAACAAAGCATCTTCCTTTTTGACTCCTACTAGACTAGAAGTAGTCAGCAACTGCCTGTTCTTCAAAAAGGATATACCTTAAAGGTATTTTAATTAATAGTATATTATCATTTATGAGGCTACTGTGGGTATATGGTTTGATTCTGTACCAGAATCTTCTATTGAAAGGACTTCTTTCCTTTGCTAAGTGTAAGAATAAGGATAGTACTACTTAGCAAGTTGTTACAGTTGCTTTCATAGGAATATTAATGAAACGGTACAGTGTAGTGTTTATGAGCACTAGATGGGAAGTCATATTGCCTGGGTTTACTTATTTAACAGTGTAATTCTTAAGCAAGTTACTTAACGCTCTGTCCTTTAATTTCTTCACTGTAAAAATAATAGTACCTTAGATAAGTCCCTTAGAAGAGTATCTGGACCCTAGAATATCAAGCATTTAATTAAAATTGCTATTGTTTTCCCCCTTAGGAATAATTTTTTTTGGTATCTTTATCTTTTTTTTTTTTTACATCTTTATTGGAGTACAATTGCTTTGGGAATAATTATTAGGCTGTACATTGATGTAGATTTTGGAAAAAATTCAAATCATATACCTTTTTTAAAGTTTTAATATTAATAAGCTTGTGTGTCTTATATATAGCTTATGTCACATGTATACCATCCATGAAGCTTGAATTTATTTACTAGAGACCACTACAGACAGCCTCTGGGTATGTGAAATATCCTCCTGGACTCAAGGGTGAGCGATCTCACTCATCTGGTAAGAATTTTCTGTAGAGTCCTGAAAAAGCAGTTCTCGCTCTGTAGGAGTGGTAATGGAGTTTGTGATGTTAGTACTAGTTAGAGAATTATAGTGGTGGTTCTGATAGCAATAGCGGCTAGCGCTTAGTATAGGCAGTATTTATTGAGTATTTACATAGTACCAGGTCCTGTTCTAGGTGCTTTACATGTAGTTTATCTTCACAGCAACCAATGAAGTGTAGGTACTATTAATATATCAATAATTATTTTTTGGATAGAGAAATGGAGGGACATCTCACTTAACAGATGCAGAAATTAAGATTTGGAGGGGTTATACAAAGTCACACAGCTAGTAATTGGCAGAACCAGAATTTGAACACAGTCCTATCCCCAAACATGTACATAAACACAGATGCACTTCTGCCAGGATGTCTTTGGCTCAGGACGATGACATTTCATTCATCTTTGGCACTTGTCGCTTACTTTAGCTACGTTTCTTGGCCAGTTATCAAGCAAACCAATCTTAAGCCTATGGTACTGTCTATTCATAGTCTCCAATGAATTGTCTTAGAATTCTATTTTATCCCTGGGTTGGGTTCTTTATTGTTATACTCCCATTACCTTGGGAAGTAGGCATAAAGATAGATGTGTATATACTTGGGACAATATGCTGTTAATATACAAGCAAAGAAATGCTCACTGCCAGCCTTGCTGATGCCTCGGATCCCTACCTGGATCTGTCTCCTTACCTGGTCTTTGGCCTTATTCCTGTGGTCTCTAGTGAGTCCTGGCCTGCATTACTTTAGTTCTGTACTGTGAGCCAGTCCCAATTTCTCTTTGAGCCTAACATAAGCTTTTGAAAAAGAAATATGAGAAATGTGACAGAAAGCAAAACTCCAAAAGACCAGTAATTCAATCAATAAGTGTATTAATATCAAACCAATGGTGATTTTTCTACTCTTTTCTAGGCACTCTAAATAATGCTTTCTTTGTATTTTAACGCAAAAAATCACTTTATTTGGGTAAGCTGGGGTAGGAGGAGTTTTAGCAAGTGACTTTCCAGTTCTCTCTTGACCTGTTCTGTGCCTATGGAGACAACTGCTGGCCACAGGGAAGAGTGTGGAGCATTCTTCCGCCTTCACTTCCTCAGCTCTTTAGCCCCCATTGAGCTGTGAACAGTGGCTGAGGACAAAAGCTGTATACACTGTACAAACAGAGCACCAAAGCAGCAGTACACTGAGTCATTCTTCGCTCTGTGTGAGAACTGAGGGGGACTCTATTCATTTCCTTTGTGCTGGTGTCTGTCAACAGCGCTGTTTGAGGCAAGGCCTATTGTGCTGGCCAGTGTTTCTTATTGACCTAAGTCTGTGCCTGCTATGTTCCCAGGGTCGAAGTTGCGAGTGAGAGAATGTTTGAAAAGGGGTAATCATAGGCTAAATGCATTTTGCTGCATTGTCATCTGACCTATTAAATCTAAACTGTGGTCTCCGTTAATGCAAACAGGTAATTATATAGTCACAGCTGCAGCTATTGACATCTGGTTACCACCCCCATAGGAAAAAAATATGTGTTTTTTGTCTGTGTCTACGTTCTTATATGCTGGACATTAATGATTTTTAACTGAAAATAGATAATGGATTAGGAGGCGCAAGGTGGGTGCTTTAAAATAGCCTCTGCCACAGCTGTTTGCATATATTTTCCTTTGATGACAAAGTGCATTCCCATGACTCCAGAATGAGTAATCTCCATTCACTTTTAGTTTTTCAGGTGTGTAAGGTAAAGATAATTTTTATGTTTCCATCCCATACGATCCCATCACACTAAGTCACTTTGGAAGGTCTACCTCTGATAACTTCGTCTTGATTGCTTGCCTACTGGTTTTATCCATTGTGTTTCATTGTCCTGATACCCAGTATAGGACAGTATTTGCAAGAGGTCCACACTCCCCAGTCGGTACAATTCTAAATACAAGTACATTGGAGTGAATTGAGGCTTTATGGCTATTAATTATGTTAATAAATGCTGTCTTTTCTAGTTTCTTTCAGTATTCAAAGGAGCCAAAGTTATGAATAAATCAGTCCTGGTGCATCACATCCTCAATGTCCTTTGGAGACAAAATACGTTTATATTAGTAGAAGAAAAAATGTTTAGAAATATGTTCCCACCAACCATAAAAATCCATTTACCACCAGAGCACTCTATACCTGTATTTCATTCACCTCCATAATTCATTATTTTACAGTATTTTTAAAAGCCTAGTAGGTGATTGACTCTGTGTTAGGTATTGGGTCACAATTTCAAAATAAAAATCTGCTGTCTTAGTTTTTCTGATTCACACTATTACTAGTAGCATTATGAAGTCTATCAGGATGGAACTGAGGCAGGAGACAGAGTAAAACAGTTTTAAGACCTTGTAAGTTCAAGGTTTTTCTGATGCTTTGACATTTCCTGTCTCCTAAATGTTTTGCTGCAGTATGTCTCTAAGTGGGTAGTTACAAATCCCGTTGGGACCTTGACGGGGAAGCACTCAGGATGCCTAAGCGCTTGGATTATGCTGCCTTTTGAGCCAGAGTCCTGTGGACTGGACTCAACCCATGCCTCCTTGCTGTGCACAGCTGGGTGCGGTGCGATGTTTGAGATTGTGGTGGTTATTCAGAGGATAGAAATTCATCACGACCTCCTGTATCCTGGTACTGGAGATATAATGATGAATAATAGAAAACTCTTACAGCAGTCAGGGAACTCAGATTAAATGCCTTCTTCTTTTTTTTTTTTTTTTTTTTTACCATCCTCAATACAAGCACAATTTTGAAAAAAAAATGGCCTTGTGATTGAATTTAATAGAATAAATGATACAATAAAATATCAAATACTAAATATATTCTGCATTTGAAAGCGTGGGGCAAAAATGAAGAAGTAATCTTTTTACCTTAAAAATTAAATTTCCTGTTAATGTTCCCAAGTAAAGTTGGCATATTCTACATGGAGCAACACTATGTGAAATTAAAATATTTACTAAAATGCATGCTGGTCAGTATCTTAACTCTCAGAAATGAAAACTATTTTCAAATTCTTACAGTGAAATTTTTTTTTACAAATAATAATTTTTAAAAATTTAGTACTGTTTCATATATAGAATTATTTTGGCAGATACCAAGTGTAATCACTTCAAAAGGCTTTTCATATTTGTAAGAAATAACAAACCATATGCCATCTTGTAGAAGCCTTGATTTGGAAAGAACATGGCTCTTGGCCAGCAATTAATTAAGCCACTCTTTTGTTTGACCATATTGTGGTGTTGTATAGGTGTGAAATTTTCTGTCTTCACCAAATAGGAATATTCCTTTGTATCCATGACAGTTATTAGGGAAAGCAGTCAACTTTTGCTGTTATTTTCCTACAAAGTAATGGGAATTATAAGTACAAGTAACTGAAGCAAAAGAAGAATTGGGAAAACTCTTGGGATAAAATGGAAATATGAATTTGGTACTGGATAGCTGAAAAGTGACTCCTGTCACTTTGGTCCCTTTAAAATTGCCTCATTGTTATTAGGAAGGTGGAAGCTGAACATCCGTAGATGTCTATTGCTACAGAATATAGAATGAGAGAAGATTACTTAATTATCTGTTGTGTGTAGTGGGATACCCTGTTGTCAAAAAGAGAAAATAATTAGCCTGACCAATTTCCTGCATTTCTCCTGAATCTAATTCAGATATTCTTAAATTATCTTCAAATACAGATCTTCTCTGATATCAATTTGTAGGGGCTCAGTTAGGTTACTCAGTCTTCCTCTCATCATGCGACTTCACTTGCTTCTCATTAGAGCAGAATTAACTTTTTATTCAGGATATAGTAGTTAAACAGAGTTATGGGCTTGGGTCTAAAGATTGCAATCAGGGAAGGCTGGCCTCAACAGAGAGCTTCCTTTCACCCATTTTGACCATTGTCACTGCTTCCCCTCATTCATCCTCATTGCTGTTGATCTTAGCAAGAGACCCAGAGACACTATTGCTTTGCTTACAAATAAGGTTTTATGTTTGATCTTTTTCATTTTGTAAAAGATAAAGCACCTAAGTCTTAAAAGGGTGCTTTCTTTTTTTAATGAACAGCAGTGGCTCTGGGAATTTCAAAAGCTCTATAATGTTTTGTTCATATGGTAAAAAGGATTCACAACAGACATTGTGATCAGAATACTTGTTTTCTTTCTCCTAATGGAAAATTATTTCCCTGAGGTTAAACATGATTAAACTGTAGAAGTCTTCTGCACTTTACTCCAAACCCTAACAAATAAAACCAAACTCCACATATATTTTGGAGTGGCTTCCTGAACCCTAAGCCTTAGATACTGAGTTTCTCCTTTACAGTAGGTACTGGTGGTAGCAATTACTGTACCGTGGTTACCTGCACGCACCCACCCACGCACCCTGCTGTGCACTGCTGCAGTCTGGCACTTATCTTTATCTTTGGGAAGAGTGAAAGCATATCAAAGTGCTTCGCAAATAATTGTAGGTGGGTGCAGTACAGAGAGGGTTAACCATCCGGCATTTTCAGTGGCTTAATTAAGCTCTGGCAAAGAGCCAGGATCAGTAGAAAATGGGACAACCGCAGAAACCAGTGGGTTTCAGCATCTTGGCAAGGTCTGGAGCATTCAGCAGCAGTCTGTGCTTGTGCCTACCTGTTGTGGGAAAGTGAGAGGCTGTCCAGACAAGGGACAAAAGCAGCCAGGCATTTTCCCATCCAGCTTTCCTTTTGTATTTGTCTCTTTAAAAAGGAGGCAAGAGTACCTGTGATCCAGCAGACTGTAGTGGTTCACTGCACTGTGCTTTGCACCGTGCAAGGAGGGGCTAGTTTAAACCCCTTGAGGAAAGCCCTGTCACCTCTCTGAGGCTGCACGGTGTAGAAAGCAGTCTTCCCTGTAAAACAGGATGTTGTCAGGACTTGAGGTTTGGGAATGATCCATGGGGAGATTTGGCAATGTTGAGAAGTTTCAATCAGTCAATGTTTATTTAGCCTCAGTGTTTTTTCAAGAAAAGAAAGTACTGGAGTTTTATTGTAGTTGTTATTGATAAAATTAATATTTATCATAAGATTGTGAACCTTTGAAATAAAATATCATTATCAATGTGTATTATTTTAAAAAAACATACCCTAGTTTTGTGAAGTGTACAAATCTACACTTTACCAAGGATTGTAATTAAATACTTTCTACTTCTCTTTTTAGCAAAAATAAATTGATTTGCTATTTGAATGGTTCATAACTCTTTTAGGACTAAAGCTTCTAATCTTTCCTTTATACCAAAAACCCATATTGTAAATGTGCTTGAACTTCTTTCTGCCAAAAAAATTTTCTAGGCAAAATTATTTCATATAGGGGAAACCACTTTGAATTAGAAACCTCCTTCTGTCCCATTTATTTAGAATTGTACCGTTTCATCTTTTAGGAGGAAACCCAACTTTAAAAAACTAACTGTAACAAAAATATAACAAAGTCTTGTATATCTTAGAGAAAGCTGCATTGTCTTTTTATTTAGAAAAGCCAGTTTTCCTATAATTATTAAAAATAGGTTTTTTAGCAATAAAGTATTGATACATGCTAAAAAAATTAAAAAATAATAAAATAAAATAAATATTAAAATAGGTAAAATATATCCCTGGGAGTAACAATTCTATTTTTTTTCATGTTCTATAGCCTTTGTATATTAATAACAGTATTCTGGAGCTGATTTGGTTTTACAATTAAAGTCAGATTAACAATAGAATGTCATTAGTTCAATAATCTTTGCTGCAGTTAAAATAACATAATCCTGTACACTCTAATGTTTTATAAGCTCACATGTGAAAACAGGAAAGAATTTCATTTAAAAATCTGTTGTGTAGTGCCAGCTGTAGAAGGGCTACTGCCATTGTCTATACCACACATTTATTTTGGTACTCATTCATAGATGGGCTTGTATTATTTATTTAATTCTCCAAACTAGATTGTAACCCCATATCTATCTTTAAGGCAGTGTTGTACAAAGGCTTAGAGTGAGCCCTTATTAACTGCAGTTGTGTAATTTGCTTGATTCAAGTGAGTTGAGCAGATCAAAACTAGTTTGGGTATACTTGGGGGTTAAATTTGAAACATTTCTTACAAGATCTAAGAAAAATTCACCCTGACTTTTTATACCAGCAGAATCCAGTGTCTGTAGTTTTGAGCACACGTCAACATTTTTGAGTGTTTTAGCTGTGTGGACAGAGTGGAGCAGCGGGGCAGCTGCCACTCTTTACATCAATTTGTGTTGATACACACCCATCAGCAAAGTCTCTGAACTCCCTTTTTTTTTTTTTTGTAAATGTCTTTAAAAACTTGTTGGTGTACCAATCAAAATTAGTTAGTAATAAAAATCATTTTTGAAATAACCTTTGAGTTCCTCTGAATCTCAACATTTTCTCCTTTTATGCTATCTGGGGGAGATTTGCAAAAGTGATGATAAGATATTTCTCTTCTAGCTCTTGCTTTGAAAATATTGCAAAATATAAAGACATTGTAATACAGCACGGATGAACCCTAAAAACATTATGCTAAATGAAAGAAGCCAGTCGCAGAAGACTACATATTGTATCATTTTCTTTATATGAAATGTCTAGAATAGGCAAATCCACAGAGACAGAAGGTAGATTTGTCATTGTGAGGGGCCGGGAGAGGGGGAAATGGGGAGTTTCTGCTAATGAGTGCAGGGTTTCACTTTGGGGTGATAAAAATGTTCTAAAATTAGGTGTGACCATAGTGGCACTAAATGAATATACTCTGTGAATATACTAAAAATCTGAATATACTTTGTGAATATACTAAAAAATCACTGAATTGTATACTTTAAATGGGTAAATTTTATGATATGTAAATTACAGCTCAAAAGCTGGTTTTAAAAAGCTGTAATAATGGGAAATATTGTAGATAAAAAATTATTAATATTCTATGCTTATAGTTAACCTCTCCCAAAGTACCCCACTTTAGCATAGTAAATATAAGTTGTATGTGAACTAAACCATTAGCCTAGCTTGTAATAATACTCACAATATAGCAGTTAATCTGTACGGTCCTGAAAGTTGACCATTTAAAAGACTTCATGTGTTCTTGGACCACATCAGTATCAGCAGAGTTAAAATGCATTCATTCAGCAAATATTTGTTGACTTTCTACTATATTCCAGGTACGGTCCTACATGTTAAAAACACAGAGATGACCAGAGCATAGTTTTTACCCTCCAGAGTCTCACCATTAGGAGGGTGGACAGACAAAAGCAAAAGGATACCTAACGTGTGACAGTGTCATCATACTTGACATCCTAGAGTGGGTTTTGGGAATGCTGTGTCTACCTCAAAGCACTTGGGAAGTTTCTTTGAGAATAGGAGTTTGGTCTAATTGGAGGAAAAAGACAATGGGCCAGAGAGATGAAGGCTTCTAGGCAGAGCGAATGAATGGCTCATGCGAAGGCCCAGGGGACAAAGGGAAAACAAAACAAGCCCAGACAATTCAAGAACTGCAAGTGGCCCAGGTCTCATCTGAGGTCAGAGTTCATGTGGTGGGAGCTGCCACATGAGGCCAGCTGTGCCAGGAAGGCAGGCAAAGGTCCTAGTACCTAGGGCCTGATAGGCTTTGCTAAATTCTCAAAAGGACAGTTCTTAAGAACTGTTCATTTGTTATAAATTTGTTAATTTATAATCACTCAATTTAAGTGCAGAAAGGAAGTATTCAGTTCAGCCTTTAATTTTTTAGACCAAGGGCCAGAGAACTTTGTTCAAACTAGGACTGACACCTAGAACTCTTCTGAGTCCCATTCCAACAGGTTTGGTCCTATATCACTTGCCTTTGGAAAATCAGAGGCTGAAAGGTTTAGTAACCCTCAGTAAATGTTAGCTATTCTTAATTTTCAAAAACATTTCTAATACTGTCCAGTAATAACTAAGAAGTACTGAAAAATTGTCATCTTTACACATAGAAAGTCAACTTTACCCATAGAACAAATGTTTCAACCAAAACCTTTGTTTCGAAATTTGATTAGAAGCATAGATTATAAGGTAGTATATGACTCTTTTTGTTTTAAGCCACTAAGTTTTGGAGTGGTATCTTACATAGAAAAAGATGACTGGCATAGATTCTAGTACCTGAAAGTAGAATACTGATATAAAAATAACCTAAGAATGTGACTTCGGCTTTGGGACCAGGCAGTGGATGGAAGTTGTATGAACCTTGACATGTTAGCAGGAGCCTAAGGGGCATCAAGGAGACTGTCAGTGAGGGATTAGATGTTACTGGCAGTTGAAGGAAAGGGTATCTTTGTTGCAAAGTGGAGGAAATTTGGCAACATAATCACAATAATATGGAAAATTGAAGATGTACCTAATGAACTAGATGACCTAGATAAGGAGCTTTCCAGGCAGAGGTTAAAGGTGCCCCCTGGCTTCTTCTACCCTTTATAACAAAATGAGAAGAGAGGAGAGAGAAGCTAAAATACAAGATGCTAACTGTAAAATCAGCCAGTACTTGCTGGGTTCGAAAATAAATTTATTTTCTCATTCTTTGCCTCTCCAGATGGTAGATGATTCTAAAATTAAGAAATGGCTTATGGGCAAAGGTGAAATCCAAGGGTGCTGTCAGAGAAACATGGTATAAAGATGAAGTCAAAGATGTCACTGTAAAACCCTTTATCCAGACCTCAGAATGATTTAATAAGGAGGTATCTTATATACCCTTTCAAATAGACAAAAGGTCCTCTAAAAATCTAAAGGGTGTGCCTCACTGATCTTCTTTCATTAAATAGATTAAATAGACCTTCTAATATTCTTAAGGACATTATTCGGTAACAGTTTTAAAGTTAGAGAAGGGCTTATCTCAACAAGATTTGTGGGTGTGCCTTTGCTTTGGTCTAATGGAGTGAATTCCAGTATTACTCAGAAAACTCACAAAATTTTTAAGAGAATTGTATTGGAGGAGACACTGTTAGCTGTGACTAAAAGGGACAGAGACTGTCTAAAATGAAGAGGTATTTGGACTCCTGGATTTCTAAGGGGAGGAAGCAGGCTGAGAAAACTACTATTCCACTGCAAATGCAGGCTACCTTTTATGAAAAAGGAAACGTAGTTCAGAGGATGGAACCAAGAACCCAGAGGGCAGAGAAGAGCCCTAGAGAGTCATTCCCAGATAGTGGGACTAAGCCTTAATCAAGTAACTGGCAAGATTGACTGGATTTCGGAGTTGTTATGGGCCAGAACCTGCTATGTGCCTCCTTTTTCCCCCCTTTTTAGGACAGAGGGTCTAGAGCAGTTACCTTATGCCTGTCCCACCAGTGTATGTTGGGTATTTATGTATAGAGGCGTGTACTTTGTGTTTTTAGTTTATAGGGCTTCATATCAAGAGGAATGGCAATAAAGGATCTGTTCCCATGGAACCACACTAAAGGTGTCTCATTTGCACCTGGTTGATTTAGATCATGAGATCTTGGACTTTGAGTCTTAGCCTGATGCCACCTTACTAAATGAGACTTTGTGGAGATCTTGGGAGAAGGGAATGTGTGTATTTTGTTTGTGAGGGGAAACTAAATAATTTGTGGGCAGCATCAGACTGTGCTGATTTTTTTTTTTTTTTTTTTTTTTGGTGGTACGTGGGCCTCTCACTGTGGTGGCCTCTCCCGTTGCGGAGCACAGGCTCCGGACGCGCAGGCTCAGCGGCCATGGCTCACGGGCCCAGCCGCTCCACGGCATGTGGGATCCTCCCGGACCGGGGCACGAACCCGTGTCCCCTGCATTGGCAGGCAGACTTTCAACCACTGCGCCACCAGGGAAGCCCCGTGATTTTTAAACATATCCGCAAATTCTCTGATGCTCCTCCAATCTAGAGGTGGAGTCTAATTCCCTTCCTTTTGAATATAGGCTTGCTTTACAGTACTCACTTTTCACAAATGGAATGCAGTGGAAGTGACTGAGGAAGTGACCTGATTTCTGAGGCTAGGTCATAAGACGATTCTACCTTGCTTTCTCTTTTGGAATTTAGCTGCCGTGCTGTGAGGGATCCCAGACCACATGGAGAGGCCAAAGGTAGGTGGTAGTATTCTGGGTGATGGGTGACAGCCCCAGCTGAGGTCCCAACCACATCCAGTGTCATGTGCCATGCCTGTGTCTGAGGAAGCGATGTGGGGAACCCTGGGTGAGAACTGCTAGCTAGTTTGGGGTTGGTAAGTTGCTTGGTCAGAGTGGTTATGAGTTTTGTCTTGTTCGGCAGTTAATCTTGTTTTTTCCTTTTTTCAATACTTTAATTGAAGAATACCATTCATGAAGAAAAGTGTACCGATCCTATGTATACAGCTCAATTATCCCGAAGTGAACACACATATGTAACCATCACCCAGTTTAAGAAATAGGAAACTACTAGGGACTTCCCTGGGGGTCCAGTGGTTAGGACTCTGTGCTTCCACTGCAGGGAGCCCGGGGTTCGATCCCTGGTCTGGGAACTAAGATCCTGCATGCCAGCGTGGTGTGGCCCAAAAAAAAAAAAAGAAAAAAAGAAATAGGAAACTACTGGTACCTCAGGTGCATCACATGTGCCCGCTCCCAATCACTACCGCCTTTCTTCTTTACACAGGTCATCCCCATCCTGACATTCAATGCCAGAGATTAATTTGGCTGCTTTTTACCTTTATTTAAGTGGAATCAGGGAGTAGGTGGTTTTTTTGTCTGGCTTCTTTAGCTAGCCTGTTGAGATGACCCTATTCCTGTGTGTGACAGTAGTGTACGCATTTTTGTCACTGACAGCAGTGTGCTAAATGGAATTGAAACCTCGCTGTCCTCTGCAGCAGCAGGAGAATGATGCACGCCGCTTGTGTCATGAAATACGCAAGCAGAGGGGCATTGTATTTTTTTAAAGCAAGAGGAAACGGCTACAGCCTGCTGAGTGCAAGCAGCTGCTGCTTGATGTCTTCCACTGTGAGAGCACCTTTCTGACAGGTTCTCAGGCTCAAGTCTGAGGTCAGAACAGGATTAGGACAGGAACCCACTTTGCACTGACAGCTGCTCCGTTAGTCAGTGCACTGACTTCAGCTCCATGGCTTCCAAGGAATGTTTAATTAATTTTCTCACTACCAAAAGTTATCTCTGAGAAAGCTGTAATCATGTGTTTTAACTGGGTGTTTTGTGTTTTTTTTTTAATCGGTTATCATTTTCCCCAAAATCCGATGAAATTTTTATCCCTGAAGCTCTTGGATGCCTTACCTAATACGAATTTATCAAATGTATCCAGTTGTGAATGTTACTATCCAGTCTTCTCTGTATTATTATCCAGGAATAGATCATTTGCTTTGCAGACCTAGGCAGCTCTCAAGAGACACCCAATCATCCAGCGTATTGAACAGCTGGTTCCCTGTAGCAGAGAAACTGCTCATGGGAAATAAGGAACTCTGTTGAGAGTGTGGGACCCTTCCCTATGTGGAGGACCCAGATACAAGGATGTAGGAAGAACTGAGCTAGTGAGGACAGGGATGCATCTGCTGTTGCCCTTTCTCTGATGGTGGCTCTGTTATGTGGAGATGAAATTCCAGACCATTTGGATCTTGGCACCAGAATGCTTCGTAGGAAGAACATTTCTACCTCTGCACGAAAGCTAATGTCATTCTCTTGCCAGACAGAATACAGTGACATTTCTGTTTCCAGTGGAAATATGTTTGTTCCTATTGTCTATTTATTTGGTACACAGCTCATTGATGATGAGCTTAATTTTGGAAGGCCAGGGTTGGAAGAGAAAGAAAATAGGCTTACTAGAAAGTTAGTTTCTTTCTAACATACCATGTTAAATCCATCATGATGATACCCCTCAATCTATATGAATAAAATTGTTTCTATCTATCTAGCTATGATCTAGAAACCACTGAGAATATTCCAGCAAGTTTTGAAAGGGGGTGTTTTTGAATGGTTTGATTTAAAATATGGACAATGTAATACATAAAATTCACTTAGAGGAATAGGCATTTATTTTCCAAAGTTGATAAAATAGGTTCTGTGAGATCTGTATTACTACCAAAAGTGCAATATCTTATGTACCAAGATGTTTTCAGCACTTAGAATTCTTAAGCTGAAATTAACAGAAAGACCCACTTTAACTGTCTTAAACAATAAGGAAATTTATTAACTAAAATAACAAAGAATTCAGAGGTAGGACAGTTGTAATTTAGTTGTGATAGGTGCCCTGGGTCCTCCTGTTTGTAATTCTCTAGTCTAGACTAGCCCTCCTCTCCATATAGGTTTGTACTCAGGCTGATCCCTTTATGGTTGCAAAATAGTGGTGACAATGCCAGGTATCACATCCAGAATTGACAACTTAAAGATGCAGAAAAGCGGGTATCTCTTTCTTGTGTCTCTTTTTTTAAAAATTTTTGTTTATTTATTGGCTGCATTGGGTCTTTGTTGCTCCGTGTGGGCTTTCTCTAGCTGCGGCCAGCAGGGCCTACTCTTCGTTGTGGTGTACGGGCTTTGGGCAGGGGCTACTCGGCTTCTCATTGAAGCGGCTTCTCTTGTTGCAGAGTGCGGGCTTCAGTAGTTATGGCTCACGGGCTCAGTAGTTGTGGCTCGCGGGCTCTAGAGCGCAGGCTTGGTAGTTGTGGTGCACAGGGCTTAGTTCCTCCACAGCATGTGGAATCTTCCCGGACCAGGGCTCAAACCCGTGTCCCGTGCATTGGCAGGCGGAGTCTTAACCACTGCGCCACCAGGGAAGTCCCCTTGTGTCTCTTTTAAGAGTAAGAAAACTTTCCCAGAAGTTCCCCTGCAGATATTCGCCTGTATATTATTGGTTGGAATTTCATCACATGCCAAGATACAAAGCAATCATTGACAGGGAGAGAGACCACCATGACTGATTCAGACTTGTCAGGATCTGCGAGACTGGCTGCAAAATTTGCAGGATTCACTGCAAAGTGAAAATGTGATGCCCAAGCCAGGGGCAAGGAAATTAATCTTCCCTTCCCATGGTCCCACAACCCTAATTCACCATGGAGGGCAACCCCAGGAGATTGCTGCCTGTGTGCCAGGATGCACAGAGGAATTATGCCCTAATGTCCTGAGGCACGTTGTATATAAATAATTAACTTCTATACATATAGCTGATTCACTTTGTTATACAGCAGAAACTAACACAACATTGTAAAGCAGTTATACTCTAATAAAGGTGTTAAAAAAGAATTAACTTCTTGGGCTTCCCTGGTGGTGCAGTGGTTGAGAGTCTGCCTGCCGATGCAGGGGACACGGGTTCGTGCCCCGGTCTGGGAAGATCCCACATGCCGCGGAGCGGCTGGGCCCGTGAGCCATGGCCGCTGAGCCTGCGCGTCCGGCTCCGCAACAGCATACCGCAAAAAAAAAAAAAAAAAAAAAAAGAATTAACTTCTTATGATCCCTGGGAGAATTGATAAAATAGTCATTCAAACCATTGTCTGTAGGGCTTCTGTCTCTGGCTGAACCCCAGTTGAGAAAGGCTGCTAGAGGGTCCACTGAAGACCAACGGCTTTGTTACTGTTTCATCCAAACTACCTAAAAATAAAGATCAAACCAAAATATTAGATAAGCAAATGCCCTATTGGTAAAATGAGTATTGTATGAAATATGAAAACCTTTTTAGTTGTACCCTTGGGGTGAAGGAGTGAGATCTAAAAGATGAAATATGGAAATACTAGTCAAACTTTATGGTCACGTCCAGTATTTTATTTTTAGCTGGTGATTTTGTTAAGCCAGCCTCCCTCGCATCCCGGAGACTTGGTGTTTATGGGCAAATCGTTTTCCCATCAACAAAGTCACAAAAAATGATTTTCTGTCATGTGAGGGGAGCAACAATTACTATGAACCAAGCTTCAAGTAGGTATATTATGCCAAGAACTATAATATACATATTAATTATGCCATATAATATTTGGTCATAAGAGATACCTGGGAAGGTACAATTCAAGATAGTATTTAGTGAAATATAATCATGGTGACAGCACCAGTCCCTCTAAGTGTTAAAATTTAGAGCTCTTTTTTTTGCTTCCAAGGTTCAGGCAAACCACTACTTTATGCTGTATCACTGATGTAATTATCTTTACTCCACTAATAATTGTCAGACACTCCCATGCTACTTGATTTCCCACTCTCTACCAACTCATGATAACAAAATAAATACCAGCTACCAAAACTAGACCAAAGTGTCACAAGAAAAGAGAACTACAGACAATATCTCATGAACTTGGATGTAAAAATCCTTGAAAGGCTAGCTGTCCAAAAGTAATTTTTTTAAAGGAGTAATACGTCCTGACTCAAGTGAAGCTTTTTCTGGGAATGGAAGTTCACTCCGTGTAATTTATCATATTAATAGAATAATATTATCAGACACAGAGCATTTGACAAAATTCAACACACATTCATTAATTAACATTCAGCAAACTAGGAATAGAAGGGAACTTCTTCAGCCTAATGCAGGCATCTGTGAAAAACCTACAACTAAGATAAAACTTAATGGTGAAAGGCTCAATATTTTCTAAGATCAGAAATAAGACACGGACGTCCATGGATGTCCCCTTTTCACCACTTTTTTTAAAAAGTAATTTTATTTTTTTAATATTTATTTAATGTATCTATTTTTATTTTTGGCTGCCATTGGGTCTTTGTTGAGGCACGTGGGGTCTTCATTGTGGCATGTGGGATCTTTCATTTTGCCGAGCAGGCTCTTCTTTGCAGCGCATGGGCTTCTCTCTAGTTATGGCACGCCGGCTCCAGAGCGCATGGGCTCTCTAGTTGAGGCATGCAGGCTCAGTAGTTGTGGCGTGGGGTTACTTGCCCCGCAGCATGTGGGATCTTAGTTCCCCAACCAGGGATTGAACCGGTGTCCCCTGCACTGGAAAGCGGATTCTTTACCACTGGACCAGCAGGGAAGTCCCCACTTTCACCCCTTCTATTCAACATTATACTGCAGGTCCTAGCCACAGTAGTAATTAAGACATACAGGTTGGAAAGGAAGAAGTGAAACTGTCTTTATTTGCAAAAATCACAGTCATATATGTGGAAAACCCAAAGGAATCATCAAAAACTTAGTAGTACTAAAAGTAAACTTAGCAAAGTTGCAGGATGTAAGATCAGAATACAAAAGCCAGTGTATTTCTGTATACTAAGAAATAAACAATTAGAAAATAAAATTTAAAAAACTTTATTTACAATAGCATGAATATGTCTAGGAATAAATTTAATGAAAGATGGATATGCAAAACCTCCACACCAAAACACAAAAGATCACAACAGGAAATTCAAGAAGACCTACATAAATGGAGGCATCAGTATTGCAAATTAATCTATCGATTCAATGCAATATCAAAGTCCTAGCAGACTTTTGTGAAGAAATTGATGAGTTGATTTTTAAATTTATTTGAAAAGACAAAAGAACTAAAATAGCCAAAACAATCTTTATTGCTTCTTATCTGATTTCAGTACTTATAAAGTTAATTTTTGTTCCCCGGTCCGGGAGGATCCCACATGCCGCGGAACGGCTGGGCCCGTGAGCCATGACCGCTGAGCCTGTGCATCCGGAGCCTGTGCTCCACAAAGGGAGAGGCCACAACAGTGGGAGGCTCGCATACTGCAAAAAAAAAAAAAAAAATTAAAAAGTTACAGTAATGAACACAGTATGGTACTGACATAAGAGACGTATAGATCAAGGTTTGAAAGGGTTTGTTGGTTGGTTTTCATGGAGATCTTGCACATGTTTTATGTTTATTCCTAGATATTTTATCTTTTTGTTGTTGTTGTTGCTAGTGATATCTTTTCATCTACTATGTCTTCATACTAATTTTTGTTTATATCTATGATGACTACTTGATTTTTGTGTGTTAATTTTGTATCTAGTCACTTTACTAAACTTATAGTTTGTAATACTTATTACTTTGATTATTTTAGGTTTTCCACAGCATAACCATCACTGTGAACAATGAAAATGTGTCACCTCTTCCAATTTTTATGTTTTTCTGTTTCTTTTTGTTTTCTAAATACATTGGCACTCCTCGTTATTAAAGTACAAGAGTACCAAGTTGCAGGTTTTCTTTTTTGTCTATTAAGCTGATTTTCTAATACTTAGCATTCTGAAATTTTAAATTGAAATGATGCCTTTTAAGAAATCTTCTAACTTTAATTTGAAAGTAATCATTTTTGTAGATCTATGATTAGTGACTTGCTGATACATTTTTTTCTTTACTGTAAAAGTAACTGGAAAATTTAGAAATTATGTAAGAACAAAGAAAGAAGAAAATGAATCGTGTCATTTGCAAGTGGTCATTAGAAATATAATGCTGTGTTGCATTCTAGGGATTCGTTTCCCAAGTAGGATATCTTGAACGGAGAAGGTGTATTTTAATATGTAGTGAATGATATTTTT
Source organism: Kogia breviceps (assembly GCF_026419965.1). Lineage (NCBI taxonomy): Eukaryota > Metazoa > Chordata > Mammalia > Artiodactyla > Physeteridae > Kogia > Kogia breviceps. The sequence continues at coordinate 21,843,738 of NC_081326.1, read as the reverse complement.
TAAAGCTAGCTATAATTTTGGCAAATTGGTTCTCTTCCTATAAGATTTTGAACCTTGGAGTAAATATTAAATTGGATTTCTGTCAGAAAAAATAAGACTCTTTTGGCTAGGAGGATGGTTTATATTTTCATTAGTAGGAAAGAACTTATGTTCCAATATCTGTTTCTTCCTCACTTCAAGCAAACACATATTAAGAGAGTAATCTAAGAATGCCACAGTGTAGTATATCAAAACATGATTAGGGCTTCCCTGGTGGCGCAGTGGTTGGGAGTCCGCCTGCCGATGCAGGGGACGCGGGTTCGTGCCCTGGTCCGGGAGGATCCCACGTGCTGCGGAGCGGCTGGGCCCGTGAGCTATGGCCGCTGGGCCTGTGCGTCTGGAGCCTGTGCCCCGCGACGGGAGGGGCCGCAGCGGTGAGAGGCCTGGGAACCTTAAAAAAAAAAAAAAGTAAAAAAAAACATGATTATTGTCATAGAATTTCCTAAGTTTTTTTTCAGGTGGAGGGAAGGGTGAGATGAGCCCAGAAGAGATTATTGTCATAGTCAAGGTGTGATTTAACTTTGACTTAATGATGTAACTTTGGACAGTGGTATTGGGGATGTAAGGGAAAGAATGGGCTCATGAAATATTTGGAAAATAGTAAGCAGTGGAACTGGTATTTAAAATGGAGCATTGGGGTCAAAAGGGCTTTTTAGATTTCTATTTTAAGAACCTTGGATAAGAAAAATTTGGTCTTGAAATTGTGTTAGACCTTTTTGGATTGGTCCCTAACAAAAATTAGATTTAGTAGTTTTAGGAAGATTTCTCACTAATCTCTTTCACTCTCATTGTAAAATGTGGCTTTACAGTACGTACCTTGTAGTGTTGTTTGAAGGACTTAATAAGTTAATATTAAGAATATTGGGGCTTCCCTGGTGGCGCAGTGGTTGAGAATCCACCTGCTGATGCAGGGGACACGGGTTCGTGCCCCGGTCTGGGAAGATCCCACATGCCGCAGAGTGGCTGGGCCCGTGAGCCATGGCCACTGAGCCTGTGCGTCCGGAGCCTGTGCTCCGCAATGGGAGAGGCCACAACAGTGAGAGGCCCGCATACCACAAAAAAAAAAAAGAATATTGACTTATTAAGAATATTGTACTGGGCACATATTAAGTGCCCAGTAAACGTTAGCTATTTTTCTTCTGATTTGCACAGGTTTACTTGTATGGACTTGCTTTTTCTTTTATTCTCTCCCACCTTTTTAGACTGTATAGTTTCTTTCTATATAATCTTGAAAAATTTGAAGTCATTCATTATATTGACAATTAATGGGGTACTATATTTATTCAGGTAACATAGAAGTAAAGGAGGAAAGCTCTGGAGCTGCAAATGTCCATTGAGTTGACTCCTTGACATGAAAGCAATATTTAAATCTGGAGAAAAGTTGGATAGCCACAATAGAGGAGAATGTAACTTTTAGGAACGTGCCACAATGGAAATGTAAACTGCTGTAAAAATACAGCATTCTTGTAAAATAGTAAAGGAATGGTTAACTTTGTTAAGTATATCTTAATAAAACCTCTTTTTAACTAAAAAACTATGGGAAATAAAACAGCTACCTGAATGTCCACCACCTAGAATTAACAAAACACTGGTTTGGGTGGTGGTGGTTCTTCTTGTTATTGTTTTACTTCAGATTTCTTTTTAATCAAGGAGACAAATCAACAGGTTAAAAAAAATTGAAGCCCCCTCTTGTATAGTTGGGTGAAGCTAACTGAGACAAACCCAAAGAAACCCCAGAATTCTAATGGCTTACCACTATTTCTCACTCATATAACACTGACATGTTACTGTTCCTGGGTAATGGCTGGCGATGTAAAGACCCAGACTCCTTTCATTTTATGGCTCCACCATCTGCAGTACATGTTCCAAGGTCACGGTGCTCATGTGGATCAAGCTGATGGAAAAGGAAAGAGAAACTGGAAGGCATTCCCACTGATTAAGTTCCTTGGTCTTTGTGTGACCAGCCTCATTTCTGATCATATTCCTTCCATTGGTGAGAAAATGTCACATGACCCCACCTCGATGTAAAGGTGCTGGGAATATAATCCTTGACCTCCCAGCAACAGCATGAAGAGGGTTCAGAAATCTGTGGTGAATAGCCAGTTTTCTTTGGTATATTTACTTTGTTTAACTCCCCCATACCATTTACCTTTCTCTCCAGCGGTAACTATCATCTTGAATATATAACATATGATATATACTTTTTAATATTTTTACTCTATGTGTATGTAGCCATAAAGAATATATGATATTGCTTTTTGTGTGTGTTTTAATTTAAACATGTTACTTTATTTAAAAAATACCATCTTGTAACATTTTGACTCAACACTATTTTTGATATCTGTCCAAGAATCTACATTGAGATCTAGTTCATTCATTTTATCTGCTATATAGTTTCTACTCTGTAGATACACCTCAATTATTGTTTATACTTTTCACTATTGATGAAACTTCAGGTGATTTCTAGTTTTCAATATTATAAATACTATGAGCATTAGCATTCTTATCTACATCTCCAGAGACAAATGCATTTGTTTCCTTATATTATCTGAAAGCTTAATCATTGGATTGGAGACTGTGTATACATTTTCTGTTTTATTAAAATACTGCCAAATTGCTTTCTAACATTATTATTCCATTTTAAATTCAAAGCTTATGGTGGTTCCCATTTTCCCTCATATTCATCAAACTCTGGGGTTTTTTTTAAGACTTTATTTTATTTTGACAGTCTAAGAGATGATATATTTTTATTTGCTTTTTCCTCATCACTATAAAGTGACGTTGAACATCTTTTTTATATATTGGCCAATCAGGTTTCCTCTCCTATGGGTTGACTGTTCATATTCTTCATCTATTTTTCTATATGACTGTTTTTTTCCTACTGATTTATATATTTTTATAGATTCTAGATATTCTTTCTTATATATGTTACAAATTACCTCTTTTCAAAATGTCTTATGTTGTACCTTCTTCACAGTGACTTTTGTCATGCAAGCGTTTTAAATTTTGGTATAGTCAACTCTGCCCATCTTTTCCTTCAGGAATGGCTCTTGCAGTCTTAAAACACAGCCTACAAATTCTTTGCACATTCTTCCCATCAAGGAGGGTCTGTATCCCCCCTTTGAATCTGGGCTGTATGATTCCTTGAACAGTAGACTGGCAGAGGTGACATTGTGCCAGTTTTAGGGCCCAGGCTTTAAGAAACTTTTAACTTGCAATTCCTGTCTCTTGGGATGTTTTTGAAATACAACCACCATCCTGTGAGGAAGCCCAAGCCCCGTACAAAGTTACATGTGGACAGCAACCAGCAGTCACTTCTAACTTGCCATTTCTGTGAGTGAGCCATCTTGGAGCTGTCCCAGCCCAGTCACCCCAGCAGATGTGGTGTGGAGCAGAGGTGCGCTACCCCTGCCGAGTCCTGCCGAAATTTCAGATTCTTGAGCAGAATACATGATTGTGGTTATTCAAAACCACTGTTTAGGATAATTTGTTATCCAGCTGTGATAGTTGTATTCTGTGTGTCTTATCTGGAAAAGCCTTTTCTACCCTGAGGTCAAAAAGATATTTCCACTGTTTCTGTACAATGTATTCAAAGCTTGGTTCTTCACACTTAGTTCCTGTAATATATCGGTAACTTATTGTTTTTATTGTGATAGTATACATATAACATAAAATTTACCATTTTCATCATTTAAAAGTATACAATTGGATGGCATTTAGTATGTTCACAATGTTACGCAACCATCATCACTGTTTATTTCCAGAACATTTTCATCACCCTAAAAGGAAACCCTGTATCTATTATACAGCTTATTTTTGTGTATGGTTTGATATGGAGATATACGTAATTTTTTTTTCCAGATGTAAACGAATTTTCCCAATACATTTTATTGAATGGCCCTTCCCCTTTCTTACAAGATTAAAATGTTTTCTCTATTATATACTAAGTTCCCTATGTATACTTAGGTTTGTTTCAGGACAATTTATTCTTCTCAGTTCTCTTGCTGAGGGATTTAGGAAAGTAAATTTGTATTTATAAACACACTGCCTTTTGAGTAGCCTTCCTTCCAACATCCCTTTAGTAGTTCTTTCTGTACAGTTATGTATATATATTTTTCTTTAATACGATAACAGATCTCTGAATGGCTTTCCATGTGAGCAGGATGCTAGGACTTTCCAAAATTACATACTGGATTTGTCTAAACTTATTATATGTCTTGTATAAAGTCATATGTTCCTATGCCAATCAATCTAACTATATTATTAATAAACACCCCTTGTTGATAGTAATAGTTAGTTGATTTGAAATTTTGTATTTGACAAAATTGTAGCTTTAAATAAGATTAATCTTAAGTATACTTATCTTACTACTGTTCCACACTGACCTAAGCAAGTGTGGTCATGCTCTATTCTTGAGTTCCTTCTGTAGACAATGGTAACCTCCAAAGAAATTTGAAGCAGGTAAGGACTAGCTACTTCCTTTAACATCATTATCAAGTTATAATGAAAGCAAATCTCAAACCCAATTCTGCTGCACATAAAGACACACATACAGAGATTTGTTAACTAAGTATTAACAAGCAGGCACAGGAGGAAATCCCTGTTCTCAGTCCTCAGAGGGCCTCTGCCCAACACCTTGCAGTAAAGGGGTCACTTAAAGGGGAATTCTGTCTCCTTCATACCAGCAACAGGCAAACAGAATCCTCCACGTTTCAGGCTGATAGAGGAGCGTTTGTTTTAAAGGAGGGCATCGTCAATCAAGGAAAGCATCCATGCCCAGTTGGTTCCTAGGCTTTTTTCGTGAAAGGATGGAACAAGTTGGCCAGCCCATATTTCTTGAATGCTTTTTATTTCACAAATGGGAGCCCATTTGTAATATTCATCATGCTAGTTATGGGCCACTATATTCACCAATGAAACCTTTTCTGACATTCAGTATGGTGATTAGCATAAGGTCAGTTGTCCACTGAAATACAGATAGATAATAGAGGCACTTATAGGAGCCACCTTTAGAATATGGATTTTTATTATGACTACAATTGACCATCCCCTGAAATGTATGTAAGTATATTTTAAATATTTCAAAGTAAATTGCAGACATCATGATCAAGTTGGTGTACAATATTTTTATTAAAGTAAAAATGTTTTCTAAAAAAGAAATATAAATATCAGTTCTGCTTATAAACTCTATCTAGACTTTTAATCCCTATTAAATGTATTCAAAGAGGGCCATTTTAATGAAACAGAAACACTCTTACAAATGTTAGTTCCCATCAAATTACTGTCAGTCTCAAATTCAGTTGTACCCTGGGATGATTCTCAGATTATTTTGAAGCTTTATAACAGTGTTAATGTTAGAAAAATCATTTGTTGTTTGTAACTCTTAAATTTTTGGACACAAATCTTTAAGATTCTTTATTGCTTAATTTATTAAAATGAAAGTAGAAATCAGTACTGTTTATGTAATAGTGAGGATTTGCCTCTGTGCATAGAATGCTGAAGAATCTAAAATTTTAAATATCAAAAACAATGTAATATCTCATAAAGAAAACAATTTGGAAACAGAATGCGTTATTGGTAGAAATTAGTTGTATTCATCCTTTCCTTGTTCTCTCGTAGCTATTGTCGCACAGCACACTCTACAGCAGTATGACAGGCAGGCAGCTGCCTACACAGCCATTGCCAGTACTAGAGATTTTTCTAGGCCTTTAGCACTCTTCTTTCATCTGTAAGGACAGGCAAGGCAGCTGTCTTTATGTATTGGTGTAGCGTTGGTTGGCATGGTTTGCTAAGGCAGCTGCTAGCCTGACTTCACAGCTGGGGAAATAGCACTTGGAATTAACAACAAAATTTAACAGAAGTATGAAAAAGACAATTGGCGGGGGCTGGGTGGGGGGGTGGGCCTTTTAATCTTAGATCTTGGCCAATTCAAATGGAGTAGGGCTATTGATTCCTCCTAAAAATATAGATAATTAATGGAAGGATATTGAAGTAGTTTTCATTGAGTTTCCTGCTAGCCTTTTATTTCCCCCCGAATCTCTCCTTCCTGAGTTATTTAGGACAGGGACATACAACTGTTTGTTTTATTCAAAAGTAGGCCACATATTCAAAATTCCTTTTATCTGTAGACAGCACATGAGATTTTATCTTATATTAGCCATAGTTATTGATAACTTGTTAGAAACTTTAAAAATATTTATTAATTCTTTTAGCATTTTTTAAGCAATCTTAAGACCAGTCTAATTAACTTTAGGTGATAAAAGTGTACAAATAGTGGCCTAGTTTTGCCCAGAGATGCGTTTTGATGAAGTCAGTGAACACGCTGGTATTCTTGAGAACTCTTGGATAAATTCACATTGACCCATAACAACTCTGACTTCCAGGCTTCTGGTACTGGTCCTCTCAGCTTTGTTCACAGAAATTTCATGAAAGAAACTAGTGTCACAGAACCAGATGGATACAAGTATTGCCTGGAATTGGTTATTTAGCCAGAAATTTGGGGATAATTCCGGGACTTTGAGACTCATCTTCAAAATCCCAGAGATGTCATGCCTTCACTTTGAGCAGAGTCAGTTCTTGAACCCGAGCCATCCTGGGATAGCTGCAAAGCATAGTTCATGCTGGTGACAATTTGTGGCTCTCTTGAAATTGTAACTTTATTTTTACCCATCTTCCAAATGTGTTGCTTCCTGAAGTTCAGCCTGGCCTGGCCAGGGAGAGTCAGTGCAGTCTCTGTCACCATCTCTCTACCTGCTTTCCTACAGGATTAAAATACAGTCCCTGAACGTCCTCAAGCAAATCAGAAATGTTCTCATTTTTACCCCGAAATTTTAAGTTCACTATTCTCAGACATCTTGTCCCCTCAGTAAGAAACTCTGTGTGCACTAGGGGGTCTAAGTTGAGTCTCAGACCCCCAGGAGCTTTAGCTGATGTAGCTTACTTACTAACTTCTTCAACATATTTCCTTTACCATCTGACCACATTAAGTTAAATAAACATAACTATGCTTTTTCTTCTTCTATAGCAATGGTTAAAGTAATTAACATGAGCATGAATATGAAAAGCACTTTTCATCTTAATCCCTTTCTCCCTACTCTACAATACTCAAGTTATAAATTCTTAGGATGGATGGTGCAATGGAAGATATACGAATCTATCTTCTCTTTAGATCTGAATAAATTGTTGACAGTATTCTCTTTCTTTTGCAAGTAACAATGAACTTAACTTTTCAACATTTAAAACCAAACTTTCCAAATTCATTTCCAGCTCATTAGTTCATGCTAGCTAGTTTGACTTAAAGAAAAATTTGAGCCTAAAATCTTGGAAGAGCTGTATTTCAAGTTTCTGTTGATTTAGGAGGGCTATAAGCCGGAGGTTTGACTGGGTGACTTCTCAGAGAGCTTCAGGAATGTAAATTTTATACTATATTTAGTTTGTTTTGTTCTGCAGATAGCTTTCTTAATCAATAATGGCTTAGTGTGGGTAACTGAGTGTTGAAAGTCTCTGGCTTTAAGATTGTACAAATGCAACAACAAGGGCCACCTGTATAGCACAGGGAACTAAATTCAATATATTGTAATAACCTATAATGGAAAATAATCTGAAAAAGAACATATGTGTATGTATGTGTGTGTGTGTGTGTGTGTGTGTGTATAAACTGAATATATACATAACTGAATATATATAACTGAATATATACATAACTGAATATATATAACTGAATATATATATAACTGAATCACTTTGCTGTACACCTGAAACTAACACAACATTGTAAATCAACTATACTTCAATTAAAAAAAAGATTGTACAGACTCAATATTTTATATACAGAGAATAATAGAGGATGTGGAGAATAATAGTTACATCTTTGTGCTATTTGGAGCATCTTTCTTCAATTGAAGATCTGGAAGAATAGAGGGAGCAATGGATATGTTATACTGCCACATCTGGAATTGAGGAAGGGCTGGAATATTTGAGATTTTCATATATTTCACCAAATGATTAAATTTATAAAGTAACAGCCAAAGATTATGTCTTACCTCTTCTAAAGACACGTATTTTTCTAATGTCCTCCTAATCTCATTTAACATTTTAATTTTATATTTAAGCATAGGATTATATCAGTGATTTCTCTATTAGTGGGGGGAAAGGGATTATACATATTTACAAATGATAGCTTCTTTTCAGGTATTTCAATACCTAGGTCCAAATAATAATGAAATATAATCAATGTTATATGCTTCATTGCTTTCTTCATGTGTGAGAAAACTTTCAACAATTCTTTCTACCCCAAGGGTACTATAGATTGCTTGTACTGTCAATACTTTTCTCCATTTCTTTTGTCCAGTACAATACACCTCCTTGTCCCTTTTTTTGAGAGTGGTGGTAGAATTTCACCTACCATTTAAAATGTAGATGATGCATTGTTTGGGAAAGTTGGCTTTGAAAAAAGTAGTTTAAATCTGAGTGAATTATCACCTAGGTTGTGTGTGTACCTAGACCAGCAACCTGATACTGTGGGAAAGCTATACACCACCTTTGGAGACTGTGAAAAAAGAAAGATTCTGCTGTATAGTTTCTTTTGCTGTGACATAAAGGCAGGGCTTCGTAATCCCTTGCCTGTTGTTCTTTCCAAATTTATAGTATATACCCCATCCTGCAAGACTGCTGTCAAGAGCAAAATTTATAAGAGAAACTTTAAAAATCATTTATCTAGAGTAAGACTCCTATAATGACAGCTCTTCAGAACAGAGCAGAGAACCTGAAAATAATGTGGAATTCTAAAAACAGTGGCCACAAAACCTCTGTAAAAACATGGTCTCTTTTTAATGCGTTTCTGCCCAATATGTTATCCCTTAATTTCACCCCAAATGTAAAGAATCAGAATATCTGGGGATGAGGCCCAGAAATCAGCCTTCAACACGTCCCCTAACTACTTCAAGCGCTAACTCAAAATGAATGTTTGTATACTTCCAACCCTCTTAAAGAGCTTCACCAACCCTCATTAACCTATATTTCTTGATAAGATTTTTTAGTTTCTCAGCCAAGAGGAGATCAGAAGTGGTTTACTTCTAAAACCATGTGGGAAATTGAGACAAGTATCAAGTCATCTTAATGACGACTGAGACCAGGCTGGGCATTTTGTTTGATTTTGTTTGTGTTTTTTGTTTTATTTCTTATTACAACATTGCTCGTACAATAAAATTTAAAATGCAGTTATAGTCTCAGTGACCTAAAAAAGGGCAAGGAATTACGTGTATTGTAGGCAGCTCTGACTAGCTATACTTTTTGCTTTAAAATCACCATGCAGGCAAAGTATTTAAAAAATAACAATGGGCTGATTGATGACATGGAAGATGTTTGACTGCATAACTGCATCATGATGAGTCTGTAGGAATCAATATGCCTCTCAGCCAGCAATGACTTTGTCAAAGGAGTATTGACCCACTTTGAAATGTGTAAGAATGTGGTGTGACCACAAAAGATGTTTTTTTTCAATGTGAGCAAAATCATTTTGAAGGGAAGGATGAAAATCATTCGTGAAACCAGGTAGCTGAATCCAGTCTTAAGGAATTTGTAGAGAAACTCTGCCCTGATCTTTCAGTAAGTATCTCTGAAACTGTGATTGCTGGTGCCTGTCTATAGATGCTGTACGCAGAAGCAGTAGTCACCACAGACATCCTGCCACCTCTCTCCCCCTTCCCACAGGCAGAGAATCCTCCATTCATAGATTTTATGTTAAATGTTTGGTTTCACTTACTTAATATTTGTGAATGTATATAAAGATTAATTTTGTTTCTTTTTCATTTATTTATGTGATCAAATCAGAGTTCCTTGAACAGAAAACCGATTTATATCACTGAACTTTTTAGTTCAGCTTCCCTAGAAATCAGGTTATGACTTGATAGTCTACTGTGCCTTTTTGACAGATTTGCAAAAAAAAAAAATTGTCCAGTTATCTATAAATTCTCTTATGTCAAACAGTTGGTTTGAATCTAACTTGTGTTAACAAACGGACTTTGCCAGTGTCTTGAGGAGAGGGGAGACACTGGCAACAAGTAAGGTATCTTTGATCTGGTGGTGTCACTGCTGAAACTTAAACCATAAGGTGTCCCATAATTTCAGCATTCGATCAGTCTACTTCTCTTGACCCTATAACGTGGTAAAAAGAGCACAGACTGGAGTCAGAGAGATCAGGGTCTGAATCCCAGCTCTACTGTTTACTAGCTCTGTGACTTTGGGTAAGTTTTTTCACTTGGAAAATGATGATAGTAACACCTACCTCTAAAGTTGTTTGTGTGAGAATAAATGAAATAACATGTAAAGTACAAGAAGTACAGTGCATGGCAAATAGCAAGACTTAGTTAAATTCCATTTAAAATTAAGTCCAGTGTTCAGCACAGGTCTTTGTTTCTGTGGCACACCCTCCACCTGCGTCTTGGTGATACGGCATTCACATTTCGCTTGATAGGCAAGCATTCCCCTGCAGTATGTTTATTCAGTAATTAAACCAGAAGGAATCTGTATATCCTTTAAAAGTTGTATTATTTGTTGACAGGTCTTCACGTATCTAGTTAACTGTTCTGCCTTTAATTTTATTTATGAACATATTTGGTCATATACTAGTGAACATAAAGAACAGATGGATCAGTTAGCTTCTAGAATAATATCACTTTAAAAATATCACATGAAAACCCTGCTTGTGTACAGTGAGGGGAAATCCAGATCACAAAGCAGGACACTTTTTATTGCTTTTCCAGTGATGGTTTTTAAATACCATGTAGTAAACTGGTGTCAATTAACAGAGTACAGCTCTGTCTGTCTCATTTATTTAACAGCTGCTTTGCAAACACTTTTTTGTGTGTGTGGCCATTTTAAGCAGATAATTTTTTTTTCAAAAGAAATACATAGGTTACTGTAGCAGAATCACAAACAAGCTGTGTAGTTTAAAACTGGTTTATAGAATGTATTGCAGAAAAAGAATGATATAACTCAAAGGATAAAGCTCACACTTTGTCTGCTTTCAGAATTCATAGATCTTCTCTTTGTAGCTTCCTGGCTCCTGTGCAAGATGTCAGAGGAGAGTAAACAGATTAAATGGAAAGTAGTAGAAAATTCCTTTCATCCTGTTAGAATAAAACTGGAAAGTGATTTCCTTATTAATCCAGTTTTGTAGTATAAGGTAAGAGGTAAAAAATGCTCTGCATATTATCTTTGACTTAAAGAATAGAAAACTTCATTATTTTCCATGTATTCCATTTCTACCAATAAGTACACACACATAAAATTACAGTTGTTTATGTTGTTTCATTGTTTTAATCTACCAAAAGTTAGAGATACATTTCACATGGACTGGTCTTTCGGGCTATGAAATCAGTGTCAGCTCTAACTATCTTCATTAAACTTTTTGAGCTACAATTGGGTGATTGCCAACTAGTACTTAAAGTGATAAATCTAAGCGATTTTTCCCTTCTCATCCTTAAATTATTGTAGTGATTCCTTCTTCCTGTTTGTCTCTTGCCACAGCTTTCATGTGAAATTTTACATGATTTTCAATGGAACAGTTTTTGAAAACCTGGGAAAATGTTAATGTATCTTTGAGAAGAAATGAATTACCCTTTATTTATTTAATGATAATAAATTAAAATTTTCCATCAATTCTAAGAAGAAATAATTCAGGGACTTTTTTCTGGTTTAAAACTAAGGGCATGTTTATTATAAAATAGAGAAATTTATTATTACACCACCATGAGAGAATACTATTGTTAACATTTTTTATTTTTCCTAAGCAGGCATACATTTTTAAAAGGTGTATTGCCATTATATATCATATTTTATGACCTGCTATTTTCACTTAACTATGTAGTGAAATTTTTAATTATATATTAAACTTCATTTTTATTGGTTGTATAGTACTCCTTGAAGAGTTGTATCATAATTTATTTAACAGAGTCTCTATAATTGGATATTTATCTGTTCCTAAATTGTTTCTATTTTAAATAAAGCTACAGTAAACATCTGGGTGCCCATCTCTTCTCACTTGTTTTGGATAAAATCCAAAAAGTGAAATTGCTGGGCCAATTTGTATAAACACTCATACTACCAAATTGCTCTCTAGAAAGGTAGTACTAATTTAAAATGCCAGCTATTCCATTCCTTTGCAAACATGTGTAGTCTCTTTTCAAATATTAACCATACTGATAGCAAAAGTATCTAGGTTTAATTTACATCTATTTGATCACTAATGAAATTGAGCCCTTTTTTTCTTTTGTTTAGGGAGCAGATAGAAATTGTGGGTCTATAATATGTAATTTTCCTCTGGTCAATTCCTAGTCATAGTCTTTGTGCATTTGTCTGTTGGTGCACCTTAATTTCTTTTACCTCTTTAAGCCCAAATATTGATTTGAGGTGAAGCTAAACATAATACAGAAGTCTTTCTTTGGCATGAAAACACCAAAATGTAATATTCTTATGGAAATAATAGCTTTTGTTGTAAACTTTCTACAGGGAACATATAGTTTACAAGTTTTTTATTCTCGTGAGTATACTACCATTTTTAGTTTTTATTTGGATTTTTCACTCTCTCTACATAAGTAAAGTTCTAGAATATTCTTGGAATTGGGTAACTTCTTTTTGTTAATATACCTTTAAGGATCTTCATCTTTAAAGTCAATACTCTTCAGATGATCACAAGTCTAAGCTCATAGGGAATCAGGATTTGGACTTAATGTGTAGATTAAGTCTACACATTTTAGTAGATGGCAGATGTAGTTGTTTGTCACTTTAAACAAACAAACAAACAAATAAAAGAGAAGAGGACGGGAATGAAAGACCATTTCCTTACCAGCGATCACATAGTTTATTGTCTAGGAAATTAAAAAGAAGAAGAAAACAGAAAGTAAGAGAGAGAAAAAAGAAAAGAGCCAGTTTTGTGTACTGTCGAGCACACAGATGTTCCTCTTGGCAGCCACACAGTACTAGTCAGGATCGGGGTTTGTGCAGACGTAGAATGTGAGGCTTCTTTGTTGGAGACAAAGTGTTGCCTGTGGTGGGAATTGCTGCAGTGATGGGAAAGTATCGTAATGTATTGTTGGACCTCTGTGATTTTCAATAGAGACAGTACATTAAAGTAGCTTTGTGGGCAGCGGATTGTTTCAGCCAAGCCTGGCTAATAACACACTCATCCTGGCAAACTCTATTTAAAAGGTAGAGCTGGCATAGTTTTGTGGTCATGGAGCCTGTCCCATACTTGGGCATCAGAATTACTTTTGCAAGCACTTGTTTGATCTGACAAGAGAGTTTGTGACTGTAAAGTTAGAACTGTAACCAACTTTTCAAATGGAACTATTTCTTTTTTTGATAATTACTAATAAACTAGTCTATTTCAGAATTGTTATAGAAAATATCTTTTTAACTGAGTTGTTTCTTCTCCACCCACTCATTCATTTGGGATGAGATTTTGTTATGAAACAGAGATGCATGATTTACATGTTTTACATTTTAGCAATCTCTTTGTGTATAGCTAGAGTGTGTTTTTGTTTAAATATAAATATTACATTGTGAAATGGTTAAACCATATGTTTAAATCTAATCACTAGAAAGCAAAGGTGAGTATTTAATTTGCCTGCCACTATTATCTGTCCTGATTTTCCTTACAGTTTACTTGAAGTAGAACAATTACCCTAGATGTTAACTGTATTTTAAGGTTAACATTTAAACTTGAAGGATTGATAATTGAATTTTTTGTTGTTCCTTCCTTCCCCCCTTTTATGTTAAATATAATATTGGATGAATTTTTATGGCCTTTTAATTGCTTGTATAAAATCTGAACAAGAAGGGAAAGGAGATCTTTTTTAAATAGTAAAGACTGGTACCTATTTATTCTTCATATCCTGAATATCTCATTGTTATATAGTGGCAATAAATATGTGTTTCAAATAAATTTAACATTTGCTTGTACTCACACAAGTAGGAATTCATAATAACACATTGTTATGGACTGAACTGTGTCCACTCAAAGTTCATATGTTGAAGCCCTAACCCCCATTATGACTATATGGGATATAAGGAGGTAATAAAGGTTAAGTGAGGTCATAAGGGTGGGGACCTAATCCACTGGGATTGGTGTCCTTATAAAAGGAAGAAGAGACATGAGAGTACTCTCTTGCTGTGTGTGCACTGAGGAGGGTCCATGTGAGGACATAGTGAGAGGGCAGCAGTCTGCAAGCTAGGAGAGAGTCTCCTCCAGAAGCCAAATCAGCCAGAACCTTGATCTTGGACTGCAGATCCCTAGCCTCCAGAACTATGAGAAAATGAATTTCTGATGTTTAAGACGCCCAGTTTTGTTATAGCAGCCCAAGCACACTAATACACTTATATAAACCAACAAATGTAGGAGTAGACATTGCTTTAGGAAATTTAAAGTCTTGCCTCCCCAGATGGCACCATGCATCTTTGAAAACTTTATCAACTGCTGTCTGTCTTTATAAAGATCCAACTCTATTTCCAAGGCAGTTTGCCACCCCAGAGGACGTTAACAGCCAGGCTCTGCCAATTATAACAGGAAGTAGGTGGTTCTACACGTGCATAAATTGTTTGTTAAAACAAGAAGAATACAAGCAGTATATTAAAAGGTTCAGCCCAGCTCTACGGTGATCCTGGATGAATTATAACCAAGACACACAGTATTATCAGTCGGATTAGATCCAGCTGCTTTGATCTTGGAATTTGGTGTGCCCGCACAGCTATATTTCACTGCAACACCTTTGCCCATGGATAAGTTTCCTAATTAGCACTTCAGTCCTCCCCACCCAGAGTCTTTCCATCCTCACTTCCTACAGTTCGTTTTCCAGAGAGTAGCCAGAGTGATCTTAAAAACAGAAATTTGATCATGCATTTCTCCAAAATAAACCCCAAACCTTTTCTGTTGGGGTCTGAGGCACTATGAGTGGCCTGCCTCCTGCCTTCCTCTCTGCCCTCTCACTCCTCCCAGTGTCCCTGTCACCCAGTGCTCTCCAGCCACGCTGGCCTTCTCTTGCTTCCTTAAACATGCCAACTTGTTCCTTTGAGCCTTTGAACTAACTGTGCCTCTGCCTGCCCCCATCTTTACACAGCTGGCTCCTTTTTTGTCATTCAGAGCTCCACTTACATGTCACTTCTTCAGAGATGCCTCTCTTCACCACCCAGTCAAATGTCACCCCTGTCTGTCATATCACCTTATTTAAATTTTCTGCACAGCACTTCCTCCTACCTGATTTGTTTGTTTATTGTCTCTTCCTCCCTACCACAATGTAAGTTCTATGAACGCTGGAACAGTCTTTCTTGTACTTTGGTTACTCTAGCACCTAGAACAGTGCCTGCCACAGATGGACCTTTAAGAAATATTTGTTGAATAAATGAATGAATGAAGCAACGAACAAACTTACAGGTTGGAACCCCAGACCCAGGGCAAGCACTCCTGCTGGGCCCACCTTTCTCAGGGCTCATATTCTGTTCCTGTATCCTTCGTCACGGGGGTCCTACTCTTAACAGAAAGGCCCTCTAGGTCTAGAAACACATTTGGTCGGGTCCAGCTGCTTATCCAGTAGATTAGCAATCGACAGCCATCTAAAGTTAAACCCAATCTCTTTGAACAGGAGATCTTTGAAAACTTTTTTGTCAACTTCTGTCCATCCCCAACAGGAATCAACTGCCCGCCAAGTCAGTCTGCCAGCCCCAGTGAGCCTTACAGCCAGACCTACATTGATTGTGACAGAACTAGTTATATGCCTGAACAGTTTCTTTGTTAAATCAAGGCCTGTCCTGACTAGACTTTCACTGAGCATTTCCTAAGTCCTGTATATACATTCTCTTGTACAATCTTCTCA
Source organism: Kogia breviceps (assembly GCF_026419965.1). Lineage (NCBI taxonomy): Eukaryota > Metazoa > Chordata > Mammalia > Artiodactyla > Physeteridae > Kogia > Kogia breviceps. The sequence goes on along the minus strand of NC_081326.1, from coordinate 21,827,830 downwards.
GCAATCCTAGGAGGTAGGTACTCTGGTGATTCCCATTTTACAGTAAAGGTAACCTTGCTCAAGATTACATAATGGTCATAGAGTCGTTTGCATAAGACAAGTAAATTGGGGAACAGAATTGTTCTTAAACACTGTCAGTTTGTTATCCACGGTCCTAGTTATCACTGAACAATAAACCAATAAACCATGGCTTTCTTTAGCTATTAATATGACATGATATATGCTTTTTGAACAGAATTGTGCTATTCATTCACCCTTTTCTGGCAAGTTTAAAAGCTCTAGGATCTTGAGCTTTTTTCCCGCATTTTGTAGGCACTGATTTAGGAAGTCCATTTACATGGGCAAGGAAAGCTATATACAGATAACCTCTATAAAATAGAATTTGAGAGGGGAAATGAATGCTCATCAAAGTTGAGTTTCTTAATCCCTTTTTAGTAGTGAAGGAAAAAATTTTAATCACTATTCTTCCCTGTTTTGCTTTACTTTAAGAGCATAAGAATTTATTCAGAGATGCTAATATTAGTCAAAATACTATCCTAACACAGTTCTTTTGGAATTTTAGTATTTTTTGAATCTTGTTTCTGGGTAGTAAAAGCCTTGAAATAGTATCATTATCTAATCCCAAGGAAATAGCCACAACCTCCTACTAAATAAAAATAAAAGAAAAAAAAAAAGCTCTTATTTACAACTTTTAATCACAAAGAGATGCTTTGATTTTGATTTGGAAACTCCAGAGTGTGTAATATTTCTTTTTTTTTTTTTTTTTGCAGAATTTTATTCCAAAGATATATGACTCTTAACAATATTTTACTCTATTAGCATTTACAATAAAGTCACCCTAGAGATACCAGTCTGCTCCAAAACAATTTCTTTTCTCAAATCAGAAGCAAAAAAAATCATCAGCTGTCTGAGCAGAAGCCCCCTGGTCACAGTGCAGGCACACTCCTGTGCTGATAGGAATGACCCAACGATCGGGGAGCACTTGCAGCATTCTGTAACACTCCGTCAACATGTAGGCTGCTGCTCGGGATTTGAAGTAAATCAGTGTGGCCTGGAGACTGGAGCCCAGTTAAGGTGCACATATGACTAGTGGTGGAATGCACTGTGGTCAAATGTAGACTCCCAGTGTCCAACTCCAGTTGCAGAAGTTTTGTGTAGCGCATGAGAATGTATATTCACTGTGGTCTTCCACTAATGTTTATCAGATGCCTATTATTTCTAGTGTAGTGCAGTGCTACAGAGTGCAAGTTCAAAAGTATCACATTAACATAGATTTATTAAAGAGAGCACCGTAGGTAACAGAAAAAGGTAGCTCTACTTGACCTCTGTCACTTTTCTCATTTGTATCCAAGCAGAGGGTGATTTAGAAATGGCCTACCTAGGGAAGTGACAAGTAGAAGGGGTAAAACATCTGTTTTTCCTAGTCAGTTAACTGTGTATTCTATCTGAAACAAAATTTAGTTTGTCATCTAGCCAGCAGTAGTGTCAGGAATCATCTTTAGCTTCAGATTTGAGCTAGATGAATAAGTTAATCATGCCTAGCAGATATTGCTATCCAGAAATAAGTCAAGGCACCAACATGGTCTGAAAGAGTTAAGTGCTGAAAGGTAAACTAAAAAGTGATCGGATTTTAAATTTTTTACTGCATATCTGACCTACCGTCTGACCATTTGGCTGCTCTTTTTTTAACTTGCCTTCCAGCTTTCATGCTTCCTGAATGGTGGAAGACCTAATAAGTATTCTGAGTCATAGAATCATAAAATTTTAGAAATGGAAGGAATCTTAGAAGTCATCTGATTCAGCCCTGACTGAATTCCAACTCCACCACTGCCACAGTGCTCATCTGTCTTGAAAATTCCCTGTGATTTCCTCCATTAATGCACAAAACACCCAGTTCCTCTTCCAGCCAACTCTGTTAGAAGTTCTTCCTCATATTAAGCTGAAATCTGCTAAATCTGCCATGCTGTAACTTCTAACCATTTTTCTTATTTCTGCTTTTTGGAGGCATACAAAGTAGATGCACAAAATAAATATTGTGACCTCTTTAACAATATCATTATCTAATTCTTGCCTTTCAAATTCTTCTGACAGGTATAAGGTCCTTTTTCAACTTTTTTTTTCAACCTGTTAACTGCTCTCCTTCGCTTAATTTTTCATTCACATAATACAAGATTCTTTCACTGTCTTCTTTCCAAACAGGTGACTATTCCCTAGAGTGGTCAGAAAAGTGCAAGGAGATAGGGATTATTATGTGGGAAATGTGGAATATATACTTGTACTAATTCAGCCTAAATTACATGAACTTTGGGGGGAACAAAATCACATTGGTGACTCTTATTGAGCTTTCAGTGATCTAAAAGCACCTTACCACGTGAAATGCCTTTAAACGACTTGCTTTTCTGAACGTATGTAGTCAGTTTTCTGTTTTATTTTTAATTTCACAGAACTTCTCTAGACTTCATTGCCCTCAGTTTTAAAAGGGCATGAACCAGAGTGTTTAATGCATATACTCAGATTTGGGGGTGCAGAGGACAAATATCAGCCCGGGACTGTAAAGTGCCAAGTCGCAATCTCTATTCCAAGCCCTAAGGGTCTCTCTTAAAACCAACCTGACTTCAGCCTTGTCAGCATGTGATAGGAGTCTTTGCGCTCTATTCCCTGCTTCCACGACCCCCACTCGCCAACCCGACACTGAGTCTCGTCGTATAGAGTAGGCTGTTTGAAACACTTTGGATTACATGAAATCTTCAGGCATGTATTTGATTCTTTTATGAAAGGTTTTTCTCTCTGACTCTTGCCAGCCCACAGAGGCTACTGAGATAACAATCTCTTAAGTATTTGGCTTTCCAAAAGACATCTGGTAAAGTCTCATGTCTTTTTTTTTTTTTTTTTTTTTTGCGGTACGCGGGCCTCTCACTGTTGTGTTGTGGCCTCTCCCGTTGCGGAGCACAGGCTCGGCGGCCATGGCTTACGGGCCCAGCCGCTCCGCGGCACGTGGGATCCTCCCGGATCGGGGCACGAACCCGTGTCCCCTGCATCGGCAGGCGGACTCTCAACCACTGCGCCACCAGGGAAGCCCTATCATTTCTAATTTTACTGATTTGAGTCCTCTTCCTTTTTTTATTGATAAGTCTGGCTAAAGGTTTATCAATTTTGTTTATCTTCTCAAAGAGCCAACTTTTAGTTTTATTGATCTTTGCTCTTGTCTTCTTCGTTTCTATTTCATTTATCTCTGCTCTGATCTTTATGATTTCTTTCCTTGTACTAACTTTGGGTTTTCTTTGTTCTTCTTTATGTAGTTGCTTTAGGTGTAAGTTTAGATTATTTGAAATTTTTCTTGTTTCTTGAGGTGAGCTTGAATTTCTATGAACTTCCCTTTTAGAACTGCTTTTGCTGCGTCCCATAGATTTTGGATTGTCTGGTTTTCATTGTCATTTGTTTCTAGGTATTTTTTAATTTCTTCTTTGATTTCTTCAGTGATCTCTTGGTTATTTCGCAATGCACTGTTTAGCCTCCATTTATTTGTGTTTTTTTACTGTTTTTTTCCTGTAATTGATTTCTAATCTCATAGCATTGATGTTGGAAAAGATGCTTGATACGATTTCAATTTTCTTAAATTTTCCATGCCTTGATTTGTGACTCAAGATGTCATCTATTCTGGAGAACGTTCCATGTGCACTTGAGAAGAAAATGTTTTCTTCAGCTTTTGGGTGGAATGTCCTAAAAATATCAATTAAATCTATCTGGTCTACTGTGTCATTTAAAGCTTGTGTTTCCTTATTTATTTTCTAACATGATGATCTATCTATTGGTGTAAGTAGGATGTTCAAGTCCCCCACTATTATTGTGTTACTGTCGATTTCTCCTTTTATGGCTGTTAGCATTTGCCTTATATATTGAGGTGCTCCTATGTTGGGCGCATAAATATTTATAATTGTTATGTCTTCTTCTTGGATTGATCCCTTGATCATTATGCAGTGTCCTTCCTTATCTCTTGTAACAGTCTTTATTTTAAAGTCTATTTTATCTGATATGGGTATTGCTACTGCAGCTTTCTTGTGATTTCCATTTGCATGGAATATCTTTTTCCATCCCCTCACTTTCAGTCTATATATGTCCCTAGGCCTGAAGTGGGTTTCTTGTATACAGTGTATATAAGGGTCTTATTTTTTTAATCCATTCAGCCAGTCCGTGTCTTTTGGTTGGAACATTTAATCCATCTACATTCAAGGTAATTATTGACATGTATGTTCCTATTACCATTTTCTTAATTGATTTGGTTTGGTTTTTGTAGGTCTTTTCCTTCTCTTGTGTTTCCCACTTAGAGAAGTTCCTTTAGCATTTGTTGTAAAGCTGGTTTGGTGGTGCTGAATTCTCATAGCTTTTGCTGCCTGTAAAGCTTTTGATTTCTCCATCGAATCTGAATGAAATCCTTGCCAGTTAGAGAATATTGGTTGTAGGTTTTTCCCTTTCATCACTTTAAATATGTCCTGTCACTCCCTTCTGGCTTGCAGAGTTTCTGCCGAAAGATCTGCTGTTAACCTTATGGGGGTTCCCTTGTAGGTAATTTGTTGCTTTTCCCTTACTGCTTTTAATATTTTTTCTTTGTATTTAATTTTTGATAGCTTAATTAATATGTGCCTCGGCATGTTTCTCTTTGGGTTTATCCTGTATGGGACTCTCTGCGCTTCCTGGACTTGATCCACTCTTTCCTTTCCCATGTTAGGGAATTTTTAGACTATAATCTCTTCAAATATTTTCTCAGACCCTTTCTTTTTCTCTTCTTCTTCTGGGACCCCTATAATTAGAACATTGGTGCATTTAATGTTGACCCAGAGGTCTCTGAGGCGGTCCTCAATTCTTTTCATTCTTTTTTTCTTTATTTTGCTCCCCGGCAGTTATTTCCAACATTTTGTCTTCCAGCTCACTTATCCATTCCTCTGCCTCAGTTATTCTGCTATTGATTCCTTCTCGAGTATTTTAAATTTCAGTTACTACATTGTTCATCACTGTTTGTTTGCTCTTTAGTTCTTCTAGATCCTTGTTAAACGTTTCTTGTATTTCTCCATTCTGTTTTCAAGATTTTGGATCATCTTTATTATCATTACTCTGAATTCTTTTTCATGTAGGTTGCCTATTTTGTCTTCATTTATTTGGTCTTGTAGGTTTCTACCTTGCTCTTCATCTGTAACATATTTTTGTTTGTTTGTTTGTTTGTTTTGATCGGTGGGGCTGTATTCCTGTCTTAGTGGTTGTTTGGCCTGAGGCATCCAGCAGTGGAGTTTGCAGGCAGTTGGATAGAGTCGGGTCTTGGTGGTGAGATGAGGACCTCCAGGAGGCCTCATTCTGATGAATATTCCCTGGGGCCTGAGGTTCTCTGTTAGTCCAGTGGTTTGGACTTGGTGTCCCACCACAGGAGCTTGGGCCCAACCTCTGGCCTGGGGACCAAGATCCCGCATGCCGCGTGGTGTGGCAAAAAAAAAAGAAAAAAGGAGCAGTACAATAACAAAGAATAAAAAATAAAATAAAATTAGAAAGATAAAAAATATATTAGGAAAAATAGAAATATAATTGAAACAACTATATAACAAGGTAAACAAAACCACAACAGAAAAAGAAAAAAAAGGCCTTGGCTCTGGGGGGCAAAGTTTAGGTGGGGTTGGCTCTTAGGTAGAGGTGGGGTTTAGGGTGGGGTGGGGCCTAGGTGGGGGTGGGGTTGACATTTGAGCATGGGGCGGGGCCTCTGCTTAGGACCTATGCATAAGGGGAGAGGCAGCACGTCCAAAGGGGGGCCCCCATAGTGTGAAGTTCCGGAGTTTGGAGGTAAGGCCCTGGGTGAGGGTGTGTGGGTGGGGTTTAGGCCCAGAGCGGTTGGAGGGTGTCTCAGAGGGTGTCTCCGAGTGTAGAGGTGGGACCCTGGGTAGGGGTGTAGGGGTGGGGCTTGGGCTCTGCACTGCAGGAGGGAGGCTCTGAGGGCAGAGGATTAGGCCTGGGAGCCCAACAGGCTCCCCAGTGCCTAAGTGGACAGGGGTATATTCTTTTTTATTATATATGTATATTCTGACCAGCAACAAACATTTTGGTTTTTTAAAAAATAAATATAGACTTGATATAGTTATTAGGTTATAGGGTTTTCCTTTCCCTAATTTCTTGACACATCTTATTTTGTTAACTCTAAGAAAAAGTTATAACTATCATTATTGATGCTATAAGTAATATATTACATTATATATATATTCCACATTATTAAAAAGTGAAATTATTTATTGGACATTTAAAAATGTTCCATTTTCACATTTCATAAAACAAATCAATGTTTGAACAAGAGACAAAACTTCTGTTTGTGGCACAAAATACTTAACTGGCAGGACAAGGTTGAAAAGAATTTGATTTAAGGGAAAAACAAAAATCATACGTTTACAGTAGAGTTGCTGAAAAAGATTCAAATTCTTATCCATGATGATAGCAATTTGAGGAAATGCATTTTAGTATTATGAACATTTTAAATTTTAATGAGTTGAATTATTGGAGAGCTACAGAACTTTATGAGCACTCTCTACCTTTATTTTGTTAACCATGGATGCTGTGCTTGATAAGACAGTATAGATAGTATGTGGTGAGTCAGTCTTGACAGGCATCTTACAGATTGAACAGAAAGAAGCAATAGACTAGAAACATTGTCAAGGAAACACAGTGATGGTACTTTGAAAAAGGGAGAAAAATCTGAAATACACCAGAGTCTGCATATAAAAGTTCATTTGCTAATTGAATATTTAAGACTATAATAATATTTTATATATTTAATAAAAAGTCTTAAAATTTTGCATTTTATATGTATATTTAATCAATTTTGCACTTAATAGCTCTCTATACTATATCTGTTTTCAAACACTTAAAATTATATTAAAGTAGAATAAAATCATAGAACTGCAAAAGACCGTAGGTCTCTTCTAACATTGTGCTTTTCAAAGATGAGGAAATTGATGCCCAGACAGTTCATTTTAAGAAGAACAAAGTACATATATTCCCTCATGCTCACATGCAAATGCTCTCCCTCACACACACACACACACACACACACACACACACACACACACACACACACGGACAAAAGTACGGGCTTCACATAGAGATCAGCATTACTGTGAACATTTATATGAATTAGAAAAGGCAAATAGGTGGTAATTGAACCATTAGAAACATTTTAGCTTTCTCTCTTCAGAAAACAAAATTTTTACTTCTAAAGTCTTAAAACTTTAACGAATTGTAAGAAAATCAGAAAAAGTGCTAAACTATTTTAACTTACTGGGATGAAAACATAGATGGTTAATTATTTCAAGAGAACTATTTTTAAAACCTCTGAGAACTATGATTACAGCAAGACAGCTAAATTGACTAGCAAAGTCAGAATTCCTTACAAGATTCTCTTTGGATACTGAGGTTCAATCCAAGCCTTGTATTTGTTGGCTTTGTATTATTTAATATATGTATATCAAAGAACTAGTCAGAGAGACTGTCTCTATTTTAAGTCTATGAGAACCGTCACCGGCATGCACTGACAGATGTTAAAGAATGTCTGTGGAAAGAATGTCAAAAACCTCTCCAAAGGAAAGTCTTTAAACCATGTCCTTAATACAGAAATGCAAAACCAGATTTAATTGCCCTTTTCCTAAACAGCTCAGACATGCAGGCTCATTTACTGCAGCATATGGTCTGCGAAAATGCACAGTGGAAGAGAGCAGTGGTGGTGAAGGCTGGCATTGAATCCATTTAGGCTGGAGTTCACAAAGATCAGTCGGAGGCAAGCACTTGAAGTTAAAGAAACACACCAAGCAGTGAAAACACAGGCTAGTTTCATTTTGAACATGCTCACTGGAGACATCCTATTTGCTTTCAAGACAACAGTATTCAATGTTTTATAATATGAAATACAGCATTTCTGAAAAACTAATATCCAAAGTTTTTTTTCTAATTAAAAAAGGCATAAAAAATAGACAACCTTGCATTAAGTCATGGAGACTTTTTTCTGATAATTTATTATTTGTTACCACTGAAAGTAACCATTTTTCTAGTCGGGAACAGTTAAAACAGTGAGTTGGGTGGCAGCAACATGGTTTACATTTTATTTCAAAGGGAAGACATTATGAGACCATGTGAAGTGGTAACTTCTTATCACTCCTAAAGGGATTAAGTTTACAGTTCTTTCAAGAAGTCAGAGGTAACTGAGAACTTAAGGAAGAGGAGGAAAAAAATCTGTGAATCCTCTTATACAGCTTTGTGGTGTTGGCAAGTGACTTCCATGTATCTTAATTTTCTATCTGTAACATGGAAGAAGCTATCTTTACAGAAAATTTTGTTTTAACCTCTAAATATCTAAAAGACAGTTCAGTTGCTATGTGTCTAGTACAGTGTCACACAAATTTGAGGAAAAATACAAAAAATAATAGAAAGGAAAGAAACGTTTGAGGAGTTAGGAATGGCAAACATGGATCTGATGGTTTATTATTGCTGGAATCTAATTAGTAATAGCTATTTATTATAACAAATTATTTCAGAGTTCTATTTTTCCTGTAAAACTAGCCTTTCTTCCAATGTTACATATTGTAGGACAAGTATGCTTACTATTTTTATTGTCAATTTGAAATTGTCTATAACTGCACTAAATGGCTATTTAAATTTAATTCAAATTAAATAAAATTTGAAAATTTGGTTCCTCACTCACATTAGTCATATTTCAAGTGCTCAATGACCACCTTATATGGAATGTTTCTGTCATTACAGAAAGTTTTGTTGGGCAGTGGCGTTTTGGTATTATTCATATTTTAGTTAAGTTTTTATCAATGCATTTCATTGAAAGGTGAGAAGATAAATCATATATTTTTAGATAGCAGGTGTAGAGGAGATGGATCTCCTCCCAATGCAAACAGTAAGCCAAAGTTTAAGCTGTAAAGAAGGTACATTTAACCCATGTAGCAAGACACAAAAATGAAATGGTGGTGGTGTTATGGCAGTGTGATTTTCTGAAATAGTGAGCAGCTCTTGCTAATATTGTGGACAAAGTCAGTCTTCCATTAATTTACACAGTAATCACATTCTTGGAAATTTAGTGTATACTTAAACTCTTATTTAAAAAAAAACCCAGCTCTTTGTATTTAGCAGACAGAGTTTTAGGCTTAGATAATTGTAAGCAGGTTTTTCACCCACATCAATGTCTAGCACATATGCAGGACAACTCTGTTGTGTGGAAGAGTTCTGTGCATTACAGAATGTCTCCATCCCATCCACCCCTACTAAATGTCAACCTGCTCATTGCCATGTACTTCTGAACATTTCCAACACATTTTGGTGTAATTATTTGCTATAAACAAACACTTATGGTATAAATATTCAAGATGGTGGGACCCATTCAGCTTAAGAGTCATCTCAAGCCTGTTCCTTTGTTGGATACATTTTATTGATTTATCTTTTTATTCCATGTTTATTTTATTTATTTATTTTTAAATTGAAGTATAGTTAATTTACAATGTTGTATTAGTTTCTGGTATATAGCAAAGTGATCCAGTTATACAAGTATATATATTCTTTTTCATATTATTTTCCATTATAGTTTATTACAAGGCATTGAATATAGTTCCCTGTGCTATACAGCAGGACCTTGTTTATTTATTTTACATATTGTAGTTTGCATCTGCTAATCCCAAATTCCTAATTTATCCCTCCCCCTTTACCCCCCTTTTCCATATTTTTTAAAGTGAAAATATTATGCTTCTGTGGACCTAATTCTCTTTTTAACACCTGTCCTTATTCATTCCTAATAGTTTTAAACTTTAAGGAAGTGACCAGGGTAATGAAAGAAAAATTCCTTCTTTACATATGTCATGGACTTTTGTCTTATATCCATTAGAAAATGAGGCCATGGTAGAGGTTGGGTCTACCGCTTACCAACTGTGTGGCTGTGAGCAGTGGCTCAGTGAGCTTGTTCATTGAAGTCCTAGTTTTCATTAAGAAACACATTGGGAATTAAACAACAGACATAATTATCACAAGACCATGTTGTTGTGTAGATGGAATGAGAACCCATTACTTTTACCTCAAGAAATATAAACAGACTTAAAATCTAGCACAAAACTTTTTAGTCTTATAGGTCTGTAGATGACCTTCAGGTAATCTGTGAACCTCTTAAAATTGTAGCAAAATTATGAGTATTTGTGCATTTTTAGAAGGACGAGTCCATGATGTAATCAAAGGAATGAGGAAAAACTAATTAAAATTTAAAAATAATAAAACCTCATTATAGAAAGAAGACATAGAGGAGATAGTGTCTGGTATATAAAGAAAGGGGATGGTTGATTAGGTTAGAAGTTAAGTCTACTATTGAAATGGTAATTTTTTTAATTTTTGAATTTTATTGTTTTTTTTATACAGCAGGTTCTTATTAGTCATCAGTTTTATACACATCAGTGTATACATGTCAATCCCAATCACCCAATTCATCACACCACCACCACCACCACCACCCACCCCGCGGCTTTCTCCCCTTGGTGTCCATACGTTTGTTCTCTACATCTGTGTCTCAACTTCTGCCCTGTAAACCGGTTCATCTGTACCATTTTTCTAGGTTCCACATACATGCGTTAATATACAATATTTGTTTTTCTCTTTCTGACTTACTTCACTCCGTATGACAGTCTCTAGATTCATCCACATCTCTACAAATGACCCAATTTCATTCCTTTTTATGGCTGAGTAATATTCCATTGTATATGTACCACATCTTCTTTATCCATTCGTCTGTCCATGGGCATTTAGGTTGCTTCCATGACCTGGCTATTGTAAATAGTGCTGCAGTGAACATTGGGGTGCATGTGTCTTTTTGAATTATGGTTTTCTTTGGGTATATGCCCAGTAGTGGGATTGCTGGATCATATGGTAATTCTGTTTTTAGTTTTTTAAGGAACCTCCATACTGTTCTCCATAGTGGCTGTATCAATTTACATTCCCACCGACAGTGCAGGAGGGTTCCCTTTTTTCCACACCCTCTTCAGCATGAAATGGTAAATTTTAAAGGAAGCTAAAAAATGCTTCTTGGAAGAAAAAATAATGAACCTATTGAAATGATCATCTTCCCCTTCCAAGAAATAGTATGTGCTAAAAATAGATTCATTGACAGCTTAACGCCATCAAGAATTAAGGAAGAGTGATAAGAGATAGGTAAAATTAGACAGTTCTACCTGCCCCTCAATCCTCAGTGTTCCTTGAACCACTGTCAAAAAGAATACTAGAATAGATAAGTCACTGTGACTGACCATATATTCTACTTTCTTGTTTTCAGTTATATTGTGGTTAATGCTGGGAAGTGTGGACTGTTAAATGTGCAGTTCTCTGAATTTTACTTGCTTTTGTTCAGTGCTATTTTGCCTCATATCTTCAAAGGAAATTCAGCATTCATTTCAAAAGAAATTGTTTTCTTTTTTGTAGGACATTTATAATGTATTTATATATATTGCATGTTATATACATTATATAGTACATTTTAAGAGAGGATTGCTTATACCATTAAAATAAGATTTGAGTCAAAGCAAATTATTGAAAGAAAACCCACCCCCAAAACATACCTGCTACAGAAATCCTTCATTGGTTTAATTATTACTTGGAATTATATCTGGGACTGCTCTTGTACTCCCCATCACGCCAAGGCTGGAGCATCAGGTGTCACTGGGTTTGTTTTGATGGTGATGGTGGTGGTGGTGGTGATTGATGATGGTAGCTAACATTTATTGAGCATTTATAAGGGCTTGGCAGGTGTTAATTCATTTCATGCTCATAGGAACCTAGAAGGCATAATTATTTCCATTTTACAAATGAGGAAGCTGAAACAGAGAGATGAAGTAACAGCTCAGAGTTGCATATTTATGGATAGAGCTGGGCACACATCTGGCCATCTGGCTCCAGAGTCTAGAGTGTTGACCACCACATTGCCTCTTCTCGATATTTATACTTAGGCCCAAGTCTTTGAATAAATAGACCATTTAAGCACTGCATGAACAAGCTGGGGAAAGAGTTTACTGGCATTTTCATTTTAAATCTTGAATAGTGGAAACCCAAATGGGAAGACTAAGTGGTATTAAGTGATTGTCAAAGACTACAATACTGAAGGTTCACCTCAAATTTCATTGGCAGAAATGGAGTTCTCAGAAATACATTAGTTATTTCTTTACTTCCCTTTAATAAAGTGTTTCAAAGTTAAAGCATGGATAAACTCCACATTAATTGTATGGCTGCTATTCCTGTTGAGTGAGGACTATGCTAACCTTTTCATGTCCCGGGTCTCCCAGAAAGGACAGTCTGTGTCTGGGAGAGGCAGCCCCACCCCAGCTGTCAGTAGGCTTTGTTCAAGGGACTGTTGTTAGGTGCCTTTCTCCATTATATATTGTCATTCCCTGACCTTTTTTTTTTTTTGGATCTGTTTAAATTACTCACCCTAAAGTCTGTTGGCTTTTTCATCACTTATAGAAAACATCTGTTACCCTCAAAGGCTGTTAATGGTGGCCACAAAGTCCTGTCAGAGGTCCTCATTTTACTGGCCCTTTGTATGTGTGTTGGATGCTGTGTCTTGTATACAATAAAGGTAATTCTAGGCCAGATTTTTCTTAAATGCTGATCAGAGAAGACTGCATCCAAATCACCTGGGGAGCTTGTTAAAAAGGGAAATTCCCAAGTCCCACCCTAGATTTGCCAGCTCACTCTCTGGGGTTGCTTCCCTCATTTGCATTTTTAGTAAGCACCCCAGGTGCTTCTGATGTACTGGAAAGTGAAAAACCACTGTTCAAAAGGCTACATTAAATGAGATGTATACATCTCAGTACTGTAAGAGAGGCAGATGTGATTAAAGCCCTGCCCATAACGAGCCTGTAGTCTGCTAGGGAAGATAACACATAGAAATAATGCACAGTGAAAATTAAGTACCATAAAAGTAGAAACAGCTACTTCCAGGTAGCAGAAGTCAGAGAATCTTCTAGAGATTTTTTTGTTTAGTGCAAGGTATATACATGTGGGTGACTCTTCATTCATTTAGCACATGTAAAGTCCTGCAGTTCATTTTTTATCTCCTTTACCAACTCACTGGATAACTTCTAAAATTTGCATAATTTTTAGAGATGAAGACAAAACTTTCATATTATTAAAGGCTACAACACCTAAAAAAAGTTTTCCTTTCCGTAAACTACCAAGCATACTATGCACTCATGGCATTTCTGATTTTATTTTTTAACAGGAGATTGCTAGCATTTTATGACACAGAACCGTCTACACTGAGAGCTTCCCCTTCAGTGAGACTATGCCCAGAAATTGTCCCAAGTGTTTGTTAATGTTCAACCCTTTTCATAAAAAGTCACTGTTCCCCTTCATCATGGTTGTTTATAGGCCAGATATGAATAATGAAAGGAGAAGAGAACTAACTTTATTAACTACTGTGCACCAGGCACTGTGCCAGGCAAACTTCAGAGAGGTTAAGTAAATGAGCCAAGCCACACAGCTGCTAAAGCCAAGAGAATGGAAAGCCTAGGTAGTCGGTGAGATGGTGGCTTTTGCCAGCAAGCGTCTTGTTAATTTATTGACAAACATTTGAGTACCTGCTGCATTGGCACTGGAAGGATACAGAGATAAATACAGTGCCAGATCTTGGGGAGTATTCGATCTAATGAGAAATCAGAGATTTACACAGTTAACCAATACAGGTGAGTGAAGGGCACTGACATTTGCACTTACTGGGCTATGCTTTTTCAATATATAATATTATCCCATTTAACCATCCCAGCAAACCTGCCAAGTGGTCAAAGTCTGTTATATAGATGAGGGAATTGTGGTTCAGAGAAAGCAAGTTACCCAAGGTTACCCAACTCGTAAGTAGCAGGGGTCAGATTTGCATCCAAGTCTGTGACTGCAAAACCTCTGTCTCCCTTGGGATTTCCAATGACAGAATCTGCATTCTGATAAGGGGAAATGTGGAGGCTCTCCGGAGCTACATTTGATGCATTCTACCTGGATACTTAGGAATCAATAGGATTTATTTAGAAGGAAAGTCCAAGCAGTGCTACAACAGAAGCAAAGGTGCAGAGGAGTAGAAGTGTGTGGGAATGGACGTTAGGCCATTTCCACGTAAGCAGAGCAGATATGGAACCATCGTGAGAGGTGGACTAGGAAGGTGGGCTCCGGGAAGACCAGGTCCTACCTCAAGCTTTAGCTAAGGATGATGAGAGCTGAAGGGCTAATCTCAAGAAATATCTGTGTTAAAAAATGAACAAAACTTGACAACTAATTGGATGTTGTGTGGGGCCGGCGGGGGGGATGGGGGGATGGGAAGGGGGTCGACGTGCATCAAAGCTGATTAAATGAATCACTGGAGTAGTGCTGTAAGGACAAATGAAAGAATCCATTAGAACATAGGTTACAGCTCCAAGTATTGCAGAAAATAGTGTTCAGCTTTACCTTGTCTGTGAACTTAGCTGTTTTCCCAGTGGTTAATTCATATGGAATGTGTTCTATAACTGCTGTTTTCTAAGAATATAAAGCTATGCCTTAATATTCTAGGCTATCTCTTTAATTTTTTTAAACAAACACAGAAAGTAAGGTCTATGCCATCAGATACACCCATGTACATATATATAAACATACATATAGAAGGACTAGGAAATGTGACTGACATCATGATTTTCCAAATTTTATGAAACGACATTTCCTTCTGTAACCAGAAAGAAAAATAACTTAAACAAAAAAAAGCCAGGGCTTCCCTGGTGGCGCAGTGGTTGAGAGTTCGCCTGCCAATGCAGGGGACACGGGTTCGTGCTCCGGTCCAGAAGGATCCCACCGCGGCTGGGCCCTGTGAGCCATGGCTGCTGAGCCTATAAGTCCAGAGCCTGTGCTCCACAACGGGAGAGGCCACAACAGTGAGAGGCCCGCATACCGCAAAAAAAAAAAAAGCCAAATAGCCTAGATGTTTACTTGATGGACCACTTATAAATTCCTCCAGAATACCTAATCAAACATTGTTCATTATATGGTCTACTAAAATCATTTTCCAGTGACTTTTTTGGAGAACTCTGTTTCTTCATATTCTGTTTATATAAAATCGTTTTATTTTTAATTTTAAGACTAAGAGTACTCGAGGTATATATTTTTAGAGTTTTAAAGATTTGTGGTTTTCATTCAATAGCCATATTTTCACTCTCCTATACCTTTTCATAATGTTGATGTTAAACTCTTAAAATAATTGATCAAGGAAGAAAGACAAATGAGTATCAGTTTTCATTTGGTATTATGAAATACTTGAATAATTTTTTTGACCAAATTGAGCCATCATGCATGTTATGGCTAGCATTATACTTTATAGTTCAATCAATCCCCAGTTCTAAGTACTTTGCACTTAGACTGTTTTCCATTTTGTTTTTGTAAAATTTCTTTTACTTTAAAAGAAGATTTTAATTTTAATTTTATTATTATTATTTTTTTTTTTTTGCGGTACGCGGGCCTCTCACTGTTGTGGCCTCTCCCATAGCGGAGCACAGGCTCCGGACGCGCAGGCCCAGCGGCCATGGCTCACGGGCCCAGCCGCTCCGCGGCATGTGGGATCTTCCCAGACCGGGGCCCGAACCCGTGTCCCCTGCATCGGCAGGCAGACTCTCAACCACTGAGCCACCAGGGAAGCCCGAAGATTTTAATTTTAGAAGACAAAATGTTTCTGAAAACATTTTTTCCCCTTGATACTTTTTGACTTTAAAAATAACTGACATTAAAATAAATGTCAGTTTCAAGAACGAACTTGTTTGAATTTCAGTTTGGAATACATTTTTATTTAGGTTATAAAATCTTTAAAGGCAGCTTTAAAATGACAATTCTGATACAACTAAATTACTTTTCTGTCAAAAACAACTATTTCTCATACTAGTGTTAATTTTGTTATCTTGAGCCAACACAAATTAAAATTAGAATTTGGGTTTTACTTTAAAGTAGTTGTTCATTTAGTGATATTCAGAATTAATGGAATTTTTTTCTTACTATTTAGGAAATACCAGAAAGGAACCAGAGTCCGGCTGCGGCTATTAGATCTTGAACTTACATCTAGGTTCTTGGGAGCGACAACAGATACAACTATACTAGAGGCTGAAGCAATTCTGTTAGGACTCCAGGAGAGTAAAGACTCAAAATCAAAAGAACATCGTGAAAAATAAATGAACTTTGCTTAGTGTATTCACTCCTTTTTTGTTGAACCCAGGTATTCATCATGAATGCCATTAGACAATTATGAATACATGATTGGAGAAGACATAGTAAATGCAAGCTATAATTTTAGCTCTTATTTGTCAGAATTTTCTTTAGGTGTATCTCTCCTCCCCCTGTTTTTATACCCATTCTTTCCTTTGATTGGAATAGTGTAAACTGTACTGAGAAACTGTCATTCAATAAATATGTTTTGAGTGCACTCTTTGTGCATGGCACTGTTCTAAATACTAAAGAAACAGCAGTAAACAAATTAGACAAAATTGCTTGCCTAGTAGAGCTTACCTTTGGCTGGGGGAAATTGATAACAAATAAGTAAAATGTTGATATATAGTATGTTAGGGATGTGTGCTGAGGACAGAAGTAGAGCAGGAAGGGCAGAGGATCTGAATAGACATTTTTCCAAATAAGACATACAGATGGCCAAGAGGTACATGAAAAGATGCTGAAAGTCGGAAACGTGTCAAAACCACGAGATACCACCTCACACCTGCTGGAATGGCTGTCATGAAAAGGCAAAAAATAGCAAGTGTTGGCGAGGATGTGGAGTTTTAAAAGGGAACCCTTGTACACTGTTTGTAGGAATGTCAGTTGGTGCAGCCACTATGGCAAACAGTTCGGGGGTTCCTCAAACAATTAGAATTCTCACATGATCCAGCAATTCCACTTATGGGTATTTCCAAAGAAAATAAAAACATTAACTCAAAAATATATGCACCCCCATGTTCATTGCAGCATTATTTACAATGGCCAAGGTATGGAAGCAACCTAAGTGTCCATCAATGGATTAATGGATAAGTAAACTGTGATACACGCACACATACACACACACATAATGGAATATTATCCAGCCATTAAAAAATAAGGAAATCTTGCCTTTTACGTGGGCCTCTCACTGTTGTGGCCTCTCCCATTGCGGAGCACAGGCTCCAGACGCGCAGGCTCAGTGGCCATGGCTCACGGGACCAGCTGCTCCGCAGCATGTGGGATCCTCCCAGACCGGGGCACGAACCCGTGTCCCCTGCATCGGCAGGTGGACTCTCAACCACTGCACCACCAGGGAAGCCCAAATCTTGCCATTTTTGACAACATGGGTTGACCTTAAAGGCATTGTGCAATGTGAAATAAGTCAGAGAAAGATAAATACCATAAGACCTCATTTATATGTGGAATTTAAGAAAAAGAGGTCATGGATTCAGGGAAGAGATTGGTAGTTCCAGCACAGGGGTTGGTGGTGGGGAGAGAGGGCAAAATGTGTGAGAGGGGTTAAAAAGTACAAATTCCAGCCATAAGATAAATAAGCCATGGGGATGTAATGTACAGCATGGTGACTATAGTTAATAATACTGTATCATATATTTGGAAGTCGCTAAGAGAGGAGATCTTAAAAGTTCTCATTACAAAGAAGAAAATTTTAAACTATGTATAGGGATGGATATTTACTAGACTTATTGTGGTGATCATTTCCCAATATACACAAATATCAAATCATTCTCTATACCTGAAACTAATGTATTTCAGTTATATCTCAATTTGAAAAAATAAAGCAAGGAATGGGGTTATGAGGTATCAGAGTGATAGACTGAAATTTAGGTTGTGCTGTCAATGGAAACCCTCAGAAGAATTTACTTTTTTTTTTTTTTGATGTAAAAGATTTTCCACTGATATGGTATTTAGAAAAAGCTCTTTAAAGAGCTTTTTTTTAAATTGAAATATAATTGACATATAATGGTATATTAGTTTCAGGTATACAACAGAATGATTCAATATTTATATATATATTGCAAAATGATCACCACAGTAAGTCTAGTTAACATCCATCCCTGTATATAGTTACCAGGAATTCACTTGAATAATAACTGAAGGATTGAAGGAGCTAGTCCCCTGAGTCCCTGGGAAAGAGTATTCTAACAGGGGGAACAGCTACTACAAAGGACCAGATTGTGCTTGTCCCATTTAAGGGGCTTGGGAGGAAGCCATTGTAACTGAGCATAAGAGGAATAGGAGATGAACCTGAAGAAGTGAGGGAGGTCTTGTTAGTCCTGGTATGAACTTTGGCATTTATTTACTCTGATTGGGGTGGAGGGTCTTTGCAGGATTCTCAGCAGAGGGAGGGTATAATCTGACTGACAGTTTCACTGGATCCCGTACTAGCTGGGTGGACTGAAGATGAACAAGGGCAGCAGCAGCAAAATGTTAGGAGACTTTGCAGCAATCCAGGCAAGAGATGCTGGTAGCTTGGACCAGTGGAGTAGCAGTGGACGTGGTGAGAAGTGATTGCAATCTGGGTATATTTTGAAGGTAGAGACCGTGGTATTTCCTAACATACTGGATATGGAGTGTGTGATAAAGAGAGTAGTGAGGGATGACTCCAAGGTTTTTGGCCTGTGCAACTAGAAGAATTGGATTGCCTTTAATTGGAAAGGGAAGAGCAGGTTTGAGGGGGACTATGAGGGCTCAGTTTTGGACTCGTTAAATTTGAGATGCCTATTAACGATTTAAGTGGAGATGTTCTGCAGACAGTTGGATACGTGGATCTGGAATTCATGGGAGAGGTCCTGATGTAATATAAAAACTTGCAAATCATAAACTCTTTATCGTACTTCACAAATTATGTAGGTCAAGCACCCCAGAACAAAGATGATCTATTAGACGAGTCCTGTATTAAGTAGGAATGGCCCATCTCTGGTACTCCCACCAAGATCCATCATTGGAGATTCTCAGTGTATCACCTCAACATGAACACTGTTGGTGGATCCTGAAGGTACAGCAGCTAGAGGCTGTCTACGACGTACACTCCACAAATCAGACTCCCACTCTTTTAAACCACTTCATTGAGGTATGATTGACATGTAAAAAGCTGTACACATTTAATATATACAATTCAAGGAGTTTGAGAAGAAGTCTACAGCCATGAAACCATCACACCATCAAGATATAGACACATCCATCAGCTCCCAAATGTTCCTCCCCCCTTTTATTTATTTATTTTTTTTGAGGGAGACCTGAATAATGTGTTTTTATGCCTACCACAGTTTCCAAACATCCAAGAGCCAATGTATAAAAACTACAGTTCTGATTTGTCTTTTGGTTTTCTGAGCAAGTATATAAACTTGAAATATGTGAATTATCAGTCATGACAGGTTTATCATCTCTTTGTAGGTGTCTATAATTTTATTTAAAATATAGATGTGTCATAAGTTTCTCAGCCCTTCCCAATTTCATTTTTATTTGGCTTAAGATTTAATTAATTAATGTGGCCAACTCTTTAGTTTTCCATTATGTAGAGAGGTACGGTGGTGTAGATTACTGTAATTATTCGTATTTAGCTTTAGAATATACACCCTCCAGAAAGCAGGCATAGAGGAACTTATCTCAACATAATAAAGGCCAATATATGACAAACCCACAGCCAGCATCGTTCTCAATGGTGAAAAACAGAAACCATTTCCACTAAGGTCAGGAACAAGACAAAGTTGCCAACTCTCCACACTATTATTCAACATAGTTTTGGAAGTTTTAGCCACAGCAATCAGAGAAGAAAAAGAAAAGGAATCCAAATCAGAGAAGAAGTAAAACTGTCACTGTTTGCAGATGACATGATACTATACATAGAGAATCCTAAAGATGCTACCAGAAAACTGCTAGAGCTAATCAATGAATTTGGTAAAGTAGCAGGATACAAAATTAATGCACAGAAATCTCTTGTATTCCTATACACTAATGATGAAAAATCTGAAAGAGAAATTAAGGAAACATTCCCATTTACCATTGCAACAAAAAGAATAAAATACCTAGGAATAAACCTACCTAAGGAGACAAAAGACCTGTATGCAGAAAACGCTAAGACACTGATGAAAGAAATGAAAGATGATACAAACAGATGGAGAGATATACCATGTTCTTGGCTTGGAAGAATAAACATTGTGAAAATGACTATACTACCCAAAGCAATCTACAGATTCAATGCAATCCCTATCAAATTACCACTGGCATTTTTCACAGAACTAGAACAAAAAAATTCACAATTTGTATTGAAACACAAAAGATCCCGAATAGCCAAAGCAATCTTGAGAAAGAAAATCGGAGCTGGAGGAATCAGGCTCCTGGACTTCAGACTATATTACAAAGCTACAGTAATCAAGACAGTATGGTACTGGCACAAAAACAGAAATATAGCTCAATGGAACAGGATAGAAAGCCCAGAGATAAACCCATGCACATATGGTCACCTTATCTTTGACAAAGGAGGCAAGAATATACAATGGAAAAAAGGTAGCCTCTTCAATAACTGGTGCTGGGAAAACTGGACAGCTACAAATAAAAGAATGAAATTAGAACACTCCCTAACACCATACACAAAAATAAACTCAAAATGGATTAAAGACCTAAATGTAAAGCTGGACACTCTCAAAATCTTAGAGGAAAACATAGGCAGAACACTCTTTGACATAAATCACAGCAAGATCCTTTTTGACCCACCTCCTAGAGAGATGGAAATAAAAATAAACAAATGGGGCCTAATGAAACTTAAGAGCTTTTGCACAGCAAGGCAAACCATAAACAAGACGAAAAGACAACCCTCAGAATGGGAGAAAATATTTGCAAACAAAGCAACTGACAAAGGAGTAATCTCCAAAATATACAAGCAGCTCATGCAGCTCAATATCAAAAAAACAAACAACCCAATGCAAAAATGGGCAGAAGACCTAAATGGACATTTCTCCAAAGAAGATATACAGATTGCCAACAAACACATGAAAGGATGCTCAACGTCACTAATCATTAGAGAAATGCAAATCAAGACTACAATGAGATATCATCTCACACCAGTCAGAATGGCCATCATCAAAAAATCTATAAACAATAAATTCTGGAGAGAGTGTGGAGAAAAGGGAACCCTCGTGCACTGTTGGTGGGAATGTAAACTGATACAGCCACTATGGAGAACAGTATGGAGGTTCCTTAAAAAACGAAAAAAAGAATTACCATATGACCCAGCAATCCCACTACTGGGCATATACCCTGAGAAAACCATAATTCAAAAATAGTCATGTACCACCATGCTCATTGCAGCACAATTTACAATAGCCAGGACATGGAAGCAACCTAAGTGTCCATCGACAGATGGATGGATAAATAAGATGTGGCACATATATACAATGGAATATTACTCAGCCATAAAAAGAAACAAAATTGATTTATTTGCAATGAGGTGGATGGACCTAGAGACTGTCATACAGAGTGAAGTAAGTCAGAAAGAGAAAAACAAATACCGTATGTTAATGCATATATATGGAATCTAAAAAAAAAGAAAAGGTTCTAAAGAACCTAGGGGCAGGACAAGAATAAAGATGCAGATGTAGAAAATGGACTTGAGGACATGGGGTGGGGTTAGGGTAATCTGGGATGAAGTGAGAGAGTGGCATGGACATATATACACTACCAAATGTAAAATAGATAGCTAGTTGGAAGCAGCTGCATAGCACAGGGAGATCAGCTCGGTGCTTTGTGTCCCCCTAGAGGGGTGGGATAGGAAGGGTGGGAGGGAGACGCAAGAGGGAGGGCTTATGGGGATATATGTATGCATATAGCTGATTCACTTTGTTATACAGCAGAAACTAACACACCATTGTAAAGCAATTATACTCCAATAAAGATATTAAAAAAATAAAAATAAATTACAATAAAATTTAAAAGTATATATATTTTTCGATGAAGCAAATCCTTTTTTTAAATTGTGGTAAAAATATACCTAATGTACGATTATCATTTTAACCATTTTTAACCATGACCACTGTTGATCACCAGAACTTTTTCATCATCTCAACCTGAAACTCTCTATCCGTTAAGCAATAACTCCCTGTTTCTCTCTGCCCCCATCCCCCATAACCATCATTCTATTGTACTTTTCTGTCTATAAATTTGACTACTCTAGGTAGTATTGTACAATAAGTGAAATCATACAATATTAATCCTTTCATGTCTGGTTTATCCAACTTAGCATAAATGTTTTCAAAGTTCATCCATGTTGCAGCATGTATCAGGATTTCATTCCTTTTTAAGCTGAATAATATTCATTGTATGTATATACCACATTTGTTTATCCATTCATCTATCAATGAACATTGAGTTTCCAGGTTTTGGCTGCTGTGAATAATGCTGCTGTGAACGTTGTGCTAGAATATATCTTTGAACTTACAATTGAATGAGTCTGTGACCTAAACAACTTGTGGCATGCAAGCAAAATATGCTATCATAATAAGTAATGGGGTGATTCAAGATAAGCTGGTTCATTGTACAGCATCTTCACAAACTCCTTTCTTGCACTCTTTTCAGGTGTTTGATGAAATCCATAACCACCCCCAGTGCTTTGCCAAAAAGAACTGGCCTCTTTCTGTATTTGCTGATTTGCCCTTTTCCATGCAAACATTCTTTCTATTTCCATGGTGTTTCAAACAACTAGGAAAGACTTTAGAAATCATCTTGGCCAGGAATTTAAAACATTTATGGGCACAGGAACCCTTATTCAAATAAATTTTACTTAGTGTGAAAGATTGAATTATTGATCTCAATTCTTCCCTTCAGTGTAGTAATACTGTAAATGCATACTCTCAGCGTGGTCTTATGATGATGAATTATACTTTCCTACCCCGTGACTTTGGACTTGGGCATATGACTTGCTTTGGCCAGTGGGATCTTAGTGACAGTGAACAGAGGCTGAAACATGCTTTAGTGTTTGGCCTTGCTCTGTGGCACAGACCTTCAGAGCAGAGCTAAGCCTAATGGACCCACAGCCTGAAACAGAGCCATCCCAGACTTGTAGACCAGTGAGTGAAGTGAAAGCTTATTGTAAACCACTGACATTTTTGTGGCTGTTTGTTAAGCAGCAATAGCTAACTGATACAGAAATTAGTACGTAGAAGTGGCATTGGTCCTGAGATTGGGTGGTAGGCAGCAGGAAAATTGTTATGGGGGACTAGAAAAATAGCAGCCTGTGTTAAGTAGTAGCAAGACATTTGGTAAAACTGTCACCTGAGGTAACTTAGAAGATAGAAAACATACCTAATTAACAGAGACATTTGGGCAAAAAAATTTGAGGCAGAATGTTGGAAGCATAAGCTGCATTTAATAAGGTACTACAAGAAATAGTTGAATTCAGGAAAAGTTTTATCAAACCAAGGGTGTAGGCATTAAAACATTGCTCAAGCAAAAGTGAAATCCACAGTGTTGACATGACCTCAGGGTAAAGACCAAATCTAGAACGTGGCTAAAACATTTTGAAAGGACTAAAATATGTCTAGCAGATTCTTTCAGATGGACAGAAGAACTCACAGAAATCATAAGGGCAAACTGTCACAGAAGCCTGAATGTGCCCAAAGTGAAGTAATTAAGTTTAGAGAGATAAAGGCTTACCTCAAAAAAAAAAATTGTGGGTGTGCCTTTTGCATATGAAGTTTATTGGAATCAAATAAGTAGAAAGCTCAAAAAGTTTTGAGGAGATACCTTTTGACGGAAGTGCTTCCAGTCTAGACTAACAGAGACTGAAACTGTTCAAGATATAGAAAGATTTCATGAACCCCAACTCCTACAGCCAGGAAGGGGTCTTTAAAAATGGCTTAGCTGATATGTTCTCATGTTCTTCTTATGTTCTCTTCACAAGATGGCAAGGAGTATGACAACAGAGAGAACCTCTTGAGAAGCCAGGAACAGTGGAGAAAGATGGACCTGAGAGCCAACCCTGTGAGGCAGAATAGAGGTCTAATCGAGGAACACCCCTTACCTTAAGATGGGATTCCCATAACATTTACCTAGTAGGATTTTAAAATTGCTGTGGTCCAGTGATTGCTGTGTGCCCTCTATTCTTTACCTTTTCAAATTGGAGTATTTATTGCAGTCATCATGTTCCACCATTACACATTAGGTGTTATAGTAATTATATATTGCTAAGTAAAAAATTATCCCCAAATTTAGCAGTTTAAACCAACACACATTTATTATGTCACAGTTTCTGTGGGGTCAGGACCCCAGGCACAACTTAACTGGGTCCTCTGGTTCTGAGTCTGTCACAGGCCTTCATTCAAGTTGTCAGCCAGGGATGGGGTCTCATCTGAAGGTTTGACTGGGGAAGGGTCCTCTCCCAAGCTCACTTACATGGTTGGCAGGATTCAGTTTTCTGAGGGCTCCTATATGGAAGGCCTTAACCCCTTGGTGGCTTTTGTGTGGAGGTCACCCTCAGAGCTTCCTCCACATGGCACCTTGCTTCAACAAAGTCATCAAGATAAGAAGAGATCCATCTGCTGGCAAGATGGAAGTCACTATTTTATGTGACCTAATCACAAAAGTGACATCCCCATAAAGTTGCCATATTCTATTGGTTAGAAGCAAGTTACTCAAGGGGAGAGGATACCTCAAGGCTATGAATGCCAAGAGGTTGGGACCATTGGAGTCATTTTAGAAGCTGCTTGCCTTAGGTATGTGGAAGGCAGATAATTTTCTATTTAGTTTATAGGTCTCTGGGTCAAGAGTAGCAGGGTCTGGACTTCATAGAGATCACAAGATCCTGGATTTTTTGCAGATACCATAATTGAATACGGCTTAGGGGAGGGGGTAGTCATCAGACAGGAGTGAATGAGTTTTTCATGTGAGTAGGATGTGAATAGTTGTAACCAAGAGGACAACCTTGATAGATTGGATGATTCACCCCAATTCTTCACTCCCCTGTAGTAGAACCCTTGCATAGTCTCATGATGGATAGGGTGTAGAACCCTTGCTGTTGGGGAACTCGTTTCTATAATTGATATAAGCTAAAGGTATAAGCAAGTTCAGGAAACATTTAGACGAATCTATGAATGGTAAACCCAGATTTGAGTAATAAAGGAAACCAGGGAGTTTGAAATGAATCCCCAAACTTCTGAGGCCAACATTAATGGAATACTAAGAGACTTTGAAACCACAGGCTGGTTAGACCATTGGGCTGACCCAGTATTGCATTTCTTATATTCATATCATTTGGTTTTAAAAATAAATACACATTTTAGTATAAATTCCTAAGGGAAACTTGTAGTTTATTTGAAAAGACTGTAACTTCCCCCCATGTTTCTTTTAAACTAATTACAAAGAACTCAGAGATGCTCTAAGCCACAGGATGTAGGAAACTCTATGAATGAAAGTGTGTGATTTTATGATCTCTCACCTGCGTTCTATGTGTGGAAAATGGAAAACAGGATTTTGAACATAGGATCTCAGCCTCCAGGTAAGAAATTATATGGGACCCTGAAATCATCCTGTGGACAGATGAAATCTTTAGAAACCAAAAAGTGGCTCAGATTACTACCATTTGCTTCACAAAATTGCCTGCTTGAAAAAACAATCCAACTTTTTTTTTTTTCACCATACTCTATAAGTCTCAAATCATTATGGTTTGGGAAAAATGCACATGAGACTGTGATAGCAATAATTACTTCAAATGAATAAAAGAAAGCAAGATATTGTGTTTTTTTTTCCAGGCAACATTTAAATGCAGAATCCTTCATTTTTAGATGCAGGAAATACCACAGAAACCAGTAGATAAAAATGATGTCCTAACTCCCAAAACCATACCAAAGCAGTGGGAATTCCACTCAGGCGGGCAGCTGAGACAAGGATTGTGGGTAAATGCTGCAAGCCTTTTGGTGGGAAATAATGGTATGTCTGAGTTACGTTGCTGCATAACTATCTTTTAGATATATTTAGTGATGACCAATGCACTAGTAAATTTCCAAAATAGAACCACAAAATAGATTATAATTTAAGGTAATCCCATGCCCATAATTTTGTTTTTTAAAAATATTCTGGTCCATTAGCCGTTTCTATCTTTGTTAACACCTCTCCCTTCCCACTCATCCTCTGGTGCAGGTGTTAACAAAATTTGAAATGACTAATGGACCAGAAAAAGTCCTGGAAAATCTACTAAGTGGATGTTATAATCAGCCTCCACATCTTCTAACTTAAATGTTCCTTGACAGGTGTGGAGCAAGAACTAGAAAAAACAGAAAAAAACATTCTTCCACAAAGAGCAAGAAGGAAAGTGATTATAAAGTGGGATCCTCTGGTAAACCACAAATTAAAGTCTTACTCATGTGAGGTGAATTAACTTTGCATTCGCTATCTAATTCTCTAAGCCTAGGAAGTAATCCCATGGCTGTTTACAGTGTGGATTGGATGACCACTTGAGTCTGTAATGTTTAGGGAAGACTCTACAAAGTTTCCATGGTTATTCAGGGAAACAGACTCTGAATTCACCTATAACAAAGAACTTGAGCTCATTAGACAAGACTTGCTCATCCTTATAGGACCCTAGGATATGTTTTGGCTTATGTTCCTAATGCCCTGTCCCAAGACAGAGACCAGCTTCTGCTTTCATCAGAGTGTTCCTTCACATGGCACCTCAAGCATATCTAGAGAGCTCCAAGTCAAAGCCCAGGGAAGCAAGGCCCAAAGAAAGTTAGGTGTCCTCTCTCCCCTGTGTCAGGGCCTGCTTGTCAGGTTTCTTTCCCATTCCAAAGCCATCTTCCTCCCAATGAAAGGCAGGGACTGTCCACAGAAGTATGCCTCTTCCCTGGAGCCTAGACAGGCTTTGCATATTGGGATTAAACAATGTAATCTTCACATTTGTTGCAGAAAGATATCGGGAGGCATGGTCATTACCTAATGTTCTCCAAACCTCATGGCTTCATGGGTGGTGACCTGCCTCCACTTTCCACCACAAAATCTCTATGCAGTTGTAATAGGGAAGACTCCATATTGGATCCATTTCTTTTACTTTAACCTTTGTATTCAATTACTTTTACTACAAGTTAGTCACTAAAGGGATGTTGCCTATGGCTTAAAGTGTACACAGTGGCCCATCTCTGGGAACCCTGCCTCCCATGCCTGAGTGTTAAGCTAAAAAACTTTGTTTAGCTCAGAGAAAACATCCTGATCAGGCCCACCTGTGAATGGCTGCAGGGAAAGAAGAAATTAACACATCCTCTTCAGAGTCTGGCCAGAAAGAGGAAATAGTTGCAAAAAGTTATTGCCTCTTTTTGCTTTGCCTCCTCACCGCCCCCTCTTTGTTCTATAAAAGAAACTAGCATCCAAGCCCCAGGCACAATGGTTCTTTGGGACACTAGTCCATCATTGTCTTGGTCTGCTGGCTTTCCAAATAAAGTCACTATTCCTTGCCCCCCAGTAACTCACCTCTCAGTTTATCAGCCTGTCATGTGATGAGCAGTATGAGCTTGAACTCGGAAACACAGTGAGTTCATACTAGCATTAGCAAAGGTGCCAAGACACCACTTTTTTTTTTTTTTTTTTTTTTTTTTTTTTTGCGGTACACGGGCCTCTCACTGTTGTAGCCTCTCCCGTTGCGGAGCACAGGCTCTGGACGCGGAGGCTCAGCAGCCATGGCTCATGGGCCCAGCCGCTCCACGGCATGTGGGATCTTCCCGGAACAGGGCATGAATCGGCGTCCCCTGGATCGGCAGGCGGACTCTCAACCACTGCGCCACCAGGGAAGCCTGACACCACATATTCTTTATGCTGTTTCTACTGCTCTCAATTTTCTCCCTATCGTCTCTCCATCAATATACATTCAAGGGGCTTCCCTCCCTGGTGGCGCAGTGGTTGAGAATCCGCCTGCCGATGCAGGGGACACGGGTTCGTGCCCCGGTCCGGGAAGATCCCACATATCGCAGAGCGGCTGGGCCCGTGAGCCATGGCCGCTGAGCCTGCGCGTCCGGAGCCTGTGCTTTGCAACGGGAGAGGCCACAACAGTGAGAGGCCTGCGTACCACCAAAAAAAAAAAAAAATATATATATATATATATGTATATATATATATATATATATATATATATATATACATTCAACACAAAATGCTTTCCCCAGTATAAGCCAAGTTTAGTACTTAAAAATCATTTTAGAGATATATGGAAAACATAATCTACTATTTTTCTGACTAACCATTTCTAATGGTATGTTCACATGGTTGACATTTATTAGAAAAAAATTTTTTAAAAATTTTATTGATCCAAAATATGGTAAACTCTTGCTTAATCGGAGAGATGTCAGTTGCTAGGGAAAATGTAAATGTCTACACAACAAAATCTTGCCTACAAAACTCTAAAATGGATTACTCAGTCTCCTGCCCCAAAAAACATTTCCTGCTTTTTAAAATAGAGAATACTGAACAGGATTTAAAGTTTCCCTTTATGACTCAGGGCCACCATTATGGAAAACAATTTCATAATGATGTGATTTCCCAGGGATTATTAAGGTGGGTAGAGTTGCCAGTTCCTACTGAGTGGCCCAGGATCATTGCACTCATTGAAGTTTTTTATCTTGTTATCTATCACCTCCCTTGCTATCAGTTGATACTCTTTACTTACGTCAATTTACCTGCTTCTTCTAGGAATCCCCACCCTGCTCTTAATCTAACTTTGGGAGATTCTGATTATACACTAAATGACTCTCAATGACTATCCATCAGTTCTTCTATTTGTTTTAAACATTTTTGCCCCCTCCTTTCTCTGCTGTCAGCTGTCACTTTTATTGGTGTCAGTGTGCTTTTCTGTTTCTAACTTAGATGCTTGTTTTACAGTAGCCTGGAAGAGGATTGAGAGCAATTTTGTAGAATTGTAGAAATGTGCATACATTTTGTGATATTTTCTATCTGAAGCCTTTCAATCCATTTTTTCCAGAACCACAACTCTGTTTTAGATGCAAAAACCTGTTATCAGTCTATCATTGAAATGAAAGATTTTAGAAAAAAAGAGAAGACAAATAAGAAAATAATTGACTAGGTTTTAAATCAATTTTGAGTGTCCTGGTACAATTTCCCAGGCCTGAAGTATCTGAGTAAAGAAGTGGTTGGAAGAATGGTTGGTTGGATTAATTATTTCTACTTTGAAGCCTATTAGTACTTTGTAGATTTATCTCTTGGGGAGTTATTTACACTTTCTTAATAAACTGTTCATATGTCCAAGATAGGGAGTATGTTTCACTCATTGTCATGTCTTCTATGCCCAACACAGTGTCAGACATAGAGAAAATATTCATCTATATCTGTTTAATGTAATTTCGTTGATTCAGTGGCCATCACTGTACAAAATCCTCTATCAACAGAGAAAGTTTAGATGTTCTGCAAACTCTGCCCCCCAAGGTGCCGGAAGCAGACAGTTTTAGCAATACGACTGGTGCACATAATCTCCTGGATTCCTGTCCATTGTGCTTTCCCCTACCCCTACTCTTCACCTCCACTGCCACCCCATGCTTTCTGAGCTACCACTTTGTTTTAGAGGCTTTGAACAGAAGCTCTGAAAGATGATGCTATATGAACAGATTTTGGGTGTCCATATGAGTCTGGTTCATATCTCCTGGTAATTTTCTAGCAAAAAGCTGGTTGCTGGGCCCATGTCTCAATGGTTAGCATTTTGCTGGCCTGCAGGGCAAGGACAGAGAAGGTGACTGTGTGTGTGACTTGAAAGGATGTCTCATTATTTCATGTTAACTGGGCTCTTTTACTTCTGCATTGGCACAAACATTAGAGTATTCACTATATTCATTGCAACCAGGGCAGAATTTCTTGAGTCTAAAGGTTGTGGGAAGTTTGAGGAGACAGAAAAGGAGAAGGCCCAGAATTCCATTCTCTCTTGGAGCATTCTGGTGCGTTCATGAATTGCATGCAGGTCTGGTAGACCTTCAATGTCCACTGCTTTCCTGCCTCTGAGTACTTTTCCCTCCATCACTCATAGTTGCTGTTTACCCAAGAGTTGACAGGCAGCTTTTTCTTCAAGGATGCCGGAAAGATGGTTCCATTGAAGCTAAGCATTTGGCTCCCTGTTCGATACCACAAAAAGTGGACAAGGATGCCTCTTAATCAAGTTTGCCCTCACAAAGAGATAATCTCTGCTCTTTGATTTGAGAACCACTCCTATGCCCCCATTCTCATAGTAAACAATGGCTTGTTAAACTTTCCTCCGTGTCTATACACAAAACAATGTCACTCAAACAGAGTGAATAATTGCATGGTCTACACAGTATAACTTCCATCTGTTCCATCTGTGTTTCTTCTAGCCCAAGTCCCACAGATTAAGCTATGACGTAACAGGTGAAATATTTCTATTATTTACCTAAAAATGAAAATGCAAGCAGTGGAAGCTCTGAAAGAGGCCTGGCTAGACTCAAACGTCTGACATCAGACAGTATTCTTACATATACTCTCACAGGCAAGTTCTAGGGATTTATTTGTTTATTATCTATTAGGACTTCAGAACAGATAAGTTGAACTGCTCTTTTTCTGTGTCCATTCCAAGTTGTAGTTAAAATAAAACAGCCACAACAATTAAAAAAGCATTTTTTAAGCGATTGTGTACAGTTTTTTGGCACTAATATAAGCTGTATGCTGGAAGCTACTCATTTTTCTGACCTCAAGTTCAGGTCTATGAGTCTGATTCCCCAGGGAATAGATAAGAGAGGGCACCTTGTTTTTGTGGACTTGAAAGTGACTTTAACTATAAGTACATAACTTCCGGATGGATATTCTGGCCCATTAGGCTTTAAAAAAATCTGTTTTGATGTTGAGTTGTATGAGCTGTTTATATATATGTTGGATACTCACAAGCCAATTAAAAAACGGGCAGAAGACCTGAATAGACATTTTTCCAAAGAGGAAATGCAGGTGGCCAACAGACACATGAAAAGATGATCAACATTGCTAATCATCAGGGAAATGCAAATCAAAACCACAATGAGATATCACCTCACATCTGTCAGAATGGCCATCATCAAAAAGAACACAAATGACAAATGTTGGCAAGGATGTGGAGAAAAGGGAACCCTGGAATGCTGTTGGTGAGAATGTAAATTGGTGCAGCTACTGTGAAAAACAGTAAGGAGGTTTCTCAAAAAACTAAAAATAGAACTACCATATGACCCAGCAATTCCACTCTGGTGTATATATCCAAAAAAACAAAAATATTAATTCAAAAAGATACATGCACCTCAATGTTCATAGCAGCATCATGTACAATAGCCAAGATATGGAAGTAGGCTAAGTGTCCATCAACAGATGAATGGATAAAGAAGATGCAGTATATATATACAGTGGAATACTACTCAGCCATACAAAGAATGAAATTTTGCCATTTGCAGCAACATGGATGGACTTGGGGGGCAAGTCCTCTCAGCCCCACAGTGTGTAGCCTCTGCCTGGAAATTCAGTGTCCAGCCAACCTCTATCTCCTTGCCTCTCTTATCCCACTTCCTGCCTCCCTGTCATCCAAGCCTCATACTGTCTGGCTTAACTAGCCTTCCGGGTAGGCAGGACTCACCTATGGGCATTTCCATGGTAGTAGGTTCTTAAAAGAAACAAACAGAAGAAGCCGCAAACAGTAATATATTCTCCAAGCGGGTAGTATATTTTCAAATTTTCTTATGACTTGTTGGATTCCTTTCCAGCTTTTCATGGTCTTTTCACTTTGGTTTGCACATGTTTTAATATCCTCAAAATAGCTTATCTTGAAATCTTGCCTTCCATTTTGTAGAGAACCCAGAAGGAGAATGGCGCCTTTCTGAAAAGCCAAATAACTATGTGTCTTGTTGTAACAAACAGAATGGTTACTTGGGAGCAAAGTATCACCATAGTTAAATGCTCTCCAGATGCCTGGTCTGCCACCAGAGTATAAACAGATATTTTCTGGTCTGTATTTACCTCTTTAAAATGCAGCTCTTTAAAACACACACACACACACACACACACACACACACACACACACACACACACGAAAGAATTAAGAGGTTCTTATCTCTAACTTTGGACAATTAGTAGTATTTCCCCCCTGTTTAGGGAGGCAAAGGGGGATTAGAACCTGGCCTGTCACTCCGGAAACTTGATCAGTTGGCTGGACTTCATGGAAGCCCGCCTGGACTGCGTGGTGGAGGTCCCCATTCCTGGGAGCATTCCTACTCCCCAGAGGCTTTCAGTGAGGAATACTCAACAATGAGAAACAAGTAGAAAAGCTTAAACATCTCAGTGAGCAGAATCCAGTATAGGGATCATCTCTGACAGTGCCTAAGTTTTCTACATCCTCGGAACAAGAGCACGACACTCAGACGTTCCAGGGCTTCCCTGAGAGACGGTGTGGCCATCACATTCCACCTGATACTACTGTGGAGACCGAGGCACAAGGATGAACAAAGCCAATACAGTCCTGGCCTCCTGGAGCTTAACTTCAGTGGGGAAACAGATATTGTATACATACTCTCAAAAATAAATATAGAAGCAGAAATTTGGTAAGTTCCAGAAAGAAAAAGTTCTGTTTGTATGAGAACGTAACTGGGTGACTTGGTTTAGATTGGAGGAGTCAGGAAAAGCCTCAGCAAGGATGGGGGAAACTGTGTGCAAGCACATATATGAAGACCCAAGGGCATGTGAGAGGTCAGCCAGGTGCAGAGACAGAGGCATCATTGGGCAGAAGTGTCAGGATCATTATGGGGTGAGTATTTTTTCAGGAGAAAATCAACGATGATGGCTTTACAAACCTGACAACATTGAAACTGCTCCTTTGAAGATAAAAAAAAATGCAAAATTTTAACAATGCAGTAAAATTACCACTTGGTTAAGGGTGATCTAAAAATATTCGTGTGAGCTGTATTCATTAGTTCAACCCTATATAAGAGAAAAGGCAACAACAGTGGCTAAAGCTACAGAGAGGTTTCTTGTTCTCAGTGGCTGGTTGTTTAGTAGCTCAAGGTCTCTGTGATTCTTGGCCTTTTCCTCATGACTACAAGGTAGCTGCTTATGCTCCAGCTGCAGTCACTATCTCAACTTTCCAGGCAGGGACAGGAGTGACGTGTACATCAGGAAAGCAAAACTTCGGATGGTGCTCATCAGTAGACATCACATAAATTTTTTTTAGTGTCATGTGGCTTCTCCAAGTTGCCAGAGAAGACTGGAAGTATTTTTAATTTGGGCATCAAAACTGGGTTCTATAATTAAGGAAAAAAGGGGATATGGATGTTGGATGGGCAATTAGTTGCCTTTGCAACCTACAGTTTTTTAACTTACTCTGTAGGTGGAAATCCTTTTTTCTACACCCATGCAAAATTTGTCACATGTATTTCAATATATTATGACTTTGGGGCATGTGTTCATCATCTTCTCTATGACCCCCGACAGTCTGAAGGAGTCTTTTGCAGTATTAACTGGACTTCAACCAAAATGAATCTTCTCCAACGTATCATTCGATTAACCTTTGTGTTTAACACAAATTTGTTTCCCTTTAGGGTTGTATTTTGTCCAGTTCCCTAAAACCAGAGCATCAGATCTGCTCTACTCCCCTGTTAGAGGCAGACAGACATGTATTGGCTTCTGCAGCCTGTCTGCTGTAGTTTGGGAGTGAAAGAAAACCAAGAAATAAACTTTCTGAGTGGTTTAATCAATCCAAGATGCATGCTGTTTTCAGATCATGTGTTGCTTTTGTTTTTTAGGACTCTAGATTAGCCTTGCCCATCAGTATTTTCTGAGATCTTTGTTTAATTGAACATTCTCCTGGGTTGAACTTGAGGAACAAAGGAAATGATTGGGTCTGAGTGATGGAAGGCTCCAACAGGTATCTGGGACACCACGACTTATATCCTCATGGTCTCATGTGTTATTTCAGCCAGTGTTGGGGTGACAAGTCTATGAGGTTTTGGTACATTTTGTGCTGACAGTGCCCCTTAAGCACATAACCACATGTGGTGGCCAGCCTATATGTTGGCCCTTGATTATCTCCACCTTCTGGTATCTCAGTCTTGCATAGTTCTTCCCCACATTGTATCAGAATTGGTCTGTGTGGCCAATAACATAGATACTATTGGCTAGGTCATAGAAAATATCATAGCTTCTGCCTTATTCTCTCTCTTGGAACTCTCATTCTGGGAGAAGCTAGCTGCCATGCTGTAAGGACACTCAAGCAGCCCTCTGGAGAGACGCATGTGATGAGTCAATAAAGCCTACTGCCAACAGCCAGTGAAGAACTGGGATCTTCTGCCATCAGCTGTGAGACTGAGCCTTCTTGGAAGCAGATCCCCCAGCCCTCATTAAGCCTTACAATGACAAAAGCCTGGGTCAACATCTTGAGTGACACTGAGCTATGATTACCCAGCTGCTCCTATATTCCTGACTCACAGAATCTATGAAATAATAATTGTTTGTGGTTTAAAGCCACTAACTTTGGGGCTTATCTATTATGCAGCAATAGGTGTTATAGCACATATTTTTGCTTTCTACCCTGGGGCACCGCAGATACTGATGACTGTTGGTTTGGCCCAAGCATACACACAGATCAGGAAGTTAACACTCCTGATGATGATCTTTGACTAAAGAGATGGGAAATGATGGGCCTGCTTCCTATCTTTCAAGAGGACGATTCTGGAAGGCATCAAGCGGGTATCTCGGGTGGTCCCTGAGAAGAATCAAGCCCCGTTTCCCACAGCCGTGTGTTCCCCTCCTTTGTTGCCTTACTTTCCCTGATCTCTCTCTCCTCCTTCCTAGGATCACCTCCCAACTGACCTATCTGCACACAAGCCCTGGTGTCAAGCTCTTCCTTCAGGGAAACCCAAGCTAAGATGAGGAGAGTGTGAATAAATACCACATGCCCCCCAAGCTGTTCTAAATGAGAACATGAACATTTGACTTAATGGATGAGAGCAGCAGCTTAGCCTAGCTTGAATGGAATATACAAATAAGGAGCTTATTTTATTGGAGGACTTCTTTAGCAGTATAATGATAAACTCTTGTTCCTTTTTCTTCACTTAAAAAAAAAATTGAGCATTTTAGATGATGTCAGCTTTGAAAAGTTCCTAATTAGACATTTACATGTCAAGGGCCCTTATAAACCCTTTCTCTTGGCATTAATGAGGAATAAACTAGCTCCTGAGGCAAAAAAGCTACATTGTACATATTGCATTCCTCAGTCCTCAAAACAAGAGAGCGCATTCTCAATAGGCATGATTGCCAAGTTCAGGCACAGTTAAGAAGTTTCTTAGGGCTTCGGTGTCCACAAAGGGAGTACCTCCACCCTACCAGCCTACACGGTGGCCTGCTGGAAGAGCAAGGGCTCACTGGGAAAGTATTTTCCTAAGGATAAAGAATTCACACTTCTTTCACTGTGGGGTTGGGGGGTGGGGTATCTTTCTTGGTCTCTGTCCACATACAATCATTCTGTATATGGCATGTTTTGGGGTGACAGTGGAATGAGTTTTCTCAATCTCACACCAGCCATGGAGCTCCAAGACAGTGAGAGACAAAGGTGGGTCTTTTAATGTATGTTTTGGTCCATTTGTCTCTTCCATGAAAAGAATTGTCATCATGCACAAGGATTTCTTTTTCTTAACCAGAAGAACTCTTTTGCATTAACCTAACTTTATGAACCATCTGAAGTCTAAAGGACCACCGTAAAGCCATTTGACTTCCAAAATTAAGGGATCTGTAATGGTTGGGTTCCTTTGGCTATGACACCATTGTTTACCTGAGAGATGGTCAACAAAAGGAGGACAGAGCATCATTCGAAGTCTAAGTCCCTTTCCAACTGATTCAGATCCAGGCTTATGTAGCACCCATTTGCTTTTCATGGCCCTAACACACCTTACAAATTCAAATTCAGATCTGTGATAAAGCTGACAGCTCTTCCGGCCAGGGGCAAAATTTTACTCTAAATTTGGGCATCAACATGAAGATTACAGAATGAGAGAAAATCAAGTGTAATGGGACTGAAATGGCGACCACAATGGAGGATAGTGGACTTTGGAATTAGAGGAACTGAAATTCTGATGAAGGGATATCGGTCATTCGTTCAACATTTACAGAGTGCCACTAAGTGCCCAACATTGCGCTGAACTGGGAAGGTGATGAAGGCACAGGTGCTACCCTCAAGGAGCTCGGCCCAGTGAGACATGGGACCCGGCCTTTTAGGAAAATAAATGAGATTTTTGTTGGTATCATTTTTGAAATTTTTCCAATGGGATGTTTGCAGACAAGGGTGCTAGTTAAAGTCAGACATCGCTGCAATAATGACAGTGCCGGGGCTTTCCTGGTGGCGCAGTGGTTGAGAGTCCGCCTGCCGATGCAGGGGTCACGAGTTCGTGCCCCGGTCCGGGAAGATCCCACATGCCGCGGAGAGGCTGGGTCCGTGAGCCACAGCCACTGAGCCTGCGCGTCCGGAGCCTGTGCTCCGCAATGGGAGGGGCCACAGCAGTGAGAGGCCCGCGTACCGCAAAAAAAAAAAAAAAAGAAAAAAAAAAAGAAATAATGACAGTGCCCATGATTCCTAGTTCCAATCTCCTCTTTCCTGGTGGAATAACTTTACAAGACAATGTAATTGAAAGCTTCTTGTAAAGTGCTTGACAAATGTTAAGTTTCCACCAATCTAAGTGCGTATAACAGCTTAAGTTCCCCAACTTCAAGCTATTTTCCCTCACGACACAAAAGCCTAGTTTCCCTGAACTTGCTCTCTCCTCCATATCATTCAGTGTTTTCATCATGACCCCCACCTTCTCTTGTTCCTTCTGAGGGCAGGGGAGAGAGGGCTGCCCTGGAGCTCGCCGGTGAACTGAGCCCCATTGAAAGCTGATCCTTTTGACCACAGTATCAAAGCAATCCAGCTGCAGATTAAGGAAACAGAAGGCTCTGAAGCTTTGATTTAAGAATCAGGTCATGGAGCTCTTTGAAGAGCTTGAGCTTTTGGAGAAAAAAAAAAAAAGTGTGAGGCAAGTTCCAAATGCACATGCATCATATTTAGATAGAAGAGGTAGGAATGTAAAATAAAGTGACGTAAACAACAAGGTCCTACTGTAGAGCACAAGGAACTATATTCAATATTCTGTGACAAACCATAATGGAAAAGAATATGAAAAAGAATATATATATGTATAACTGAGTCACTTTGCTGTACAGAAGAAATTAACACAACACTGAAAATCAACTATACTTCAATAAAATTTTTAAAAAGTAAAAAAAAATAAGCTGACAGATTTTTTAGCAAATACAACAGAGCATACATATCTTTTTTTCTCTCACTGTTGTGGCCTCTCCCGTTGCGGAGCACAGGCTCCGGACGCGCAGGCTCAGCGGCCATGGCTCACGGGCCCAGCCGCTCCGCGGCACGTGGGATCCTCCCAGACCGGGGCACGAACCTGTGTGCCCTGCATTGGCAAGGCGGACTCTCAACCAACGCGCCACCAGGGAAGCCCAGAGCACACATATCTTAATGAGGGTTATATCCTTCAATTCAAGTCACCATGGTAGACAAAATACTCATTTCAACTCTGTTGCCATTGCTCAAAGCATTTCCTTTCAGAAGTGCTTACAGGGCTTCCCTGGTGGCGCAGTGGTTGAGAGTCCGCCTGCTGATGCAGGGGACACGGGTTCGTGCCCCGGTCCGGGAAGATCCCACATGCCGCGGAGAGGCTGGGCCCGTGAGCCATGGCCGCTGAGTCTGTGTGTCTGGAGCCTGTACCCCGCAATGGGAGAGAGGCCCGCGAACCACGTATCCTTTGAGAGAGGATATTTATAATTTTTTTGTTGAAGAGTCAAAAGCCATTTAGAGCCAAATATGATGGAAAAAAGCTAGTGATTAAGCTGAGTAATATTGTGTGTGACTATAAAATAACAAGGCTGATTTTGGTGCATGGGCTGAAGCCAATTCTGAGGCAATTCCACAAAAGCACCCAAAATGTATTTTTGTAACAAGTTTGCCAGAGCTGCCATAACAAAAATAACACAGATTGGGTAGCTTAAATAACAGAAATTCATTTCCTCAGAGTTCTGGAGGCTGGAAGGCCAAGATCAAGGTGTTGGCAGGTTTGGTTTCTCCTGAGGCCTCTCTCCTTGGCTTGTAGATGGTCATCTTCCTGTCGTGTCCTCCCTCGGTCTTCCCTCTGAGCATGCCTCCCTGGTGTATCTTTGTGCATCTAGATTTCTTCTTCTTAACAAGGACATTAGTCAGATTAGGTTAGGGCCCACCCTAACAGCCTCCTTTAACTTAATCACCTCTTTCAAGACCCTATCTCCAAATACAGTCACATTCAGAGGTATGCAAGATTAGGGCTTCAGCATTTGAACTCTGGGAAAACACAATTCAGCCCGTAACAACATTCATCACTGAGTAAGTGTATAACTTTCCAAGTGCTCTAATCTGAAAGACAGTGTCATTTTTACATGTAAGTACTGGCATGCTTGTTAAAACTAATTATGTCCATCTATGGATGAGTGGATTCACAAAATGTGGTATATACATACAATGGAATATTATTCAGCCTTTAAAAGGAATGAAATTCTGACCCATGTTACAACATGGATGAAACTTGGTCATTATGCTCAGTGAAATAAGCCAGACACAAATATTGTACGATTCTACTTCTATGAGGTTCCTAGTCAAATACATAGAGGCAGAGAGCAGAACAGTGGTTACCAGAGGCTGGGAGGAGGGGAGGATGGGGAGCTATTGCTTAATGGGGAGAGTTTCAGTCTGGGAGGATGGAAAAGTTCTGGAGATGGATGGTGGTGATGGTTGCACACAAGGTACTTAATGACACTGACCCACACTTAAAAATAGTTAAAACGCGGGCTTCCCTGGTGGCGCAGTGGTGGACAGTCTGCCTGCCAGTGCAGGGGACACGGGTTCGAGCCGTGGTCTGAGAAGATCCCACATGCTGCAGAGCGACCAGGCCCGTGAGCCACAACTACTAAGCCTGCGCGTCTGAAGCCTATACTCCGCAACAAGAGAGGCCGCGACAGTGAGAGGCCCGTGCACCTCTTTGAAGAGTGGTCCCCGCTCGCCGCAACTAGACAAAGCCCTCGCGCAGAAACGAAGACCCAACACAGCCAAAAATAAATAAATAAATAAATTTTTTTTTTAAAAAAAGAACAAAAATAGTTAAAATGTTAAATTTTATTCTTTAGTTCTTCTAGGTCTTTGTGAAACATTTCTTGTATCTTCTCTATTTGTGCCTCCATTCTTTTCCTGAGATCTTGGATCATCTTTACTATCATTACTCTGAATTCTTTTTTGGGTAGATAGATTTTATGATATTATATATATATTTCTGCACAATAAAAAAAAAATGTTTTAAAGTGATTACTCTGTAGTTGTTGGTCAAGAAATAGAGCCAAGGTTTTCCAATAAATGTGGCTTAATGCCCAGTGGCCATTGTTTCAATGGCCTATCTATTGTAACAAAAGATAAATGTAAAAACTTAGGGGCATAGATAGCCCAGGAACTCAGGAAAGTTGAATTGTTATAATTTAGGGTGCCATGCTTTATTTATTTCTGAGTAATAGTTGTCTCAATCACGTATAGTAATAGCAGTTTGGTAACCTCTATCTCTAACTTAATAAACACTGCTGTGAGGGTCCACATGAACCTTCCTACCAGGAGTGGACCATGTCCCAGGGTTGGTGTACAATATTTCTGCCCCTGCCCAGGACGTAATCTAGTTAAACCATAAAACACATTAAGTCTGGTTTCCAATTCCCTTTCTGTCCTCCTCATCCATCGGCTAAAATCTTATTTCCCCTTCCCACTGGGCAGTAAAGTGCCTTCAGTAGTTAAGGTTTGAATCCCTAATCCTCTTGCCATTGATTACCTATCCCATCCCGAGGTTGGCCATCCAGGAAGCCAGGCGTAAGCAACTAGAATTATCCTGACTTTCACCTCTTGCTCTGTCCCTTCAAAGCTTCCAGTGATCTAATAACAGGTTTTCAGAGGGGCTGGGGATCCTGGAAAGAAACACTGTCTACTATAAAACACACAGTGATTTGTAAAAGGATTCAACTGTGGAAAAAATGCATTGATTTCATCCATTGCTTAAGAGGAAAACAAATTCACACTAAGATGTAAATGACTGAAGGATTTACTGACAGAAGGAGGCAATTCTTTAGGCCAGTGTTACAGCCATCATTTCTTGTCCTTCTTGGCCACTCTGGGTCCTGGGGAATCGTTTTTCTTTTCCAGGCATTGAGGTCAAAGAGGAATTTTATTAGAACGTGGCAGCCATTAGTTCCTAGCTCTTTCCCACAATCAACCCATCCTACAGAAATGTCATTAGAAAGAGAACAGGAAATCATTGCTTCTGTTGTCCATTTGCTTGACCAAGTTAAGCCTTCTTAATTGGATTCTTCTTTCACATAT
Source organism: Kogia breviceps (assembly GCF_026419965.1). Lineage (NCBI taxonomy): Eukaryota > Metazoa > Chordata > Mammalia > Artiodactyla > Physeteridae > Kogia > Kogia breviceps. The sequence continues at coordinate 21,787,362 of NC_081326.1, read as the reverse complement.
GGAGAAACATAATTAGGTCCCTGATCAATCTGGCCTCCCTGGACTTGTTTTTTAAATAAATGAAAATTGTACCAAAGTGACATTTCACTGACATATTAGCCTGAACCAAAATTGCTCTATTAAAGAGATGATTCTAGCTTTGTAAAAAACATTTAAGTTACTTCTAGTTACGAGAGAAACTTTCTAAAATACGATTCTCTATAAAGCGGAGCTTATTTGCTTTTCTTGAAAGGAGTCTAATGCTTGTTCACCTTTTTTTCTTTTTTCCCCTGGTACGCAGGCCTCTCACTGTTGTGGCCTCTCCCGTTGCGGAGCGAAGGCTCCGGAAGCCCAGGCTCAGCGGCCATGGCTCACGGGCCCAGCCGCTCCGCGGCACGTGGGATCTTCCCGGACTGGGGCACGAACCCGTGTCCCCTGCATCGCCAGGCGGACTCTCAACCACTGCGCCACCAGGGAAGCCCTGGTAAGCTTTCTGAACCTCCAGAAGCTTGTTTTACCATTCACAAAATAGTTTGTCCTGAGTAAATAAGATGACAATAAACGCACCAGGTGGGTACCAAGTAAGGGGAGTTGCTCTGTGCTTGTTAGGAGGTACAGAGTCTGGGCCCTCTCCTAGGTGGGGGAGCAGCGGTTTACTCAGGCCCACCGGCTGTGCCCTGTTCCTGAGGTTATCACAGAAGTTAGAAAGCCCAGATATCGCACGGCCATGAGTGGTGACCCCTTTAGCCCTCAAGAGTGAGTGACGTTGAGAGGGGCAAGGACCTCTAGTCTTTCCCAAGATCTCAAGCTCCCTCTCCTGAAGCAGAATGAAGGCGACGGTGAAAGAAGCCATTTTTCAGTGGCTGCTGCTGAATAGACAGAGAAATGTTTGGCACTGTACTAATTCCTGGATGGGGCGAAGTCGTTTAGTCTAGGCCAGGGCCGGCTTGGGTTGACCAACGTGCGCTCCTGTTCAGAGAGTTCGGAGTGAAATGACTTTAGAAGTAGTGGTTAGTACCTAAGCGAAATGGGTGAAAAGTCCCGTTTGAGGTACACATTAAATAAAAGGGAGAGGCTAATACTTAACCCAAATGAATTTAGTTATCTCTCGAGGTCTGCCCTAAACGACTACGTCGGTTTCTCTCCCCAGGGTTTCATCTTGGCCTCTGGGTTTCAGATGAGCTGCACCAGGCTAGGAGGTTGCAGGGGCACCTGGTGTGGGCCAGGAGCCCTTGGGGCGCCCCGAGAGGAGACTGGAGCCCCGGGGGAACCTCGCGAGGGGATGGAGGCCATGGGGGAGCCCCGGGAGGGGATCGGAGGCCGCGGGGTCTCCCCGGGAGGGATCGGAGGTCGCCAGCCGCCGAGAGCTGCGCAGGGCTTGGGGCTGTGAAAGAGCAGCGGCTGCTGGCCGGCCCCGCGCCCCGGCTCGGCAGCCGCGGCCGCCCCCCACACGCGGGATCACAGGGGAGCTGACGTTTCATTTACCGACTGAGCGACTCTGAAAAAGGCCCCTGTGCCCAATTACCGCGGCGCGCCGTCTGCTCGGCGGCGGGCTGAGCCGGGCGGGCGCGGGCGCCCCGCGCGGCGGGGGAGGGGTAACCTTTCCCGGGAGCCGCCGGGAGCGGGATGGTGGTGTGAAAAACAGCAGCCACAATGCGGACTCGTCACCCCGTCACCCCTGACGGCATGGGAAAGCGCCGGCTCCGCCGCGGCCGCCCCCGCCCGCCCGCTTGCCGCCCCCGGGCGCGGCCGCCAAAGGATGCTTGTCTTCCTCCCGCCTCGGAGTTCAAGCGCCCATCATTTCTCAGGACCTTTTTCCTTTCCCTTCTCTCTCTCTCTCTCTCCGTCTCTCGCTCTTTTTCTTTTCTTTTTAAAGGAATGTGCCAGTGGCATTTGCGAGTACAAAAAAGTTAACAAACGAGGCTTGGTTTTCAATTTCTCCCGCCCTGGTCCCCGGGCTCGCACTAAGCAGTTCCCGGGGGCGGCCGCTGCACCAGCACGACCTCGCCGCGACCCGACCGGTTCCCGGCCCGCGCTCGGCCTCCTGACGCCGGTGGTCAGATTGAGCTTGATCAGAGTCAGTTTTCAGCAGTTAGAGGCAGTATCTGAATCTCCAGCTTCATTGATTTGTACCGAATGATTTCATAGTCATAAGGAAAAGCTGCATTCCACTAGTCCCTTTGCACGCAGGCGGGAGGCACCCTAATCACTAGATCGGTTAACCTGTTCACCAGACACCTGACCGGAAGGTGTCCTGGGGGAGGGGACAGGACAATGGCCTGTACGTCAGGAGCCTTGGGTTCTGTTTCCAGCTTTACCGCAGACTTCACCACCTCTGCCCCCGGTGCCTCGCTTTCTCCATTGAGAGAGCCTGGATAAAGCCGCTTTGAGAAAGCTCCATGGAGGATTAGCGAGATAATATCTGTGTAGAGCTCTGCGGTTCTTGAAGGAAAATGCTGTGTAAATACAACTCGCTGAGCTTGTTCTAATCATCACCATCCTCGTTGCTGTTAATCTTGACTTCCCTTCCTTGTCAGTTTCGGCATCGTTACGTAACCCGGTGCGGATATGCGTGCGCCTGCGTGCCTGTGTGTGTGTTTGGGGAGATGGAGTGGGATCTGGGTTCAGAATAAACGTTGACCCCCTGAAAACTAGTAAAGCCAGGTAAACAACAGGCTGGGAAATCCCTAAAGCTTGACCGATGAAAGCAATGTCTCAGTTGCATCTCAGCCAGTCCCTATTTCACATGTTTCTGTCTTTCTGTGCTCCATTCATTTTCAGAAGGCTCCACTGAATGAACAAGAGCATCAAAATGAAAGTTAAGGTTTTGTTTCGTTGTGTTTTTTTTTTTTTTTCCTTCTTTCGGCTTGCTTGTTTGTCCATATGCAAATGGACAGGTCCATTTTCAAAAGACTGTAAGAGACATGAGCAGAATTTAAGAGATAAATAATTGCACTGAGTGAAGATGAGGGGTTAACCTGTTCTCTCCGTCCAGTGCTAAAAGCTTCGTGTTGGGCCCGGGGACAACGAGACCCTCTTATCCGGAGAGTATTCCGCTCAGCCTGGGAGAGCCTCTGGCGGGACAGTCAGTAGTTACCTTGCTTTCAGCCACCCTCCACTTCTGTAAACCAGTGTCCTTCCACTCACACCCCAAAGCCCCCATATCAAAGTGGCCAGGGGTAAGGTAGAAACTTCTGGGCTGATAGTGCTTCTGGTGTATTTTCCTCCTATGGTCAGTGTGGCTGGTGCTTGCATTTTTTTTTTAATAGATACAGGCTGATAAATCTGTTAATGATAGAAACTGCTACACTTCAAATAAGAACTTTGTGTTCTAGATTGGGGTAGGGTATTAAAAGTTACAACTTACTATGTATAAAATGAAATAGCTACAAGGATATATTGTACAGCACAGGGAATATAGCCAATATTTTATAATAACGGTAGTGGAGTATAATCTTTAAAAATTGGAATCACTGTGTTGTACCTCTGAAACATATAATACTGTAAATCAACTATATACCTCAATTAAAAAAAAAAAAACTTTGTATTCTAAAGATTTAGGCTGAAAGGGTTGTTTATTTTTGCACAGGATTTTACCCTCCTAAAAATCAAATAAATCAACTTAATGCCTCCTATGTAACAGGTGGAACTATAGACATCTGACAAGAAACACATATCTCCTTTTACTCTAGTGCATGTTCTTCAGGGGCCACATGATTAGCAATAACTTTCATTTTTTAAGTCTAAGTTGGGGGCTTCCCTGGTGGCACAGTGGTTGAGAGTCTGCCTGCCGATGCAGGGGACACGGGTTCGTGCCCCAGTCCGGGAAGATCCCACATGCCGCGGAGCGGCTGGGCCCGTGAGCCATGGCCGCTGAGCCTGCACATCCGGAGCCTGTGCTCCGCAATGGGAGAGGCCACAACGGTGAGAGGCCCGCGTACCGCAAAAAAAAAAAAAAGTCTAAGTTGGAATCAGATCCCTGAGTCCCTGTGAGGCAGAGACAGGCATTATGAAGCATCACCCCATTAGTGCACTCATGAATGAAAACTAAACATTCAGGGAAATCACTAAATATACTATTGCCATAAACAGGTACCACTCTGTCCATAGCATTTGATTTACAAACAAAACAAGACAAAACACCTCAAATGAAATTTCAGGTAAGTGCAAGACCCATAAATTATTACGAGTTTACCGAATTGATCAGAAAAGTTAAAAGATGTAATTTCTGCATCTGGTTCTGCCCCTTGTGTTACTGGCCTTGCATAAGTCACTTCACTGCTCTTTTCCCGTTACTGAATGTGAGAAAGCAGGACTGGTCAAAATAATGCTGGTGGTGATGAGGACGAAATGCTTTACGTTCTCTTATAAGGAAACGCTCTCACTCAAACAATGACTCCTACCTGAACATAAAAGTTCTCATCACATTAGAAAGCACTTAAAAAAAAAAAAAAAAAAAAGAAGCTCAGCTCAAGAAGGCCACACACTGAAGATTATATACCTTAGTATTAGGATTTTTCCATAGCCTTCCACTCAGAGCCTATTTGCTTTTTCTTGAGGTACAATTCTAATGGTATCGGGTTTTTGGTTCTCCACCTCACAATAGACAATTAGAATGGGGAAGATAGGATACTGGCTGTAACTGATAACCTGAAAGAAAGTTTAAAGTCCAAAAAAGAAGTGACCAGTCATTTAAAAAACAAATAGTCATCTGGAGCCTTTGTGAGTGTGGCCAAGCTTTTCAAGACAAAATATCTGGAAGTCATCAGTATACATCAATATAAATGAAGATAATTATGAACTTTAATCATTAAGACAAGGCGAAACGATGCTTATTGCACTCTGTTTAGAAAGGCAGGGATGTAGATAGTAATTTTGGTAAAGGTTTTTATTTAAAATAGAAAGTTTCAGCACTTGAAAGGATAAGCTTCGGTTTGTTGTGAAACATGTTGTACAAGTAGAATTCCTTACTCCTCAAGAATGTTAGACAAACGAAGCATTGCAGCGGGAAAAACTAATAGCACCTTAGTTTTACAGATTATTCCAATGGATGCCCTCCAGTTAAACTCAGATTACAAGGGGTGGTTGGTTCAGTGCTGATTACAGGAAAGATTATCATCTACTAAATAATTCAGCTCACATCCTCTTTTCCTCTGGTTTTCCATCCAAGAAGCATCAAGGCCTGGTTTTGCTTAGTTTGTGAGATTCCCATCCAGAGGCAGTTGGCTAAAGATCATGAGTTCTAGGCATATTAGATTTGGGTCACCACGTTGTCTGTGTAAGTCATTATGGGTTGGGGTGCAGTTTGATAAAATCACAGAAAATATCTGGGAAATGAAAATTCAGAACTGACCACAAGAATTACATAGAAAGATATACTGGAGGTACATGGAGCACATCAGACCACTACTGGTGATGGTCCAAGAATTACGAAAAAAGGAAGATCTGGGTTTCTCTAGAGAACTCAAAAAGAAGGAAACAAGATCATAAGAACTTGGTTCCTCCTGAGCCATACAAAGAGGAAAAGAATTTATGTAAATGGAAATATAGCTTCAGACATGAAATTCGGATATTAAGATTTCGTTTGGCTTAATTTTAAGGATAACGAATGCTTGCTTTCAAAATTGATTTTGAAAAACGTGAGTTTGCAAAAACCTGGAAAAATTTTCATCTGTCATGTAATTTAAAAGGGGAAAAAAGCTCACAGCTTGCCTTAGAGTAATAATCACAAAGTTACATTAGTAGATTTGGTAATGGCAAGGGTTTCTTTCCTTTCCTTAAAGAAAGATGATGCAAACCACAACATGTAATCCCTTGAAAAAGAGTTATGTGCTTCCCCTCTAGTAGATAATGTCAATTTCAAAACACCCTCAATGTTAAGTCCTCATCACAAGAAAAAGAATTTTTGTAACTCTGTATGATAACGCATCTTAACTAGACTTAACTGTGGTGATCATTTTGCAATATATACAAACATTGAGTCATGTTATACACCTGAAACTAATATAATGTAATATGTCAATTATACCTCAAAAAAGACAAACAAATAAAAATCCAATGAGAAAGATATTTATTATCTTTTTTTAGATGAGGAAGCTAAAGCTCAAAAAGGTAAGGTAACTTGCCCTTGTACACATGGGTAGTAAAAGTGATGGAGTTGCTCTTCAAACCCAGGTCTGCGTCTTCTTTTTCTTTTTTTTTAACTGAAGTACAGTTGATTTACAGTGTTGTGTTAGTTTCAGGTGTACAGCTGATTCAGTTGTACATATATATTCTTTTTCAGATTCTTTTCCTTTATATGTTATTACAAAATATTAAGTATAGTTCCCTGTGCTATATAGTAGGTCCTAGTTAGTTATATATTTTATATATAATAGTGTGTATATTTTAAACCCAAACTCCTAACTTATCCCTCCCCCCCCTTTCCCCTTTGGTAAATCATAAAGTTGTCTTCTATGTCTGTGGGTCTGTTTCTGTTTTGTAAGTTCATTTGTATCTTTTTTTTTTTTAGATTCCACACACAGCGATATTATATGATATTTGTCTTTGTCTGACTTACTTTACTTAGTATGATAATCTCTAGGTCCATCCATGTTGCTGCAAATGGTATTATTTCATTCTTTTTTATGGCTGAGTAATAGGTCTCGGTTTTTCTAAGGACTGTGTTCTTCCATGTGCCTTCCCGAACAAATGAAACTCCATTTGCTTGTAGTGGCACCCAAGTCCTTAGGCATCTACAAATATATGGACTATGTTTTGAGATTCAGTATAAATGAAGTGTCAGAAATTTGGAATTCGTTTTTCCCTCTTTTTTCAATAAAGACTCAAACTTTTCAAAGTAAATATCAATCTAGAGATTTTGTCAGGTTCTGCACCTCCTTTGTTATTGCTAAGTTGCTTAAAGTGCAGTTAGAGACGCCTGATGAACATAAGTGCAAGTTAAGAGATGCGTTCTTTCTGCAACTCAGAAAGGGGAATAGTTCTGTGTAATTGGACGAGGGGGTGGTATTGTATTCTGACACAGAAAAAGGATTTGGAGCCTTTTGTAGCTGTGTACTTTCTACCCCTTTGTTTAGCAGTTTGATAAATTCTGAGACATACAATAAGGTAATAACACAAAGTTTAGGTTTGTGGAAAAGAAAGTTAGGAGGCACTTAACCCATGGCAACAAATTTCCTTTTTTTCCTTATTTTTAAATTTTACGTTTCCCATGATTTCTTTCCAGATAGTAGTGTTTGTTCCTCAGTGAGCTAACATTTTAACTATTCAAACTTTAAAAAATAAATAGGGAGAAGGTGGCAGCCTCTGGGAGGTCTCACACCAGTGGGGGGCTCCTCAGAACTACCACTGCCAGTGTCTTTGTCCCCACAGTGGGCCACAGCTGCCCCCAGCCTCTGCAGGAGACAGGAACACTGTGACCAGACTCATGTCAACCGAAGTCAACTGACCAGGAACAAAGAGATTTTACGACCTTCCTCAGTCCCTTCCTGGTGCCCAGATATCTGCCGTTGTTAGTCACATCCTGAATTTAACCCCCTCCTGCTTCCCCCTTCCCTCGCATAAAAGAAGCTTGACTTCTATCCCAAATTAAGATGATTCTTTAAGACATTAGTCCGCCATCTTCTCAGTTTGCTGGCTTTCCCAATAAAGTCACTTTTCCTTGCCCACCCCTCCCCCCCAAATAAATAAAATATAAATAGGAATACAATTCTCTTCCTACCTCTCTCCCCTTCCAATGTTGGTGGGTGGAGAAGGCAATCAGAAAATAGCTTAAACGTTTTATTTAATATAATGTTCATATTTTTTAAAAATGTGTAATGTTAAAACCTCAAGAGCCAGGCATAAGTCATACACAAAAAAGTAAATTTTAAAAGGTTTCCTTTGAAATAAGAGAATTTCTGGGTTCAGGGCTCAAGGTTTCCATGTATTCTACAAGAATCCAGCCAAAGATAGATGGCATTTGTCCTGTTTACATCTTTCTAAACGAAACTGAACTGTGTCTTAAGTAGCAGGGTAAGAGAACTTACATAACTTGGTGTCCAAATATGCCTCTTGGAGTTGAACATTCCAGAATGAATTTACCTTGGAAATATTATTGAAGGGGGATCAAGTAACACCCCTCTCCATTTTTCTCACTTTTACCCTCCAAAGCAAAGAGAGAAGGTAGGATTAGAATATGTAGAGGGTCCTTAAGCCCAATAGATGGTTTTTGGTAGCCAGTTCTGAGATGACTTTCTAGAAAATTGTAGCTGAGAAGCTGCCAATTATAGAAGTTGTTGGTCTTAGGGCAGACGGACCCTAGCCGGCTTACTGTAGAGGAGACTCTGAATGTGAGGGGGCTGACGAATACAATTTAGAAACATTTAAAACATGGAAACATGTTTTTACTGCTCATTTCCCTACATTTGAAAGTTGGAGCATCCAGGACTCAGTCCTTATACCTTTTATCTGCTTATGTACACTCACTGCCCAAGCGATCTCATATGGTCTTATGGCTTTAATCCCAAGTCTGGATTTTTAGCCTGACCCCTTCCAGAGCACCAGACTTTTAAATATATGTATGTATATGTGTGTATATTTACTCAACATCTACTCCATTATGATGTCTGGTCAGAATTGTTATGAACATACATACTTAGTTATGAACCTCTGATCCCCTTACCTCCAACCTCCCACCTTCTGTCCCCACTTCATTGGGCCACTCGCTAAGGTCAGAGATCCTGGAATCACCCTTGACTCCTCTCTTTTTTATGTCCATCCCATTTCTGATATCACAGTAAATCCTTTTGGCTCTACCTTCAAAACATATCCAGACTCCAACCACTTACCACTTCTGCTTCTATCATCTTGGCCCAATCCACCATCATCTGTCACCTGAATTACTGCAACATCTTCCTAACAGGTCACCCTGTTTCTACCCCTGCTCCTTTAACAGCCTTTTCTCAACAATGAAGCTAGAGTGATCATTTGAAAACTAAAGTCAAATCCTGTCATGCCTCTGCTGAAAATGCGCCATCTCACTCCATGTAAATCTTGGTATCCCTAGAATGGCCTAGAAGGCCCTACAAAGTTTGCCCTGTCACTACTCCCTTAGCTCCCGAACCTCACTCCTACTATTTTCTCCATCAATCCCTCCATTCCAGCCACTCTGAACTTGCAGTTCCTTAAACTCATCAAGGCCACTGCCCTCAGGGCCTTTACACTCCTCGGTCCCTCTACCTGGAAATATTTCCCACCCCTGCCGACTGAGATATCCATAAGCCTTCCTCCCTCATGTCTTCAAATACTAACTTCTCAGAGTCCTACGGTGATCACCATAATTTAAAATTTCAGGGAATTCCCTGGCAGTCCAGTGGTTAGGACTCCATGCCATAGAGCATGCAGCAAAAAAAATAAAAATAAAAATAAAATAAAATAATTTGGCCCCTGCCCCACACTCCCCCTCCCCTTCCCTGTGTTAGTTCTCTCCAAGCACTCTTGACCTTCTGTTATATCATATACTTATTTACTTTGTTTATTGTCTATCTCCTCCCCACCCCAACCTTAGAAGGTAAGCTGTATGAGGGCAGAGATTTTTTTTCTACTTCATTTTATTCACTGCTGTATCTCCAGTGCTTAGAACAGTGCTTGGTGCATAGTAGGTGCTCATTAAATAGTTGTTGAATGAATGGATGATGTTTTAGGACCAGTAAACTCTCTAGTTGGGCACCAGCACTTCATGGCAGTTCTGTAATTTCTCTGAATACTCCTCCTCAAAATCAGATTACTCAGAAAGACCTCTTAGGCTAAACTTGTTGTGATAGTAGAGATGAGATTTGTCTAGGGAAACAGTGATTATAACACATATTTGCAAAGGGTCTGGCACTGAAACATTCTGTGGGCACTATGATCATCTTCCGTTCAACAAATATTTAATAGGTAACTATTATATACCTTGGTGCATAGAGAAAAGAAAATAAAGAGACTCTGCCTTTGTAGAAGCTTATTTTTAGTAGGATTATTACTATCTATAATACTATATGACGAGATAAATACCAAAAAAGTCATAACAACACAGAGCTCTTATAGAGCTGGATGGATAGAGTGGATGGAGAAAATATTTTCGATAGCAGTGGGTCATGAAAAACTTCATGTAAGAGCAGATATTTGAGATGGGTCTTGAAGCACAGTTCAGATTTGACAAGCAGAGAAAGATACTGGGATACAGAGAAGCTATGCGTTGAATTCGTGAAAGTTTACCATCCTTAGGTTTTTCTTTGGTAGGAGAGGGAGTAGTTCTGTGTTTTCACCATTTTTGCTTTATCCTAAGTTCAATTTGGCCGAAATGGGGTTATCTCTCCTGCAGAGAAGGTTTTTTAGCAAGAAGAGCAGGGTTCCTTTTAATAACATTAGGTATAAAGTAATACTTAGACATTCAGAAATTCAATTCAACAAATATTTATGCGGTGCCTATTTGTACCAGGCTCCGTATGGAAGAGGGGCCTTGAGGGAGGTAGGAGGAAAAGGAGGGTGGGCTAGGAGCCACAGGATTGGACAGGCTGCCTTTAGAAGAGGGAGTGACCTTTCATAGAGTTGTGAGGGTGCAAGACATATGGGAAGCAATTAAAGTGCAAATGCATGGCGTGGAGCGAGTGATAAGGAAGGCAGACTGCTTTTCCAAGAACTATGCTGGTGTCGGGGGAAAAGAAAATTAAGACACCAGTAGCCGAAGGAGTTAGCTGGATTCATTGCTGGCATTTTTCTGGAAGCATTTCATATATATATGAAACACACATATATATACGTATATACATCTATCTATTTATCTATCTATCCATCCACCTACCTGTCTGTCTGTCTATCTATCTATCTATCTATCTATCTATCTATCTATCTATCTACCTACCTACCTACCTATCCATCAAGGAAGACAGGGGAGGGAAGGAGAGTAAGGAGGAGGAATGGAACATGCAGTGTCTTAGACTATCTGATCTTAGAGATTTCCTACCTTCCTCTGAATTTAATTCAAGTCAAAGCAGGTCAGAGCAATGATAAAATTTATCAGATGCTACAACTATATGAGTTGTTTTCACCCTTTCCCTGTAGAATCATCATCAGAGTGTTTTAAGACTGGAAGAGGTATTAGAGGCCATCTAGTCCAATCGCCTTCTCATACGTGGGAAAACTGAGACCAGAGAGAAGTGACTTTTCCAAAGTCAAATAGCCAACTTGCTGGAGTGGCCTCCTGGTTTCTGGTCCTAACCCGCTGCTGTTTCCCTTCACTGTGCCCCAAACCTGTAAGCCTGATTTCTTATTTTTCCAAGTGATAATAATTTTGCCTTCTACTTCATAGAGTATATATTTTTATTTTGATGTTCATAAAGATCCTGTGATTTTACATAATTCCAACATAGTGCTACATTAGAACCCAGTTAGAGAGGCCTCAGTTTACACAAGACACCGCTTCCTATTCTGCAGTTGTCACTTGGTGATCCAGGTCCTTATTCTCTACCTGAAAAATAAAGAATTCTCCTCTTCTTAGTAAGATTTCAGTTTTGTTTTGTGGTACGCGGACCTCTCACTGTCGTGGCCTCTCCGCGCAGGCTCCAGACGCGCAGGCTCAGCGGCCATGGCTCACGGGCCCAGCCGCTCCGCGGCACGTGGGATCCTCCCGGACCGGGGCATGAACCCGCGTCCCCTGCATCGGCAGGCGGACTCTCAACCACTGCGCCACCAGGGAAGCCCGAGATATCAGTTTTCATTAAGGCCTAATCTTGCTTTTTATGAGAGAAAGAGAGCCTCCTCCTCTCTCTATGGGGCGATTTGTTCCCGAAACATTCTCTCACCGCAACGAGAAGCCCACGCACCGCAACGAAGAGTAGCCCCAGCTCGCTGCAAGTAGAGAAAGCCCGCGCGCAGCAAAGAAGACCCAACAAAGCCAAAAATAAATAAATAAATACATTTTTTAAAAAATGAAAAAAGAAACCCTCAAAAGCAACATTGATAGAGAACAAACTAGTGGTTACTAGCCGGGAGAAGGAAGGGGGTAGGGGCGATATAGGGGTAGGCAATTTAGAGGGACAAACTATTATGTATAAAATCAATAAGCTACAAGGATATACTGTACAACACAGGGAATATAGGCAATATTTTATAATTGTAAATGGAGTATAAACTTTAAAAATTGTGAATCACTATGTTGTACACCTGTAACTTTTATAGTACTGTATATCAACTATACTTCAATTAACAAAAAGATTTTTGCCTGTTTAAAAAACAAAGCAACATTGATCTGGATGTAATTTTGATTCTTCCAAGGCAAGTAAGGCTTTAAGGACTTGGAGATGAGATTATTCCACTTCACTTCACCCTGTTTTCCAAGATGACACAACTGAGACCCAGTTCAAGGTCACTTCCTAATTAATACCAGAACGAGGCTAGACCATGGGCCATCAGAGTATTTTCACTGAATCTCCCCTTGGAATTCTATGGCCAAGTGTTGGTTGGGGGCACCCTGAGGACACAGCACTAGCTGCCTGTGGTCCAGGCACGAGGTCGAGGCGGTGGGGCCTGCTGAAGAGCCTGTCCTTGCTCTAACTTCATGAAGCAGGAAGACTTCCTCCTTAGGACTAGCGTCTGAGCTGCTCCTTCTTTTGAATTTTGAATCCCTGCCTTTTTCCTTTTAAAGAAAAGAGAACAGGAGCTGGCTCTGTGCCTGTTCTATGCTGCGTTAGGTGTCAAACCCATCGCCAAGAGTAAACAGCTACAGTAGGTGAAGTGGGGTTAAAATAGTCCAAGCAAACCCCCACACCCCGGCGCTTTTAATGGTTGAACAGAAAAGTAGAATGGAAAACACGTTGCCTAATGCTATATTAGCTGCCTAATGCTTTATCTATAGACTGGATGCTTATCATTTCATCTAAGCGTGGAAGATAAGTGTCTCTGAGCTCAGAGTACAGCCTGTGCCCGGACACTTAAAGGCCAGTTATTGCTGAAGATTGTGTAAAAAGGCTGTTGGAGCTCAAAAAAAAAAAAAAAAAAATCAAATCAGAGTTCCGTTTGTTCCTGTTGTCAGACTGAGACAGCAGCCAACGAAAGACGGAAGGAAAGAAAGCCTGACACCCTGTCAGAGTGCGCATGAGCGCACCAGTGGGAGCCAAACCGCTTCATCTTTTATGTAGCACGAACCACGCTATTGTCAGCGTTGGGACCTGAGGAGTAGGTGTTCGCACCGGCCTGTGCGTGGCTGGATTGGGGAACTGCTGTGAGTTTTCCAGATTCATGCTTTTCCAGGGCATGGCTGAAGGAGGAGGTCCTCTTTCCACGCCTCTGTCTCAGCCGATGGCATCTTGTCCGCTCACTCGCTCACAGGTGACCCTGCTACTCCCTCCTCTCCCAGACGCCCACCCGTTATCTGGACCTGTCAGTTCTCCCTGCTCAACTTCTCCCAAATCCGCCGGCTTCTCTTCACCTCCATCGCCATAGCCTAGGCCAGGACACACTCACCACTCATGCTGAACTTCGACGGTATCTTCCTAATTGGGGTTTTGTTTTTGTTTTTTTTTGCGGTACGCGGGCCTCTCACTGTTTTGGCCTCTCCCATTGCGGAGCACAGGCTCCGGACGCGCAGGCTCAGCGGCCATGGCTCACGGGCCCAGCCGCTCCGCGGCATGTGGGATCTTCCCGGACCGGGGCACGAACCCGTGTCCCCTGCATCGGCAGGCGGACTCTCAACCACTGCGCCACCAGGGAAGCTCCAGAGTTACCTTTTAAATTAGGAGGATGGAATTAACAAATGCCCACTGCTATATATAAACAAGATAACCAACAAGGACATACCGTATAGCACAGGGAACTGTACTCAAGATTTTGTAAGAGCCTATAAGGAAAAAGAATCTCAAAAAGAATATATATATGTATATATATGTATAACTGAATCATTGTGCTGTACACCTGAAACTAATACAACATTGTAAATCAACTTTAATTTTAAAGAAGTGTAATTTAATCCGTTTAGAACATCAGTGCCTTTTTACTGCTCCTGGGAGAAAACCCAAACTCTTTAACATGACTTACAGAGCTCTCCATAAGGTCAACCCTGCCTTGCTTTCCATCCTTGTCCCTCACCCTGCCGTGACCTGCACCTTGTTGGAGGTGTGTCAGCCACCCTGACACCCTCTCCTGTTCGCAAATGCCCCATTCTTTACTGCTTCTGAGACTTCAGCAGGCACTTTTCTTTGCTGGGAAGGCACTCCCACCTCCCGGTTTAAATAATTCTTTTATATCCTTTAATTCCTGAGAAAGAATTTCTCCAATCCCCTGGCTACGTCTGTTATATGCTCTCTTAGCACTTAAACTTTTTCTTTATGCATTTATGAAGCATTTGTGTAGCACTTATGAAATGAATACGTAAATAGTTGATTGGTATTTGCTTAATATATGTCTCTTCTAAGAGACGGTATATACTCATAGAGAGAGCTTATACTCTTTGTCTACAGCATCAGGGGCAAGATTCTGGGCACACAGTAGCCCACAGGCTTTGCTGAATGAATGGGAAGACATCTCCTGCCTCGCCACCTCTAGTCAATGTACTTCTTGAGGTCAGGAGATCCCTTCTACCCTGGGCCTGGCACAGGACCCAGTATGTCAGAAGGGCTGAAGAGATTTTCCTCAGTGAATTTGAAGTCAACAGGTTACTGATTTGGAAGTATAACTCTTAAAAGTTTCTCCTTGAGAGCTGCTTATATCTTAGGAAATCCAACTTAATAAATGGAATCTCATGGTGACTTTAAAAAAATTACTGGTTAAACCTGAAGCTGTTTGTGCCAGTTCTGAAATTTGGCTGTTTTGCTGGTGTAGCTCTTTATTTGTGTTTGCATGGTTAATACGGACTGGGGCAGTATGTCAAGGGAGGAGGAGAGCTGAGAAAGGGCACAGGAAGACCTTCACAAGGTAACTTGCTGCTGCACAATTCTCTTCCTCCGCTCTAGCTCCTCCCACCTCCTCCCTCCTCAAGCCTCTAGGACTTCCCTTGACTTTCTAGTTCTAGCAGAAGCTACTCACTAAGAAGGTATATCAGGATGAAGCTCTAACTTACTTATTTCCACTGGTTGGATTTTCATCTAATATTCTCTTCTTTCTTCCTTTTCATTTCTTCATCTTCGTCTTCATTCTATTGTCTCAGAATAAGCATTTTATTCTTTTCCAAAATTTACTCTCTGTCTCCATCTTAATCCCAGCTCTCTTGTCTCCCTTAAGACTTTGATCTCTTTATTGTGACTTACCTCTTTTATTTTCAATTTCTCTCTCTCCACTGGTCCTCCTTCATTGCCGATACACGCGCTCTGTTCTCAAAAATCCCACAAGCCTTTACTTTTATCACGGTTCTTTTTTCCACCTCCAATGACTCTCTTATCTTGATTTCTTGTTTTACAGTCAAATTCCTCGAGTTGTCCACACTTAGAACTGCTGCTTTCTTTACACCTGCTATTTTTATACTCATTGCACTATTGTTTCTGATGTCTCCACTTTAATAAAAAAACCAAGCAAAACAGAAGGTCCATAGTGACCTCCAAATAGCTACATTTAATAAACACGTGTGCGCATGATATTGTTGTATGCTTTGTGTAAGGGATCATATTGGGTATACAATGAGGTAGAGGCATCATTCTGGTCCTCCTGGAGCCCAGAGGCAGAGGAGCTAATAAAGATTTACAATACAAGAAATAATTGCTTTATGGAAGTACCCACAGAGTGTGATGAAATCATGAGGCAGTCTACCTAGAGAAGATAAGTGCTTCACTAAGAAGTCCTTGGGGCAGCAGGAGAGATAAATTGGGAGATTGGGATTGACATATACACACTGCTATATATAAAAGGCAACGAATAAGAACCTACTATGTAGCACAGGGAGCTCTGCTCAATACTCTGTAATGACCTATATGGGAAAAGAATCTTAAAAAGAGTGGATATATGCATATGTATAACCTATTCAGTTTGCTGTACAGCAGAAACTAACACCACATTGTAAATCAACCATACCCCAATAAAAACTAATTAAAAAAAAGAAAAAGTCAGTCCTTCAGCTGAGAGTTGTAAGAGGAAAAGGAGATTGATAAGGTTGAAAATTCTAAGTGCTAGAAGGGAGGAGAGCACAGACACAATGATACAGGAAAGCAAGAGAACTTCCAGGGGGTGGAGACAAAAGAGGTGGTCAAGGAATTCTTGAAGGAGGTGATCCTTGATCTGGAATTCTGAAACATGGATCTGATGTGGACATCTTGGAAGTCAGACGGCTACAAACCGCGAAGGAGTCCATGTCTAAAAGACTGCGATGTGGAAGGCCGGAGCGAATGTCATCTCCAAGTGGCAAGGCTCCATCGGTCTGAAGGAATCAGGGGTGGAAAGGCAACAGCATCTGTACAAATGGCCTTTCCAGGGGGTTATCAATTAGGTTGTCTCTACCTTTAATCGCATGTAGTAAGTGTTTTTAGACGGGGAGCAGCTCTAAATTCCCTTCCCTTCCAAACTGTCTCCAGCTGCTGTATGTGATTTAATCTGTCCTAAATGAGGGAGGAACAATGTAACCAAACAGGTCTTTTTCCCTCTCTTGTTTCTATGTATTTTCCTCATAAAAAGAACCATTTAGTATACCTTTTCCCTGCTCCATTTCTTAAACTCTCCCTCTCCTCTCCCCTTTGGGTCTGTTGGCAGAGAGAAAGGGAACAATATTTCATTTGTGAGTGAAAAGAGGACACGCGATAGAACGGTTTAGAAATAGAAACAATGCCCCCCAAATAAAGGACTTGTTCTTGGCTTCTCCCTCGCTACACCCCACAGAGTTTTTCTGACCGGTGTGAGGACACTTCCCTTCATCCACTGACCCAGGGAGCCAGGAATGGTTTCTGCTGAGTGGTTTTAAAGTTTCGGTCAGTTACTATCCATTAGAACATTACACGTTAAAAAGCAGGATTGCCCTAGGGTCCAAATACAGAAAGCTGACACAAGAGTAAAACCGAGGAGGGAAAAATAATTTGGATTTTTGGTCAAGAGTGGGAGGCTTGCTGGGTTTTTTTTAGACATATTGTGACCGCTCTGGGATCAGTAAGGAAAACATTATCGAGTGTTGAGTGAGGCCTAATGCCTGTGGGGAGTACACAAAGGACAAGGGCCTGCCTTGGGCTGGCAGCAGCAGATAAACAAGACAAAACAATAAACAGTGGAGGTGAACCAGGCGGAGGAGGAAGAATTTAATAACCTAGGGCTCTTTTGCCAGAAGAGAATGGCTCCCTTCACAGGCACCTGCCAACTCCTTTTTAGCCAAGCACTAGAAATAGTGGGGAAGGAAGGCCAAAATAGCTTCTTTATGCCTTAAAAGCCTCATCCAGACCACGCAGTTTACTGGCTTCATGAAAAACGTTTCATTGTGTGTCCTGTAACGTGCTGTTTGAATGAACTAAAAACTCTACAAATACCTTATAAATGTAATTTAATTTCTCTGATGATCTAAATGAGGGCAATACCATTTGTCCTCAACACAGCTGCAGACTTTACTAGGTCAGGCACTGAGTCACTTGGCCTTGTGTGTGCACTTATGTGTAATTGAGATGTAATTAACACATATTAACAGATACAAATCTTCAGTGCTCAATTTGATGAGTTTAGCAATTGTGTATGCTCATGTCATGTGACCACCACTCAAAACAAGATATAGAACACTTCCATTATTCCAGAAAGTTCCCTCGTGCCCCTTTTCAGTCTTTCCTCAGGCCCCCATCCTCAACAAAACAACCACTTTGTGATTTCTGTCATCCTAGGTTAGTTTTGCCTCCTTTTGGATTTTATAGAAATGGAATCAGATGGCATGTAGCCTCTTGTATCTGTCTTCTTTCCCTTATGTGTTTTTTTTTTTTTTTTTTTTTTTTTTGCGGTATGCGGGCCTCTCACTGCTGTGGCCTCTCCCGTTGCGGAGCACAGGCTCCGGACGCACAGGCCCAGCGGCCATGGCTCACGGGCTTAGTTGCTCCGCGGCATGTGGGATCTTCCCGGACCAGGGCACGAACCCGTGTCTCCTGCACCGGCAGGCGGATTCTCAACCACTGCGCCACCAGGGAAGCCCCTCCCTTATGTTTTTGAGAGTCATCCACACGGTGTGTGTATTAGTAGTTTGTTCTTTTGTGCGTACATAGTATTCTATTGTATGACTATATCAAAATGTATCCATTCTCCTGCTGATGAACATTTGGGTTGATGGACATGCCTCTTATCAGGAAGGCTCTTTTTGTGGACATATGTTTTCGTTTCCATCAGGAAATACCTAAGAGTGAAATTGCTGGTTCATAGGGTAGATATAAATTATGTCACAAGAAACTTCCAGTCTTTCAAAGTATTGCAACAGTTTTACATTCCCACTAGCAAGGCATGAGAGTTTCAAGTATTCTATATCCTCAACGATACATATTATCAGTCTTTTTTGTTTTAGCATTTTATTGGGTGTGAAATGGTATCTCATTGTGGTTTTAACTTGCATTTCCCTGTTGTGCATTTTTACATGTTTTTATGGGACAATTGTATTCTTTATTTTGTAAAGTGTCTTTTCAAATCTTTTGCCCCCTTTTAAAGTGGATAGTTTGCCTTTTCATTGATAATTTGTAGGAGTGATTATATATTGTAGCTATGTCTTTTATCAGCTATATTTATGCAATTACTTTTGCATTTCTGTGGCTTGTCTGTTAATCTTCTTTTCTTTTGTTTTTGGTTTTTTTTTTGGAGGCACCACACGGCATGCTGTATCTTAATTCCCCAACCAGGGATCGAACCTGTGCCCCCCTGCAGTGGAAGAACCGGTTCTTAACCACTGGACCGCCAGGGAAATCCCTGTTAATGTTCTTAATGCTGCAGAAAATGTTAATTTCAGTGTAGTAGTCTGATTCAGCATTTTTTAATGGTTAGTGCTTTTCGTATTCAGTCTGAGAAATCGTTGTCCACCTCAAAGTTGTAAAGTTGTAAAGAAATGTTTTCTTCTAGATGCTTTATGATTCTAAGTTTTATGTTTAGGTCTATGATGGATTGCAAATTAATATTTGTGTATGAAATGAAATAGACATTGAATTTTTGCCAATATTCAACTGTTCCAACAATATTTATTTAAAAAGACTTTCCTTTCCCCATTGGATTAACTTGACACCTTAATTTGGAAAACAATTGACCATATATATGTGGATCTATTTCTGGACTCTCTATTCTGTTTCACTATTCTCTCTACCCATTCCTATGTTATCACTTATGTGTTTTTTTCTAAATTCAGAACTGCAGCCGCTCACATTTCCCACATGCCAAACCTAAGCATAGGGCCATTAATAGTATCTTACATTTGTCTAGAGCTTGATACTTTTCAAAGCTTTTCCTATACTTAACAATAGTATCTTACATTTGTCTAGAGCTTGATACTTTTCAAAGCTTTTCCTATACTTAACAATAGTATCTTACATTTGTCTAGAGCTTGATACTTTTCAAAGCTTTTCCTATACTTAACAGTATCTTACATTTGTCTAGAGCTTGATACTTTTCAAAGCTTTTCCTATAGTTAACAATAGTATCTTACATTTGTCTAGAGCTTGACACTTTTCAAAGCTTTTCCTATACTTAACAATAGTATCTTACATTTGCCTAGAGCTTGATACTTTTCAAAGCTTTTCCTGTACTTCACAATAGTATGTTAGTATAGTAGTAGCATTAATGGCTATCAAATACCTATTATGCGCTTGTATTTCCTTCTTTCTGCTCCTCCTATACATTTTCCTTTAATCCTTAGGAACCCTTTTACATAGTATTATCTCCACTTTATTGATGAAGAAACTGAGGTGTAGAGTAGTTGAACTACTCTACCTTACCTAATATTACATAGCCAGTAAGTTCTATATCTGGGTTCCAAACTAGTTCGATGGTCTTAAGAGTTCTTGCCACTACCTTCTACCAGAGGTACAATAAGGTATTGTAATCTACTTTTAGCCAAAATGTGCTCCTTGTAAACAATTTAGAAAGTATATTGTTTTCAGGTAAAATTTAACCATATTTTTATATATTTGGCGAGTGCTTGTGCTGTTGTTTCCATTCGTACATTGGTAGAAACCTTTGAATTGGTGAGCAATACCTATTAGACGGGAAATCTAATTGCTTATTAGGTAGCAAAGAATAAACAGAACAGCAAATGGGAATGGATGAAAAGTGGGAACTGTCTGCATTTCTCACTCATCTAGCTGATGGTGGTGAGTTGGAGTGGCTTCTGTGAGTGTCCTTACTTAGCCTGGCTTGGTCCCTATTTCCACTGCCCCGCACTACCGGTCGGTGGTTCAGTGGGTCCAACAAAATGAGTAAATTCTCTGAGCTCCCCCTTGCTTTCTTGGGTTCATAAATGACTCTCGTGAGGTGGGATGCAGGGATCGACTCTCAAGTTTTAGTAGAAAAACAAAAAGCAAATAGAGCACAACAGACATTTTCAAGAGGAGCCTTCTGTAGTTACTGAAAGTATTACAGTCAAGAGCTTGCCTCCTTGTGTTCTTTGTAAGTTTTGTTGCCTAGAGAAACAGTTTGGCTTCCTTGGGGTTCATCGCCTTGAATAAACAGGAGCTTGGGGTGGGATGGCTCACACCTCTTAATCAATCCCAGCAGCCAAGGAGGGCAGGGGTCAAGTGCACAGGAGGAGAAAAACCAATCTGGTCAAACTAGTTTGACTTTTTAAAGGAACCTGAATCCTATGTTTCTTTTCACTTTGATAACATTTCTGAACTGTCATTTAAATGCCATCTTAGACTGAGGAAAGTCTTCTGAGCTATTAGCTTTGAAAAAAGTGGACCAGATACTAGTTTAGAATTTCTTCAGCAGCAGTGACAACAGCTGGATTTCCATTCATTCATTCATCCCTAATTCAACAGGAATTTTTAATGAACTGGCTTGTGGTAAATGCTGCCTGGTGAATGTTTATTATCTCTGTATTATTGTCCAAGTTATTTTCTTCTGTTCTTAGAGAAACAACAGGTAGCAATAACAGTTGTAATTCAGTTGCAGGATAAAGGAAAGGCATGCCCGTTAGGGGGTTTAAACTATAAAGTATACCTAGGAAGCAGAATATAATTATTCTTATGGTTCTATTTCAACATTGAATTACCTTAGAATAGTATCCCATAGATTTTGATAACATATTTGCCTTTATAAATCTTCAGTATTTTTTCACCAAGTAGATTGTTACAGTATCTTTTGGGTAAATTTTAGTACATTATAATAATTCATTTTTTGGTGACATGATGAGTATTTGAGGGTGTTACAAGATGTTTGCAGACTTTATTTTTTAGTTTAAATATTAATAGTATTCTAAGTTTCATAAGCTGCTCAACTGTGTATATGAACATAAACTTGACTGATAAAGATACCTGACTTGCACATGATGAGTATTTGAGGGTGTTACAAGATGTTTGCAGACTTTATTTTTTAGTTTAAATATTAATAGTATTCTAAGTTTCATAAGCTGCTCAACTGTGTATATGAATGTAAACTTGACTGATAAAGATACCTGACTTTTTTTTGGCTGGGGGGAGGCAAAGGTGATATTAAAATTTCTGCAGTTTCTCTTAAGTTTCATCAAATAACAGCATGCCAGGTCCATCACTCAGCATTACTGGTTTGTGGAAGTGGCCCTACCCTCTCATATCATCTCTCAGTCATTTCCCAAAATACTTTTCGGTTTCTAGTTAAAGTACTGTTGCTGCGCCAGGACCCTGAATTAAGGCAGACATCTGAGGCCAGGACCAAAGACTGCCAAGGCTAGGCTGGGAATGGAACAAAGGGAGAGCCAGACCCGGGAGCTGGCAGGACCTCGGAGTGCTTAGAAACTAGCAGTTAAAGATGGAGCCTGGGGAACAGCAATGATTCAGCGAACACGCAAATGCAGAGGTGCCCCTGGCCATGCATGTCAGGAGAACAGTCAGGAGGCATTAGCTGTCAGGGGCCCTGGAAGTGGAACCAATTTCCTCCTCTGCCAGGAAGCCTTTCCTATGCTTCTCACAGTGTGTGAGGCTGCTCCCACCGTGTGCTGAGCAGGGCAGCCACGTGGGAGATGGCCAGCGAGTTCACCTCCAGAGAAGGGACATATATGGACCTGCCTGGGTCGCAGGGGGCAGATCCAGGTGGGCCGTGGCATAAGTCTTCTTATTCCTGGCTCTGGCTCCTTCCAACAGACTAAGATGCTGCTTCTGTTCTGGAAAGCTTTTCTGGCACAATGGTGGCCCTCATCTTCTTCCAGCTCTAAGTAGATTAGTTAGTTACAAGGCAGGAAGTTGAATAGCTTCAGGCTTTAGTCTCCTGGTTATTCTGGGGCTGTTTGATGTTAGCCCTTCTTTCAGACCCCGGCTTTGAAAAGAGCTTATTCTTCTTCTGGGACAGAGAAAATGACCAGGACACAGCAATATTTTAAATTCCAAGGACCCTCACATCTGTTTGCTTTCATGCATTCTGTGTACAAATATATATGACGATTTAAAAAATTGTTTTCTTTCTTTATTCTCTCTCTCTCTTTAATGTATTTTTGTTCCTTTACTTCTGTTCCCTCTTAGCTCATTTTTATTCCATTAGGTTATAATTGGGTTGATACTTCAAGTATGCTTATTCGGCCTGAGGGGCAAATACAGGATTAAAAACACAGGCAGAGCCTGAGAGCCACCGTAGTTGTTTACTTATTTACTACTTAACACATAATATCAGGCTTGTTACTGGACTTCCCAGCAGCTCGAGTGATATATCCTAAACCTCTACCATAAAACTTACTGCTTGCTGCCTAATGGGCAAATCCAGTCTGAACTGTAGAATCTTAAAAAAAAAAAAAAGTGCAAATTTAATGCTTTGAAGAGTATCCAGCTAAAGTAATAAAATATTACTTAGGACGAATTCTTAGGGGATCTATTTTACTAAAAAGAGAACTAACTTCATAATCGGCATGTCAATTGTACTTAAATGGTATATCAAAGAAAATCACAATATTAAAAACTTCATGCTTTTACTGTTTTACAAGTTCAGTTTTATATAATTCATTTGCTTAGTAAATTCCTTTTTCATCCACAATACAAAAATAAAAATCATTTTGGTTTCTATCCACATTATATTTAATCTGATTATAAATGTAATTGTGTCATTAGTTCCTATATGTGTACTGTACCCATTATCAATCAAGGTTGCCTTTACTAATAGGTATAATGATATTTTTGCAGATGATCACACTGTCCTAAATATCAATTGAATCTTTTTTTTTTTAAATATTTATTTACTTAGGCTGCGCCAGGTCTTAGTTGCGGCACGCATGATCTTTTGTGTGTGTGTGTGTGTGTGTGTGTGTGTGTGTGTGTGTGTGTGTGTGTGTTACCTGGGCCTCTCACTGCTGTGGCCTCTCCCATCGCGGAGCACAGGCTCCGGACGCGCAGGCTCAGTGGCCATGGCTCACGGGCCCAGCTGCTCCGCTGCCTGTGGGATCCTCCTGGACCGGGACACAAACCCGTGTCCCCTGCATCGGCAGGCGGACTCTCAACCACTGCGCCACCAGGGAAGCCCCGGGAAGCCCCTCAATTGAATCTTTTTGTTGTCCACAAAAGATACATGCAGCCCTAGGACCTTAGCTTGGCTGACTAGAGGCAGTAGAATGTGTCGCTCACCCAAGCTTGTATTTGATATTGCTTTTTCTAGAGATGATGGGTTTATTATAGTTCTGAGTTTGATCACCTCTGTTGTGTGACATTTCCCTTGAACTTTCAGAGAGTGCCAGTTTTTGTTCAGTGGGGGACCAGCCTGTCACTCTGTGGCTCAAATCAGAATAAGACATTTTAGAAGGAGAAGGAAGAAAAATCACACAAGGATGAGGATTCAGAAAAGAAGGAGTCACTTGTGGGTTTGGGGCAGCATACCTGCCTTGGTGTGTTCTAGGGTAACCTGGAAAGTCCACCACAAAAGCGTGTTTCCCCAGAGCCTCCAAATAAGCCTCAAAGCACAATCAATTTCCTCTTATCCAGAGAGAATATTGTATCTTTCTAAGGAGGCAGCATATGGGAGCTGCTGGGAAGGCCTTCCAGTCCAATTAAAAGGCAGATAGATCAGAGAACACAGGACTCCTGAAGCTGTCTGATCTTTTGCCTATGATTTGTCTCAAGTGCAATTGACAGCCCCGACTTGCAATTATGATGCAGAGACTGGTGTAGCTGGAGACTGGTCCAACAGAGAGGGAAGGTTTGACCATTTACATGCAGTTAATTATTAAGGGCTGTCAGATGTCAGAATGGGAATTGGTAATACTGTGGTTAAACGCCCACCACATGTCTAATTTGAGCTGTGCCCACTACTTCCAGCACCACTTCAAATTAAGTCCACATTAATGTCTGATGACTCACAGCTGTGCAGCATACAACTCTGTGAGCTCTCGGGGTGGGAGGGAGGATTTGCATATCAGTTAGTGCCAGATAATGATTATGAAAGATGTGCATCTCTCTTTGTTGGAATAGGCACCATATAAGCCAAAGCCATAGCTATTATTATTATTTAAAACCATCATCATGCTTAAGACAACGTTGATCTGTAAATTAGCTTCCCGGTGCAATTAATCCAGTTTTAAAAAGGCAGTTCCAGGGGAAACAATATACATGTTGTCAGTGGGTGCTAAATAGGCCCCAAAGAGATCAGAGTATGGCCAAATGAGAATCGAAGTGTGCCTGTCTCTACAATAATGAGAGTTTATATTGGGGGCTGCCAAAATACTCTCTTTTGTTTTGGACGATGATAGTTTTGAATGTACTGTTCCAAGTCAGCCCCTGAGAGGTGGCCTTGGTGTCCACCTGCCCAGCATTTGGTTAAGGGAGTTCTCTGGGGGTCTTCCACTGTGCCAGTGATCTCACAGCAGGCTTCCACCCATCCAGACAGGCAGACAGCAGGTGTCACTCGGCTCAGAGAGGCACTCTGACGGTGTCCATGGACTTTGGAAGCTTTGAGAGTGATGGCTGATTTCCAGCAATCCAGAGGGCTGTATGGGGAACCCCTCATGCAGAAATATTTTGGGGTCCTGGGCACACATATGGTTTTGTGATATGTGGTCAGTGATAAGCGGGAGGGAATGCAACTTGGTGGTGTAAGTAAGAAGCCACGGGGGCTCGTTGGCATTCTTGCCCTTGGCCATTCCATGGGCTGGCTTGCAAGCAATGCCCAGTTTAGAGCAAAGCTAGGGTTAGGCACTCTTTCTAAAGAAAAATAAGCACTTCTGAGAAGACCAAAATGTAAATCCTTTATTTACAAAAAGGATGGTATAGGCTCTTTACTTTAATCGGAAACCATACCGTCTCACCATTTATGCGCAAATCCGCATGAGATCATTTCATAGAAACAAACCAAAGCTTAAAAAGAAAATCATGCTCACTCTTGGTACCAGAGGTGTTTTGGTTTCTGTTTTGTTTGACTAAAAACCAAAAAGATATTTTGAAAGAGAGATTAGGGCAAAATAGAACTCTGACAAGATTTAAGCATCTTCATCACTGACCAAAGAAGCGTTTAGGAAACCCAAGTGGATGTGAGTGCATCACACGCTTGAGTTGGCTGCTAAACAGACAGCAGGCGCTGCGGAACAGAGACCTCGCTTGGGACCAAGAGACTATCTGACTGTTTCCATTGCAGTGCCTAAAAAAAGCCTGCGTGGTGAGGGGGGCGTGGCCCTTTAAGCGGGAGCAGGGGCCAAGGGCAGGCCACAGCCTGGTCACTCTGGCTAGTGTTCTCTTTCTGTCCTCCAAGTGGGCGATTAGGAAGCCCAAACATAACGATCTGTTATGGACGGAGATCACAGTGTCTGCGGTTTCCAGAAGCTGCTGCTGACATTGTCTTGACAAGAACTCCAGCTCAGGGGTCACTTGAGTTGGAGCTGTGGGCTTTGTGTCCTGAGAAAACTTCAGACCCAGGAACTGGGGGGCATAAGGCAGAGTGTGAGGTTGCTTCCTTTCATCAGGTTTCTGTGTCTGAGCTGGACTGGTGCTGCTCTGTTCATTACTTATTTAAAGCAGAGTTATTTTCCGCGGGGGCCCAGAGACTTGGTCGTGACTGTGGAAACTGCAATGGTCCCTAAATAACAGCCAGGCGTAATGGCTGTACAGTAATAATTCTGCCGTTGGGGGCCTTTCTGAACTCTACTGCGGGTGGTATACTAACGCTTTTATGATGGCACATCTGTTTGCAAGGTCTTTTGTCTTTTTGGTCTCGTCCTCTGATTCCTGTTTTCAGAAACAATGAAGAGCCCCACCTTTCTGCTTTGATTTCCGTTTCTCTACATTTCAAAAGCACACGTTTGATGAGTTTTTCTATAGTCAAGGTCACGCTTCCTAAAGGGCTGGGTGGTAAGTGCCGTCAAAAGATTGGGATAGGGCTTCCCTGGTGGCGCAGTGGTTGAGAATCCGCCTGCCGATGCAGGAGACACGGGTTCGTGCCCTGGTCCGGGAAGATCCCACATGCCGCGGAGCAACTAAGCCCGTGAGCCATGGCCGCTAGGCCTGCGCGTCCGGAGCCTGTGCTTCGCAACGGGAGAGGCCACAACAGTGAGAGGCCCGCATACCGCAAAAAAAAAAAAAAAAAAAGATTGGGATAGAAATTACATTTGTATCGTAATGTCTACCAGGTCTTATGAAAAGGGTTTCATGCCTGAGAAAGTATAAATATTCTCTCAAGATGATACAAGCTGATACTTCCACTAAGGGAAAAGGTGGTCTCCAGGAGACGCAGAATGTTCCAGTCAGGTTTGCTGTGTCTGCTCGATGTGATTCTGGCCCGGGTGGGAACTACTTCTCTGGTGCTGAAGAATGAAGTCTGCTGAGGCACTGTCGGAGTTACATTCCCTTGGTGCGTAGGGACAGAGCCCACGTCTCACTACTCCCTCCTTTACTAGTTGGATGGCCTGGAGTAAGTTCCTTTTAACTCTTTAGCATCTCAGTAACTTCGCTGGCAAAGTAGGGGAAATAATAACACCTTCATAAGTTTGTTACGAGAAACCAGTGACACAGTACATATAAAGCACTAGCCCAGTACCAAACACACGGCAAGATCTCAACTCATGTGCCCTTCTTTCTTCCGTCTTTTTTTCCTATGACTTCACATTACACGTATCTTTTTTTTTTTTTTTTTTTTTTTTTTTTTTTTTTTTTTTGCGATACGCGGGCCTCTCACTGTTGTGGCCTCTCCCGTTGCGGAGCACAGGCTCCGGACGCGCAGGCTCAGCGGCCACGGCTCACGGGCCCAGCCGCTCCGCGGCATGTGGGATCTTCCCGGACCAGGGCACGAACCCGTGTCCCCTGCATCGGCAGGCGGATTCTCAACCACTGCGCCACCAGGGAAGCCCTACACGTATCTTAATGACAATATCTTTCATTTTAGTTATTACACAACAGTTTTCAAAACAGTTTCATACAGATGATTTTTGATAATGTACTTCTTAATTTTTTAGCACACAGGACATTTTTGATGATTTATATAACTATCTGTTTCTTATCTGTCTTCTCCTTAGAATATACTAGCTCTTGGAAGACAGAGGCCATGCCCACCTTGTTCACTTCAGTATCCTTGGTGCCTCCCGTCACCTGGCATAGACGACACACTCAACATTTGTTGGATAAATACGTTAATCCTTATGAACACCCAGACTCACATGTGATGGGGGAGAGAGCGTCCCATTGGCGAGGCGGGTAGTTGGTGGGCAAAAGTCTGTATTTGTCCATTCTCCCAGGACCCCTGATTCCTGCTCTAATACTCACCCAATAATCCTATAGCTTTTCAGTAGCTGTGATTTCCCTGGCAGGATTTCCCTGGCATGGTCAGTCCAGGACTTGGATACCTGAAGTGAGATCAGGTTGGATGAGAGAGGAGAGCAAGGATGAAGAGTGTAAAGTCCATTAAACCAGAAGCCTTATAATTTCTACTTGAAAAAACGTGGGACAAATTCACCACGAACCTTAAATATCAGCCTCATCTGGGTCATGTCTTCTTTAGGCTCCACCTCTGCTGAATTCTCTCTCATGTCAGGTTTTGTGAATGTGGTATTTCCTTTATCTTTTCTATCCTCCATTGTTACAATCTCCCTCCTTTGCCTGCCTGATTCTTGTTTATTCAGATCTCAGCCTAGAGGCTACTTTATGTACTATATAAATTTAGGTTAGATCCTGGTTTAAGTGCTTCCAAATCTTGTATTTCACCATCAGTAAATGTTATCATGTTACACTGTAATTTCCTTTTTTCTCTGTGTCACTCTCAAACCCATCCTAAGAGGGAAAAAAAACCTATCTATCAGGACCCAGCACAATGCCTAGCATAAAATAGACGCTCAAAAAATATCTGTTGACTGGAAGTAGAAAGTAGAAAGGAAAAGTCCCATATAATCTCCTCTCCCGCCTTGATAACCACTTTTATTATTGACAAGGCAGGTCAAATCACCAACTTAAAGACAGTATAGCTGAGTGGGTCACCTAGACACTTACTATACGATATATGAAGATTAGAGGAAATATTTTAAAATAATTTAAGACAGCAGGCTTTTGATTCCATTTGCAAAATAATCCCCGTACCGATTTTCCCCGTTGTGGACTGGCTTTTTGAAAATGAGATGAACGAAGTTGGTTTGCCTGTCTTGAATTCCTTATTGCGCCTACATTGATTATTTGGGTTTCCGGTGTCTCCATCACTTTGGCTCCATTTATGATAGGAAATGAGCCACACCCTCTGGGATATCTACATCCTTCTCTGGTCTCCAGTCCAGGTGGGCAGCATGACACACGAGCGCCAGGTCTTAGAAAGGATATTTAGGAGCCTTTCAGTTAAATGAAGTGTGAGAACTTCCAGGGTTTCTGGGAATCTAAGCAACCAGGAACAATTCCTCACTGTTTTCAACTAAGACAAACAGAAAAAAAAAAAAAGTCGGGGAGGAGGAAAAAACTCTGGTCTCTGATAAATAACCTTTCCATGTGAAGTGCACATCAGTCTGACATAAGTAATTAGCTGTCAGGTGCTGGGCTTTGCTGTCAGAGGCCAATTTTCAGATTAGTGTTAATTGCAGGAGCCCCCCCCCCCCACCATGGTCTTTGCTCCCGCCCCCTCACCCCTTCAGTGGACTGCCTTCCCCAGCTTGCTGCCAGTTTGACTGGAGCCTGGGGTCATGGATCTGGCAGGGTGGAATCAATTACTGGCCAATGAAGATTTTCCCACAGGTCTGGGCTTGGGAGAGGAGGGCTGTTCCTGCTGCCTAGACAGCTGGCCTGACTGTCCACTGGGAAAGGAGCCTGCAGAGGGAGAGAGGGGCCATGCTCAGTGATTAACCGCCGACAGTCTATATACGTCATCGACAGGATTTTGCGGAGGTGCCGTTGCTACTTCTGTTGGTCTTCTCTCTCTCAGGGTTTTGTGTCTGCACTGACTACTGGTTTATCCCCGACATCTTCTTGTCCTGAGGAAAGCACAGACCCAGAAATAGTCCAGTCCAATTTTTTTTTTTTTTTTTTTTGCGGTACGCGGGCCTCTCACTGTTGTGGCCTCTCCCATTGCGGAGCACAGGCTCCGGACGCGCAGGCCTAGTGGCCATGGCTCACGGGCTTAGTTGCTCCGCGGCATGTGGGATCTTCCCGGACCAGGGCACGAACCCGTGTCTCCTGCATCGGCAGGCGGATTCTCAACCGCTGCGCCACCAGGGAAGCCCTCCAGTCCAATTTGTTAATGGGTCTCAACTCGAGGAAAAAGAAAAATGAAGATGGCATGGTGTTCTTATAGTCTAATGGCAACATTTGCACATGTTATTTGAGCAATTAAAAAAATTAAAATCTTTAATTTTTAGGGTTGTGATTTGTATAATTTTGGTTTAGCTGGGGTTCCCACATATGATTCATAATAAGACCTCGATTTTATTGTCACTTCCAAAATTTCAAGTCATTTTGGACTTCAGACAACATAGCATGCATTTTGAAAATCTACCCCCAAGGTTTTCTGCTTAGTAATAATAATAAAATCTACATAAGGATGTTTTGCTCTCAGTTACCTACTGTGGTCTATGCCTTTAGCTGAAATTTTGAGCAAGAAGAACCATTTGGATGCTGGAAAACTGTGCCTTATCTTTTTTTTTCTGCCTATGATTCTTTGTTATGCATGCTAATTCAAACAAATACTCCAACATCGTTTTAACAGTATTTTTGATCTTTCGAAAGCCAAGAGTTTATATTAGATAATGTGCCCAAATCCATTTGTCAATGATGTATACATTTCAGAGAAATTTTGGTTTTTGAAAGATGCATTTAACTCTTCAACTTATCATAAAAAGGAATTAAAACAAGTACACTGCAAGAGTGATATAAAAACTAGTGCCACACTATAAAAAAATGAGAATATTTATACATAAAAATATTTTCTTAATAACATCTTATTTGATTTCCCTTTTATTGTTTTTCTTTTTCTTTTAGGAAACTAACTTTCAGACTGAATTCTCTTTCTCTCTCTGTTTTGTATTTAAAACTTCTATGGATCTTAGAGGGAGTTTAGCTGCATAATTGAAATAGCCTTTTATTACAATGACTCAGTTCAAGATTAAACAATAATCTTGTTTATGAATAAATGAGCATGGGTCAGAAAAGTCAAAAAAAAGATGTGAGATGTTGCAGTTAAACAGGTCCATACTCCTTGGGTGACAACTTTCAGACACTAGGCCTAAAAGGTCTCTTGGAAACATAAAAATTGGGATGAGAAATACAAGTCTGAGATCCACTGGGCCATGCATCCTGTAATCCAAGGAACAGGACCATGGGAGAACTCCCCTTTCTCCCGATCAGGATGAGTGGGTCCCTGCTCTTTGCCCTGGAGGAAGACTGGAGGAGGGGGCATAGGAGGTAGAGTTAGGAACCCAGATTCCTCCTTCCAATTCTGAGCATGGAGCTGACAATGGAGGGCTAAGAGGTGACTTCTATTAAACCACATCTGTGACAACATTGAAGGATCCTAAATTCCACAATGAAGGGTTTGTGAGCAAAGTCTTATTGTGCAACGTCCTGGTTAACTGCGGTGGAATCTTGAGTCCCTGGTAACTGAAACTGACAGTGATGTCAACACTTGTTTTTTAAGAGCCACTACTAAATTATTCTGCCTGACTTTCAGCATGGAGCAGTGTTGTTTTAATTAGGATATTTTCCTATTTTATTTTTATCTTCAAAATCCAGCACATGGAAGGCTATCAAGAAATGTTTGGGGGGCTTCCCTGGTGGCGCAGTGGTTGAGAGTCTGCCTGCCTGCCAATGCAGGGGACGCGGGTTCGTGCTCGGGTCCGGGAGGATCCCACGTGCCGCGGAGCGGCTGGGCCCGTGAGCCATGGCCGCTGAGCCTGCGCATCCGGAGCCTGTGCTCCGCAACGGGAGAGGCCACAGCAGTGAGAGGCCCACGTACCGAAAAAAAAAAATTTAAAAATGTTTCGTAAATCTTTCAAAAATGAGGGAAGCTGGGAGGGATAAATTGGGAGATTGGGGTTGACATATACACACTACTATATATGAAATAGATAGCTAATAAGAACCTACTGTACAGCACAGGGAACTCTACTCAATACTCTGTAATGACCTCTATGGGAAAAAAATCTAAAAAAGAGTGAATATTTGGATATGCATAACTGATTCACTTTGCTGTATAGCAGAAACTAACACAACATTGTAAATCAACTATACTTCAATAAAAATTAATTTTAAAAAAAGAGGGAGAAAGAGTGGAGCAAGAAGACCAAATGATCAGAAGGTAGAACTCACATGCTCAAGAATTATGGAATGCTGCAATAACTGCATGTGTAGAGTAAGTCATCAGCAAGTTTGAGTGTCTTCATGGCCCTTGTACTCCTACTACTGCCATTAGACATAGACACAGAACTTAAGCCTAGCTCAGAAAGATCCATCACAGATGTAGTGATTCAAAAAAAATAATAATAATAAAGTTAACCATCAGCTGTATAACTAATTATGATTTGTTTCTATGACTTTGTGAGACTTTTCATATAAATTGAATGGGTACAAATTACTCCATGACCTTAAGACTCAAGAAATATCACATTTATTTTCATGACTGAGTTAAAAAAAAAAAGATGAAGTTTAGCCCTATAACAATCTAGTTGGACATACCTCCAGATTCAGTTATTGTTTTAGGGCTCTCAGTTCCTCTCCTTGAGATCTCACAAGGTTCCTAGGGCTTTTGCAATCCAGGGAAGAAATGGGGAAAGACCTCTAGTCTTCAGCTTAACATGCTTGCTGAAGAGCAGCTCATAACTGGAGTTCCTTCATCTTCTCAGGAAAATGACTCCTTCAGTGTGAGGCCAAGGGAGAGTCTCAGACATTATTCACAGCCCCCAAAGCCACAGAGCTCGGTATTGGAGTCTCAGACACTTATCTACTCTGTGAGAGGGCCTGCCACCTCCTGGGAGTAATGTTTGAGGTGGGCCCAGGGTCCATCAAGCTACTCACTGGACAACTTCTTTAAATTTCAAATGATGGGGTGATATTAAGAGACATCTCTACCCCCCACCCTTTCTGGGGTCAAGGGCTGTTACTTAAAGAAAACACACTAACCTCTTCCTCAGAAGAGGCGGTAAAGTCCTTGAGTGATGTTTATTCTTCTTGATATCCTGTAACTGAAATAGTATGACGTAAAGTTAACACTACTTAAATACTATGATATAAAGTCAATACATCTTATGTTTCAAGATAAAGGGATAAAAGAGAGAGAAAAACTCCAAAGGTATGTATACATATTCATAACAAAACAAGGAGGAAATACTCATGAAAATTACAGTCCTCATTTCTGAAACTGGTCACCTAGTCATGCTGGTGTTTATAACAACCTTCTTCTACTACCCATTCTGTATTCTCTTTACCTTCAGCAAGCACCTTGGTTGGTCATGGTTCTTTATGAGGTGGAGTGACCCAAACCTTCATTCATGATGGTTCTGGGCCAGTAGTAGTCTCGCCTGGATTGGGCTGTTGTAGTTTTCCATTGACTTTAATCACAGGGCAGGATAATACTAAGAGAAGTCCCAGGGGATCTCTTATATGCCAGATATACTCTTCCTCCCCTCCGTTGTGGAGTAGCAGTCCCCTTTCCTCTTAGTGGCCAGGACCAGTCACACCAGCCAGCACACTAACTCCCTTCTTTGCCTGTTGATTCAGAGGCACAAAGAGCCCAAAGTGGTGGGGCTGCAGTCTTAACTTCCAGTTCAATAAAATCATTGTTGTGTCTCCTGGCGGAAGCATTCTTCCCTTTAGAACTAAAACCTATAGGCCAGCAGAGCCTAAGGCCATGGGAACAGGAAGCAAATATTTGGCTAGGGGGTCATTAGGGGTAAGAGTGAGTGGTGTCACTCCCAGTTCCACACTTTGATTCTTGGACCCATGAATCCTGGCTATGGGACAGAACGATATACTCGATGCTGATTCCGAGCACACACAGCCTTCTGCAGAACCTCACCCCAGCCCTACAAGTTACTGCTACCTAGCTGGTGCTGTAACTGAGTCTTCAAAAGGCCCTTCCACTGTGTCTGGGCCTGCTCGGCCCTATCACATATACACCACTTCCATTTGGGGATGGAGTGCTCCTGTGCATGCCCAATTGGATGGCTTAATGGGTCAGATAACACCCAGTTCACAACGGGCAGCTCAGGTTGCCTGGTAACTTGGTGGCCCATGGTTAAGCATTGAGTCTCTATGAAGGCCCAGTAGGAGGCCAAGATCCATTTCTCCAAAGGAGAGCAGTTATCTGCAGAAGATGGTAGGGATTTGCTCCAAAACCCTAAGGACCTGCACCGAGATTCACCTGTAGGGGCCTCCCAAGGGCCCTAAACAGCATTCTATCTGCCACTGACATTTCAAGCATCATTGGACCTGCCGGTTCATATGGCCCAAGTGGCAGGGCAGCTTGCACAATGGCCTGGACCTTTTGCAGAGCCTTCTCTTGTTCTGGGGCCCACTCAAAAGTAAGACATTTTTGGATCACTTGGTAAGGCGGCTAGGGTAACACACTCAAATGGGGGGAATATGCTGCCTCCAAATCCCAAGAGCCCCACGAGACGTTGTGCCTCTTTTGAAGTTGTAGGAGGGACCAGGTGCAACCACGTATCCTTCACCTTAGAACGGATATCTTGACATGCCCACACCACTAGAACCTTAAGAATTTCACTGAGGTGGAAGGCCCTTGAACTTTTGTCTAATTACTTCCTACCCTCTGACACACAAATGTCTAACCCATAAGTCTTAAGAGTAGTTGCTACATCTTGCTCACTAGGTCCAATCAGCATAATTTCATCAATACAATGAGCCAATGTGTATCTTGAGGAAAGGAGATCCCTGTGAACTAGATTATGGCATAGGGCTGGAGAGTTGATACGACCCTGAGGTGAGACAGTGAAGGTGTACTGCTAGCATTACCAGATGAAAGCAAATTGCTTTTGGTGGGCCTTATGGACAGGTATAGAGGGAAAAGAACTTCCCAGGTCAATAGCTGTTCAATAGCTGTGTACTAGATACCAGGGGATGTGTTAATTAGCTTAAGCAATGAAACCACATCTCTTACAGCAGCTGCAATCACCTGGAGTCATTGCCTGGTTGAGCTTATGATAATCAACAGTTACTGTCCAAGATCCATCTGTCTTCTGCATTGGTCAAACAGGTGAGTTGCATGGGGATGTGGTGGAAACTGTTACCCTCTTATCTTTCAAGTCCTTAATGGAGGCACTAATTTCTACAATCCCTCCAGTAATGTGGCATTGCTTTTGGTTTACTATTTTCCTATGTAGAGGCTGTACTAGTGGCTTCCACTTGCGTTTCACACTATTATAGCCCACAGATCAGGGAACCAATGAGAGGATTCTGCTAGCAACTAAGTGTGACTATTCCAGAACTCAGGAAATAACCAAGGATGGGTTCAGGGACACACCAGGCCCACTGTGAGACAGACCTGAGCTAACATTCCATCAACCACCTGACCTCCATAAGCTCCTATTCTGACTGGTGGACCACAGTGACATTTTGGGTCTCTTGGAATTAGTGTCAGTTCAGAGCCAGTGTATAGCTCCTGAAAGTTCTGATTATTTCCTTTTCCTCAATGCAGAGTAATCCTGATAAGATGGTAGGTCCCTTCGGGGAAGGCTGGGAGAAAGATGAACAGTATTCATGTTGGGCATTGTACTGGGGTCCTTTCTTAAGGGGACCTGGCCTCTCCTTCATTCAGGGGATTCTGAGTCTGTATACTGGCTCAAGTCTTGGAACTGATTGAGGGCTGTGACCCTCGGTTTTTATGATTCAGGTTAGACTTTTGTTTACTTGACTGGAATTGTTCTGCTGACATGGCTTGAGTAAGAATTTGGTAGGCTTATGTATTAGTTAGCGTTCTCCAGGAAAACAGAACCAATAGGGCAGTGTGGTCACATGGAGAGAGGCTCTTCAGCACATCCTGGAGATACCCTTGTCTTGCATGTGACATGCATGCTGGGCGTGAGGGAGTCCACATGGGGCCTGCTGTGGGAGGGTGCGATGGCCGTGCAGCAAAGACTGGGTAGGGCCAGGGACTGCAGGGCTAGAGGACCAGATGGAGGATGGGGCAGAAACTCAGAGGGGTCAATCACCAATGAAAGCCAAGGGGAAGACAAGTCAGCGGGGAGAAGCCCCATGCCCTGAATGGGCTGATCAAGAATAGACTGAGAGTTTATCAGCTGCAGGATGCTAGCGACAGACACCAGCTGAATGCTCAGGGACCACTCAAGCCAAAGATTCCCCAGTGGAGTTCAGAAGAGCCAGTCTGCAGCTGGTCCAGAGAACAGCAGGCCAGTCCTCAGACCCAGACCCCGGCCTCCATGAGGTCACTGGGCTGCTCGGAACACCTAGCCACCTTCTGGAGAGGATTGAGGGAGGAGAAGTATAAAAGGAGAGGCTGAACATCCCCTAATGAACTAAGTGTATTGCATTGGATTAAAGCTTAAGACAGAGATTTAGTTGTTGTTTTCTCACAGCCTAGCTGGTGGGCCCAAATCAAATCAAATGCAGAGCAAAAAATAAGCTAATTTCCTCCACATATCTGAGTTGCAGCGTGAGTACATCTGCAGTCCCTCTGTGCCTGTGACTGTTTTCTCTCAGTAACTGAAACCCTCTAAGCCGTGATCAGGCACATCCACGTTGGTTGGGAAAGGAGGAAGCACTGCTGTGGGACCGTGAGCATGGCCTTCACCTCTCGGGGCCTCTATTTCCTCATTTGTAAAATGACAGCAGGGGTTAAGATGTTCTGTAATGGTTTTTCCACCCCCCAAATTCTATAACCAAATAAGAAAAGAAAAATATGTTCATGGTACTCTGTGGCCTATGCTAGTGCTTTTCAAACCTCTCCACCGCAGTTTTCTAGTGGCAGAGAAGAGAGAGCTTGCACCTCCCAGGATCGTCCTGGGTATGGCTTAGAGTAGCCTGCTGAGGTGTTTCCAGAAAATTCCATGTAGTCCTGTGTCTTATCTTTAAAAATTCATATAACTTTTGTATTATATTTCATAATATATTTGTGTTTGTTTTAATATAAAATCAACGCTTTAAATTACTTACCATTGACCAGAACTGATGGACTGGAAGAAACACCATGTTTATCTTGTGGCTTCAACTACTGCCTGGTTCACTGCTCATAGGGTTCAAGCACTGGTTCAAGTGCTCCTGGGGAGCACTGGTTAGAAGTCCAGGATGGGAGCACCATGAGGATTGACCAAGGCTGGCACAGTTTCCAATGTAGAAGTTCTAGATCTAGTGACCAGGTCTTCAATTTCCTCACGTAAAACAGAGTCCTAATCAAAACCACCATGAGATATCACCTCACACCCATCAGCATGGCCACTATCAAAAGA